>NC_064620.1:52540000-53790000 GCF_023898315.1 Schistocerca nitens
GAGCGCGTCTTGACGAGAGCGTCCAAAGGTTTTCTGCCTCTTCTAGGGTTCAGAAAAACTGACGTTCATATGTGTAGCTATAGTCGCTATCTTTCATGATCTACATTTACTGATGGGCAGCTGACCACCGTCGTCAGGGCGAATCTATTGTGCGGCTGGTACTGAAAGCTGTCTCCACTCCTATCAGTACCCACCACACAATAATATAACCCTGAAGACACTGGTCAGCAGACGTGGCTCATAAAAGCACAGCACCTAATGCTGTATACAAAATAGCGCTAATTACCCTCCACGATTCCTGATCTCTGGCTGTTGCTGCCGTCTTCTCCAGGAAAAAGACACCACCCCTCTCTAAGCGGATGATGTGTACGTACAGCTTCGCCGTTCCGTAGTTGACCTTTCTGACTACCCACATGGTGTCTTGCCCCGTGGCATTACACGTTACAGACTGTTTCTGTTTCCGCCCCACTTGCTACCCGTCATTGAACTACTACTCACTTTGCCGTGCTGCCTGAGGCAATTAAGGCTGCTCGCAGATTATTACCCTCTCAGACAACGATGAGTTTGGGTAGTTAAGTACGGTGGTTCAATATTTTGTCTCTGATACAAAACAAAACAAAAACTTTGCAATCTCTGGATGTAAACGGAATGGCAAACACCACATAGCAGATCATGCTGTGGGGTCCGGTTATGAAACACTGAGGAGATCCTTGACAAGGCGTCCACATGTTGTTGTTGTTGAGGTCTTCAGTCCTGAGACTGGTTTGATGCAGCTCTCCATGCTACTCTATCCTGTGCAAGCTTCTTCATCTCCCAGTACCTACTGCAACCTACACCCTTCTGAATCTGCTTAGTGTATTGATCTCTTGGTCTCCCTCTACGATTTTTACCCTCCACGCTGCCCTCCAATGCTAAATTTGTGATCCCTTGATGCCTCAAAACATGTCCTACCAACCGATCCCTTCTTCTAGTCAAGTTGTGCCACAAACTTCTCTTCTCCCCAATCCTATTCAATACCTCCTCATTAGTTACGTGATCTACCCACCTTATCTTCAGCATTCTTCTGTAGCACCACATTTCGAAAGCTTCTATTCTCTTCTTGTCCAAACTATTTATCGTCCATGTTTCACTTCCATACATGGCTACACTCCATACAAATACTTTCAGAAACGACTTCCTGACATTTAAATCTATACTCGATGTTAACAAATTTCTCTTCTTCAGAAACGATTTTCTTGCCATTGCCAGTCTACATTTTATATCCTCTCTACTTCGACCATCATCAGTTATTTTACTCCCTAATTAGCAAAACTCCTTTACCACATTAAGTGTCTCATTTCCTAATCTAATCCCCTCAGCATCACCCGATTTAATTTGACTACATTCCATTATCCTCGTTTTGCTTTTGTTGATGTTCATCTTATATCCTCCTTTCAAGACACTGTCCATTCCGTTCAACTGCTCTTCCAAGTCCTTTGCTGTCTCTGATAGAATTACAATGTCATCGGCGAACCTCAAAGTTTTTACTTCTTCTCCATGAATTTTAATACCTACTCCGAATTTTTCTTTTGTTTCCTTTACTGCTTGCTCAATATACAGATTGAATAACATCGGGGAGAGGCTACAACCCTGTCTCACTCCTTTCCCAACCACTGCTTCCCTTTCATGCCCTTGACTCTTATAACTGCCATCTGGTTTCTGTACAAATTGTAAATAGCCTTTCGCTCCCTGTATTTTACCCCTGCCACCTTCAGAATTTGAATGAGAGTATTCCAGTTAACGTTGTCAAAAGCTTTCTCTAAGTCTACAAATGCTAGAAACATAGGTTTGCCTTTTCTTAATCTTTCTTCTAAGATAAGTCGTAAGGTTAGTATCGCCTCACGTGTTCCAACATTTCTACGGAATCCAAACTGATCTTCCCCGAGGTCCGCTTCTACCAGTTTTTCCATTCTTCTGTAAAGAATTCGCGTTAGTATTTTGCATCTGTGACTTATTAAACTGATAGTTCGCTAATTTTCACATCTGTCAACACCTGCTTTCTTTGGTATTGGAATTATTATATTCTTCTTGAAGTCTGTGGGTATTTCGCCTGTCTCATACATCTTGCTCACCAGATGGTAGAGTTTTGTCATGACTGGCTCTCCCAAAGCCATCAGTAGTTCCAATGGAATGTTGTCTACTCCCGGGGCCTTGTTTCGCCTCAGGTCTTTCAGTGCTCTGTCAAACTCTTCACGCAGTATCTTATCTCCCATTTCATTTTCATCTACATCCTCTTCCATTTCCATAATACTGTCCTCAAGTACATCGCCCTTGTATAAACCCTCTATATACTCCTTCCACCTTTCTGCCTTCCCTTCTTTGGTTAGAACTGGGTTGCCATCTGAGCTCTTGATATTCATACAAGTGGTTCTCTTCTCTCCAAAGGTCTCTTTAATTTTCCTGTAGGCAGTATCTATCTTACCCCTAGTGAGACAAGCCTCTACATCCTTACATTTGTCCTCTAGCCATCCCTGCTTAGCCATTTTGCACTTTCTGTCGATCTCATTTTTGAGACGTTTGTATTCCCTTTTGCCTGCTTCATTTACTGCATTTTTATATTTTCTCCTTTCATCAATTAAATTCAATATTTCTTCTGTTACCCAAGGATTTCTATTAGCCCTCGTCTTTTTACCTACTTGATCCTCTGCTGCCTTCACTAATTCATTCCTCAGAGCTACCCATTCTTCTTCTACTGTGTTCCTTTCCCCCATTCCTGTCAATTGTTCCCTTATGCTTTCCCTGAAACTCTCTACAACCTCTGGTTGTCCACATAACAAGTGCATACTGACGGCCTAGGAAATAGGCCTAAAAGTGGAAATACAACTTCTCCATCTGACTTTCCACAGCTTTGGATCCCAAAATTACTTGTTTCGTAACCTGCAGAAGTTCGTTTATGGAAAATGATTTAAATACCCGCACCGTCGTCCTGATGTACCCATCCATTCATTTCGAGATAATATTTTTCCGGATTTTGGCTAGTGCTTTATAAACCCGAAAGTTGTGCTGTGTCATGGGCACAGTTTAAGTCTACCTGTACACTCTTTTGGCATCCAAGCGTATAAGGGTCTGGAAACAAGTTTTCTATATGTAAAATGTGTGCTATATATTGTCTGTGTATGTTGTAACCCAGTTCTAGATACACGGCTGGTTGGAGTCCATGGGGAGTTTAATGCACGAAGTAGGAGCGAGGCAGCAGCTTGTCGTCACAGGAACCAGAGGTGAAACAACACAGAGGACTAGCTGCCACCACTAGAGTTTGTCGAAGGCCGGCTATAACAATGAAATCATTGTCAAAAGTGGAGATGGCATAACGTGTTTGTTCGCAATGATGGTGCCAAATGACTCTTACTAGCGAAGGATAGGCAGTTCACGTATGAGCTTCGTAAGAGTCAGTTCGTCAAAAGATGACGGATCATAGTCCGTCGTGGTTGAGGTCTGATTTTTTGGACTGATGGGGCCAGACTTACGGATAAGCAGACTTAAAGTTTCATGGAGTCTAAAATTGTGAAGAGACTACTGTTAACTGGCGTAGCTGCAACATTATTTTCTCCCAAGTCCGATTTATGACAGACATAGTTGAAGTAGGTTCCGCTGGTAGTATTCGCTCCTACGAATCGTTTAGTACTGGCAGGGAAGACTTTTATTGGTTTATAGTATTTTGTAAGAGGAAGTAAAGACTGTTCGTTTACGTACAACGTGGAGGGAACTGTAGTAGCGAAGCCTTCGTTTTGGTGGTAGTCATTGGTGTAACTGATTGTATCAGAAATCATCAGAACTTTGTCCGTGCCGTCGTGCTAGCTGTCTGAAACTTCTCTAAGGCGTAATTGGGTTGTTGCTCTTATTTTATCTACATCTACATCTACATCTACATCCATACTCCGCAAGCCACCTGACGGTGTGTGGCGGAGGGTACCCTGAGTACCTCTATCGGTTCTCCCTTCCATTCCAGTCTCGTATTGTTCGTGGAAAGAAGGATTGTCTGTATGCTTCTGTGTGGGCTCTAATCTCTCCGATTTTATCCTCATGGTCTCTTCGCGAGATATACGTAGGAGGGAGCAATATACTGCTGGATTCTTCGGTGAAGGTATGTTCTCGAAACTTTAACAAAAGCCCGTACCGAGCTACTGAGCGTCTCTCCTGCAGAGTCTTCCACTGGAGTTTATCTATCATCTCCGTAACGCTTTCGTGATTGCTAAATGATCCTGTAACGAAGCGCGCTGCTCTCCGTTAATGGTGCATGTAGGGTTTTTTCCTGTAGTCTCGAGCATGTATTGACATGAGTGCGGCGAATTGTTGCATTTATAGGCGCTGGCAGGTAACGAATTGATTTGCTTGGCTGCTTAATATTGACTTTGCCCACAAGTGTTTCAGTTAACAGTGTCCTTGTTCGTTGTTTAAAGTAAAACCTGGTAAAAAGGAACCATCGAACGAACAGCACGTGGGAGAACTGAGACTAGATTGTCTGTTAAAGGCGAGTGACCAAGTTTCAGTTTAGAAACTAGTTGGTCGCGAATCGTTAACACCTGAAGAGGCAGAATTTTGTTGAATAGTATAATTTTCAGGGACCAAGGAGGCGGTGGCATGTAGGATTTTTGTTTCTTGTTTTTTTTTTTTTTAATTCATTACCGTTAATGAGGGGAATTAGTAGTTTTGTTGTTGGTTCTCACACACTGGTTACGTTTAACTCTACTGAATTACTTGAAATTCAAACAAAAAAAGCTATGTGCGTTGCTGAAGAGTAAACCAAAGCATAGAATTTGTGTCAATTGCTCATTTCAGTAGATAGTAATATTCCTGGTTTCTGATAAAAATATTTTGATACTACATCCTAGATAAATACAGTTTTACTGAGAGAAAATGACGTTTATAAATTTCACTTTTGCCTAGGAAAACTTAAGTCAGAAATGTTGATTAGTTAATTTCGCTAAAGGTGGAGAAAACCTACTAGGAAAGTAATAGACTGGAACTGGCTAACGCCAACCAAAGGGTATTCATATCTTCCGCCTGTGAAAAGTCAGTTGGTCACATATATTCTACTATCAGAATTAAAGCAGGAAAGAAAAGATAATTACTTGCTTAACGACTTACTAAAAAAAGAAAAAAATGGTCAGTTGAAAAGAACTGAAATCATTCGTTATTGGGATTTGAGTTTTGTTTAGAAAACAAACTTTTATTATGCAATTCCTTTCCATGGTTACTGAGTGTGTTCGGAGGTAATTTGAGGTTGCATTATCGCTGCTGTACGCTACAACCGCCTAACAAATTGACAAGTTTTACGAGTTAAGGAGAGAATTTTTCTAATAAAAGAAAGTATTGCCGTACAATGTTAATTATATTGTATTCTAAAGAAAGAGAGATCAGTTTTCTCACATCAATATTAAGAGAAAAACATTCCGCGTCAAATTCCATCGCCAGTACTCTGTGGCAGCTGGGAATTATCTCAGATTAAATGCTCGAAGATATAATTTATTTGTCGCGATTGAATTTATCAATACAAAAAAAAAACAATTTTCACGTAACTCGTTAGGAAGAGTTTTTTCAAAGGTTTGCTTGTAACTAAATGTTCGCCCTTAATGGTACTGCCTCTTAATATTTGTTTGAATTGAGACGATTTGTTAATTGTTTGTTAGGCTCGAGCAAGATGTGTGACAAGTCGTTCAAGCTTGCTCTGCGTCTTGTAAAGTACACAGTGTTTGTGTCTTTTTATGGAGCATAAGATATGCTTCCTTTCAAGCAAAAATTTATACGTATCTATTAAAACAGAGTAGGATTGTGTAGAATGGTTTTACTTAGTTTACAGTTTTTATTCAGTAACAGTTAAGACTCTCAACACCTCTGGAATCTGACGTGAAACGTCAGGCGCAACGACTAACAATGTTTTATAATCACTGCACGTATTAGTGGTGTGCTATACGGCAAGTGTACCTAAAGCGCAACAGGAAGGTAGTTAAACTCAGTGTGACGTCTTGTAGAGTGGCTCTCTGTGTTGAAACATCCTAAACGTAAAAACGACTCCGGCTTACACGCCGCCACAGTACAAAGAATCCTCTCGTAACTGTGATAATAAGTAACATGAGAACCACTTTCGTGTCAACCACAATCCTAAGCCGATTCGTACCATTGATGTTTAGAAGATTACTCCACATTGAACACTACACGTCATAACAACCTCGTCTTTTCTGTCCTCTTCTTCACGGCCCTGCAAACTTCATCCTCTTCCTGGTGTTTGCCGATACCTCTAAACAGAGCGTTGGGAAATCCCCCAATATTGTACTCACACCCTGTTTCTATCTTTACTCATTCCCAAATACCATATTCTCTTCCGAACCTTCTTGAAACGTGACTTGAACTATCAGCAATGACATTATGGATACCTCTCAAATGCTTGACTTGTAACTGAAAAGCAGAAAAGTAGCTTACTTAGCAGTGCTGTCTCTGCGCCTAGGGCATGTCAGCATTCAACAAAAACCTGAGTGTGTCTGCAACTGAAAGGGTTTTTGCTCTAGGTAGAGCCTGAATTAGTCCAAAGTGAACAAAACTGCCAGTGCCTCACTTTCATAAACCAAAAACTTTTTCCTCTAATGCGGACAGTTTGTAACGTTCTTTTTTAATGAAAAGTGTAACGTTCTTTATTGTTATATTATTTGTGTTTTTTATTGGATATACAATGCGTAATGTTTGTCTTACGGAAATTTACTGTGTAATGTGTTGTTGAGCAAATGGTGTTCTTAATCAGTCTTACTGTAATCCAAAGAAAATTAAACAACTAAATCTGGAAAACCAGTATGTAATCT
The DNA here is from genome assembly GCF_023898315.1 of Schistocerca nitens. Taxonomy (NCBI): domain Eukaryota; kingdom Metazoa; phylum Arthropoda; class Insecta; order Orthoptera; family Acrididae; genus Schistocerca; species Schistocerca nitens. Next base: position 52,546,834 of record NC_064620.1, read on the forward strand.
CGATAATGAAGTCAGTATCAATTAAATTTACTCAGTCTCGGGAGCACCGAGTTCTATGGCCCTGTGCAATAAACTGATAGAATTCCCCAATGCAAATAAACAATGAAGTACATTTTTCTTAGCTCTTGAGTCGCAATGGATGTAATCTTCGTATTCTGTTCTCTCCACAGTAGGCATACAAAATATTCAATCTTGGCTCAGCGAAAAGCAATGCCGGCCGTAAAATATCTTCATACAAATAATGTCAGTAGATTAGTTTAAAGATGAATAACCTTGCAAATGTTCAGTGTTAATTTAGGATATTGGCTCAGCGCTGTGATATGTGCCGCATTAAAGCTGATTCTGGCACATTAAGCCTTTTGTGACTCAGATTAAAAAACCATTTCTTTTAAAAATTGTTCATTAGATAAACGCGATGTGGAAGAGAATGAGGTGCTGATAATGGGATATGCTAAGACCGAATGATTCATTTTGAAACTCATATTCAAAATAAAGTTTCTTCTCCACAAAATCTTATACGAAACATTTAACATTAACTTCAAAATCACTGAACTTCTAAACTGCTATAAAATTCTCACTTACTGACGTAGTTAACAATACTTGGATTGTCACATGACAAAATGTCTGACATCATTTGACAAAATAGATTCCTAAACTGAACTTCCTTGTATCAGGTCTACAAAATACAAAAAATATTACAAATCGGGTATACCTAATCAAACTTCACATTAAATCTCATGGAAGGTACTTGGTTCCTACATTCAAGGGTCGGTACTGTTAGAATTAGCAAAATCCTCATTGCACTGATGCATACTTAAAACTAAATATATAAAATATCATTACCTTACAAAACTGTATTATACTGCGTCCATAGGCCAACAGCTAAATACTCATACTAGCTCTTAGTCTTACACCCTGCCTTTAATAGAATGGAACGGCAACTACCACTTCGCTCCGCGCTCCCCTGCTTACAATCGATTCTGCCACTCAGTCGACATCTTTGGTTCAGTGGTGACAAAGATACAATGTTTTCTACATGTGATAACGATTTCATTTAATTTTTCATGAAATATGTTCAGAATCGGGCTCCAAGTACAAGTGAACTCCTCATAAGTTCTCTCGAGACGTACACTAGTGGCCACCTCCGGTGTGGGTAGTTCTGAAGTACCGCAGCCGCCAATTCCACCATACGTAATGGAGGGTACTTCGTGAAACAGTGCCGCTTCTCCCTTTCCTGTTCCTTTCGCGTACGGTTCACGAGAGCAACAACTGCTGGTAAGCCTCCCCGTGGGCTCGAGTCCCTCTGATTTTATCTTCACTGTCTTTTCGCGAGATATACGTAGGCGCAATCAATGTATTGAGTGGATCTTCCGAAATGTACGCTCTCGGAAATTTAACAGTAGACCGTAACGTCATGCGTAACGCCTCTCTTTCAGCGCCTGCTACTGTACTGGGCTGAGTATCTCAGTGATGCTTTCGTGCTTACAAAATGAACCTGTAACGAAGCGTGCTGCTCTTATATGGGTATCGTGTATTTCTTCTATCAACGCTTTCTGGTCCCATACTGACAAGCAGTATTCAAGTACTGGCCGAACGAATGTCCTGTAAGATACTTCCTTTGTTGATAGAGTACGTTTCCCGGGATTCTTGCAATCATTCTCAGTCTAGCATCTGCCTTACTCCTGATTAATTTTATGTCGTAGCTCCCCTTCAAACCCCTCCGTACGCATACTTTTAGATATTTAGTAGAAGTAATTGCATGCACTGATTGTTTTGTAATTTTGTAATCATACAATACAGAGTCTATGTGGAATAATTTATACTGCTGCAGTCACTTTTTACTAATATTTTATTAGCATAATGAATTTCGGCAGCATGCTGCCATCATCAGGTGCTTTATACAGTTACTTATACATAAGCTGATAGGTTATGTACATTAGCTGTGTGTGCCAGTGGAGTTAAGAATCGAAAAATAAACCTGTGTGGAAGGATAAAACTGTTACAGTGTGTATATTATGTGAATAGCATGAATAGGTAATATGTTAATACCTATACTTACATTTCTGTTGGCGATTTCATTTTCTGACACACAGAGCACTGCCATTAATGAAGATTTCCAGTTCTTCATATAAGTCCATTTTGTGTCCTTTATTCTTTTTTGGCACAGCACATGGAGATGTATTATCAAATGATAAGCTTCAAAGTAATAATATTAACTCCTTCAAAAACTTCTCCAACATTAAATGTTTATTTCATTGAGGAATAGTTTTCACTAAGTACCCATGTAACATCCTCCATATTGCCAATACATCTAGATAAAAGTCCTCATCGTCACTACAGGTGTATATTACTGTGTGGGAAATTGTAAGTAGTTTACCTTGGATCTTATACCTCTCTGGAAAGATGTTAACAGTCTTTGAAATTGTAAGTAGTTTATCGTAGATTTTAGAACTCTTTGGAAAGATGTAAACAGATGTTTGTGAAAATGCTAAGTTGTGGTTTACCTGTTACTGTGCTCTGTGTGTCAGAAAATTAAATCGCCAACAGAAATGTAAGTAAACGTATTAACATATTACCTATTCATGCTATTCACGTAATGTACACACTGTAATAGATGTATCTATCCACACAGGTTTAATTTTCGATTCTTAACCCCTCTGGTACACACAGCTAATGTAAATAAACTATCAGCTGTTGTATAAGTAACTGTATAACGCACCTGATGATGGTACCATGCTGACGAAATGCATTGCGCTAATAAAATATTAGTGAGAAGTGACTGCAGCGGTACAAATTATACATTATTCCTCACTGTCTTTTAATACAGTGGCAGACCTCAAATAACATCCATATAACATGGACAAATTTAAATACAGGGTCTTTCTATCTATATATTCACAATACATTTGTTTCTGTTGAGGGTCTGTTACCATCCCTACACCAAGCGTCGGTCCAGTGTAGATCTTCCTGCAACCTGCTACAATTTTCTATCGCCGCGACTTATATTTATACACTCCTGGAAATTGAAATAAGAACACCGTGAATTCATTGTCCCAGGAAGGGGAAACTTTATTGACACATTCCTGGGGTCCGATACATCACATGATCACACTGACAGAACCACAGGCACATAGACACAGGCAACAGAGCATGCACAATGTCGGCACTAGTACAGTGTATATCCACCTTTTGCAGCAATGCAGGCTGCTATTCTCCCATGGAGACGATCTTAGAGATGTTGGATGTAGTCCTGTGGAACGGCTTGCCATGCCATTTCCACCTGGCGCCTCAGTTGGACCAGCGTTCGTGCTGGACGTGCAGACCGCGTGAGACGACGCTTCATCCAGTCCCAAACATGCTCAATGGGGGACAGATCCGGAGATCTTGCTGGCCAGGGTAGTTGACTTACACCTTCTAGAGCACGTTGGGTGGCACGGGATACATGCGGACGTGCATTGTCCTGTTGGAACAGCAAGTTCCCTTGCCGGTCTAGGAATGGTAGAACGATGGGTTCGATGACGGTTTGGATGTACCGTGCACTATTCAGTGTCCCCTCGACGATCACCAGTGGTGTACGGCCAGTGTAGGAGATCGCTCCCCACACCATGATGCCGGGTGTTGGCCCTGTGTGCCTCGGTCGTATGCAGTCCTGATTGTGGCGCTCACCTGCACGGCGCCAAACACGCATACGACCATCATTGGCACCAAGGCAGAAGCGACTCTCATCGCTGAAGACGACACGTCTCCATTCGTCCCTCCATTCACGCCTGTCGCGGCACCACTGGAGGCGGGCTGCACGATGTTGGGGCGTGAGCGGAAGACGGCCTAACGGTGTGCGGGACCGTAGCCCAGCTTCATGGAGACGGTTGCGAATGGTCCTCGCCGATACCCCAGGAGCAACAGTGTCCCTAATTTGCTGGGAAGCGGCGGTGCGGTCCCCTACGGCACTGCGTAGGATCCTACGGTCTTGGCGTGCATCCGTGCGTCGCTGCGGTCCGGTCCCAGGTCGACGGGCACGTGCACCTTCCGCCGACCACTGGCGACAACATCGATGTACTGTGGAGACCTCACGCCCCACGTGTTGAGCAATTCGGCGGTACGTCCACCCGGCCTCCCGCATGCCCACTATACGCCCTCGCTCAAAGTCCGTCAACTGCACATACGGTTCGCGTCCACGCTGTCGCGGCATGCTACCAGTGTTAAAGACTGCGATGGAGCTCCGTATGCCACGGCAAACTGGCTGACACTGACGGCGGCGGTACACAAATGCTGCGCAGCTAGCGCCATTCGACGGCCAACACCGCGGTTCCTGGTGTGTCCGTTGTGCCGTGCGTGTGATCATTGCTTGTACAGCCCTCTCGCAGTGTCCGGAGCAAGTATGGTGGGTCTGACACACCGGTGTCAATGTGTTCTTTTTTCCATTTCCAGGAGTGTACAACAGCATCTTACATGAAAGGCGTCCTGGAACTTCCGACATTATCTACTAGAACGTTAACAATTTTTTGGAAAGTAATGGTCCTATAACACTTCCCTGGTGCACGTCGAAAGCTACTTTCGCGTCTCAAGACTTTCCCCCCTTCAAAATGTCATGCTGTATCTGCTTGATAGAAAGTCTTCCATCAGTTTCAATAGTAAACTCTGTTTCGTCGTCCGATATGGCTAACAGAGAAGTTCGGCCAAAGCCTCCTTCCATCCCCTTAACGCCGCCTACTGAGGTTCATGCTACTTACAATTAAACCTGTTTTAGCATAATTCAGTGAGTGATCTTGCCAACAGCGTCAAGTGCCCTCTGGATCAACTTCTACTTCTCCTAGTGACGTAAAATGTCTTAAAAACGACACTGCACTCGCCGTGTGTGACTGTGGTGTCGCAGGCCCTAACACCGGCATTCTTGGCAAGTTCTTCTTTGAAGATGATTACACACAGATGGACTGTCACGTTCATCCTAACTTCTGCGAGTCATCCATATCTCCTTGTACTGCATGTAATTCTTGCTTTGGAAGAACACAACTTTGCGGAAACCACTATTTCCGTGCAAGATGGGGCAACACTTCATCTCATTCGTCCAGTGAAATATCTGCTTAAAGCAAGCTTCCACGAACGTGTTATCTCCAGAAGTTTTCCAGATGCGTGTCGTGCAACATCACCTGATCTGAATCAATGTAACTTTTGGCTCTGAGGGTATCTAAAACAGCTCGTTTACCAATGACACCTTCGATCTCTACTAATTTTTAAGGCCTGTATACAGGAATACGTTGCTCAGATCCCACCGGAACTGGTGAGTGCAACAGTTGATCACTTCGTTTTATATTGCAGCATCTAGTCCGTCTCTCCGGTGACCATATGAAACAAACTGTGTAAGAAGCTATTATTAATAAAATGAATGTTATACCTCTCTCACTTGTTTGGCCTTTTCCGCCCACGCCACGTTCCGAGTGCATTACATTTGGAATCATTTCTATACGTCATTCTTAGATTCACAGCGCCAGATTTCCAGCTGATAGGGAAAATTGGGTCCAGTTTTTTCTAGCATAAATCGTTTCCGCATCAACGCATTAGAATATCTGCCATGTTTTATTGATATATGATAATTACGGCCCACACAGGACATCTGTTAGTAGCAGCAATTTAATTATAACCACCGAATTCTGCATCTGGACTAACGATGCCCAAATCGATAAAAAATGACAAATACATCCTTATTAATGTTTGTGTAGATAGATCTCTGAGTGTCGCAAAAGGGACGTCACCCAGTGGCATTACTGTGCAGTCCACATTGCCATTTACTGTGATCCATGCTGTATTTTATGTATAGAGATGGAAAGATTGAAATAAGATAGATATGGAAAATAGCACCTAGACCGTCGGGAGGTTGATAAAATAAGGCTGGAAGGAAAATACAAGAAAGGTCGAGATCATTATGGACAGAGCACAAACTCAGGTGGGATATAGCTGTAGAATGCCGCAGCCGTACTGTAACAATACGGCCTTTCTCTATTCAGTTTTTTGCACTGCCTGTTAACATTTGTCACACAGGTAATATAAAACCTCGAGCTATAGCAAATCATTACGATTATGGGCGTATCTTATTTACACAGTGCTGCAAACCATAGCCACCACGTATCTGTCACTCTTGCCACTGGGAGAGATATGTGAATCAAATTGACCACAAGCGGACATCACGTGGACTGAGTAGCAATCAAATAGGAAACTGCATTACCAGCGAAAACAGATTAATGTTAAATCTTTTCGGTAAGGAGCGCAATGGGAAGTTATTTCAATCATAGTTATTTAATAAAAAATAATGGCAGAGTGCGGCATTTGCGGTAAATAACATAAGAAATAATTAGGTTCGCCAGCTGCATGCATATAAGAGTCCATTTGGAGTGGTTTTATTTTCACAAAATGACTTACGTTTCGGTCACGGTTATTTAATATCAGCCACTCATACCAACACGAAATAAAAAAAAAAACATCAATCTGTCATTATGATTGAAACAAGAAAACATCACTATGGTAATCATGTTAATGAAAATCTGACTTCATTATTTCCAGGATTTAGTCGTAGCTCTGAAACAATCGAGTTGCATAGCGGTATCAGGTGATGACGTCATTTTGCAGCGTGTCCATTGGGCAACGTCTGTGCTACAATCTAGAGAAAAGCAATAACTACCATTGGCATTGTCAGAGTACTGCAGTGGATAACGGCGTGAAATTTGAGACAAATTACTGGAACGTTAGAACACACTTTATAGTTTGTGATCAGACATTGTCAATTATCTTACAGACGGATTTTGTTTACTGGTATTTAATAGACCTTTTGTGTTTCTGTTGTCGCATAGATGCACCATTGTCAGTTTTCGTTGTTTATTGCTATACGCCCTGTGTGTTTACGACAGAATTTTAAAAGTAGTACCTTCATATGCGACTTGAACATGCCTTAATTCGCTAAACCGATTTACGGCTTTGATTGGTAGTTATTAGACTTCTTGTGTTTCTGCTATCGCATAATTGCACCATACTCAGTTTTCGGTGTTTATTGCTATGCGCCCTGTGTGTTTACGACAGAATTTTAAAAGTAGTACCTTCATATGCGACTTGAACAGTCCTTAATTCGCTAAATCGGTTTATGGCTTTAAAAATTCCGCGTTAAACGGACAATTTCAGTTTTTCGACAAATTTCTTTCAGTTACTTGCGAACTTGGCCCTGGTGATATTTTGCAAAGATGGTTCAGTAAACAGTACGGAAATATACATTGTACGTGTCTGAGGTGTTACTATGGGACGTTTGATGAAAGCTTACCATTACGAATTTCCGGTCCAAAGATCTGGCCAACAAGCTACGCGACTAGGTTAGCCTCACTGTGTTTTGTGTAAACGATTCCATGTATTCCATTCACTTCATACGGGATCAGCAACTACTAGCTATGGATCTCATGGTCAGTTCCTATACAAAATATCTGTTTATCATGGTACCCACAGCTGAAATCATTTACGTCCTGCAGGAGGAAACACTGCGAGATGTTTGACTTGGTGCAACTGTACTTGTCTTCAATACATTTTCGTTGACAGTGAAAACGTGGGCACAGCGGCGAAGATCTTAATGCTGTCTGTTCGAGTGCTTCCACGAACACATTTACTGCTAATTGTGAGAGGAGGTGCTATTTACTTATCTTATGTGACAGACGCCGGCGACTGTGCATCCAAGGTGCTGTGCCTTGGAGGCATTAAATCAATTCTTCAAGGCGGACGCAAAATACCGGAACTGTTGAGGCCCACGAAAGATGCCGTAGATTCTCTCCACAGTGCAAGCGGCTACGAACTTAGATGTGAATGCGGCTAAGTCTTCATTGGTGAAGTCGGGAGACTGGCTATCACTAGAGTTTCATAACATTAACACTACGTGCCTGTGGGGCAACACAGCAAATCAGCTATCATTGAACACCACTACGACTGTCACTAATCCGTCAGGAATCTCTTGTACATGCGAGGCAGCTGTGGATACAGCAGCGAAAATACGGAGAGGCTATTGTAATAATTAACCCCGTAACAGCATGAGACAGCTGCACGAAAGATGTGAAGAAATCGAAAAGGAAATGCATGTAGATCAAAACAACCTTTGGTGAACTTAAAAGCAATGGTGGCAAAATTAAGAGTGAAAAGGGAAAACCACTGTTTAGTGCAGCGGAGACGAAAAAAATGGCTCTGAGCACTAAGGGACTTAACTTCTGAGGTCATCAGTCCGCTAGAAGTTAGAATTACTTAAGCCTAACTAACCTAAAGACATCACACACATCCATGCCCGAAGCAGATTCGAACCTGCAACCGTAGCGCTCGCGCGGCTCCAGACTCTAGCGCCTAGAACCGCACGGCCACTCCAGCCAGCGCAGCGGAGACGGTGGAGAGGTAGAAAGAGTACACTGAAGACCTCTGTGAGAGGGAGAATTTGTCTGATGACGTGACCAAAGAAGAAACAGCAGTCTGTAGAGATGAGATAGGGGATCACTTATTTAAAAGGGCTTTGTCTGACTTAAGATCAAATAAGACAAAAGGGATAGGTAACATTGAAAGGGTCCTGTAGTCCCCTTTCATTATCATTTTATTCGCTTTCCAGTGATGCAGAACTCTCTGACATGTGTGAGTGAATGAATGTGGGTGTGTTTCATTTTGCTATTTGGTCTGCTGCAGAGAATTAGTGGTAGTCGTACAGAATGGCCAACCCTTGTAGTTTTCAGGTAGGAAAAAGAGGTTTTCTTCCCTTGTAGGAATGTTACTGGTGTTAGGTTGGTGGCGGAAGCCACATCTCTGGGTTTTCCCGGCACGGGGTCGCATGGGAGACGTTGGACTGTGTGAGACGGCCAGTCTGCTTCAATCGCTCCGAGGGTCTGCAGCCGAGCTCGTTTCGAAGGAGGGTGAATTGGTTTAACTGCGTGTCGCGTTGTCTCGTAGCGAGAGGGGAGCTTTTAGTTTTTGGCCTCGTGTCTCGTCTTACAAAGATTGTTTAACCTTGTCGCAGCAAGGAATGCAAGGCTTTTGCAGACTTTCAGTTTGGTTCCCAATGCAGACTTTGATCCGTAAGAAGAACGTAACCGAAAGAGGTTGCATATCTAAGAACCCGCCATAATTTGATGATAATGTTCATCAAACGCCACGCTAAATAATGGTAGAATGTCTGTCCCGCGACGGCACGTGAAAATACGACATACGCAAACTGAAGATAGATAATTAAAATCATCCCAGAATTAACACTTCACTCGAAAATGATTTCATGGTTACACGTATCCCAAGTAACTTAATACGGCATCCGAGGCTGTTTATAGCAATGATACTGACGCGACGCGATTCCCGACACAGATGGTGTGCTATTCAGCGTCTGGAGAGAACTGACGCCTTTCTTCCTCTCGCAGCGTTCTTATATATAATGCCGCGGTGCGGACGGCTAAGGGAACGCCTGATCAAATTGGCTCTCCCGACTAGCCGCTGGGCTAGTAATGCACCACATTAAGTTACCGAATAAATCATAGCTTCTTTTGCTGATGGCCGATGAAATTCTCAATTTAAATGCGCATTCAGCATACAGGTAAGTAATCATAATAAAAGTTTGACGTGGCTAAGTAAAATATTTTGGGCGAGGGAATTAATTTAATTGCACTGCACGCAGTAGACGAGCTCTGAACTTCCCTTTGGAGATACGCTATCGCTATAGTTTTATAGTTATTCAAATGAAACTTCTCACATCTTTATGGTTATAGCGGATCTCAATTCTACTTAAATATAAATCTCCTAGCGTTGTTTATTAGCCTACTTAATCTATCTTGCTTCCTTTATTTTTAACACAAAAACCAGAAAATCATGAATTTCAACTAAAATCTTAATTTGTGAGATCCAAAGTACTGTTTCTATTAAATTATTATGAAAAAGGAATCTAAATATAAATTTTTAAGTCTCTAGCTCTTTTCTGTTGCGCCAATGATTTTTACAGAAAAACATCCAAATTTCGAAAATGGTTAAAGTTATCGAACTGATATTCAACACATATTAATTTAGTATTACTCCTGACAGGCTAGAACCGTTTCAGGTTATTCACTTGATTTTTAAAGTATTGCGCAACATTTATGACGTCAGAACTAGTTACAGAGGACTGGCTGGCTCACAATGGAAAGACTGATGTGAGTTTATTACGGCGTGAGTAGGCTTCTTCCCTACAGCATTGGACATTCTATTTCGGAAACCATTAGGAAATTCAGTATTGGGAGACACAAAGTGTCAAGAGTGTGCTGAGAATACCACGTTTTAGGCATTGTCTGTCACTACGGTCAACGCAGTGGCCGGTGGCCTTCAGTTAACGACAGAGAGTAGCGGCGTTTGCATGAAGTTTTCAGTGCTAACAGACTAAAGTCAAATAAGAACAGCAACTGACGTGGGAAGTACGATGTATATATCCGTAAGGACAGAGCGGAGGAATTTGACCTTAAGAGGTTGCGGCAGCAGACGACCGACGCGAGTGTTTTGTTAACAGCACGACATTGTCTGCAGCGCCTCTATTGGGCTCGTGACCGTAGATGACTGTCAAACCGTGGCCTTGTCAGATGAGTCCCGATTTCAGATGGTGGGAGCTGCGGGTAGGGTAGGAGTGAGGTGCAGACCCCACGAACCCACGGACCCAGGTTGTCAGGAAGGGTGGTGGCCCCCTAATGCTGCGCGCTGTGTTTACATGGAATGTGCTGGGTCCTCTGATCCAACTGAACCGATCACTAACTGCAAATACTCACTTTCGGCTACTTTGTGACCCATTGCACCCATTCATGGACTTCATGTTCCCAAACAACGATGGAATTTTTCTGACGTTCATTTAAAAATTTAATTTTAAGATTATGTTGAATGAATGGCTGAACTGTGGAATGGATAGTATACTCGAATTACCGTGTACCGTGTTGTAACTGGAAGTGATGTGATTACTCTGTGTTATTGTTATCAAACACTTTATGCGAACTGGTTGGCCGGTTGGGGTGGCTGAGCGGTTCCAGGCGCTACAGTCTGGAACCGCGCGACCGCTACGGTCGCAGGTTCGAATCCTGCCTCGGGCATGGATGTGTGTGATGTCCGTAGGTTACTTAGGTTTAAGTAGTTCTCAGTTCTAGGGGACTGATGACCGCAGAAGTTGAGTCCCATAGTGCTCAGAGCCATTTGAACCATTTGAACGAACTTGTTGGGCAATGCAACTCCCAACACCAATAAAGAAATATAGTCAATGCAAAATACATTCAGCCCCTTAGGCACTGAATCGTGTGGCCTTGTTCAAAACTGATAACTTTGGTCCCTGCACACGTAACAAATAAATTAAATCGTCTTACCTCTAAAGCAGCAACGGGAGAAAGCGATATATCGATATATTCTGGTCTCTCATGAAAAAAATATAAATATGCTACTTACTGATGGTTCAAATGGCTCTAAACATTATGGGACTTTACATCTGAGTTCATCAGTCCCCTAGACTCACAACTACTTAAACCCAACTAACCTAAGGACATCACACACATCCATGCCCGAGGCAGGATTCGAGCCTGTGACCGTAGCAGTAGCGCGGTTCCAGACTGAAGCGCCTAGAACCGTTCCGCCACAGCGGCCGGCTTGCTGATTACTGTCTCTGCGATGTGCAATGCTGGCTGTAATACTTTGAAATGTATATGAAATTTTTTGGCTGATAAATGAAAATATTTATGAAGACACTAACTTCTTTAAAAAGTATATGACCTGGACAGGGAGGCAGTACTGATTGTGGTGAATTAAGAACACAGATTTTTTTTCAGCAACATTATATTACAAGATAAGTTTGTCTTTTCGAAAACATTCGACAACTGAAGCTACATTTTACTAACAATGAGATTTAAACAGCAAGTATTATCTAACCTCACTGAAAGGACAGAAATGCAAATCATCAAGTTACATATAGCTCTGTTAATAAATATTAGAAGCATTACAAAAGTTAAATATCTAAGTAGTCTTTATATCAAATCAGTATACGTATTTTCTGGGATTACTCAACGATTACAAATTATCAGCGAACTCATACTAAGGAGCTGGTAAAACAAAAATCATAATTATTTAGTATGTTTACCTTGCTTGCATGAAGACTTCTGCTTCAATGACCAACAATACTGACATACTAACACTTGGAGGCTTCACACAGCGTAACACAAATCTGACTACTCCATCCTCTTTCACTCACAGACAATTACCTACAACTATGCGCCCAGCGATCTCTCACTCCATTATTTGGGTGACACATACAAGTGTGCCCTAGCAGACTCCTTTAATTTTTATACCTGGTGATCAAAAAGTTAGTATAAATTTGAAAACTTAATAAACCACGGAATAATGTAGATAGAGAGGTAAAAATTTACACACATGCTTGGAATGACATGAGGTTTTATTAGAACAAAAAAAAAAAACACCCCATATTGCTAGACGCGTGAAAGTTCTCTTGCGCGCGTCGTTTGGTGATGATCGTGTGCTCAGCCGCCACTTTCGTCATGCTCGGCCTTCCAGGTCCCCAGACCTCTGTCTGTGTGATTATTGACTTTGGGGTTACCTGAAGTCGCAAGTGTATCGTGATCGACCGACATCTCTAGGGCTGCTGAAAGACAAGATCTGACGCCAATGCCTCACCATAACTCCGGACATGCTTTACAGTGCTGTTCACAACATTATTCCTCGACTACAGTTATTGTTGAGGAATGATGGTGTACATATTGAGCATTTCCTGTAAAGAACATCATCTTTGGCCGGCCGAAGTGGCCGTGCGGTTAAAGGCGCTGCAGTCTGGAACCGCAAGACAGCTACGGTCGCAGGTTCGAATCCTGCCTCGGGCATGGATGTTTGTGATGTCCTTAGGTTAGTTAGGTTTAACTAGTTCTAAGTTCTAGGGGACTAATGACCTCAGCAGTTGAGTCCCATAGTGCTCAGAGCCATTTGAACCATCATCTTTGCTTTGTCTCACTTTGTTATGCTAATTATTGCTATTCTGATCAGATGAAGCGCCATCTGTCGGACATTTTTTGAACGTTTGTATTTTTTCAGTTTTAATAGAACCCCATGTCATTCCAAGCATGTGTGTCAATTTGTGCCTCTCTATCTACATTATTCCGTGATTTATTCAGTTTTCAAATTTATACTGACGTTTTGATCACCTGGTAGATAACAGTGCTCCGTAACAGCGGGCACCAGTTGTTCGCGATTGAATTCAAGAATATTTTGGACAGTTAGAGTGAACGATTTGGCAACATAGATGGGTATACATGAATCCCATTGAACATTTATGTGAAATAATAGAGAGGTCAGTTCGTATACAAAATACTGCAGCGGCTACAGTTTCACAGTTATGAATGGGTATAGAGGCATGATGGCATAATATATATATATATATATATATATATATATATATATATATATATATATATATATATATATATATATATATATGTGCAGGGAACTTCCAACGAATTGTTGAGTCCATGCCACGGGGATCTGCTGCACTGTTCCGGGAAAAGGAGATCCGATACTATATTAGAAGGTATCTCGTGACCTTTGTCACCTCACTGTATTTTGAAAGACGAATGGCGACTTGTAATTTCCCAAAAAAAAAAAAAAAAAATGCCCGCTGTAGAAGAGCTTTATAGCTTTCGCTGAGAGGTAGCGGGAGGGGAGAAGTTGCCGGCCCCACTCCCCTCCGTTTGACCCCGGGTATAGACGCCCATGAGAAGAACGTCATGGATATATTGAAAACTGATAATTTGAAAAGAAACATTGGAAGGTGATCATCGTATAACGGTTACGCACTTACTAAGTTTTGCAGAAGAATGCTGAAAGGTTCCTAGATCTGTATCATTCGCCGGGATATAGCGAACAAATTAAAGGATTTATTTACTTGGTTTATGCTGCAAATAAGTAATTATTCTTTCCTTCGTTAAGGAAACAAATAACGAAAATTTTTTGGGGCCTCTAGATCGCACTGGGATTCATTTCCCCAGAGTTCGAGCGGACAGTAAATCATTTGATCGTTCCACTATCTTCGGGTTCTTGGGAGAATTTCGTATTGCTGCCGTTTCGGTTTTCTCCAGAAAAAAACTCTTTGCAACGTTTGATAATAAATGCATAGAGCTGACGTCTTGAAATTGATTTAAGATGAGTAAATGCAGGTGAAGGACTTTAATTGAAAGGTACAAGCACACTCCAATAATATTTCAAATATAGCGATTTTAAATTAACAGTTATTTCATGCCGCGTTATTACACGAACCAAGAATTACAATGTTCGAAACCGACAAGTAGACAGTGGCATCGTATTTCAATCAGTGGCGCTCGCGGCGGCAGCCACAGGAAGCTCGTGAAACGCTATCCTTCTGCCATGGTCTGTAGATGGCAGCACCAGAACATCGATGCGGCGGCGCGATGCTTGTTTGCTTCCCTGACGTGCAGATGGCAGATGTGTGCCTCTGCCTACGCCTGAAGCACAATTGATAGACTTCGTATGAAAGTTTAAGCCATGAGATACACCTTGTAGACGAAGTTTACTGTAATTACGCCACACAGACCAGTAAAACAGTTTGTAGTGTTGACATACAGGGCTCCTGATTGCGCAGCCCGCTGAATTCGGAACATATTTTCAATTTCTATGTACATCTATATCACTTAGCAAAGCGCTGCGAAGTGCACGGCAGAGGTTACTTCCTATTGCAGCAGTTCTTATGGATTCTCGTTCCACTCGCGGTATGAGGTACAGGAAGAACGTTTATTTGAAATCATCTGCGTGCGCTGTAATTAGCTTAATCTTGTCCTCGCGGTCGCTACGACATTATGGTACAGAGTTATACTTCGTATATTTGTAGATACATCAGTTAAAGTTAGTTCTTCAAATTTTTTACGTCGGTGTCGGTCAGTTTAGTCTCTTCTGTATGTCCATGACACTCGTCTGTGGATCAAACAAACCTGTCACCATTTGTGCTGCCCTCCTCTGCATGCCGGTACGTTCAATGTCATACGTCAGTTACATTTGTTACAGCTGACACACACTCAGCATTGTTCTAGGATTTCTCTCACAAGTGTTTAGTAGGCTGACTGCATTTCCGTAAAATTTCGAAGTCAATTATCACCAACTTGATCTACGACTGGACCTACGCAGTAGTTCCATTTAATATTCCCACGAACTTTTACATATAGGTACTTGTATTAACTGAGCGATTCCAGTTGTAACTCGTTGATATTGTAGTCATAGGGAACTAAGATTTTTTTCCTTTTGTAAAGTGTACAATTTTACGTTTTTAAACATTTAATACAAGTTATCAAACTTTGCACACTGAAAATTCTTATCAACAAACGACTGGACATTTGTGCAACATTTTTCATTGTATGTAACGTTATCGTTAGCGAGAAGTTTATTCCTAAGAGAAAGTTTAACGTTTTATTCATAGTGAACATCCTCAGTATTACTAAGAACGTCGTGGGTCACGAAATTCGACATTACCAAGGAGCGAATCATCCCTGGATGCACTGCAAACGAAATATTCATTACACAGACGACAAAAATTTACACTTAAAGAGAGAAGGATATAGTTCTTACCGGTAGTTCTAAGAATATTGATCTGAAATTATGGTTACCACTGTAGTCACCATTTATAAACACAGGTATACTTAAATGTGCTTTTAGAAAGCTATTTAAAATCACATTACATAAAGGCATGGAAATAAGCGTCCGTGGAGGTTCAGTTCGTTGCCGGTAGTTCACAAATTCGGTTTGTCGTAAGATAACCTGGTAGTTTACCCTGAACGTAAAATTTACCCTTTACACACAGTGAGATTGTTTAGTTTATCGAAAAAAGCCTTGGCCATTTTTAACATCTGTTTCATTAATTTTCTTTTCTTTCACTTGTTTTCTTTAGCTACTTTAAAATATGCCCTATAAACTTATTTTATGCCGTCTTTCTTAATTTGTTCTATTTTTCTTTCCTTTTCTTGACTGTACTTTAATACAGTCTTTTATTTTGTTTTTTACGTCTGCTGTTAAATCTGTTCGGTTTGAAGTAATCCATTAATTCTTGAGGTTTACCATCATCAGAGTGTGGGTGGTTGTTATATTTACATGTATTTCCTCTTGGTTTTTATGTGGAGATTAAAAGAGAACATTTCGTGTACAGTACGATCGCAATCGACGTTCGTCTACATTATGTCGATGAAATGTGACCCGTTCAAACTATACCTCGAAATGTTCTCAGTGCGACGTTCACAGGAAGCAATCGACGGATGAAAGTAGTTATGTTATTGAAAGAAGATATGTTTGTCTATGATGAGCTCTATTTTGACAAAGGTAACGGAAATGCACTCTCCGGCATTCTGAATGTAGCAGTGATGAAATACATGGGGTAAAGCCGGCCGATGTAGCCGAGCGGTTCTAGGCGCTTCAGTCCGAAACTGCGCTGCTGCTACGGTCGCAGGTTCGAATCCTGCCTCGGGCATGGATGTGTGTGATGTCCTTAGTTAGGTTTAAGTAGTTCTAAGCCTAGGGGACAGATGACCTCAGATGTTAAGTGCCATAGTGCTTAGAGCAATTTGAACCATTTCTTTTTTTTAATACACGGGGTAAAACCTTATTTACAACATGTATAGGCGTCACATTGCAATTATAAGAGTCGAATAACATGAAAGAGAGGGGTGGCCAATGCAGCAGTGAGACGAGGGTGTAGCTAGTTCTTCAGATTACTCTGTCTCCAGTCTGCACACTGAGCAAGCACAGAACGAAACCAAAGAGAAATTCGGAGATGGGAGAAGAATTATTAAGGTATGATGATGACACTGTAATTGACAGCAAACGACTTGGAAGAGCAGTTGAATGGAATGGATAGTGTCTGAAAACTATAAGTAAAATCAACCAAAGTAAATAACAAAAACAAGAAAAAATAGGTATGAGGTGAAGTCGAATAAAATCAGGTGATCTTTGGGGAAATTAGATTTCGAAATGATACACTGAAAGTAGACGATAAGTATTGCTATTTGGACAGAACAATAACTCAGAGCGGGTACCAAACGCAGATCGTTAATAGTAAGAAAAGAGTTTCCGAAAAAAAGAAAATATTTTAATGTCTAACATAAATTTCTGTGATAGGAGATGTTTTCTGAACGTACTTGTCTGGAGAGTAGCCTCATATTTAAGTGGACGATAGACAGTACAGGCAAGAGGAGAGCAGAGGTTTTCGTAATTACAGGGTTGGACAAATAAAAGTGGCCTGGAGAACAGATTCCAAGGGTATGATGTACGAGGTAAAAGCAGAGGACAGGAAATACAGTACTAAACAGACTATAGCAGATGCTGAAAGTGGACACCATTCATCTATTCGCACTTCTGGACACTGATCAGCAAGTTGCTGAAGGTGGATCGAAGCTGGACTGCTGGAATTTCTACAGATTCATCCGAAATGTTCTGCTGCAGTTCTTGATGACTACGAGGGTTGTCGCGAAGTACCTTAAGCTTGAGGGCTGTCCTCACAAAGTAGTCGCACACTGACAGATAGGGTCACGACCTCTGCTAATAACTCTGTCATGCGTGAAGATTCATGATGTGCTCCAAGTTTCGGCTGACTATAAAGCAGTTGCTCAGTCCTATTGGAAGTAACTGTAGGTCTCTTTCTCCTCCGTTAATGCTGCCACAAATTCGCGTCCAGTCGTATAGACTCGTCCGGGCCACTTTTGTTGTCCCTAACCTGTCACTTGTGTCATACGTCTCTACATGACATTTCCATACTCCTAAGCATCCCTAAGTCTATTGTTTCCTATGTGATAGTGAAGTGGAAACGTGAAGGGCCACGTACAGCACAAAAGCGTACAGACCGACCTCGTCTGTTGACTGACAGAGACCGCCGACAGTAGAAGAGGGTCGTAATGTGTAATAGGCAGACATCTATCCAGACCATCACACAGGAATTCCAAACTGCATTTGGATCCACTGCAGGTACTATGACAGCTATGCGGGAGGTGAGAAAACTTGGATTTCATGGTCGAGCGACTCCTCAGAAGCCACAAATCACGTCGGTAAATACCAAATGACACCTCGCTTAGTGTAAGGAGCGACGACTGAACAGTGGAAAAACGTTGTGTGGAGTGACGAATCATTGTATGCAATGTGGCGATCCGCTGGCAGGGCGTGGGTACGGCGAACGCCCATGAACGTCATCTGCCAGCATGTGAGTGCCAACAGTAAAATTTGGAGGCGGTGGTGTTAAGGTGTGGTTATGTTTTTCATGGAGTGGGCTTGCACCCCCTGCTGTTTTTCGTGGCGCTATCACAGCACCGTCTTGCTCCCCACTCTTGAAGAGCATTTCGGGGATGGTGACTGCATCTTTCAGCACGATCGAGCGCCTATTCATAATACACGGCCTGTGGCGGAGTCGTTACACGACAATAACATCCCTGTAATGGACTGGCCTGCATAGAGTCCTGACCTGAATCCTATAGAACACATAATGTATGCTAGAGACACCGATTCCTAAGGCTGTACTTCATACAACGCAGTTTCATCACATGAACCACATAAATGAAGGTAACAGATGAAATACAATCACACGTTAATGTTTGCACAAATTCACCAACTGATTAAATATACACACACACGTATTTGTGGTCATTAATATGGGGTGTGTCCACACTTCATCTTCATATCCGCTTGAACTCTGGTGGGGGCATTTTTTAGTGCGGTGTGCGAATACGTGTGGACCAATGGCAGGCCATTCTTCCTCAAGAGAAGTCAGTAGAGAAGGCAGTAACCTTGAACGCTGGGATCTGGTGTGAAATCTATGTTCCAAGTTACCGCAAAGGTGTTCCTTGGGTTCAGATCTGGAACCTGGGCCTGCCAGTCCATTTCAGGGCTATTATTGTCCACAATCAATTGCCTCGCAGGTGCTGCTTTATGAGGTTGGTTTGTTTGGGGAAGGAGACCAGACAGCGAGGTCATCGGTCTCATCGGATTAGGGAAGGAAGTCGGCCGTGTCCTTTCAGAGGAACCATCCCGGCATTTGCCTGGAGGGATTAAGGGAAATCACGAAAAACCTAAATCAGGATGGCCGGACGCGGGATTGAACCGTCGTCCTCCCGAATGCGAGTCCAGTGTCTAACCACTGCGCCACCTCGCTCGGTGCTGCTTTATGACAGGGTGTATTCCCATGATGAGACAGACAACCGTCGTCTACGAACTGTTCTCTGTTGTTCACAGCGCATTAGGCAGTAAGATGTCCTCATATTGTTCCGCTTCAGCTTTTTGTTAACCACAGTAAAGGGACCTCACAATGACCACAAAAAGCACACCTTGCCGTAACGCCGCCTCTTCTGTACTTCATCTACATCTACATTATACTCCGCAAGCCCTCTAATGGTGTGTGGCGGAGGGTACTTTCGGTACCACTATCTGATCCCCCCAACCCTGTTCCATTCGCGAATAGTGTCTGGGAAAAATGATTGTCGGTAAGCCTCTGTACTGGGTCTAATTTCTCTAATTTACTCGTCGTGGTCAATACGAGAGATGTATGTGGAGGAAAGTAATATGTTATTTGACTCCTCCTGAAAAGTGCTGTCCCGGAAATTTCAATAGTAAATCTCTCCGTGATGGACGACGCCTCTGTTGTAACGTCTGCCAGTGGAGTTTGTTTAGCAGCTCCGTAACGCTCACTCGCCAGCTAAACGATCCCGTGACGAAACGCGCCGCTCTTCCATCTCCTGTATCAGTCCTACCTGATAGGGATCCCAGATAGATGAACAATACTCAAGAGTAGGGCGAACAAGTGCCTTATAAGCCACTTCTGTCGTGGATGAGTCTTCCTATGAATCTGAGTCTTGTGTCTGCTTTTCCCACTATCTGTTTTATATGGTCATTCCACTTAAGGTCGCTCTGGATAGTTACGCCTAGATATTTTATGGCAGACGCTGTCTCCAGCTGTTTGTCATCAATAGTGCAGCTGTACAGTAGTGGATTTCTTTTCGTATGTATGCGCAGTTACATTTATTTACGTTCAGAGTCCACTGCCAGAGACTGCACCATTAATCAATTCTCTGCAGGTCGTTCTGCAAATTCTTACTATCTTCTGGCGTTGCTACTTTGGTAAAAACAACTGCATCATCTGCGAATAGCCTTAAAGAGCATCCGACGCTTTCTACTAGATCATTTATACATACTGTATGTAGCAACGATCCTATCACTCTTCCCTCTGGTATTCCGGATATTACCTTTACATCTGTCGATTTTGTTGCATTAAGCCCTGAATCCAATCGCAGGTCTGCTCCGATACTCCGTAAGCTCGTATTTTTTCACTAAACTGCAATTCGGGACGGTGTCAAATGCCTTACAGAAATTAAGGTACACAGCATCAGCCTGAGCTCCATTGTCCACTGCGCTGTGGATGTGATGGAGGAACAGAACGAGCTGAGTTTTGCATGATGTCTGTTTGCGGAATCCATGTTGATTTTTATAGAGGAGCTGTTCATTTTCCAAGAACGTCATAATTCTTGAGCATAAAACATGTTACACAATTCTACAACACATTGACATCATTCTTGGCACAGCACATGATGATAGGTAACGTTCGCTGAGCATTCGCCAGAACCATTCCATCAGAGTGCCAGAGGCTGTAGAGTGATTCATCGTTCAAAATCACTCGTTTCCAGTCATCCACTGTCCAGTGGCTTCGCTCTTTGCACCACTTTAGGCATCGCTTAGCACTCATTTCAGGAATGTGTCGCTTATGAAGAGCCGCTCGATCGTTGTGCCCCATTCTTTTTAACTCCTGTGCTCCGTCACTGCACCTGCTGGACTGCTGGTAGCTCTTTGGAACTCACGAGTGGTTCCCTCAGCAGCTTTCATGCGACTTTCTACAACGACTCTCCACAACGGTCGACTGAGCCTGCCTGTCAATAGGTATGGTCCGCGTGATCTAGGTTTAGCTGTGGTTGTTTCTTCGCCTTTCCACTTTACAGTTATATGACCAACACTCGACTTGGGTGGCTTTAGAAGGATTGAAATGTTTTTGATAGATTAGTTACTCACGTGACGTCCAATAACTGGTCTACGTTCGAAGTGTCTAATTCAGTGCCCTGGTATATGGTAATACGGACACTAAACAACTTCTATGTAAACTAACGACTGGGCTTGCGCAGACCGTTTAAAGAAAATTCACGTGCAGAAGCAAAATATGTTCTGGGACAAAGACGAAGTGTATCCAACTCCAACACGATTAATTAACGAACTGTGTAAGACTGTACAGATGGGTACCTCGCCAGATATGTGGGATTCCGTTAATTGATACTGCGATTTCGAGTCCTCAATGGTGTAGTGATAAAACTGTAAAGAGAATAAATGAATTACTCGGAAATATATGAACTGGATGATCAAAAAGTCAGTATAAATTTGAAAACGTAGTAAACCACGGAATAATGTAGATAGAGAGGTAAAAATTGACACACATGCTTGGAATGACATGGAGTTTTATTAGAACAAAAAAAAAAAAAAAGAAACACCCCATATTGCTAGACGCGTGAAAGATCTCTTGCGCGCGTCGGGGTTACCTGAAGTCGCAAGTGTATCGTGATCGACCGACATCTCTAGGAATGCTGAAAGACAACATCCGACGCCAATGCCTCACCATAACTCCGGACATGCTTTACAGTGCTGTTCAC
Source organism: Schistocerca nitens (assembly GCF_023898315.1). NCBI lineage: Eukaryota > Metazoa > Arthropoda > Insecta > Orthoptera > Acrididae > Schistocerca > Schistocerca nitens. The sequence continues at coordinate 52,568,544 of NC_064620.1, forward strand.
AACATTATTTCTCGACTAGAGCTATTGTTGAGGAATGATGGTGGACATATTGAGCATTTCCTGTAAAGAACATCATCTTTGCTTTGTCTTACTTTGTTATGCTAATTATTGCTATTGTGATCAGATGAAGCGCCATCTGTCGGACATTTTTTGAACTTTTGTATCTTTTGGGTTCTAATAAAACCCCATGTCATTCCAAGCAGATGTGTCAATTTGTACCTCTCTATCTACATTATTCCGTGATTTATTCAGTTTTCAATGGTATACTGACTTTTTGATCACCCTGTACATCACTGTATAGACCTTAGAGTGGCATTTCGAACCTCACATTTGTCCCCTCATATGTCAATTTTATTTCCATGTTGTCTGTTCAAAACTAATATATATTAATTTTATCCATGGCATTGATTGTTGACAACAGTTTTATAACACTCTTGTCGCACATTTCAAGCTTTTAGGCAGATATTACTAAAGTACATGTGATACTCTACTCTTTCTCGTAAGCTGTGTCTGGTAGATCGTTGGAATACCATATTTCAGTTGATAGTTATCTGTGCAGTCCTGATGTGGTTCATATTTAGAATATTCGGCGACTTCCGTAATCTTATGTAGAGGTCTCTTTGTACGACAATGTGTTAAATGTATTGTCCTAGGTTTCATTACTCATAAAATTAAGCGAATGTTAGTAATAAGTATTACTGTGCACGAACCTCCGTATGAAATGTAGCTGGAAGTATACAGCGCATTTGTACTGTGGAACTGTGTATAGACAGTATCCTGTGATTTGGCTATAGGCTCTTTGACAGGACAACAGTACACTTGAAACTTCCTGGCAGATTAAAACTATGTGCCGGACCGAGACTCGAACTCGGGACCTTTGCCTTTCGCGGACAAGTGTCCTTTCTTTCAGGTGTGCTAGTTCTGCAAGGTTCGCAGGAGAGCTTCTGTAAAGTTTGGAAGGTAGGAGACGAGGCACTGGCAGAAGTAAAGCTGTGAGGACGGGGCGTGAGTCATGCTTCGGTAGCTCAGATGGTAGAGCACTTACCCGCGAAAGGCAAAAGTCCCGAGTTCGAGTCTCGGTCGGGCACACAGTTTTAATCTGCCTGGAAGTTTCATATCAGCGCACATTCCACTGCAGAGTGAAAATCTCATTCTGGAAACAGTACCCTTTATCGCGCATAGTGGTCTAAGGCACGGGGCTGGAATGTAAAGAAGTATATATGCGAGGTGTCTTTCATTCGTTAAGATCTTTATCTTTTCTTTAAAATCTCTTAACCGGTGGTCAGTGCATCTGTGGTAAGCCACTTTGATAAGTAATCCAAATTTCATCGGTCCAGGGCTCGAAACACGAAACCGTCTACATTTTGATTAATAATCAGCATTGGCGGCCGAAGACTTCCGGCATAAGAAGTCACCCACATTGTGGAAACCGCCTTGTCAAAGAGGGCGGAGGAGCGGACAGAGGTTCAGGGAACTGTCTTGACCTAGGGGTGGGAAACTGCCCATAAAGGCTTTGATCAACGCCATGAGGAAGCAGAAGGCAATGGAAATCACTGCATAAAAGACACATAACGTATATCCACAGGACATATGACATGTAATTGAGAAGGAATCATGATGATTTCTCCATTGGCAAAAGATTCAGGAATAGTCCCATATTCAGATACCCGGGAGGGGACTGCAAAAGGAGAGGTGACCATGAGAAAAAAACTTCATTACAAACGATAGGATAACGTTCTACGAGTCGGGGCGTGGAATGTCAGAAGCTTGAACGTAGTAAAGAACCTAGAAAATCTGAAAAGAGAAATGCAAAGGTTCAATCTATATATAGTAACGGTCAGTTAAGTGAAATGCAAAGAAGACAAGGATTTCTGCTCAAAATAGTATATGGGAATATCAACATCAGCAGAAAATGGTGTAACGGGAGTAGGATTCGTTATGAATAGGAAGGTAGGGCAGAGGGTATGTTACTGTGAACAGTTCAGTGATGGGGTTGTTCTTATCAGAATCAACAGCAAAGCAGCACGGAGAACAATAGTCCAGGTACAGATGCCGACGTCACAAGCTGAAAATGAAGAGTAGAGAAAGTATATGAGCATCCTGAAAGAGTCATACAGTAAGTAAAGTGAGATGAGAATCTAGTAGTCGTCGGGAACTGAATGCAGTTGTAGGAGAAGGAGTAGAAGGGAAGGTTACAGGAGAATGTGTGCTTGGGACAAGGAATGAGGGAGGAGAAAGACCAATTGAGTTCTGTAACAGATTTCAGCTAGTAACAGCGAATACTCTGTTGAAGAACCAGAAGAGGAGGAGGTATACTTGGAAAATGCTAGGATACACTGCAAGATTTCAATTTGATTATATCATGGTCAGACGGAGATTCCGAAATCAGGTACTTGATCGTAATGCGTAACCATGGTCAGATACAGATTCAGATGTGAATGTAGTAGTGATGATGAGCAGGCTGAACCTTAACGGACCTGTCAGGAAGAAACAACATGCGAATAAGTGGGAAACAATAGCAGTACAGAAGAACACTGAAGGCCTGTATGAGGAAGAAGATTAGTCGGATGTGGTAGATGAAGAAAGAGGAGACGATTTAGAAGAGACAGGGGATCCAGTATTAGAACCAGAATTTAAGAGAGCTTTGGAGGACATAAGATCAAATAAGGCAGAAGATGTAGATGACATCCCACCAGAATTTCTAGAATCATTGGGGGAAGTGGCAACAAAACGACTATTCACGTTGTTTGTAAAATATTTGAGTCTGGCGACATACCACCAGACTTTCGGAAATCGCGCATAGTGGTCTAAGGCACGGGGCTGGAATGTAAAGAAGTATATATGCGAGGTGTCTTTCATTTGTTAAGATCTTTACCTTTTCTTTAAAATCTCTTAAACGGTGGTCAGTGCATCTGTGGTAAGCCACTTTGATAAGTAATCCAAATTTCATCGGTCCAGGGCTCGAAACACGAAACCGTCTACATTTTGATTAATAATCAGCATTGGCGGCCGAAGACTTCCGGCATAAGAAGTCACCCACATTCTGGAAACCGCCTTGTCAAAGAGGGCGGAGGAGCGGACAGAGGTTCAGGGAACTGTCTTGACCTAGGGGTGGGAGACTGCCCATAAAGGCTTTGATCAACGCCATGAGGAAGCAGAAGGCAATGGAAATCACTGCATAAAAGACACATAACGTATATCCACAGGACATATGGCATGTAATTGAGAAGGAATCATGATGATTTCTCCATTTGCAAAAGATTCAGGAATAGTCTCATATTCGGATCTCCGGGAGGGGACTGCAAAAGGAGAGGTGACCATGAGAAAAAAACTGAATTACAAACGATAGGATAACGTTCTACGAGTCGGGGCGTGGAATGTCAGAAGCTTGAACGTAGTAAAGAACCTAGAAAATCTGAAAAGAGAAATGCAAAGGTTCAATCTATATATAGTAACGGTCAGTTAAGTGAAATGCAAAGAAGACAGGGATTTCTGCTCAAAATAGTATATGGGAATATCAACATCAGCAGAAAATGGTGTAACGGGAGTAGGATTCGTTATGAATAGGAAGGTAGGGCAGAGGGTATGTTACTGTGAACAGTTCAGTGATGGGGTTGTTCTTATCAGAATCAACAGCAAAGCAGCACGGAGAACAATAGTCCAGGTACAGATGCCGACGTCACAAGCTGAAAATGAAGTGTAGAGAAAGTATATGAGCATCCTGAAAGAGTCATACAGTAAGTAAAGTGAGATGAAAATCTAGTAGTCGTCGGGAACTGAATGCAGTTGTAGGAGAAGGAGTAGAAGGAAAGGTTACAGGAGAATGTGTGCTTGGGACAAGGAATGAGGGAGGAGAAAGACCAGTTGAGTTCTGTAACAGATTTCAGCTAGTAACAGCGAATACTCTGTTGAAGAACCAGAAGAGGAGGAGGTATACTTGGAAAATGCTAGGATACACTGCAAGACTTCAATTTGATTATATCATGGTCAGACAGAGATTCCGAAATCAGATACTTGATCGTAATGCGTAACCATGGTCAGATACAGATTCAGATGTGAATGTAGTAGTGATGATGAGCAGGCTGAACTTTAACGGGCCAGTCAGGAAGAAACAACATGCGAATAAGTGGGAAACAATAGCAGTACAGAAGAACACTGAAGGCCTGTATGAGGGAGAAGATCAGTCGGATGTGGTAGATGAAGAAAGAGGAGACGATTTAGAAGAGACAGGGGATCCAGTATTAGAACCAGAATTTAAGAGAGCTTTGGAGGACATAAGATCAAATAAGGCAGAAGATGTAGATGTCATCCCACCAGAATTTCTAAAATCATTGGGGGATGTGGCAACAAAACGACTATTCACGGTGTTTGTAAAATGTTTGAGTCTGGCGACATACCACAAGACTTTCGGAAAAATGTCATCCACACAATTCCGAAGACTGAGAGAGCTGAGAAGTGCGAGAATTATGGCATAATGAGCTTAACAGCTTATGAATCCAAGTTGCTGACAGGGCTGATATACACAAGAATGGAAATGAAAATTGAGAATGTGTCAGATGACGACCAGTTTGGCTTTAGGAAAGGTAAAGGCACCGGAGAGACAATTATGACGTTGCGGTTGCTAATGGAAGCAAGACTAAAGAAAAATCAAGGCACATTCATAGGATTTGTCAACTTAGAAAAGCGTTCGACAATGTAAAATGATGCAAGGTGTTCGAAATTCTGAGAAAAACAGGTGCAAGCTATAGGAAAAGCCGGTTAATATATAAGTACATTGTGTACAACAGCCAAGAGGGAGTAATAAGAGTGGACGACTAAGAACGAAATGCTCGTATTAAAAAGGGTGTAAGACGGGGATGTAGTTTTCCGCCCCTACTGTTCAATCTGTACGTCGAAGATTCACTGATGGAAATAAAAGAAAGGTTCAGGAGTGGGATTAAAATTGAACACGGAAGGGTATCAGTGATAAGTTTCGCTGATGACATTGCTATCCTGACTGAAAGTGAAGAATAATTATATAATCTGCTGAATGGAATGAACAGCGTAATGAGTACAGAATATGGATTCAGAGTAATGAGAAGCAGCAGAAATGAGAACAGCGAGAAACTAAACATCTGGACTGATGGTCGCGAAGTCAGTGAAGTTAAGGAATTCTGCTACCTGGGCAGCAAAATAACCACTGACGGGTGGAGGAAAGAGGACATTAAAAGCATACTTTTTTTTTTTGTCGTCAGTCTACTGACTGGTTTGATGCGGCCCGCCACTAATTCCTTTCCTGTGCTAACCTCTTCATCTCAGAGTAGCACTTGCAACCTACATCCTCAATTATTTGCTTGACGTATTCCAATCTCTGTCTTCCTCTACAGTTTTTGCCCTCTACAGCTCCCTCTAGTACCATGGAAGTCATTCCCTCATGTCTTAGCAGATGTCCTATCATCCTGTCCCTTCTCCTTATCAGTGTTTTCCACATATTCCTTTCCTCTCCGATTCTGCGTAGAACCTCCTCATTCCTTACCTTATCAGTCCACCTAATTTTCAACATTCGTCTATAGCACCACATCTCAAATGCTTCGATTCTCTTCTGTTCCGGTTTTCCCACAGTCCATGTTTCACTACCATACAATGCTGTACTCCAGACGTAGATCCTCAGAAATTTCTTCCTCAAATTAAGGCCGCTATTTGATATTAGTAGACTTCTCTTGGCAAGAAATGCCTTTTTTGCCATAGCGAGTCTGCTTTTGATGTCCTCCTTGCTCCGTCCGTCATTGGTTATTTTACTGCCTAGGTTGCAGAATTCCTTAACTTCATTGACTTCGTGACCATCAATCCTGATGTTAAGTTTCTCGCTGTTGTCATTTCTACTACTTCTCATTACCTTCGTCTTTCTCCGATTTACTCTCAAACCGTACTGTGTACTCATTAGACTGTTCGTTCCGTTCAGCAGATCATTTAATTCTTCTTCACTTTCACTCAGGATAGCAATCTCATCAGCGAATCGTATCATTGATATCCTTTCACCTTGTATTTTAATTCCACTCCTGAACCTTTCTTTTATTTCCATCATTGATTCCTCGATGTACAGATTGAAGAGTAGGGGCGAAAGGCTACAACCTTGTCTTACACCCTTCTTAATACGAGCACTTCGTTCTTGATCGTCCACTCTTATTATTCCCTCTTGGTTGTTGTACATATTGTATATGACCCGTCTCTCCCTATAGCTTACCCCTACTTTTTTCAGAATCGCGAACAGCTTCCACCATTTTATATTGTCGAACGCTTTTTCCAGGTCGACAAATCCTATGAACGTGTCTTGATTTTTCTTTAGCCTTGCTTCCATTATTAGCCGTAACGTCAGATTTGCCTCTCTCGTCCCTTTACATTTCCTAAAGCCAAACTGATCGTCACCTAGCGCATTCTCAATTTTCTTTTCCATTCTTCTGTATATTATTGTTGTAAGCAGCTTCGATGCATGAGCTGTTAAGCTGATTGTGCGATAATTCTCGCACTTGTCAGCTCTTGCCGTCTTCGGAATTGTGTGGATGATGTTTTTCCGAAAGTCAGATGGTATGTCGCCAGACTCATATATTCTACACACCAACGTGAATAGTCGATTTGTTGCCATTTTCCCCAATGATATTAGAAATTCTGATGGAATGTTATCTATCCCTTCTGCCTTATTTGACCGTAAGTCCTCCAAAGCTCTTTTAAATTCCGATTCTAATACTGGATCCCCTAGCTCTTCTAAATCGACTGCTGCTTCTTCTTCTATCACATCAGACAAATCTTCACCCTCATAGAGGCTTTCAATGTATTCTTTCCTACTATCTGCTCTCTCCTCTGCATTTAACAGTGGAATTCCCGTTGCACTCTTAATGTTACCACCGTTGCTTTTAATGTCACCAAAGGCTGTTTTGACTTTCCTGTATGCTGAGTCTGTCCTTCCGACAATCATATCTTTCTCGATGTCTTCACATTTTTCCTGCAGCCATTTCGTCTTAGCTTCCCTGCACTTCCTATTTACTTCATTCCTCAGCGACTTGTATTTCTGTATTCCTGATTTTCCCGGAACATGTTTGTACTTCCTCCTTTCATCAATCAACTGAAGTATTTCTTCTGTTACCCATGGTTTCTTCGCAGCTACCTTCTTTGCACATATGTTTTCCTTCCCAACTTCTGTGATGGCCCTTTTTAGAGATGTCCATTCCTCTTCAACTGTACTGCCTACTGCGCTTTTCCATATTGCTGCATCTATAGCGTTAGAGAACTTCAAACGTATCTCGTCATTCCTTAGTACTTCCGCATCCCACTTCTTTGCGTATTGATTCTTCCTGACTAATGTCTTGAACTTCAGACAACTCTTCATCACTACTATATTGTGATCTGAGTCTATATCAGCTCCTGGGTACGCCTTACAATCCAGTATCTGATTTTGGAATCTCTGTCTGACCATGATGTAATCTAATTGAAATCTTCCCGTATCTCCCAGCCTTTTCCAAGTATACCTCCTCCTCTTGTGATTCTTAAACAGGGTATTCGCTATTACTAGCTGAAAGTTGTTACAGATCTCAATTAGTCTTTCTCCTCTTTCATTCGTTGTCCCAAGCCCATGTTCTCCTGTAACCTTTTCTTCTACTCCTTCCCCTACAACTGAATTCCAGTCGCCCATGACTATTAGATTTTCGTCCCCCTTTACATACTGTATTACCCTTTCAATATCCTCATACACTTTCTCTATCTGTTCATCTTCAGCTTGCGAGGTCGGCATGTATACCTGAACTATCGTTGTCGGTGTTGGTCTGCTGTCGATTCTGATTAGAACAACCCGGTCACTGAACTGTTCACAGTAACACAGCAGACTGGCACCGGCGAAAAGGGCATACCTGGCCGAGAGAAGTCTTCTAGGTATTAATGTGAGGAAGAAATTTCTGAGAATGTATGTTTGGAGAACAGCATTGTATGGGAGTGAAACATAGACTCTTGTAAAACCAGAACAGAAGAGAATCGAAGCATTTGAGGTGTGTTGCTACAGACGAATGTTGTTAATTAGGTGGACTGACAAGGTAAGGATTGAGGAGGTTCAGCGCAGAATCGGAGAGGAAAGGAATATGTGGATGACACTGATAAGGAGAAGGGACAGGATGATAGGACATCTGTTAAGACATCAGCGAATGATTTCCATAGTACTAGAGGGTGCTGTAGAGGTCAGACACTGTAGAGGAAGACAGACCTTTGAATACATCGAGGAAATAATTGAAGACGTAGGTATCATGTGCTCCTCTGAGGTGAAGAGGTTGGAGCAGGAGAGGATTTCGTGGCAGGCTGTATCAAACTGATGACTCAAGAAACAGATTATTCCCGACATAGCCGCTACGTGAAAACAAGAGAAATTAGAGTTCTTACTTAGGTTTATCTACAGTCGTTATTTTCACGTACTGTGCGTGAATGGAAAAGTAAAGGCTTGAAATCATAGAAGAACAGGAAATTGCCTCCACGACATATTGTACAATTGTGAATGTTGAAAGCACTTGAAGCGAAACAAATGATTAATTGAAATGTTTTAGTTAAGAAAGACAGTCTTAGGTGATACGTCGAAAATGACTTGATGACCGTCATTTTGTAAATGCAACGTGAACTTCTCAGTGGATGACTATAGAATACGAATGAATATCGGAACTGCAACAACTTAAAAACGATTTGTTGCCATCAACCAATTATTCACAATGATGAAATAATATTAGCAACTCATGTGAAATGGGGACTTCTGACAAAAACATCTGTTAAACATGTGATACCTGACTGTTCTGAATGTATCGGACAGTCCGACCAGTGTATTTTATTTTCGGAACATAATTATGAATATTACTCGCCAGTACAGAGACGGTAGGCGAAACTTGTATCAAGCAGTGACTTACATATGTTAGTGAACTTTATGAATAAGGAGGCAGGAAGAAGGTATAAAGCTTGGTCCGCAGCTTTAAGCAGTGGAAAACGCGATGGGAAGCGATGGTGCCAGATAATGAAACAAGACGATAGGAAGAATGAAAGAAAGAACTTAAGAATTCAACTGCGCCAGCCAGCAGAATATGAATAGGACTCAAAGTGAAGTGGAATGGACACTGTTCAGTTAGACGGCTTTTCTCTTTTTATTTGTTGTTAAGGTATTAACTTTTTTTTAAGGTTCTTGTATATTGCACCTGAAGATGAGAGCCTGTTCCCGAAACGCGCTTTGTGACTTGTAAGTGTATCACGAATTCTATGTAGTTCATCCAGATGTTAAATATAGTGCTCTTATGCTGTATGTTGATCATGATGACCTTCTCCTTTTCAGAGGTTATAATAATTTCTCTATCGTAAGCAAAAGCCACCGTCGCAGCGGTGACCCACAAACAGCTGCAGCCACTTGTCAGCCGCGTGCGACGTCGCTCCGATATACACGGAGCTGCGCTCCCAGGAGAGCCATTGCCGTTTAGTGGCGACTTCCCTCGCCCGCAGTAAAACACTCCTCCACAAATGACGCCCAGAGGTCGTCGACCGCGGGGATCCCCTACACCGCAGCCGGACAGTCCCCGGTTCCCCTCCAGCACCGCCCTCGCTGCTATCCTAATTTCGAATTACTCACGAGTGCGAATTTCTGTAATAACTCATGGGGATTAATAAAGCCCTCCAACTTTAAATGGAGTGCGTTTCCGTGCAATGGATCTTCCCTACACTACATTCTACATAATTCCTGTCAACACTCCATTTATCTCTGTTTTGTATACCCAAATTAATTTGTGGTTCACATAGTTGAGTTATCGAATTTACAACAAATATATTACAGTAGTTTCAGTTGCACCTAGGGCCCCAACAAATCAGACATCATTTGAATGACATAATAGTTTCACTGAGGTAGTGTACTGGCAATGGCAAGGAAATCGTTTCTGAAGAAGAGAAATTTGTTAACATCGAGTATAGATTTAAGTGTCAGGAAGTCGTTTCTGAAAGTATTTGTATGGAGTGTAGCCATGTATGGAAGTGAAACATGGACGATAACCAGTTTGGACAAGAAGAGAATAGAAGCTTTCGAAATGTGGTGCTACAGAAGAATGCTGAAGATAAGGTGGGTAGATCACGTAACTAATGAGGAGGTATTGAATAGGATTGGGGAGAAGAGAAGTTTGTGCCACAACTTGACTAGAAGAAGGGATCGGTTGGTAGGACATGTTTTGAGGCATCAAGGGATCACAAATTTAGCATTGGAGGGCAGCGTGGAGGGTAAAAATCGTAGAGTGAGACCAAGAGATGAATACACTAAGCAGATTCAGAAGGATGTAGGTTGCAGTAGGTACTGGGAGATGAAGAAGCTTTCACAGGATAGAGTAGCATGGAGAGCTGCATCAAACCAGTCTCAGGACTGAAGACCACAACAACAACAACAGTGTACTGTTGCACTCACCATTACTGGAAAATAATTACGGTGACTTGGAAGAGTACGTAGTATCATTCCAAAGGAGATACATTAGGACATTAGGCTGCAAATTACAAAGCGATCATATTTTCTGTTAGGTTAGGAAACTTAATTTTTGTCTGTTGATATGAAGTTAGTTCAAAAATGGTTCAAATGGCTCTGAGCACTATGGGACTTAACATCTATGGTCATCAGTCCCCTAGGGCTTAGAACTACTTAAACCTAACTAACCTAAGGACATCACACATCACCCAGTCATCACGAGGCAGAGAAAATCCCTGACCCCGCCGGGAATATGAAGTTAGTGTACCAAAAGTCTTGCCAGGTAATGCTTCCGCTGTTTTACTTGTAACTTATGGCTGTGAAATAGCGATTAAAAATTAATGATGCTGTTGTGGCTATATATTATTTATATTAAGTCCTTTATTCAGCATTAACGACCAGTTTGACGGAATCTTGCCAATAATGCTGATTAAAGCATCTTAATGAAATAATATACAGCCTTAATGCATGTATGACTTCGGCTGAGCGTTCAAGCTGTGTACGGTGTTTCACGTACAACGCAAGTGCTCTGTCTGGCGTTCCATGGTAACCACTGCCCACGAAGGCAGGCTGTGGACTGTATATACAGCGCTCTTCTCGGTCACAACCACTTAGTCTTGTATACTCGGCGTAAGACAGAGTTTCCATGAACAATTTCCCCAAGATCCCCAAGGACAACGACGCTTCTGTGTCGGTTATCATTTCGATTGACTTATAATGTATCGACTGCATGTAAGCAGTCTTTCGCTAGCTTTCATTACAGGTATTATGTGTATTTTGCTGGCTGTGTCTGAGTGGTGTTCTACTGCTGCTTGACACACTACATGCTGCAATACTGACGAACTTGATTTATGGTATAAATATCGTCTCCGATTGCTATTACAAATATTACCACTATTATTATCTGCGAAAAATTATGGTCAATACATTTAGTGCTAATACGAGGGCAGTTCAATAAGTAATGCAACACATTTTTTCTGAAACAGGGGTTGTTTTATTCAGCATTGAAATACACCAGGTTATTCCCCGATCTTTTAGCTACACAACACTATTTTTCAACGTAATCTCCATTCAATGCTACGGCCTTACGCCACCTTGAAATGAGGGCCTGTATGCCTGCACGGTACCATTCCACTGGTCGATGTCGGAGCCAACGTCGTACTGCATCAATAACTTCTTCATCATCCGCGTAGTGCCTCCCACGGATTGCGTCCTTCATTGGGCCAAACATATGGAAATCCGACGGGGCGAGATCGGGGCTGTAGGGTGCATGAGGAAGAACAGTCCACTGAAGTTTTGTGAGCTCCTCTCGGGTGCGAAGACTTGTGTGAGGTCTTGCGTTGTCATGAAGAAGGAGAAGTTCGTTCAGATTTTTGTGCCTACGAACACGCTGAAGTCGTTTCTTCAATTTCTGAAGAGTATCACAATACACTTCAGAGTTGATCGTTTGACCATGGGGAAGGACATCGAACAGAATAACCCCTTCAGCGTCCCAGAAGACTGTAACCATGACTTTACCGGCTGAGGGTATGGCTTTAAACTTTTTCTTGGTAGGGGAGTGGGTGTGGCGCCACTCCATTGGTTGCCGTTTTCTTTCAGGTTCGAAGTGATGAACCCATGTTTCATCGCCTGTAACAATCTTTGACAAGAAATTGTCACCCTCAGCCACATGACGAGCAAGCAATTCCGCACAGATGGTTCTCCTTTGCTCTTTACGGTGTTCGATTAGACAACGAGGGACCCAGCGGGAACAAACCTTTGAATATCCCAACTGGTGAACAATTGTGACAGCACTACCAACAGAGATGTCAAGTTGAGCACTGAGTTGTTTGATGGTGATCCGTCGATCATCTCGAACGAGAGTGTTCGCACGCTCCGCCATTGCAGGAGTCACAGCTGTGCACGGCCGGCCCGCACGCGGGAGATCAGACAGTCTTGCTTGACCTTGCGGCAATGATGACACACGCTTTGCCCAACGACTCACCGTGCTTTTGTCCACTGCCAGATCACCGTAGACATTCTGCAAGCGCCTATGAATATCTGAGATGCCCTGGTTTTCCGCCAAAAGAAACTAGGTCACTGCCCGTTGTTTGCAACGCACATCCATTACAGACGCCATTTTAACAGCTCAGTAAAGCGCTGCCACCTGTAGGAAGTCAATGAAACTATACGAGACGAAGCGGGAATGTTTGAAAATATTCCACAAGAAATTTCCGGTTTTTGCAACCAAAATTGGCCGAGAAAAAAAATGTGTTGCATTACTTATTGAACCGCCCTCGTAAAATTAGGGAAAACACTGCCTGACCGGAAAAGTGAAATATCGGAAGGGGAGTCGGAATCGAAATGAAACCTCACTGGATGAAAGACTATGTGATGTTATTTCTGTTATTACAAAATAGGTCAAATTTATGAAAAACTTGGTATTAGTGGCCCACATATCATTATCACGCTACACCCGTTCTGGAAGGGTGTCATAAGGCCATTGTGCTCTTATCTGAGACAAATTGGTGCACGACTGTTGTGGCTGCTTCTTGGTATCCTCAGACAGAGGTGATCCCAGAACTGGTCCCACGTACGTTCTATCGGGTACATACCTGGGGTCTAGCTGACCACAGATGGACATCATCATTACTCACAAGTGTACCTCCCCATCGCACCCCCCTCAGATTTAGTTATAAGTTCGCACAGTGCATAGGCCGTGAAAAACTGAACACAGATTAATCGAGAAAACAGGAAGAAGTTGTGTGGAACTATGAAAAAAATAAGCAAAATATACAAACTGAGTAGTCCATGGGCCACATAGGCAACATCATGGACTACTGGGCTCAGGAGCGCCGTGGTCCCGTGGTAGCGTGAGCAGCTGCAGAACGAGAGGTCCTTGGTTCAAGTCGTCCCTGGAGTGAAAATTTCACTTTCTTTATTTTTGCATGGTTATTATCTGTCCGTTCGTTCATTGACGTCTCTGTTCACTGTAATAAGTTTAGTGTCCGTGTTTTGCGACCGCATCGCAAAACAGTGCGATTAGTAGACGAAAGGACGTGCCTCTCCAATGGGAACCGAAAACATTTGATCGCAAGGTCATAGGTCAACCAATTCCTCCACAGGAAAACAGATCTGATATATTCTATACCACACTGATGACGGCATTTGCGTCACATGACAGGAATATGTTGTCGACCCACCTAACTTGTACACTTGGCGAATGGGTAAAAAGATTCTTCTACCTTGCCCGATTTAGGTTTTCTTGTGGATGTGATAATCACTCCCAAACAAGTGATGAAAACATAAGAGTTTGTCACATAAACTGAAAATAAAAAATTAAACTTTTTACTCGCTGGAAGATTTGAACCAAGGACCTCTCGCTCCGCAGCTGCTCACGTTACCACGAGACCACAGCGCTCCCGCGTTCACAATCTTCTTGATGTTGCATATCTTGCCGTGAACTACTCAGTTTGTATATTTTGCTTATTTTTTCACAGTTCGACACAACTTCTTCCTGTTTTCTCAATTGATCTGTGTTTAGTTTTTCAAGGCCTATCCACTGTGCCAACTTATAACTAAATCTGAGGGGGGTGCGATCGGGAGGTTCCCTTGTCAGACACTTCATAGAGACAAGTACCATGTGTAGACGTGTGATGTGCCGTTGAAAAATGGCACCACGCTACTGCCGCGGGACAGGTAACACATCAACAAGGAGGCCGTCCGTGACCTAGCAATGTGACGTCAGAGTTCCCTCAATCACGACCATTCGTGACATGAAATCACACACGATGGCTGCCCACGCAATGATGCCAGGAGTAACACCACTATGCCTCTGAAAATCATTGGGACATCTCCTCAGATCACAGCCATAGTCGCCAATGACGCTCATACACAATAGTGCAGAGCCTACACATTGGACGGTGATTCTCTAGACTGTCTGCAGATAGTCTCCAACCAATGGTGCGGGATGGCGTACGACGTTGCAGGCAGCACATTACAAGTTCTTGGATGGAAGGCGTTGGTATGGATTGGTTACGATGTACGTGCTGCACAGTAAGGCGTTCCTACCCTGTGGTGATCAGACATGGGCGACTGTAACCTTGATGATGAGCTCGCTCGCCTTCACGTTTCCATACAGCTCAACATCCCATCACTGTCACATCTGAATCTGGATTAATGTAAGGGACAGAGAACTCCTAAAACTAGATACTGCATAATTAGACCAGACGTCATATGGTGACTCACTATGAGGCCCCCTTCAAACTGAGTTAGATGCTCATAACGTTGTCTGACAGTCGTACCCGGCATTTCCGAGTCGTTGACAGTGATCCTTCAGTATCTTACTCTTGTCACGCCCCTCATATATCCTATCAGTTATGTTGACGTTATTAAACACAAACAACACTAATCCACTGTGGTGGCCATTGTACCTATCACAGAGAACCGCAGATCAAACTGTTTATGTGCGTGTCCATGATGAGGATGTGCTTCACTTTTGTCAGTTAGTACAGTATGGTTAAAGATTTAGATATTTATACTGCATCTGACGATGGTATAGCTCTAGAAAAAATGTAAGATGTGGAAGCATACATAACTGTATTCACAAAAATCTGAAAAATATGACACATAAGAACACAGGTGTTGTTTCAGCGTATCTCCAGTTGCAGTTAATTTAAATTCGATTTAATTCATCAGGATCTGCAGGGCTAAAGAAGCGAAAGATATTTGGTTGTGGAACGAGTTAGTACGTAATTCACAAAAATGTGACTTGAAAATTTAAGACCCATGAAAGAAGTATATTAAAATAAAGAAAGCACAATGTGATTTGAAGTAGAACACATAATTCAGAATCGATAATGATTTGTAGAAAGTCATATTCTAGTTAAATGAAACAGATGAACTTTAAAATATCAGTAGTCCTACTGCCCAGGTAAGAATAGGAATTTATACGACACGAAAAAACCCAAAGATTTTGCAAGTATACAGATCATAAAACAAGTTAACATTTTCAAGAACTTTATGAGGTACTCTGGGAAGCAAATTTCACAGTAAACTCAATTTAATATTTATAATGTAACCGTGGCACTAGCTGTGCTATATGTCGGTGAGAACTGAGTTTTAAGGAAAAATGACGCACTTAGTATAGCAGTGGGGTAAGACATTCGAGCTATGTAGGGGGATGCTGTTTAGAAGGTAACAAAACAAACAAAGAAATACCTATACGAAAAAATTCAGGTTGCCACTGATATAACAAAACAAATAGACGATGGACAGATCACGTGGATCGAATAGCAGACGGGAGGTAACTAAAACGTAGATCACTGTGTAGCAAAAGAAGCCATCCTTGGGAAGACAAACGGTCATGTAGACACTGTGAAGAACCAGAATATGCAAAACGGAACGGTCTCATGCAGATGATGATGATAAAACTGCCCCCTGTAAATACTAGACAGTCATAGTATCTGTACTCACATCAGTTTTCGTGTAAAAGAGAGCTGAATACGAGGATACAGTTTTTTGTTTTGTTTATGAGGTTGTCAGGGTTTTTCACAACTTTGATAATTTCTTCCATCTTTTAACTTTTGTTTTTCATATTTTAATTGTTGCCACTTACTACTCTTTCCCCCGCCATCGCCAAGTTACATAGTCATCGATGCCGTTGCAGATATCTTGCCACTTCTTAGAGTAGCAAGCTTTCGTAGACTTCTTCTCTCAGCTATTTTGTTCATTACTTTTTTCATTTCGTATTTCATCTTTTCACGTAACTGGTATCATTCTTTAGGTAGCACTGCATTTCACACACTTTCAGCTTTTTTTTAGCAAATTTTCGGTATCCCCTGTCTCACCTGCGTACAGTGCTGCATTCCATGTTTAAAACAATGGGGAACTTCTTTCTCAGTTCCACTGCAGTTTGTGATATGAGAAGAGTTCTTCTATGAAGGTAGCTCTCTGGACAGCCTGCGTAATTTTACCCACTAGATGGAAATGTTTTTTCACTTCCACTGCCGTGTCTTTCGGAATTTTGATTCATTATTTTTGTCTTTACTTTTTTTTTAATGCAGTGTCTGTAATTCGCGCTGTACATTCCTTCAAATAGGTTTACGTTTTTTTTCGTTATACTCCTATTTACACTCCCTCATTGCTTCGTTGAGCCGGCCGGAGTGGCCGAGCGGTTAAAGGCGCTACAGTCTGGAACCGCACGACCACTACGGTCGCAGGTTCGAATCCTGCCTCGGGCATGGATGTGTGTGATGTCCTTAGGTTAGTTAGGTTTAAGTAGTTCTAAGTTCTAGGGGACTTATGGCCACAGCAGTTGAGTCCCATAGTGCTCAGAGCCATTTGAACCATTTTGCTTCGTTGAAGTACATGTTTAACAACAGTTGCGATGGAACAATGTCTTTCACCATTCTTAACACGAACTTGACTTCGTCGACCTTCGAACTGTTACTCCACCCATTTACGAATGTAAAGATGTAGCTGTATATTCACTTTACTTTTTTGACTACTTCACTGTAATTAGTAATAAATGTCATTACAGTAATATATTTAAAATATATCTATATGTATAACAAGGTTTCAGGGTATAATCTTAATTCATTGCTATAAGAGAGCTTGTTTCGATCATCAGAACTGACCAGACGAGGGCTTGTCGGTGAGAGGACATGACTCGTTGGTTGAGTTTCATGTGTGAAGATACAGATACAGATAAAACATTTAAACCACTATGTGAGTCTTATCATCAATGTGAGATTCACAAAGACACTGATTACTACTGAGAAAAATTGTGCCCGATGTGCGATATCAGATTTAATAGTACAAGGACAGCGCTTTTGAAACGAATAATCTTCAAACTCTGTCGTGTCTCTCAATGAACTGAAGCTGTTTCGCGGGTGCAACGGAGTAGGGCAACGTGCAGTCTAATATACTCTTTAAACACGCGCGTCCCTGCCGCGTGTTTCAAACTGTGCACACTCTTCAACTGTAGTCCCACGATATCGAGCTCCGGACCACAGTTGCAACAATGCAGAAGCCGTATATTTGCGTGGAACATGTTTACAAGTTATAAATTATAAAGCGCAGCAATCAGACGTCCTTTTTTTTGCAGGTTTTATTTGGAAAATCGAGATTTCATTATCAATGCACTATTTTCTAGTCTCAATGCATCTCAGTTCCCTGTTGTTCGGGCATCAGTCACAGTTCTTTCAACAGGGAACGGACATGCATTGAGACTAGAAAATAGTGCACTGACAATGGCTAAGCACTAGCCGAAATCTGGATTTGCCATATAAAACCTGCAAAACAAAAAAAGGACGACTGATTGCCGCGCTCTATAATTTATAAATCATATGACAGTCGCTGAGTGCAACCACGTTGCCAATGGAAGGTAACAATGGATTTGGAGACATTACTTTCAACGCAGAATTGACATATACCAGCATCGTGCATCATCCTGCAACGAGGTGAGGTCCAACAAACACGGAGATTTCTGAAATACAGTGCTAAATAGGATGAGGCCGTCAACTGAAAATTTCTCTATTAAATTGAAACGTCCCCTTTTTAACAATTATACACGAGACTGTGCTTATCCTGACACAAATAGTTTGTTAGCGCAACGCAATCTGACTTTCAAAAATCCCTACAAAAGAATGGCTCTGACTAACATTAACCTATACCTTTCACAAATCACTTACCTCACAAAAAATCTTCGCTACTCAAACTACTGCAATACAGCGAGCGCCACTACTGCCAGCTAAATAAAAGATTCAAACTACTGAAGGCACTAACTACTGATAGGCATAGTTAGCAAATGAAAGATTTTAATAGAGAACAAACAATGTATTTACCTTAATAATGTTGAAAACTCGTAATATACGTAACAGATCATTGTATATCTTACAAATTTCCAAACTCCGCCATCTCTCTCCCCACATCCACCACTGCTGGCGGCTCACCTCCAACTGCGCAACGCTACGCGCTGTTAACATCCAGCTGCCGCTGCCCAACATTACAATGGCAGACAACAATGCAAACTAGCCACAGACTGGACACAGCACAGCCAGTGATTTTCATACAGAGGTGGCGTTACCAATAAAAAAACCTAAACAGCCTACTTACATAGAGCATGGGGGCTATGTAAGTAGGCTGTTTAGGTTTTTTTATTGGTAACGCCACGTAGTTTCCTATTTAAAGAAACGCAGTTGATATCCGTTTGACCTATGGCAGGGCCATCTAGCGGGTCAACCACAGCGCCATCTGGTTTCCCCCATCAAGCTAGACAAGTTTTGTTCTTTGTAGTTTTTTCGTTTGACGCTTATTTCGTGAGATATTTGGCCCGGTGACTATCAATGGACCACCCTGTATATGTAGTTCCACTTGGAGTGCGAGCGGTAATATATGTTGTGTAGTCTGACTGCTAATGTGCTTGGGTGTCTTCGGAGAGAAGTCTGCGTGCTGTGAGAGCGCCACCTTCCGGCGTTCCGGTGTGTTACCTTCCCAGCCCAGTCCGTGGGCGATCGCCCGTAACGACCGCAAAGGAGGGCCGGCGATCTCTGCAGATTGCTCGTGAGAACGGCCGGAAGAGCCCGGAGGCGGTGCGATAAGCAACTCGGCGGTCCAGTGCAGGCAGCGCCCTCCTCGCCGCGCATTCACTTTTACGGCGACCGACCGCCACGCCACCTCTTAGGCGCACGCTGGGCGCCAGCACCTTCCCCGGTAATGTGTACGGGAGCTCCAGTCTTCTCCAAACGCTAGCTCGCTCTTCGCCACGGACAGAGAGATAGCATCAGATGCGCCGTTGACCATAATGGGTTGCGAGTACCTCATTTGGCGCGAAAATGTTACCGACAAAGTCTCCAAGAAGCGATAGACTTCATAGCTCGGTCATTCTCTACCAGAAGTTCCTTTCGCAACCGCTTCCCACCGCGGACACTAGCGCGCTTTTGTGCGGTGGCGCTCCACGCTGGAGTGCCTGGTCGGAGTCTTGGGAGGTGAAGGAATTTCCATTACCGGTTTTTGGCTGTCAAGGATAGGAGAGGTGGTGAAATGAAGTTCTTGGCCACCAAAAGTGACGATATGGTCCTCCATTTCGTCCATACTTCTCCACAATGCCCAATAGACGCAGGCCACATGACGCTTTTTATGGTGAATCGCGGGTAAGATAGGGATGTTAATCTCAATTGCTTATTTAGTGGCATTCCGAAGTAAAGTTCCGTAGAAATATAGGAACACGTGAGGCAATATTGACCCTACGACTTATCGTAGAAGCTAGATTAAGGAAAGGCAAACCTACGTTTCTAGCATTTGTAGACTTCGAGAAAGCTTTTGACAATGTTGACTGGAATACTCTCTTTCAAATTGTGAAGGTGGCAGGGGTAAAATACAGGGAGCGAAAAGCTATTTACAATTTGTACAGAAACCAGATGACAGTTATAAGAGTCGAGGGACATGAAAGGGAAGTAGTGGTTGGGAAAGGAGTGAGACAGGGTTTTAGCCTCTCCCCGATGTTATTCAATCTGTATATTGAGCAAGCAGTGAAGGAAACAAAAGAAAAATTCGGAGTAGGTATTAAAATCCATGGAGAAGAAATAAAAACTTTGAGGTTTGCCGATGACATTGTAATTCTGTCAGAGACAGCGAGGACTTGGAAGAGCAGTTGAACAGAATGGACAGTGTCTTGAAAGGAGGATATAAGATGAACATCAACAAAAGTAAAACGAGGATAATGGAATGTAGTCGAATTAAGTCGGTGATGCTGAGGGAATTAGATTAGGAAATGAGACACTTAAAGTAGTAAAGGAGTTTTGCTATTTGGGGAGCAAAATAACTGATGATGGTCGAAGTAGAGAGGATATAAAATGTAGACTGGCAATGGGAAGGAAAGCGTTTCTGAAGAAGAGAAATTTGTTAACATCGAGTGTAGATTTAAATGTCAGGAAGTTGTTTCTGAAAGTATTTGTATGGAGTGTAGCCATGTATGGAAGTGAAACGTGGACGATAAATAGTTTGGAAAAGAAGAGAATAGAAGCTTTTGAAATGTGGTGCTACAGAAGAATGCTGAAGATTAGATGGGTAGATCACATAACTAATGAGGAGGTATTGAATAGGATTGGGGAGAAGAGGAGTTTGTGGCACAACTTGAGTAGAAGAAGGGGTCGGTTGGTAGGACATGTTCTGAGGCATCAAGGGATCACCAATTTAGTATTGCAGGGCAGCGTGGAGGGTAAAAATCGTAGAGGGAGACCAAGAGATGAATACACTAAGCAGACTCGGAAGGATTTATGTTGCAGTTGTTACTGGGAGATGAAGCAGCTTGCACAGGATAGAGTAGCATGGAGAGCTGCATGAAACTAGTCTCAGGACTGAAGACCACAACAACAACAACAACAACCAAAGTAAAGTGAGCCGTGCGTGGCTCGTGTTACCGCCGTCATGTACTTTACACCCTGTTTTTAACGTACTTCGACCTCACTACGTTAATTTAAATTACTACTGAGTTGCCGCTTTGCTTTACCGTGAGCGCCGCTAGCAGTGCGTGTCGATGTATCCTCTCTCGTAGTATCTTAGTTACTGTTGGACATTGTTCAGGTCTTCGTGCAAATGTTTGTCAGGTTGTGTGTGTAGTTGGCGTTATTTGCACCGACGACTATTTTAGATGTCGTCGGCATTCTGACGGAAGTCGGTCGCATGCTGTGGACCAGGGAAGTTATCTCTGTGCGGTGCGGTCGGCTGGGTCCGCTGGCGGTCCCTGCGCAGTGTCGGAGCGTGTGTGGAGCTGTCCGATCGCTACGAGCGTCGTGGTTCACCGACCCAGGAAGTAAAAGTTGAGTAGTCGTTTTAACTACCCAAGCCACTCCCGTTCATGTTGTGTGGTTCGTTTCGGCGGTTCGCCGTTGGGGAGGCTTTCCTGTGAGCAACACCGAGTGTTCTATTGCTGAAATTCAGCCGCCATGCGGTGCAACTATCTATATTCTTTAAGTGCACCAGCGGAATTTTCTGCCTTGAGGCCGTTAGTGTTTTGGTTACCTGCCCTGGCCGCTAACGTAATTTCAGGCAGCGCCCTTTTCTCACTTGTTGCCGCTATCCAACATGGTGTGTAGTTTTGACAGCTTGATACATACACTCCTGGAAATTGAAATAAGAACACTGTGAATTCATTGTCCCAGGAAGGGGAAACTTTATTGACACATTCCTGGGGTCAGATACATCACATGATCACACTGACAGAACCACAGGCACATAGACACAGGCAACAGAGCATGCACAATGTCGGCACTAGTACAGTGTATATCCACCTTTCGCAGCAATGCAGGCTGCTATTCTCCCATGGAGACGATCGTAGAGATGCTGGATGTAGTCCTGTGGAACGGCTTGCCATGCCATTTCCACCTGGCGCCTCAGTTGGACCAGCGTTCGTGCTGGACGTGCAGACCGCGTGAGACGACGCTTCATCCAGTCCCAAACATGCTCAATGGGGGACAGATCCGGAGATCTTGCTGGCCAGGGTAGTTGACTTACACCTTCTAGAGCACGTTGGGTGGCACGGGATACATGCGGACGTGCATTGTCCTGTTGGAACAGCAAGTTCCGTTGCCGGTCTAGGAATGGTAGAACGATGGGTTCGATGACGGTTTGGATGTACCGTGCACTATTCAGTGTCCCCTCGACGATCACCAGTGGTGTACGGCCAGTGTAGGAGATCGCTCCCCACACCATGATGCCGGGTGTTGGCCCTGTGTGCCTCGGTCGTATGCAGTCCTGATTGTGGCGCTCACCTGCACGGCGCCAAACACGCATACGACCATCATTGGCACCAAGGCAGAAGCGACTCTCATCGCTGAAGACGACACGTCTCCATTCGTCCCTCCATTCACGCCTGTCGCGACACCACTGGAGGCGGGCTGCACAATGTTGGGGCGTGAGCGGAAGACGGCCTAACGGTGTGCGGGACCGTAGCCCAGCTTCATGGAGACGGTTGCGAATGGTCCTCGCCGATACCCCAGGAGCAACAGTGTCCCTAATTTGCTGGGAAGTGGCGGTGCGGTCCCCTACGGCACTGCGTAGGATCCTACGGTCTTGGCGTGCATCCGTGCGTCGCTGCGGTCCGGTCCCAGGTCGACGGGCACGTGCACCTTCCGCCGACCACTGGCGACCACATCGATGTAGTGTGGAGACCTCACGCCCCACGTGTTGAGCAATTCGGCGGTACGTCCACCCGGCCTCCCGCATGCCCACTATAAGCCCTCGCTCAAAGTCCGTCAACTGCACATACGGTTCACGTCCACGCTGTCGCGGCATGCTACCTGTGTTAAAGACTGCGATGGAGCTCCGTATGCCACGGCAAACTGGCTGACACTGACGGCGGCGGTGTACAAATGCTGCGCAGCTAGCGCCATTCGACGGCCAACACCGCGGTTCCTGGTGTGTCCGCTGTGCCGTGCGTGTGATCATTGCTTGTACAGCCCTCTCGCAGTGTCCGGAGCAAGTATGGTGGGTCTGACACACCGGTGTCAATGTGTTCTTTTTCCCATTTCCAGGAGTATATATATATATATATATATATATATATATATATATATATATATATATATATATATATATATATATATGTGTGTGTGTGTGTGTGTGTGTGTTAATTATTTTATTTGCAATTTTAACTGCATGTTTTTACCACTTGAGATTTTTCTTGTTGCTGTAAGATTTCTTGTTTGGAGACCTTCAGCCGTGAAATAATTGCCTTTTTGAAACTCGTATTTCTAAAGATTCGGATATGTGCCATTTTGGTTTAATGGTGTTATTAAATTACAATAAATTACAATTTTGAGTGAACCTGACCGACACCGTATTTGGCCCTTTCCACAATCCTAATCACCTGTTCTGCCCTGCGGGTTTAGAGGACGTTTTACAAGGGGCTATTTGATTCTTCCTTCGGTTGGGTCAAACACGATGCAGCTCCTACGACGTGCATATCACAAAAGAAAGGAAGATTACTAATTAACGCTCTGTCAACGGCGAGGTTATTTCAGATAATCACAGCTCCTGAACGAATGGGGCTACAGATCGATGATTTCCTACGCAATAGAAAGATGTTGGAATTTACTGTAAGTGACACAGGGAAACCATAAACCATCACGTTCTAGATACCAACGCCGGTATTTGAACCATTGTCCTTCAGATTATGAGTCCAGTATCTTAACGAATGAGAGACCTCTCTTGGTGCTCTCATAACATTCTGTAACGCTTAAGAGAAAAACACTAAAATATAACACTAAGGCTCCAGTTTTTTTAATTTATGCGTGTGTCTCTTCCAGTTACAAATGCACAAAGAATTCACTTACTTTTTATTTTTTGCTACGTACGTGAATAACCTACAGACTGTATACTACAAGAATACCGCGGAGAAATCGTTTAACACCATAGCAGATAGCAGTAATTGTTTTTCATCAGTCCGAGTCCATGTTGCACGTTTTCTACAGCAGGAGCTGATTACATGGAATTTACTATGCGTTCAACTATCGGATGACAGAAGCTTAAAAACACGGCAGTTTACCTCTAGCAAATAGGTACCGAAACACATGAAGTGATAGCTGGGTGAATTCTGAAAACTCTATTCTACTGACTGTACTCATGGTAGTAGCCCATTCTCATCATTCTGCCAGTCTCATTTCTCAAAGAGTTTCTCTAAAAATCCTACCCTCTATTACAAAGCTTTTAATTTTTTTTTAATTATGTGGCTCAACTTTCGCCCTGTGTGACTCCTTGTAATTGCATCAAATTTATTAGCTGATACATGGACACATGTCCTATCATCTAGTCCCTTCAAGTCAGTATTCTCCATATTCCAGCCTCTACGGAGACTCG
Organism: Schistocerca nitens; assembly: GCF_023898315.1. Taxonomy (NCBI): domain Eukaryota; kingdom Metazoa; phylum Arthropoda; class Insecta; order Orthoptera; family Acrididae; genus Schistocerca; species Schistocerca nitens. The sequence continues at coordinate 52,592,872 of NC_064620.1, forward strand.
CCCTTCCATATCAAAGATATTGGTACTTTTACACCGGTATTTCACATATCCGATACCCAGGCCGTTACTGAAAAACCTTCGTGAGATTGAGCACTTGCAAAATTCCCAATCGTGCCCTCCTGTCACTTAACGTTAGGCAGTGATCTTCTTCTCCCGTTTCAAATACCAAGCGAGGTTGTTCAGCATTTGGCTCAATGGTGACAGTACAGTGGACAGGCTTTGGTTGGGGTCGGCGTTCATATCCCAGTACGGCAAATCACACGTTTCCGTGGCTTCCGTAACTTATTTTAGATAAATTTTGGACTGATTCGTTTGAAAAGAAATAGGCTGGTTTATTTCTCCATTCTCCCCACAATCAGAACTTGTGATACCTCTGGAATGACTTCGCGACCGACGGGCCGTTAAACACTATCTGCCCTCTTCTTCCATTTACACGACTTTGCCTTGAACAGTACTGATACACATACAAATTATTCTACACAGCTAAGAAACATTTCCACGTCACCTTCAGATTCAGTTCCTTGCACATTATAATCGCAAGGTAACACATTCTGATTGAGGTCACTTCATATTGTAGTCATTCACAACAAAACTTAATATTTTCTCGATGTCATCACCAGGAAAACAATAAACAGAACAAGCTCATATTCGACGTCCATCGTACGATTGAGGTTTTCGTTGCATCATCGTAATGAGGAAGTTGTGGCTGGTTGCAGCAAACCATTCGGAAGACTGACAGAATGGAAAACTTGAAAGCCCCTTTCAGCATAATAGTGAGTATCTTGGTATGGGAAACACCTGGCGACGAAGTCATAGCAGTAGACAGGTATACACTCCTGGAAATGGAAAAGAGAACACATTGACACCGGTGTGTCAGACCCACCATACTTGCTCCGGACACTGCGAGAGGGCTGTACAAGCAATGATCACACGCACGGCACAGCGGACACACCAGGAACCGCGGTGTTGGCCGTCGAATGGCGCTAGCTGCGCAGCATTTGTGCACCGCCGCCGCCAGTGTCAGCCAGTTTGCCGTGGCATACGGAGCTCCATCGCAGTCTTTAACACTGGTAGCATGCCGCGACAGCGTGGACGTGAACCGTATGTGCAGTTGACGGACTTTGAGCGAGGGCGTACAGTGGGCATGCGGGAGACCGGGTGGACGTACCGCCGAATTGCCGTGCAGGTGAGCGCCACAATCAGGACTGCATACGACCGAGGCACACAGGGCCAACACCCGGCATCATGGTGTGGGGAGCGATCTCCTACATTGGCCGTACACCACTGGTGATCGTCGAGGGGACACTGAATAGTGCACGGTACATCCAAACCGTCATCGAACCCATCGTTCTACCATTCCTAGACCGGCAACGGAACTTGCTGTTCCAACAGGACAATGCACGTCCGCATGTATCCCGTGCCACCCAACGTGCTCTAGAAGGTGTAAGTCAACTACCCTGGCCAGCAAGATCTCCGGATCTGTCCCCCATTGAGCATGTTTGGGACTGGATGAAGCGTCGTCTCACGCGGTCTGCACGTCCGGCACGAATGCTGGTCCAACTGAGGCGCCAGGTGGAAATGGCATGGCAAGCCGTTCCACAGGACTACATCCAGCATCTCTACGATCGTCTCCATGGGAGAATAGCAGCCTGCATTGCTGCGAAAGGTGGATATACACTGTACTAGTGCCGACATTGTGCATGCTCTGTTGCCTGTGTCTATGTGCCTGTGGTTCTGTCAGTATGATCATGTGATGTATCTGACCCCAGGAATGTGTCAATAAAGTTTCCCCTTCCTGGGACAATGAATTCACGGTGTTCTTATTTCAATTTCCAGGAGTGTAGTATATTCGGAGCAGTTTCCTGTCGAATGAAGTACGGCTCCTGACAAAAATGTGAAACACAGAGAAGACAACGTCGGGTGTAAACGTAACTACGTACACGTGCACACCTTCAGCCGGCAAGTAAATGATTTGATTTGCAAATTTTCTGTGATAGAGAGGGCACCGTGCGTATTTCTTTTCTGATGTTAGTCTTGTCTGTCTTTAGTGTTGTCAGACCTGTTGGGGTATATAATTGGCGTAAACAGCGTCAGTTGTTGAGTGATCACTGTGATGGTCACAGAGATGCCACGTACTTGTGTGAGACAGCGTTGTCAGCCTCTGACAGTTTGAACGGGTCCGCGTTAAGGGTCTCAGCTTGATCGAATTGTCGAATCAAGGAATATCCGGAATGATGAGGCCTCCGGATGTGGCAGTGGCCCAACAGGGGACTTAACTGGTATGTGAGAAGAGGTATACTTGCCGTAGAGGCTGCGGTCGATCACGTTTCAGCTCCACAAAGCAAGATTGCACTATTCTGCATCAAGCACGTCGTAACTTCATCACGTTCGCGCCTGGCTTCGGAGATCAAATAATGGACTCCCAGCAACATTCTGTGTAATTCCACACCACTGGTAGGAGACTAGAGGCTGGCGGACTAGGGAATCTCTCTCCGTTAACACCACAACACAGTAGTACCGTCAACATGAAACATGGCGTGCTGATGATGGCTCCGCATTACTTTCAGCGATGACTCGAGGTTCTGCACTACCTGAAGACTGTCGTCGGCGGGTATGGGGAGAGGTCCCGGTTTCCATTGTTTCGGAGAGCCAAAGCGGTGTTAGTGCTGAGCCATCAGCTATGACTTCGCGTCATGACTGGTGATGACTGATGGAATTCTGACTGTTTAGTGGTGCGCCACGAACACCCTGCGTTCTCCTTTGCTATCTCTCAACCGATAGTATTTTCGTGCCATTTTTCAACAGAGTAACGTCGTCCATATATGGAACGTATCTCTATTAGCTGGCCAACTTGAGGTACTCCCATGCGCAGCAGCATCCCGAAACCCGTCCCCGATGGAATATGTGTGGACGTAAATTCCGTACCACTGTCAGTATCCAGAATATCACGAAACTGTTGCAACAGTTGCGGGTCAGTTTGCCTCATGAGTGGGTACAACTCCTTCACGACACCCTTCCCTACAGAATCAGTGCAGGCACCCAGAACTACAAAGCTATGCTCACTAAGTAGGCTTATAAGGCCAAGTTCTTTGTAAATTTGACAATTTCTAATCACTGAAATAACATCACATACCATCACAATCCGTGATGTTTCATTTTCTTTCCTCCGCCCTTTCTCTCAGCTTTACTGTTTTGTGGGGCAGTGAAGTTCAGTTTCTTTTTTTTTTTTTTTTATTTTTCTCTGACGGGGCACATCAATCACGTTTCTATGATCAAACTGATAGTGACATAAGATTAACCGCAAATTTACGTATTAACTTTCAGTTCTTGTTAGAGATAGGTCTTCCCCCACGAATCGACCAAACGAAACATAGTAATCGTAGAACAAAGTTATAAACCAGCATTAATTGAGAACGTGGTATTGGATGGTGAATACATAAAATTTCAGTCGGCGCCAGTCTACGTTACGCACTTAATTCACAGTCCTCTACATTTTCGGACGAAATCTCCTGAAATTCTGTATGAAACACAGCATGTGGGGCGGCGGGTAAAAGTTAATCATTTGTTTGTTCGCTGTTTTTCTCACGCGAGTCTGGAAACATACTGACCTTAGCTTCCAGTCTGCACGGCCACATTCTGGTCCAGCCCACTGAAAGAAAAGTATCTATTCTCCTATTTGTTTGCGGGATCAGGACTATGATTTTAAATAAAAAGTTTAAAGTTCCAGTCAAAATTATATTACGTAAAGTTTCTCACATACAACACTTTAAAATTCACTATTTTTCAAGTGAAAGCAAGTCTTTCTATTCTAATAGCACAATTAGCAGTTCAGAGGCGGCCTCTACGGTACGTTCCTACCAGATGGTCTTTCGCCCTGACTGAGATTACTCAATGAAAGTTTGCAATAAATGTTCAAAATTAATAGTCACCACTTGGCACGCGGAATTGTAATTCACACGGACGGCACACTAACAGTTACTATGGCAAATTCTAAGTGCTCCAGGGCGGTGTATCGTTCTCGCGAGTTCACTATCCGTCTTTACCGCAAAATACCCTCTTTGACACTGTTCGGCTCTGACGTCATACGAGGCAGAGCGCGTACCGACGTTTAACAAACGTGGATCTTACAGTAGCTGAATGCAAAGTGAACCTTACTCCTTCCGCTTGGGATGTATTTTTATACGTGCCGGAGCGGACGGCCGAGGGAACATCTGTTGTCTACGGCTGTCTACATACTGCAGCAGCCTCCGCACGACCGCTTTAAAAAATGGCTCTGAGCACTATGGGACCTAACTTCTGAGGTCATCATGTAACCTCCCCCTCACTTATCGACCTTAATGACAGTAAAAATTAAACCGCGTACACCTAATAGAAATTTGGGAAAAGCAATCGTTACCGAAGTTAATTTGTCGGTAAAGAGGGAGAAAAGGGTTACGTCTAAATGAAAGGAAAAATGCAAATGAAATTGGTGGAAATCAATTTTGAGAAAAGGGTAAAATTAATAAAGAAATGAAATGTGCGGTCGTTACTTTAACAATTAATGGGCGTTAATTAGATATTTGAGATTTGTGGAGAATTGCGGTCGCCAGTCCCATGGACAACTACTATAATAACAGAAAAAGAAAGATTAATGCACATATACTTAGCACTAAAAGCGTGGCAACTGAAGGTTGACACGTGTTGTGTGAAAACTGAATGTTCGTCGGAAGTAATAAATTTCGCTACACTCTTGACTTAATTTAGCAAAAAAATTAATAAAACCGGAAAATTGAAAGTTAATTTAGTGACTGAAATTAATAGTGAACTTTGTTTCTGAAGCACTACGAAATTCAGTAAAATGAGGTTAGTCTTGGGCTACCTCAACAATCATTTCAAAAGATACTTGAAACTACGCAATTTAGAAATAAGAAATTTAACTTTGAACCTGAATTAAATGATTTTGAACAATTAACAATAGTAAAATTTAGTACATACCAAGCTGAGCTGCAGTCACAGGTAAGCTAAAATATGGTAACGAAACTCGCACTCTTGTGTGCTTGTGTAATCTAAATATTGTAGCCAGCTATGAATACCTTAACTGAACTTTGAAATTAAAGCAGTGAAATCGAATGATATTACTTTAATGCTGGCGTTAGAATTTCAAAGACACTCGGGTTCATTCCGGAAAAGGAAGGAACCCTGCTTGGTAATACAATTGGGACAATGAGCAACAAAGGTTCATGCTACGTTGCTGTAATTTAAAAAGAAAAATTTAACAGTTTGAAAAACTGAGGTCTGCCATACAGTTCTAAAACTTTACGTGCTTCCAGTCTTCCTTGTTGGTTGATTGAAGGTTTGAAGTCGTCGATCGAGGAGGTGGCGACGGTCACTCATTTGGTGGCCGTCGCTGTTGCAGAAGCTGGATGTTGGCGCGCCTTCATCTCGACACGGTCACCAGGCGAAACGGGCTCTTGATATGCGCCAGCTAATGCTTCCCGTCCGCGACACCGTGTTAGAAACTATCTTAGCAAGTCGAGCGCAATGACATGCTGCCAAACCCTGAAAGCACGGCAACTCGCGGGAGCGTCACTCAACACACCTGCTCCATCGCCCTACTCCAGCCAGACTCTCTCTGCCTGCGCTCCATGCGGCAGAGTTAACACCACCAAAGATCCTAAACACTTTGGTTCTCCACACGACCTATCGATGTATTCGTTCGATAGTATAGTTTTCCCTATGCGAGACCCAGCGTAAAAATACAAACAATATTTACAAAACAAACCAATTATACATCGACATAAATTTATAAATAGTAAAACAATTAAAATATATAGAGACACAGAAATGTCATATCTTCAGGTAACAAAATAAGGAAAAAAATTTATAGTACAGTAGATGGAAATATGAGGATATGCATTTCCGGCGTTAAAATCAGTCCCCTGGAACTTAGAACTACTTAAACCTAACTAACCTAAGGACATCACACACATCCATGCCCGAGGCAGGATTCGAACCTGCGACCGTAGCGGTCGCGCGGTTCCAGGCTGTAGCGCCTAGAACCGCTCGGCTACTCTGGTCGCGACCGCTTTAAAACAAATGGCTCTGAGCACTACGTGACTTAACTGCTGTGGTCATCAGTCCCCTAGAACTTAGAACTACTTAAACCTAACTAACCTAAGGACATCTCACACACCCATGCCCGAGGCAGGATTCGAAGCTGCGACCGTAGCGGTCGCGCGGTTCCAGACAGCTGCGCCTAGAACCGCTCGCCCACTCCACGACTGCTTTCTCGGGCACTTTAATAATATAGTCACAAATTACTTCAGAAACCTCTTAATTTTTATTTGCATTCAGTTAAGTTGTTTGAAATCACCGAAATAGTTTCAGCTCACTAGAATGAAAACTTTGTCTTCTAGAATTTTTATAGTTCAACTAGCGGTAGGTCGTTACTTCTGAACCATATCTTCACTAGAACTTATTAATACTACAACTCTCAAATTTAGTATAGCCTTATGACTTGGTATGCGATATCAACCACTTTAACCAAAATTCTCTATCATTAAAATCACAGGTACTTAATCTACAACAATTGTGTACATTTTAGTTACAAAATTGGTTTTTTCCTTAATTACTCAGAAACTATAAGAGGTAGCTAAACATGGTCTTTCATTTATTATTTTTGGGTTGAACTGAAGCATAAAACAGATTTTCATGTTTCTACACTCCTGGAAATTGACATAAGAACACCGTGAATTCATTGTCCCGGGAAGGGGAAACTTTATTGACACATTCCTGGGGTCAGATACATCACATGATCACACTGACAGAACCACAGGCACATAGACACAGGCAACAGAGCATGCACAATGTCGGCACTAGTACAGTGTATATCCACCTTTCGCAGCAATGCAGGCTGCTATTCTCCCATGGAGACGATCGTAGAGATGCTGGATGTAGTCCTGTGGAACGGCTTGCCATGCCATTTCCACCTGGCGCCTCAGTTGGACCAGCGTTCGTGCTGGACGTGCAGACCGCGTGAGACGACGCTTCATCCAGTCCCAAACATGCTCAATGGGGGACGGATGCGGAGATCTTGCTGGCCAGGGTAGTTGACTTACACCTTCTAGAGCACGTTGGGTGGCACGGGATACATGCGGACGTGCATTGTCCTGTTGGAACAGCAAGTTCCCTTGCCGGTCTAGGAATGGTAGAACGATGGGTTCGATGACGGTTTGGATGTACCGAGCACTATTCAGTGTCCCCTCGACGATCACCAGTGGTGTACGGCCAGTGTAGGAGATCGCTCCCCACACCATGATGCCGGGTGTTGGCCCTGTGTGCCTCGGTCGTATGCAGTCCTGATTGTGGCGCTCACCTGCACGGCGCCAAACACGCATACGACCATCATTGGCACCAAGGCAGAAGCGACTCTCATCGCTGAAGACGACACGTCTCCATTCGTCCCTCCATTCACGCCTGTCGCGACACCACTGGAGGCGGGCTGCACGATGTTGGGGCGTGAGCGGAAGACGGCCTAACGGTGTGCGGGACCGTAGCCCAGCTTCATGGAGACGGTTGCGAATGGTCCTCGCCGATACCCCAGGAGCAACAGTGTCCCTAATTTGCTGGTAAGTGGCGGTGCGGTCCCCTACGGCACTGCGTAGGATCCTACGGTCTTGGCGTGCATCCGTGCGTCGCTGCGGTCCGGTCCCAGGTCGACGGGCACGTGCACCTTCCGCCGACCACTGGCGACAACATCGATGTACTGTGGAGACCTCACGCCCCACGTGTTGAGCAATTCGGCGGTACGTCCACCCGGCCTCCCGCATGCCCACTATACGCCCTCGCTCAAAGTCCGTCAGCTGCACATACGGTTCACGTCCACGCTGTCACGGCATGCTACCAGTGTTAAAGACTGCGAAGGAGCTCCGTATGCCACGGCAAACTGGCTGACACTGACGGCGGCGGTGCACAAATGCTGCGCAGCTAGCGCCATTCGACGGCCAACACTGCGGTTCCTGGTGTGTCCGCTGTGCCGTGCGTGTGATCATTGCTTGTACAGTCCTCTCGCAGTGTCCGGAGCAAGTATGGTGGGTCTGACACACCGGTGTCAATGTGTTCTTTTTTCCATTTCCAGGAGTGTATGTCCTTTACTTGGCGCCTCTGATTTTTTCTAAAAACGGGGATTCTGGTGTCAATGTTCGTTATATGGTTTTGGAAACCTGCACCACTTATTTATAAACTCTAACTGCACCTTCTGACCCAGTTCTGACTTTGTAGCTTTATTATTTAGCGCCACTTATTTTTCTCTTAAAACGGCATTTTTAAATAAACTGTTAAGTCTAGAACATAAAGACTTGGTATGTGGAACATTATAGCCCTAAACTATATTTCAACAAATTTTTAAACATAAATTTTCAGTTTTAACTTCATACTTAATTGTGGTGCGACAATGTGACGTGGCGCTGCTAGCGGTTAACTGGGGCAAATCCCGGCACACTCGCTCGCCTCTTTACCTCACACACGATACAGCGCCTGTTTTGCTTCAAGCAGTCCCAGTCTATCGTCATTCATCTCTTGTACTAACGGGTTCTCTGCTGTTACTTCGGCTGTGAATATGCGACAGTTCTTTGTAATCATCGCCAGAATTCATTGATGTGTTCAACGTAGCAGTTCCGAATTAACAGTACATTATCTCCTGATAGCATAACTTTTTATAGTTCTCATGCAGTAATTTATCGTGTGGAGATGAACGTTGCACGATTGAAATGACCGCTACATTAGGATCGCCGTCGAACGGTCGAAATCAGTAGCAATGAATACTATTTATTGCCCGTGTTTTCGAGTAAGCATTTTTGAAAGATCCAGAAATGTTACATAGTGGCGTAGATTACATGTGACAAATTACGATAATAAAACACCAGCAAAATGAACGCTAGTTCAGTAGCGACAACCCGAGAAAATGTCACCCACGCTAAGACTGTGCTGTCAGTAGTTTGTTCCTTCGACCATAAATATAATAGACTGGCCCTGACGTCGTTTTCGTGGCTCCAACATCTCAGGGCTGAAGTCACGTGAATGTTGGCAAAACATGGTTGTTTCGTGTTGCGCTTATGGCTGAACTCAGCGTTTTGTCGGGGGAAATGGCATTACATTTCACGTGTGTTTCTATGATAGTGCAGATGCGTTTATTGAAATCTGCTGAAATGACTTTTATATGTTTTTTACAATTGAAATAGAGTATCACGTAAATTAAAGTATTGAACGTGATGCCTGTACAGTCAGACTTATATTACATTTTGGAAAGCATCTGTGATAATTCGGTTACAGAAGTAAGTATAATCGTTTCTCGTTCCTACTTATAGGCTCCCTAAGCATGAAAACCGAAGGCAGCTTTGGATACAGGCCCTGAAACGGAAAAACTTTAAGCCATTTGCACATACGCGCCTTTGCTCGAAGCACTTCGCGGAGAAGTGTTTGGATAGGTTAGTTATTATTTACAATGTATATCTATAATTTGTATTTACAGTGTCTGTCATTTTTAAACCTAGACTCCAAAATTATTTTCTGAAACTTCAAAGTCTCACCTTTCATCTAAAATATCATTTTTTTAAAAAAAACCTGATAGTTTAAACTTTTGTAAAAATAGTGGGAACTGAACCTCTGAAGTGCACCTAAAATTGATACTCTAAAATGGACCTGCTACGAAAGTCAACAATTTTGACACCTATAGTTGACGTAATTCCCATATCCCATTTTCTTTTATACGTGACTAGAGCTCAAAACGTGGCGAATCCAATGTTTAAAGTCTTGACTCGAGCCCACTCTTACTGTTTAAAAGAATTTTAACGACATTTTACTTTAATTGATAGTTATAGTAATTTCGTCCCGCTGCCCACCAGAGTGGCGTCCGATGTATTTGTTAGATTTTATAAATGGTACTGTGAACAAATCCAGGTCAAATGTAGTTCTGGCATAATTTTCACAAATAAAAAACTAATTTTTGTTGGAAGCGTTTGGCAGTCAATTGAGAAATACGATACAAACACAGGATGACAGGCCGCTGATTTGAAATCCCGCCACGTTTTGCCAATAGTCACGTGGTTTATGTTGGAGCCACACTAGCCCCATAGCTTCTGCACAGCAAGGCCAGTCTACTAGTATCTATGGTCGAAGGTTTGTTTAGCCTCTTTAATTGTTTTCTGCAAAGAGTCTCGCTAACACTGTTAATTTTACATTTTTGTTTTAGCATGAGGTACTTCTAAGCGGTCTACCGATCTGGTAGTGACTTCTTCAGGAGCAGGCTTCGTAGTTTCCCACAAAAAGGCCACCGCTCATTACCTGCCCCATCTTCGTCAAACAGGACCTCTGCATATCTATATGATTGAATATGCGATTTTTTTATTCTTCAATTGATATCTCACGAATTGTCGAATGTGCTTGTAAAGTGATCCATGGATGAATAAAGCTACTACCACTACTACTACGAAATCTCTTCTCCACCTAAACTATACCCTGAGGCACTGATCTGCTACCCACCTTTCACTATACTGAAGCGTCACTCAGTGGCAGTTCTGAAGTAGTGTTTTTTGTCGCAATGATTACGGGACTGGCCGTGCATTCGGCCATGAGTGGGCTGCAGTTCGTAATGCTGCCTTCCACATTTATTCTGTGAATGCTGCGATGGTCTATTTGAATGAAGCTCAAGCCGCTTACTTGTTAGTCCTTACGCATGTGCTAATTTCTTAATGATATACTCATCGACCCGAGGTTGAACCCTAACCTGTATGCTTCTCCCCACCTAAGTTCCGATCTCTCTTCCATTTAATTCCTGACTTGCAGAGCGGATCTCCTTTAGTTATGAGCCAGTGAAGTTCTTTGGCGGCTCCGGCTGTCGAATCCAAGACCTACAAGTGGTTGCCAGACTGTCTGACCATCCCATAACGGAAGTAACACCTTATAATTCACAGCTGCGCTTGAAGAATGAAAAGTTCTCTCCCGATGTGTTTAACAATCTGCCATAATCTGGTGGAGTATTTTAACACTATTTTATCTGGCGTCTAACTTACCTTTACTCTCAGTCTCTACAGTATCGACCATCCTCTCTCACTTGCTGTCTCCGTCCCTCTCTCTCATACACACGCACACATCAGGTGGCGCTCTTTTTCCGGGACGCGCCGAACCCTTCCCCCTTTTCACGGATCGTTACCGGCGGCTAACTTTACAGGTAGCGGCCACAGTTGGAGTGTAACTTTACAGCTCTCCTGAGGAAAGTCCGACCAGCCGGCAGAGTTGCTAACGCTGCACCGCCGACTGAGGCACGATCCTTTATTTCCATAATGCCTACGAGTTTACCCCGCTGTTCGTTTAACATTTGAACTACGACATCATTTCAAAAGTTGAGATGTACCCACTGGATTAACGGAACTTGTCACTGAGACCGGAGAGCTCATTCAGATGAGTTATAAAACTGATCACAAAGCAGAGTGTTTTAAGGCTTTTGGTGTAACGATCCAGTTATATACGATTTTATTATTACTCAGCAATGTAACAGATTAATGCGCATAAAGGAAGATAATGAGTCTTGAACTGTTAGTGAGTGATGAGAGAACAGTTAAAATTGTGGAAAGAGAGTTTCATTAATAGTTGGGGAAAATATATTGCACATCTACTCTAAAGAACGCTACAGTCGCCATGAAATATTGCGTTCCGGGAAGCTGAGTACCTCAGAAAGAAGTGTAAATATGATGGAATCAAGGAATAATCACCATGGAACAAAAGACATTATACACCTCGCAAATGAAATTTTCTTATGTATCAAGAAGCAACAAGACTTGTTTAAGGTATATTATCGACTTATTGTCTGTCATTTCAAGTTTTTACGTTGATACGTCACTTGCGTCTATGATGAGTATTTATTTGTTTTCCTTTTTGCTACAGTTCATTCTTGTACAAAAAGGAAAGTATTTGCCGATGCCTATATTGTAACTGTTTAGTGACTGCGTCATATTCCATGTCTACATTGTAATCGTTTATGAAACTGTGTAAAAATGAAACTTCCTCGCAGATTAAAACTTTTTGCCCGGCCAAGACTCGAACACGCGACCAACGTCGGAGGCGCCACCCAGGAACGACTCAGGGCCAGTAATCACCCGTTTACTTTCGCCAGTACCTCATCTCCTGCATCTACATCTTTCACTTTGTTTTAATATGCTGTTGTTGTTGTGGTCTTCAGTCCTGAGACTGGTTTGATGCAGCTCTCCATGCTACTCTATCCTGTGCAAGTTTCTTCATCTCCCAGTACCTACTGCAACCTACATCCTTCTGAATCTGCTTAGTGTATTCATCTCTTGGTCTCCCTCTATGGTTTTTACCCTCCAGGCTGCCCTCAGATTCTAAACTGGTGATTCCATGATGCCTCAGAACATGTCCTACCAACCGATCCCTTCTTCTGGTCAAGTTGTGCCACAAACTTCTCTTCTCCCCAATCCGATTCAATACTTCCTCATTAGTTATGTGATCTACACATCTAATGTTCAGCATTCTTCTGTAGCACCACATATCGAAAGCTTCTATTCTCTTCTTGTCCAAACTATTTATCGTCCATGTTTCACTTCCATACATGGCTTCACTCCACACAAATACTTTCAGAAACGACTTCCTGACACTTAAACCTTTACTCGATGTTAACAAACTTCTCTTCTTCAGAAATGCTTTCCTTGCCAATGCCAGTCTACAGTTTATATCCTCTCTACTTCGACCATCATCAGTTATTTTGCTCCCCAAATAGCAAAACTCCTTTACTGCTTTAAGTGTCTCATTTCCTAATCTATTTCCTCAGCATCACCCGACTTAATTCGACTACATTCCACTATCCTTGTTTTGCTTTCGTTGATGTTCATCTTATATCCTCCTTTCAAGACACTATCCATTCTGTTCAATTGCTCTTCCAAGTCCCTTGCTCTCTGTGACAGAATTGCAATGTCATCGGCGAACCTTAACGTTTTTATTTCTTCTCCATGGATTTTAATACCTACTCCGAATTTTTCTTTTCTTTCCTTTACTGCTTGCTCAATATACAGATTGAACAACATCGGGGAGAGGCTACAACCCTGTCTCACTCCCTTCCTAACCACTGCTTCCCTTCCATTTCCCTCGACTCTTATAACTGTCATCTGGTTTCTGAACAAATTGTAAATAGCCTTTCGCTCCCTGTACTTTACCCCTGCCACCTTCAGAATTTGAAAGAGAGTATTCCAGTCAACACTGTCAAAAGCTTTCTCTAAGTCTACATATGCTAGGTACGTAGGTTTGCCTTTCCTTAATCTAGCTTCTAACATAAGTCGTAGAGTCAGTATTGCCTCACGTGTTCCCATATTTCTACGGAATCCAAACTGATCTTCCCCGAGGTCGCCTTCTACTAGTTTTTCCATTCGTCTGTAAAGAGTTCGTGTTAGTATTTTGCATCTGTGACTTATTAAACTGATAGTTCGGCAATTTTCACATTTGTCAACACCTGCTTTCTTTAGGATTGGAATTATTATATTCTTCTTGAAGTCTGAGGGAATTTCGCCTGTCTCATACATATTGCTCACCAGATGGTAGAGTTCTGTCAGGACTGGCTCTCCCAAGGCTGTCAGATGTTCTAATGGAATGTTGTCTACTCCCGGAGCTTTGTTGCGACTCAGGTCTTTCAGTGCTCTGTCAAAATCTTCACGCAGTATCATATCTCCCATTTCATCTTCATCTACATCCTCTTCCATTCCCATAATATTTTCCTCAAGAACATTGCCCTTGTGTAGACCCTCTATATACTCCTTCCACCTTTCTGCTTTCCCTTCTTTGTTTAGAACTGGGTTTCCATCTGTGCTCTTGATATTCATATAAGTGGTTCTCTTTTCTCCAAAGGTCTCTTTAATTTTCCTGTAGGCAGTATCTATCTTACCCCTAGTGAGATAAGCTTCTACATCCTTACAATTGTACTCTAGCCATCCCTGCTTAGCCATTTTGCACTTCCTGTCGATCTCATTTTTGAGACGTTTGTATTCCTTTTTGCTGCTTCATTTACTGCATTTTTATATTTTCTCCTTTCATCAATTACATTCAATATTGCTTCTGTTACCCAAGGATTTCTACTAGCCCTCGTCTTTTTATCTATTTGATCCTCTGCTGCCTTCACCACTTCATCCCTCAAAGCTACCCATTCTTCTTCTACTGTATTTCTTTCCCTCATTCTTGTCAATTGTACCCTTATGCTCTCCCTGAAACTCTGTACATCCTCTGGTTTAGTCAGTTTATCCAGGTCCCATCTCCTTAAATTCCCCCCTTCTTGCAGTTTCTTCAGTTTTAATCTACAGTTCATAACCAATAGATTGTGGTCAGAGTCCACATCTGCCCCTGGAATTGTCTTATAATTTAAAACCTGGTTCCTAAATCTCTGTCATACCATTATATAATCTATCTGATATCTTTTAGTATCTCCAGGCTTCTTCCATGTATATAATTTTTAATTTAGGATTCATTTAATAGTTCCTTTCATATTGATATTTGTACTAGCTAATACCATGTATCAAGTCGGTACATTTTCTTGCATTTGTTATTTTCAGTGCCCGCATCTCGTGGTCGTGCGGTAGCGTTCTCGCTTCCCACACACGGGTTCCCGGGTTCAATTCCCGGCGGGGTCAGGGATTTTCTTTGCCTCGTGATGGCTGGGTGTTGTGTGCTGTCCTTAGGTTAGTTAGGTTTAAGTAGTTCTAAGTTCTAGGGGACTGATGACCATAGATGTTAAGTCCTATAGTGCTCAGAGCCATTTTTGTTATTTTCAGTCTGTACATTACATAATTCAGAAAGTATTTGTATGAAATGTAGCTATGTATGAAAGTGAAACGTGGACGATAAATAGTTTAGACAAGAAGAGAATAGAAGCTTTCGAAGAAGCAGGAGGTAATGAATAGAACTGGGGAGAAGAGAAATTTGTGGCACAACTTGATTAGAAGGGATCGATTGGTAGGACATATTCTTAGGCATCAAGGGATCACCAATTTAGTATCGGAGGGCAGCGTGGAGGGTAAAAATCGTAGAGGGAGACGAAGAGATGTATACACTAAACAGATTCAGAAGGATGCAGGTTGCAGTAGGTGCTGGGAGATGAAGAAGCTTGCACAGGATAGAGTAGCATGGAGAGCTGCATCAAACCAGTCTCAGGACTGAAGACCACAACAACAACAACAACATCTTGTAATGGATGGCAAGCTATACTTGTCAATCCAACTCTTTTATCACAAACGAATGCGCTCTCTGGGTTCATATACGAACAGTCAACGTAGCTTCATCCGACTCAGCGACTATATCAACAACTAGTTGTTGTAAAAGGCGTGGCCACTTCGACCAGTTAAGTAGCCACATCTGACAATGAAGAACTTCCTGATGAACTCTGTCGTGTTGTTGGTCTTCTCAGGCCACTACTACCAGTTGCAGGACGTGAATGGCACCGTTTGGACACTAACAACCTGCTTTTCATCTCTCGCTTTTTGCAGAGTGAAAAGGTGACATTGAGAACCAAGTTCTGGGTGATTTACACCAAACCAATATCTGTGTTAGGTGCGTCTGCAACAACGTTTGGACGCCCGTTGTTTGCAAAGGGATTAAAGGGATCTCCTAGTGTTATGATTTGCTATTATATTATTTCACATTGATTCATACTTTTAGGATGGCAATATTCTTCCTTATTTTGTATGTTAAGTGTCTTTATTAACCATTGATTTTCACTGTGAAGATGGTAATTGTGTGTAGATAGGACTTGACACTTAGAAAACGAAATTTTTGGCGGAAATATCCCAGTTATTTGTATGGAATGACGATTTTTCTTATGTTACCTCTCTCTGTCAAAAAAAAAAAAAAAAAAGTTCAAATGGCTATAAGCACTATGGGACTTAATATCTGAGGTCATCAGTTCCCTACAGTTAGAACTACTTATACCTAACTAACCTAAGGACATCACACAAATCCATGCCCGAGGCAGGATTCGAACCTGCGACCGTAGCAGCAGCGCGGTTCCGGACTGAAGCGCCTAGAAACGATTGGCCACAGCGGCCGGCTTACCTCTATCTTAGTGGTGTTAAACTAATGTCATATCCTTTCTACGCTTTGTTGTTGTTGACGCACAGAGTTTTAGATGCAGATCGATGGCAGTACTGCCGAGTATGAGCATTACAGCTTGTGAAGCACGGTCACGTCATAGTGTGAATGTTGACATTACCGTATTGTTCAAGTAACTGCACTGTAAACGATAAGCCACAGCCATTGATAAATCAGTGCGTGACTGCAGCAGGAACCCTTTATTCGATGTTTATAAAATAAATATATATGTCTGTGTTTGGTGTTATCCATTTTTGTAAAGTAATCAAGTGTAGTTGAGGTTAGACAGCTGGGCTCGATTTTTCATTCATTGTCAGGTAACTACTTGGGACTCTTTCCACCATTATGAGCGCATGTGGTGATCGCTCAAGAGGCTTGATTGAGGTTAGAGTGTGAATTTCTGTGACGATGTGACCGTAGCCTGTTTCCCTTATTTTTGGCTCCTAGTCCTTTCTCGGGAACACTGGATTTCGGAAAATTGACTGAGAAGGGCTACACCCTGTCCGTTCCCAGGTAACAACTGTATCAATTTTCTTCTCAGTGGGAGATATGATGAGAGGCGCCAGCTTGAGACTGGGTTTCCTTCTCTCATTTGTCTCATTTATTTCTTTAATTAATATTAATCTGAGCTCCAAACATTTTTATTAACACTTGTTTTATTACATGGGGATAATGAGTGAGTGGGAGATTCATCTGTAGTTGGTTCTTTAGTTACTTTCTCTCCTTATTTCGTTTCTCCTTGAACACGCTCTGTGTTTGAGTTTGATGGTATAGGATGCTTGTTTATTGAGAAGCTCTGTGTGGAACTTGGTGTTAGTGGGTGGGGAGGTATTCAGAACTATAGCGTAATTGCTACAAGCGGTGTCTCAGCAAGTAGCCACGGGGACGACACAGAAGAGTCGATCTGTGCCATACTTTGCCGTGTCGGGCGCCAGGACGTCGGAGTCAGTAGGGAGCATGCTAGCAAAACAAGAGAGTTGCAGACTCCAGGACGAAGGTTTTCTCCGCAAATACAATTGCAGACAATACGAGGGACTCGTGTGTGGAAATATAATGACTTTTCAGAGGATTCCATACGCCGAGGGGACACGAACAGTACTCTTCTGCTGAAGAAGGCGAGTCTCTGGAATGTGACTGAAGGACTGTTCTCAACATATAAGTTCTTTCCTACGTTTCTTGAAAGCAAAGATAACTCAGGGCTACATATTTTTTTCTTGTGGAGGTGGAAAGCGTCACTTGCGTACATTGCCTAGGAACAGATTTAGGGATGATTTTGACATTCACAGGAGAGTTTCTGATTGGCTTTTCCTTACACATTCAGTAGGTGGGAATTGAAATGTTACTGTAAAATCATTGCGTTAAGCTGGCGCTGCGATAGCCCTTGGTGCTGTCGGAAAGTTCATTACAGAACTTCACATGCGATCGAGTAATCACCAATGTCCATAAACAATCGAGGGAGCTTGTGACTTACTTTCGAATGCGTTATCACCAAATTCCTTTCCTTATTGGTTGCCGGTTTGGTCTTACTTCCAGAACGTCAATTTAACGTTATTCACGTTACTTTCGCTGCTTATGCTGTGTTATTTTCTACGGTCGTTTGTTGTTATACGAGAATCTTGCATTTCCTTCAACCTTTGTAAGGGGGATGAGTTTTTTGAAATATTTTTGACACAGAATTTCATTTCATAGTTAAGTTACGCACCTTTCCTTTATTGCGCATTGGTATTCTGCTGCCATAACTCTGTTAGTAGGCTCTATATTTTCATTACATTAATATCTTAGTATTCGGGGTACGTACTAGCGTTTTCGTTATGATACACATTTACTCATGGGAGCCGTCTGTTTCACCATGGTCCAGGCGTGGCATGCTTTTAAATCGAACTTTGCTTCCCAAAATAAAATAAAAAATAACTGCTCGTTAAAAGCAAGTGGTTATAGTTCAAACTGACTAGATGAAACACTGACAAATTAAAAGCGCTTTTACCTGCAATGGAAAGAGCAAAATAACAAAACAAGAAAAGGTAAAAGCCCCACCTTGCAACACTGAAATGAAGTGGTTAAGAAAACTCACTTCAGTGCACGAAGCGGCGGACAGCATCTGTCCAACCGCCTCGGCGTGCAAGGCCACTCTAATGGTGAGTGTTCTCAAATGTGTCACGAAGAACACTAGCGCCAACATACACATAGGGCGGCGGGGGGGGGTCTGCAAAAATTTTCGTGCGTATCTGTATATCATGTGAACGACAGAGACCCCCGCTACGCAAAATAACCATGTAATCGACAAAATACTTCAGTCTAAAAATCGTTAAAACCAAATAACCCAGACGCAAGGGCATATAACAACAAGCCCGGAACCAGTAACCAAGCAGTCGACATCTATGACATTAGGCCCTGAAAGGCAATCAAAGTTCGACACTATAACGTTAAGTCCTAATTCCACCTGACTGTTAAGGGTGTGTTGGGGGTATGGCTTGTAGGTAAACGTGCATTTAACATGTCAGGTTTTCAAGTGGTCAGTCTAAACCATGACGCCTTGCTTGTATGGGTGATAGTATTTTATTTTGAGAAGGCTGAGGGTCACCTCTCGTCCTTCCCGCATCACAGCTGAAACGTTTTACCGACATGTGAGTATTTGATATTGGTTTTCATGAGCATAGATTGTTCGGGTAGGTATCAGTTTCTTTTATTATAATGTCGATTATACATTTCCTATTTCGAATCACATCTTTACGTGTACAACGCTTTGTACACCTAAAAATGTGGTTGGTTTTTTGGTTTCGGGGAAGGAGACCAGACTGCGAGGTCATCGGTCTCATCGGATTAGGGAAGGATGGGGAAGGAATTCAGCCGTGCCCTTTCAGAGGAACCATCCCGGCATTTGCCTGGAGTGATTTAGGGAAATCACGGAAAACCTAAATCAGGATGGCCGGACGCGGGATTGAACCGTCGTCCTCCCGAACGCGAGTCCAGTGTCTAACCACTGCGCCACCTCGCTCGGTCTAAAAATGTGATTTGAAATCACTAAACTGGTAATATTCCTGTAAAAGTGCATAAACAGGTGAAATCGGTTTATTTCGTATTCACAGATTGCTTCAGCTGCGGTTGCTCTCAGCAGAAAACTATTTGTAAATTATGCGTATTTTGTAAAGGAACTAGGCACCTGGCAGAGCTTTTTACTTAAGATAAAATCTGGAAGTATTGATGTAGGAAGTAAAGAGATACATACCAAATATCCATTGGTAGAATATGAAAGTGAGATACTCTGTCCAGCAGGGATGATTTGGCCGAATCACTGAAGAACTGGGAGATGGGAAGGGAGAAAGAAGGGAAAGACGATGAAATAATAAGCAGCTCTCTACCTTTCATCCTAACAGATTTCAGGGTACTTGACGGCTCAACACAAAAGTTCTATCTCAAGTACAGATAGTGTTGAGGATCAGTGCACAAAGTTCAGAACCATCGTACAATATGCGTTAGAGGAGTATGTGCCAAGCAAGATCGTAAGAGATGGAAAAGAGCCACCGCGGAACAACAACCGAGTTAGAAAACTGCTACGGAAGCAAAGGGAACTTCATAGCAAACATAAACATAACCAAAGCCTTGCAGACAAACAAAAATTACGCGAAGCGAAATGTAGTGTCAGGAGGGCTATGCGAGAGGCGTTGAACGAATAATAAGAAATTTTGGTCCTATGCCAAAGTGGTAGGTGGATGAAAACAAAATGTTCAGACACTCTGTGACCAAAATGGTACTGAAACAGAGGATGACTAAGGCCGAAAATCTAAATATCTTTTTTCAAAGCTGTTTCACAGAGCAAGGCTGCACTGTAGTTCCTTCTCTAGATTGTCGCACAGATGACAAAACGGTAGATATCGAAAGAGATGACAGAGGGATAGAAAAACAATTGAAATCGCTCAAACGAGGAAAGATCGCTGGACCTGATGGGATACCAGTTCGATTTTACACACAGTACGAGAAGGAACTTGCCCCCCTTCTTGCAGCAGTGTACTGTAGGTTTCTAGAAGAGCCTAGCGTCCAAAAGATTGGAAAAGGGCACAGGTCACCCCGTTTTCAAGAAGGGACGTCGAACAGAGGTGCAGAACTATAGACCTATATCTCTAACGTCGATCAGTTGTAGAATTTTGGAACACGTATTATGTTCGAGTATAATGACTTTTCTGGAGACTAGAAATCTACTCTGTAGGAATCAGCATGAGTTTCGAAAAAGACGATCGTCTGAAACGCAGCTCTCGCTATTCGTCCACGAGACTCAGAGGGCCATAGACACAGCATCCCAGGTAGATGCCGTGTTTATTCACTTCCGCAAGGCGTTTGATATAGTTCCCCACAGTCGTTTGATGAAAAAAGTAAGAACATATGGACTATCAGACCAATTCTGTGATTGGATTGTAGAGTTCCTAGATAACAGAACGCAGCATGTCATTCTCAATGGAGAGAAGTCTTAAGAAGTAAGAGTGATTTCAGGTGTGCCGCAGGAGAGTGTCGTAGGACCGTTGATATTCACAATATATGTAAATGACTTTACGTATAACATCGGAAGTTCACTGAGGCTTTTTGCTGCTGTGGTATATCGAGAGGTTGTAGCAATGGAAAATTGTACTGAAATGTAGGAGGATCTGCAACGAATTGACGCATGGTGCGGGGAATGGCTATTGAATCCCAATGTAGGCAAGTGTAATGTGCTGCGAATTCATAGAAAAAAAGATCCTTTATCATTTAGCTACAATATAGCAGGTCAGCAAGTGGAAGCAGTTAATTCCATAAATTATCTTGGAGTAGGCATTAGGAGTGATTTAAAATGGATTGGCCATATAAAATTAATCGTCGGTAAAGCAGATGCCAGACTGAGAGTCACTGGAAGAATCCTAAGGAAATGCAGTCCGAAAACAAAGGAATTAGGTTACAGTACACTTGTTCGCTCACTGCTTGAATACTGCTCACCGGTGTGGGATCCGTATCAGATAGGTTTGATAGAAGAGATAGAGAAGATCCAACGCAGAGCAGCGCGTTTCGTTGCAGGATCATTTAGTAATCGCATAAGCGTTACGGAAATGATAGATAAATTCCAGTGGAAGACTCTGCAAGAGTAACGCTCAGTAGCTCGGTACGGGTTATGTTAAAGTTTCGAGAACATACCTTCACCGAGGAGTCGAGCAGTATATTGCTCCCTCCTACATATATCTCGCGAAGGGAGATTAGAGCCCACACAGAGGCATACCGACAATCTTTCTTTCAATGAACAATACGAGACTGGAATAGAAGGGACAACCGATAGAAGTGGTCAAGGTACCGTCCGCCACACACCGTCAGGTGGTTTGCGGAGTATGGATGTAGATGTAGATGTAGAACAGAAAGGCAAGTCCATGATTACGCTTCTTACTACATAGCGTCGGTCTGAAATTACACTTCACTACTCCGATCTGGTTATCTGAACTTCATGACACGTGAACAGGTGCACAACTGTGAAGACCGTCGACCAGAGTTAACATCTGGAGCAAGCCAGCGCTGCCGACGAGTCAACTATTTCGAGAAGCCTAATACGCCGGCTGAACGCTCCGCTGGCGGTGACTGCTCTCCAGGAAAGACTCCGGAAACCTTTTCATCACTTAATACTCCGCGAGGGGAGGCCGTTTGTGAAATATTGCTCCATAAATCTTATCTTCTTTCCCTGACGTGTGCGCCGAACGGAGTCACAACCTAACCCATCTATCTCGCCGGGGAGGAGAGGTGCTGACGGCTCGTGTTATAAGATTTTATTTATTGCTTCCATGCGTGGATTTAATTCTCGTTTTTGTTGGCACTGGCAATAAGAAAATTAAATAACTTATACCACTCGACTAATGATATTCCCTATACATTCTATGCAAATTTGTAAGTCACTATCACAACATTTCAAAATGGAATACTTTTAGATACTAATGTGAATCATATTCTGTAAGAGTCCTCTCGGGAATCACTCGCCTCATTAAGCAGCTTCTGCGAAAAATTCAGTATTAACACAATTACAAATCATAATGATTAGCCAATGGATATTCAGCACTAAATAAAAGTCTCCACCAGAAATACACTATTGGCCATTAAAATTGCTATACCACGAAGATGACGTGCTACAGACGCGAAATTTAACCGACAGGAAGAAGATGCTGTGATATGCAAATGATTAGCTTTTCAGAGCATTCACACAAGGTTGGCGCCGGTGGTGACACCTGCAACGTGCTGACATGAGGAAAGTTTCCAACCGATTTCCCATACACAAAGAGCAGTTGACCGGCGTTGCATGGTGAAACGTTCTTGTGATGCCTCGTATAAGGAGGAGAAATGTGTACCATCACGTTTCCGAGTTTGATAAAGGTCGGATTGTAGCCCATCGCGATTGCGGTTTATCGTATCGCGACATTGCTGCTCGCGTTGGTCGAGATCCAATGACTGTTACCACAATATGGAATCGGTTGGTTCAGGAGGGTAATACGGAATGCCATGCTGGATCCCAACGGCCTCGTATACCTATCAGTCGAGATGACAGGCATCTTATCCGCATGGCTGTAATGAATGGATCGTACAGCCACGTCTCGATCCCTGAGTCAACAGATGGGGACGTTTGCAAGACAACAACCATCTGCACGAGCAGTTCGACGACGTTTGCGGCAGCATGGACTATCAGCTCGGAGACCATGGCTGCGGTTACCCTTGACGCTGCATCACGGAGAGGAACGCCTGCGGTGATGTACTCAGCGACGAACCTGGGTGCACGAATGGCAAAACGTCGTTTTTTTCGGATGAATCCAGGTTCTGTTTACAGCATCATGATGGTCACATCCGTGTTTGACGACATCGCGGTGAACGTACATTGGAAGCGTGTATTCGTCATCGCCATACTGGCGTATCACCTGTCCTGATGGTATGGGGTGGCATTGGTTACACGTCTCGGTCACCTCTTGTTCGCATAGACGGCACTTTGAACAGAGACGTTACATTTCAGATGTGTTACGACGCGTGGCTCTACCCTTCATTCGATCCCTGCGAACCCTACATTTGAGCAGGATAATTCACGGCCGCATGTTGCAGGTCCAGTACGGGCCTTTCTGGATACAGAAAATGTTCGACTGTTGCCCTGGCTAGCTCATTCTCCAGATCCAATTGAAAACCACTGTGGTATCGTGTTGAAGCTGCGTAGGCAGCTGTACATGTACACGCCAACCATGCTCCGTTTGACTCAATGCCCAGGCGTATCAAGGCCGTTATTACGGCCAGAGGTGGTTGTTCTGGGTACTGATTTCTTAGAATTTCTGCACCCAAATTGCCTGAAAATGTAATCACATTTCAGTTCTAGTATAATATATTTGTCCAATGAATACCCGTTTATCATCTGCATTTCTTCTTGGTGTAACACTTTTAATGGCCAGTAGTGTATCAACAAATTACTGATTTCTGCATGACACAAACACGTTGTTCCTCGACATTCACTAATGTCTTCCTTTACCTCGTCGATCAGTCTTTGGTTATCTCTGGAAAACCAGTGCATACCACCCACTCACCCAACTACATGCTTCTTCTGCCTGTAATTCATTTTCATTATTGCAATAACTTCGTCTCCCAGTCATGACTGTTCTATGATCCATTTGTTCTGTATTAATGTTTTCTAGACTAGGACCATCTCTTTGCAAATGGATAAAGGGTGGATTTCTTTTGCCGTATGTTTTTTCTCGTAACTGATTAGAGTACTGTGAATGATAGTGTAGGCTGATATTGTTCTACATGTGTTATTGCTGAACATATACAAGGACTGATGATTTCCTAACAAAGTAAGAACACATGTATAACCACATAAACATACACAGCTATTGATGATGTGCCAATAAATTGAGATGAAACGCGTTCGACGAGATAAATATTCCTTTATGCACTTGCGAACAGAGGTTCATAACCTAACTGTGGCGGTACTGAATAGCAGGATTGAAGGCTGGGACCGTTTGATTGAGTTGGCTTACAAATTACAATAATTTATTTCTCAATTTTAGTAACCACCATTGCATGACGTCACAAATGACCACTTCCCTTCAGAAATCTACTTGAGCTTCTAGCGTTATATGTGCTAACCATCTATGCAATGACCCATGTACCTTCATAAAGATGTATAGTGTGAGATGAAAATATAGCAATGGAAACATATTTATACTGTGATATTTGGTGAATTTCTGTTACCTTTTTCTGTGTAAAGCATGTTTTGTAATTAAAATCGTAATAGAAATATTTGGTCGCAGATTTTACTGAAGAGGCCAAACGAAAACAAACTCAGAATATATTTTGTTGTAAAACAAACATAACCGTAATTCCTATATTCTCGGCATTCTGTGACGCCTCTTTCGGACTCGTTGTTGTAGAGCAAACAAACACGTTTCTATACCTTAACTTTTATTAAAGTATGATATGTTTTAATCTTATAAGTGGAATTCAGTTGCATTATCAGACCTGGTCATATCCCGTGATGATAATTGTAACTTTGTATAAATATTTGCGTCTGTCTGTTCAGAGGCCAAAAAGAAAGGATTGGTGACGAATTTTTCGTAGGTAGAACAACAGAACACATTACTTTTTCTCTCGTTATATATTCAAAATCGCGAAGTAGAATCACACTGATATCGAATATTTGATCATTTCCTATCATTCCCTACTTATATTTTTATACGTAATAATCATATTAGGCTGATCGGTCAATTATCTTCGATCAATGACGTTGGCAGTCACTTCAGGGGCTTGATGTATCACGCATCACGATATTAACTGGCAGTAACCTGTTACTTCGTAATATATACCTTTTGAAAGTAATCATTAATTTATTTGTCCATTGATAAGAGGCAAACTCCACCTGTCTGTGAAAACTCGTAATTCCAGTAACTCCATAATCAAAGAGAGATTTGAAAGTGCATGGATTTCTCTAATCTGTCAATACCTAGGCTTCTACTATACAGTTACACATACGGCTAATTTCTGTATCACTTTATATTACGTTTTAAGAGAATATTTTTGCTTCATGTGCAAAATTTAACAAAACGGTTTTGCGAGGTTTTCATTGACTACCATCGCAATGTTTTTTGCCCAGGCTCGCCGTCTTTGAAAGTTCCTCTCGCCCGTCACGGAACTGTATAATAATAAGTATTTTTATATTCCGTGACGTACTGGGAAAAGTTTTAATAATAATAATATCTCAGGGCTCTCTGTAGTGCTATGTGTATTGTAGAGAGAAGCGACTGCGTGATGGCCTACTGCACGATGGTACGGAAGGCCCCTAGTGACTGACTGAGCTGGTTTACAAATTACAATAATTTATTCGTCTATTTTATACACATCCCTGCAAAACATGACAAATGAGAACTTCATTTTCGATATCTTCATGAGCTCAAGTGACTAACAACTTCAAGAAAGAGAAGATCAAACGCATTAAGAGGGGTAAAAATAAGGCCCATAAGCAACATAACTCAACTCTGGAAGTATTTAAAAGAAAGGTTAGAACGGTTTAGAGGCCATGCTTAGCAACAAAGGAGTCATTAAAAATACTGCTTAATGGTAGCAAAAGCTATATTCGAAACAAAACTTAAAATCATAGACGAAACGGACCATTATTTAACAAATTTAAGAAAGGTCGCTTCCCTTTAAGAAACACTTCCGCGGTTTCAGTTTGGCTCGTAGACACTCTTGCTCAGTCATGGCTGCTTTTAAATACAAAATGTGAACTGGTTACTACATCAATAATGGATTGTGGGACGGCCTTGATGCAAAACACTTTTGTTTTCAATTTATTTATTCCTAAACTAGTTTCAGCGATTACCTTGCCATTATCAGTGTGATCTTTTATTCTAAAACATGCAGAAAATGGCATAGTTATTAACATTACAAAACATAATTACACGTACACGTTTTGCGTCCAAATATTGTGTCCTGCGCATGGTTTCATAATACCTTATTTACAAAAGCCACATCATGGTTTTTACGTTTGTTGTCGCTGTTTCCGGCATATTTTCTGTGTTTTTGTTGATTACTTCGGCATACAGCCGGCCATCTGCAACTGTACACGTGGCTGATAGTAATCATAGATTACTTCGGCATACAGCATGTCATCTGCAACTGTACAAGTGGCTGTTAGTAACTACGTACGAAAAAGTGAAATTGAATCTGTCAGCGCTTTACTATCCGGATTGCGATAATGTTGTGGATAGAGTTTTGTGTGCGATAGGTTAATATGTATTTTGTCATGTACTCAGGTTCGTTGGTTGGCTTGCAGCTGCTTCGGAACACAGAAAAACATAACACTTTGTAGCCCGTTCGTAATCCAGAACATTACGCCACCTTGCTGTCCGCGTGTGTTGCGAGAATGTATCGCATAAAGGGTTTGAAACTTGTTGAGGAAGTTCTCACGACTTCGGCTCCTTATTTATATCTCTAGATGTGACGGAGACGTAGTTCTGTGTGTGTGTGTGTGTGTTTGTGTGTGTGTGTTGCCTTCTGCGCCATTCTCTTAGTGAGGTTAAGGGTGCGTTGTTGCCGCGTGTTGTGTTCCGTTTATTACGTTTCTCTCCATCACAGCTACATTTAGTGTAAGTAAGCTCTATTTAAGTTAAAGAATTTTTTCGGATATTTTGGTTTTTCTAAGTGGTTACTTGTGGAAGCTATTTTCATTCGTCATTTTGGTGTTCCTGGCCAAATGTCGGTTGCCTATTTAACGGCTTCCAGAGACAACAAAAGTTTTATTTGATTTTCAATATTTTGCGTAATTATTGGCTGAATTTAAAAATTCCAAATACTGTCATAATCTAGTAATTAAGAGGTACTACCATATGTTAGAAGTTTGATACAATATGACAAGTATTGCATTTAGAATGTGTGTGTTTGTCTTGGCACAGCATATCTAATGGCGCGCAAACAGCCGGACTTTATTAATCCAGTATTGGTGAATTTCAGCACTTAGCGACTTGCAACAAAGTTTAAGCATTATTTCAAACATTTCCCAAAGTTTGCCTGGGTTTCGTGCTTAGAGCCAAATATGTAGGACATTAACTCATATGTAAAATAAAGAGACACTGTAAGCTGTTTTGTACATGGGAGTTAGATTCTTTACGGAATCGTGGGTTTACCGTTCGTAAATTGTTGTTGTAGTTGGCCCAGTTGTCGTTACTAGGGGCGAACTCTAATAAACTTTGCTATAATGTGCTGAGGGAAATTTATGTTGCTGTCGTCTTATTCCAAGCGCCGACGTCAAGAACTGCAATGGAGCTGATGATTAATTTTAATTGCTCTGCTTAATTTCCGTTGTCAAGAAACATTTTTTACGCCTACTAAACTGTTTGTTAAATCGATACCTTGCGGCAAAATCCCCAGCTCGAACTCCACTCCATTCATACCGTATACCTCAAGTACAATGAATAAACAGGCGAGTCACTAACTATTGCCACCAAGAATAACTTGGTAAGTATGATAGGAGCTGTAAACTCTGTGGGACAAAAGTTGCATGGAACAACGGGACTATAATTTTTCGTTTCTAGGTGGGGTCGCTTCAGAGATATGAAAGTTAATTTTGTTTTTTAAATGGGCTGCTATAGTTAGGTAATTACTTTCTGACAGCGGCAATCGAGAAAAATCCAGTGATGTGTAACAGTGAGGTTTTTGAAGATCAACGAAGGTCACAAAGGTAGAATGAACGTCCATTTACAGAAGGTGTTCGAAATGCTGACCATGGGTATCAATGCACTTCTGCAATGTTCTTATAATGGAATGAGTGGTATTCCTTATCAGATCGACACTTATCAAAGCACATTCTCTGACAATTCTCTCCTGCATATCTTCAGGTGTAGTGGGAACGTCTTTATAAACAATGTTCTTTACGAATGCCCACAAGAAAAATGCAGAGACGGCAAGTCTGGCGAACGAGCTGGCCACGACACATCTCCTCCGCGTCCAATCCAACGATTTGGAAATTGTGTCTCTAACTCATTTCTAGCCATCAGCGAAAACTGTGACGGACGCCCATCGTGTTGATTCCCCATTATGCTCCCTGTTCCTAAAGATATTTCTTCCAATAACAGACCTAATGTTTCTTGCAGGGATGTGGCGTACTTCCTACCATTAAGATTTCCTTCGATGAAATAGGGGCCTATAATTCTGTCCTTCAGAACCCCACACCATAAATTCAGCGACCACTGTTTTTTGTGTCCAACTTTCCGCAGTTTCATGGATTTTCAGTTGCCTAGTAGTGTATGTTATGCAAATTAACTTTTCCATGGTTCGTGAATATAGCCCCTTCAGTAAATAAAATCAAATTAATAAATGTGTCTTCCCTCTGAATCTGAAGTTGAGCCCATCGGCAGAATTCAGTGCGACGCATACAATCCATACCAGTTAATTCTTGTTGGAGACTGATACGGTAAGGATGATTTTTATGGCGAAGCAGAACGCTCATGCCAGATTCCGTTGCAATTTGAAGCAGAGATCTAGAACTACAGTGGCAAGAATATCAATTTGCGTTTCCACGTTAGTAACTTTCCTTTGCCAGATATGTTTCCGATGCGTTAAAGATCCAGTTGTTCTCAGTTTATCGTACACATATTTAAAAGTACGACGTGTAGGGTGAGTACTTGAGGATATCATCCAGCATATTAGTCTCTGGCTCTCACTGAGTTTCGTTGGCATTCACCGTAGATGAAAAGCATATAGACTTGTTCTTCGAAGGAATACATCATTCACAGTCGCTTGATTCGACGATACTAGTATTACCGTATCTATTAGTGCTGTATTGCGAAACCGTCGAATAGTGTTTACATAGCACGTTAGATGGACGCGTCGTATTCGGCGAATTTTTACTATTTGCACGATATACGACAGAGAACTGTCAGAGCTGGTGCTCCGATAAGTGCCGTGGTGACAAGGAATACTACTCAATCCATGATAAGAACATTGCAGCACTGCATTGATACCAACGGTCCTCACTTCGAACACCTTCTGTAAACGGACGTTCATACCACCTTTGTCACCTTCGTTGATCTTCAAAGACCTTACTATTAGACATCATTGGATTCGCCTCGATATCCGCTCCGCTGTCAGAAAATAAGTACCAAACTATAGCATTATGGCCCTTGTTGTCCAATGCAACATTTGTCCCACGAACTTTTCAGATACTATCATACTTTCGGAGTTATTCTAGGTGGCAATTGTTGTGTACATAGTTCCGCGTAGTCAGCACGTACACAACTTTCCCACTAGAGGGCGCACCGCTAAGCACAACAACGCAGGCGCAGCGCTCGTCCGTCTCCGCACTACGAGATGGCGCTGCCATAGAGACGGACCAAATTCTGCTTCCGTCGATCGGCGTATTAATATGTAACGCAGCCAATGAGATTGCTGCTAACGTAGAACCTTTTCTCCTCGCGGATTACACTCGTGCAGTGATACATGAACGTGCGAGGTATTATAACGAGTGTACAGACCTCCAATTAGTCAGTCTGCATTTGTCTGCACCAGTCTGTACCAGTCTGCATTAGTCCGTACCAGTCTGTACGAATTCTACATTTGTCTGTACCAGTCTATAGTCAAGTTTCAGTCTGCGCGTAATAAGATTACCATATTCCTGTACATAGCCGTGAAGATAAATGTATAGACACTTTCGTCAAGTATCAGAGATATATGTGAGAATAAGATTAACGTACCAATACCAAAGGAACTTCAGATTATCAATTGTAAATAGCATCCAGTAGTTTTATGCTTGTTATTATTTAAATAAATGTGTGTGAAAATTAATCAAGTTCTGTTTAAAGTTGGTCACCGTCAATCTGTTACTCTAAGTGTGCAGGTGGCATTTCTATCGTCTGACCTAACGGCAGAAGATAAACACGCCACGATAAGACCACGAGACATATTGCTGACACTCGCCTACTTCGTTAGAGCGACAAGTCAAATAATCTGATGGAGTGTGCACTGAAGGTCTTACAGTACACACACCACAGCAATAGTTAGTGGCTCACCGTGTATGCTACTGAAGAAGAAGGATGGAGATTTAAGAATATTTTTTCACAGAGGAAACAGCAGTGACAACATGGTCGTGTTTTGCTATGTACCTAACAGAGAAGTACAAGACGTCGGTATGAACATTCAGAAGTGACGTGCTTGAAACTTGTCTCAGGAGAGAAGTCGGCGTGGCATGAAAGCTGCTCCTCATTTGTGGAACTGCGTCAGTGGTTTCTCAGCTGTTGCTTTGTTATGAGGACAAAGTTCCCGGTCGGAAACTTTGCAGTCGAATTACACCAAGTAGCTCCGGCGTAATTAGCGTGAAACACGAGCCGGCGGTTTCCTGCTTGTAGCGACAGGTATGTCAAACAGGGTGTTTCCGACGCGGTCGTAGGTTCATGGGAGAATATACCGTGAACGGAAAGTTTGGCCGCGCGGAGACTTTTGTAAACTCGTAACCTCGGGGAGGAACTAATTTCGTCTCGTAGGACGGGGGGGGGGGGGGACCCATCGTACAGATTAAGATCACAACAAAGTTAGCGGGGAACGCGTCTTTAACTTTTGTCGAGGCGTAGTGGGGGAAGTTGGAGGGAAAATTACTGCGGCTACGACTCGTACGTGCTTAACATCTCTGCGCTTAGCCACGCACAGGCGTCGTAAACACATCGGTATTCGGGGCGGCCAGCAGCT
Source organism: Schistocerca nitens (assembly GCF_023898315.1). NCBI lineage: Eukaryota > Metazoa > Arthropoda > Insecta > Orthoptera > Acrididae > Schistocerca > Schistocerca nitens. The sequence continues at coordinate 52,623,691 of NC_064620.1, forward strand.
GTCGTGTCGGAGAAAACGACTGCAGCGTGGGAGACAGTTTTAAATACTCGCCCTCTGCGAGTTATCAGGACGGCGCGCCGTAGCGCTAGCAGGTGGTGGGAAGCAGCGGAAGCGAGCGACGGCGCGACTGAGGTGCGGCCTCTGGTCACGCAGGCGGAAAGAGCGTCCAGCTGGAAGAGTAGCGCGCCGGCTCACGCCACACAGGGCTACAGTCGCGCTTCTGGCGCACTGACCCCACTTGATCGTAAAATTATCCCACTTAACCTAAGGGATGCAAGAATTGTCATAAGATGTGCCCAGGATGATTCAACCCGCCAGGGTGCCGGCACGGTAGCTCAGCGTGTTCGGTCAGAGGGTTAGCTGCCCTCTGTAATAAAAAAAACTGAGTTAATCGATCAACAACGAACTTTAACGGATGTATTAAGACGTCCGCCCCGAGTAGATGCAACGAACAAATGCCAACAAAATGAGATAAAAAAAAGGGTAGCTTCCTGGACTCGGGTAGGCGCGTCGGCCCCGGATCGAATCCGCCCGGCGGATTAACGACGACGGCCGATGTGCCGGCCAGCCTGGCTGTGATTTTTAGGCGTTTTTCCACGTCCTACTAGGTGAATACCGGCTGGTCCCCACGTCCCGCCTCAGTTACACGACTCTCAGACATTTGCAACACATTCACACCATTTCACGATTTACACTAGACGCAATCAGCTGGGGTACACTACTTCCATCCCAGGGGGCATCGGGTTGCGGCAGGAAGGGCATCCGGCCAGCCCTTACAATTAACCATGCCATTTCCTGGCGACCCTGCGCACAATGCGGGATAAAGGCAGTAGCAAAAGAAAGTACCCAGGACGATTCATCTGCCCCCTCCGACTATGCAACCCGCAATGTCTCCAAAAACCATGGGCGATATTTTCGTATTCTGTCATTTGCTACGCGAAAACTGTTAGTCCTAGATAAAAAATGAACAGAACATTTTTATAGGAAATTAGTGTAGTTAAATTTCGTACTGGGGTACATATTCGCTGGAGGCCAGAAAAAAACTAATTTTAACGCCACTATGTTACGTTTTTCTTGAATAATTTGAATGGCCAGTAGTTAAATGGTATCTCACTACAAAATTTACCTAGATTAAATTTCCTGCAAAAATGTTCTGTTTATATTTATGTGGGACTAATAGTTTGTGCGTAGCCTCAGAGAATGCAATCTTGCACGTGGTATTTGAAGCGTTGCAGGTTGCATAGCACCCATTGGTAGAGTTAGCTCAGTCGTCCTGTATAGCTTGTTAGGTTGTGAGAGTCCTCTTGTTTAAGACACGACGCGTTTGCCATTTTACACTGTATACTTCAACGCTATCTGGAAGATGGGTAAGTCGCTATTGTGAGAGTTAATAGAGAGCACTGTTGCAAAGCACTGGGAAGCAACGCCCACAATCGGTGGACAGATAGCGAGCATGGTCACTCCGTGTATTGCAGTAGATGCGATGGTGGTGTGCGGAATCGAATGAGGTGTGAGAACATATCTGCCATAGCAATTGTAGACATGAGGACCAACCGACATTTTGGCTTGAAACAACTACCTTTTCTGTACCAAATATTAATTATTAGAACTTTCAACATAATAAGTACTAGGGGCAGTCTAAGAGTCACTAAAGCTTCTATACTGTTATAACACTATGAAGTAAACTAACTGTAACAAGAAACAAATTACGGTGAATACGCTATGCACAAATTGCATTTCTAAGAGTCACTAAAGCTTCTGTACTGTTATAACACTATGAAGTAAACTAACTGTAATAAGAAACAAATGATGTTGAATACGCTATGAACAAATTGAATTTCTAAGAGTCACTAAAGCTTCTATACTGTTATAACACTATGAATTAAAGTAACTGTAATAAGAAACAAATGATGGTGAATACGCTATGAACAAATTGCATTCTTTCCAATGTCGTAGTAATCTGCTATCTACTATATCTGCCGCGAGGGGTGGTATCTACGAGAGGACTTCACAAAACACGTAGGAAGAAATTCATGAGCCGATTCTCATAGACAAAACAATTAAGGTTTATCTTTATTTGCAGTCCCTGGTGAAAAAGGAAGCTCAGTTGATCTGCAGAACTCTTATGTCATCTTGTATGGGCTCGTGATATTTCTGAAAACGACTTAAAGGTTTAGTGGATGAGGGAATCTTGCGAGACCCTAATGCCCGTCTGGTTACAATATCGAAAATCTTATTAACGAAGTAATCTATGAAGTCACTAGCATTATGTTAAAGTTTTCGAACTTTCTTTGCACAAGAATAGCAGATCTTCATGTGACATATTAGCATGCATTTACGAACTCCAAAAACGAAACACCGTTGTGCCTTGTAAGAAAGCTCTGTGTCTCTCTCTCTCTCTCTCTCTCTCTCTCTCTCTCTCTCTCTCGCTCTCCCTCTCTTTCTCTCTCTCACTTCCTCACCACTCATAACCAATAACCACTTTATTCTCTACGGTTCTGTCTTCTTTTTACAAGCATTGCATTTTTGATTCTCAGGCTCCATATGTTTAACAGTCAGGACGTAAATGTAAGCGAGTTCATCTGTAGTTTTCACGTAATGTGTTTAATTGCCAGTGGGCCTCCTAAAGCTTCTGTGAGATTGTATTGGATCTCAGGTGGCCATGCATTGCATTTTTGCTTTATTTATTTATTTTATTTCTGAAACCAAGCCTCCTGGTGTGTCTAACGTGGATCATACAGCACAATCAACGAATGTTCTAAATAATTGTATATTTTTTTGCCTTATTAGCTCCAGTAACTTAAGTATGGTGCTACAGAAGAGTGATGAAGATTTTATGACTATATCGATACCGAATTAAGAATTACGTAGCGAACCATTAAGAAAAAGTACTTACGGCGGTATTTGTACAATAGAATGAGTTGAATAACGTGATATAACTTGAGAAATGCAGATACAGTTTAATTTATAATAGGAGCGAGTGTTTTTGTGAGGTATCACGGCTTGACTACGGGAAAGAGGCTAAATGGATGTGGGCGGCTATGGTTGTACAGAGATGATGAGACTCGCACGGAATAAACTAGCGTAGAATGCTGCATAAAACCACTCGCTGGGCAAAAGATTACAACAGTCCATCTCCAACTTCGCAAATTCTGTTTTTGATCAAGGTTCTCAATGAGGAAAAATTTCCTAAAATTCCACTCCCACAGAGCTGAAATGGGATTAAAGTAGCATCGGTGGATGTGACTTGGTACACCCTAAGCTTCAATGTGCCGCAGAAATCACTGCTCCCAGAAACATGCAATCTCAACGGAGCACTTGTAGTAATTGGAGTAGGTAAGGTATCTTGTCTCTCATCACGTGGGTAGCAACAACTGACTCAAATTGGGAATGCACACCCTGTTACTGTTTCCATACCAGCCAGGAAGTCACTGTCACCTGGTAAGCTTCTGCTCCCGGCAGTGGGGACATCGATGTTATTCGCTTGCTGCAAGTGTTTCTTTGCCTAGATTTATGATGTAATTGGGAAAAGTAGGCAGTGAGAAAGCTACAGTTCTGTAATATGGAGTAACTTAAATGAACTTCAAATATCTTACAAGTGACACAAATGTGAGGTAGTCTTATTGTTGCGACTCGGCAAGACAGCCAAGTCACTATGAGAGGAAGCCGAAAGGCACGCGCTTAAGCTCACGCAGGCTGGCGTGAGGTCTGGAACATTAAGGGAATTAATAGTAGCAAATAAAGTACGTAGTTGATATAATACTTAACTTTAATCCACAATTGGTGTACATCGCTCTTGACGGTACATGTTATAATCTCAGTATCAAATGCTATGGCGCCTTGCTAGGTCGTAGCAAATGACGTAGCTGAAGGCTAGGCTAACTATCGTCTCGGCAAATGAGAGCGTGATTGTCAGTGAACCACTGCTATGAACGTCGGCTGTACAACTGGGGCGAGTGCTAGGAAGTCTCTACAGACCTGCCGTGTGGCGGCGCTCGGTCTGCAATCACTGACAGTGGCGACATGCGGGTCCGACGTATACTAACGGACCGCGGCCGATTTAAAGTCTACCACCTAGCAAGTGTGGTGTCTGGCGGTGACACCACACTTATCACAATGTTTTTCAAGTCCATTCGCATTTTTAAGTGACTTGGAAAGGTGATACCTTGGTGTAGTACAAGTAATGAAAATGAACATGCATCAAGACACAATGGAAACTAAACAAAAATGCAGCTTTCATCCAGTCACTAGAGAGAGAGAGAGAGGGGGGGGGGGGGAGAGAGAGAGCGCTAGCGCGCGAGAATCACTTGACCGTGATCAATCCAAGGAAATGAAAATGTTAGACATGACTTCCTGTAGGTAACCACAATGACAGTTGCAGTATATCGAATGTTACTGTATTGCAATGGGTGGAATCATGATGCGGGATGCTTACGATGAAAATGTCTATTTGTTTTCGTCATCTTGCGTACTTTCTAAGCTACTCCCAAAAGTAATGGAAGGCAATGCATGTGTATCAAAATTATTGCAATCTTTTCACAACTGCTATTCGTGATGCGAAGAGATCCAAGATCTGCAACTGTTTGGGCCAGAAAGCATCGTCTCTGTACTTTTGTTAACCTGGACACCACACAACAGAATGCACCCATGGATGTAAAAAGATTCCATACCTGAAACGAAAGGAGCTGGAGGTCAAACTGCTGCTACGGGCTCAGACCCGTCTGGCAACACGGCCTCTTGGCGGACACGTTGTGAGACCCGTCTTGTTCCTGATTCTCTGATATCAGGAGGATTTAGTGCCCCTTAACGTTGGCCGGACTCCAACTTCTGTCTGAATGTATTGGCCCCGAACATAATGGATTTTCGCCACCTTATGGAGTTTCTAAATTAACTAAACGGTGAGTGTGAAAATTACTTCGCCCCTGCCAGTCGATGGGGCTCAATGCAGCAAGCCATAAGTGGTGCCTCTTGGCCAGAGAAATTTAATCTTATTAATAAAATGATTGGTTTAGTATGATGAAGTTTTAATCAAGTGTCAGTCAGATCTTATTAATAAAATGATTGGTTTAGTACGATGAAGTGTTAATCAAGTGGCAGTCAGCTCAGTGGCTAGGATCACTGGAATCGGAATTTTGCAAGCAACTTGAACCTGAGACTAAAATTACAGAATTAATTGTATGACTCTGTCTTTCTTTGTGATTGCGACAGGACTGTACAGTGATTGTGTTTTAGAAACGTCCATTGTACACCTTCTAAAAGTCTCTGTGTTATGCAATCCGCAGGTGAAGCAGTCATCTGCTGAGAAAGGATTTCTTAACATTCAACCACTAAGTGGATGAATTCGGATTTAATTTGTGTAGATGTTCAATGTGACGCCGAGGAGAAACCATTTATCTCGTAAATTTTGAACATTGAGGAAACATTTGGTACTTAACGTATGTGCTCAGTAGTAAAGGATGTTGGGAAGTTCGTACTTAGCGTATGACATTGTCATTCAGTTTTTAGTGTGGTGGCCATGGTTCATATCCAACTTGACAAGACGACGCCAAGCAAGGACCACTTGCCCGAAAAAATATTGAGGAAACATATCTCGTGTAAAGTAGTTACACACAATGGAAGTAGTTTTCGAAAATCAACCATAACAAGCAATCAGGTTATGAAATGCTCATTGAGAATTCTGTTTCAGAGCTAATGCTGCGAACGTTTAATTGACAAAACAGGTACTGTTATGTTGCCTTGTCGAAAACTCACATTTGTAGGCCGTGTCTGTGCACAAAATACCTGCTGATTCTCCCACAAAAGGAAAGAGAGACCAGTCACTATTGATAATACTAATTATCTACAAAAACATTTATCAAGTTCTATTAGCCCCTGATACGAACATATTTTACATAATAACGCAGTAAATATACTCTTTTCTTCCCTCTCTACTAACGATACACCGGCAATCATTCCAATAGCCAAATCCAACTTCAAGCTTTTGAGGCACTGTTTTCAATGGAACTCTGGTCTACAATGTGCAGGGTCCCGAACAGCCCTATCATTTTGGGCACAGAAAAAATATATATAAACAACAATAAAATATTATGCTAAACGCTGACCCTTACGAAAGAAATCTCCGTTGAGAAGAACGGAAACTGCACACACGTGGTTTTTTCTTTTTCTTTTGCGCTCGTTAATTACGTAATCAGTATAATCTTCTGAAGAAGGGCATTAGGTGCATGAAACCTGTAAATACACGGAATTTCTTTTGTGCAACGAGTTTGTGAATTTCTCATAAAATAGACGTACAGTTACTGATGATGGATAAAATACTAAACGGTTAGTTTGTTATATTTGTTCATTAGATGCAATACTGAAAGTGTTGACACATTCTCTTTACAATGATTCAAGCATTTAAAAATGTAGGTAGTTAGGTCCCAGCTTTTAAAAAGTTAAATTGCACTGGGATTTCAGTTCATTATGCTTTGCAATCGCGATGCATCTCGTTATTTTCAGTTAGATATTGTTAAGTTGTACTAAACTGACAAAATCATGTGTTACATATTGCTCTTTTATTTGCTATACATGTAGAAAAAATACTTATTATCACTCCTCTTAACTCTGAAAAACAGATTGCAGTTGCATATTCTACGGGTTCTTTCCTACTCCACATGCGTACTGACAACTCCCAATATAGCTCTGTATGTGACCTACTCTCTCTTTCCTTATCCTTGAAAGCCATGTGTTAGAAACGTCTTTCATATTACGCAATCTCAAACAGGTTGTAAATAACTCACGTGGCTTAATGTCTATCTATTCGATGACACGCCTGTTGGGAAGTCACATCTTATACGGCATAGTAAAGCATATCTGCAAGTTGTACTTTGAGTGCGGAGCCCTGCCGATCAATCTTGTTGCTACGTAGATTCAGTTCGAAAAGGGCCATGTTGTAAGCACTTACTGGCTGCAGCAGCAAACATTGTTCTATGCTCAAATGATATTGTTTTGTAAGTTTCTGACATGGACATTTCTAGGCTGAGTATTCTGTATTACTGGTAAGAACTGTGCTTTCTAGCGTTACTTTGACCTAATTCAATATTACCTAAGTTTTTAACCTTTTCAATAGTATTTTCAATCAAGTGGGGTTAAGCCTTTCTTTGGTATGCATCTATGTTCGACACAGTGAGAATTAGTAGCTGCTTTTGTTCAAGCCACTGGAAAATAACTGACTCTTTCCATTTTACTTTCTCACCCACTAAATAGTGTTATAAAGCTTGAAGGCATGTGTGGTGAATCTAATTTTGTTAACAAACGGCACCATATTTCCATGTGGTCTCTTGGAGGACATACGTATCTGCCGTTTGTGAACTGTCATTGTTACACACTGAGTAATAAGCGGAATTTAGCTCAAGTTTCACCTTAATTATTTTCCCCCTGAAGTCCTTTCTAAAAGATACAACATTATGTACAATCTCTATGTGCTCCTTTACCCTTTATCAGTAGCTGATATGAGCTCTGCTAAAAACAAGCTGCATTCAGCAGAATTTATCTGTTATACGTATAAACCAGAGTGAATGTGAGTACGTGTGCATGTCCAAGATGTCCTCCCACAGCTGTGGATCTATTTAAGCCAGATTTGACACAGAAACAGCGGGCCTCGTAAATATCAGCACTGTGGGGTTTATAACCTCCTAGCTCCAATAAGAGTAGAGGTATAAGAAAACCGTTTTTCCCCTTGCCCCTGATGTATAGTCTGCCCTGCATGACAGGCATATCATATGGGAACAATATCGGCCTGCATTACTGACATACTTGGCAACTTTGCAATGCATGCTGCACCCAGGGGCAAGAAATGGGTTTCATACCTCGACAAGTAGCGTGTTGTGAATCACAGATGGGAGTGTGTTGGAGGAATATCGGCTTCGTTTATCGATCTGCTTTGGATGGCAACCAGTAGATCACGGAAAAATAAATGATTTTCAAGCCCCTGGTGTGTAGCCTGTTCTTTATGACAGGTGTGTCATAGGAGTTGTGTCGGACTGCCTTACTGAACTGTATTTTAGGAGCAACACATGCTGATGAGCAGCATGCCTGGAGACAGGTTGAGGTGGATAGGGGAGAGGATGGACAGGGAGCTGACAGGGGGAGAGGAGCAGGGGGAGATGCATGAGGCAGGTGAAAGATGTGGATGTGTAGTGGGCAGTTAGAAAAAGGAGAGGGGGAGGCAGAGACTGAAATAGAGAGAGAGAGGAGTATGTAGTCAGAGGGAGAGAGGAAGACGATACGGTCAGCTACATCTACATCTACACGGAAACTCTGCAAATCACATTTAAGTGCCTGACAGAGGGTCCACCGAACCACCTTCACAATTCTCTGTTATTCCAATCTCGTATAGCACGCGGAATGAACGAAAACCTATATATTTCCGTACGAGCTCTGATGTCCCTTATTTTATCGTGGTGATCGTTTCCCCCTATGTAGGTCGGTGTCAACAAAATATTTTCGCATTCGGAGGAGAAAGTTGGTGATTGGAATTTCGTAAGAAGATTCAGTCGTAATGATGACCAGCCAAAATCCTGTATCATCTCTGTGACACTCTCTCCCATATTTCCGGATAATACAAAACGTGCTGCACTTCTTTGAACTTTTTCGATGTACTCGGTCAGTCCTATCTGGTAAGGATCCCCACACCTCGCAGCAGTATTCTAAAAGAGGACGGACAAGCGTGGTGTAGGCAGTCTCCTTGGTAGATCTGTTACATTTTCTATGTGTCCTGCCAATAAAACGCAATCTTTGGTTTGCCTTCCCCACAACATTCGTTATGTGCTCCTTCGAATTTAAGTTGTTCGTGGAGGAAATGGACGAAGTTGAGAGAGGAGGAGTGTGTTCAGTATATGTGTCGAATACATATGGGAGCGACGCCACAGTATTATTCTAAAATGCTTTCAGCACATAGAATATTTTCTTCTTTGCACGCAATTTTCATCTAAAATGAGATAGGTTTGTGCCACAGAGAACTATGAGACAGGTGTTGCAGTCGTGAATACGTGGAGAGATGGCTCTTTTTAGGTTCATGCTTCTTGCTGTTAGGTGTTAAGCAAGGCAAGGGGCAGTTTGCACTCCTTGCACTACGCACTGTTTCTCTAAAAAGGAAGACTTCGTGTTATAATGACTGAACGCCTTGGTTGTAATCTTCCATTACTTTAAGTAAAATATGTTAAAGAAACCTTCAACATTCCATTGTGCTATGACAATGTGTTTACCACTTAATATCTTGTTAACAGTACTTCCTCATTCATGGATCATAATTTCTTAGAGGAAGTGGAATAGTTTCAGGCCATTAAAACCGGAGTCATAACTGCTATGCATTCGGGTTGTACTCCAACAGGCAGTAAAGCATTTTATTGTAACAATACAACTGTGAGTAATACATTAGCAGCAGCATAATCATTGCAAAATTCTCTTTGAATAAAGGTTCTCTAAATTTACCCAACTGACATTCGCGAGATTTCTTCGAATCATTGTGAAGAACACAGGATTATGTTAAAAGATTACCTCCACTCTTATTTCTGTGAAGGGACAGAAGAAATCTCGAGCCGGAAAAAGTTTTGAGGAACAACGCGCCGTAGGAGTGGGAAGTGGAGGGTACGGTAAAGAGAAAGAAAGAGGAGCGCTACAGACGTCGGCGCTGCATGTAACGTATACAACATAATGAAAAAATGCACATGTGGGGATTCAAGGAATGAGATACAGTTTCGAGAGCCTGAGGTCCGGACAGCGGCTGAGGGGGAAAGAAAGAAGAGAGAGGGTCGCAAGACTAGGATGGTGAGAGGAGGATGGAGGAGGTTGGGGTAGTGGGGGGGGGGATGAAAAATGAAATACCGTGCGGTCCCGCAGCCAGGGATATGAGATCAAGCTGCACCTCGGCCCGGCTCGGATCTGCAAGGGCGTAGGGTGCCACTAGGGCGAAAACACGCTTACATTCTCTCCGCGACGGAGCCGAAATGTTTCAAACAATTCCCTCGCCTGCACAGACTTACTATGAAAGGATAGTTAGAAGCACTTCATTCAAGATAATGCAGCTACTATATCAAACTGAATCAGTAGTTCAGTTTGTTAGGAACGCTGTAAGCATCCTGTGTCAATGTAAATGGCGTTATGTATGTAAGATTAATGTTCTCAGTCGGCAATGCACACGTAGTGTGTCTAAATGGTTGACGATCTTCGACTAAGTCACCCACTTTTAGTCATTAGGTGATCTATTTCTTCGCCTTTCTCGTTCCTACGCTGCATGCTATGCTAGAAATGCTGAAATGTTTAAGATCAAGGCAGCATTTCGAGGTATAAGTGCATATATCACTACTAATGAAAGTAATACAGGTATCGTAGATCTTGATTTCCATATGACTATAGTATCAACCAGTCACAGTTGGTGTCCTTCAACTCACACAAATGACTGAGAGTAACACTTTGTACGGATATGAAGTGGAAAGATTACTCCCAGTCATAAGTAAAGCAGGTGGCAAACTTTTTTTTTTTTAGTGGTAGAATACTAGGGAAATGCTATCACTCTACAAAGGAGACTGCTTACAATGCGCTGATGTCACCTGACTTAGAATATTACTCAAGTGTGTTGGACCATTGCGAAATACAATTTAACAACAGAGAAACTCAGTTCACAGGTTTATTTGACTCGTGGAAGAGTGTCACAGAAATGCTGAAGAAGCTATCTCAGGAAAGTCTGTTTACAAAGTTTCAACAACCAGCTTTCAATGTTAGCTATAGGAGTACACTACAATCCCTACCTGTCGCTGCTGTAGGGCTCGTGAGGAAAAGCTTGGATTAATTACAGCATGGACAGAGTTGTTTAAACAGTCATTTTTCCATAAGAGAATGGAACGGGAAGATGCCCTAAGAACTACTGCAAAGGGAATGACCGTCTGTTATGCACTTCATGTTGATGTAGATGAAACGATAGTTGGCTGTACTGTTCAAATACCAATACTATATAAACTTTAGAAGGTCTTTCAAAGACAAATCACACAAATATAGTGATTGATTCCTTGTGAGTATAACAATACTTAGACCGGCGCGATTAATATGCAATTTAACTCCAGATACATATCAACATATCTAACACAACACAATACTTCGCCTTTTAATCCTTGCGGTTCAGTTCACAGTACGGTGCTTTTGGTGTAGTCACAGTGGGTACTCCTGGAAATGGAAAAAAGAACACATTGACACCGGTGTGTCAGACCCACCATACTTGCTCCAGACACTGCGAGAGGGCTGTACAAGCAATGATCACACGCACGGCACATCGGACACACCAGGAACCGCGGTGTTGGCCGTCGAATGGCGCTAGCTGCGCAGCATTTGTGCACCGCCGCCGTCAGTGTCAGCCAGTTTGCCGTGGCATACGGAGCTCCATCGCAGTCTTTAACACTGGTAGCATGCCGCGACAGCGTGGACGTGAACCGTATGTGCAGTTGACGGACTTTGAGCGAGGGCGTATAGTGGGCATGCGGGGGGCCGGGTGGACGTACCACCGAATTGCTCAACACGTGGGGCGTGAGGTGTCCACAGTACATCGATGTTGTCGCCAGTGGTCGGCGGAAGGTGCACGTGCCCGTCGACCTGGGACCGGACCGCAGCGACGCACGGATGCACGCCAAGACCGTAGGATCCTACGCAGTGCCGTAGGGGACCGCACCGCCACTTCCCAGTAAATTAGGGACACTGTTGCTCCTGGGGTATCGGCGAGGACCATTCGCAACCGTCTCCATGAAGCTGGACTACGGTCTGAAGCTGGGCTGGGTCTGACACACCGGTGTCAATGTGTTCTTTTTTCCATTTCCAGGAGTGTGTATATATATATATATATATATATATATATATATATATATATATATATAATGAGATAAGGAAAGGAGATAAGGGATTTTTATTGTCTATAATATAACATACAGTCACCAATGATCTTTATTTTACAATTATTATTGCCAAATTTACCCCATATAAAAAGGTACTCATCAGAATTCAACTTCTTCTTTTTTCTGGTAGACAAAACAAAAGGCATACGAGGAGCAAGAGTACCATATGGGACTTTTGCTAGTATTCCAGCTGTCTCAGCTATATTCCACGTCTGCCAGGCCAATGTTAGCATCTGGAAATGCTTCATGGCCACCGTAGTCTGCATGATTGCCCCAAACAACATCCAAACACAGCTTGTACATCACACGTGAAGTTCAGACGCAGTCCACGAAAAACACTTGGTGCTCCAATCAATTGCTGTTTGGAAAATTGCCCAGCCAGGTCAATAATAATGGCCTTTAACGACCTGTACACAGGTACACTGCGCCGTCAGCGACGATGGTAACCTAGTCGCGATACGATAAACCGCAATGGCGATAGGCTACAATCAGACCTTCATCAAAGTCGAAAACGTGATGGTACGTATTTCTTCTCCTTACATGAGGCATCACAACAACGTTTCACCATGTAACGCCTGTCAACTGCTGTTGTGTATGAGATCTGCTGTGATACGCAAATGGTTAGGTTTCAGAGCATTCATACAAGGTTGGCGCCGGTGGCGACACCTACAACGTGCTGACATGAGGAAAGTTTCCAACCGATTTATCACACACAATCAGCAGTTGACCGTTGGTGAAACGTTGTTGTGATGCCTCCTGTAAGGATGAGAAATGCGTATCATCACGTTTTCCACTTTGATGAGGGTCCGATTGTAGCCTATCGCGGTTGCGGTTTATCGAATCGCGACATTGCTGCTCGCGTTGGTCGAGATCCAATGACTGTTAGCAGATAGCAGAATATGGAATCGTTGGGTTCAGGAGGGTAATACGGGACGTCGTGCTAGATCCCCACGGCCTCGTATCACTAGCAGTCGAGACGACAGGCATCTTATTCGCATGGCTGTAACGGATCGTGCAGCCACATCTCGATCCCTTAGTCAACAGATGGGAACGTTTGCAAGACAACAACCATCTGCACGAACAGTTCGACGACGCTTGCAGCAGTATGGACTATCAGCTCGGAGACCATGGCTTCGGTTAGTCTTCACGCTGTATCAGTGACAGAAGCGCCTACGATGGTGTACTCAACGACGAACCTGGGTGCACGAATGGCAAAACGTCATTTTTTCGGATGAATCCAGGTTCTGTTTACAGCATCATGATGGTCGCATCCATGTTTGGCGACATCGCGGTGAACGCACATTGGAAGCGTGTATTCGTCTTCGCGATACTGGCGTATCACCCGGCGTGATGGTATGGGGTGCCGGTGGTTGCACGTCTCCGTCATCTCTTGTTCGCATTGACGGCACTTTGAACAGTGGACGCTACATGCCAGATGTGTTACGACCCGTGGCTCTACCCTTCATTCTATCCCTGCGAAACCCTACATTTCAGCAGGATAATGCACGACCGCATGTTGCAGGTCCTGTACGGGCCTTTCTGGATACAGAAAATGTTCGACTGTTGCCCTGACCAGCACATTCTCCAGATCTCTCTCCAATTGAAACGTCTGGTCAATGGTGACCGAGCAACTGGCTCGTCACAATACACCAGTCACTACTCTTGATGAACTGTGGTATCTTGTTGAAGCTGCATGGGCAGCTGTACCTGTACACGCCATCCAAGCTCTGTTTGACTCAATGCCCAGGCGTATCAAGGCCGTTATTACGGCCAGAGGTGGTTGTTCTGGGTACTGATTTCTGAGGATCTATCCACTCAAATTACGTGAAAATGTAATCATATATCAGTTCTAGTGTAATATATTTGTCCAATGAATATCCGTTTATCATCTGCATTTCTTTTTAGTGTAGCAGTTTTAATGGCCAGTAGTGTATATATATCTGTGTGTGTGTAAAGACTCAAGTACGTCGCCTGTCCGTTTGGACAATTACTTATTAACAGTATAACTGCACTTTTATCACCACACTACTCCCCATGCTCCGACTTGCGAAGCTACTCCTGCGAGACTTCCCCACCTAGTTTCGCGCCGTAACATTCCGTAAAAGTGCGCGCAGATGAAAAAAGCCTTCGCTACCGGTGTACTGGCGATAGCCACGTACCACTAAAAACAGCTAACATGGCAGTGATGTAAACAAGACGTCCACACTGCTGCACTGCCCAAGGCAGACAAACACTTCTCATGAGTGGTTGTCTTGACCGTCTCGCCCATTCAGGCACATTGTCTGTCTCGCTCAAATTTCCAACTTGCCACAAGCTGCAATACAACGTCGCTCGTCCATTAAACCTTCTATTCGCAAATCCTCATTGTTGTAGGCATTCGGACTATATTTTTGCATACAGACTGAAAAAAAAGTCGAGGAACCGTTATCCTCTTCTCAGGTATGTCTGACTGAACAGACTCCACTTATATACTTTTCCAAAGTGTCACCAGTGAGAAAGGGAATAGTGACCCTGATGCTATTGCAAGAAAACGAGACTCAAATGGCTAAAAAGTCTGTAAAAGAACAGTGTTAAGTCGCACCTGTACGCACCAGCTTTGTCGGGTTGCACACACGTGTGAACCGTAGTCCACTCTCATTCTCACGAAAAGCGCTGACGCAACAACTACGTCAGCTCTTCGCTAGAGTTATTTGAAAGCGCGAAGTCAGCTGCTACCTGGCCCGCCATTGGCTAGGCATCAGAGCGGCAACGCCGGGGCGTGGAGGTTCTTCCCATCCTCCTGCATGGCATTTGTTGATATCAGCGAAGTATAACCAACACAACTCTCTCAGTTCTGCAGATGCTGGGCCTCACCTTCACAACCTGGACACCTGTCGACACTAACACACACAACTGTGTCACCTGAAATGTACCCCTGTGTCAGCACAGATACGAAGTTCTGATGCTGGTTTCGGCACATTTTCCGGCCGTGCGCCCAGTGAACCATTACCTACTAAGACGGGGTATGAAGGGCGACGATAATATCAAATCAGTATTGAAAAATTCGAATTAAATCCTTTAGGAAACGATCCAGGAAAAATAACTGCATCTGTTATAGAAGCTGTATACAAAACACTAGTGAGAACGGTTTTAGAACAGTTTTCCAATATTTGGAGTCGTGCAAATGAGGCATGAGAAATTCAGTGACATGCAGCTAAGATCGTAACAGGTTAGTACAATCGATATGAAACTGTAACAGAAATATTCTCAGAAGTTAAGTCGCAATTCATGGAAGAATGACTACATAGCTCTGGTGAAACTCTGTTGGGTGAATTTGGAGCAACCTGTACACAAAAATATGGAAACAGTGAGAGAAATTCTTAATTGAACATAAATTCAGATGCTATCCGAGCTTGCAGCTTGTGCTGTTTTATTCCACCACCAACGGCACCTGTGCAACGTCAGTCGCTGTTAGAACAGCGCTCTATGTAATGGTGAGTGCATTATGTGGGAGCCGACTAATTTCGGAAGTTGGCAAAGTGTTGGTTCTCGAATAGTGGGTGCTTCCGTAACCAATGGAGCAGGAGTGTTTCGTGTTTCAAGAGACCGTCAAGAAGATTCACACCGCGTGCAGGGTATGTGGGAAAAAAAAGCCAACCGCTGGATCCCAACATGGAAGGAAGTATGTGTCGAGTGATTGTGACCGACGGTCATTGAAGAGGATTGCGAAGAGGACAACAACTAGAAAAGTCACTGCTGAAGTAAATGTCACATTCGTGAACCCTGCTAGGACTACAACAACACAAACGGAACTCCGTAGGCAGGGAACGGCAGGGCGAGGTGGAATTACAGTCCCATTCATCAGTAATGCAAATGCACGTTATCAGGAAAACATGTTGCAGAAGCCATAAAATGTGGACTGTAGAACAATGGAAGAAAGCCATTTGATCGGGTGAGTCTTCTTTCACACTTTCACACTGTCCTGATCCAGTAAAAAAGTTCGTATGTGACTAATAAGTAGTACAGCTGACGCCAAATTGATTTCGAAATTTAATAATAAATTTCGTAATATTTAATAAAACTGCGGATCGTCAGCAGTGTCTGTCCCTTCAGACACATATGCATGTTTGAAGATGTACCGTCATACATTAATGCATGTCTCGGGGAAACTGTACAATATATTACAAACATCGTAAAACACAGATGTAGAAAACAGACATTTATTTTATGTTACCATCCCAATTTGGTCAAAGTTCTTCGTTTTGACTTCGACTTGGCAACAACATTTTGTTTCAACCAGATAAATGTTAGAAATCGGTTGCCGAAATAGTTTCTCTGTTATTTATGACAGCTGATGTTGTTTTCACGACCCATCCTGCAGATTTTCTGCAGATACAGTAGGGACGGACTAAATACGCACTAAACGACCCACCACGAAGGAATTATCCGAATGGGGCGTATATCTGTAGATGTGACGTACATATACAAACAAATGATTACAATTTCAGAAAAGTTGGATGATTCACTCAACAAATGGAGCTTCACAAATTGAAATTGAAATAAATAAGCCCTCGGTCACTATTATTTTTAGTCTTATTGAGCAGGTTTCAACACTTCTAAGAGTGCCTTCATCAGACTTAAAACAATTAAAATGGCCTATAACATGGTTACAAATTTATATGAAAAGACAGTTTTTTGTATAAAAAAAGTGTAAGTACTGACTAACAATAACAGACACAGGCAGAACTTACATGTCACATATACAGTAGTTGCAACCTGTGGCTGTACAGTTACGAACAGCCCATAGTGGCTCGCCTTCACGGATTCATTTTTATATATTATGTGACTAAAGCCCATCTTCCCTGTTAATTAAGTTCTTTAAATCTAGAGCCAAGGAATTCAGCTCTTTCTTTCGCTAAGCCCCGATCCCAAACAAAAATCGTTTAGTGCGGTCTGATTAAACCATTTGGGCTCTAGAAAATCTGTATTAAAATGGAATTCATCATCATCATGTCGTTCATGTAAATGAGATTATACATCAGAAAATACATCTGTTGGAATAGAATTTAAATCATCTGGGGGTTCAGGAACCGGCAAATCTACACCATGCCCTACTGGTCGGATAGCGGACGGAAGGTTAGGGTAGCTTATTACCTTCTTGTTTCTCGAATTATGACTAGTAATATCAACACTGCAAAAATAGCATCCATTGTAATGGTTTCTTGGCTCCCTCCATATCATAGGAACAGCAAAACTAAAGGTTTTTTTTTTCCTTTCTGAACCATATTTTCAGATCTTCAACACACACATAACATACCTTATGCGACACACAAGATTTATCTTGATCACCAAATTTATATACAAAATATAATAGATAAATCTTTTTCACAAAGTCTGTGATGTTCCTTTGGTGTTTTTAATCACAAATTGACCACAAATATAATAAAAACTATCACTCAGTTTCTACAACCACGATTAGACATTGTACTGAGCACACGTACAGGAAATGGGAAAGTGAGGTTAGGTTGACAGTAAACAAAACTCCATCTGTTAACACAAAAATAGAATCGAACGTTTTTTGCCAGCAAATGTTTTTCAGCAGTGCTACCAACGTCATCTATATTCATTATACGTCTTTTTAAAATTATTTTAAGTATATAAAAGCTGTTTAATTCTTTAAAAATGCTTAATTTAATAAATTTAACTGTAAAATGTGAAGAAATTGTGGGTGATACAGTTTTGTAAGTATCATATTTAGATTTCCCACTCTAAAAACATAATAATAAGGTATTTTCAGGAAAAATGTCCATCGTTGGCCTGTGTTATCTATGAAATATTGTCTCTGGATTAAAAATAATGGCTTTTCTTTGGTTACGACCAAGCATTTGGGGCGGTTTCCCTTGCAAAAAAAAAGGTACGAAGCTCCTATACGTATGTGTTACATCCGACAGGATCCCATAAGTACCTTTACATCCGACAGGATCCCATACAAACTTGTTACATCCGACAGGATCAGCAAACAGCTTAGAAAGAGAGGGTTCTACCCGCCTTCTATACCACAAATTACGTCTGACACCAATCGATACTCACAATCGAATGCCTTTCTCATCCAGTGTAGTGAATGTCCTACATTCCTACTTAGGCCAAACCGGCCGCTCCTTTAGCATACGTTGCAGAGAGTAACAGGACCTTAGCAGCTTTCACCTGCCCTTGCTAACCATCTGAAACATCATAATCATTCCATTTCAGATATACATATTCAACATAAGGGCCATGTCTCAAATATTTTAGAAAAAATACAAACTACTAGCAATGTTAACCATGATCTGTCGGGCATTCTTGTATGAGCAAATTTCCTTAAGCGTGCAGCCCTATTGAATAACTTTATTTTTTCCTGAAGCAGCCTCCAGCTTCACTTCCTTCTCCTTCTGACTACTGTACTTGTATACTTCTTAAGTGGGTCAGTGTTTTCGCAACTACTTTGGTGGTCCTTAATTAGGCTTAGAAGCTATGTGACATATGCCTATTTTTTATAATGAAGATTTCAAAGTCCACCAACTTTCTATTTTACATAGCTGTAAAATGTAATCTTTTAATGGAAGCTTGCACATTTAAATTTTTTATCCTGTGACTTTGGTGCATTATTGCGCATTAGTATCTCTGTCCCCATATCTTGAAATTTGCCTGTCATTCATGATGTAAACTTTGTCTCATATGTTATCTTACATAACCTTATTTAGCCACCGTCTTTTAGTCAGTCATTTTTGAATTGCTGCTACTTTTAATGTGTCCGTTCAGAGCTATTGCTGCAAGCTATTTATTGGTATATGAATTGTAGACACTGTGGATTTTAATGTTTAGCTACCTTCCATTTTGTTTAGTAGGGACATGTTATTTTAACTCATGACTATGTGATGTTATTCTGTGTCACAATATGCATCCCACTTAAATTAACAATTGCTATACCATTCATAAAAATGGGAGAAATAATTCTGTTTTACGATTTTTGCGTAAGCCTTAAATCACTGGCCTACAGTTAAGTATTTTACTTCAGTTCTGTACTGCCTCTGTTTAATATGGTCCTTTTCCTTCACACTGTGCTTTTGACACTTTTCATGCAACTTTCTTGTAAGGTTTTTTTCTTCTTGTGCATGTAAATCACTAATTCAAATTGTGAAGAGGCAACAGTAGTAGGGTAGGTGGGTTGCTGGTGCAGAGTGCATTGTTGCCAGATGATTCACAGGATGGCGGCGATGGCATGATCCAAGATGGCGGCCAGTAGACTTGACAACAGCACATGGCATCATCCAATATGGCGGCCATGACATTACCTGATGACGCAAGTACCGTTATCCCAGATGGTGGCTTTTGGCAGGGAAGTGGCATGCCCCCTGCCACGCCCCCCCCACCCTGTGGCGGAATGTTTGAATTTTGGTGCTTCTATTAGTCACCTGCCAGTCCCCTGCCCCCCTTTCTGACTTTTTGCATGATGGCCCACTGTCCTACTGGAAAATTTGCAAGAATTTTGGAGGGGAATTTGGAGGGAATTTTGCTCTAAGAGCAAAAATTTGTATAAATTTGTTGAAATTTGTTGAAATTTCTTGAAATTTATTATCTGCCTACAGCATTAATGGCTTAATGTGGTGTTACCACCAAAAGAGGCTGAGATATCACTACTTGTTGAGCTTTCAGTGTGGAAGGAGCATGTGTTCAACTAGCAAGATGTTGGTGCCAGACAGGAGGGGGGGGGGGGGCAGTGCATCCACAGCTGGCATTACAAAATTCATGGAAACATCTGTCTCTGCTGGGACTGTCATTTATAAAACCTATATACAAGCTCCCACTGCACAAGAGACAACAGCCTCCAATCTAGCAGGCCAAAGAACTGAGCTATTTCGCGAGTTCACCATTAGAGAGTGATGTGATAGTGCAGTTCCGTCAATAGGGGCACAGCATCATGATGACATCATGGGTTTTTCTCAGCTGCATGTGTGCCCCAGCCTCCTCATCATTGCATTGGTAGAAGCGACACAAAAAAATCGATAGGATTGCGAAAAGTGATGGAAAATCCGTATAAATTGAGCGAAAATACCCTGAAATGCAGGGGAATTGAGGAAGTAATTGCGAGTGTTCTGGATGGCACAGAACAGTTCCTGTACATGGGAACAAGCATGTGACAGCAAGAAGAATCCGAGAAAACGTCGACATGGAAGCAAAGGGGGCCAGGGACCTTGTCACTTTTTTCTCCAGCGAGGTATTCTACTGTTTGTCTATTGAGGTAACAGTAATACACGCGAGTTGACTACTGTATTTGACGCTTTTCAGGAAAACAGAGAACTTACATGGAACTGCGTTAAAGGATAACGGAGAGTGGAGGGGATGATCGATTGAGATGGATCTGTAACGAGGTACGATTCAATAGCAGACTGATGATGCATTCTAGAGAGGGAGGGAGATGCTGGCGGAGGTCATCTGACCATTTTTTCCGTTGATCTGTCAGGGTGCATCAGTCGCGTGACGTAGAATGTGTTCTACTCGTATACAATCACGTATTCTGTATTTGACTTTGAGCACTGTCTACATGCGATAGTTAACAGCAAACTTCATCACCAGAGGACATCCATCTCATGTGTGATGAAATGTGACACATTCCTCTAAACGAACAAAGATTATGCGATGTACTCCATACCCAGTCGCATCTTGGGTGTAAAATCGATACTTCAGTTCCATAACTAAGATTATTCTAAGTTAACGATAGGTGTTTGTGAGACACTGCAATCCCCTGGTATACATCTGATTGACAGATGTCCTGTTTACAGAGTTATTGGTGGCATGACGTGTAATTTCACATGTCGGACGCTGCTCCTATGCATTTATCTGTTTCTTTGTAAGAGGTATTCTCCGTGACTAATGATCATTTTATATAGGACTGACGCGAGCATAGTATGATTTCTGAACCGTGATCAGATGTGCACAGTGGACACTATACAGCTTTGGAAAGCTACATTTTGCACGTATCACTCAGAATCGATGTTTTAAGGAAATAGTTTTTTTCATTTTACAGTTTGCTACCATGATTTATCGTAGAGAAACATGCAGGAAGATTGTATGTCATGCGCAGGAAATATGTTTCTTACTATGTAATGATAACAGCGCTGCATTTCACATGACTGATAGGTCAGAAACTGAAGCGATCCAACATTATAACGTGCTTTAAGTGAAGAACCATGTAGCCTTAGGAGGGTGTGTGTTTGTGTCCCCTCTTACCAGCACCCTCCTGGTACTGATCCCAGACACTTGAACAATTCCTTAACATGGTTAGCCTTTACGTAAAATGCTTTGAAATCCATCCATCTGGAACTTCATCATGCATAAAAACCACTCGATTCTTGTTCTTCTTAACCATATGCTATTACATCACAGCACTTTCAAATCTACTACTATACACCGATAGTGGGTGCTAACCTCCTCGACATGGACCTGTCTGGAGAAATATTGCACACTTGGATGGGCGAGGAATTGGCAAGCTCCATTAATTCACTAGACCTGGAATGTAGTGGTCTAATTCTGGTCAGCTGCAGGTTAAATCGGTGACGGTACTGTAGGGTGGATTGTTCAAAGACAGTGCTAGGGGGTCTTTTAGTCTGTAATTTTATCCTAAGACTGCGAGAATGCTCTGTACTCCCATCCACATAGAAACAGATCGTAAATTATGCACTATGCTTGAGGTGCTGGAAATATGTAGAGTGATGTCTGGTATACTTTGATGATATATGTGTTCGAGAATTAACAATGGGTGAATGAACTGCACAGTCATCTATCCACACACGCAATGACACTCGCAAAGTAGAGAAGACAGTTTAACTATTATACAGAAATTGGGAAGCATGCTCTTGCATCATTGTTCGGTGTTGAAATTCCTGTAAAATTGCTGAAATTGTTCGCACTATCAACTGTAATGCTTATTATTACAGTACATTGAGGGTCTTCTCCACCCCATCCGTCCACTGGTACGCTGTTGGTTACCACATAACGATTGACTGACATCGCTTTTTTGAGATGCAGAAAGAGTTTTGGTGGACAAACTGCCTATTGGCTTCTGTTTCGGGTTCTTCGGCCGACGTTCATCTAATGATTTTTCTGACGTTTCGCCAGCACGAGTGGCTGGCATTGTCAAAGCTTCACCCTCCATTGCCGGTGGTGAACTGGAGCCGAGCTCGCGGGCGCAGACTATATGTACCTGGCGCGCCAACGTCCGAGGGCTTCTCCGCGGTCATTTCCGGTGCGGTTCTCCTCTTGCTACCTGCGACGGTCGTTCGCTGCAGTACGGGAAGCCAGGATCCGTTGACCTTAAGGCTTTCCTCTTTCTTGTTCAAACTGTTCGCGTGTTTTTGTATTTCTACAGCTTCTCTGAACAAGCGCGTGTGATAGTGGTTCTCTACAGCCAGAACTTCCGTGTCGGCGAATTTTATTACGTGGTCGGTCTCATTCAGTGCGTGTTCTGCCACGGCCGATTTCTCCACCTGCCCCAACCTGCAATGTCGCTTATGCTCCTTGATCCTGGTGTTAATGGATCGTCCAGTCATCCCGACATAAACTTTTCCGCATGTGCATGGTATGCGGTATATTCCCGACATTGAAAGTGGGTCTCTTTTCTCCTTCGCCGATCTAAGACACTCTTTGATCTTCCTTGTCGCTTTGAAGATCGTCTTTACGCCATGTTTGCGCAATATACGGCCGATTCTGTCCGTCACTCTGGGAATGTATGGCAATGTTTATAAACAGATTGCTGAATGTGGTGGATATTTCTCTCCCCGTATTCTGGGTAAAATTGCTAATACTGATCTCTCTATCAACTGTGGTGTGTATTACAGTACATCGCTCCGTATCAATGGAGTCTTCCCAATCCGGACCGTCCACTGGATATCCTGTTGATTAACGCATAATGATTGACTGACACCACTCTGCTGAGATGGAGGGAACCTTGACAGAACACTGGATATCTGCTACTTGTTGCTGTGGAACATGGGATTAAATGTTGTTGTTTGGAAGCGTTCCTTATTCTTACACCCTTGTTCTATTTACATATGCTGCGATACCGTACACTTTTTTATTCTTATTTTTTTCACCAACAATGTAACAGTACCTCTTTTTATTTGTGCTACCTCACGTGAGTTGTGAACAGCACCTTTCAGCAATGGTCAATACCGAAACAGTAATCATGTACATGACTGCAAAATGAAGGAACAACGCTTTTCGAAACAGAGCACTGAGGCATCCACTACCATTTCGATGGGAGCATGAGGTTAACTGTACAAGTAATCGCCTTCGAATAGTTGTTGAAAGCGCTTTACAATACCACAGGCTCTTCCAGTTTCCATATGTTACGATGTCTTCCACATTTTTGTCAATGAGAAACATCGTGTCTGTGTTTTATTTCTACCAACCTGTGGTGTGGTAGCTGTACAGTTTATGCCATGCAATGTTCAGTTTTCTGAGAGGGCCAGAGGATCGAAGCATGTTAATGTTGGTTTAGCAGCAGCTGACATAGGTCTGTAAGTCATGGTAGAAAAAACAAAGTGTATGGTGGTGTACACTGAATGGATGTGTTACAACCGAAAGAAACAATGTATTAAACTGCTTATGAAGGAGAAATGCAGGAACCCCTCGTATGATTGATAGTCTGTTGGATATGGTCATCCTACAGTACAGGTGATGAAACTATACACTCGTCTGTGGAAGTGACGTCGATCACAAACCAGGTACTCCAATGAACCAATACCTGTATATTTAATAGGATCGCCACATATGTTTGGGTGATAGACATGAATGCACCTTGAGAGACAAAAAGTGACTCATTTTGGGATATGACAGGATCCAACGCAAGTAAGTGGTTGAATGGATAGACTTGACTCCAAATCACTGCCAGCATTTCTACCAGAAAGCGTAACACCAGCAGCAGTTCGTGTGTGTACCTGTAGACTCAAGACCACTCTTTATGCATGGTAATGATAATGTAGTGGTGACAATCGTGTTTTTTAATAGCATGGTCCACACGCGAAATGTATGTTGTGGACTGTAGAAGTGTTCCTCGAAAAGAACATCGTGTTCCCTCCACGGATTCCCATTTGACCTACCTGGTGAGTGTAATCCGACTACAGAAAAAGCAAAAACAAAAATTACTCGCCATGCAAAGTGACTCTTATGACCAATTCAATCTCGAAATAACGAGGACATTCTGCGGTGATGGGTAGTTTTCGCACAAAACAATCAAAAAAAATTTTTTTTCCTGATTTTACTGCTGATCATTTGTGACGGGTGGCGGTACACTTCACTGGACGTCACAAAATAATGAGATGCGTGTGCAGTCGAACATAAAAACTGTACCAATTTTATTCATAAAACTAAATGAAAATGGACTTTGTCTATTTTCGTGGAAAGAGGTCATTTATTATTGTCACGATTGTTTTTTTTCCCTTATTTTAATAGCTGCTTTGTTATAGGAGTCGAGTTGATATTAAATAGTCCAGCGCAGAACGGCGGGCGACTTTTCTACAAGACCGTGGCTCTCGCCAGGTCCCAGCTGGAGCATCCTACATGACGTTAAACGAAAGTGTTTTGCATCCCAGAACGAGAGGCCTCTTGACAGCGTTGAGGACTCCTATAGTCTTTGGCAGCTTGTCACCACAGCTGCGCACCTTAACCATTAGGGTATCTGTGTTACTATACTTTAGACAACCAAGATACATTTGGTACAGCCTTTCTTTTATCTCCTATTGTTTAGTTAACTATACCTGCTTTTATATTGGCGAAGGACCATTGTCTCAAGGCAGACACCAGCCATCACATGTGGCAAGGCTGCTGGCAGAGTAGCTCCCTCCGTTCCTCCATCCATCCATCCCGTAGGTAGTTGGAGGGAGGGAGGGGAGAGGGCCTCGATTTTCTGCAGTTTGTGACTGTACATCGAGGAGAACATCCATTCAGTTACCATCTCTCTGCAGTCATTGGGATGCCGACTTTTCCCTGTACATGTGCTGCAGTGTGACCCCTTCACTAGAAGTGCTTTTTTTTACTACAATTTCGAAGTGTAATTAGCACTGTGATGAATTTTTTTCCATCAGCTGTGACAGCATGTATTGTCTTCGAATACCTGGGCTGTAGGGTGATTTTTCATAGGCATCTGTAACGAAATCGTCCGCAGCTCGTGGTCGTGCGGTAGCGTTCTCGTTTCCCGCGCCCGGGTTCCCGGGTTCGATTCCCGGCGGGGTCAGGGATTTTCTCTGCCTCGTGATGACTGGGTGTTGTGTGATGTCCTTAGGTTTGTTAGGTTTAAGTAGTTCTGAGTTCTAGGGGACTGATGACTGTAGATGTTAAGTCCCATAGTACTCAGAGCCATTTGAACCATTTTTTGTAACGAAATCCAATGTCAAACAGCAATAGATGCTGTATGCTTACAGGTAACGTACTTTTTTAATCTCCTCCCTGTTCAACACCAGCATCTCATCAGCCGAACATATTTCCTGGCAAAAAGAATAAAGATGGCACCTTACACCCCAGCCTTTTTCCCACCAGCATGTAGGTGTATGGTAGAGTTTGAGTGTTTGTGTCGCTGGTTTCGAGTGGAATTGCGAAATTTTTTCCAGCAGGATACCACCAGTTGGATGGTAACGTCAATTTTTTCGGTATATAGCGCTTTTTTTGCCATCCTTGTGTAGCACTATGCATATAGTTGTGTAATTAGGCCCAATATTTGTAATTAATTGCGTAATAAGGATCAGTATTTACATCAGTTTCGAATGGTATTGCGAAATTTTTTCCCAGCAGGATAACACCAGTTGTATGGTATCGTTAGTTTTGTGAGCTGTATTCCGATTTTATGCCGTCCTTGTGCAGTGCTCTGCATATAATTATGTAATTAGGATCAGTCTCTGTGATTAATTACATGTTAAGGATCGATATTTGCATCAGTTTCCCGAACAAAATAAATAAACTACACTAACCTAACCTTCCTCTCCCGCATCTGGACAGTTTCTATTTGTTAGGGGATGCACTTAGGCTTTCTGTCCCATAGAATCAGGGTTCGATTCACTGATACGTTGTGTTTTTTATGCGCACTGAGTGTTTGTGCACTTCACCATTTTCGGGTGTTTAAGCGTTGTGAGTGTGTATGCATAGCGTTATACATGCATTATTTTGGTGATCTACTTGTAGTTAGCTTGTCTGTATGCTGTATACTGGATTATTTCGGTAATTTACGAGCTGCACATCAGTGTGCTGCATTATTTATTAGTAGTTTCCAGGTCTGTAAACTGTATATTGTGACCGCAAGCATGTCAGGGTGAGTGTTTTGTACCAGCATAATAAATAAATAATGTGAAATCCATCCCTATAATAAGTTCTTCCAAAAATAAGTAAGGCACACTCCTTCTGCTCTCCAGCATCACAGAATAGGCTGAGTCCTTTTCCCCTGAAGTGCGCTGGGGGTGTGAGGAGGCTGGGGCATACGTGCAGCTGACAAAAACACATGACATCTTCATGATGTTGTGCTCCTATTGACTGAACTGCACGATCACGTGACCTATTGCGGCGCCCTATAGCGGTGAACTTGCGAACTAGCTCCGTTCTTTGGTCTGCTCGTTCGGAGACAGTTCTCTCTTGTGGGGTTGGCGCTTATATGTAGGTTTTACAAATGACAGACAGTTCCAGCAGAGACACATGTTTCCATGTATTGTGTGATGCATTTTTAATGCATCTCAAAGCAAAGCATTTATTTGCAGGACCGTATTCTTCCTCTTCATATGTTCAAGCATTGATGCTCGCCTCGCTTCCATTCTCCATGCAGTGAGCTATGGATGCACTCCTCGGCTGAATGAGTGCATGTGATACAGATATTAAAAGTCCCCTGCCTGGCACCAACATCTCGCTAATTGAACACATGCCCCTCCCATACTGACAACTCAACAAGCACTGATATCTCAGCCTCTTGTGGTGGTAACAACACAGTAAGTCACTAATACTGTAGGTAGATAATAAATTTAAACAAATTTCAACAAATTTCGACAAATTTAAACAAAGTGCAAAATTCCCTCCAAAATTTGAAATTCCCACCCATTTTCCAAGATACATGCTATCATGAAAACGCTAGAAAGGGGGAGGGGGGCAAGGGATTGCCATATGACCCATAGAAGCACACAATTCTATTTCCCACCAAAAATCAAACTTCCCACCAGGGGGCGTGGCACTTTCCCACCGATAGCCGACATCTTGTATAATGGTACTCACGTCATCAGCTGACATCACGGCCGCCATCTTGGATGACGTCATCGCCGCCACCTTAGATACATCTGGCAACAATGCACTATGCACCAGCAACCCCCGCTACCCTACTACTGATGTGCTAGTTGGTACAGCATTGTTCTATCTCATCAACAGTTGACAGTACTTTTGCACATCTAATTTACCTGTTTGCTTCTTCCTTCACGTACACTACTCCATGCACTGCGCTCGCTGATGGTACACCACTTCCCACACTCGTCCGAAGCAGCACCGAGGTCACAGCACATGGTAGATGTATCCTTGGTGTTAGTTGCACATTTGTTTGCCCAGGTATTGACTTAGTTTTTACAGCACCTGGCACAACTGCTGTATTCCAATATGTTGTAGGACACTCGTTTTTTGTTCTCTCATATGTACTACTGCATGCAAAAATTATTATTACCTTTAGTTTCTTTCTCATTTTCAGTGTCAGACATGATGATGGGCATGTAAGAGTCCAAACCGTGTCAACTTATAAGCATTGGAATATAGAAAGAACCTTACAGCTGAAGCGGCATTTTTAACGTCTATTATGATGTTACGTTGCGAATATTCTTCCAGCAATACTGTTTTAGCTGTGTGAGAGAACGTGAACTGCTTGCTCAGTCAGACTTATATTGTTAACGCAATAGTATATTAAACGTCCAATCAGCGAAACGTATTAAGTATGGGTGGTGTGGACAGTCATCATTCTGGCTGGTGAAGTTCCACTATATTAATGAGTCCTCTCTCCGTATCCAAATCCAAACGTGGACTTGATCGAACTATAAGGAACGGAATTCCACTCAGTCGATGAAGTGGCAGTTGTCACCGTTCGTTGTGGTGCTAGATGAATTTTGTATTGCGTTTCTGCCGTAGCCGTTTCGTGGTCACATGCACTATCTGATCGAAAATATCCAGAGACGTATAGGAAATGTGTAGCTGACGACTAAATGCCGTGAGAAGTGCGGCCGCGAATATGAGAGGAGGTGGGGTTAGTATTGCGTTGTCAGTAGGGAAGCAGTAACAAAAGAATGTGTTGGTCGTGGGAGGTCATTGATTTTGAAGGTGATCAAGTAACTGGATGTCACCTGCATAGAAATTCATCACAACTTTTCAACCCTTCTTAAGATGTCAGAAGTTGAAAGGTGGCTACACTGAATCACAGCGCCACAGATTGCGCCAAAGATTATTATTCCGCCGCGTCCACTGGACAGTAGCAGTTCAGAGGAAGTCGAGAGCAGTCGTTGTTCTGTTGGGCGAGAGAGTAGACGATCCGAGTGTTGACTGAAATGTTGTACTGTTTGGTTAGTGTAATGTATAGGTGGAAGAAAATGCAATTGTCAGAATATATTTGGGAAAGGAGATGGGCTTTTGATTTATGATGCTGGTGTAACGGAATATTTTCGTCAATATATAATGAGGTAAAAAGGTATTACAGTTTCCTTTAATAACAATCCCTGTTGCTCACAGGTACAGTCAACAAAGCATCTGGCTCATGTTCGTTTATTAGACTTGTAATTCTGGTTTCTATGTGCAGTTATAGTATTTCTGGTTTTTCAATTAGTTCACTGTAAGTGGTGTTTCAAGTATTTTGTCGTATTGAGAGAGAACCGAGCCAGATACATGTACGTTGAGTCACACTACCACACACAGAAGAGTTACACCTGTGCTTTGTTGTTTTGTTGTTTCGTAGCTTTTATAGTTGCAGGGGACTTAATTAATCAATTGTGTTAATCTAAATTCCTTGTCATTCTTTATTTTTATTTTATGCAGTCAGATTTCGTGCTAATAATAGTCAGGGCCAATCGATTACGAGACTTCGTAACCGGTCACTCAGCTAGTAAAATTATTGCATTTATTCATTAATATTAGTCTTTTCTTTTTAATTAAGCCCCCTTGCTGAGTGCAAACCTGGAATCAATGAACTACCTTGAGTTATAACATAGACTTCGCTCCAGGCTCCAGCTTCCATCATCACTTCCTTCCCTAGTTACTGCTATCGGGGAAAAGGGGCTGCCATTCCTCCAAAAACTTTCAGACATCTCACTTAAAGCGTCATCAGCAGAGTTCAAGCCGTTATAAAGGTGAAGGGTGGACACACCCCATACTGATGACCACTAATAGGTGTCCATATACCTTAGATCAGATACAGTTCCGGCCGCAGTGGCCAAGCGGTTCTAGGCGCTTGTCCGGTTCAAAAAATGGCTCTGAGCACTATGGGACTTAACATCTGAGGTCATCAGTCCCCTAGAAATTAGAACTACTTAAACCTAACTAACCTAAGGACATCACACACACCCATGCCCGAGGCAGGATTCGAACCTGCGACCGTAGCAGTCGCGCGGTTCCGGACTGAAGCGACTAGAACCACTCGGTCACCACTGCCGGCTATCCGGAACCGCGTGACTGCTAGGGTCGCTGGTTCGAATCGTAAGTTCTAGGGGACCGATGACCTCAGATATTAAGTCCCATGGTGCTAAAAGGCGTTTGAACCATTTTTCAGATGGAGAAGTACCATGCAGATGTAACACATGATGGGAGTGACAGGTACAAACGAAGTGTCAGATACATTTTACAGGTGGAACAATCAACAGCATTCCAACAGCGACTGAGTAGCGCTGCTGCAAGGCGGTAGCAGAGAGTGCGACCCACGCCGGCCTGCGAGGTGGGGGCAGATGACTCGTGAGGACGAGAGGAAATATTGCTCACAGTGAGTGAGCACACGCATGGCGCGTGCCTGCGCGGGGCAAGTGTGTTGATCGATTGTTTGCCGGCGGTGGGAGGGGCCGCTGAAGATCGGGCGCTCTCGGAGTAGAGGGAAATTTGTGTGGGAGGCGCGGCGTGGCGCTGCGCGGTGCGGTCAGGTCGCGAGCCGACGCGGGCGCGTGCAGCGCGTGTGAAATTGGAAAATCCCGCACACAATCCCGGCCGGCGCCCTCCTCTCCTCTGCTCCGGCTCCTCCAGGGAGGCTCCCGCGCCTCCGAGTTTCCTCCGTCTTTCCCTCTTTACATTCGCAAGTAAATGACCTGCATCAAAACACTCGTTACCACCGGAGAGGATTCCTCCGGAGCTCTCCGGCGCTGGCTGGTCCTTCGCCGCTCTGCGGAGTGCCGGATGTGATGAGCTCCTTGCAGCGGCACCATCAGTCGCCGGGCTTCCGTGAGAGGAATTCCTCAGACGATAAACCGCTGAACCCGTTGCCAGTGACAGGACAGGATGTGGCTCTTTTCTTTAACACTCGGGATTAATTATTTTGTCTGGTATGCTCTCTTCTGAGAGCACTGAAAGACCTGAGCCGAAACAAGGCCCCGGGAGTAGACAACATTCCATTAGAACCACTGACAGCCTTGGGAGAGCCAGTGCTGACAAAGCTCTACCATCTGGTGAGCAAGATGTATGAGACAGGCGAAATATCCTCAGACTTCAAGAAGAATATAATAATTCCAATCCCAAAGAATGCATGTGTTGACAGATGTGAAAATTACCGAACTATCAGTTTAATAAGTCACAGCTGGAAAATACCAACGCGAATTCTTTACAGACGAATGGAAAAACTGGTAGAAGCCGACCTCGGGGAAGATCCGTTTGGATTCCGTAGAAATATTGGAACACGTGAGGCAATACTGACCCAATGACTTATCTTAGAAGCTAGATTAAGGAAAGGCAAACCTACGTTTCTAGCGTTTGTAGACTTGGAGAAAGCTTTTGACAATGATGACTGGAATACTATCTTTCGAATTCTGAAGGTGGCAGGGGTAAAATACAGGGAGCGAAAGGCTATTTACTATTTGTACAGAAACCAGATGGCAGTTATAAGAGTCTAGGGGCATGAAAGGGAAGCAGTAGTTGGGAAGGGAGTGAGACAAGGTTGTAGCCTCTCCCCGATGTTATTTAATCTGTATATTGAGCAACTAGTAAAGGAAGCAAAAGTAACTGGTGATGGTCGAAGTATAGGGGATATGAAATGTAGACTGGCAATGGCAAGGAAAGCGTTACTGAATAAGAGAAATTTGTTAACATCGAGTATAGATTTAAGTGTCAGGAAGTCGTTTCTGAAAGTATTTGTATGGAGCGTAGCCATGTATTGAAGTGAAACATGGACGATAACTAGTTTGGACAAGAAGAGAATAGAAGCTTTCCAAATGTGGTGCTACGGAAGAATGTTGAAGATTATATGGGTAGTTCATATAACTAATGAGGAGGTATTGAATAGGATTGGAGAGAGGAGAAATTTGTGGCTCAACTTGACTAGAAGATGGGATCAGTTGGTAGGGCATATTCTGAGACATCAAGGGATCACCAATTTAGTATTGGAGGGCAGCGTGGAGGGTAAAAATCGTAGAGGGAGGCCACGAGATGAATACACTAAACAGATTCAGTAGGATGTAGGTTGCAATAGGTACTGGGAGTTGAAGAAGCTTGCACAGGATAGAGTAGCATGGAGAGCTACATCAAACCAGTCTCAGGACTGAAGACCACAACAACAATAACATGCTCTCTTCTGAAAGCATTTCACGAAACGTATTCCATTTGGTCCATTAACAGCAAAAACATCCAACTGTCACATCTCCAAAACTACAACAAAACTTACTGCCGCTAAGGCAAAAGGAAACTGAAGACAACAAATGTGCCTATATCGCAGCTGCCTCGAATAAATTTAGCAGTTGTCGTTTTCCCGTTGATCTATTCTGTGAAAGCCTCGTCATGTATACATAACTACTGGAACATGGTTTCCCATTGGTTAGAGGCACTCCCTCTCGATAGGTTCGATTATTTTACAGTGCTAATTTCTGAAGTACTGTGTGCAGCTGACAGTAAGTACCCACCGAACCTGACTATCGATGGGTAGCTTCATAGCACGGGACAAACTACGAATGAAAGAATGCTGTGTTCGCCGACAGCATAGTCGTTACATAATTCTTCCAAAAGCAGCAAATCATGACGTTAATGAGTTGTTGGGACAGCTCAACGTAAATAATCCTTAACGTAAAATACAGGTGAGAAAATATCCGTAAATAACGAAAGATACATAATTTCTCTGTCTCTGTCTCTCTTTCTCTCTCTCTTTCTCAGACACAAACACACGCATATACACACTAATTTAGAACTTTTGTTTGTGATCATGAACAAGATTTTTCCAGAAATACATTAAAAATAGCTCAGATCGTCCATTGAGATCAACTTTTTCCTGA
The DNA here is from genome assembly GCF_023898315.1 of Schistocerca nitens. Classification (NCBI taxonomy): domain Eukaryota; kingdom Metazoa; phylum Arthropoda; class Insecta; order Orthoptera; family Acrididae; genus Schistocerca; species Schistocerca nitens. The sequence continues at coordinate 52,656,077 of NC_064620.1, forward strand.
GATTACCATAACTATTGAGGTAAACTCTGCGAGTGCCTATTCGCTCCATTTCTCTTATTCACTCCCAATGGAAACACCTCTATTACAGTAGTGTCTTGTCTAGTATTTGAACAGACACTAATAAATCGATCGGAGCTCAAATATCCCAGGCTACCATTGCATTAGCGAATGAAACCTACGAAATACAAAAACAGCTGATGAGGTCCGACACCGTTTCATTACAAGTCCGTCAGCCTGGCACAGGAATCTGTGCAGCCAGCAGGTACCTGCCAGAATCTGTCTGGAGCCATTTGTGATTGAAAAATTAGCCGATTCTAGCCATGGTGAAAGCAGACAGAATTCTAGCGTTAGTAGACTTTGGTTAAGCATATACAATTAGTTATGACGTCTGAAACGTGAATAACGTTTGTCAATCTAGACCCTTTACGAAGTCTTATTGCTGTAAGAGGTAGAGAATACACATAGAAGAACTCTCATCTAAAAGCTCCAGTGACAGACAATCAATGAATAGTACTGTGAAAAAGCACAATTTCCCAAAATATCAGTGCTGAAACATATGTCCGTATAAAAAAAATACAAATAGTGACAGTAACCATACGATCAGTAACCGTAAAACTTCAATGTAGGACCTGCCACTGCTGAGAACTAACAACATTGTCGAAACAGTACACCGTATTGGCCAGCGACAGCGCCTTCAAAGGCGAAGATCACGTACATTTACTTCAATTTTGAAAATATGTATTTTTTACATCTTCGATATGAAATTTCCGAGCCGTGCCATGACCGTCGATAGCCTTGTCAAGCCTTAAATAAAATCGTTGCTCAACACAAGAACGACAGAGATTCTCACATTCCGAAACGGCGGAAAGGGGTCATTTTGACCCCACAGTATATATTTTCATATTTGACTTAAACAAGTGCTTTGGCTTAGTGTTTGTTAATCCATTTTTCTAGTAACCACAATAATTATTTTAATTATTTAACACGACAATAAATAGTTACTTATTTCAACAACAAAAATCTCACAAATTTACTGTTGTTAATGCTAACACAAATCACCTAAACTGTAGATTTTCATTTATTAACTATTTGAACAGCCTTCTGCACACATTTAATATATTTGGTACATATTACTCTCTCATGTGTTCTTCATATGGGTTTGTATTATTTTTCACTCAAGTCATTGGAATCTGCTAGACGCACTTAGTACAGCTGATTTCTGTTTTACGTGCACATTTTTCGCACACTGGTTAGTGGCACAGTTAGTACACAGTTTTTGCTGGTCTTGTTGCCTTTGCAGAGACTGGTTTGGCACTTCTTCCACTTACAAGGTGATTTCAGTTCCGTATTCTCTTCCTTTGCCAGATGTTCTTGCTCTTTATCTCCCTGAGTTCATTCGTCACGTGAAATGTGGACATCTTTCTTTGCATTTTCTTGATCGTAATGAGGCGTTTGGTAAAGCCACAATGTTTCTCGTAGCATTTAGTGATGCTAAAATTTCTAGTAGAATCAAAGTTATTTCTTGACTATGAATAATCTATAACTAATTAAGTAGGCATCCAGCTTCCAGAAATGGCAATGGCTTACTGTTGTACTGCAAATAATATTCTCTAAGCCTTCATAGTTTGAAAATTATAGGCATAAATTACTAGAGAAGTGTCGTGCAGGCATATTTTGTATGTGGCACAGTGGAACAGTGAAATGATTTTTGTTTCTTATTTATGGAACGAGTATTATTCGGTAAGTAAGGAACGATCGGTCGTGAAATGGAAACCACAGTGAAAATCAAAACTATTTTCTTTGCACATTTAGCTACACTTTCTAGATATTTCTCTATATAGTCGCCGCTCCAAGATAGATATCTGTCGGAGCGTTTTACCAAATTTTCAATACCATCGTCATAGAAGGCAGCCGCCTGTGCTTTCTGATAATTCTCTACGCTGGTCTATAGTGCGTAGCCTGCGACCAAGTGTTGTCTGCGTATCCAGCGTTTCAGGTGGACAGAGATGATACTCAGGACGAGCCAGTTATGGCTGTGTTGTGGATGATCGAACATTTCCCATCGGAAAGGCTGCAGGGACGTCTTCACTGCCCCTGCAGAGTGCGGCTAAGAATTGCCATGGAGAAGGAAGTGCGTGGCAGTTGCGTTAGGTGGGTTGCATTCTTTAAGACGAAGGCTCTCACCGGGTCCTCCTACTTGGAGGGAGACATTGTTGTTCTAGTCAACTTTACTCGCTCACAGTACGCTCACAACTGAAAAGAGCGTCTTGATGAAATCGACGGGCATACACTGCCCAAAACGTCTGTGACAAGCCCCGTCGGTTTTTCACAGTGGTTTCCCTTTCGCGACTATCGTTCCTCACTTTCCCAATAGCCCTCGTAATTACACATAATGCAAAAGAGTTACAACTACGAGGCCTGTACAAACTGTCTTTCAGTATCGCCCATTATCTTTTTTATCGTAATATAAGTTGTTAATGACACACTACAGTGCTACTAACTGAATAATAATAGAACACGTTACCATGGGAAGTTATAGTTACCATTGCAGCTCAGGTTGCCAATGTTTAGCTCACTGATTTACGGACATCAGAAATAAAATACGAAATGTTTTGCTGATCCACACATTCCACATGTACCCGGTCTCTCTACTTGGTACACTGCACCTAGTCTCTTCCAAACACATAATGCACTTTTTGTCTCTTCTGCTGACACATTACGTCCAGTAAATTCCACTTATCGTCGCCGCTTTGCAGTCGTTTTTCCAAGGCCACCCTCCATACGTCTACTTTATTTCTGAACACCCGAATTACATCTACATCTACATGATTACTCTGCAATTCACATTTAAGTGCTTGGCAGAGGGTTCATCGAACCATAATCATACTATCTCCCAACCATTCCAGTCCCGAACAGCGCGCGGGAAAAACGAACACCTAAACCTTTCTGTTCGAGCTCTGATTTCTCTTATTTTATTTTGATGATCATTCCTACCTATGTAGGCTGGGCTCAACAAAATATTTTCGCATTCGGTAGAGAAAGTTGGTGACTGAAATTTCGTAAATAGATCTCGCCGCGACGAAAAAGGTCTTTGCTTTAATGGCTTCCATCCCAACTCGCGTATCATATCTGCCACACTCTCTCCCCTATTGCGTGATAATACAAAACGAGCTGTCCTTTTTTGCACCCTTTCGATGTCCTCCGTCAATCCCACCTGGTAAGGATCCCACACCGCGCAGCAATATTGTAACAGAGGACGAACGAGAGTAGTGTAAGCTGTCTCTTTAGTGGACTTGTTGCACCTTTTAAGCGTCCTGCCAATGAAACGCAACCTTTGGCTCGCCTTCCCCACAATATTATCTATGTGGTCTTTCCAACTGAAGTTATTCGTGATTTTTACACCCAGGTACTTAGTTGAATTGACAGTATTGAGAATTGTACTATTTATCGAGTAATCGAATTCCAACGGATTTCTTTTGGAACTCATTTAGCGTCAACTGCCACCTGCCACACCACACAGCAATCTCTTCTAAATCGCTTTGCAACTGATACTGGTTTTCGGATGACCTTACTAGACGGTAAATTACAGCATCATCTGCGAACAACCTAAGAGAACTGCTCAGATTGTCACCCAGGTCATTTATATAGATGAGGAACAGCAGAGGTCCCAGGACGCTTCCCTGGGGAACACCTGATATCACTTCAGTTTTACTCGATGATTTGCCGTCTATTACTACCAACTGCGACCTTCCTGACAGGAAATCACGAATCCAGTCGCACAACTGAGACGATACCCCGTAGGCCCGCAGCTTGATTAGAAGTCGCTTGTGAGGAACGGTGTCAAAAGCTTACCGGAAATCTAGAAATACGGAATCAACTTGAGATCCCCTGTCGATAGCGGCTATTACTTCGAGAGAATAAAGAGCTAGCTGCGCTGCACAAGAACGATGTTTTCTGAAACCATGCTGATTACGTATCAATAGATCGTTCCCTTCGAGGTGATTCATAATGTTTGAATACAGTATATGCTCCAAAACCCTACTGCAAATCGACGTCAATGATATAGGTCTGTAGTTCAATGGATTACTCCTACTACCCTTCTTAAACACTGGTGCGACCTGCGCAATTTTCCAATCTGTAGGTACAGATCTATCGGTGAGCGAGCGGTTGTATATGATTGCTAAGTAGGGAGCTATCGTAACAGCGTAATCTGAAAGGAACCTAATCGGTATACAATATGGACCTGAAGACTTGCCCGTATCAAGCGATTTGAGTTGCTTCTCAGCCCCTAAGGTATCTACTTCTAAGAAACTCATGCTAGCAGCTGTTCGTGTTTCAAATTCTGAAATATTCCATTCGTCTTCCCTGGTGAAGGAATTTCGGAAAACTGCGTTCAATAACTCCGCTTTAGTGGCACAGTCGTCGGTAACAGTACCATCGGCACTGCGCAGCGAAGGTATTGACTGCGTCTAGCCGCTTGTGTACTTTACATACGACCAGAATTTCTTTGGATTTTCTACCAAATTTCGATACAATGTTTCGTTGTAGAACCTATTAAAGGCATTTCGCATTGATGTCAGTGCCAAATTTTGCGCGTCTGTATATATTAGTCAATCTTCGAGATTTCGCGTTCTTCTGAACTTCGCATGCTTTTTCCGTTGCCTCTGCAAAAGCGTTCGGACCTTCAGATTTATTCATCTCCTTTTCAGACTTTATTTTTTCTGCTTTTAAGCCCTTCTCCTCGGTGGCGGTCTTTCTCTTTCGTAATTGTTGAAAATGCTTCTGCTGCCTCCCTCGCGGTCATTTTGTTAGACATCACCTTGTTCGCAGCCATATTTATGCACTCTCCATTCCATTTTCCTCTTAATTCTTTCTGAATTTTCACCGTATCAATAATCAATATGAATAGAAGTAAGATAGAAGTAAGAATAAGAAAATACAGGATGATAATTATTAAACTATATGACATAAAATCCTCACCTCCCGCATGGAACTTGCCGTTGGTCGGGAGGCTTGCGTGCCTCAGCTATACAGATAGCCGTATCGCAGGTGCAACCACAACAGAGGGGTGTCTGTTGAGAGGCCAGACAAACGTGTGGTTCCTGAAGAGGGGCAGCAGCCTTTTCAGTAGTTTCAGGGGCAACAGTCTGGATGATTGACTGATCTGGCCTTGTAACACTAACCAAAACGGGCTTGCTGTGCTGGTACTGCGAACAGCTGAAGGCAAGGAGGAACTACAGACTTAATCTTTCCCAGGGCATGCAGCTTTACTGTATGGTTGAATGATGATGGCGTCCTCTTGGGTAAAATATTCCGGAGGTAAAATAGTTCCCCACTTAGATCTCCGCACGAAGACTACTTAGGAGTATGTTGTTATCAGGAGAAAGAAAACTGACGTTCTACGGGAAGGAGTGTGGAATGTCAGTTCCCTTAATCGGGCAGGTAGGTTAGAAAGCTTAGAAAGGAAATGGATAGGTTGAAGTTAGATATAGTGGGAATTAGTGAAGTTCGGTGGCAGGAGGAACAAGACTCCAGGTCAGGTTAATACAGGGTTATAAATACAAAATCAATTAGGGGTAATGCAGGAGTAGGTTTAATAATCAATAAAAAATAGGAGTGCGGGTAGCTACTACAAACAACCTAGTAAACGCATTATTGTGGCCAAGATAGATACGAAGCCCACGCCTACCACAGTAGTACAAGTTAATGTGCCGACTAGCTCCACAGATGACGATGTGATGTATGATGAGATTAAAGAAATTATTCAGATAGTGAAGGGAGACAAAAATTTAATATTCATGTGTGTCTGGAATTCGATAGTAGGGAAAGGAAGAGAAGGAAACGTAATAGGTGAATGTGGAATGGGGGTAAGTAATGAAAGAGGAAGCCGCCTGGTAGAATTTTGCAAAGAGCATAACTTAATCATAGCTAACACTTGGTTCAAGAATTATAAAAGAAGGTTGTATGCATGGAAGAAGCCTGGAAATACTGACAGGTTTCAGATACATAATATAATGGCAAGACAGAGATTTAGAAACCAGGTTTTAAATTGTAAGACATTTCCAGGGGCAGATGTGGAATCTGACCACAATCTATTGGTTATGAACTGTAGATTAAAACTAAAGAAACTCCGAAAAGGTGGGAATTTAAGGAGATGGGACCTGGATAAACTAACAGAGCCAGAGGAGGTAGAGAGTTTCAGGGAGGGCATTAGGGAACGATTGACAAGAATGGGGGAAAGAAATACAGTAGAAGAAGAACGGGTAGCTTTGAGAGATGAAATAGTGAAGGCAGCAGAGGATCAATTCGGTAATTACGAGGGTAATAGAAATCCTTGCGTAACACAACAGATACTGAATTCAGTTGATGAAAGGAGAAAATGCAAAAATGCAGTAAATGAAGCGGGCAAAAAGGAATACAAACATCTAAAAAATGAGATCGACAGGAAGTGCAAAATAGCTAAGCAGGAATGGCTAGAGGACAAATGTAAGGATGTAGCGGCTTATATCACTAGGGGTAAGATAGATACTGCCTACAGGAAAATTAAAGAGACCTATGGAGAAAAGGGAACCGCTTGCATGAATACCAAAAGCTCAGATGGAAACCCAGTTCTAAGTAAAGGAGAGAAAGAAGCAAGGTGGAACGCGTATAAAGAGGGCCTATACATTTGCGATGTTCTTGAGGACAAAATTATGGAAATGGAAGAGGATGTAGATGAAGATGAAATGGGAGATATGATACTGCGTGAAGAGTTTGACAGAGCACTGAATGACCTAAGACGAAACAAGGCCCCTGGAGAAGAGAACATTCCATTAGAACTACTGATAGCCTTGGGAGAGCCAGCCCTGTGAAAACTCTACCATCTGGTGAGCAAGATGTATGAGACAGGCGAATTACCCTCAGACTTCAAGAAGAATATAAAAATTCCAATTCGAAAGAAAGCAGGGGTTGACAGATGTGAAAATTACCATACTATCAGCTTAATAAGCCACGGCTGCAAAATACTAAAACGAATTCTTTACAGACGAATGGAAAAACTGGTAGAAGCCGACCTAGGGGAAGATCAGTTTTGATTCCGTAGAAATGTTGGAACACGTGAGGCAATACTGACCCTACGACTTAGCTTAGAAAATAGATTAAGGAAAGGCAAACCTACGTTGCTAGCATTTGTAGACTTAGAGAAAACTTTTGACAATGTTGACTGGAATACTCTCTTTCAAATTCTGAAGGTGGCAGGGGTAACATACAGGGACTGAAAGGCTATTTACTATTTGTACAGAAACCAGATGGCAGTTATAAGAGTCTAGGGGCATGAAAGGGAAGCAGTAGTTGGGATGGGAGTGAGACAGGGTTGTAGCCTCTCCCCGATGTTATTTAATCTGTATTTTGAGCAACTAGTAAAGGAAGCAAAAGAAAAATTTGGAGTATGAATTATAATCCATGGAGAAGAAATAAAACTTTGAGGTTCGCCGATGACATTGTAATTCAGCCAGAGACAGCAAAGTACCTGGAAGAGTAGCTGAACGGAATGGACAGTGTCTTGAAAGGAGGATATAAGATAAACACAAACAAAAGCAAAACGAGAACAATGGAATGTAGGCAAATTAAATCTGGTGATGCTGAGGGTATCAGATTAGGAAATGAGACGCTTAAAGTAGTAAAGGTGTTTCTCTATTTGTGGAGCAAAATAACTGATGACAGTCGAAGTAGAGAGGATGTAAAATGTAGACTGGCAATGGCAAGGAAAGTATTTCTGAAGAAGAGAAATTTGTTAACATCGAGTATAGATTTAAGTGTCACGAAGTCTTTTCTGAAAGTATTTGTATCGAGTGTAGCCATGTATGAAAGTGAAACGTGGACGATAAATAGCTTAGACAAAAAGTGAATAGAAACTTTCGAAATGTGGTGCTACAGAAGAATGCTGAAGATTAGATAGGTAGACCACAGAACTAATGAGTAGGTATTGAATAGAATTGGGGACAAGAGAAGTATGTGGCACAACGTGACTAGAAGAAATGATCGCTTTTTAGGACATATTCTGAGGTGTCAAGGGATCACCAATTTAGTACTGGAGGGCAGCGCGGAGGGTTAACATCGTAGAGGGAGTCTAAGAGATGAATACACTAATGAGATTGACAAGGATGTAGGTTGCAGTAGGTACTGGGAAATGAAGAAGCTTGCACAGGATAGAGCAGCATGGAGAGCTGTATCAAACGAGTCTCTGGACTCAAGACCACAACAACATGACATAAAATCGCCATAACGTCTGAACAGTTTGCGTTAGGACGTTCAAAATGCACGGTTGGCCTCGGGGCGTGGTTGGAATTAGTAATCGCATGAGCACGGACATGTCCGAAAGAACAGATATCATCTTAACAATATATCCTTAATGTTTCTTAGAACATATTCTACACTCTCCTGACTTTCCTCAATAATGATCAAATTGAGACCGATTTTGCTGTTAGAAACTTCAATATATCTTGACTACATTTCCCCCTACTCCAACGATTACATGGTACTGGAATGGAATTACAGCGATAAACATACCCTCACTCACTCCGATCTTACGAGAAATACTTGTCCCTTCCTGCTTCTCCATTCTAGAAGTGACAGTCGGCAAGCCAAATGTCTTTCAAGCAAGAAATATGACAGTGAAAAACTTAATTCGTATGTGGAAGGGACACCTGATAGACCCCATTACTTCAGTAATTCGTGAAAGAGAGGCGGCAGCACGCTAAAAGCGAAAGACTGTAGCGACGAACCCAGTGCTAGCATTATGCGACTCTCCCCTTTTTCCTCGCCGCGAGGCCGAGGGTAGGCTGGAAAAGCGATTCGCCACTTCCGGCGTTTATCGACCGTGGCCGAATGCTCAAAGAGGACTAACTTTTCCCGCAATCGAGGCGTGAGGGCTTTTGGGATTGCGACGGGCTACGCCACGAGTGTAATGAATCCGCGTCGCGGTGGAATACTTGTGCGAACTGGTAAGGGGGCGTGATTTGAAGGGGGCTGAACAGGGGATGTTGAAGATGTCTGGTGGAGGGCGGGGGGGGGGGATCTCGCATCTGACTGCTCTGTGTGAAAGCCCAAATGGTTACAGTAGCGGAATCCGCGAGCGTCTTCCACCTGTCACATTCTGTGGCCTTTAACACATATTATCATGAGTAAGGTGGATGCAGTCGTAAATTTTATCACACATCTACCAGCTGTGTTGCGCCGCAGCAGTTAGCACCGCTAGCTGGCTAGTTCTGGGTCTCCAGTTCAAACCTTATACGCAGCAAATATCTGTTATTTAGCAGCCTCCTTATCTGGATGATACTCGAAACTTCTTATCTTTGTAACGTTTGCATGTTCCACAATATTTCGTGCTTGTATAAATAACACCACTCTCTGTCTTGGAGTTGTGTTCTGCTCTGTCAGTATGGTGTCTGTAATGAACGCGTTTTAGGTGCAATGTTTTGTTATTCAGTGACGACCCTGCTTCAGGATTAGGACTTGATTGTGGTTACACTTTGACATAGCTTGGTGAACATAACACTTACTTGATAACAAATGGTTCAAATGGCTCCAAGCACTGTGGTACTTAACATCTGAGGTCATCAGTCCCGTAGACTTAGAAACTACTTAAATATAACTAACCTAAGGACATCACACACATCCATACCCGAGGTAGGATTCGAACCTGCGACCGTAGCAGCAGCGCGGTTCCTGAATGAAGCGCCTAGAACCGCTCTGCCACAACGGCCGGCGCATGATAACATCTTCCTGACCGTGACTCCAATGCGGCAAAGTAAAAGCTATCGGCTCGACGTACAACATCCGAAATACAAGCAACACAGCGTTCCAAATGTCCATATTCTTAGCAGGCCAATTGATTCCAAGTACTAGTAAGTCAGCTGCTTCAGTCAGCATTTTCCGGGAAGGGTGGTCAGCACCTGACGAAATGGCTGAAAGAATTCGATCGAATCGCCAAGTACAACAAATGAGATGAGCTGACATATTGAGCAATAGAGTATTTTAACTTGTACGCCACAGCCAAGAAGTGGTTCGAGAACAACGAAGAGAATCTCAATAGCTGGAGCAAATTCCTAGTCGAACTGAAGAAACAATTTTGTGACAATCTATGACAAGTCCACCTAACAGAAGAAAAACAGGGCCCACCTTAATAGGGAAATGACACAGTCGTACATACAGAATGTTTTGCCTCCGTACAGCATCGTGAAACCGAATATTACAGAAAACTAGAAAGTCTCGCAATTGAATAAAGGAGATGTAGAAGACATGTACCAAGCTCTTCTGGTAAAGAATGTCAGAAGAATTCATCGAGTGGTGCCTGCACATCGCGAAGATGCAGGAGGAAAGAGTCGTCGTAAGAGGATGACCGACTTCCGAATGTGGTCTCTGTCGCAGCTATGGAAGCCCACCATGACGTTTCCCATCCCTGTATCGGGACAACAGGTCAGTGATCGGTGTGGGGTGGAAGGACACGCTTTCGTACTAGTCACGAGGCGTTCAACTCCCACCTGGGTCATCCTAGGGTCGCATTCTACAGGAAGACAGGAGACCGCCATCGGTGGCTGTAGAATGTCAGTCGGCAAATACAATACTGGACATTAAAATTGCTACACCACGAAGATGACGTCCTACAGACGTGAAATTTAACCGACAGGAAGAAGATGCTGTGATATGCAATGATTAGCTTTTCAGAGCATTCACACAAGATTGGCGCCAGTGCAACACCTACAACGTACAGACATGAGGAAAGTTTCCACCCGATTTCTCATACACAATCAGCAGCTGACCAGCGTTGCCTGGTGAAACGTTGTTGCGATGCCTCGTGTAAGGATGAGAAATGCGTACCATCACGTTTCCGACTTTGATAAAGGTCGGGTTAAAGCCTATCGCGATTGCGGTTTGCCGTATCACGACATTTCTGCACGCGTTGGTCGAGATCCTATGACTGTTAGCAGAATATGGAATCGGTGGGTTCAGGAGGGTAATACGGAACGCCGTGCTGGATTCCAACGGCCCCGTATCACTAGCAGTCGAGATGACAGGCATCTTATCCACATGGCTGTAACGGATTGTGCAGCCACGTCTCGATCTCTGAGTCAACAGATGAGGACGTTTGCAAGACAACAACCATCTACACGAACAGTTCGACGACGTTTGCAACAGTATGGACTATTAGCTCGGAGACCATGGCTGCGGTTACCCTTGACGCTGTATCACAGACAGGAGCGCCTGCGATGATGTACTCAACTTTGAACCTGGGTGCAAGAATGGCAAAACGTCATTTTTTCGGATGAATCCAGGTTCCGTTTACAGCATCATGATGGTCACGTCCGTGTTTGACAACATCGCGGTGAACGCACATTGCAAGCGTGTATTCGTCATCGCCATACTGGTGTATCACCCGGCGGGATGGTATGGGGTGCCATTGCTTACACGTCTCGGTCACCTCTTGTTCGCATTGACGGCACTTTGAACAGTGGACGTTACATTTCAGATGAGTTACGACTCGTGGCTGTACCCTTCAATCGATCCCTGCGAAACTCTACATTTCAGCATAATGCACGACCGCATGTTGCATGTCCTTTACGGGCCTTTCTGGATACAGAAAATGTTCGACTGCTACCCTGGCCAGCACATTCTCCAGATCTCTCACCAACTGAAAACGTCTGGTCAATGGTGGCCGAGCAACTGGCTCGTCACAATACGCCATTCACTACTCTTGATGAACTGTGGTATCGTGTTGAAGCTGCATCGGCAGCTGTACCTGTACACGCCATCCAAGCTCTGTTTGACTCAATGCCCAGGCGTATCAAGGATGTTATTACGGTCAGAGGGGGTTGTTCTGGGTACTGATTTCTCAGGATCTATGCACCCCAATTGCGTGAAAATATAATCACATGTCAGTTCTAGTAACATATATATTTCAAATGAATACCCGTTTATCATCTGCATTTCTTCTTGGTGTGCCGGCCGTGGGTGGCCGAGCGGTTCTTGCGCTACAGTCTGTAACCGCGCGACCGCTACGGTCGCAGGTTCGAATCCTGCCTCGGGCATGGATGTGTGTGTTGTCCTTAGGTTCGTTAGGTTTAAGTAGTTCTAAGTTCTAGGGGACTTATGACCTCAGCAGTTGAGTCCCATAGTGCTCAAAGCCATTTCTTCTTGGTGTAGCAATTTTAATGGCCAGTAGTGTATGTTAATTCCTTATTACTTCTACAGGTTCGAAAAATACGTATTATGTGACCCTCATTCCGGGCGTAGCCTGGCGTCGTCCCGCAATATATCGTGTCGGTGCACCAGACGCGGTGGCTGCTCTGAGTTGTACTTTGATGGGACGCAGTGTGCTTACCTGGCGCTGCTGACACGCCAAACGCTGAGGCGGCAGTGGTGGTCACAACATACGTCTCGGCTGGCGACAAACCTGGTGGCCCGGTGCCCCAGTGTAGCGACAGAACGCGGTGACGCCCAAGGAGACTAACCCTGGAGCGCTGGCTGTGGCACAGTGTTAAAAAACGGCTCAAGTGGTTCTGAGAACTAGAACTCAGAACAACGTAAACGTAACTAACCTAAGGACATCACGCACATCCAAGCCCGAGGCAGGATTCGAACCCGCGACCGTAGCGGTCGCGCAGTTCCAGACTGTAGCGACTAGAACCGCCCGGCCAGCTGGCATAGTGTCTTTCAGCCTCGGACTCCAGCGGCACGAAGTTGGGAGGAATATTGCTCGAGCCCAGCACTGAAGTGCTTGGATCCCAGCCAGTAGACCTCTGGCGTTCGCAAGAGACATGGCTACCACATGCCTGGGAATCAGTCAGCAGTCGAGAATTAGATTCCTGATGGCGATGTTGGAAGCTGCCTCATTGGAATGTTACTGTCTTCATGGAGACATCTGACACAGGCTGTCTGTCATAAAACAGCCCACCTCTCCCATGTTGTCTGGCTGGCTCCGCGGTGTATAAATACTGCTTTCGGGTTGATGAATATGTGACGGGAATAGTACTGCCACATTTCTCCGTCACGCGGAAGATTCTCAAATGGTGCTCAGTGTCGGTAACTCCACTCACTTCCTGACGGACGTATGATGAAGCATGCAAGCGGAACCTCTGCCGATGGGGTTACTGCGTCGGCGTGGGGTTATCGACTGCAGAGATCAGTGCCAGGAAATCTGCTCTGTTGTACCGAGTTCACAAGAGATAGCGGCCATGAAGTCCGACCTCATACGAAGGAAGTAATAGAGAATGTCGAAGGACAGGTTTATCGATCTGTAGTACCCGTAGCCGACAGTTGAACACGGAGTGAAGAATGGACTCTGTCATCTCGAAATTAAGCTGTAGCCTCCAAACGACAAACGGGGTACAAGCAGTTCCTCCACCAAGCATAGCGCCCTGCAGAAGAAGAGACATTTGGGGATGGAGGATAATTTGGCAGTCCGTTTATACTTTGAATACCTGGACACATACACTACATCAGAGGAAGAAGATGAGTGTTCAAGGATTGTTACGTCGCATTTCGCCAAAGGTCAGAGTAGTCAAGTTCCCATCAGTCAGCTACAGACGATTATAACCTGAGGGAGGAAGCCCATAGCCGTACCCTGGACGAGATGGCTCTACAATCCGCTGTAAACATTCTCTATCGTCATGCAGAGTTACCAACCGCTGGGATAACCTCTGAACTGAGATAAACGAAGCGAGTTGATTGTCTATGGAGATGAGTACGACGCAGAAGAAGGACACTTACTAAGATGACAGGGAATGTCACTACGTCACCATCGATGGTCGTCTTCTCCCGCACCTAGACGACTCAGGGGACATTTTTTTTAAAATGTGGAATGCTTGTCTTTGCTAGCTAAAGAAGACTATGTCCCATGTTACTTAAGCAATTATGTTCAATATACACAAATGCAGAATATGCCTAGCAAGACAGGAAAGTGTACTGCAAGGTCAGCTATCAGTGGCGAAACACAGAACTCCCAGTTGGCCGTTTTAAAGAGTGTAATCATGATGCTATTCACGCATTTCACGCATTACAAGCAGCTGCAGACTGCAGTATCTCTCGAAGCTACACTCCTGGAAATGGAAAAAAGAACACATTGACACTGGTGTGTCAGACCCACCATACTTGCTCCGGACACTGCGAGAGGGCTGTACAAGCAATGATCACACGCACGGTACAGCGGACACACCAGGACCCGTGGTGTTGGCCGTCGAATGGCGCTAGCTGCGCAGCATTTGTGCACCGCCGCCGTCAGTGTCAGCCAGTTTGCCGTGGCATACGGAGCTCCATCGCAGTCTTTAACACTGGTAGCATGCCGCGACAGCGTGGACGTGAACCGTATGTGCAGTTGACGGACTTTGAGCGAGGGCGTATAGTGGGCATGCGGGAGGCCGGGTGGACGTACCGCCGAATTGCTCAACACGTGGGGCGTGAGGTCTCCACAGTACATCGATGTTGTCGCCAGTGGTCGGCGGAAGGTGCACGTGCCCGTCGACCTGGGACCGGACCGCAGCGACGCATGGATGCACGCCAAGACCGTAGGATCCTACGCAGTGCCGTAGGGGACCGCACCGCCACTTCCCAGCAAATTAGGGACACTGTTGCTCCTGGGGTATCGGCGAGGACCATTCGCAACCGTCTCCATGAAGCTGGGCTACGGTCCCGCACACCGTTAGGCCGTCTTCCGCTCACGCCCTAACATCGTGCAGCCCGCCTCCAGTGGTGTCGCGACAGGCGTGAATGGAGGGACGAATGGAGACGTGTCGTCTTCAGCGATGAGAGTCGCTTCTGCCTTGGTGCCAATGATGGTCGTATGTGTGTTTGGCGCCGTGCAGGTGAGCGCCACAATCAGGACTGCATACGACCGAGGCACACAGGGCCAACACCCGGCATCATGGTGTGGGGAGCGATCTCCTACGCTGGCCGTACACCACTGGTGATCGTCGAGGGGACACTGAATAGTGCACGGTACATCCAAACCGTCATCGAACCCATCGTTCTACCATTCCTAGACCGGCAAGGGAACTTGCTGTTCCAACAGGACAATGCACGTCCGCATGTATCCCGTGCCACCCAACGTGCTCTAGAAGGTGTAAGTCAACTACCCTGGCCAGCAAGATCTCCGGATCTGTCCCCCATTGAGCATGTTTGGGACTGGACGAAGCGTCGTCTCACGCGGTCTGCACGTCCAGCACGAACGCTGGTCCAGCTGAGGCGCCAGGTGGAAATGGCATGGCAAGCCGTTCCACAGGACTACATCCAGCATCTCTACGATCGTCTCCATGGGAGAATAGCAGCCTGCATTGCTGCGAAAGGTGGATATACACTGTACTAGTGCCGACATTGTGCATGCTCTGTTGCCTGTGTCTATGTGCCTGTGGTTCTGTCAGTGTGATCATGTGATGTATCTGACCCCAGGAATGTGTCAATAAAGTTTCCCCTTCCTGGGACAATGAATTCACGGTGTTCTTATTTCAATTTCCAGGAGTGTATTCCAAACAATAAAGATTGATATGGGCAGTCGTGTAGCGTTGAAGACGTTGTTATACGCTTTCATCAATCAGACGAGATCCACCTCGTCAGTCGAGATGCTTGGATAAAGAGCGGAAAGTTACAAGCCGTCTGGCTTGCCTCAGTGTATTTATGCTAAATTTACATGCTCATTGTCGTGACTGGTGATAGGCAGGACACTTTAGTTTCATCTATTGAAAGTATCATTACGTTGATTTATTAAGGGGAATTCATTTCATGAAAATTTCGTCAGTAAATGGGCTAATGGTCCCAGCCCGTGAATATGTGAACTGCATAGCCCGCACACTGCCCTAAATGTGGCAGGCGTGTAGTGGGCGTTCAGAACTTTGTGCTGGCTTGCGCGGGTCAAGTCGCCAGCGATGGAGGCTCATGGAACCTATCAGTCCTTTCCACTAAGTCAGGGTTAGCGGCCTATGGTACAATTCTCCTCTTGAGATGGCTTAGTACAACAGTTCAAGTGCTTGCTGCAACACCACTCTTTATGGAGGAAAAGTATAAGTCTTAGAATGTAGGGGTAAACCACGGTGAGAACTGGGAACCTCGCTGACGGCACGTCGGTTGGGGCTTGGGAAATTTATAAGTGTTAAAGAACACTCTGACTTGCCCATCTCTGGCTAACGTCACACGGGGATTCTAGGACAAGGTAGCGAGGAAGATGTGCTCTGATTGGTCCGTGACTGACGACATTCTGGATTGGGGCTTGTCGAACCTGGCATTGACAAATTATTGGCAGAAAAGAGCAACATTTTTCTTGATTGGCTTCTGCGGCCAGACTGGCCAAAACTGCTGAGTCGGGAGTTGGCTTAAAATGTTCAAATGTGTGAGAGTTCCTAAGGGACCAAACTGCTGAGGTCATCGGTCCCCAGACTTACCCACTACTTAAACTAACTTATAATAAGAACAACACACACACCCATGCCCGAGGCAAGAGTCGAACCTCCGGTGGGAGGGCCCGCACAGTCCGTGACATGGCGCCTCAAACCGCACGGCCATCCGCGCGGCCGGGAGTTGGTGGAAGAAAAAGGGACAGTCATGGTTTGATGCTGGATGGAGACAGGTCGCTGGTTGGAGACGTCGTGGTGCTTGGAGGTATCCGAGTCCTGACAAGCGGGACTGTGATTCTCCACTATAACGACGGTCACTTGATTTACCGGCACAGATTTGTGGGAGTATAAAGCAGCAAGGCTCACTATGTGGAGGTTAACGTTTAGACAGGAAGCGTGCCGTTGCCACAGCGCCGTTAAACCCTATTCATGCCTTACAATCGTTCGATGTGGTATTTAGTATACCACTGAAGTTTCAAAATTAATCGGTGAGTTGTACTGGATTAATGATGTAACGTTAAGCTAGAATACGATAGCCATCCCTCGATTTGCCTACCTCGTTATTTGTCGTGAGCAATTAACTTTGTTCTTCGTGGAATTTTGATGCCAATATCTCGTAGTTGTTTAATATAATAAATAGCCAATATAAGTTTCATTTGCATTTTTCATTGAAAGACCACGTAGTTCTCTTCAATTCACTGATTTATTCTATAGATTGGGGAGTGAGACGGTGTCTGGGTAGGTCCCGAGGCAGAATTCGAACCTGCGACCATAGCAGCATCGCGGTTCCGGACTGAAGCTCCTAGAACCGCTCCGCCCAGTTCAAGAGCATATAAGGACAGTCACTGATTTTCCAATTCC
Organism: Schistocerca nitens; assembly: GCF_023898315.1. Lineage (NCBI taxonomy): Eukaryota > Metazoa > Arthropoda > Insecta > Orthoptera > Acrididae > Schistocerca > Schistocerca nitens. The sequence goes on from NC_064620.1 coordinate 52,673,296, forward strand.
TCGGCACATTTGTGATGTGAGAAGTTTTCTCGGAATGTGAAGATACTACAGGTGATTCATAATGCAGTAGACATCAAATGTTCCTGAAATTTGGCCCAAAAGAAAGAACTTTGTTCCTAAGGAGGCACTTGAATTTCAGAGTCCAAGAATTCTATGGCGAAAATACCGTGACAGAACTTCCCAACGATGCTAGCGGTTGTGGTATAGTTGCAATTCTAGCACAAATTGAGAAAGGCGATGAAAAGGTGATAACTTATAGTTCCAGACTACCCTCCTACCCCATCCCCCACTCCCCTCCCACCGCTCCTCAGGTATGTAAGTGTAAGTGTCGTGTGACTAAGGCCTCCCGTCGGGTAGACCGTTCGTCGGGTGCAGGTCTTTCGATGTGACGCCACTTCGGCGACTTGAAAGTCGATGGGGATGAAATGATGATGATTAGGATAACACAACACCCAGTCCCTGAGCGGAGAAAATCTCCAACCCAGCCGGGTATCGAACCCGGGCGCTTATGATTGACATTCTGTTGCGCTGACCACTCAGCTACCGGGGGTATGTTTGCCATTCTGTGTGCCATTTACAGTGGTTGGGTAAAAATATGGTAACAACGCGAAAAACGCTTGCTTGAACATAAATGCAGATGCTAACCAAGTCCGCCGGTTGCACTGCCGAATCAGAATAGTATTCTGTGTCGTTTTGAGTGCATTATGGTGGAGCTAAGTGAATCCGAACGTAAGCAAACAGGTGGTGCTCATACGATGCGTGCTTCCGCAACGAAGATAGCCGATGTGTTTGGTGTTTCAAGAGGCATCATATCGAGGATATCGCATGGAGGCAAAGCGAAAAAATATCAAACGCTAATTCACAATGCGGTCGAATGCTTGTGTTCAGTAATCGTGACGGAAGGTTGTCGGAGAGGACTGGGACAGAAAATAAAGGGAAGAAACCAGCATAAGTCACCGCAGAAGTGAACGTGGCAATCGTCAACCCTGTCAGCGCCAAAGCGTCGAATAACACAAGTGGGAATTCCAAAAGCACACATCAGTTACGCAAAAGCCCGTCACCGGAAAACGTGGTCTCGAAGCCATAAAACAGGGATTATGCAAGAACGGAAGAAAGTCGTTTGGTCGATTGAGTCTTGTTTCACACTGTTTCCAATTTCTGGCCGAGTTTTCCTCGCAAGAGTGGAAAATGGCGGAGGTTGGGTGACGATTTGGGGAACCATGTCGCGGTTTTCCATGAGCGCCGTGGTTACTCTGCCAGACTTCATTACTGCCAAGGATTATGTGACTAATTCGGCTGATCAGGCCCATCCGAAGGTACAATGATTTTATCCCAGTTGTTATGTTGTGTTGTGTTCGAAGAGGACATCAACCCCGTGTAACGCAGCTCGTAACGTCCAGGACTGGTTCCTAGAGCGCGAGGATGAATTATCGCATCTCCCATGGTCACCACCGTTAACAGATCTTAACATTACGGAGCCTTTTTCGTCAACCTTAGACAAAAGGGAGCGATCGTTAGCCACCTCCGTCATCGTTACCTGATAATGCTGCTATTTTACATGAATTGTGCTATAAGATTCCTTTTAATACCATACAGGACGTGTATCCATCAATTCCGAGACGAATGGAAGGTATTTGTGATGCCAGCATGTTTCCTACACCGTATTGGGCATTGATATGTGCTGTGTTTTCGACCTTCTTTTTATATATTTCAGAGCAGCCCCTATATTTACTCGTGTCCTCGTGTATAATGTGCCTTGTTTCTGTGTGTTGTTGACACTGCGTATGTCCATTGTATGTATCTGTGTGTTTAGGGGTTGTGAGTTATAGATTGCTTAGACTTTTTGGACGCGTTCAGTAGAAAAATATCTCATATTTAAAAACTGAGGAGTTGAAAATAGCAAGAATGTATTTCTCCAACAGTGAACACTTAATTTGATTAACAAGAAAGGTAAGCTCCCTTACGAGTGTGGGACTGACGAATCCGTTGTCTTGGATGGACAATTGCCGCAAGTTGAAGCTCTCAAAAACTTTCTGATACGTGGAACAACTATTAAAGCATGACAATACAAATGAGGATGCTGGATGTGATGTTTATTTCAATGCAAGGCATTATGAAATTACACCGACATATGTTAAAACCCAATTTCTTGTTATTGGTCTATGTCTTTGTACATTTCCATTAACTCTGTCTATAAACGTACTATTCGTTATGTGACTGCAACTAGTTTGGTGAGAGACACTTTGCTGAAAACTACTAATGTAAAAATGCAGCTTATTTCGAACACAGAATAAATATAGTTCGTTGAGAGAATTCCCAGAGGTTGTGTAGTTCACTGTTCCAATAGATACGCTCTCGCTAAGCATAAGTTCATGCCTGATTATAAATAAAATTATCAATATTTTTACCTTATGTACCTCAATGTAAATATTCTCTGCAACTGGACTATGATGTTATTCCTACCACTGTTTGTTTAGCATGGCTGTCTGTGGACAATTTTGCACGTAATTAGCACACGATATGAACCAGACATCGGTTACGTTTTAGAAGTAGACCTTTAATATCCACGGAATATTCGTGAATTTCCTTCAGACATATCATTGCAGCCAAATAAAATGGCACCACCAAGTATGAACATATCAGGATATCCAAAGTAGTGATTTCAACATTATAAGATGAAACTTATTTAATTGACTACAGAAATTTAAAGCAGCGGCCGAACTATAATCTTATTCTAAGCAAAATCCATCAGATATTATCATGTTAACCTCCGTGGATGAAACATACATCGATGATAATGCTGAGAAAAGTATGAATGCTATATAAAAAAAACAGTGATCAGAAGCTAGTAACACGTTGCAAAGGTGGTTAAGGACTTGTTCCTCTGATTACGAACTACGAGAGCAAATTTCGAGAGCAGTGTCGTGTTTAAGGAAAATTTCTTTGCGACTGAATTAAGATGATTTACCATTTGTTTTTGAAACTCCTAAATACAGTAATGGCAATTTTAGTTACGAGGGGCATTCAATAAGTAATGCAACACGTTTTTTCTCCTCTGTCACTTCCAGTTGAAAATACGCGAATGTCTTGTGTGACAGCTTCAGTCTCATTAGTTTCATGAAGTTCCAGCAGGTGGCAGCGCCATACGCAGCCTTCAAAACCGCGTATCTAAAGAAAATGCGTTCCAAGAAGAGAGTTATCATTGAGTTTCTTTCCGCGGAATGCCAAAGAATCGCAGATATTCATATGCTCATGTGGAATATCTACGGAGACTTGGCAGTGAACAAAAGCTCGGCTGGTCGTTGGACGAAATATCTGTCATCATAGCAAAAAGGGTCGAACAAATGACCAGCGTGCCCGGCGGCCGCACGCAGTTGTGACTACTGCAGATTTGGAACGTGCGGACACTCTTACTCGAGGTGATCGACGGATCAGAATCAGCACCTCGCTGCGCAACTGCACGTCTCTGTTGGTAGTGGTGACACACTCATCCACCATTTGGAGTATTCAAACATGCGTGCCCTATGAGTCCTTCGTCGCCTAACAGGAGAGCATAAAGAACATCGTGACAGTTTTTTGTCGAACACCGTCAGAGGCGATGAAACATGGGTTCATCACCTCTAACTGGAGACAGACCACTTCTCCTCCTCAGCCCGTAAAGTTATGGTGTCGTTCTTCTGCTACTCTGAAGGTGATGTTCTGTTTGGTGTGCTCTGTCGCGATGCAACAATCAACTCTGCTACCTTCAGAAAATTGAAAAAACGACTTCAGTGTGTCCGTCTCCATAAAAATGCAAACATTGTTCTCCTCCTCCATTAGAACGAAGGCCATACACGAGCCTGCGCGCCAGAGAGGAGATCACAACCCTTCACTGGACAGTTGCCCCCGGTAGCTGAGTGGTCAGCGCGACAGAATGTCAATCCTAAGGGCCCGGGTTGAATTCCCGGCTGGGTCGGAGATTTTCTCCGCTCTGGGACTGGGTGTTGTGTTGTCCTAATCCTCATCATGTCATCCCCATCGACGCGGAAGTCACCGAAGTGGCGTCAAATGGAAAGACTTACACACGGCGAACGGTCTACTCGATAGGAGGTGCCTGTCAAACGACATTTACTGCAGTATTCTTCTTCATCCATCCTACAGCCCGGATGTCACACCCTCTGATTTCCATTTGTATGGCCCAGTGAAGGAAGCACTCCGCGGGAAGCAGTAAGTGGATGATGGTTAGGTTGTTGATGCAGCAAGACACTGACTCCGACGTCGACCAGTAGGGTGGTATCAAACGGGCATACAGGCGCTACCATTAACGTGGTGTAAGACCGTCACACTGAACGGAGATTACGTTGAAAAATAGTACTTTGTAGGCCAAAGAGAGGGAAATAATATGGTGTATTGGAATGTTGAATAAAACCAACATACTTTCAGAAGAAGATGTGTTACTCTACTTACTGAACGCCCGTCGTATTTTTAACATGATTCTTGTGGGTTTCCATTACGGGTATACGTCGAAGAAATTTTAAACGGAAAATGTTAAAATGTGTTACACAGACACAGACAGCTTCGTATGTTATATAACTACCTCAAATACACTCCTGGAAATTGAAATAAGAACACCGTGAATTCATTGTCCCAGGAAGGGGAAACTTTATTGACACATTCCTGGGGTCAGATACATCACATGATCACACTGACAGAACCACAGGCACATAGACACAGGCAACAGAACATGCACAATGTCGGTACTAGTACAGTGTATATCCACCTTTCGCAGCAATGCAGGCTGCTATTCTCCCATGGAGACGATCGTTGAGATGCTGGATGTAGTCCTGTGGAACGGCTTGCCATGCCATTTCCACCTGGCGCCTCAGTTGGACCAGCGTTCGTGCTGGACGTGCAGACCGCGTGAGACGACGCTTCATCCAGTCCCAAACATGCTCAATGGGGGACAGATCCGGAGATCTTGCTGGCCAGGGTAGTTGACTTACACCTTCTAGAGCACGTTGGGTGGCACGGGATACAAGCGGACGTGCATTGTCCTCTTGGAACAGCAAGTTCCCTTGCCGGTCTAGGAATGGTAGAACGATGGGTTCGATGACGGTTTGGATGTACCGTACACTATTCAGTGTCCCCTCGACGATCACCAGTGGTGTACGGCCAGTGTAGGAGATCGCTCCCCACACCATGATGCCGGGTGTTGGCCCTGTGTGCCTCGGTCGTATGCAGTCCTGATTGTGGCGCTCACCTGCACGGCGCCAAACACGCATACGACCATCATTGGCACCAAGGCAGAAGCGACTCTCATCGCTGAAGACGACACGTCTCCATTCGTCCCTCCATTCACGCCTGTCGCGACACCACTGGAGGCGGGCTGCACGATGTTGGGGCGTGAGCGGAAGACGGCCTAACGGTGTGCGGGACCGTAGCCCAGCTTCATGGAGACGGTTGCGAATGGTCCTCGCCGATACCCTAGGAGCAACAGTGTCCCTAACTTGCTGGGAAGTGCCGGTGCGGTCCCCTACGGCACTGCGTAGGGTCCTACGGTCTTGGCGTGCATCCGTGCGTCGCTGCGGTCCGGTCCCAGGTCGACGGGCACGTGCACCTTCCGCCGACCACTGGCGACAACATCGATGTACTGTGGAGACCTCACGCCCCACGTGTTGAGCAATTCGGCGGTACGTTCACCCGGCCTCCCGCATGCCCACTATACGCCGTCGCTCAAAATCCGTCAACTGCACATACGGTTCACGTCCACGCTGTCGCGGCATGCTACCAGTGTTAAAGACTGCGATGGAGCTCCGTATGCCACGGCAAACTGGCTGACACTGACGGCGGCGGTGCACAAATGCTGCGCAGCTAGCGCCATTCGACGGCCAACACCGCGGTTCCTGGTGTGTCCGCTGTGCCGTGCGTGTGATCATTGCTTGTACAGCCCTCTCGCAGTGTCCGGAGCAAGTATGGTGGGTCTGACACACCGGTGTCAATGTGTTCTTTTTTCCATTTCCAGGAGTGTATTTATGATATTATTAAAAGTCATTTTCATAGGTGGTTTGATACTTTGGTCTGCTCCAATAACATCTGTAGCATCCCAAGCATCAACAGAAAGATAGCCAGTTGAACTGAAGATCAGTTATCAGAGGACATTGTTACAGAATTCACAGAACTGAGAGCAAAAATGTATGTTCTAGAAACTTAGACGCAATGTGCAATGTACACAGTAAAAGGTCTGGAAGACGTAAGCAAACACACTTACTGTTGACCTATTACGTAAAAGTAACGAAAACCTTACATAATATGTAATGAGCTAAACGTAACAGGTTTCTTTTATTGTGACCAACGCCTATCAAACCAGTATGAACCTGCTTGGCAAACATACATGTGTACGCTTGCCTGGACTGTATCACATTATAGCTTCTGTCATGTGGGTTCATTGTAAGACAGTGTAAGGACTTATCTGCATGCAGATAAGTGATGTATGTATCTGTTTCAATGTCCATGGCGTACAATTAGAAACTACACTCACTACTGGATTTGAATAATATCATGCACCACAAATAATTAGCACAATCAGCTCTTTGATTGACCCATTTCCGAAAGAAGGATGTGACTCAGGGAGGAGCTGAAAATGTGATTGGACAGTAAAACAGTGAGATGTCACTGGGAGATTTAAATGTGCGTAACACAAATGGCTTGCGTGCTTCCTGACTGGCCTGTCACTGAGGAAGCTAAATAGATGTGTTATTTGCTGCTCTCTGATTGGTCTATTTCCAATAAAAGGGGGTGGCAGGTTTGGTTTAGAAAGGAAGGGGTGGGGGAGGGGAGGGTTGGTGAGAGAGTGGGAATTGGAGGGAATGGTAATGACATGAGAAGGGCAGGGTAGGTATGGGGGAGGGACAGGGAGAAGTGTATTGGTGAAGTTCAAAAGTCAAATCTGGTCTAGAATTCCTGTTGCTCTTCCCCCATGATGTAATAAGTACTATGCTGTCTTAATGATTCTATTAGTCATCGAAACAATAAGTAATTTCGGCCGGCCGCGGTTCTAGGCGCTTCAGTACGGAACCGCTATAATTTTAATTAATATTGTGTTTATACTGGTTGCTAGTGAGGAGGAAAGTTAGTTATTAGTATTTTTATTAATGATCTCATTCATAAGCAGACTTATCACAGTCATCACAGTCGCTCAAGAAAGTTATAATTAAGCTTTACTTGTTTAATCAGAATGTGGACAAGGAGTCATCCTGCGATTGCAGGTTCGAGTCCCGTCACGGTCGCCAATATAATTTTAATTAATATTGTGTTTATACTGGTTGCTGGTGAGGAGGAAAGTTAGTTATTAGTAGTTTATTAAAGATCTCATTCATAAGCAGCCATATCATAGTCGTCACAGTCGCTCAAGAAAGTTATAATTAAGCTTTACTTGTTTAATCAGAATCGGACGATGACTCTTCTTGTCCGCAGTCTCGATGTTTCGAAGCGATCTGCAAACCTGTGTAAATAAAATGTCTTGGTTTTCTTGCGTTGCGTAGTCAGTCGGGAAACCTCAGATCAAGCGGAAAGTTTTCTTTGATAGAGTTTAATTATCCGATGAAATAATGGAGCTCTTGGATCTAATAATTGCAGGTTCGTTTCCAATTCATCAGATGTTCCCTTCTGATTACCAACGAAACAACACCTCCGTGCAAATTTCCAATTAGAGAATACGTATATAATGAAATTCCTTACACACCTTTGATGTAAATGCTCAGTATATATTCTCTTGATTAGCATACTATATATTTTCAATCTCTTTCTTCCAGTAATCTTGATAGCAAAATTATAATTATTCAATGCGGCTATTCGGCACCGAGAAGATCCTAGAAGTCCCCTCAACATACCAGAGAGAATATTACAAAGAGTAATTATGCGCTCATGGAATAGTAATAGTACTGTATTACTTTGCGCATCGATTCTGCGAGTATACAGGGTGTTACAAAAAGGTATGGCCAAACTTTCAGGAAACATTCCTCACACACAAAGAAAGAAAAGATGTTATGTGAACATGTGTCCGGAAACGCTAAATTTCCATATTAGAGCTCATTTTATTTTCGTCATTATGTACTGTACTTCCTCGATTCACCGCCAGTGGGCCCAAGTGAAGGAAGGTAATGTTGACTTCGGTGCTTGTGTTGACATGCGACTCATTGCTCTACAGTAGTAGCATCAAGCACATCAGTACGTAGCATCAACAGGTTAGTGTTCATCACGAACGTGGTTTTGCAGTCAGTGCAGTGTTTACAAATGCGGAGTTGGCAGATGCCCATTTGATGTATGGATTAGCACGGGGCAATACCCGTGGCGCGGTACGTTTGTACCGAGACAGATTTCCAGAACGAAGGTGTCCCGACAGGAAGACGTTCGAAGCAATTGATCGGCGTCTTAGGGAGCACGGAACATTCCAGCCTATGACTCGCGACTGGGGAAGACATAGAACGACGAGAACACCTGCAATGGACGAGGCAATGCTTCGTGCAGTTGACGATAACCCACATGTCAGCGTCAGAGAAGTTGCTGCTGTACAAGGTAACGTTGACCACGTCACTGTATGGAGAGTGCTACGGGGGAACCAGTTGTTTCCGTACCATGTACAGCGTGTGCAGGCACTATCAGCAGCTGATAGGCCTCCACGGGTACACTTCTGCGAATGGTTCATCCAACAATGTGTCAATCCTCATTTCAGGGCAAATGTTCTCTTTACGGATGAGGCTTCATTCCAACGTGATCAAATTGTAAATTTTCACAACCAACATGTGTGGGCTGACGAGAATCAGCACGCAATTGTGCAATCACGTCATCAACACAGATTTTCTGTGAACGTTTGGGCAGGCATTGTTGGTGATGTCTTGATTGGGCCCGATGATCTTCCACCTACGCTCAATGGAGCACGTTATCATGATTTCATACGGGATACTATACCTGTGCTGCTATAACATGTTCCTTTACAAGTACGACACAACATGTGGTTCATGCACGATGGAGCTCCTGCACATTTAAGTCGAAGTGTTCGTACGCTTCTCAACAACAGATTCGGTGACAGATGGATTGGTAGAGGCGGACCAATTCCATGGCCTCCACGCTCTCCTGACCTCAACCCTCTTGACTTTCATTTATGGGGGCATTTGAAAGCTCTTGTCTACGCAACCCCGGTACCAAATGTAGAGACTCTTCGTGCTCGTATCGTGGACGGCTTTGATACAATACTCCATTCTCCAGGGCTGCATCAGCGCATCAGGGATTCCATCCGACGGAGGGTGGATGCATGTATCCTCGCTAACGGAGGACATTTTGAACATTTCCTGTAACAAAGTGTCTGAAGTCACGCTGGTACGTTCTGTTGTTGTGTGTTTCCATTGCATGATTAATGTGATTTGAAGAGAAGTAATAAAATGATCTCTAACATGGAAAGTAAGCGTTTCCGGACACATGTCCACGTAACATATATTCTTTCTTTGTGTGTGAGGAATGTTTCCTGAAAGTTTGGCCGTACCTTTTCGTAACACCCTGTATAGAAGGGTCAAGTAGGAAACGTAATTCACTCATAGAACTGTGCAGGGATAATTAGTAGAATATAAAGAGATATTACGGCCCGCGACTGTTAGGGTCGCAGGTTCGAATCATGCCTCGGGCGTGGGTGTGTGTGTTGTCCTTTGGTTGGTTAGGTTTAAGAAGTTCTAAGTTCTAGGGAACTGAAGATCTCATATGTTAAGTCCCATAGTGCTCAGAGCCATTTGAACCATCAAGTCATTTCGAAAACGCTTTCTATGATCAAATGGTTCAAATGGCACTGAGCACTATGGGACTTAACTGCTGAGGTCATCAGTCCCCTAGAACTTAAAACTACTTAAACCTAACTATCGTAAGGACATCACACACATCCATGCCCGAGGCAGGATTCGGGGGAACCTGCGTCCGTAGCGGTCGCGCTGTTCCAGACTGTAGCGCCGAGAACCGCTCGGCCACTTCGGCTGGCTCTGTATGATCGCAGTTCGCTTCGTAATCATCGTCATTGTTGTACAGTCTGTAATCTAGGAAAACGGATTGTACTTGTTCACCTGAATCTACTGTTTGCATGATGTCGAGTGTAAATAAGGGAAGGTGTTTCGCAAGTGCGATTTTTCCTACTGAAAGCAAGCACTACTAGTTAAGGTGTAGTGCTGATGATAGTATGTTCGCTGAGGGTCTGTGATACATTTCTGACTTGCAGCACAGTCCTGAAGGTGGACTGCGGCCGTACCACCCCTATTTCAGTATTCCGGTGGCGGCGATGTAGACGACTTGCGCCAAGCCGTCACCACGTGCTTCGACGGCTGAACGCTCCCCGAGGAACCCGCGGTCCGCTACGGCGGAATTATACCAGCGCCGACGTGGCAATGGCGCTCGGATTTATACCGCTGCCCAACTCTCTCTCTGTCTCTTTCTCTCTCTCATACTCACTCACTCACTCACTCACTCACACACACACACACACACACACACACACACACACACACACAAATACTCCGGCCGTTCTCGAAACTGCTTTATATAATAAAATGACGCTCATGCGGAAATAACTTCTGCGCCGCGGATATATCCTTGAAGGCTATAAGTCATGGGATAAGGCGCCTCCAGTCTCGTTATGAAGAAAGCAGTGCGTCGCACTCCCAGGCAGTACGCCTGCCACTCACTGAGAAACTCTGCACAGCAGTCTGATGGAGCTCGCAGTGTGCTGGATAAGTTCTCCGCCGAGACACTTCTAGAGGAGACTGGCTGAAATCTTTAATAAAACGAAAATAAAAATAAGGCACTCTCAGCCGGACTTGTGCTGAGCTTTTTGATTTACAACCTCCAACTCCGAAGCGGAATTAAGTTTCCTGATTTAAAAAAGATGAGAAGGAAAGCTAACATTATAATTGCAAGAAATAAAATGCAGTATGTTCGTAAGATTTATCATTTAGACGTTTCAGCCACAGAAAACAACAGATATTCTCCGGAAATCATCGAGCGTGGCGGCCCAGTGGCACGAAATGGAAGGAGAAGTTCTCCACTAGGTTATCAAGATTTAGGTTCCAGTGATCTCAATAATTCGCTAATCGAAAGTGCTGTGAAAGAGCACAGTCGGTTTCTCTCCTTATCTTTCGACAATCCGATTTTGTTTTCGTCTGCAATGACCCCTTCGTCGACGTATGGTTAAACTCTCATCGTCAATCCCTCATTCATTCCTAAAAAGACTTGTATCAGAAAAACCAGCTTTCAGTGAGTGATGACAGCTGTTGATGAACAAAACATTTAGTACACAAGAAAAACAGGATGGGAACCGATTAGGTGCGAAAAGGTTTACTGTTTTCCCAACTGCGTGCGAGCAGTTTCTTTACTACCTCAGCATACACGACGGCTGCGCTCGATGAAGAATGTGATTAACAGGCCAACTTCACGCGAGTTTTTTATTTGCTACATGTAAATGTTTGCACTGAACTGTTGGTAGCACTGTTATCATTAGTAGCTTTTTCTGAGTGCTTTATTACAGTGACAAAATTTCTGTTCACTGTACCTTCGACTAGTGTGACAATTTTTTTATCAGTTATTTACAGCTCATGTTTTAAACAACACTCAGCACATTCCTTGGTATTTTGTTTGTTGTCTATCAAAACAGCATTTACATACGAAAATGTATTAACTGAAATCATAAGTTCTTGTGACAATATGAATATTATGTTTCAACTGTCAATACCGTCAATCATTATGTCTGATTGCGAAGTAGCTACACAAAAAAAGTTACGCAGGTTTGGCCGATTTCATCAACAGCAGGATGTAGATTTCATTTGACGCAGGTCTGTTGGAGGAAATTCAGGCGTTCTGATTAAAAACAAAAGAACACTGATATAGGTAAATGATTACACTGGATGTTTAATTGGGTTTGATCTCTTTCGGAGAAGTCGGCGATGCTCTTGTCGAAGATATGATGAGCATTAAACATGAAAGCCAGAATGTTACATGTTTTGCAGGTAATTTGACAACTAACTTCACAGGACACAGGTTTCCGCTAGAAATTTGGGCTTCCAATACTGTAAGTTCTGAATGAACAACCAGTGCTTGTGAGGCATTTCACAGCGATTCGGCCTTAATTTTCGAGGGCATATCAACATATAAATTATTTTGATGACGCTATCGTAAAGACTCAGGCTACAAATACATTAAAATGAATGATACAGAAAGGCCTCACCGATCTACCAAGAAACGTGGAAAAATTGTGGAGTATGTGCCAGATATGATTTTAAAGTACAGGAATGGAATTATGACACGCTCGAATTTGTTAATAAGCGTTTCTTATTATTATCATAAGCAATGAAAATAGTTTCCTTTCTCTTTCAGTACTTTGAAGATTGCCCCACTATGGACATGAGTATTTTAACAAGCTTTTTTAACCATACATCTGACTGGTCCTGCTTAGCAGTTACAGAGAGTCCTAAGTCTCTGAAAATGGAAAGGGCAAAGCTGCAGAACCAGCTTGTGTTCTCCGCAGCGCGCAGTTTACTAGTCTCATAAACTGACTGCCACGTGCAGCTGACCTATTTGCAAAAGTGACAGTGGGCGCTGCTGAACACTCCATGTGCAGGTAGAGCTTTGAGTGCGGGCACAGTCGTGATCACCCGCAAAAACAATACGTGTGTCAAACGGCGATGTACTTGAGGGCAATATTATTGAAATGGAAGAGGACTTAGATGAATAACAGATGGGAGATACGATACTGCATGAAGAATTTGACAGAGCCCTGAAAGACTTACGTCGAAAGAAGCACCCTGGAGTAGATAACATTCCATTAGAACTACTGATAGTCTTGGGAGAGCCAGCCCAGAGAAAACTCTTCCATCTGGTGAGCAAGGTGTGTGAGACAGGCGACATACGGTCAGTCTTCAAGAAGAATATAATATTACCAATCCCAAAGAAAGCAAGTGTTGACAGATGTGAAAATTACCGAACTATCAGTTTAATAAGTCACGGCTGCAAAATAGTGACAACACTTCTTTACAGACGAATGGAGAAACTGGTAGAAGCCGACCTCTAAGAAGATCTGATTGTATTCTGTAGAAATGTTGGAACACGTGACGCATTACTGACCCTACGACGTATCTTAAAAGATAGATTGAGGAACGGCAAATCAACATTTCTAGCATTTGTAGAATTAGAGAAAGCGTTTGACAATGTTGACTGGAACACACTGTTTCAAATTCTGACGGTGGCAGGGGTGAAATACAGGGAGCGAAAAGCTATTTACAATTTGTACTGTAACCAGATGGCAGTTATAAGAGCAGAGGGGCAGGAAAGGGAAGGAATGGTTGAGGAGGGAGTGAGACAGGGTTGTAGCCTATCTCCGATGTTATTCAATCTGTATATTGAGCAAGCAGTAAAGGAAACAAAAGAAAAATTCGGAGTAGGTATTAAAATCCATGGAGAAGAAATAAAAACTTTGAGGTTGGCCGATGACATTGTAATTCTGTCAGAGACAGCAAAGGACTTGGAAGAGCAGTTGAACGGAATGGACAGTGCCTTGAAAGGAGGGCATAAGATGAACATCCACAAAAACAAAACGAGGATTATAGAATGTAGTCGAATTAAATCGGGTGATGCGGCGGGAATTAGATTAGGAAATGAGACGCTTAAAGTAGTAGATGAGTTTTGCTATTTGGGAGCAAAGTAACTGACGATGGTTGAAGTACAGAGAATATAACATGTAGACTGGCAATGGCAAGAAAAGTGTTTCTGAAGAAGAGAAGTTTGTTAACTTTGAGTATAGATTTATCTTTCAAGAAGTCTTTTCTGAAAGTATTTGTATGGAGTGTAGCCATGCATGGAAGTGAAACGTGGACGATAAATAGTTCAGGGAAGAAGAGAATAGAAGCTTTCGAAATGTGGTGCTACAGAAGAATGCTGAACATTAGATGGGTAGATCACATAACTAATGAGGAGATAACTATATATGACGGTAGTATCTGTTCCTGAAAGAACAGTTACCGTCGATGACCATGCAGCTTTGCTCGAAATGAAATGATAATTAAATAGACACCCTAGCTGCAAGCAGGCGTTGATACACTTCATTGGGGACATGTTGAAAATGTGTGCCCCGACCGGGACTCGAACCCGGGATCTCCTGCTTACATGGCAGGCGCTCTATCCATCTGAGCCACCGCGGGCACAGAGGATAGAGCGTCTGCAGGGACATCTATTAGGCGCACTACGAATGTAGTGTTGTGGACATGTTGGGAATGTGGATCTCACGGGGAGCGTGCAAGGGAATAGTCCCTGCAGACGCTCTAACCTCTGTGCCCGCGGTGGCGCAGATGGATAGAGCGTCTGTCATGTAAGCAGAAGATCCAGGGTTCGAGTCCCGGTCGGGGCACACATTTTCAACATGTCCCCAATGAAGTGTATCAACGCCTGCTTGCAGCTAGGGTGTCTATTTAATTATCATTTCAATGAGGAGATACTAAACAGAATTGGGGAGTAGAGGAATTTTTGGCACAACTTGACTACAAGAAGGGATCGGTTGGCAGGACATGTTCTGAGGCATCAAGGGATCACCAATTTATCGTTGGAGGGAAGCGCGGAGGGTAAGAAGGGCAAGGGAGACCAAGAGATGAATACACTAAGCAGATTCAGAAGGATGTAGGTTGCAATAGTTACTCGGAGATGACGATTCTAGCACAGGATAGAATAGCATGGAGAGATGCATCAAACCAGTCTCTGGACTGAAGATCACAACAACAACAACATGTCGAATTATTGCTTTGTGTTCTTGAACACTCGTGAAAGCTGGACAATGTGATGCCAAATAAATAGCAACTACAAGCGACGGAAATATGACTTTCTACAAAGCTAACGAGAAATTGGTGGACAGAAAGAAAATCTAATGAAGAATGCAAAAAAAAAACAGTAATCATTTGTAATTTACTTAGGCACAAAATTTTTTTCAGAAATATATTTGGAGGAGAAAACTTTGGACGTAAGCGACGGTAAGTTAACGAAGAAAACACTGTAAAGCCGGCCGTGGTGGCCGAGCGGTTCTAGGCGCTACAGTCTGGAACCGCGCGACCGCTACGGTCGCAGGTTTGAACCCTACCTCGGGCATGGGTGTTTGTGATGTCCTTAGGTTAGTTAGGTTTAAATAGTTCTAAGTTCTAGGGGACTGATGACCTCAGAAGTTAAGTCCCATAATGCTCAGAGCCATTTTTAGTCAAAACACTGAAAAATATATTGGTGATTAAAAATTATAAGGTTTTCAACATCTACATCCATACTCCGCAAGCCACCTGACGGTGTGTGGCGGAGGGTACCCTGAGTACCTCTATCGGTTCTCCCTTCTATTCCAGTCTCGAATCGTTCGTGGAAAGAAGGGTTGTCGGTATGCTTCTGTGTGGGCGCTAATCTCTCTGATTTTATCCTCATGGTCTCTTCGCGAGATATACGTAGGAGGGAGTAATATACTGCTTGACTCTTCGGTGAAGGTAAGTTCTCGAAACTTAAATAAAAGCCCGTACCGAGCTACTGAGCGTCTCTCCCGCAGAGTCTTCCACTGGAGTTTATCTATCATCTCCGTAACGCTTTCGCGATTACTAAATGATCCTGTAACGAAGAGCGCTGCTCTCCGTTGGATCTTCTCTATCTCTTCTATCAACCCTATCTGGTACGGATCCCACACTGCTGAGCAGTATTCAAGCAGTGGGCGAACAAGCGTACTGTAACCTACTTCCTTTGTTTTCGGAATGCATTTCCTTAGGATTCTTCGAATGAATCTCAGTGTGGCATCTGCTTTACCGACTATCAACTTCTTATGATCATTCCATTTTAAATCACTCCTAATGCGTACTCCCAGGTAATTTATTGAATTAACTGCTTCCAGTTGCTAACCTGCTATTTTGTAGCTAAATGATAAGGGATCTATCTTTCTATGTATTCGCAGCACATTACACTTGTCTGCATTGAGATTCAATTGCCATTCCCTGCACCATGCGTCAATTCGCTGCAGATCCTCCTGCATTTCAGTACAATTTTCCATTGTTACAACCTCTCGATACACCACAGCATCATCTGCAAAAAGCCTCAGTGAACTTCCGACGTCATCCACAAGGTCATTTATGTATATTGTGAATAGCAACGGTCGTATGACACTACCCTGCGGTACACCTGAAATCACTCTTACTTCTTAAGACTTCTCTCCATTGAGAATGACATGCTGCGTTCTGTTATGTAGGAACTCTTCAATCCAATCACACAATTGGTCTGATAATCCATATGCTCTTACTTTGTTCATTAAACGACTGTGGGGAACTGTATCGAACGCCTTGCGGAAGTCAAGAAACACAGCATCTACCTGTGAACCCGTATCAATGGCCCTCTGAGTCTCGTGGACATATAGCGCGAGCTGGGTTTCGCACGACAGTCTTTTTCGAAACCCATGCTGATTCCTACAGAGTAGATTTCTAGTCTCCAGAAAAGTCATTATACTGGAACATAATACGTGTTCCAAAATTCTACAACTGATCGACGTTAGAGATATAGGTCTATAGTTCTGCACATCTGTGCGACGTCCCTTCTTGAAAACGGGGTGACCTGTGCCCTTTTCCAATCTTTTGGAACGCTACGCTCTTCTAGAGACCTACGGTACACCGCTGCAAGAAGGGGGGCAAGTTCCTTCGCGTACTCTGTGTAAAATCGAGCTGGTATCCCATCAGGTCCAGCGGCCTTTCCTCTTTTGAGCGATTTTAATTGTTTCTCTATCCCTCTGTCGTCTATTTCGATATCTACCATTTTGTCATCTGTGCGACAATCTAGAGAAGGAACTACAGTGCACTCAGTACCAGTCAGTGCAGTCAGTACCAAACAAACAAAGTGTGAGGTTCATTAAGAATTAGGAAATGACAAACCGATTGGTATAAATGACGCATATCATTGCTTTGGTGATAATCGCTCATGAACCTGTCCGCAGAAAGCTTTTTCATTTAACTTTCTCATTTTTGGAATGAAAAGGAGCGATCTGTTTTACTTGGTGAAATACTTTGCTGTCATCTTACGGTCTTAAGAAATTTTTGTTACGAAATATTTTCATTGCGAGTTGGACCCTCATGCCAATAGTCATATTAATTAATAAAATGTAACACAGTATGCAAAGATTAGGCAGAAATAAAACATTTAGAATCAAAAAGTACTTTGTGCAAAATGTCATGTCCGCACACTTAGCGCTCACAGGTAACTGCTATGATTTGAAAATCGCAATATGCAGTAAAATGTAATTACACATTTATCTAAGTGAGCTTGACACGTTCCATTCATTGTTGATCCACTTTAGATGGCGTGTATTGTAGAATAGTTGACTGCACCGCATGTGATACGTCATTTGACGTTAGCTTGACACATTCCATTCATTAATGATTCATCTCAGATGGTGTACGTGGTACAATAGTTGATTGTACCGTATACCCCAACTAAGTTGGATCATCAGTGAATGGAACATGTCGGCTAACGTATACTGAAGTGCATTTTACTGTATTTGCAGTTTTTAAGATTTTACAGTCATCTGTAGCGCTGCATATAGGGTTAGTTGGTATGTTGGGTCAGGGGACCAAATAGCGAGGTCATCGGTGCCATCGGATTAGAGATGGATGGGGAAGGAAATTGGCCGTGCTCTTTCAAAGGAACCATCCCAGCATTTGCCAGGAGACATGTAGGGAAATCACGGAAAATCTAAATCAGAGTGGTCGGACTATTGTTTCAACCGTCGCCCTCCCGAATGCAAGTCGCTAAAACCATTGCCCCACCTCGTTCGGTTACATATACGGACATGGCCATGTGCACGAAGTGCCTTTCGATTGCAAACATTTTAATTCTGACAAAATTTGCATAAGATGCTACATTTTATCCACTAATACGACAGCTTGGCATGATTTTCCAACTCACAAGGAACACGTTTCGATACAAAAATTTCTGAAGACCAAAAGGAGAGAGCTTTGTCTGTAGAAACCGGATGCAAAAAACAAAGAATTATTTATACGATACTGGCTACATGAAGTTTTTTTCTTACCACCTCTCTTTTGAAATTACATCGGTAAACAGCCTGTGTCACTAAACTGGCTGAAACTTCATATTGTCTGATTTATTATTTTCAAAACTACACGCTGTAACATTCTTCATCATAATAGTAGAGTACTAGCAAATACTTGTTTTGTAGTACTAGCTGAAGGACTTTAAACTATTCTATTCGATGAAACAAGAATACTTGCCCACGCTTCAAACTATTGGAAATCTGTCACAGGGAAGCTGTTGAAATTAGAGTATGTGAAAAAATTTCAACAGAGACTCCGGATATGGACTCAGCAATGCTTGGAAGCGCGCAGTTGATAAAGAAAAAGTGCAGAGGGCGACTTCATACATTCCTCGCAGTTCTCCGCCTGTTGCGATGGATGGCGCTGCAAGCAACGCTGGATAAAGCGCGCAAACAAAATCTATGGACATAAAGGCCGCCACCTTCGTACGCGCCGTTTTCCACGTGAGGTCATCCAGCCAATGAGAAGCCGTCCATTGCTTAAAAAAGCGGAAGCCTCACCGGTCCACAACAGTCAGTTTTACCCCTGACGAAGATGACGGAGGTAGTCAACGAAAGCTCGGAATTTTATCCAAATTTGACGCGGCAAGTAAACCAAGAACTTTTTATGCAAGGACTCAGTCACGAAAGCCTTCGTAGTCATAGTAGTCAATGAATACGATGACAATGTAGTAAACGTGGGTTTCATGAGGACAGAATATCTCAAAACATAGGTTAACACATGCGCTAACTATCATTGGTCCTAATTGTGTGACTTAGCCCCTCAGTGCTACGAATGACTATGCTGTACAGAATAATTTCTTTAGGGTGATCTCAGGACACCAGTTGTAAGGGGTCCGCAGGCCCTTACTATTAAAATTTGCGCTCACACAGGTCGACAGGGCAAGTATCGAGTAGTGTGTGCAGGACGCGCGAGCTAGAGGGGATTCCCCGGAGTGCCGAGTGGACGGCTTGGGTAGATTCCCGCGAGGCGGGAATAACTGGGCGGAGAGCAGTGCGAAGTTAGTTGTGTGGAGGATGCCGTGAGGGTGTGTTAGGTTCCCGCGAGGCGGGCATAGCTGTGCAAAAGCCAGCAGAAATTATTGCCATTTTACCGGCAAAGGGAGTGGCCAACGCCGTGGTTTAACCCCTTTGTATCAATATTATGCGGGAAAGTGAGAAAGTTTTATTATAAAGTGATATTAGTGATATTTGAGTACCGCTATTATACTCCCGCGTCTACCGCGCCGGCATTACTTGGATTACAGTGATTGGATATTGCGTGTGACGATTAACAATAACTAAAGAGACCTGTGATGAGATTAGCCGTCATTAACAGTGTATTGACGAAGGCAGTGGCTGTCTCCTTATTTTTGTGTTTTGCTAAGAATATAGGTTTTGTTTGTGAAACTGTGTTTGCTGTCCTCATTACCACCAAACCGTACTTATTACCATATTTGTGAGGACAGTACGGAATGTAACACCTCCTGAGCAGTCCAATCCGATTGCTAGCCCATTAGGTACACGGTCACATTAATTAATTATCTAATTTTGGGCTGCTAATCAGGTCCGCGAACGAGCGGATAACTAAAAAGAATAAAAGGACGTGTTACACAGTGACACAGAAATACAGAAACTACCAGCTACAGTACCACCAGCGCGCTCCTGAATCATGGACAGCCAGAGCAGTTTAATAGTACGAACCGAGAGATCGACAACAACCAACGACGTCTCACAGGACGGCGTTGGCTGACCAATAGGAAGCCGTAAGAGGCCCAAAAGATAGAGCTGATGATTATACTTTATGAATGTTCTAATAAAGTACTCGGCACTGAGCGGTAATACGATTTTTAGGATGTTGTTATAAATTTCGACACACTTCTTTGCTTTTGTGACGAATACTTTCGTGTATAGTTGCCATCGTTTACATTATGCAACATAGTCATCCAAGACGATAAGACAGAATAGGAAGCTCCTGGGATTAATAATGAAGTATTTGCGTAAGAGTGTTAGTGACTGACCTCTAATGTTAGCCCAAGATTGGGTGAGATTTCATTATATAATTTATGCCTGGTTTACGAAAATGTTAAAAATTATGAGACAGTAAAATTTCCTTATCGACTCTCTGTATGTTCCGAAAACGAAAGATTCTCGGAAACTAAATCAGGGTGACTGCCTTCCAGTACTATTCACTATAAACTGTGGGTTCATAAGAAACCACGACCCCGATTTTATGCCCTGAAATGTTACCCCTTTGTGTTAAATCTGACTCGTATGTGAATAATCGCATTCTTAGTAAGTTTCGCAATGGCAAAGATTTTAGAAAAAGCGCAAGTGAGTAAAAGATGATAGGGAAGCGGGATGAGCAAGTGCTCTTGCGAGAGCTAACCAAGTAGTTGAATTGAATCTTACAAATACAATTTGTATATCGCAATTGTTTTTGCTCTCTATATCTTACAATACCTAATTGAAAATAACTGAGCGAAAGTGCTAGCAGAATGTTTAATCTCAAAATTTACCTCTTCGCTGGGACGTGTTTCACAGTTCACCACCGTCACAGATTTATTTGTGTAGCCGAAAACTTTGTTTAATAATATCCTCATCTTTTCTCGGGGTTCTCTGTTGCCTAACGGTTTGAAATGCAACTAAAGTTAATACAGTGCATTCGGGAAATTAACTGTAACGTGAGCACATGTGGAAGTATGGAACTCGTTAAGATTAACTTAGATACAGTTTTTGAACCACTTGGACACAGGTTAATGGCAATGATGATAAACCGGTAAGAATATTAACTTATGTACACACTTAATGCAATGATCAATAATTGAATACGCGATCTCGTATTTCATGTACAAATCCATTTTAAGCAGATATTAGCATTAAGGACCTAAACGTTATTTGATGAGTGTAAGAGAAATACGTTATGAATATACGAGGGCCGTTCAGAAAGTAACCTCCGGTTGATTTAAAAAAATACACCAAGTTAAATAAAAATATTTTAATATATACATCTTACAACTACATCTTTGCACTATTTTTCTACATAGTCTCCATAGCGATTGAGGCACTTATCGTATCTCTTCACAAGCTTTGAAATTCCTTCTGCATAAAAATCACCCGCTTGTGCCTGGAGCCAGCCTGTGACCGCATCTTTGAGCTCTTCGTCGTCATCAAACCGCTGTGACCCGAGCCATTTCTTCAAATGCATGAAGAGGTGATAATACTTGGCGCCAGGTCTGGGCTGTAAGGTGGATGGTTGATGACGTCCCACTTGAAGGACTCAAGAAGGGCCGTTGTTCTGCGAGCAGAGTGAGGACGGGCGTTATCGTGCAAAAAATGATACCGGAAGTCAGCATACCACGGCGTTTGTTCTGTATAGCCCGTCGTAACTTTTTTATTGTTTCACAGTACACGTCTTGATTAATGGTCGTACCACGTTCCATGAATTCAACCAACAACACCCCTTTGGCATCCCAAAACACCATTGCCATCAGTTTTCTGGCAGAAAAATCTTGCGAGGCTTTTCTTGGTTTGGTAGGCGAATTTGAATGTGCCCACATCTTTGATTGTTCTTTTGTCTCAGGGTTCACGTACTTAATCCAGGTTTCGTCACCGGTCACGATTCTGTTTAACAATGGTTCTCCTTCGTCCTCATAACGTGACAGAAAGTCTAATGCAGAGGCCATTCTTTGAGTTTTGTGGTGGTCGGTAAGAATTTTGGGCACCCATCGTGCACAGAACTTACGGTAACCCAATCTTGCTGTCACTATCTCGTACAAGAGAGTCTTAGAAATCTGTGGAAAACCAGTAGACAACTCCGACATTGAGAAACGTCGATTTTCACGAACTTTTGCATCAACTGTCTGAACGAGTTCGTGAGTCACCAATGATGGTCTACCACTCCTCTCTTCATCACGAACGTTTTCTCGTCCACTTTTAAATAAACGTACCCATTCACGGACAACTCCTTCACTCATAACTCTTGGTCCGTACACGGCACAAAGCTCACGATGAATAGCTGCTGCAGAATATCCTTTGGCTGTAAAAAACCTTATGACAGCACGCACTTCACATTTGGCGGGGTTTTCTATTGCAGCACACATTTCAAACTGCCACAAAAACTAAACTAGCGCAGGTACGACGTTCACTCGACCACAGCTTGATGCCGACTGACCTGTTGAGTGCGTGAACGCACAGATGGCGTCGCTACTCCCCCCACAACCCGCTCTGTGACCAATCGGAGGTTACTTTCTGAACCGCCCTCGTATATATCTAAAAAGCACAAAGACGCTGCATGCAGTCACACTAAAATATCTCACGAGTGAGATAGCGAGGAACCATCCTACCACATATTTTAGTCTCCTGACTAGTTTGTTGTGGTCCTCCACGAATCCCTCCTCCGCGCCAACCTCTTCATCGCATAGCTGCACTTGCAACCCACATCATCAATTACTTTTTGTATGTATCCCAATCTCTGTCTTCCTCTATAGTTTTACCCTGAACAGCTTGCTATATTACAACTGAAGTTATTCCCCGACGTCTTAAAACATGTCCTAACATCCTGTAGCTTCTTCTTGTCAGTGTTTTCCATAAGTTGCTTTCTTCGCTCATTTTGCGCAGTACCTCCTCATTTCTTGTTTATCAGTGCACCTAGTTTCCAACTCGGTTTCGTAGCGCCACATCTCAAATGCTTCAATTCTCTTCTGTTTCGGTTTTCCCACTGACAGTGATTCGCTAGAATGCAAAACGTACATTCTCAGAATTTTTTCCCTCACATTGAGCCCTATGTTTGATAATAGAAGACTTCCCTTGGTCACAAATACACTTTATGCTTAGTAGTCTGCTTCTTACGTCCTCATTGCTCCTTCCGTCGTTGATTATTTTGCTGCCTAGGTAGCAGAATTCCTTAACTGCCTACTTCGTCACCCCCCCCCCCCAAATCCAATGTCAAGTTTATCTCTGTTCTCTTTTCCGCTACTTCTCATTGCTTTCGTCTTTATCGATTTTCTGGCTCTGAGCACTATGGGACTTAACTGCTGTGGTCATCAGTCCCCTAGAACTTAGAACTACTTAAACCTAACTAACCTAAGGACATCACACACATCCATGCCCGAGGCAGGATTCGAACCTGCGACCGTAGCGGTCACGCGGCTCCAGGCTGTAGCGCCTAGAACCGCACGGCCACTCCGGCCGGCCTATCGATTTACTCTCAGTCCATATTCTGTACTCAATGGACTGTTTATTCCACTCAGGAGATCCTGCCATACTTCTTCACTTTCAGCAAGGGAAGCTATGTCTTTAGTGACTCTTACCATTGACTTCCTTTCACCATGAATTTTAATCACAATCTTGAATGTTTCTTTTATTTAAGGTCGATTTATAGACTGAACATTAGGAGCGACAGACTGCATTCCTGCGCTACACCCTTTTTAATTGAATCACTTCTTTCTTGGTTTTCCATTCTTGCTGTTCTCTCTTGGTTCTTGTATATATGTGTCACTGACTGCATAGCTCCTCCCTTTGGAGATTCGAATCCTCTCGGGCATGGGTGTATGTGTTGTTCTTAGCATAAGTTAGTGTAAGTAGTGAGTAAGGCTAGAGACCGCTGACCTCAGCAATTTGGATCCTTAGAAATTCACAGACATTTGCACTTGTATATATCGTGTATTACCAGTCTGTGGGGCGACGGTTGGGATTTTATGTTGTATATAAAATGTTTTGTAAAATATAGAAAACGTGCATTTCCCGGCCGATGCACCATTTGTGGGGCGGCGGGTGGAATTAGTATTGTTGTTATATAATATTTGGTTTGTATTATGGAAAAGATGCCTTTCCTGGCCGATTTACCATACGTGGGGCCGAATTAATTATTATATAAATGTTCCTATTATTTATGCTGTCTTTTGCCGTTCTCAACACTGGCTCTCCAACTATAATATTGGTAACCAGAAAGTGATTAGCAAAACGTGAAGCCTGTAATTAGAATTCCTAGTGCCCACTTCATCTGAGAAATACACTTATAGCTACAGCTTATAGCTCTGAGGAATTAGGAGATTGCCTGGGATTCATAATCACAAACGATCCTGTAAAAACGTTCGGTGTATTCTGAAAGTCACGGATAAAAAAAAAAATAACCACACAATTTGACTAACAGAGCAGTTCAGAGTCTAATGCGCTGATGCAACTATAACTGTCCAAATTAAATGTTTAAGTGAATGCTCGCCATAATTTGATGATAATGTTCATCAAACGCCACGCTAAACAATGGTAGAATGTTTGTCCCGCGGCGGCACGTGAAAATACGACATACGCAAACTGAAGGTAGATCATTAAAGTCATCCCAAAAATAACACTTCACTCGAAAAAGATTTCATGGTTACGCGTATCCCAAGTAACTTATTACGGCATCCGAGGTTGTTTATAGCAATGATACCTACGCGTCGTGACTCCCGGGACGGATGGTGCGCACATCAGCGTCTGGAACGAACTGGGGCCTTACTTCCTCGCGCAGCGCTCTTATATGTAAAGCCGCGGTGCGGACTACTAAGGGAACGCCAGATCAAAATTGCTCTTCCGACTAGCCGCTGGGCTAGTAATGCACCACTTCAAGTCATTGAATAAATCATCGCTTCCTTTGCTGTTGGCCGATGAAGCTCACAATTTAAATGTGCAATCAGCACACAGGTAAGTAATCATGATAAAAGTCTGACGTGGCTAAGTCAAATATTTTGGGCGAGAGAATTAATTTAATTACACTACACGCAGTAGACAAGCTCTGAACTTGCCCTTTGGAGATACGCTATCGCTATAGTTTTATAGTTATTCAATTGAAACTTGTCACATCTTTATGATTATAGCGGATCTCCCTTCTACTTCAATTTAAACATCCTAGCCTTATTTATTCGCCTACTTAATCTATCTTGCTTCCTTAATTTTTAAGACAAAACCACAAAAACATGAATTTCAACAAAAATTTTAATCAGTGAGATCCAGAATACTGTTTCTACTAAATTATTATGAAAAAGGAATCTAAATATAAATTTTTAAGTTTCTAGCTCTTTTCTGTTGCGCCAATGATTTTTACAGAAAAACGTCCAAATTATGAAAATCTTTAAAGTTATTGAACTGACATTCAACACATATTGATTTAGTATTACTCCTGACATGCTAGAACCGTTTCAGGTTATTTACTTGATTTTCAAAGTATTGCGCAACATTTATGACGTCAGAGCTAGTTACAACGGACTAGGCTGGCACACAATGGAAAGACTGATGTGAATTTTATACGGCGTGAGTAGGCTGCTTCCCTACATCACCCGCTACTTAATTCTTTTTTTGAATGTTAATGAGAGAAGAAAAATTAATTACAAAAAGGAAAGCAAGAGTACAGCTTAACTCCCTATGATAAATTAAAATTGAAATATAAACATATGGAAATATTAAAAGAAAACTGATTACCTACTTCAATTTTTTAAATTGCTAGCATGTTCACTGCATCTTAAGCAACATTATCCCTCAAAATTTAAGCAAAATCAATGAAACACTTTGGCATACATATTGCATTAGACAGACAAACACATAAAATATGTAAAATTATGAAAATCTTAAATCCATTAAATACATTTTTACATACACAAATTCAAAGAAAATAACACAGTTATTCATGATACATAAACAGATGATTATATCTTAGCAGTCTTTTCTAAACCTGAAAGAAAATTACACAAATCATGACAATTTCATTTTTACACACGTGGTTGTAGCCGCTTTGGCTGGCGTTCTACACTTCCATTCACAAGGGTAGAGGAGGGGAAGTTGCTATGGTGTGCGTCCTTCCCGTTCACTCTAAATTACATGGGGAAAGGGGAGGGGTCACTGTGAGTTGTGTCCAAGTCACTCCACGCTTTCACGCAGCTACCAGGCTGCCATTATCTGGTTTGTCCTGTAGAACAAACAAAAAGAGTGCCTCAGACTCTGTTCACTTAATATCTAAGGGTGGGTAACAATGAAATGGGGATATATACATTTTCTCTTTTAATATGTTACTGGAACAAAGTTAACAGAACTTTTTCAATTTTACTCTCGCAGTTACTTAACTGTCATAAAATCGATAAACAAATGGCTCAAAACGCCGTTAGTCACGTACTAGAGACAATTTATGCTCAAGGCATACAATCATAAATCCTATTTAATTTCAATTTATTGTTTCTGGGCTGGAACACTGGACCAATGCTCGGTACATTCTTGATACATTTGTATTTTATTTACTTAGCTGACTCATCTTCGATTACCTTATTCTTAGAGATAGTATGAGTATATTTGATTAGTAGTTGTCTTCTCAGCTTACTTGTACATGTGAGTGACATGTGGTAATAGTACAGTTCTGAGTGTTCAAAACACACTACGTTTAGTTGACTACTAAATCCACTTATAGGTCCTCTGCTGCTGTGTCAGTTCCACATCTGAAATTATGTACTTACTTCATCGAAGTATATTTATGCTGAGCTATAAATAATGTTTCACGTCTGCCATTATGTTACTCAAATATGTTGCTAGTGTATTTACTTATTTAACACTCACTGTATTAAAATTTAAAGCATAGGATAGCACATTTATTTCATATCTATAGTGTATTGCAGCTGATCAGTTTGCTCCCGTGGCAATCCATTTCCACACGATCGGACGCTGAAACCACAGGTAGTCTCTCTCGACCTACCACTAAAGTGCATTAGGTAATTATGGACGAGCGTAATGCTAAATTCCTTAAACATATAGGACACCATGAGCTGCTCTGTCTCATCTAACATAAGGGTACCTATGGTCGCATTCACGCCTCCAACTCATAACCTCAATACATGTAGGTGTGTCCTGTCACACACTACACCAAATAACGGCCAGCTCCAACCTTATAAATACTTCAGGGAAGTGTCCTTCACGTCTCAACCACAAACACTACTCAATTCTATTACACTGCCATTCCTTGCTACACAAGGTGAGTTCATTTTTACAACTTATCTGTCTATTTTTCATAACACTAAGCAATCTCTTTTACTATTAATTAGTTAGCTCTACAGCATACAATAGGTTTCACTGCCACTTCAGATCCTGCTTGTACACGAATTTATATATCTTTTTTAAATATTATTGTGGTATCATTTCCAATAAAACAACACTTTGTACTTACAATATTACCAGGGTTCTATACATACTTGTTACTCAAATACCTTTGTATCTTAATTACATCATACTTCTCTGTTGTTTATGTCACTGTTCGGTTTGTCACATTAGGTATTTTCTTTCACTAATCGGTGGATAGAATGGTTACAGAACTCATGGCTTGATAGCCATGACGGAAAATTTTCGTATTGCAAAGAAGGAGTCGAAACTTTGGTGGATAGGAAAGATGAAGAATGAGTGAGACCTGAAAAGGAAAGATCTCGCACAGCTGGGACTGCACAGTTGCCACACTGTATAGAGGTTACCGAACAACCTCTTCCCTACAGAATTCATTAGTTTATTATTGGCTTGATAACCATAACGGAAAATTTAGTATTTGAGAGTAAGAGCAGAAATTTTGGTGGATAGTAAAGATGAAGAATGAGTGAGACCTGAAATGGAAAGAAGATCTCACACAGCTGGGACTGCACAGCTGCCACACTGTGTAGAGGTTACAGAACAACCTCCTCCATATAGAATTCATTAGTTTATTAAAATTTTCGTATTGGAAAGAAGGGGTCGAAATTTTTGTAGATAGGAAAGATTAAGAATGAGTGAGACCTGAAATGAAAGAAGATCTCACACAGCTGGGACTGCACAGCTGCTACACTGTGTAGAGGTTACAGAACAACCTCCTCGCTATAGACTGCATTGGTTTCAGAAATTTTTCGTAATGGAAAGAAGGGGTCAAAATTTTTGTAGATAGGAAAGATGAAGAATGAGTGAGATCTGAAATGGGAAAGAAGATCTCACACTGCTGGGACTGCACAGCTGCCACAGTGTGTAGAGGTTACAGATCAACCTCCTCCCTACAGAATTCAT
This sequence comes from Schistocerca nitens, assembly GCF_023898315.1. Classification (NCBI taxonomy): domain Eukaryota; kingdom Metazoa; phylum Arthropoda; class Insecta; order Orthoptera; family Acrididae; genus Schistocerca; species Schistocerca nitens. Next base: position 52,701,419 of record NC_064620.1, read on the forward strand.
TAGCTTATTATTGGCTTGATAACAATAACGGAAAATTTTAGTATTTGAGAGTAAGAGCCTAAATTTTGGTGGATAGTAAAGATGAATGAGTGAGACCTAAAAAGGAACGAAGATCTCACACAGCTGGGACTGTACAGCTGCCACTCTGTGTAGAGATTACACAACAACCTTTTCCCTACAGAATTCATTCATAACCTTTGACCAAGCCAGGTCGATTTGAAAATACCTTATGATGCCTTTTTAAAACCTGTCTCAGTTCTTCCTTCTGATTAGCTGAAATTTTATCGATTTCCTGCAATTTGGCTTCTATCTTGTCCAAAATAATTGCTTCTTCTTCTTCTGTGTTTAGCTTACTTTTTCCTAAAATTTACACCTTCGTCCAAATATCTTCTATTTTTCAGAACTCGTATAGGCAGCTCCCAAGTTTCATCATTAGTTACTACATGTTTATCAATAAAAGGTATCGTAATTACTCCGGTTATCGGCAAGATCATTTTTAACTGGCTTTTTTCAAAGTCAACAACACTCTGATATTTTGACAAGAAATCTATGCCAATTAAAACCTCAATACTGAGATTGTTTACAATTAAGCATGGATGATCAATTAAATTACCATTAATGTTAAAGCGCAGCAAAGCTTCTTGTTTTACCGTTTTTGACACCTTGCCAGTAGCACCAATTATTCTTAGTCCTGATACCCTCATTACTGTAAGCTTGTCTTTACCAGGTAATGCACCAAAGAAGGACTGAGATATCGCACTCACCTCACTTCCACTGTCTAAGAGACAACGTACATTGATACCCAACATATTCCCTGTTACTATAGGGTGGCTTATTCTAGTTTGTATAGGTGGTTCCTCAAACTCATCCAATAGTTCCTTTTGTATTTGTCTCCAACTAAAGTGATCGACATCTGTCTTCATTACATTTAGGTTAAAGTGTGTAGGGGTTTCCTTAATTACATTTTCAGCTGCCTTTTCCAGTCTGTCTGTTAATTTCAAATCGAAACACCGCACGACTTCATTACATTTAGTTTGCTGAACATGACCCAAATTACTGTAGTCTGAGCGATTCTGCGCCTCCAGACCGGGCATAACATTAGTTACAGCTAAACCACTTTCACTATTATCGTCGGGTTCCTTCTCAAGTGACAACTGGTCACAGCTACTGGGTTCATCGACCCCCAACAGGCTATCCTTCACATTCTCACTTACCTCCTTTCCTAAATCTATTAGTACAGTATCAACATCCTGCACAGGCACTGTAGATAAGAGCACATCATCCTCATCGTAAATATAAGCATGAATTTCTTCTGCTTCTTCACCTGACAATTCAGTATTTTGTAGCTCCTCCGTATCGTTACACTGCTGTGCCTTCTCTTTCTCTTCCCACTTAGAAAGCGTCTCTAACACGGTATCTATCAAATACTGTGAGTGATCTAATATTTCTGTTGTATCCTCAGATGCTACCGACCCTTCATCCACATGTTCCATTTGAGTATTCTGATCTGTCTTACCAATTAGTGTAATTAGTGGCTTAGGAAAAGTAACCGCCTGGTGAGCGCCAGTGTCCTCATAGACGGGGACTAGTTTTCCTGCCTCGGCCTACTACTGTTTCCTTTATTTCCATTATAGTTAACTAGCACAGCATTGCTTTCCACACTGTTGTTTACCTGCATAATTTTTTTCGGAACAAAATTACTATAATTTGGATGCCATTGTTGGTTCTGATAATTATTTCTCCAATTCCTACCTCTCTTAGGATGGCGAACACCTACTGTTCTGATGTTTACATTGCCATTCTGCTCATTCTTAAAAGTACTAATAGCATTTCTGTTATTACGTGCTTGCTCCTCATTGGCAGCCACACGCTCTACACGTTCCAAATATTCAATGAAACTATCCAGATTGTCCCTAGGGGCAGAAGTAATCCTAGTTTGCCAATACCATGGCAGTTTGGCTTCAAGACCTAGTATTATCATTTCAGGTTTTAGCTTTTCGGCCAAGTGTGACAAACGTGAGATCCATGACCTGGCAAACTCTTTAATAGATTCCTTGCCTGCATTGAAGCGTTTTCCACTCCAAAATTCTCTCAACACTTCATTTTGCTTATTACTAGACCAATACTCATTAATGAAAGCTGTTTTAAATTCCGCTAATGTTTTGCACTTCAACATAACATCAGCTGACCAACGCATGGCGTCACCTGCTGAATGGCTTCTAATAAATGAGATTTTCTCTCGTTCAGACCAAGTTGGTGGAATCACATCTTCAAAATCGTCCCAGAAATCTAGCGGGTGGATATTTTTATCTGGATCGAACCGCAAGAACTGCCGACACCCGATAAAAGCGGCGTTTGCAGCTACAACTTGTTGCATACTACCATTACCAGAAGTAACTGAAGCTACTTTACTCTCAATGTTAGCAATGTTAGTACTAATATTTTCTACTTTCATTTCAACATTATCTACTCTTTACACAATATGAGTAGTATTAGTTTTGATTGCGTCTACTTCTGCTTGACATATGATTACTTTTATATTAACATCTTTAAACCTATCTGAGCACAGTTCAGACTCCGCCTCGATCTTTTCTGTTAACTTGTGCTGCAGCTCCGCATCTTCCATTTGGAAGTCTTTGCGAACCTCAGAAACTTCGTATTTTATTGTTTTATACATCTCAGATAACTGTTGAGCAACCTTTTTCTTAATATTCTCATGGTTGTAATCAATTTTATAATTTAAACTATCCAGATCCTCTTTCAACTTATTGCAACCAGCCTTGAAGGAAGTTTCTAATTCAGCTTTATTGGATTCTAATTTATTGTCCATTGCCTCAAACAGTTTATGAAAATTGGTTTGGCTGGCCACAATTTCATACTTTAATTCAGCTGTCATTCTAGCATTACTGGTAGCTATTGCTTGTAATATAACATTTAAATCAATAGCCCCAGGATCTTTGGGTTGCTCACTAGCTGGCTTTTTATCACATTCAGGTGACCAAAAACTAGCTTCAACACCAGAATCATCAAAACTAAATGAAACTTCTGATTGATCAGTCATATCTAACTTCTCCTTCCTAAACTCTACCATCTCTGATGACTGTTTCATTTTTAATTCATCAGAGAAACTATCATCCAATAAATTAACAATTTCTGATATCTCCCTTACTACAGGGGTCTCTATTATTGAACCATTGCCCCTTTTCACACTACTGTCAGGAGACAATACTTCATATTTTAGTTTAACATTACTATTTTCATGCATATTTACACTTGAATCGTTGTCTGGATTTGTCTGATTTAACTTTAACCTCAGTTTCTTCTGGCGGTTCCATCGCCGAAAGTCTTTTAGTGCAGGTTAGTAAAATTTTTAACAGCTTTTTACTTAACTTAGTTCCTTCTGTTCGACGTATGACGTTGCCGGCGCAGAGTACCAAGGATTACTGATGCGATGCAGCGCGTTGAACTACAGACGGCACTTCCACGGCTGCTGTGCGTTTGCGTGGCCTGCAACTGCATGCGTGGCTCCAGTTGCTCCGGCGGACGACTGCGGTGAGGCGAAACTGGCTTCTCGCGATGCCGGCAGCGACGCTAGACTCAGTGCCACCTCCGTCAATTCAGATGCGTTGTTAATCCAATTGTGTCGTCCACATGCACACGTAACACTATCACTGTTCTATTACTCAGTTGCGTGTCGCATTTCCCTCCAAAATCAGAATTTTTAAAAATCACTTTCACTTTTACTCAGTTTCTTCCCAGCCAATGCATCATATGTGGGGCGGCGGTTGGGATTTTATGTTGTATATAAAATGTTTTGTAAAATGTAGAAAAGATGCATTTCTCGGCCGATGCACCATTTGTGGGGCGGCTGGTGGAATTATTGTTGTTATTTAAATGTTTGATACTGTTTGGTTTGTAATGTAGAAATTATGCATTTCCCGGCTGATGCACCATTTTTGGGGCGGCGGGTGGAATTAGTATTGTTGTTATATAATGTTTGGTTTGTATTATGGAAAAGATGCCTTTCCTGGCCGATTTACCATACGTGGGGCCGAATTAATTATTATATAAATGTTCCTATTATTTATGCTGTCTTTTGCCGTTCTCAACACTGGCTCTCTAACTACAATATTGGCAACCAGAAAGTGATTAGCAAAACGTGAAGCCTGTAATTAGAATTCCTAGTGCCCACTTCATCTGAGAAATACACTTATAGCTACAGCTTATAGCTCTGAGGAATTAGGAGATTGTCTGGGATTCGTAATCACAAACGATCCTGTAAAAACGTTCGGTGTATTCTGAAAGTCACAGATAAAAAAAAAAATATCCACACATTTTGACTAACAGAGCAGTTCAGAGTCTAATGCGCTGATGCAACTATAACTGTCCAAATTAAATGTTTAAGTGAATGCTCGCCATAATTTGATGATAATGTTCATCAAACGCCACGCTAAACAATGGTAGAATGTTTGTCCCGCGGCGGCACTTGAAAATACGACATACGCAAACTGAAGATAGATCATTAAAGTCATCCTAAAATTAACACTTCACTCGAAAAAGATTTCATGGCTACGCGTATCCCAAGTAACTTATTACGGCATCCGAGGTTGTTTATAGCAATGATACCGACGCGACGCGACTCCTGGTACAGATGGTGCGCACCTCAGTGTCTGGAGAGAACTGGGGCCTTACTTCTTCGCGCAGCGCTCTTATATATAAAGCCGCGGTGCGGACGGCTAAGGGAACGCCTGATCAAAATTGCTCTCCCGACTAGCCGCTGGGCTAGTAATGCACCACTTCAAGTTATTGAATAAATCATCGCTTCCTTTGCTGATGGACGATGAAGCTCAAAATTTAAATGTGCAATCAGCACACAGGTAAGTAATCATGATAAAAGTCTGACGTGGCTAAGTCAAATATTTTGGGCGAGAGAATTAATTTAATTACACTACACGCAGTAGACAAGCTCTGAACTTGCCCTTTGGAGATACGCTATCGCTATAGTTTTATAGTTATTCAATTGAAACTTGTCACATCTTTATGATTATAGCGGATCTCCCTTCTACTTCAATTTAAACATCCTAGCCTTATTTATTCGCCTACTTATTCTATCTTGCTTCCTTAATTTTTAAGACAAAACCACAAAATCATGAATTTCAACAAAAATTTTAATCAGTGAGATCCAGAATACTGTTTCTACTAAATTATTATGAAAAAGGAATCTAAATATAAATTTTTAAGTTTCTACCTCTTTTCTGTTGCGCCAATGATTTTTACAGAAAAATGTCCAAATTTTGAAAACGGTTAAAGTTATTGATCTGACATTCAACACATATTGATTTAGTATTACTCCTGACATGCTAGAACCGTTTCAGGTTATTTACTTGATTTTTAAAGTATTGTGCAACGTTTATGACGTCAGAGCTAGTTACAGCGGACTAGGCTGGCACACAATGGAAAGACTGATGTGAATTTTATACGGCGTGAGTAGGCTGCTTCCCTACAAGTATTTCCCTACAGCTTTAATTATTCTCAGATTTTCGGACATCTTGCATCATTTTACATTGTCAAATGCTTTTCCTAAGTCGACAAATCCCATAAAAGTACCTTGGTTTTTCTTCAGCCTTGCTTTCACTATCATGCGCAGAGTCAGAACTGCATCTCTGATGCCTTTACCTTTCCTGAAGCCAAATAGAATGTCATCTCACTGATCCTCAGTTGTTTCCCCCCAGTATTCTGTATATTATTCTTCACTTCCACATGATAAAGCGTCTGTATTTGCGAGGTAGAGTTGGCCCGTCGTTATCATAGTTGCAAACTGAATGCAAGAGCGTAGAAAGAAGAGTGATCCTTTTAAAGAATTGCATGCTTTCCATCAGGTGTATTGTTTATTCTTGATTTTCTACCACTTTCGGTCGTAGGAAGAACAAAAACAGTACTTTAGATGGATATGGAATTCAACATTCCATGTGACAAAATAAAAACCAGCGCAGTCCTGTGGAAAGTTCATTTGCATATGCATCTAACGTACAGCTTTTGTACTTCCTGTGAAAATGGTGACTACAAACGAAACCGGTAGAAAATAAAAATAAATTTGTACATCCGTTGGCAAACAAGCAATTCTTGAAATTCCCGACAGCTGGTAGAGACCTTTTGTCTGCTGCTGAGCATTCGTATTGTATTACTTCCGTCAAAGTTTCGTTGACTTTGAAACGTCCCCTTAGAAAAATTTATGAATTACCGTGCTGGTAAACTCCTTACGTTATTTGATTTTCAAACAGCTGAGCAAAACTGAACGTACTCAGACATTTCTCTCTTTACTTATTCTGATCATCACTGTACTGACACACAATATATTTAGCGCAACGCAATCTGACTTCTAATAACCCCTAAAAAAGAATGGCCCTAACTAACAATAACCTATACATTTCATGGATCACTTACCTCAGAAAAATCTTCATTACTCGAACTACTGCAATACAGAGAGCGCCAATACTGCCAGCTAAATAAAAGATTCTAACTACTGAAGTCACTAACTACTGATAGCCATAGTTAGCAAATGAAAGATTTTATACAAAACAAACAATGTATTTACCTTAATAGTGTTCAAAAGTATATATATATATATATATATATATATATATATATATATATATATATATATATATATATATATATATACTCCTGGAAATGGAAAAAAGAACACATTGACACCAGTGTGTCAGACCCACCATACTTGCTCCGGACACTGCGAGAGGGCTGTACAAGCAATGATCACACGCACGGCACAGCGGACACACCAGGAACCGCGGTGTTTGCCGTCGAATGGCGCTAGCTGCGCAGCATTTGTGCACCGCCGCCGTCAGTGTCAGCCAGTTTGCCGTGGCATACGGAGCTCCATCGCAGTCTTTAACACTGGTAGCATGCCGCGACAGCGTGGACGTGAACCGTATGTGCAGTTGACGGACTTTGAGCGAGGGCGTATAGTGGGCATGCGGGAGGCCGGGCGGACGTACCGCCGAATTGCTCAACACGTGGGGCGTGAGGTCTCCACAGTACATCGATGTTGTCGCCAGTGGTCGGCGGAAGGTGCACGTGCCCGTCGACCTGGGACCGGACCGCAGCGACGCACGGATGCACGCCAAGACCGTAGGATCCTGCGCAGTGCCGTAGGGGACCGCACCGCCAGTTCCCAGCAAATTAGGGACACTGTTGCTCCTGGGGTATCGGCGAGGACCATTCGCAACCGTCTCCATGAAGCTGGGCTACGGTCCCGCACACCGTTAGGCCGTCTTCCGCTCACGCCCCAACATCGTGCAAAAAAAATGGCTCTGAGCACTATGGGACTCAACTTCTGAGATCATTAGTCCCCTAGAACTTAGAACTAGTTAAACCTAACTAACCTAAGGACATCACAAACATCCATGCCCGAGGCAGGATTCGAACCTGCGACCGTAGCGGTCTTGCGGTTCCAGACTGCAGCGCCTTTAACCGCACGGCCACTTCGGCCGGCCCAACATCGTGCAGCCCGCCTCCAGTGGTGTCGCGACAGGCGTGAATGGAGGGACGAATGGAGACGTGTCGTCTTCAGCGATGAGAGTCGCTTCTGCCTTGGTGCCAATGATGGTCGTATGCGTGTTTGGCGCCGTGCAGGTGAGCGCCACAATCAGGACTGCATACGACCGAGGAACACAGGGCCAACACCCGGCATCATGGTGTGGGGAGCGATCTCCTACACTGGCCGTACACCACTGGTGATCGTCGAGGGGACACTGAATAGTGTACGGTACATCCAAACCGTCATCGAACCCATCGTTCTACCATTCCTAGACCGGCAAGGGAACTTGCTGTTCCAACAGGACAATGCACGTCCGCATGTATCCCGTGCCACCCAACGTGCTCTAGAAGGTGTAAGTCAACTACCCTGGCCAGCAAGATCTCCGGATCTGTCCCCCATTGCGCATGTTTGGGACTGGATGAAGCGTCGTCTCACGCGGTCTGCACGTCCAGCACGAACGCTGGTCCAACTGAGGCGCCAGGTGGAAATGGCATGGCAAGCCGTTCCACAGGACTACATCCAGCATCTCTACGATGGTCTCCATGGGAGAATAGCAGCCTGCATTGCTGCGAAAGGTGGATATACACTGTACTAGTGCCGACATTGTGCATGCTCTGTTGCCTGTGTCTATGTGCCTGTGGTTCTGTCAGTGTGATCATGTGATGTATCTGACCCCAGGAATGTGTCAATAAAGTTTCCTCTTCCTGGGACAATGAATTCACGGTGTTCTTATTTCAATTTCCAGGAGAGTATATATATATATATATCAGTTCATGACATCAAGTCTTACAAATTTACTGTCTCTGATGGACACACGTCCAGATCATCCGCTCTCAAAACTTCGCCATCTCTCTCCCCACATCCACCACTGCTGGCGGCTCACCTCCAACTGCGCAACGCTACGTGCTGTTAACAGCCAACTGCCCAACACTAAAATAGCAAATTCCAACAATGCAAACCAACCACAGACTGCACACAGCACAGTCAGTGATTTTCATACAGAGCGCTACGTGGCTTTACCAACATAAAAAGCTAAACAGCCTACTTACAACTTGTTCAGACGCAACTCACAGTTTTTCACGCTCAGCTGTGCTACCTCAGTAGATGGATGACAACAAATTTCTGAGATATTTAAGTGCCTATTAATGTGCGCGCAAATAAGCGTCATGAAAGATGCCTAAAAATAGAAGCCTTTCAATGTTATTCCGTAGGTGCTAAAGTGTTTTTGGATGATTTCTGATTTTTGGTAGACTCCTGTCAATTAATAACCACAGCTTTTTCAATCGAGTTTGCTTTGACTGCTAGAGCTTTATTGCAAGGTTACCTTACCTGGAAGGTAATTTGTCGCTAGTACCGGGGGTAATGGCAACTTAACCGGTCCGCAAAGTTATCTAGTCGTGGTAGGTACGTCCATTTAGGGTGGCAATAGAGAACAGTGACAGCCACGACAGAGATGGGACCGATTCATTTTGTGTGACCGATATGGTCAGTGAATCATATTTCTGTTACTTTTAAGGATCAACGATCTCGTATCGTAAGGGTAGTCAGTGCCTCCGTAAGAGACCTTGTGCTAGGAGGCTTGTTGACGGGAGTCTTGTATTGGTGAACTTGGGTAGTCAGAGGAGTTGTGAGAGCCAGTAGTACATAGTAAGATTACGTACAGTAGCATTCCTTCGACAATCAATAGTTTGTGCTTACAGAAGTGCACGTTTTACAGCAAGCGCTCACTAGCTGATCCGGCCTGAGGGTTTGTAGGTAACAAACAGCAAGCAGCTGTTGCAAAGTCTCGTGTGTACGGATCGAATGTACTGATTGTTTTAACGTTGTTAAAGCAAATTGTTATTCAAATTATGATTTCAAATGACATCCTAACTTCCATTTGAATTGTCATTCACGTCTCGTTTTCAGTGACCGTGTAGGTATGATTCTTCCAGGGATGTAGCGAGAGGAATAAGAGCATAAACTGAGAAGAGGTCAACATAGCAGCTTCCCGCAGAAAAAATGGCCTGATGTGGTGTGGAGGTCAAATGTCATGAGACTTTATTGCATGTTTCTTCTCTCAATATTTCGATGTTTCTGTATTAACAAATCCAATACTCTCGTTATAATAATGTACATGGTCCATCTTATCTGCTGTTCCTTTGTGTTGGATGACATTCCAAATTTGTCCTTCATGCAACATGAATAAGGGGGTGCAAATTGTAGGGATAGTACATCGAAGAACATGTCCGCCCCCGGTAGCTGAGTGGTCAGCGCGACAGAATGTCAATTCTAAGGGCCCGGGTTAGGTTCCAGGCTGGGTCGGCGATTTTCTCCGCTCAGGGACTGGGTGTTCTGTTGTCCTAATCATCATCATTTCATCCCCATCGACGCCGAAGTGGCGTCAAATCGAAAGACTTGCACCCGACAAACGGTCTACCCGACGGGAGGCCCAAGCCACGACGATGATCCAAGAACATGGATTTCGTAATGTAGTCCAGGTTGATTACAAAATGTCATTCGGCATGAGGACTATGATACCACTTCTTAGAGGTTCATCCTGTGCACTATTCATGAGTGGAGTAGTGTACTACGCAGAATTGTCTGTCATACAGTATAGAACCGGACTAAAGAGTTCCTAGTGGATGGAATTACGCACCCCGTTCTTCACTGTGAAACAGTTCTCTATACATCGGTCTCCCTCGGGAGTGTTTAGTTCCGGATCTGTTCTCGATGCATAAGACAGTACGCTCCACGAGTTTATTCGCGGTTAACAGTGTTGTATCTTTGAATGTTTCAACAATAGTTCACTGCAGCGAAATGCAGCAAGAATTGCTGTACGACACATGGTGCTGGGACTTGCAGTTAAGTCGCATTGTAAATCTGCAATGGAGGTAGCAGAATTATCTGAGAACCTACCAAGCTTTTTCCGAAGATGCTCTTAGAATCCAGGATGAGGCCATTCTTGTGTTGTCCAATGGTTCTTTCTATCTCCGCTGTTCCATTCACAAATGTATCATGGATACTTGGTATAATCCTGTTTTTGTCCAAACAACATACACAAAACCTTCAAGTTACCGCAGACTACCCATCGATGTTCACAGTAATTTATTTTTTCGAGTAACAGAATGAGCGACTGGGATTGATGCTGGAATGATACCTTACGTAACAATACTCCTTTGAAACTTCTCTTACTTGAATCAAGGAAGAGTCGTCATCAGCTTTCTTATACTCTGCAACTAACTCCTTAATGAGGTTTTGAATGTCGGTACAATATACTGAAGAGTCTTTGTGCCTACAGTACGGTTCCCGATGTTTCTCTTTGAGTTAGTAAAATGTTACACATAGTCTTGCAGGTAGTAAGTTCTTTTCTCTCAGTCTTCAATTTACGTGTTCTGAAGTATCCTTTGGAAGATTCAGATCTCTGGCTAAATAGTGTAGCTAAACTTGTGTGAATGGTAGGCATGCTCAGTCAGAATGTTCAGAATGCTCATACGATGTACACCTTGACTCTGAATGCAGTATCTTAAGGTTATTGGGAGGGATGGGTACAGGAACACCTGGAAAATGCGGTACTAGTTTTCTAATAGACTCCGAACCGGGACAACTCGTTCTTCTCTTTTCGTTTTTAAGCCTTTTACTTCGCAAATGGAGAAATAATTCACGCAGAGTTTTCTCTAGTGAAATCTGTACCATTGGAACTCTGACTAAGAATCTTTAAGTTTCGCTTACAAGGGGAGGCCGCCAATTGCGAAATTCAGATTCGATTCATACTGCGCATAATAAAAGCTCATGGCCAGAGGTGTAATGTGGCAAAGCACCAAGATGCACTTCTCAGCCGTTGTCGTGAAAATCGACAGTTAAAAGAAACCGCTGCGGTCAAATACTCTCTACGATTATTGGTTTTCTATAGCGTCCTGGCGCAGCGGTAAGCGCTCGGGTTCGTAATCCGAAGGTCGCCGGATCGAATCTCACGCCATGCAACTTTTTTTAATATTTGTTTTTTTGTAATTCAAATATATATATATATATATATATATATATATATATATATATATATATATATATATAATTCCCGGCAATCAGTTGCAACAATTATGCATATAATAAGTTGTTGAAAGTCTTTTGTCGTGGAAAATTAAAACTTGAAATAAAACACAATATCACAAATAATATTCAAGTGGATACAATTGATTGATAAGTTCGGTATACACTCGCACATAATTAACAATTAGTGACCAGAAGTAGCTGGAGTATCGCACGAACCAGAGTGATAGTTATCATAGAAACATGGAAAGCAGAAAACAGCACGACATCGAGCACATCTGATAAACGATGCGTTTTTACAAGAACAATTGTTTTTTAAATTATCTGTTGGGAAACACACCTGACTGACATTCTGAAAAATTGTTCTATCGTTCGTCAGGTTTGATGCATACCACGCGTATCGTATCATACCGGCAAAAATCGGAGAAGACAATTGGTGGTGGACGATGGACTGGATTTACTTCATATATATATATATATATATATATATATATATATATATATATATATATGAATTACAAAAAAACAAATAATAAAAAAAATTCCACGCAGCGAGATTCGATCCGGCGCCCTTCGGATTACGAACCCAAGCGCTTACCGCTGCGCCACGACGCTATAGCAAATTAGTAAGCGTTGCGAGCATTTCACCGCAACGATTTCTTTTAACTGTCGATTTTCTCGTCAACGGCTGAGAAGTGCATCTTGGTGCTTAGCCACATTACACCTCTGGCCATGAGCTTTTATTATGCACAGTATGAATCGAATCTGAATTTCACAATTGGCGGCCTCCCCTTGTTAGACTAGTTTCTTAAATCCGCAGCACAAAACACTACACATTCTTAAGCCTCCAGTTTCACTCCAAAATAAACAAACTAAAGACTTTTAACAAATTAGGCTATATTCCGTCACTTTGTGGCGACCATGAAACGTCCACAAGTTTAACAAAACTTATCTTTATTGGTCAGACACACTTTCCTGCGCGTGGTTACAGCTCAATAAGATAGCCCACTGAAAAACTCTTTTAGATATTCTTGCGCAGCAGTAATTGGGTAAGTTATCTCATTCTCTCCATTATAACACTGGAAAGTGCTGTCATCTGCTCATAAGTTCTACATAATACTTCATTATCTACAAAGACACAGTACTGCAATACTAATTACTTCGAATTTGTCGTTTACTTTTAAACAAATATTTGTACTACTGTTTCATCGAGCATATTGGGTTTTCAATAATATTTTAATTACCATTCTAAAATGGGGGATACACCAAAGTAAGAGTATTTTTGCTTCACGTAAACAAAGTCAATATAAAGTACGTGTCATAACAAAAAAAGGAAGATCAGTATCGGCCTGTGTATTCACTACGTCGCTCTTACCAGAAAGTATTAATAGAGGTGACAGGGAAGAGGCTGAGAAGAGAGGTGTGTTTCGTTACGGGTTTGTCCTGTAAGTGGGAGAACGTTACAGAGATGCTCATAGAACTCTCACACTCTATCCAAGTGTCGTTTGGCAGAACGAAGAATTTTACTGTTAAAATTCAGAGTCCAGCCAGTACAATAAAAGTCAAGGAACACATTACTTAGATGACAGTACATTACTTTTCTATACAATACTAACTGATCTACATGGAGTAATTAATGAGACTGGAGATAATAGTGAGGATTACCGACTATACTTCTTTCAACACACCCAAATGAGAATGGAGCAACGGGAAGTACTGGAAGTACCATCCAGCATTTGTCGTAGAGCTGCTTATGAAGTCTCGTTTTAGATACAGATTTCGTAAATACCAGTCTCAGGATCACCTGGGTTGCCCCTTGCAATGGTTCAAATGGTTCAAATGGCTCTGAGCACTATGGGACTCAATTTCTGAGGTCGTCAGTCCCCTAGAACTTAGAACTACTTAAACCTAACTAACCTAAGTACATCACACTCAATCATGCCCGAGGCCGGATTCGAACCTGCGACCGTAGCAGTCGCGCGGTTCCAGACTGTAGCGCCAAGAACCGCTCGGCCACCCCGGCCGGCCCTTGCAAGGGAACGACCGATATTCTTCCCCATCCTTGAAACAGTCCAAGCTTATGCTCCGTGTCTAATGACTGATCTTCCTCCCTTTGTCCTTAGGATAATTTAGGTTAAGTAGTGTGTAAGCTTAGGGACTGATGACCTTAGCAGTTAAGTCCCATAAGATTTCACACACATTTGAACATTTTTGAACATAGAAGGGACAAGCTCAGCAAAGATTGGATGTTTATCGAGAACACTGAAAGTACATCAAGATGATATCGTCTTATTGCACAAAAAAAAAGTAGAAGGCGGCGTATTACGTTGGTGCATAAGTTCGTAACGTTTTTGTTTTTCATGTTGGTGTTCCGGTGGATATGGGTTTATTTATCGAATGTTCAAATGTGTGTGAAATCTTATGAGACATAACTGCTAAGGTCATCAGTCCCTAAGCTTACCCACTACTTAACCTAAATTATCCTAAGGACAAACACACGCACCCATGAACGAGGGAGGGCTCTAACTTCCGCTGGGACCAGCCGCTCAGTGTTTATTTATCAATTGGTATTTTGTATTTGTAGTTCACTGTTGCTATTACAGTACATAATGTCATTTTGTCATTTGGAGATAGTGACTGGAGCTATTGACAACAGAAAGTGGAGTGCCAAGTGGAAAAATCGGAACATTTCCGACATATGCTTCTGTTTAAGTTCAGCAGAGGCGTGACAACAGCGCAGGCAGCCAGAAACATTTGCTCCGTGTATGGGGGTAAATACGCTGGACAGAGAAAACGAAAATGGTGTTCTCGTTTTAAGGAGATTCTCCACGTTCAGGAAGACTTTCGGGGTTTGATGAAGATCGTTTAAAGGCATTAATCCACATGGATACACACCATTTTACTCGAGAACTGGCAGATGTGATGAACTCCACCATTGTGCAACATTAGCATGCAGTGGATAAAGTTGTTCCAAAACGAAAGAGCAACTCCTGTACAAAGACCTGCACGCCTCCACAAAAGATATGTTATGCATCTGGTGGAGCAGCGACAGTGTGAATCGCTTCACCGCAGTGTACGACCTGGAAGTAAGCTTGTTCTTTAATATACAGGGTGTTACAAAAAGGTATGGCCAAACTTACAGGGAACATTCCTTACACACAAATAAAGGAAAGATGGTATGAGGACATGTGTCCGGAAACGCTTAATTTACATGTTAGAGCTCATTTTAGTTTCGTCAGTATGTACTGTACCTCCTCGATTCACCGCCAGTTGGCCCAATTGGAGGAAGGTAATGTTGACTTCGGTGCTTGTGTTGACATGCGACTCATTGCTCTACAGTAGTAGCATCAAGCACATCAGTACGTAGCATCAACAGGTTAGTGTTCATCACGAACGTGGTTTTGCAGTCAGTGCAAAGTTTACAAATGCGGAGTTGGCAGATGCCCATTTGATGTATGGATTAGCACGGGGCAATACCCGTGGCACGGTACCGTTGTACCGAGACAGATTTCCAGAACGAATGTGTCCCGACAGGAAGACGTTCGAAGCAATTGATCGGGGTCTTAGGGAGCACGGATCATTCCAGCCTATGACTCGCGACTGGGGAAGACCTAGAACGACGAGGACACCTGCAATGGACGAGGCAATTCTTCTTGCAGTCGACAATAACCCTAATGTCAGCGTCAGAGAAGTTGCTGCTGTACAAGGTAACGTTGACCACGTCACTGTATGGAGAGTGCTACGGGAGAACCAGTTGTTTCTGTACCATGTACAGCGTGTGCAGGCACTATCGGCAGCTGATTGGCCTCCACGAGTACACTTCTACGAATTGTTCATCCGACAATGTGTCAATCCTCATTTTAGTGCAAATGTTCTCTTTACGGATGAGGCTTCATTCCAAAGTGATCAAATTGTAAATTTTCACAATCAACATGTGTGGGCTGACGAGAATCCGCACGCAATTGTGCAATCACGTCACCAACACAGATTTTCTGTGCACGTTTGGGCAGGCATTGTTGGTGATGTCTTGATTGGGCTCCATGTTCTTCCACCTACGCTCAATGGAGCACGTTATCATGATTTCACACGGGATACTCTACCTGTGCTGCTAGAACATGTGCCTTTACAAGTACGACACAACATGTGGTTCATGCACGATGGAGCTCCTGCACATTTTAGTCGAAGTGTTGGTACGCTTCTCAACAACAGATTCGGTGACCGATGGATTGGTAGAGGCGGACCAATTCCATGGCCTTCGCGCTCTCCTGACCTCAACCCTCTTGACTTTCATTTATGGGGGCATTTGAAACCTCTTGAATACGCAACCTCGGTACCAAATTTAGAGACTCTTCGTGCTCGTATTGTGGACGGCTGTGATACAATACGCCATTCTCCAGAGCTGCATCAGCGCATCAGGGATTCAATACGACGGAGGGTGGATGCATGTATCCTCGCTAACGGAGAACATTTTGAACATTTCCTGTAACAAAGCGTCTGAAGTCACGCTGGTACGTTCTGTTGCTGCGTGTTTCCATTCCATGATTAATGTGATTTGAAGAGAAGTAATAAAATGAGCTATAACATGGAAAGTAAGCGTTTCAGGACACATGTCCACAAAACATCTTTTCTTTCTTTGTGTGTGAGGGATGTTTCCTGAAAGTTTGGCCGTACCTTTTTGTAACACCCTGTAGTATGTTCACAAGGAACAATGCCCAGCCAAAACCGAGAACACCAAACACTGGTTGTTAACCGGAGTGTTTGAAGCTAGCTAGCTAGCTATCTCAACGCAGACTTTTGTGCGAGTACTGTTAGACGTTACAAAGCGAGACGTGCTGTCGTGGTGGGGGCACTGCCTCCAGCGGCTGGGGTGATACTGTTACAGGGCACATAGGAGCGGCTCCCTGGGGGCCGTTTGCGATTTAAATCAGCGTCCACGACGAGAGGACGACGACGAAGAGGATGAAGGTGCGGCCCGCGGCGGTTCTGGACAGACGGGCCGGGCCTATTGATCCGGCACAGCGTAGGCTGGATGGGGAGGGGGGCGTCTTATCACGCGCTTTCAACCCCCGGGCGAGCCTCCAGGACAGAGAAATAGAGGGATTTGCATTGTGAGAGGGTCATCTCAGACGTGGTCAGGATTTGTAGTGCCACGGAGGGGTGGGCCGAGGAAAGGGGGAAGGTGAGGGGAGCGCCATTTGGAGTAAGGTGGGACTGTAGAGAGTGAGTGTGGGAGGGGGGAGGGGGACGGCGACCAGATTGCGCCCACCGTGTATCTGCATGCGTATCGCCTATCCCACGAGATCCCCGGAGCAACAGGGCTGGCCGCGGTCAAGTCTCGCGGATGTCTAAGCCGGAGCTCCTCCTAACGAGGGAAACCCACTGGTTGTCGAGCAATGCGCCAGTTCCAGCGAGAAATGTGACAGTTACACATGGCTCCTGTATCTGGTATGATGATGACGATGATGATGATAATAATCGTGTTCATCATCGGTTGCCTTGGTTTAGAATAAGAGCTCCCCACTATTGTCTGACCGTTTCTACTACTTCCGTCTCAGAGGGCGGTTCCAGGCGCTACAGTTTGGAACCGCGCGACCGCTACGGTCGCAGGTTCGAATCCTGCCTCGGTAATGGGTGTGTGTGATGTCCTGAGGATAATTAGGTTTAAGTAGTTCTACGTTCTAGGGGACTGATGACCTCAGAAGTTAATTTCCGTAGTGCTCGAGCCATTTGAACCATCTGAACTTCCTTCTCACTACGATTCGATGTCTCTGTCTTACGGTAGGAATGGGTACAGCCGATCGGTTAAAACCGACGCCGCTAGTTTCGAATAACCGGTATTTCTTTGTATCTGTTTGGTCTCGGTTATAACAGGATTTCTTTATTGTTTACTAATAAGTAGATACGAAAAGCCGGCATATGAGTTTGCCATAGATGCAGAGCTAAAATTTTTGGATCTTAAATAAAACTATTTTTAAGAACGATTATTGTTTATTTGCAGCGGCCTTGCCGTAGTGGATACACCGGTTCCCGTGAGATCACCGACAGCGCTGTCGGGTGTGGCCGGCACCTGGATGGGTGACCATCCAGGCCGCCATGCGCTGTTAATTTTTCGAGGTGCACTCAGCCTCGTGATGCCAATTGAGGAGCTACTCGACCCAATAGTAGCGGCTCCGGTCAAAGGAAACCATCGTATCGACCGGGAGAGCGGTGTGCTGACCACACGCCCCACCTATCCGAATCCTCAACTGAGGATGACACGGCGGTCGGATGGTCCCGATGTGCCACTTTTGGCCTGAAGACGGAGTGCCAGTGCTAATTTTTATTTGAAAAATGTCCATTACTTTGAAATATTTGATCATTATAGAAATTGGGAATATTGATCAACACTACTTTAGGAACAACTCAGAAAATTAGAAAGTAGCAACAAACACATGACATAAGATTCAGTACAGCAAAGACAACAATGTAACTAATTCTTCATGCTTTTCATGACAGGTATTGTCATGTTGATTGATGGGGTTCCTGCCGGTTATTCGCGTCTTTCCTGCACGATATTTCAGTTGCCACCTGTACCTGGTATGATAATGACGATGGTTATAATGACGATGACGATACTAATCGTGTTCAATAACGGTTGCCTTGGTTTCGAGTAAGAGCTTCCCATTATTGTCTGACCAGTTGTACCACTTCCTTCTCACTGCCATTGGACGTCTCTGCCTTCCGTTAAGAATGGGATGAGCCGCCCGGTTAAAGCAGATACCGGTAGTTTCGTTTCGAATAACCGGTATTTTTCGGTATCTGTTTGGTCTCGGTTATAGCAGGATTTCTTTATTGTTTACTAATAAGTAGATACAGAAAGCTGGCATAAAAATTTGCCATAGGTGCAAAGCTAAAATTTTTCGTTCTGAAATAAAACTATTTTTAAGAACGATTAATGATTATTTGAAACATTTCCATTACTCTATTTTTAAGAACGATTAATGATTATTTGAAACATTTCCATTACTTTGAAATATTTGATAATTATAGAAATGGGGAATATCGATCATCACCACTTTAGCAACAACTCATACAAATATAAACTAGCAACAAACACAGGACACAAGACTCAGTACAGCAGAGACATCAATGTAACTAATTCTTCGTGCTTGTTATGTGAGGTGTTGTCATGTTGATTAATCGGGTTTCTGCCGGTTATTCGCGTCTTTCCTGCACGATGTTTCAGTTGTGTGATCGCAGTCCTCTTCAGGTGCTGTCTGATACTGATTCCAGTGTGGAAGGAGTCCCGTATTTACGTCTATGTTGTGCTAGGCGTTCCCTCTGCGGTCCGTGCTGCGTCCGGCGTTTGTCTGTGGTGTGTGCCGACCAATAGCAGCGGCTGTAGCGTTTTCTTCTAGCCATAGCCGCGGCAGTGCGCGTACATTATGGTTATTATCCGTTGTCAATATTTTATAATTAAGTTCCGAATGACGTCCAAGCCGAGATACTGGGACAGCGTCATCAAAGAATGCATTGAGATTAAGGTCGCGGAAAATCTGATTAACCGGGACACCGGTTTGCAGCTGAGCTCAGATTGGAACCCGGAACTCGAACTTCTAAAGACGCAACGGAGGCACCATCCAGACCCCAAGCGACATAAGTATGAAGTTGGAATTTCAGATAACAGCCCTGGGCATGTAACGAAGGACGTACGTGAAATGTCACCTCAGACAAGAGAAACGATATGTGAGAACGTTCTTCCGAGTTTCGAGCAGCTACTTGAACACAGTCGGCTTGAAAATAACACAGCAGTCGCTCGTAAGGGCCAAGGATTTCGGACGGAGCACCTAACACGGCACACCAGGGTAATGTAACGTCCGAATCCACAGAAGAAGTCACATGACGACAGCCGGAAGACAGAACATCTAGCATGGCTTGGACCTCATTCAGAACTTAACTCAGGAATATTGGCAACGGGTAATGACCACAAAGTACGCGCACAGCGTTCGGAGCAGCCGCGGCTAGAAGAAAACGCTACAGCCGTTTCTATTGGTCGGCGCACACCACGAACAGAGCGCCGGGCGCTGCGCAGATCGCAGAGGGAACGCAATATCGGACAGCACCTGAAGAGGACTGTGAGTCACGCAGTTGAAATATCGTGCAGGAACGACGCGATTAACCGGCAGAAACCCCATTAATCAACATGACAACAGTGTATATGTTGCCGCGTGGTTTGCCCTACTAGGAAGTACGCATGTACGTGACAAGCGTAAGACTTTCCCCCGTATGGTACGTACTGTAGTTTCTCGCTGTCATCCTAGGACATCGTTGTGTCGTAGAATGGTAGTATCCCTAGCCTGGAAGTATTTTTCAATGTGCGGTAGTAAGGAAGTTGCATTAAAAGATTAGAAACGGGAGCAGGCACAACAAAAATGTGACGTCACATAAGAAGAAAACATTCACAATGCGACCTGTGCTATGGAGGTGTTAACCACGACGCTCAGTGTAGAAAACACTAACAGCTGTCAATAAAAACATTTGAGACACACCGGAGTTCAGAATCAACATGGAAAGCCCTCAGGGGTGGCGTCAGTGAACCGGCACTTTCCTCGGGGCGTGCATTTCTACACATTTCATGATAGAAAACTACTGTTCGCAGTGCAGTTCGCAATGTGACGACGTTCTTGACAACCATTGACACTGCTGACAACCCTTCCCTCCTCCCCCCTGCCCCCCTCCCCCCAATCTGGCAATTCAACTCTTCTTTGAGGACATCGTGAGCCACCAATCACAACTAACATGTCTGCACCCCTTTGGAGTGCAGTGCTACCGTAGTTTTTGGATGCACTGCGAAGGGTCGTGATGAAGTACAATGTGGACCATGGTAGCTGTTTCGCAGTTTGAGCGTACTGTCTGGCTAGCTGGATCCGACTGTTACATTTTGTTGGCTTTATTCGTGCATTAATTTGTGTTCCACTACTGTTACTAACATATTTTCAAATAATATTTATTCATAATAGCTGCATGGGCTGCGTATTTGTTCGTTGTGCAGCGGGACGTCAGTACTCCTTTGTTATGTATTAGTGTACTCATCTTCAGTGTTAAAGGGCGATCTGTAACAACTATTTGAGAGATGGTGCATTTCTAAGCCAAGGTTGCTAGCAAACAACCATTCTTGTTAGTTAGTTAGTTAGTTACGTGTTCCATTGATGAATAGCACAGAAAAACCGTTATGGTGTGGAACGAGTCAAATGCACAAGAAATGTGCACAGGAAACAAGTTTCTTTTGTTTACATTGTAGTGTTATACCTAAATATTTCTATTATCTATCCCATTCCATTGAATGGCTCAAAATCCATATGTTATATATTTAGATTTAATTACTCATTTTCAAGAATTCATCTATGGTATAGAAGGAGTTGTCAAGGAGGTATGATTTCAATTTGTTTTTGAAACTATTACTGCTGTCTGTAAGACATTTTATTTCACCTTGTAATTTATCGAAAAGTTTTATAGCATCATATTTTACTCCTTTCTGTGCCAAGGATAGGTTAAGTAAAGGATAGTGTAAGTCTTTCTTTTTTCTGGTATTGTAATCATGAATGTCGCTGTTGATTTTAAACTGGTCCATGTTGTTGAGAAAAAATTTCATTACTGAGTAAATGTACTGTGAAGCAGTTGTAAGAATTCCTAACCTTTTAAACAGATGCCTACAAGATGTGCGACTATGAACCCCACACATTATTCTAATTACTTTCTTTTGAGTAGTAAATATCTTGTCCTAAGTATTGAGTTGCCCCAGAATATTATTCCGTATGACATCAGAGAGTGGAAATATGCAAAGTATGTTAGCTTACTAATTTCTACATCTTCAAAATTGGTAAGTATTCTGTTTGTAAAAGTTGCTGAACCTAGTAGCTTTAGGAGATCCGAAATATGAATTTTCGAATTAAGTTTCTCATCTACATGTACACCCAAAAACTTAGTATGCTCTACCCTGGCTACTGACTTCTTTTGACGTGTTATGTTTATTGAAGGAATTATACTTTTTGCAGCAGAAAATTGGATGTACTGTGCTTTCTCAAAGTTCATTGACGTGTTATGTTTATTGAAGGAATTATACTTTTTGCAGCAGAAAATTGGATGTACTGTGCTTTCTCAAAGTTCAAAGCAAGCCCATTCGCAGAAAACCAATTAATAATTTCTCCAAAGACATTATTTGTATCATTTTCTATCGGACTTTCCTTTACTGGATTAATAATTATGCTTGTATCACCAGCAAACAGTGTCAGCTCAGCATCTTGTTTCACATAAGAAGGAAGGTCATTCACATATATCAAGAACAGGAGGGGACCCGTGATCGAACCTTGTGGAACACATAATGTAATTTCACCCCAGTTAGATGAAGTGGCAAACTCCTTTGAATCACTTGAAGCTTCCTGCTCTGTAGATATGACTTAAACCACTCATATGCTGTTCCATTTATGCCGTAGAATTGTAATTTCTTTAACATAATGTCATGGTTCACCTAATCAAATGCTTTGGATAAGTCACAGAATATTCCTACTGGTGACATTTTACTATTTAAAGACTCTAGTATGTGAAAAGTGAAATTGTACATTGGTGTCTCAATGGAACAACATTTCTGAAATCCTAACTGTGATTTACTAAGTATCCTATTACTATTAAGATGGCTAACCACTCTTGAGTACATTACTTTCTCAAATATTTTTGAAAATGCTGAAAGCAAGGATACTGGCGGGTAATTATTGACATCTGTGGTTTCCCCCTTTTACCAGTAGCGGTAAGCATGGTTAAAATCTTCGGATCTCGGTAAATTTGTTAATTGTTAGAATGCAGGAGCACGCTTGGGTGGTACCAGCCTTTTGCAATCAGTCAATGCATGAATATCTACGGCTTGAAAATTATACATACAAGTTTCAAGCCATAGATTTGCAACGGTTGAATGATTATAATGGCTGCTACCACCCAAGTGTGCAGATTATACACACAAGAAATGAATGTAGAAAATGAGAAGGCTGAAAGAGTGGGTCGTAACAAGCTTATTTCGCATAGTAACCCATGTCCGTTGAAACGTGTACGTTCCATATGTATTCAGTAGCAGCGATGGCGAGGCATGACAGAATCTCTGACCAGAGAGTTATTTATCGTTGCTAGTCTGCGCTTGACCGCGCGAGAGTTCAGTTTTGTTAAGAGGCAGTTGTTGTACGTAGCGAGTCGCGAGAGCATGCAGTAGCGCGCGAGAGACAGTCGCAGTTGTGTGTGAGGAGTCGGCGGGCGTCGACATGGGGCTCTGGTCAAGGTTCAGGACGAGGTGTATTTTTTAATATGGTAATGAAGCAGCACTGCGCTCATCTGATAATGTAATGTATCTTAACAGTAATTAATTTGTTCAAGAATCGCCCCAATAATAATTTTGTTCTGAAAGCAATTTTTTAAGAAAATAATCATTACAATTGAAACAATACTTCCTATGCTTTTCCTGCCAGAATCAATTTATCAGATTTGCACAGGGCCTAAGGTCAGCGCAGATATAAAATTTATCAGGTTGATCTTAACGTTAATTTTGTGGGGACTTAATATTTTTGCACATTGTTATTATCATTGAGTTTTACTACTGTGGGAAGCTAACATTTGGCTCTATTTGCATTTTCATTCAATTCATATTATTTAAAAATAATTCCGGGGATGTTACACTTAGCACGATGTCCTTTAACATTTAAAATATTTGCTTTTTCATTTTTGGGGGGAGGTTACACCGTATCCCTTAGCGTACGGCGTTAGACGTCGTTGAATAGCGTCACGTGCCGCCAAGAAGGCAGGCGCACAACACGGCATCCGAGCTGTCATCGTACCAGGTCTGCAGGGCAACGATTTCAATGTATTTGTGACATCAAGGTGAAACAGACGTCTGGTTGAAGTTTTATGACCTTTATTTGTAAAACCTGTAGTTAAACTAGTTGTGGACATTCCAGACGTGAAAACACTGCGGGTCTTCCACCTCTTACTGGGCCGTGAACTCGTTCCTTTTGGCTGCGCAAATACCTGTTTGATAAGTGTTGCATACACCTGTGCAAAGTGCAGAGTCTGGTTCGCCCTGTGTCAGTCTGTCATGTAACGGGGACACTCTTGCGTTTGTTACTGTGTGGAGTCGACCGGAAGTGGAGTGCTATTCTTGGGGGAAGGGGCAGAATTGCACTGTGCTTACGGGGTGGTGGTTGGAAATGCTCTCTCTGCCCAAAGTTGGCACGTTCGGCAGTTTCCTAATTGACGTCTTATGGGACCAAACTGCTGAGGTCATCGGTCCCTAAGCTTACGCACTACTTAATCTAACTTAAACTAACTTACGCTAAGGACAACACACACACCCATGCCCGAGGGATAAATCGAACCTCCGACGGGGCGAGCCGCGCGGACCATGACAAGGCGCCTCAGACCGCTCGGCAATCATCCACAGGCTGGCGGGCACACTGGACCTCGACACTAATCCACAGGGCGGATTCATGCCGGGGACCAGGCGCTCCTTCCCGCCCGGGAAGTTTCCTAATCGTCGAGTGCCAAATCCACACACAATTACTGTAATCCACAGGTTAGAGACAGGTTCACTTGAGGGAAGTTTTCCACTGGCACGTTCTCGTAACGGCACATGTGCATTTAAGGCCTACTTAATTTTTGAACCGTCAGTTAAGGCGGTTCACAAACAACAACTCAAGTACACATGTTATTCCAGAAACGATATCGTGGAAGTAGGGACCAGGAGGTGCTGGAGAAATAACACACACTGCTAAGGTTATCCTTTTATTTTAAAAGGCTTTCTCAATAATAAATTTGTAAGTCTGGCATTTAAAAAAAACACTTTCAGAAACAATTTCGAATAGCTCACAAACTTTGTTTATGAAAAGGAGATTGCAAGGTATGACATTAACAACTTCCTAATAGTAAGATTATAACTTGACATATATATACGAGGTGTTGCTAGAAAAAAACCGGACTAGTACTGGTGAAACAATAAAACGAATGCAATAAGGCTGAAAGTCGCGTGGCCTGTCACGTGACTCTCGCTCCGCCTACTGCTCGAGTTTCGTCTGCCTCCTACACTCAGTCTGCCCGTGGCGTCTGTTTTAAGTAGTTGACGTTTTGTCTGTGCGTCGGAAAATGTTGAGTGTACAGAAAGAACAGCGTGTTAACATCAAATTTTGTTTCAAACTAGGAAAATCTGCAAGTGAAACGTTTGTAATGTTACAACAAGTGTACGGCGATGATTGTTTATCGCGAACACAAGTGTTTGAGTGGTTTAAACGATTTAAAGATGGCCGCGAAGACAGCAGTGATGACACTCGCACTGGCAGACCATTGTCAGCAAAAACTGATGCAAACATTGAAAAAATCGGTAAACTTGTTCGACACTTTCCTTGTCAACTCCTGTTGTTAAACGGCGATCTTGTCGAACAAGTTTGCCGATTTTTTCAATGTTTGCATCAGTTTTTGCTGACAATGGTCTGCCAGTGCGAGTGTCATCACTGGTGTTTTCGCGGCCATCTTTAAATCGTTTAAACCACT
This sequence comes from Schistocerca nitens, assembly GCF_023898315.1. Taxonomy (NCBI): domain Eukaryota; kingdom Metazoa; phylum Arthropoda; class Insecta; order Orthoptera; family Acrididae; genus Schistocerca; species Schistocerca nitens. Next base: position 52,726,563 of record NC_064620.1, read on the forward strand.
CAAACACTTGTGTTCGCGATAAACAATCATCGCCGTACACTTGTTGTAACATTACAAACGTTTCACTAGCAGATTTTCCTAGTTTGAAACAAAATTTGATGTTAACACGCTGTTCTTTCTGTACACTCAACATTTTCCGACGCACAGACAAAACGTCAACTACTTAAAACAGACGCCACGGGCAGACTGAGTGCAGGAGGCAGATGAAACTCGAGCAGTAGGCGGAGCGAGAGTCACGTGACAGGCCACGCGACTTTCAGCCTTATTGCATTCGTTTTATTGTTTCACCAGTACTAGTCCGGTTTTTTTCTAGCCACACCTCGTATATATATATATATATATATATATATATATATATATATATATATATATATATATATATATATATATATACATAAGACAACAGTTAAAAATACTCTTTTGAGTAGCTGGCAAACTTCCTCTATATAAAGGATATTGCAAGGTGGTACGTTAACAACTGATATTATACCTGTCAGTTGTTACAAGATAAATGTGAATAAGCCAGCACAAAAACTTTCACATTAATGGCTGTTCACAAAAACATTTCCCTTAGCTCGGTGAGCGAGTGACACGTGTAAAGGGGCCCAAATCACAATAGGCGGAATAGTTATTGGTGGTCTACAGGGCCACAGCAGATCAGCCCCGAAACTTCCATTACAAGCTTCCACTTCCCCGAGTTACCCAAAACCAGAAGATGTAGCAAGGGCGGTTTCTGTACAGACTCCGAACCACAGAGACACGCGACACCGACCCTTAATCACCCAATCGCGGTGTGAATGCAAAGACCCGATCAAGAAGCAATTACCACATTCCCGCGGACTGGCAAACGAAAACTGTGGTGGGAAGACCCGAACAAAACCACTGGTGAAGAAACTCATACACTTCACTAGAACTTGAAAATCCCCTTTATATATATATATAACTCTTTTACATAAAAACAGTACTCAACTTCGCACACTCCACCACAGCGCCGGGAACACGTTGCACTTCCAAATGCTCGTCAGAGCCAACAGCTGCCAGTGGTTTCAACGGCCGGTAAGAAGACACACGGTCCCACGCGCTGATCTCCTGCACCAAGGCTTCTAAGCTTCGTAAGTCACGTACATGCGGGTAAGGCAGACTCAGCCCCTGACAGCCAGGAGGACGGGCAAAGCACGTGGCGAGCAGTTGCCGACCCCCAACAACAGGGCCCCGTTCGCGCCACCACCTCTCTCGGTCACCGCCCAGTACGTACTCCTCGATCGTCACGTGACAGAACACTTGCTCCACCTCCCGCCAGAGGGCGGTAGCACTCCAAACAGCGCGCCAAACCGAAAGCGCCACCCCAAACACTATACGCGAAGCGAAATCATTCCGCCTGTTGCGCTTTTCGAAGAGCCGGACACAACTACGGCACAATTTTGTGTTACAGGTGCGAAAGCCTGACGGATGCGGTCGTCAACACACAATGCGTACACCAGGGTGTGAAGAGGAGGCGTTAGCACTGCTGGAAAACACATCTTCAACAAGCTCGCTGCGTGTTGCAAGGAAAATTAGTGTAAGCACAAGTATGGTTCAAATGGCTCTGAGCACTATGGGACTTAACATCGGAGGTCATCATTCCCCTAGACTTAGACCTACTTAAACCTAACTAACCTAAGGACATCACACACATGCATGACCGAGGCACGATTCGAACCTGCGACCTTAGCGGTCGCGCGGATCCAGACTGAAGGGCCTAGAACCGCTCGGCCCCAGCGGTCGGCTATTGTAAGCCATTCCACAATTTTGTGTGTGTGGCTTGAAGATGGTTTGTACCCTTACCGTCTTCAGACACTTCTCGCTCTTAACCCAGACGATGTTGCACGTCGAATTGAATTCTGCCAGTGAGTTTGGCAAAGGTGTGCCATTCAATCGGACTTTCCTAACCACGCACGTTTTACAGAAGGAATTCTACATGGGAGAGTATATGTTCAAAGGCCACAATGAAAACGTGTGAACACGGCACAGAACTCAGGCCGCCTTTGTTCGTCGTGTCATAGATCGCTTCACCGCCAACATTTGGGCTGGCTTGGTACACTATGATCTGGTCTGTCCACACATGTTTGTCCAACGACTAAACGCAAACTGATACTTAACCTTTTTACGAGAAACTCCATCAGAGTTGTTGGAACATGTTCCACTCAATGTACGACAGCGAATGTGGTGCCAACACGATGGTGCACCTCCGCTCTTCACACTTGCAGGTTGAATGCATTTGGATGCAACATTCCGTAAGACCTGGATGGTGCGCCGTGGGCTGGTAGCATGGTGTGCACGTTCCCAAGACTTGACGTCCAATGATTTTTTCTTCTGGGGCCACCTGAAATCTGTTGTCTGTGAAACACGCATTACGACTGATGAAGAGCTGATAGCGCACATTATGGTAGCCTCCGATGCAATTTCCGCTCTGATATTAGGAAGAACTCGGCTTACAATTGGTAATGTTGTTGTTTATTAAAACCCAACCGGTTTCGCAGCTTAAAGCCGCATCACCAGGTGCAACAACCTTAAAAGAGCATACGCATACCATTCGCTACTAGTCAAAATTTACTATTCAGAGAATATCGTCAATAGTATGTCTAGCGAAAGGTGAAGAAGACGTGCAGTATTCTTTGAAATTTGGTTGCATCAGTGTAACAGAGGGGTACCTCAGTGCACAGCAAGGCAAAAACGGCCTGTACTAGCGAGAAAGGTATTTTCTACATTTATTTGGGATAAACCCTTTATATAAATATGCATACATAACGAAAATGAGTGCTACAGTTTCTCATGCGTTTTAATCGATGTATATAACCCTTATGGGTAATATTTTGTGGCAGTCATTTTCGTCTCGTCAATTGATCATATAACCTACGAATTATGCATGACGTGAACTGAGCGTTACATTCCCACGTGGGATTACCATTTGCCTACAACTATGTTGAAACATTACAGTATTAATTTTTCACGTTGTGCGTACGTAACCTTGTAAGTAGGCTGTTTAGGTTTTTTTTATTGGTAACGCCACCTCTGTATGAAAATCACTGGCTGTGCTGTGTGCAGTCTGTGGCTGCTTTGCATTGTTGTAATACTCGCCATTGTAGTGCTAGGCTGCTGGCTGCGAACAGCGCGTAGCGTTGCGCAGTTGGAGGTGAGCCGCCAGCAGTGGTGGAGGTGGGGAGAGAGATGGCGGAGTTTTGTAATTTGTCATGAACTGCTATATATATGATGATATCAAGGTAAATACATTGTTTGTTCTCTATTAATATCTTTCATTTGCTAACTATCCCTATCAGTAGTTAGTGCCTTCCATAGTTTGTATCTTTTATTTAGCTGGCAGTAGTGGCGCTCGCTGTATTGCAGTAGCTTGAGCAGCGAAGATTTTTGTGAGGTAAGTGATTTGTGAAAGGTATAGTTTAATGTTAGTCAGGGCCATTCTTTTGTAGGAAATCTTGAAAGTCAGATTGCGTTGCGCTAAAAATATTGTGTATCAGGTTAAGCACAGTCTTGCATAATTTGTTCAAAGGGGATGTTTCATATGTCGACCCTTAGCCTAGGATACCTCACTGGAATCTTCTGATTTTTTTCTTGTAGTTTGTGTAATTAGTGTAGCTTTTGTTTATTGCTAGCGCGTAATTGTAGAGAAAATTTCCTTTGTAGTTGCAGTCTTTCATTGTTGTGCAGTAAAACAGTTGTGGTATGCATGTAGATTTGCACCAAGTATTTCGCAGCTGCAATTAACTAGATATTATTTTCAGTGCTATGTTACTGTGTTCCCCTATTTTTGCTCTTCAAATTGTGTTTTTCTGTGTTGTCGTGTGAAATACTGTGACAACAATGGCGTGTGAAAAACGTAATACTAGGCTCCAAAGTAAACTGAGAAATGACAGTGAAAATGAAAGCAGTGTGTTAGCGCCACCGAGTAATGAATTAACTGATGTTCAAATTAGTAATTTGGTAATTGTGCATAGGGAAATGGAGCGTGCGGCAAACAATGGCGTGGACAGGGAAACAATTAGTGAAGAAGGAAGCATTATCGATCGATCGGTCGGCAACAGCTCGCCTCAGGAATCGGGAATGACAGAATACAATATTGCAAATACTGTAGACTTAGGTTTTGGGTCCTCACCGTTTTCTCAAATGAGTCAAGACACATTTTCTGCTTGTCAAAATGTGAATGTTGCCGGTGAAAATGCACTGCCAAAAAGCATAGAGAAACAGATTCCGGGCACTAATACATTATTATTGCAATTAATGCAACAAATGGAACAAAATCAGAGACAAACACAGCAAAAGCTTGAAAAATTAGACACAATGGAACAAAATCAGAGACAAACACAGCAACAGTTAGACACAATGGAACAAAATCAGAGACAAACACAGCAAAAGCTTCAAAAGTTAGACACAGTGGAACAAAACCAGAGACAAACACAGCAACAGTTAAACGCAATGGAACAAAATCTTCAAAAGTTAGACTTATTGGAGCAAACTCTTGAACAAACACGTGAGGATTTAACTACTGAGTTACATCACATTGAATCGAAATGTCAAAAAGTCTGTAATGACGTAAAAACACAAATTTGTGAGCATTTCCAACCTATTTTTTCGCGTCATGAAAATGCACTACAGAATCACGAAGCAGCCATAAAAGAACCGCAAACTACTGTTCATGAAAATCATGAGACCTTGCAAGCTAAATTTGACTCAGTTGCATCTACCGATTCGGTTACGCAACTTGCAAAAACTCAGGAAAACTTAAAGGACACAGTAGATACTCTGAAACTTGGTTCAGAAAAACACACTGAGGAAATAAGTACACTATCGGATAAAGTAGCCGAACTTTCAGATCAGTTCACTAACTTATCTACAAAGGTAGATGATAATCTGAATGACACAAAACCGGTAGTCTTTAATGACACAGAAGAGTGCGAACAAATTAGGAAATTCAAACAAAATCAGAATCAAATTAATACGCAACACCAAAGAGAAATCCGGGATGTACAAGATCAGCTGACTCAGGTAATACAACAATTACGTATTTCAGAGGCCACTCGCGCTCCAATACGGGAAGAGGGACATAGAAATACGGAACAGACACAAAATAACAACACAGCGCACTTCGGAAATTATGAAAGAAATTGGCAAGGTACACCGAATTTTGAGATGGAACCGCCGAAACGACGTAACAATGACCGACATGCGACTTGCCGACATGATGATTTTGACTATAAGCTGTTCATTACTACACGTAAATTCAAAACATTTAAGAATTCTGGCAACGACATTCATCCACAAGCATGGCTCCATCAATTCTCTCATTGTTTTCCTTCCAACTGGTCGTTAGAACACAGATTAGAATCTATGTGTGGCTACTTAGAGAATGAACCAGCTGTAAGAATGCGATCGGTCATTCACGATTGCCACAGTGAAGGAGAATTTTACCATGCCTTCCTCTCAGCATATTGGTCTCAAGCCACACAAGACCGAGTAAAACATGGCATCATAATGATGAAACATTTCGAACAATCTAAATTCTCCAGTCTTGTGAAATATTTTGAAGACATGTTGCACAAGAATCAGTACCTGTCAAACCCATACAGCCCCTCAGAACTCATCCGCATTTGCTTAATCAAATTACCTCAACATTTACGACATATTATTTTAGCAGGACGTTGCAAAGACGACATTGAGGCTTTTCAGGGACTGTTACAAGAACTGGAAATTGACAATCGCGGAACGCAGGAGCACAACAATTACAGATCACATCCATCGCAATTCCGCGATGAAAGAAATAATAACTGGACACGACAAGGCTATTCTCACAACACATATCGTGACCAAAACAGACACCACCCGTATGACAACCGTTGGCAGAGTAGTAATAATTACAGGGAAAGATCACCTCTCCGTGGTAGTGACTATCACAGAGACAATCAGAGAAACAGACAATTTGGGAACTAAAATAATTATTATCAAGGGAGACAGAATAACTTCAGACGCAACAGCTCAGCGCGCAGTTACGATTCAGGAAGAAATACTCCACCACATGACCGACAAGAAAGAAATTTTGAAATCTACCGTCATGACGACAGGCGAGATAATCATAACGACAGACCTGAATGTCATCAGAACTGGCGGGATTCAAACAGAGCAGGGTACTTTCGACAACATGAATTTGTAGAAGCTAGGTCTCCTAATCCCAATAACGACGGGCGCCAACAAGGGAACAGACAATGACTCGCACCGCAGGGAGCCGCGTGCGCCGGCTGGCTCAGAGAAAAATAACATAGACGCTAACCTTGAGAAAAATTTTAGCATTCCTCACCGACGTATACCGCGTGATAATTCAGTTCAAGTTGAACCTCTGCATACTAGGAAGAGTAAACGTTTACACCACATTTCACATGTAAAACCGTTTATTGAAAAATAATCTGCTTTTTAACTTTGTCTTTGCCATATAACTTTTCACTTTACATTACTAGTATGCTTTGTAAGATTTAAGAAACTGTTAACATGCAACAATGTTTGAAGTTAAATATCCAGTCAAGAACCAAAAGAACTTATTAGAGAACTTATTTAAACAGAAATTACGAATGCGTTGTTATTGGGAACAGGCGACACAGTGTTATTGTGTGTGTGCATTCTTGCTTGTTTGTTGCACGATTACGTAACGACCATAAGGCTCACATACTTAGAACATTTACCAGTACTGCTAATGCGATTCTAATGCAACATTTTGGTTTACTTGAAAATACATTCTGGATTTAAAGTACTTTCTGTGAGATACCAGATGACACAGTGGTTAGTTTATATGACAGCTACACGATTTTATCACGACGCTACTAACGAGTGACACTTTACAATGTTGCTTTTGCAGTGTTTCTGTTTTATATCTGCACAGTTTTTCTGCATTAGTCTGGAAAGTAAAACATGTTTTAGTAGCAACTTTTGTGGTATAGCAACAATGAGACAGCCTTTTCCGTAGCACAACAATACGTTACAACACAGCACTATCCTCATCACGGCAATAAGCGTAATAACTAAGATATCTATACGCAAAGCATTTCACTTTTGTGTATCATGAGGTAAGTACAATGACTTCTGCAGAACTTAGCTTTCGGAGGAGGATAATTACGACACTTCCACAGAATTATCTTACAGCAAGACGCACATTTAGCGCTACAGTACACGTATTTGAGTAATTAATTTTGTACTTAAAATATTTATTTTTGAAGATATTTGGAGTACAATGATACAAAGGTTTTCCGTGATACATTTCATTCCACTGCTGTAATCTGTAACACCTGAGGGTATAATTACATTAATCCTCAGGGGGGTACACGCTTACTTTGTGTACCATGTGTGTGGCAACCACAAGGAGCCCTAGCTAATATGGTATTTGCTTATACAACTTTACACATCGGTACCATATTTCTCTAACACAAAATTACACAGCTATCTGATCATTTAACTGAGAGATAAACATTTTTTTTACTACATCAGTGACACATGTTTACGCAATTACACAGTTGGATAACTTCACACTTATGAAATTGCATTTTGTCAGTACTTTGTGAACTGTTCATATTTTTTTGGAACCATTGTGATACTATGAGAACTTTGAATGATGTATTTGGTATGGGATCATGATTTTTGAAGTGTGTTTGAGGCGGATGACACTTTTGATATGAGCAGAGAATTTTTTTTGGTTTTGAAATTATTGGAGGAAGCTGCAACGATTTTGAGAGTTGACTGAGGTATTATGATGTTATTTTTACGACGACGATGTGTATTATGCTGTTGAGGTATGTTTATGATGAACAATTTGATGCTATATGAGGAATTTGATTATGCTACATGTCTGTTATGAGGAAATATTGAAGAAGTGTCGACGAATATGTATATGTGTAATAAGGTAAGGGGTAATGAATTAAGGACTCTGCTTTGTGGAAAAGGTTGTTGGAAACCAAGAATCGTACTTCAAGGTTACGAAATGTGTGTAAATGTGTGACTGTATCACAATGCTGACGAATATTTTTTTTGGACACTGTTATATTCATACAATTTTGTTTCTACAGATTTGTAACGCAAATTCTTGACCTATGAAATTTTTATATGAGACTGTCACTGTAGCGGAAACTGGTGTCGTAAATATTTCGGTAAGAAAGTTAAGTGACCCAGATGGGCGACAGCCGCCCGAGAAAGAAAGCCATTAGCGTGTGCCTTCCAGCGGCACAGGTAGAAAAAAAAAGGGAGGCCATTATCCTCACTATTGACATTCTCGTAAATACGACACGCGCAAACTTGAAAACATGATTACACTGTAAAGTTCTTAATTTATGATATTTACTAAAATGCCTAATGAAACGATGAGAAACATTTCACGGCTATTGTCGTGCTAGTTGAGAGAAATGCCATATGGCTTGCTTTATGTATTTATTAACTCATTTTGTTTAATATCTAGTTTCTAGCTGCACTGCAGCATTGGTTAAAATAAAATTTAATAGATGTACTAATATAAATATTTTATGCCTACAGATCCAGTAAATAATTTTATGATCTATTCAAAAAAACGAAGGAGCATAAAAGATATTTCCCTTCACAGGAATTGCATACGGAATTTTCTTTTCAACTACTGGGTAATTTTTTTTGGTAGAATAACTTCTTGTGGTGCACCACTTTAATTACATAGACATTAAGATGTGAATAGACATTTCCCTTGTCTGCATTGTTATCTTTAGTGTACTATTTTTTCTGCTTGAGCTATGTCATGTTTAGGTATTTCATTTTCTGCTGCTGTTTGCCAGGCATAGTGTTGTTGAATTTGAATTTGTGTTACTCTGCTAAGCCAGATTTATTTTTCTTGTTTGCTGCGCATTGCCTCATATTAGTTGTAATGTGAATTGCTTCGTAATTTAGATTTACTGTAGCTTGCTTTGCCAGCTTGAAATTTTTGTCATTGATGTTTGTGTTACTTGATTTGTGCTGCTGCATTGCCTCGTTCCTTAGTTTAGTATCTGAGCTCAGTAGATTTAAGCTAGCTTAAGAGGGGGTAGACTATATAAGAGACTGCGTTGCGATGAATTGGAAGAAATGCATTGAGAAGTCATACGAAAAAAGTACAGAAAGCAGGTATAGGTAGGATTTTCTTGGAAATAAATAATAAGGTAAGAAATATGTGAAATAAATACAGAAAGCATGCTTGGATAGGATTTTTTTGGTGGAAGCAAAGGTTGAAATAAGACGAAAGATCTATGGAATGAAGTTTTGGGTTGGACTGCAGTACCAAAAGTTACACTGAAAACGAACCCTGTCCTTTCCATTGTGTTATCCCCCTATGTGTTTGTGAACCCTTGTGTATTTGTTTTCTTCCTGTCTCTGTGTAGTTTCATAGAATTTTTTTTCTAATACTATTCACTATGATGAGGAATACTGTTATCCTCAAATATAATTGGTATTAATAATATGTTATTTAACTTGTAAAGATGCTTAGACATTATTTATTCTGTTTTGTTTTAATGCTCATGTGTGAAGTCGATGTTTCAATAATTATTCTGATCTTTTATGTATGTACTTATGTCATTATTTTTGTAACACTGATGTATATGTTTATTTCTATTCTTTTGTAAAGCCCCTATTACTACGAATGTTATCTGTACTATTATGTTTTAATGATGTTTTCTGTATCTTTGTAATTGTATTCTCATGTTATAAAATTCTAATTGACACCAGGTCATCAAATTAAGTAACTTGTAAGTTACATTTCACTGCACACATTTCTGTTGGTCATAGTATATGGACAATATGTGAGAAGTAGGGACTGTTAGTGTTTGCACGTGTGTTAATAATTCAGCAAGGACTGGATAACAGCATTGCTGGTTCTAAGGACAATTCCAAAAACTTTGTGAGTGCACAAGTGGTGGTTATGGACTTGCTATATTATCCGCAAGACTCTTCAATGGTGATTGTGCACCTGCACAGTCACAACAGATGGCTGCTGGCCATCTCTACAAGGACTACAGTGGGTCTACATCTTTGATGATCCATCAATACCATTATTTCTACAAGGACTACAGTGGGTCTACATCTTTGATGATCCATCAATACCATTATTTCTACAAGGACTGCAGTGGGTCTGCGCCTCTGGTGGCCCACCAATACCGTAATCTCTACCGGGACTGCTGTGGGTCTGCTCTGTGATGACCTACCAAACGATATTCTTCAAAACTTTGACTGACTCAGCTGTGGGTTTGCTCTGTTGTGGCCCATTACCTGCCGGCATGTCAAGAGTCAGCACTGTCTTTCCGTTGGAAGGACAACACTACTTCTTCAAGACTGCATGGAAATCCACTACTTCCGTGTGCATTTTCTTTTACTGCTCAGACTTTGAGAAAAACACTGCTATTTTAACGTCATGAACGATCAGGACTGTCTTTATGGACTGTGAGAAAATTTGAGCTTTTGACCAACATTGTATCAATAACTGTGTGCATTTGATTTCTTTGTTATTGTAATTATGAAAAATTTTTTCAAATCTGTATTGGGCACTGCCCAAACCAATTTGTAAAATTTTTTGTGGGGAGCATGGGGGCTATGTAAGTAGGCTGTTTAGGTTTTTTTATTGGTAACGCCACCTCTGTATGAAAATCACTGGCAGTGCTGTGTGCAGTCTGTGGCTGCTTTGCATTGTTGTAATACTCGCCATTGTAGTGCTAGGTTGCTGGCTGCGAACAGCGCGTAGCGTTGCGCAGTTGGAGGTGAGCCGCCAGCAGTGGTGGAGGTGGGGAGAGAGATGGCGGAGTTTTGTAATTTGTCATGAACTGCTATATATATGATGATATCAAGGTAAATACATTGTTTGTTCTCTATTAATATCTTTCATTTGCTAACTATCCCTATCAGTAGTTAGTGCCTTCCATAGTTTGTATCTTTTATTTAGCTGGCAGTAGTGGCGCTCGCTGTATTGCAGTAGCTTGAGCAGCGAAGATTTTTGTAAGTGATTTGTGAAAGGTATAGTTTAATGTTAGTCAGGGCCATTCTTTTGTAGGGAATCTTGAAAGTCAGATTGCGTTGCGCTAAAAATATTGTGTATCAGGTTAAGCACAGTCTTGCATAATTTGTTCAAAGGGGATGTTTCAACCTGCTTCAGAGGATTTCCTGTCCCATGCATACAGTTGAGCCATCTTGTCCGTTCACATTGGTATTAGGTCACGTCATGTGCACGTTGGTATTAGGTCACCTCACTTGACCTGGTCTCATTTTTCTGTAAAAGTAAAGTAAAGTTATTCACGTTTAAATGCTTGAGGCAGCTATCGTTCCCAGTATATTTCAGCGAACAGATAAGGACGCTGGGGTGTACTTCCTGAGAATCAGTTTTGAGCAATAGTTTGATAATTTTCTGCTCCAACACTCTTCATTGCTTAGTCATTATCAAGGAATGACTGTAACAGAGATCAAATACATTCGCCCAGCACCACCCGAGCCTATAAAGCAATGTTGTTTAGTCTTTACTTAAGCAGTGTTTGCTATTTTACAAGAAGGCATAAGCTATCAGGGTGACTAATATTTTGTTCTATGAGAGTGCATTAGTTGTCTTACCCTACGGCGCATACCTGTCGCTCACCTCTCTCCCCCTATAGTCGTGGATAAACTACTTCTGGAAGAGCATGTAATTCTCTGACGTACTCGCCCTTCGGTGCGCATGATTCTACGGGGGTGCGAGCAGGCGGTGGGCGGTCCTCAGAGGTTTATGGCGAGAGCTCCGTTTCGCGGGGGCAGCGTTGCGAGAGCTGAGGGTTAGTAACGACTGCAGCTGAGGCGAGGATTTGCGCCGCATTCCAGGGCGCACAATTCGCGCGCCGTGACGCTGAGCTGAGTTGGGGGCTTCTGCTCTTCCCAGCAGAAGGGGCGCCTCTGCCGGCCATAGCATTGCGTGCCATTCGGCAGACGACGGGTAGACAGACAGAAGCTGGTGGTACTCAGTGCAGTCATGCTTATGCGCTCCCCGGCGTTTCATCTGCCTCCCTCCATCAGCCTGTTGCGTTGCGTTATTGCACAGTAGCTATGGGTCCCATGGAACACCACGATACGGCAGCCCAAATTATCACCGAATTCCCGCCATGTTATCGCTCTCGGGACGTAAGCTCGGTCTGAAGTTGGCAATAGCGTCACCCAGGACATCCGTCCAAACGACATTCTTGTTTTGCTCCACAGTCTAGGTATTGTAGCTACGACGCTGCATTCGCCTGCAACGGCAATTTGCATGACTGATGTATGATTTTGGAATTCCAGATCGCAGTTCTGTACTTCTCTTCGTATTAATTTGGTGCTAAGAGCGATTTCAGTTATGTAGTGACCTTTGAAGCTATCTTCCTCTTATCCTCTTACTTTTCATTACATTCTTTAAGGATTGTCAGCCGCGACCAAATTACAGACCCATCTTTCCGTGTTATTACTCAGGGGTTGAAGTTCTTCTGCTTCTCCTGTGTAAGTCTTTCAAACACCAAACACTTGCGCTACCTTGGTTATGGAATCACACACCATACAAGCACCAACAATGAGCCCACGTTTGAATTGACTTAGATCCGACGTAATACATTCACAATCACACAGAACACTGTAAAAGCGGTGGCTCGGTTTTTTTTTTTTTTTACAGGTTGCTATCCCTTGCTCTGGGGCTGTAATTTTGATATTTTAGCCGGCTGGAGTGGCCGAGCGGCTCTAGGCGCTACAGTCTAGAACCGCGCGACCGCTACGGTCGCAGGTTCGACTCCTGCCTCGGGCATGGATGTGTGTGATGTCCTTGGGTTAGTTAGGTTTAAGTAGAATTAAGTTCAAGGGGACTGATGACCTCAGAAGTTAAGTCCCATAGTGCTCCGAGCCATTTTTGATATTTTACTAAACCAGCAAGGTAAAACAGAGGCCACTACTTCCACCTCATCAAGTGAATTTAGTGCTCGCGTACTCACACTAAGCCGTGAGCACTTCCCAGTTTATCAATGGGGGATAATTGAAAATTATTAATACTATAATCGGTACCACGCGTGCAATGGTCGTGCCAGGCGGGCGATATTGAATCTTTATCCTATCATTAAAGGCGCCATACCTGCACGACCTTATAACTACCGTTATCATGAGAATAGTTCTGCATTATTCTACTGTGACACTAAGGGTGATTTCACGTAATGAAAGGGAAAATTTGAAGATTAAGGAACTCATTTATTTAACAGCTGAATATTGAACAATTATACAATAAAATGGGGGTGGGGGAAGAAAGAATTGAGTTCAGCTGCCTGCCCCAACGTGCGTTAATAAAAAGCCACTACGGCAAGAGAAAAGGATTTTTAGGAACGATCGACGTATTATCAAATGGAGTTCACTCTACTAAAGGAAGGCGTTGCAGGCATGCAACGACCACAAACATGAATCAGCCAAACACTAAGAAAGATGCTATTGGGGCTGAATCGCTAGGTAGCCTCTTGTACTAAAGGAATAAAACCAGCAAGACGCGAAACTATTCATACTAGATAACTTTGCCTCGCGGTCGGACTACGAAACGTGAAGGGGCGCCAGACACTCACCACGTGGCGTAGGACAAGGGGCACAAGTTTTCAAGCTAGGAAGACCTAAATTCTGAGTCAAATTTTGCGCGGGAGAACTGAAAGAGCTACTGCCAGACGAAATGGAAAAGTGAGCATGAAAGTATACACTTCAGTGCCGAACTCCAAGCTACTGTGACTAACCAACACATCGCGCACATTATGCCCCACTGTACAAGGAAAACCTACAGTTGTAAGTAGGCTGTTTAGGTTTTCTTATTGGTAACGCCACGTAGCGCTCTGTATGAAAATCACTGGCTGTGCTGTGTGCAGTCTGTGGCTAGTTTGCATTGTTGTCTGCCATTGTAGTGTTAGGCAGCTGGATGTTAACAGCGCGTAGCGTTGAGCAGTTGGAGGTGAGCCGCCAGCAGTGGTGGATGTGGGGAGAGAAATGGCGGAGTTTTGAAATTTGTAAGACTGGATGTCATGAACTGCTATATATATTATGACTATTAAGGTAAATACATTGTTTGTTCTCTATTAAAATCTTTCATTTGCTAACTATGCCTGTCAGTAGCTAGTGCCTTCCGTAGTTTGAATCTTTTATTTAGGTGGCAGCAGTGGCGCTCGCTGTATTGCAGTAGTTCGAGTAACGAAGATTTTTGTGAGGTAAGTGATTTGTGAAAGGTATAGGTTAATGTTAGTCAGGGCCATTCTTTTGTAGGGATTATTGAAAGTCAGATTGCGTTGCGCTAAAGAATTTTGTATGTCAGTTTAAACACAGTCCTGTATAATTTTTCTAAGGGGACGTTTCACAGTCGTATCACCCGGAAAAATGGCGTAAACTGTAATTTAAGGAACGGACGTCAGTAAAATGACCGATAAGGTTCCCTCTGGGCTGCAGGGCGCGAAGCTTCAGTGCACGTCGGCGCTCATGCTTACCGAAACTTCATCTTCTGGAAGCAGCAGCTCCAGCCTCAGACACGGTCACACTAGAACTGACCACTGTCCCCTTTGTCCACTATCCACCGGCCGAGGGCGGTTGGCGCCCACCGGCGAAAGACGGGCGCACACCTGAACTGACCAATCAGAGGGCAGGAATCTCACAGGGAGGCGACCTCGCGACGTTAAAATCGAGCAGAAATAGCAGTTACAAGGTTGTTAAGGCAGGTTGGGGAACTGAGAACAGGAGAAACTTTGGCCACTACTGAACGTTCAAACGACACCACGTGCTACCCTGGCGATCGGAAAGAGGATGGGAAACGGGAAGCCGTCATGGCTGCTAGGGAGACTGCTGCCCTCGCCCATAAATAAAGAAAATTCCTAGCGCCGAGATCCTCTCACAGATCAGTGTGAGACAAACTGCAAACATCGTCAAATAAATTAGGCAACCCACAGAAATTATTAACAGGGCCTGAATTATTATATTACCGAATACCAGAATGCTGGGGTTAGAAATATGAAATAAGAGCACTGAATGGTGAAGGAAATGCACGTCTTTCACACTGTTCTGATCATGACAGACACTTGCAACGTATTGAGTTGCCATTTGAGTAGCCATTTGTCATCAAATACAACAACGCAATCTGCAGGCATTTGAATTTGTCTTCTAGCATGCATTTCTTGCAGGGTTTCCATAGTTTTGTCTAATCCTTGTGTATCTGCAGAAAATGCTACACTGGTGTTTAAAATTAAAGCAACAAACCGATGTTTCCCCATCCTGCGTATAATTCACGATATAATCAAACAGGCCGTCAATAGATGTCCGTACGATCGTGTTCAGCGCCGTAGATGGCTTTCCGGTTAACAGATATCCACCCCAGCGATGACGACAAGGCACCTATTAATCGGGGTAGTGTTTTCCGGGTAGTCCCACAACAACAGTCGCTGCCTACACGGTCACAGACGGTGCAGTATGACACGGAGAAGACGTCTTTCAGACTCCCTGCGCTGGGGAGCCATGGGAAGAATGGAAGCAGGTCAGTCGCAAACTGATGTAGCCCGACGGTTTAACGTGAATCGTTCTGTTGTTTCTCGGACGTGCCGGCAGTTTATAGGGATCGAAACCGTATCTCGAAGACCAAGGCACGGCCGACCACGAGTGAGTTCAGAGACTGAGAACCGTTATTTGGCTGTAAGGGCACGACGGTACCGCCTCAGTACTGCACGACAACTGGCACCTGACCTCGCAGCATCCACTGGACATGTTGTATCGAGGCAAACGCTGTTCAAAAATGGCTCTGAGCACTATGGGACTTAACTTCTGAGGTCATCAGTCCCCTAGAACTTAGAACTACTTAAACCTAACTAACCTAAGGACATCACACACACCCATGCCCCAGGCAGGATTCGAACCTCCGACTGTAGCGGTCGCGCTGTTCCAGACTATAGCGCCTAGAACCGCTCGGCCACCCCGGCCGGCAAAGGCTGTACGAGGTGCATTCAAGTTCTAAGGCCTCCGATTTTTTTTTCTCCTGGCTGACAAGAGATAGAAACAGGCGCATTGTTTTAAAATGAGGCCGCGTTCATTGTCAATACGTCCCAGAGATGGCAGCACCGTACGGCAGATGCAATTTTACCGCCAGCGGCGAGAATGAGAACTGTTTTAAATACTTAAAATGGCGACGTTTTCGTTACTTGAACAGCGTGCAATCATTC
The DNA here is from genome assembly GCF_023898315.1 of Schistocerca nitens. Taxonomy (NCBI): domain Eukaryota; kingdom Metazoa; phylum Arthropoda; class Insecta; order Orthoptera; family Acrididae; genus Schistocerca; species Schistocerca nitens. The sequence continues at coordinate 52,742,780 of NC_064620.1, forward strand.
GTTTTCTGAATTTGCGTGGTGTGAAACCAACTGAAATTCATCGACAGTTGAAGGAGACATGTGGTGATGGAGTTATGGATGTGTCGAAAGTGCGTTCGTGGGTGCGACAGTTTAATGAAGGCAGAACATTGTGTGACAACAAACCGAAACAACCTCGGGCTCGCACAAGCCGGTCTGACGACATGATCGAGAAAGTGGAGAGAATTTTTTTGGGGGATCGCCGAATGACTGTTGAACAGATCGCCTCCAGAGTTGGCATTTCTGTGGGTTCTGTGCACACAATCCTGCATAACGACCTGAAAATGCGTAAAGTGTTATCCAGATGGGTGCCACGAATGCTGACGGACGACCACATGGCTGCCCGTGTGGCATGTTGCCAAGCAATGTTGACGCGCAACGACAGCATGAATGGGACTTTCTTTTCGTCGGTTGTGACAATGGATAAGACATGGATGCCATTTTTCAATCCAGAAACAAAGCGTCAGTCAGCTCAATGATAGCTCACAGATTCACCGCCGCCAAAAAAATTTCGGGTAACCGCCAGTGCTGAAAAAATGATGGTGTCCGTGTTCTGGGACAGCGAGGGCGTAATCCTTACCCATTGCGTTCCAAAGGGCACTACGGTAACAAGTGCATCTTACGAAAATGTTTTGAAGAACAAATTCCTTTCTGCACTGCAACGGAAACGTCCGGGAGGGCCGCGCGTGTGCTGTTTCACCAAGACAACGCACCCGCACATCGAGCTAACGTTACGCAACAGTTTCTTCGTGATAACAACTTTGAAGTGATTCCTCATGCTCCCTACTCACCTGACCTGGCTCCTAGTGACTTTTGGCTTTTTCCAACAATGAAAGACACTCTCTGTGGCCGCACATTCACCAGCGGTGCTGCTATTGCCTCAGCGATTTTCCAGTGGTCAAAACAGACTCCTAAAGAAGCCTTCGCCGCTGCCATGGAATCATGGCGTCAGCGTTGTAAAAATGTGTACGTCTGCAGGGCGTTTACGTCGAGAAGTAACGCCAGTTTCATAGATTTCGGGTGAGCAGTTAATTAGAACAAAAATCGGAGGCCTTAGAACTTGAATGCACCTCATACATAAGGCTTCGGCACAGAGTCCCTTAGTGTCGGAGACTTGCTGTATGTGTACCCCTGACACGTCTTCACAGAAGGGAACGTCTAGAGTGGAGCTGTCAATATATCACCTGGGCTGTCCAACAGTGGGCCAATGTATTTTTCTCAGCTGAGTCTCGATTTAGTATGTAGAGTGATTCTCGACGGCTTCACATCTCGAGGGAACATGGAACACGATTCCGGAACTCGAACATTGCAGAACGAGGCCTATATCGAGGAGGATCCTTAATGGTCTGGGAAGGGACTATGTTGACCACTCGAGCACCTCTTGTATGGGTAAACTACTATCAGGTATGGTTGACGACATTTTGGGACGTCATGATCAGTTGTTGCGAGGTGCTATGTGTCCAGGCTTCGTGCTGATGGACGATTATGCTCGACCTCATACAGCACGGGTAGCTCGTGTTTCCTTAGATACGGAAGGTATTGCACACTTCCGTGGCATGCTCGCTCTCTCTATTTGAATCCCATAGACTGAGATTGCACTACGGAGACGGGTTGCATCATGTCAGCATCCAGCAACCACTCTCCAAGACTCTCGAGCAGCTCTGCAGGAAGACTGGGCGTTATTGCCTCAACATGATATTTATGACATCATTCACAGCATGCTCCGTCATTGACAGGCCTGTACTGCGGCCAGAGGTGGTCACACCCCATACTGAGCACATTAACCAATTGTCGGAATGTGTGTGTAAATCCATTAAGTTGGAAAAAAAACAAAGAACGTTTCTCTCTACCGTTATGCCTGTTGCAGTTATTTACGTTCTGGATTCTTTACATTGTATCTACTTTACTATCACCTGTGTATACTGTTTTGTGGCAAAATAGATGCAGCCTTGCAAAAATTCCCTTTGTTGCTTTGAATTTGGAAATTAATGTATTTACTTAAACAACTTTTGGCTTATTTAGATCTCTAGCCATCCTGATGTAAACACGTCCATGAATATGCAGAGTATCTCAAAGTCTTTGCATTAAACGTCTAGGCGTGATAGATCACATCATGTGGAACGATTCTTGTTAGAGACAAATTGTCTCCTGACGCTTTCCAGCGGCACTAGGCGTGCCCAAGCATGTGCCGCCACTGTGACGCGTCACGACGAAATTTAACCGAACAAATAGGTGGCGTGCGGCATACTACCTACAGAAGTAAGTTTATAGACTGATTTTCAACAAGGAAATCATAAAAATGAGTGCCTAAGCATGGAAAGATATTTGACAAGCGAATCAGTAACTTCAATTTTACTCGCCTGGTGACTGGATCATAGGCAACACACACAGCACAACACCGCAGAGCGACTATGCCCTGCTATCACCAGTCTCGACGTTTACATCACCCGGAAACGTCAGTGAAAATTTTGTCTCCAACAGAAGTTGTTCCACACGACGAGATCTATCACTGCTGGACGTTTGCTGCAAAGACTTTTTAACATCTTGTATATCATACGTTGCAAAAAACATTAGTGACGTACTAAGAATTAGGTATTAAGAAGAGGCACAAATTCTGATTTAGGAGACACGGTTTCTGACCCACACATAAAAATTATGGGATTCAGTCATCACAGAGGCTGTGAAAACGAATCTTGAGTCGGTGCAGTAACTTTTATAGAGGAACGGTCTTGCACTCAGAAATGTGTGGGAGGGGGCAGTTAACCATAAGAATTATATCCCGTGTCACACATCGAGATATGATTCCGTTACCTCTTCAAGAGCCAGTAGCTTTCCTGGCATAGGAATTGGTGGACACCGTCGAAAGGTGTGTTTGTCACAGATAATTGACGCGACACGTGTACCGAGAGCGCCGGCCGTGGTGGCCAAGCGGTTAAAGGCGCTACAGTCTGGAACCGCGCGGCCGCTACGGTCGCAGGTTCGAATCCTGCCTCGGGCATGGATGTGTGTGTTGTCCTTAGGTTAGTTCTAGGGGACTGATGACCACAGATTTTAAGTCCCATAGTGCTCAGAGCCATTTGAACCATTTTGTTTTCATCATCTGATGACTTTACAAGACGGTAAATGACAGCATCATCTGTAAATAATCTAAGACGGCTACTCAGATTGTCTCATATGTCGTTAATATAGATCAGGAACAATAGAGGGCCTATAACACTTCCTTGGGGAACGCCGGATATTACTTCTGTTTTACTCGATGACTTTCCGTATTTTACTACGACAGGAAATCACGAATCCAGTCGCACAACGGAGGCGATACTCCGTAGGCATACAGTTTGGGTAGAAGACGCTTGTGAGGAATGGTGTCGCAAGCCTTCTGGAAATCTAAAAATATGGAATCAATTTGATATCCCCTGTCGATAGCACTAATTACTTCATGAGTATAAAAAGCTAGGTGTCTTTCACAAGAACGATATTTTCTGAATCCGTGCTGACTATATGTCAATAAATCGTTTTCTTCGAGGTACTTCATAATGTTCGACTACAGCATATGTTTAAAATGCCACTGCAAATCTACGTTAGTGATATAGGCCTGTAATTCAGCGGATTACTCCTACTTCCATTTTTGGCTATTGGTGTTACTTGAGCAATTTTCCAGTCATTAGGTACCTATCTTTCTGTGAGCGAGTGACTGTATATAATTGCTAAATATGGAGCTATTTTATCAGCATACTCTGAGGGGAACCTGACTGGTATACAATCTGGACCTGAGGCCTTGCCTTTATTAAGTGATTTAAGCTGCTTTGTTATACCGAGGATATCTACTTGTATGTTTCTCATCTTGGCAGTTGTTCTTGATTGGAATTCAGGAATATTTACTTCATCTTCTTTGGTGAAGGAGTTTCGAAAAACCGTGTTTAATAACTCTGCTTTAGGGACACTGTCATCAGTGACTTCACCGTTGTTATCGCGCAGTGAAGGTATTGATTGTGTCTTGTCATGCATAGCTTTGCAACTCTTATTCTATGCCAGAACTTAGAAATACAATTTATCTACTGCGTGTTGCGGGGGAAAGGGGGGGGGGGAGCTTTCCATTTCCACCATTTCACGATTTATCTTACAACCAAGGAAAGCTTCACAAAACTCTAGGCCATAACTGGAGGATAAGATTAACCTTTAATTAATTCTAGGACAATATTTCCGTGGTAGGAATGAAAGGATAGTGTGGGTATGTAAGTGTGTATGTTGACGAGTATACAGAGTAATGTCGACTACTTGTTCAACAAAGAGCTTAGGTGCTTAAGTGTACTTATGTCGTTGCTGATCGCAGGCTGTGCAGTTTCTCAGACTGCAGCGGTGTCCATATTATACTGTCCAATCAAAATGTTTCAAGACTGATTTTAATGCTGGCGTATAAGCGACGTCAATGCAGTAACAACTTTGGCAGCTTGAAGTAACAACTGTGAACAACAGTTGTGACCAGGCAGTGTTAAGTAGTGGCCGTCTGACCGTAGTGCATCAACTTTACTGAGTCACAGACTGCAGTAGAATACCATCTCTAAGACAAACGTTGAAGACCTTCCCCAGAATATTTTGAAGCAGAGGAACGTGTATGCAAATTTTATCGCAGTTCAACTAGACTCCCGAGCAAAAACCAGGACGAGCAGATGACTGCTCGGACTTGACTGAAATGGAAAACCGGCCAGTTCTTTTCTAGAAGACATCTCTACCAGTGACGAGACGTAATTGTACCAATACGAACCCGCCACAAAATGACAAAGTGCATACAATCGCATGAAAGGCCTATGCCATGACGGACAGTATAACCGAGATTCTACATCTACAGCTACATTTATACTCTGCAAGCCACCCAACGGTGTGTGGCGGAGGGCACTTTACGTGCCACTGTCATTAACTCCATTTTCTGTTCCAGTCGCGTATGGTTCGCGGGAAGAACGACTGTCACAAAGCCTCCGTGCGCGCTCGAATCTCTCTAATTTTACATTCGTGATCTCCTCTGGAGGTATAAGTAGGGGGAAGCAATATTTTCGATACCTCATCCAGAAACGCACCCTCTCGAAACCTGGCGAGCAAGCTACACCGCGATGCAGAGCGCCTCTCTTGCAGAGTCTGCCACTTGAGTTTGCTAAACATCTCCGTAACGCTATAACTGTTACCTAATAACCCTTTGACGAAACGCGCCGCTCTTCTTCGGATCTTCTCTTTCTCCTCCGTCAACCCGATCTAGTACGGATCCCACACTGATGAGCAAGACTCAAGTGTAGGTCGAACGAGTGTTTTGTAAGCCACCTCGTTTGTTGATGGACTACATTTTCTAAGGACTCTCCCAATGAATCTCAACCTGATACCCACCTTACCAACAATTAATTTTATATGATCATTCCAGTTCAAATCGTTCCGCACGCATACTCCCAGATATTTTACAGAAGTAACTGCTACCAGTGTTTGTTCCGCTATCATATAATCATACAATAAAGAATCCTTCTTTCTATGTATTCGCAATACATTACATTTGTCTATGTTAAGGGTCAGTTGCCACTCCCTGCACCAAGTGCCTATCCGCTGCAGATCTTCCTGCATTTCGCTACAATTTTCTAATGCTGCAACATCTCTGTATACTACAGCATCATCCGCGAAAAGCCGCATGGAACATCCGACACTATGTACTATGTCATTTACATATATTGTGAAAAGCAATGGTCCCATAACACGCCCCTGTGGCACGCCAGAGGTTACTTTAACGTCTGTAGACGTCTCTCCATTGATAACAACATGCTGTGTTCTGTTTGCTAAAAACTCTTCAATCCAGCCTCACAGCTGGTCTGATATTCCGTAGGCTCTTACTTTGTTTATCAGGCGACAGTGCGGAACTGTATCGAACGCCTTCCGGAAGTCAAGGAAAATAGCATCTACCCGGGAGCCTGTATCTAATATTTTCTGGGTCTCATGAACAAATAAAGCGAGTTGGGACTCACACGATCGCTGTTTCCGTCAAGCTGATTCAAGTCAAAGTGATGCGTAACTTGAGCAACATGCCAAAGAAGGACATCTACTCAAGTGCGTGGGAGAGGAGGGGCTGGACCGGAAAGGGGATGGGAGGTATAGCAGCATTAAAACCACTATTTTAGCTATTCTCTTTCTTTTGTTAGTCCAGTCTCTAATCTTTTTGAACCCGGGCAGATGATATGATGGAAAATGAAGGTACTATGTGCGACGTTTCACAGTTGAGGCCACATTTACTCTCTCGTCGCAGTGGGTACTACTACATCAATTACATCCGACAAAGACAATGGTGTTTATTATCACAAGATATCAGTTTCATAGAGTATTTGCGATGAAACTGTACAGAGAACTTAACCCTCGAGAGGGCGCGCCTGTGGATAAAGTGCTCCAATGAAAAATAAAATGATTTTGTGCGGTTCCATTTCCCTTTCACAACTGCAAACCTATACCTATTCCTTCAGAATTGCTTCAGGTAACACAGCAATAAATTACGTTGTCGTACGCTCAAGGGAGCAGCAGTAATATAAAATAAAAAGCGAGCTTGGCGAGGAAAAATTTACGATCAGTTCAAAAATATGACCACATTTACGAACTACCAACATAATCCCACATTGAGGCACTTGTCTACGAGATAATTAGTGATCGAGTAAGCAGCTGACCGAGATCTGATTCAACTACACTGCTTAATGCTTCGAATGCGTCGTTACTGTCTATTTAACAACCGAGAGTTATAGTGAAAATTTATTTCATTATTATTTAATAAAACAGTAGTTTAGCTCATATTATGTAAGTTTATTTTCTCCTTGTTAAAATAAACTAATTTTAAACTGTGGTTTTGATCGTAGATGACTTATCTTGGTAATATAAGGAAACCCATTCTTTTCATGTGTACAAAATGCACCGAGCGCCCGCTCGTGTTATGAAAAACAGGGCGCCCGCTCAAGGGTTGATATAGTTAAGCATCAGCGTGAAGAACTGAGCACGACGGAAAACACATTTTCCGCTCCGTTCTGCTAGATTCATGCTTAACGTTAACCGACTCTGTGACAAACCGATAGAATAGATACTTGTTGCCTTCATACAATATGACATATGTCAATGGACGCGTTCGCATTAAAATGAGAAGGTAATCGAAGCAGGCCAGTAGTGACAGTATTCACTATTCAGGCTTGACTGAAATTAAGTTGACTTTCGAGAAAGTTATGGAATCAAATTCCTGAAATGTAAAGTAATGATAGTAACAAATAAGCCTTATATATTCTTCCTTTTCCGAGGTACAACTGACGCGATATCCCAGCTGCACATCTGTTCCCATATGACATGACAGTGACGTCGATCTGTGATAGAGCCTACAGAGCCGTAAAACATGCTGTGTCATTTCAAGGAGTTCTGCCTCTGTCATGTTTGTGATGAAATCATAATGTACCTGTAAGTTTACAACATGCAGAGTTTTATGTGATTATCAGTATCATCAGTATCATATGCCATTTGATATCCCCTAACGAATATAGATCTCCGGTAGAATTTGTCATGCAACACTATCTTCACCGATACACATTCGTATTACACTTCGTGTTTTGTAATGGCATCAACTTCCATTAGGTAATCCCCTCGTCTTTTCCCATTTATTTAACTCAACTTACGCAAAAAGATACTACCTCGCTGCATCTGCTACCCATTACATCGGCTACATGTACTGAGCACAAATCATTACAGTCAAAACTACGTCCGGCAATCCACTTTCCTCCCTGATATACACATTTCTTTCCGTATCTATCTTGTTAATATTGTTCTTTAATTGAGTTGCTGTAAACATAACAAGTGATTAGTTGGGTGTATGACTCATGACGGTCCGCCATTTTTACTTCCTTTCAGTTATAAAGCTAAACGCTAGGGTGATCTGAAAAAAAAAAATTTGTTGAGTGATAGAATTAAGCTACACGTGGGGATTTTATAAATATTTTAGTAAAATAACTCATCGCTGCACAGGAATTCAAAACGGTGGCAAGAAAGCACTAGCCTGTAGCGCTGTGAGCGATGGCGCCAGATGAAGAATGGGTCTGAGGACGTGGAGTATCCGGAGGCCGTCACCGTCTGTCGGAAATTTGAATTAATTCTGTAAAATACTAGTTAATGGTTCATACAGTATGAGACTGATATAAAGTAATTTTTTGTGCCAGGTCAGATTATTTGACCGAGCTAGTCTTACTGTTGACTGACATAAATAAAACAATTTACTGTGTCAGTAATTTATTTATTTTTCCGCTATACGTTTCAATGCTTTCTAGCACTAACTTCAGGTGGAGAATCGTGTAGTTACTTACATTGCTGGTGTTAATGTAGAACGCACGTGTCATATTATAGCAAGCAGACCGGCTGTGTTGCGTCTCTCGAAGACAAATAGAGACTAAAAAATACTGTATACTCCTGCGCGAACATGTGTCCTTATAAGCTGCACTTTGTCTGTTACTGTGAAAAGACGTCTGTGCTCTGTGCTAACACAAACAACATTACAATATAATACTTTACCTGAAGATGATGTTGGCAACCATCGAAATGCGTAGAGTAAAAATAAATAAGTGATTAAGGCAGTTAACAATTTTATCTACAGATAAAGCTTTCTAGTTCAAGAACTTGCAGGTCGCAGCCTAAACTTCAATGGACCCTTTTGTATCCCGCCTGAAGGCGGCACGTGGGTAGGAGCAGGAAAAGGTGAAAATCTCTCGGTACTGCAGTGTGAATTAAAATCACCTTTACTTTGACAACAAGAGTCATACATAACTTTGCCCTGAGGTGCGAAGCTGAAGCGAAGTGTCCCGGCCGTCTGCTCTTGATCAAATGGGCTGAAACTGGAGCGGAACTCGTAGAGCTCTCCCGCTCCGGCTAGAGAGCGCTGTCGTCGGTGTCTGTCGTAGTGCCAACTTATGAACCGATGCCGTAGCATGGTTTCTATCGATACCACAGACCCCTCACAGGCTTTTGCAAGTTTTCACCGATTCTACCCACTGGAAACAGTTATATAAAACTGCCTTCACACCTGAAGATGGCTCAAACAACCACAAGCCTAAGCGTAGCCTTGTGTCTGACGCAGTGTGTGTATGTATGGGACGGGGGAAGGGGGAAATTTACCTGACGACTGTGGCGACAAGAAGGGCAAGCAGCCACAAAACTTTAAACGAAATAAATTTACCAGTTTATGGAAACAGCGGAATACATACTACTGGAGAACGGTGGGAAAGAGAGAAGTTTGAACGTTCATTCTGACTGTAGAATCTGTAACATATTTGTTTTTATAAATCCAACGGTGCTCCATCGAATACAAGAGTTTTCAGTATTACATTTCCCGAACATATCAGACGTATGGAAAGTACCTCATTCAAAAAACACATCCGGCACACTCAAATACAACGTGTCTGCGCAACAGTGGAATTAAAAAGCGGGCGCGGCCGAGTATGGGGGGGGGGGGGGGGAGGAAAAACGTGAGCATCGCGAGTCTGACATCTGGACGCGCGGTCGGCGGGCAGCGCAGCTCTGCCGGTATAATGCATTTAAATCTGCCTCATCGCGAACAATAGGGAGCGTGGTGGCGGCGGCGGCGGCGGCGGCGGCGGCGGGGTGTAAAATTCACGGCGGCGGCAGGGGCGCGTAAAACTTTTATCTTTTATGTATGTAAACTTGATGGCCCTGTATCACCCGCAACAGTGGCATCATCATCCATATGAGTTTGTGAGGTTAGCCGTAACACTCGCCTCTCCTTTTCACCACCACCTCCAAACTCCAGGGTCCCTTATTTCCTGTCAGTTCTAAGAGTCGAGTCCTCCACAGTTTTTGCTGGTACCGGTAAGCGGGACATGAACGAAGTGAAAGCTGAAATATGTTAAAGAGAATATGATTCTCGAGTCCAGGACACAACAGCCTCTTCACCGACGAAATTTACTTGTGAATTTTGCTCTCCGATTTCCATATCAACGCAGCTTCAGAGTCCAAACGCACGGTCTGAAAATTATGCACACCTTAAGATATTTCATAAATAATAATTTCATACAATGTTTCAGTACATTTATTCTTGACTATTAAGACACTCCTACAGTCCAGTCACCTTAAGGATCCCTGACACCTGGCACCGCTTTCGACAGCTTTCAACTGCGAAGCGCAAACGGCTGTAGACGAAAACAGTTGCCTGTTGTGGAGCCGTGTACAGTTGTTGCCATTGAGACGTTTACAAAACTGCGTTGTAGCCACGCGAGGTTTCTGTGCCCAGCGTACAGAAACTGTGCGGAATACTGTACCTATAGTTCTGAACGTTGTGCACATTTATTTGTACAAGTGTATTTCGACAAATATATAATAACATTTTTTTTAGTTATTATACTACAAACAAAGTTCATATTTTGTTTTCTGTCTTAATAGAAAATTGGGAAAATGAATACTGGGGTAGTGCCGGGTTTTTCAGCCAGTATGTGATGACTGTCGTGGCACTAGGGAATGTGGATAATATCTGCTCGTTCAGATGCAACTGAACAGGGCTTCGGATCATAGTATTGCCTATTGCAGATATATATAGGCACCTGGTTACGAGGAAAACAAAGGAAGTTCGGGAAAAAGTCACATGGATATGAAGTGCCATTTGCAGGCAAAAGACACTTTTTACAAAATTAACAGATGTACACTGCAAGTCATGCGAGTTCGCCGTGTCCGTGTACCAGCATGCGAGACTGGTGAGTCTGCCACGCAGCCCACTCGTCACCTGAGTCTGTTGTCGGGTACGTTGACAGGTACTGTGAGACTCTGAAAAAACTCAAAGGGGCAATTCAGAACCGGAGAAGAGGAATGTTGAACAAGGGCGTACACATTCTCCATGACAACGCTCGCCCACACATCGCTCGGGAAACCTTTGCTCTGTTCCACACTTTCAGTGGTACATAATCACCCATCCACCGTATAGTCCTGACCTGGCGCCCAGTGACTATTGCCTGTTCCCTAGGTTAAAAGAACATCTGGCCGGAAAGCGATTCAGCTCCGACGACGAGGTGAAAGAAGAGGTTCATAACTTTCTGAACAGTATGGCGGTGAGCTGGTATGACATGAGCATACAAAAACTGCCACGGCGTCTACAAAAATGCATCGACAGAAATGGTGATTATGTCGCAAAATAGCTAAATGTTCCAGCTGCAAACTGATGTAAACCGTTGTAGAAATAAACAGGTCTTTGTACTTATAAAAAAATAGGAGACACTACTTTTGGGATTACCCTCGTATTTTCTTCGTTTAAAGGTCCCGGTGTTATCAGGACGCAAAATTATAGTCTTCCTTTCCCTTCCGTCCGAAACTTGTCTACTTTTTTTTGTCAAGACGTCTATAGTTAACAAGGATTCTGGAACAGACTTGGAGATAATAAGCCATTTCTTGAATTCTTCTGAGTGTCTGAAGTTATTACGTAAGACACTTTTTGCCAAATGAGCTGCCGAAAGAGTGCTAGAATGGGAAGACGAAAAGGACCAGTAAACGCACAACGCTCAGCTGCGCGCGCAACCATAAAGGGACACGTGGCATACATAAACACGAGTATGGGGCAAAAACATTTACAGTGTATACAATAATCAGCCTCCGACGCAGCGCTGCACCGTCGCTTTACGTGCATAAAGGCAAGCGACTGAATGGGACCTGCAAAGTGGAGGGAGGCGGGAGAGGTTGGCAAAAGACGGCGCGCGAGGAGGGGCGATTTTATAGCTTGTAGGAAAGATGGTGGTACCAGCTGGCAGCTGGCTGCTGTGGAGACTGCTGGCTGGCGCGAGATTGGAGAGCGGAGAACTGCTGTCAGGAGGGAAACAGATGGCCCAGAATAGCGCTTCACAGCCACGGATCGTGTCTCGCATGAAGCACACACCTTGTCACGTGGCCATGGCGTCAACACACGTTACAAACTTCTTCGCGCAACAGTTCCGCTATATCAAACATCGTTTTCGGAAAATGAAGACAATGATCCTCTAGTTCGGCTAGTTCGTCAACAAGACATGAAGCTGGTAACGGGTACCTAAGTTTTTTGGACAGCATGGTTGTGGAGATGAAGCAGCAATTAGTATGATTAATCAATTATTCAAAAACAGTCTTAATCGCATTTATTATTATTATAATACCAACCGGTTTCAACCCGACGTAGGGGTCATCATCTGTGCGTTTACACCATTAGGCGACTGCTGGTGGTGTCACTCCTGTCTACACAAGGGCAGGAAACTAGTCGGGTTGAAACCGGTTGGCGTTATAATAATAATAAATGCGATTAAGACTGTTTTTGAATACTTGGGATACCTAAGTAATTCCGTATGACTGCGTCGCTTCTAAACACCGATTGCTTGTCCTCGATATTCGTAAGTGTTATACAACCCAAATCTAAACCTAAGACTGGGCCTGAGCGAATTAAGTGGTGGCCAACGAACACCCAGCGAAACGAGTTGATGACAGCCTTGGTAAACTTCTCCGTGAAGACCGATCAGTCGGTTGAAGATATGTGGAAATATGCTGTGGAACAAGTAAATCAAGTAGCGACAAAAACGCTGGGAGAAACAATACCTGGAAGAAAATACACTGATAAACAAACCTCGTGGGAGACAGATGAAGTGAAGCTAGCAGTCAAGGAGAAAAAGATGGATTACAAGATTTGGTGGAAGTCACGACTTGACACTGAACTCCAAAAATATCGCAACCTGAAATCAGCAGCAAAAAGAGCAGCAGCTGCAGCAAACGACCAGTATTACCAGACACTGTATGACCAGCTTGGCACACCATCGGGAGAAAACAACACCTACAGTCTTGCTAAATCATGTCAAGACATTGAACACGTCATGCACATCAAGGAAGCCGATGCCGGCCGCTGTGGAAGAGCGGTTCTAGGCACTTCAGTCTGGAACCGCGCGGCGGCTTCGGTCGCAGGTTCGGGTCCTGCCTCGGGCATGGATGTGTGTGATGTCCTTACGTTAGCTACGTTTAAATGGTTCTAAGTTCTAGGGGACTGATGACCTCAGATGTCAAATCCCATAGTGCTCAGAGCCATTTGAACCAAGGGAGCCGACGCCAAACTGCTAAGAGATAAACAATCTATTCTCCAGCATAGAACAGACTACTTTCATAACATCAGCAACAAAGAGTTTACGCATCTACCAATTACTAGTCCTGATCCTACCTTAGGACCCGTCCCCTCAACTACACCTGAGGAAGTAATGCTTGCCATCAGCAAGATGAAAAATGGAAAAGCAACTGGCCCAGATGACCTACCAGAGGAAATCTGGAAAATGGTCGCAAAGCCTGCTTCAGAATTCCTTGCCTCACTCTTCAACCGAATCATCGCCGAAAAACAACTTCCACAAGCATGGACAACTAGCATAACAGTTCCAATCTGGAAGGGAAAAGGAGACGTGAACGATGGCTCGACGTTTCGCCCTATTCGACTCCACTGTCATACTTTACGTATCTTTGAACGGGTACTTCATAGCATAGTCAGAAGTATTGTCTCTGTAACACCAAACCAGTGTGTATTTGTTAAAGGATGCAGCACCATCGATGCTGTCCATGCCACTCGCCTTTGGTGGGAAACAATGGTTCAAATGGCTCTGGGCACTACGGGACATAACTTCTGAGGTCATCAGTCCCCTAGAACTTAGAACTACTTAAACCTAACCAACCTAAGGACATCACACACATCCATGACCGAGGCAGGATTCGAACCTGCGACCGTAGCGGCCGCGCGGTTCCAGACTGTAGCGCCTGCAACCGCTCGGCCACCCCGGACGGCTTGATGGGCGAACACAGAGAGGGACAGAAGAGTGTACACATGGCATTTCTAGACCTAGAAAACGCTTTCGATTGTATCTCACACGATCTTGTTAGTCGAGCTCTTCTCTGCCATGGCGTCTCTGAAGACTATGTAAGCTGGGTGCAACTTTTGTACCGTAATTCCACTAGTATTGTTCAGAGTCCTGCTGGAATTTCTCCGCCCTTCAATATCACTGTGGGTGATTATCAGGGTTCTGCCCTTTCACCATTGCTATTCATCCTTTGCATGGATACGGCAACAGCTGACATACAGACTTCACATCCCTGGACCCTTCTTTGTGCAGATGATGTAGTATTTGCTGACCAAGCCCGCCCTTAACTCCAGCACCAGGTTCAAACGTGGAGGGACAGACCGGCTGAAAAAGGACTGCACCTCAATGTCCGGAAGACAGAGTACCTAGAATGTGGCTCCCAAACCAAAGGCATTATAAGTATGGCCGAAAAAGACCTGCAGAAGAACATGCATGCATTTTAAGTACCTAGGGTCTGTTGTCACCTCAGACTGCGACACAACTCTTGATACTCGGATGAGGGTGAATGCAGCTTGGCTCAATTGAAGAAAGGTCGCTGGAGTTCTCTGCGATAAGAAGATGCCTCAGTATCTAAAGGCAAAAGGATATACGAACATGGTACGCCCAGTAGAAATGTATGGGACTGAGTGTCGCTCTATGACGAAACAACAGTAGCAAGTGTTACACACCATGGATGTGAAGATGCTTCGATGGTCCATGGGGCTGACACGATGTGACCACGTAAAAAATACCGACGCCCGGCACAGGTTCGGTAGAACGCTCAACACCGACAAAGTGAGGGAAGCCCGTCTCCGCTGGTACTGCCACGTCATGAGAAAGCTAGGCAACTCACAGTTAGTTTGCCAAAGCAGCGCTCCACATCAACCCAGGAAGAATGGCAAAGAGATGGACAGATAACGTCAGAGGAGGCATGCACGTTGTTGTCTTAAGACCAGAAGATGTCAACGACAGGGAGAAAAGGAGATGTAGCAAAACAGCAGACCCCGCAAGTCTGGATTAATGCTTGGAAAGAGAGAGAAGACAATGATCCTCTCTAGAATGTAGCTTGTTCCATTCGGCGTGTGGTCACCGAATTATTTCCACATGGCAAGATGCTTGGATAGATTTTAATAGTTTGTTGCGGCACTGGCTGCAAAATAAGATAATTTGTGTTTTTGGACAAATATTTCTTTCGTCTGGCAACTTCCACTCCCAGATTCTCGCTCTCCTATTTTCCAGTGTCAGTAGAGTGCCGTTACAACAGTACTACAACAAAATTGTAGAAGTAGATTTTGTACACTTAATAAATCATTTGTCGTTCTCTTTTTTGGGGTTTTTATATCCTGTGTCTACATCTAAATTTGTGTTATACGTACCTGGTCACCATTTGCGGAGCCAAGTGGTTACTGGAAATATCGTATCTCAAAAAGGAGCAAATCTAGAATGAGTTGAAAATTCGTAGTCAGTCGGCCGAAGGTAGTGTTGCTGAGCTATTTGTATACCTGTGTGGCGCATGTGCTGCCACTGGGCTGCCAACAAAAAGTGTGCCAATGTGAGTGATGTGAACTGCCATGAGTGTTCGCTCCTTCTTATTCGTCAGTGTGCAGGAAAACGTTGAGTTGGTAACAACTTCCAATATCAGGGATTCAGGAAGTAATCTTTATGTGATTTATTAAAATTAAAAAGAATAAAAAAGTTTTAATGCCCACACCAAACTTTCAGAAGTTAGATAAGATGACAAACTGGTTTCTGTTATAAGTAACATTCATCATCTGATCATGCATTTAGTACACTCTAAGACAAAGAAAAAACTAGGCACCAAGAATGAATTATATGAATAGGACGATAATAGGTGGATGTAAAGTACTTGTACAAATGGTTCAAATGGCTCTGAGTACTATGGGACTTAACATCTGAGGTCATCAGTCCCATAGAACTTAGAACTACTTAAACCTAACTAACCTAAGGACATCACACACATCCATGCCCGAGGCAGGATTCGAAACTGCGACCGTAGCAGTCGTGCGGTTCCGGACTTAGGTGCTTAGAACCGCTCGGTCACCGCGGCCGGCAGTACTTGTACATGTTGATTATTATTATATTTCAGCTACTTTGCATGTGAGATATTTGTCATTAAAGAAAAGGACAGCCAACGAGCTGTAGTTCGTAAAGATGCTAAGCATCACAGCGCGAGAGTAAAGAGATGAAATATTTTTTTTAATGTGCGCCTATACCAAGACGCGCGTCTATCGTTTAGATACTCTAAATAAACACTATGACCCGTTGGGCGCAGATATTTAAAATCATTGCCGCAGCGCTTGACAGCAAGAAGCTACGAAACAGAAGAAAGAACAATCTATCTTTTGTTAAGAAATATTCTAGAGACTTCATTATCTCTTGTACTTTTGGTCGCCGGCATGTTAAGACGTACTACATAGCACTGCTGCAAGTTGTATTTTTATTTTGTGTAAAAACTATGTGAAACGACGAACAAACATTTCGGTAACTCGGGTGTGAATACAATGTACTTACGCAGACGCAAGGACATTTAATTTTAAGAAGAAACAGACTGAAAGAGCGGCGATTATTCGACTGCGCCACGCACAAAAGAAATATCAGGTGTAAGTCATACATTTATTGTGTATTTGTCAATGTCTAGTAGTTTAAAGCCAATTTGCTCAAAATGTATTAATATTTTACGATGCAGTAACTTTCTCCTTATTCTTTTCTTTCACTATCAAATCGTGATGTTCAAATTGTATATGAGCTTTGTTACAGGTTCGCTCTTTATCGCGGTGTCTCGATTGTATTTGGGAGGCCACTATTCTGATCAACTTCCGATCTGTTAATCTTTCTCTTAAGAAATTCCACTAATCTGCTTTCATTTCCATTTTTATATTCAAATCGGTCCCTTGGGTAGTTTCATCGAAGATTCTGATTGCGTGAAGGCAATCCGGTTCAAAAGGTCAATTATTCGCGCGATCAAAACATACGTCTCCTGAACACAATCGAGAACGGACGCATCGGTGATCACTTAATAATCTCTCTCTCTTTTCTAGTCGTACTTAAAAACGGTCACACAGGATAGCCGTAAGTACGCAATCTGGGGTTAGGTTCCATTTTGCCGGTAAATAACACCAACCAACAGTTACAGCATCACTATTATTAATAAGCAAGTTCCTAACGCCAGAATGTACAGACAAACGATTCATTAGAGTTTCAGAAAAATTTGATGATTCATTCAAGAGAAAAAACTTCTCAAGTTAAGCAGGTCAATATATTGGTCAAATGGCTCTGAGCACTATGGGACTTAACATCTATGGTCATCAGTCCCCTAGAACTTACAACTACTTAAACCTAACTAACCTAAGGACAGCACACAACACCCAGTCATCAAGAGGCAGAGAAAATCCCTGACCCCGCCGGGAATCGAACCCGGGAACCCGGGCGTGGGAAGCGAGAACGCTACCGCACCACCACGAGCTGCGGACTGTATTTGGTCACATTAGGCCCTTAGGCCAGCAGTTGTCTAGCTTGGCATTGATTGGGTGTCTTCCCGGTGGATATATTGCTCAGCTTTTGTCCATGTGGTGTCAACGCCAGACACCACACTTGCTAGGTGGTAGCCTTTAAATCGGCCGCGGTCCATTAGTATACGTCGGACCCGCGTGTCGCCACTGTCAGTGATCGCAGACCGAGCGCCGCCACACGGCAGGTCTAGAGAGACTTTGTAGCACTCGCCCCAGTTGTACAGCCGACTTTGCTAGCGAAGCTACACTGACCAATACGCTCTCATTTGCCGGGACGATAGTTAGATTAGCCTTCAGCTACGTCATTTGCTACGACCTAGCAAGGCGCCACTACCAGTTTATATTCAGTGTAATAATGTCTAAACAAGAGCGATGTTCTCCAATTGTGGATTAAAGTTAAGTATTCCAAGAACTACGTTCTTTTCTTTATAAGATAATTACTTTACCTTGTTACAGACCTCACGCCAATCTGCGTGAGGTTAACGCGTGCCTTTCGGCTACCTCCGAGTGGCTTGGCTGTCTTGCTACGCCACTACAGTCCAACTGACGCCTTAGATGGTCAAAATTCAGAGTTAATTGGAGGGCCCTGCCCAAAATGCACCAAACGCTCTAGACCGTAGAGATGTCCGGCGATCTTGCTGGTGAAGGTACGTTTGGTAAGCACATAGACAAGCAGTAGAAACTCCCGCCATTAGCGGGTTATCAGTAGAATTCTAACTTTTTACAGCGTTCTCTATCAATTCGAATTTATTTCAATTTAGTCGCTTGCCATTTGGATTATTAACAGCTGGAATTGTTTTTCACAATTATTGGCATCGGTAGGCGAAATTAATTCCAAGTGTGTTTATAATTACCTTGGACAATTAGTAATGCATAGTAAAACCTTCCAAGAACATTGAGACCACTTACACTTAGTTCTGAAGTTTTCGTGTTCTCACGAGAAGCGGGCTTAACTGTTAAACCGACTAATATTTATCTGACCCATTGTGAAATCTCCATTGTAAACATCCAGTTTCTGCCGCCTGGCCTAGAGTTTGTAAAGAATGCGCCGAAGGTACGAGGTGTGGCTGGAAAAAAACCGGACTAGTACTGGTGAAACAATAAAACGAATACAATAAGGCTGAAAGTCGCGTGGCCTGTCACGTGACTCTCGCTCCGCCTACTGCTCGAGTTTCATCTGCCTCCTGCACTCAGTCTGCCCGTTGCGTCTGTTTTAAGTAGTTGACGTTTTGTCTGTGCGTCGGAAAATGTTGAGTGTACAGAAAGAGCAGCGTGTTAACATCAAATTTTGTTTCAAACTAGGAAAATCTGCAAGTAAACGTTTGTAATGTTACAACAAGTGTACGGCGATGATTGTTTATCGCGAACACAAGTGTTTGAGTGGTTTAAACGATTTAAAGATGGCCGCGAAGACACCAGTGATGACACTCGCACTGGCAGACTATTGTCACCAAAAACTGATGCAAACATTGAAAAAATCGGTAAACTTGTTCGACACTTTCCTTGTCAACTCCTGTTAACTCAGACACTGCTCTGATTGTTAAACGGCGATCTTGTCGAACAAGTTTACCGATTTTTTCAATGTTTGCATCAGTTTTTGCTGACAATGGTCTGCCAGTGCGAGTGTCATCACTGGTGTCTTCGTGGCCATCTTTAAATCGCTTAAACCACTCAAACACTTGTGTTCGCGATAAACAATCATCGCCGTACACTTGTTGTAACATTACAAACGTTTACTTGCAGATTTTCCTAGTTTGAAACAAAATTTGATGTTAACACGCTGTTCTTTCTGTACACTCAACATTTTCCGACGCACAGACAAAACGTCAACTACTTAAAACAGACGCCACGGGCAGACTGAGTGCAGGAGGCAGATGAAACTCGAGCAATAGGCGGAGCGAGAGTCACGTGACAGGCCACGCGACTTTCAGCCTTATTGCATTCGTTTTATTGTTTCACCAGTACTAGTCCGGTTTTTTTCTAGCCACACCTCGTATTCAAAATTTTCCTTCACTGAAAAATAAGTAACGTATACCTCGATTTATCGGTATGATAATGTTGTTTATTCCACGTTCACCGTCAAAAGAGGCTACAAAAATGTTTAAAAATCAAGATTTGCGTAAGAAACAATGATAGAATTAAATAAATACAATAATACTTTCACGGAATTACACAGTCCAGTCAAACTGATGCGACCACTGCTTCTGTTTGACGTCAACGTGCAGTAACCACTCGCAGATGGCAGGTGCAAGCACCACAGGTGCTTGTCGGCGGGACACGGGAAATATTGTAGTCCTTGTCCTACTGCGGAATCGGAGTGATTTATTTGACGTCCAAGAGAGCATGATCATTGGATTTCAGGCCAAGGGTGGAAGTCTTTTATATATGGTTAAGTTTGTAATGCCTGTTTGGGTGCGGCCGTTTTTGAAGTATACTGTGCATGGCAAAGTGGCACTATCCAGAACCGGCACCAAAGGAACTCCGGTGATCCACAGTCCATACATGATGGGGACGGACAACGGCTGTGGAGAGGTGTACTGGCGAATAGACGTCCAACTGTTGAGCAATTGACCGCCCAGATGAACCGAGGGGATACCAACAGTATGTCCTCAACGACTGTCCAGCGAATACAGTTGGCTTCCGCTGTCTCCGCAACAGATGAATGGTTCTCGCACCCTCGCTGACAGCTGTTCATTGGCGATCAAAGCTGGTATTTGCACCCCAATACCGCAACTAGACGTCCACTGAGTGAAGATAGGTGATCTTTTCAGATGAATGTATTGTTATGCTCCATCGCACCGGTTGCTCTTGGCGAGTACGGCGTGAGACGACTGATATGAGACACTCTGCAAACAGGAAAAAGCGTTATGGTCTGAGAAATATTTCGTGGCAATATCTGCGTGATCTCGTCATTCTGGAAGGTACAATAGATCAACACATACGCATCTATCCTTGGAGAACGTGTCCGCCCTTTCATGCAGATAGTTTTTACTCGGCGTCATGACTTCTACCAGCAGGACAATCCAACGTGTCACACAGTTCGCAGTGAACACGCGTGGTGTGAAAAGCACCAGGATGACTTTACCCTACTATTCTGGCCACCAGACTCCCCAGATTTAGACCCAGTCGAGAAACTGTGACACCACCTCTATCGGGCTCCTGATGCCATGGATCCTCAAGCAAGAAACCTAGAGTAGCTGAAGACGGCACAGTAGTCGATACAACTCCACATTCTAGTTGGTATCTTCCAGACCATCACTGACTTTCCTCCTGCAGGTCCCTTGCAAAGGGTGGTTATACAGGCTGTTGATAGTGGTCACATTTAGGTGACTGGACAGTGTATTATTAGTCTATGTAACAGAGTGACGAAATAAGACCACATTATAGTATCGGCCCATTAAAAAAAAAGGCAACGAGAGAATAATACAAAAAGCTCAGTAATACTCTACAATATTTTCTCAAACAAAATCAGGACGACTATCACATAATTTAGATATTTTTCAGATGTTTATAACATTACTACACACTTTATTGTGCGAAGGTTTTGGTATACACTGGCTCTGAGCACTATGGGACTTAACATCTGTGGTCATCAGTCCCCTAGAACTTAGAACTAGTTAAACCTAACTAAGCTAAGGACATCACACACATAAATGCCCGAGGCAGGATTCGAACCTGCGACCGTAGCGGTCACGCGGTTCCAGACTGAAGCGCCTAGAACCACACGGCCACACCGGACGGCTCGTATACACTACTGGCCATTAAAATTCCTACGCCAAGAAGAAATGCAGATGATAAACAGGTATTCATTGGACAAAGATATTATACTAGAAGTGACATGTGACTACATTTTCACACAATTTGGGTCCATAGATCCTGAGAAATCGGTACCCAGAACAACCACCTCTCGCCCTAATAACGGTCTTGATACGCCTGGGGATTGAGTCAAATAGAGCTCGGATAACGTTTACAGGTACAGCTGCCCATGCAGCTTCAACACCATAACACAGTTCATCAAGAGTAGTGACTGGCGTATTGTGACGATACAGTTGCTCGGCCACCATTGACCAGACGTTTTCAATTGGTGAGTGATCTGCAGAATGTGCTGGCGAGGACAGCAGTCGAACATTTTCTGTATCCAGAAAGGCCCATACAGCACGTGCAACGTGAGGTCTTGCATTTTCCTGCTGAAATGTTGGGTTTCGCAGGGATCGAATGGAGGGTAGAGCCACGGGTCGTAACACATCTGCCGGCCGAAGTGGCCGTGCGGTTAAAGGCGCTGCAGTTTGGAACCGCAAGACCGCTACGGTCGCAGGTTCGAATCCTGCCTCGGGCATGGATGTTTGTGATGTCCTTAGGTTAGTTAGGTTTAACTAGTTCTAAGTTCTAGGGGACTAATGACCTCAGCAGTTGAGTCCCATAGTGCTCAGAGCCATTTGAACCATTCGTAACACATCTGAACTGTAACGTTCACTGTTGAAAGTGCCGTCATTGCGAACAAGAGATGACGGAGACGTGTAACCAATGGCACCCCATATCATCCCTCCGGGTGATATGCCAGTATGGTGATGACGAATACACGCTTCCAATGCGCGTTCACCACGATGTCGCCAAACACGGACGCCACCATCATCATGCTGTAAACAGAACCTGGATTCATCTGAAAAAATGACGTTTTGCCATTCGTGCACCCAGGTTCGTCATTGGGTATACCATCGCAGGCGTTCCAGTCTATGATGCAGCGTCAAGGGTAGCTGCAGCCATGGTCTCCGAGCTGATACTCCATGCTGCTGCAAACGTCGTCGAACTGTTCGTGCAGATGGTTGTTGTCTTGCAAACGTCCCCATCTGTTTACTCAGGGATCGAGACGTGGCTGCACGATCCGTTACAGCCGTGCGGATAAGATGCCTGATAGTGATACGAGGCCGTTGGGATCCAGCACGGCGTTCCGTATTACCCTCCTGAACCCACCGATTCCATATCCTGCTAACAGTCATTGGATCGCGAGGAACGCGAGCAGCAATGTGGCGATACGATAAACCGCAATCGCGATAGGTTACAATCCGACCTGTATCAAAGTCGGAAACGTGATGGTACGCATTTCTCCTCCTTACACGAGGCATCACAACAACGTTTCACCAGGCAACGCCGGTCAACAGCAGTTTGTGTATGAGAAATCGGTTGCAAACTTTCCTCATGTCTGCACGTTGTGTCACCAACGGCGCCAACCTCTGAAAAGCTAATCATTTGCATATCACAGCATCTTCTTCCTGTCGGTTAAATGTCGCGTCAGTAGCACGTCATCTTGGTGGTGTAGCAATTTTAATGGCCCGTAGTGAAATATTCTGTTATGCCTTGAAACTGTTGCGTCATAAGGGGGGACTTTTCCAGTGGACCGATTGTCAGCTGGCCGCCTTTGATGCATTAAACACGTAGGCAATGCTCGTCCACAAATGGCACGTGTCTTATGACCCATCTGCGTGATGTTGAGGTATCCCTATGGCTATCAGGATCCCCAGGTCTGTCCTCGTTAGAACATGTGTTGGACCAACTGGGACGTCAATTCCGTCCCAGTGATAGTATCCAGGACATAAGGACCATTTACGACAGTTTAGAACCAGCTAATCTCAGGAGAGGATATAACGATATCATGACTAACTTCCCAACCGAATCAGACAATCCATCCAGACCAAAGGCTATGCAACATCGTACTTATGCTGCTAAAATATTTGTAAATTTATCCCTCCGCTGTAATCCCTGAAATAACACCATATACCCTCTCACACAGAGAGTTTTCCTTTAGATTCCTCCTCCCCTTCTGAATGCTTCACTTTTCTGGTGGTCAGCGTATTTCACAGCCACAAGTTACTAAACTGATGGTTTAGTAATATTCACACTTCCTTCGAAATGGAATTGCTACATTCTTCTGGAAGTGCAAAGCTGTTTCTCCTGTCTGACGTTTCTGACGTAGGGCTACCAGGTGGAAAACTTTTGTCACAGTCGGTTCTCCCAAGGATCCTCATTGTTATAACAGAATGCCGTCTACCTCGTGGGCCACGTTTCTACTGAAGCCCTATCTCTGTATCCCATCGCTTAACCTATCGTACTGCACATTCTATGTATTTTCACAATACTACACTGCTGGCCGTTACAATTACTACACCACGAAGATGACGTGCTACAGACGCGAAATTTAACCGACAGGAAGAAGATGCTGTGATATGCAAATGATTAGCTTTTCAGAGCATTCACACAAGGTTGGCGTCGGTGGCGACACCTACAACGTGCTGACATGAGGAGTTTCCAACCGATTTCTCATACTCAAACAGCAGCTGACCGGCGTTCCCTGGTAAAACGTTGTTGCGATGCCTCGTGTTAGGAGGAGAAATGCGTACCATCACGTTTCTGACTTGTTAAAGGCCGGATGGCAGCCTATCGCGATTGCGGTTTATCGTATCGCTACATTGCTGCTCGCGTTGGTCGAGATCCAATGATTGTTAGCAGAATATGGCGTAGGTGGTTTCAGGAGGGTAATACGGAACGCCTTGCTAGATCCCAACGACCTCGTATCAGTAGCCGTCGGGATTACAGGCATCTTATCCGCATGGCTGTAACGGATCGTGCAGCCAAGTGTCGACCCGTGAGTCAACAGATGGGGACGTTTGCAAGACAAGAACCATCTGCACGAACAGTTCGACGACGTTTGCAGCAGCATGGACTATCAGCTAGGAGATGATGGCTGTGGTTACCCTTGACGCTGCATCACAGACAAGAGCGCCTGCGATGGTATACTCAACGACGAACCTGGGTGCACGAATGGCAAAATGCCATTTTCTCAGATGAATCCAGGTTCTGTTTACAGCATCATGATGGTGGCATCCGTGTTTGGCGACATCGCGGTGAACGCACATTGGAAGCGTGTATTCGTCATTGCCATACTGGCGTATCAGCAGGCGTGATGGTGTGGGGTACCATTGGTTACACTTCTCGGTCACCTCTTGTTCGCATTGACGGCACTTTGAACAGTGAATGTTATATTTCAGATGTGTTACGACCCGTGGCACTAACCTTCATTTGATCCCTGCCCAACCCTACATTTCAGCAGGATAATGCAAGACCTCATGTTGCACGTCCTGTACGGGCCATTCTGGATACAGAAAATGTTCGATTGCTGCCCTGGCCAGCATTTTCTCCAGATCCATCACCAATTGAAAACGTCTGGTCAATGGTGGCCGAGCAACTGGCTCGTCACAATATGCCAGTCACTACTCTTGATGAACTGTGGTATCGTGTTGAAGCTGCATGGGCAGCTGTACCTGTACACAGCATCCAAGCTCTGTTTGACTCAATGCCCAGGCGTCTGAAGGCCGTTATTACGGCCAGAGGTGGTTGTTCTGGTTACTGATTTCTCAGGAAAAAAATGGTTCAAATGGCTCTGAGCACTATGGGACTCAACTGCTGAGGTCATTAGTCCCCTAGAACTTAGAACTAGTTAAACCTAACTAACCTAAGGACATCACACACATCCATGCCCGAGGCAGGATTCGAACCTGCGACCGTAGCGGTCTCGCGGTTCCAGACTGCAGCGCCAGAACCGCGCGGCCACTTCGGCCGGCTATTTCTCAGGATCTATGCACCCAAATTGCGTGAAAACGTAATCACATTTCAGTTCTAGTATAATATATTTGTCCAATGAATACCCGTTTATCATCTGCATTTCTTCTTGGTGTAGCAATTTTAATGGCCAGTAGTGCATCTTCAAGTTTACCTCCTTTATATAGTTCTTCTATCCATTCCACATTTTATTTCTTCTGCCTGACCTTCAATTACCTTTCACGTTTGTGCTTGATTTTCTTTACCGCTTCCTCAGTGCAGAGATGTAGTAAAATAGGGAATGGCCTGCAACTTTTTCTCAGTTACTGCCTGCTTCTGACGACCTTCGACGCTTATAAGTAAGTAACTACTGTCTCCAAATCAACTGTGCGCGCGTCGCGTTTATCTCGTTATCTGTGTCTGTGCCCAGTGGCAGCTACCTCGGGAGGACAGTTGACCGCAGGAGGGCGATCCATCACGCCTGCGACCGGCCTCCGGCACGCAGCGGCGGCGGCTGATGGGCCAGCCCCCCAGATCCCCGAGCCCCCGGCGCGTCGCTATCGGCGAGGTGGCTCCCCGCTTCCGGCATTTATCTCGGCCGCGGCCGGCCACGCCCCGCGGACGCCTACCTCCCGCACGCCGAGGGGTTGGCAGCATTGTTCACCTGCCGGCTATACTGTGCTCGCTGCCCGCTGGCGTTAGTGTCGGGGCGCCCGGAAAATGTGGGGGCTTTCCCTGGCCGGCGGATACGGCCGACGGTGTTTAAATGTCGCCGGCCTGATTCCCTCGCGTGTGTGCCGGCCTTCTGGTGCTGACAGACGGCAAGGCGAGGCTCAGTGCACCGTGCGCGCGTAAAAGAGAACGGTTATGGGCAGCCCGCGCAGGGCGGTGGCATGCGATCGGAAAGGCATTACGCCCGGCCGGCGCCACCGTCTCTGGCGGGGCCGCGAAGGTGTGTACCGCCTCGTAATGGGCTAATACAGGGCTGCCGACGGCTAAAATCGCAACGGGAAATACAAACACACAAAATTTGTTACGTAACTTACCTTCCCTATGAGGCTACAATGAAAGGGAGCGACAGAGGCCGGTAGCCATTTCCTTTGGGTCTCATCATTATCACACTGTCTATATATGGGCATCCCAGGCGTATTCTCTGTGGCTCTAAAACCGTGCCCTCAAGTCTAGTGTAGATCGTCACCATCGCCAGAAAGTTGGGTGACAGCGCTATTAGCCTGTTTGTACCACAGATACCGCATTTATGTGCTTGTGAAAGCGGCTGTGCAGATGATAGTCCTCCGAGCGTCCCATGGTACTTCTGCAACCTCACAGATTACACACACTTTAAAAATCATTTAGTTGTCACATGCCCGATATGTTGGAAATCCCGAGATAATGTTATCCATCCCTCCTTGTCTTGTTTTATCATACGCCTTCCAAAGTTCTGTCAAACTCTAATACTGGATCACCTAGGTCTTCGCATCTCATCCCGTCTAAATCAATTAAATGTTTCTACAGACCTGCTGTTTCCTCAGTAGGTTGCTGCTGTTCTTTTGATCTTAAGTCCGAAGACTGGTCTGATCTAGCTCTCCACCCCACTCCACCCTGGCAAAACCCCTTCATCTCCAAATAACTACTGCAATCTACATCCACCTGAACCACAGTACTGAGCTCGTCTCTTTGTATACATCTTCCATTAACCCCGCCCATACCCAACACACTCCCTATCAGTACTAAATTGACGTTTCCTTGACGTCTCAGAATGCGTCCTATTAACCAATCCCCTCTTTCAGTCAAGTTATGCCACAAATTTCTTTGTACTCAGTTATATTCATATACAATCTTCAGCATTATTCTGTTGCAGAACATTGCAAAAAATCTATTCTGTTCTTGTGTTTATCGTCCACGTTTCTCGTGTGTACAAGGCTACACTCCGGACAAATACCTTCAGAAAAGACTACCTAACACTTCAATCTATATTCGATGTTAACAAATTTCTCTTCTTCAAAAGCGACTTCCTTGCCATTACCAGCCTGCATTTTATATTCTCTCTACTTCGGCCATCATCAGTTATTTTACTACCCAAACAGGAAAACATTTGACTTCCTACATTATGAAGACCGCCAGTGCAGTGATTTTCGTTCTACCAAACGCCTAGTCAAAAGGAGTGGATGAGCGCACCGAGATTGAGGGCAGCTCCTTGCGATGGGAAACTAACCATAAAAGCAGAGGAATCAGAACTGATATACAGCATGAGTATGCAGTAAGCATTAAAAATAGGAGCAGCCCGTATTTGAAATGCTGTCAATGTGATGTCTCCATTTGCAATAGATTTCGAATTAGTCTCTCATTAATTCAGGTCACTGGGAGGGATCTACTAATGGGGAAGTAACCTTGAGAGAAAGACCGAAGAACCAACAAAGCGATAACATTCTACAAATGGCAGATTGAAGTGTGAGAAGCTGGTAGGAAAGCCAGAAAATCTGTAAAGGGAATTGAAAAGCTCAATCTAAATATAGCTTGGATTGTAGCTTACTCGTTTCTTTTGGCTTCGGAGGAATGGAAATGAAAGTACAAATTAGTTCTGCCTGTCACCATCTTGGCTACCATCAGATTAGATAAAGCTCAACTGATGATCTGTTGCTCTCCGGATTCTTCTTCATTTACTGCAGGGATTTCGATTGCTGACTGAAATTAAGTGGTTAATGAAAAGAACAGGGGACACTACAGACCAGCAACAGACAGGTAAAAAACAAGCAGATATATTCTTGAAAAAAACACGTTTATCGAGAGGCAGTCTGGATACAAACAATAGCAACCAGCCACTCCGCAATTTCGGACTAACAGGCCATCCGCAGGCTTGCTGTGGATCAAGCCACAAGTCCCCGGAAAGACACAAAATACGAACAAAGATAACGATATCTATTCCAACCCTTGGTCCTGATTTGATATTGCTTAAGAAAGATGAACTCCAGAATTCGAATCACGTATTACGGTGAGGAACCATGTATGGAAACACGTTACGAGCACACGGACAGGGGCAGCATGACGAAGATGACCCAATAAACATTAATAAAACCGTGAAGATGATTTCTCGCGGTGCAAACCGGGTATTTGTATGTCACACAGGGTCGGCTACGGTATGTGCGTTCTACCCCGAATGACAAGCTATAAACTGAGCATAAATCTGTCTGTTTGTTCCATAAGGGGGGGGGGGGGGCAATGGAATGAACATATGAAACGTTAAATGGCAGATACCACTGAGCGAATGCTGGTCACGAAATACAACTACAAAGTGGTGATAGAACTGAGACAGAGAGGGCGTCCCTCAGTACTTCTGTAACCTGGCGCCCTCGCACTCTGTACACTTCTTCCGAGAGCAAAAGGTTTAGCTGCCAACAGGAGTGGTGGGGTGAATTCCGACGGTCGCCTAGACTATCGCCGGCCGTTGTGGCCGAGTGGTTTTAGGCGCTTCAGTCTGGAACCGCGCGACAGTCACTGTCGCTGGTTCGAATCCTGCCTCGGGCATGGATGTGCGTGATGTCCTTAGGTTAGTTAGGTTTAAGTAGTTCTAAGTTCTAGGGTGCTGATGACCTCAGATGTTAAGTCCCATAGTGCTCAGAGCCATTTGAACCATTTCAACCTAGACTATCAGCCAAGGGGCAGTTCGGCGGATCCACGCACAGGTTGGCGTTACTGGGGTGGCGCCAGGCTACTGGCCGACGGAGAGGCTTGTGCCCCTCCACGGAAGCGTCGCCATGGCGTGGATTTTTTAACTACCACAAACTAGATAAAAAAAAACTACCACAAACTAGATCCCCCCCATGAACCATGGACCTTGCCGTTGTTGGGGAGGCTTGCGTGCCTCAGCGATACAGATAGCCGTACTGTAGGTACAACCACAACGGAGGGGTATCTGTTGAGAGGCCAGACAAACGTGTGGTTCCTGAAGAGGGGCAGCAGCCTTTTCGGTAGTTGCAAGGGCAACAGTCTGGATGATTGACTGATCTGGCCTTGTAACAATAACCAAAACGGCCTTGCTGTGCTGGTACTGCGAACGGCTGAAAGCAAGGGGAAACTACGGCCGTAATTTTTCCCGAGGGCATGCAGCTTCACTGTATGATTAAATGATGATGGCGTCCTCTTGGGTAAAATATTCCGGAGGTAAAATAGTCCCCCATTCGGATCTCCGGGCGGGGACTACTCAAGAGGATGTCGTTATCAGGAGAAAGAAAACTGGCGTTCTACGGATCGGAGCGTGGAATGTCAGGTCCCTTAATCGGGCAGGTAGGTTAGAAAATTTGAAAAGGGAAATGGATAGGTTAAAGTTAGATATAGTGGGAATTAGTGAAGTTCGGTGGAAGGAGGAACAAGACTTCTGGTCAGGTGACTACACGGTTATAAACACAAAGTCAAATAGGGGTAATGCAGGAGTAGGTTTAATAATGAATAGGAAAATAGGAACGCGGGTAAGCTACTACAAACAGCTTAGTGAACGCATTATTGTGGCCAAGATAGATACGAAGCCCACACCTACTACAGTAGTACAAGTTTATTTGCCAACTAGCTCTGCAGATGACGAAGAAATTGAAGAAATGTATGATGAAATAAAAGAAATTATTCAGATAGTGAAGGGAGACGAAAATTTAATAGTGATGGGTGACTGGAATTCGAGTGTAGGGAAAGGGAGAGAAGGAAACGTAGTAGGTGAATATGGATTGGGGCTAAGAAATGAAAGAGGAAGCCGCCTCGTAGAATTTTGCACAGAGCACAACTTAATCATAGCTAATACTTGGTTTAAGAATCATGATAGAAGGTTGTATACATGGAAGAACCCTGGAGATACTAAAAGGTATCAGATAGATTATATAATGGTAAGACAGAGATTTAGGAACCAGGTTTTAAATTGTAAGACATTTCCAGGGGCAGATGTGGACTCTGACCACAATCTATTGGTTATGACCTGTAGATTAAAACTGAAGAAACTGCAAAAAGGTGGGAATTTAAGGAGATGGGACCTGGATAAACTGAAAGAACCAGAGGTTGTACAGAGTTTCGGGGAGAGCATAAGGGAACAATTGACGGGAATGGGGGAAAGAAATACAGTAGAAGAAGAATGGGTAGCTTTGAGGGATGAAGTAGTGAAGGCAGCAGAGGATCAAGTAGGTAAAAAGACGAGGGCTAGTAGAAATCCTTGGGTAACAGAAGAAATATTGAATTTAATTGATGAAAGGAGAAAATATAAAAATGCAGTAAATGAAGCAGGCAAAAAGGAATACAAACGTCTCAAAAATGAGATCGACAGGAAGTGCAAAATGGCTAAGCAGGGATGGCTAGACGACAAATGTAAGGATGTAGAGGCTTATCTCACTAGGGGTAAGATAGATACTGCCTACAGGAAAATTAAAGAGACCTTTGGAGATAAGAGAACCACTTGTATGAACATCAAGAGCTCAGATGGAAACCCAGTTCTAAGCAAAGAAGGGAAAGCAGAAAGGTGGAAGGAGTATATAGAGGGTCTATACACTGGGAGATGAAGAAGTTTGCACAGGATAGAGTAGCATGGAGAGCTGCATCAAACCAGTCTCAGGACTGAAGACCACAACAACAACAACAACAACAAACTAGATTTTCTGCATTCTACATCTGTTACAGAAATTTGTAACAAAATTGATAGGTGAACCCAGAAATTTGTCAGTCCCCACCACTTGATATTCCTTTGCTCAATAAATCTATCTTTAGTCACAGATGACTTCAGAAAATTATATTTAAGGCAATACTGAAGCTAATTAAATTCATCGTGTTTTTAACAAAGGGATGTACAGCCACGAGCCTACCACCGTTGAACTCGTAATAGTCTAAGACACCCGAATCTGGAACAGGTTTTTTACTTTCATTTTACCCCCTATCTTTAAACAGGAACTGGGCAGGACCGCTGTACAGACTTCGTATCTTGCTGTAAATGTCTTTGGAAAGTGTGTTACAACTTCAGTGACGTTAAATGAGGGGAAGGTACAGATTTGTGGTCGAACGAATATAAGGCAATATCAACCAGCAGCTGATAACGGTGTAACGGGTGGAAGATTCGTTATTGATAGGAACGTGCGGCATAGAGTAAATTACCGTGAACAGTTCAGAGATAGGTTTCTTGTCATCAGAATAGACAGCAAACAAACGCAAACATTAATAGCTAAGGTTTCAATGGCGGTGACTGAAGTAGAACTCTAAGAGACAGGGACAGCGCGTGAGGATAATCAAACAGGTATTTCAGTACGTACAGGGAGATAACCTTGGGGGAACGCGACGCAGCCGTAGGAAAATAAAGACAGAACTATGGCAGACAACGTATTCGCTCTGTAGTGGGAATGAGAGAGGACAAAGATTAAGTTATGCAATTATATTCCGCTAGTAATAGCGAAGACACTGATAAAAACCACAAGAGACGGAGATATTGAAACAAAAAAAAAGAAAAAAAAGAAAAGAAAACACCTTGACAGGGGGTAAAGTTTCCAGTTGGATTAGCTCATAGTCAGACTGAGATTCCGAAACTATGTGTTTCATTGTAAGGCGTACCCAGTAGCAGATATAGACTCAGAGCGCTATTTAATAATGATGAAAAGTAGATTGAAGTTTAAGAGGATCGTCCGGTAGAATCAGTCTAGGATGAAGTCGGATACTGAAATACTGAACAATGAGTAAATGTCTTTGACGTGCGTTTGAAGCCCTCAAAGGCTAATGGAACTGCGATACTGAATATCACAGTAGGTTGTCAACAACGGAAGTTGGACAGATTATGAGTACAAAGAAAGCACCTGCTAAGGAATCTTAAGTAACAGAAAATATACGTCAATTGATCGACGAAGAAAGGAAGTGCAAAAATGTACAGGGAAATGAGATGTGCAGCACCGCTCCGGATAGAACGTTATGAAGGGAACAAATTTCATGGAAGACGTCCATACAGTCAGGAAGAATCAACAACAATAAGACATCCGGTAAAGAAAGCCTTGAATGTACGGTTGAGGAAATTCAGCAATATGAGTCATTTATGAATAAAATGAACAGGACGTATATGGAAGCCGAGGATAAATAGCTACAGGAAAATATTAGAAAATAGAAAAAGAAATAATCGTCGGAAGGACTGATTCAGCATAAAGAAAACAGAAAACAATCATCGGTGGAATTAAAAGCAAGGGCGTCAACAACAAGCGTGTCCAAGGGATTCCATTCTTAAACATAGTGGAAAGAGCGGAAGGGTGGAAAAAGTACAATGAAGGGCTCTACGAGGGGGAGGAGTTGTTTGATGACGTGACAGATAAAGAAGCGGGAGTCCATATGCAAGACATAGGGGATTCAGGATTAGAGTCAGCATGAAACAGAGCTTTTGAAAATTTGCGCTCAAACAAGGCAGAAGGGATAGATAATATTCCTTCGGAATTTCTAAAATCATTGGGGAAAGTGCCAAACAAACGTATATTCAAGATGGTGTGTAAGGGTCTATGAGATTGCTAACACGCCATCACACTGAAACTTCCTGGCAGATTGAAACTGTGTGCCGGACAAAAACTTTAACTCGGGACCTTTGCATTTCACGGGCAAGTGCTCTACCGACTGAGCTACCCAAGCACGACTCAATACTTGTCCTCACAGCTATAATTCCGCCAGCAACTCCTGCGATCGGATCGTGAGTCGTGCTTCGGTAGCTCAGTTGCTAAAGTACTTGCCTGTGAAAGGCAAAGGTCCAGAGTTCGAGTCTCGGTCTGGCGCACCGTTATAATTTTCTAGGAAGTTTCGCATCAGCACACACTCCACTGCAGCGTGAAAATTTCGTTCTGGATACCATCACACTTTCGAAAATATATCACATCATTCCATCCATGGCGGAGGCAAATAGGGTCGAGAACTATAGCGCAGTCAGCCTATCAACTCAGTTATCCATGTTCTTGACAATTATAATAAGCAGAAGAATTGGAATGAATTTCGAACATGGTGCTCCATTGTACGTTGTCGAACAGTTTAACGTTTCTAAAGGCAAATTGCACATCATCTAATGAAACTGAAGATGTATTGGATGATTTTACTCACTGTTTTTCGACATATATTGATTTCCTTTCGTTTCAAGTTCTCATGTGTTGAATATTTTTGAGCCATGTGTGCTGAGCTCTAGTGTTGTATGTGTCATCATGGATTAATAATATTTTGGAAACAATTATATTCTTTCCGACTCCAAAATTTTTACAGTTGAGCCGTGCGCGGCTAGTGTTCATTCCATTTATTATTTGTCATCTTCTCATACCGTCCTGCCGCCTCGTTTTCTTGTTCCATTTAATGGCGTCACTAACTTCCTGCCTTACCTGTCCGTGAGTGGCAGCAGCAGCACCCGTCGATAAGTGCACTGTAGTAATATCTCTGGAGCGACCGATAGTATTTCGGAGTCGTCGTGTGTCTGAATGTCAGTCGGGCACGGAGCAGCAGTCGGGGACGGAAAGCCAGTACTTGCCGACCGCTGGCCACACACATGAACTGACCGACGGAAGGAGATTGAAGGGGGAACGACCGGCGGTTGGTCGTTCGGTTGGTCGCCTCATCGGCCGACGTGTATTTGGTCTTTTGACCGTTTCTGGGCCTCGACAGTTGGTCATCTTGCCGGACGTGGGTCGGTTCCTTTGTTGTGCAGAGATGTCGGATGGCCAATAGGCAAGTCTTACCTCTGCACGGTTGGGTCCGAGCCAGTGTCTTCGGGTCGTCATGCGTCCGAAGGCAGTCGGGACGGAGCTCCAGTGAGGTCCGGACAGCCAGTACTCGCCGACCGCTGGCGACACACATGCACTGTCCGACGAAGTAGACCGGAACGGGAACGACTGTTGGTTGGTCGTTCGGTCGGTCGTGTCATCGAGCAAAGTATATTTGGTCTTTTGACCGTTGTTGGGCCTCGTCAGTTGATCATCTTGCCGGACGTGCAGGGATGTCAGGTGCCCAATGGGCAAGTATTCCCTCTGCATGGTTGGATCCGAGCCAGTGTGCCCGAGTCGCCGTATCTCCAAGCTCCGAACGGACATCAAGGGAGTCGGGATGGAGCTGCAGTGAGCTCCGGACAGCCATGACTCGCCCAGCCGTTGCCGACACACATAACTTGAGTGGAGACGACCTTGGTTGGTCTTTCGGTCTGTCGTCTCATCGGACGACGTGTATTTAGTCGCCGACTGCTTATGGAAACTGTGTGTGTGTCGACTTGTGGTTTCACTTTGTTCTTTCACAGTGATTTGATTTAGGATTGTCGCAGTTCTTGGTGCAAGTGTTTACGTGGAACTGTGTGTAGCTTCTGTGATTTACACTGAGCATTTATGAATGCGGTCTGCGTACTGGAGGAGGCAGTCTGTCGGTTGGGACAGAGCACCGAGTGTGTGTTTCATCGCCGTGTTGATGCTGTCCGGCATGGCGTGTAGTTCGACAGCCTTGGTCTTAGTTTATATTTTTGAGTGGTTATTGTGCCTTGGCTGTATTTAAACGCCAATTTTGAAGACGTAGGGCTATTGGAAACTTCGTCCTTGCTGATGTTTTCCATTGTCGTGCCGCTGGGCGGGCGGAAAGGGACTGATTAGGTTGTTGGTCGGTCCTTCAACCGTCCCTGGGGCGGGTTGCCGTCTGATTATTTAGTGTTGGGCTTGGCTGCCTGTCTCACCTAAACTTTTGTTAGAGGTTCCTCCTCATGCTGACCCTTCGAACACTTTCTGAGCACCACTGTTCTGTATTTTGTGATTGTGATTTTCTTTTGTCGCAAGTACTGTGCCAGGCCTTTTGTCTGTTCTATGTTTAGTATATGGCCTTCAGCCGAGTCTTTCGTGAAGTATTTTAAAATTAGTCCTGTGGTGTCACCGCCAGACACCACGCTTGCTAGGCGGTAGCCTTTAAATCGGCCGCGGTCCATTAGTATACGTCGGACCCGCGTGTCGCCACTGTCAGTGATCGCGGACCGAGCGCCGCCACATGGCAGGTCTAGAGAGACTTACTAGCACTCGCCCCAGTTGTACAGCCGACGTTCATAGCAATGGTTCACTGACAAATTGCGCTCTCATTTGCCGAGACGATTGTTAGCATAGCCTTCAGCTACGTCATTTGCTACGACCTAGCAAGGCGCCGTATTCAATTGATATTACTTACTTACTTACCTATCGCGAATGGACCCAGAAGGATCACGCAAAGCTTTCTGACGTCGTTTCTTCCATACTTCTTTCATTCGTTCTCCATGTTTTCTTTTCCTTTCTTCTGTCCATTTTGTTCCTGGTCTCTTTAGTGCTTCCTTCTCCGACAATACATTCCACTTTTCCACCTTATTTCTAAAAGTTTTTCTATCTTTGACATCTTTAAGTTCAATATTTGCTTTTT
The DNA here is from genome assembly GCF_023898315.1 of Schistocerca nitens. Classification (NCBI taxonomy): domain Eukaryota; kingdom Metazoa; phylum Arthropoda; class Insecta; order Orthoptera; family Acrididae; genus Schistocerca; species Schistocerca nitens. Next base: position 52,778,166 of record NC_064620.1, read on the forward strand.
GTAAATCTAATTTTACTTGGCTAATCCATAGTGTTGATGATTTGACTTTTTCTATGTAAGTGAGAATTCTGTTGGTGAGTCGTGTGGGGGGAAGTCTAGTGACATGTCCATAAAATTTTAATCTTCGCCTTCTTATGTCTGCTGCCAGGTTTGATATAGTTTCTGTGGTTCTTCTTGATTGTATCCGGTATCCTTCTTCTGTTAATTTTGGACCTAAAATCTTTCTCATAATTTTTCGTTCTTCTTTTAGTATTTTTTCTAAATCACATTTTGTGTGGAGTGTGAGCGTTTCACTAGCATATAGTGCTGCTGGCTTAATTACTGCGCAGTAGTGTCTGATTTTTGTGTTCGAGGAGATGCATTTTTTATTGCATATTTCATGTGTCATACCATATGCTCTCTTCATTTTCTGTTGTCTGATCTTCTGTGCAACTTTCTCTCCTCCGGTTGGCTCCAAAATTTCACCTAGGTATTTAAAATGTTTTACTCTATTTATTTTTCCATATTTTGTGTTCAAACTGTGTATATGGAATTTTGTACAGAAAAATTCTGTCTTTTGAAACGAAATTTGTAAACCTACTTTATCCGCGCATTCCTTAAGGATCTCTATTTGTTTGGTGGCGATTTCTTCATCATCTGGAAGTATGGCCAAGTCGTCCGCGAATGCTAAACAAGATATCTCCACGCTGTCTTTGGTTCTACCAAGATGGATTGGTTTCCAGTTGATATTTATATTGTGAAGCATGTATCATCAAGAGCGATGTTCTACAATTATGGATTAAAGTTAAGTATTCCAGCAACAGCGTACCTTATTGGCTATATTAATTACATTTTAACTGTTCCAGACCTCACGCCAGTCTGTGTGTAATTAAACGCGTGCATTTCGGCCTCCTCTAGCAACACGGTGTTGGCTCTTCTGCCAACACAGCAAGTCCTTCAGCCGTGTTTTATTTAAAATTCTTGTTTGCTCTGTATTCAGGCATTCAGCAGCGTTTGTTTTAAAATTTAATTTGTGGCTTTCAGCCGTAATGTGTAGATTCCTGTCTGTAATGTTTCTCTTTGATTATCTTCAATTCTTAAAATGGCCTTCAGCCGTACTGTGTAAACGCTTATATTACAGTTTGTCTTTAATTATTTTGAATAATTGTTTGGTCCTTCAGCCGTCAAGATATTTCAAGTTTTCTTAAGACGGTTTTCTGTTGTAATATGTAAATGCTTGTCTTTAAAGGTTGCCTTTTGTTACATTGAAATATTATTGGGCTTTCAGCCGAGGAATTGATTTAAATTTTCCTTAATATGGTTTTTAGCCGAAATTGGTAAGTGTTTGCCTTTAAAGTATTTCCTCTGCTGATCTGAAATATTACTTGGGTCCTTAGCCGAGAAGATATTTTAATTTTACTTACAAAAGGCCTTCAGCCGTTTGTCTAAATCCTTGTGTTTTAAAGGGAATTATTTAAAATTTGTTATTGAGAAGTTACTTGGGCCCTCAGCCGTGAATCGATCCTTGTTGTTTTAAAGAGAAAACTGTGCATTGTGTTTTCGAGGAATACGGTTCTGTATTGTTGTGTAACTAACAGTGACTGATCTTCGCCCCTTCCCATAACCTTATTCTGATCCGCTTGGTCCTCCGACTCCAGATTTCACAGTTAACTGAATTTCTTCGTAGTCATTTTCCTATTCACACGAATTTATGCTGAGTAGCACTTTTTAGTTAGTCCAGCCCCACGCTGCATGGGATGGTCTACTTTGACATTAGCAAAGACAGTATTTTCTAAAATCACTTTACCAGTGATCTCCGATCTTACATCAATCACGCATTCCACCCCTTCTTTCTGTGCATGATGTTCAGAAGAGAACATATGTGACGGAGTTTGACGGAGATGGCGGAGTTGCAATTCTACAACCTATAAAGTATGACCGCTTACTTCATGTGTTCAAACAAATTAGCAGAGACGCCTTAATTTCAGCAAGAATTTTCTCAGAAAGTACGACTGAAGCTAAGCATGGTAAAAAATGTCTCTGAGGAAAGCAATGTCTTCATCCTGTATCATCCTTCCTCCCTGAATTGTTATCGCACTCTTGAACCTTTCTCTAATTTTCTTCGTTGTATCTTGGATGTGTAGACTTCGGGGAGAATGGAAAAGAAGAGAATCGAAGTGTCTGAGATGTGGTACAATAGAAAGATGTTGGAGATTAGATAGAGGGATAAGGATGGGCTGGTGAATTGGCAAAGTAGAGAACATATGGTAAACTCTGACATGAAGAAGAGACGTGACGATAGAACATTTGTTAAGACGTCAGGGAGTACCTTCTTCCGTGGTTCTTAAGAGAGCTGTGGTGGGTAAAAGCTGTAGGAGAAGGCAGTGATTGAAAGGCAACCAACCAATAAATGAGGACCTGGGGGACGAGTGCTACTTTTGATGGAGATGTTGACGCAGGAGAGGAATTGGTGGCTGGCCATATATCGTACCAATCATAAGACAGGCGAATGGACACTTACGAAATTACTTAACTTGGTGCACTGCGCACAAATACGGGAAACGATCGGCAGCGCGTGACCCAGGGAGGATCCCGGCGGTTGCACCGACGCGTCCACTGCGGGCGTCGCCGGCGGGAGAACAGGCGGCGGCGGCGGTGGCGGCGGCGCGTCGCCATGGGGCAAAATGGAAGGCAGCGTCGGTAACACCTGGGGATGAGGCGAGCCAGTAGATGGGTCCACAGGGCGCTGACCGGACGGCATCGTCGCTGAAAACAGACGGCGAGCGGCAGATCCCATGCGACGACAGAGGGGCAGCTGGTTGAGATGCCGGCGCACCTCACCAGAGGCCCCCAAAACCAGATACATAGTGCATCCGAGACAGCGAAGAATGCTCCCTTCGAGCCAACGCCGTGAACCTCGATAGTGGCGATAGTAGACAACGTCGCCTGGGGCAAAAGCAGGTGTCTGCCGCTGCACAGGAACCTGATGCGGCGGCTGTAGCAAAGACATCAAGGTTCGATGAGGGCGACCGTGGAGCAACTCAGCCGGCGAGCGACCATCTCGGGGCTGAGAGCGATACGAGGACAAAAAGAGCAATAACGCGTCCTCCCGAGAATGCGACTCTTTTAACTTCAACATCTGTGACTTGAAAGTCCTGACCAATCGTTCAACGGCACCGTTTGACTGTGGCGAAAACGGCGCGGACGTCAGATGTTGAATACCATTGGCCTTGCAGAATGACTGAAATTCTGCGGACATGAATTGTGGGCCATTGTCGGAAACAATAGTCTGTGGAAGACCTTCGATGCAAAAGATAGCAGATAACGCTGGGATGGTGGCAGATGACGTCGTGGCAGACATCCGGACAACAAAAGGAAAATTACTGAATGAATCTACCACAACCAACCATCGAGCATTCCAGAATGGACCAGCAAAATCGATGTGTAGCGTTGCCAAGGGGAAGTGGCTTTTGGCCATGCAAAGAATTTGCACGGTGGGGCTAATTGTTGTTGGGCACACACGATGCAAGAAGAGCACATATTCGTAATCGCGGCATCGATTGCAAACCATGTACAGTGCTGACGAGCAAGTTGTTTCGTTCTCACTATACCCCAATGTCCTTGGTGGAGAAGCTGTAAGACAGAGGCCTGTAACGAACGTGGGATCACGACCCTGGACTGATCATTATCAGAACGCAACAGCAAAACACCATGTCGAACAAAAAGTCTCTCCTTGTGAGGAAAAAATCGGCGAACCAACGGATCCCCAATCCGTGACTTTGACAAGAGCCATTGCGTAGCAACAAAACGCAGAACGGTAGCAAGGACAGGGTCGGCAGCTGTGGCAGTAGCTACACGACGAAAATCAATCGCAAACGATTCGACCACGTCATCGGTTTCCGAATCAATGAACATGCAAGCAAGTTCTGAGGAATGGAATGCTCTATCCTCAGCAACAGGCAAACGGGACAACGCATCGGAGTTTCCGTGCTTAGCAGTGGACTGATACAAGATATCGTAGCGGTACTGCGAGAGGAAAATAGACCATCGAATGAATTTCTGCGCTGTACGTGGAGGTACAGGCTTGTTCGGATGAAAAAGCGATGTCAAAGCTTTGTGGTCTGTGATGATGGTAAAGTGACGACCATACAAGAAATCATGAAACTTTGTAAAACCATATACGAGAGCCAATGCTTCTTTCTCGATCTGTGAATAATTTCTTTGCGCAGGTGAGAGCAATTTGGACGCAAAGGCAATAGGGCGATCGTGTGATCCATCTTTGTGCGCAAGCACAGCACCGATCCCGAAATCCGATGCATCCACCATCAACAAAATGGGCTTCTGGGGATCGAATGGCGTAAGGCAAGTAGTGGAAAGCAACGCCGATTTCAACTGGCGAAAGGCGCGTTCGCATTCCGTCGTCCAGACGAACGGAACACCTTTACGGCGTAAGCGATGAAGCAGAGCTGAAATGGAAGAGGCATGCGGCACATATTTATGATAATAGTTGATTTTTCCCAGCACACTCTGTAGCTGCTTCAAATTCTGCGGCGAAGGCAAGTCTTGTATGCCACGGAGGTGCTCGAGACTAGGATGTATGCCTTGGGCATTGAGTACATGTCCCAGATAGGGCAAGTCACGAGCAAAACACACACATTTGTTCTTCCGCAAGTGAAGACCATTTTGTCGCAAGACATGAAATAATGTTCGGAGATTGGCTAAATGTTCTTCTTCCGTCTTTCCGGAGATCTCAATATCGTCCAGATAATTTGCTGCAGTAGGGAACGACGCACAAACAGTTTGGAGATATTGCTAAAACAATGCAGGGGCAGATGCACACCCGAATGGCAGTCGTTTGAATCGATAGAAACCAAGATGCGTGTTAACCACCAAAACGCGCTGGGATTCTTCGTCCACCGGTATTTGCAAGTACGCATCTGCTAGGTCCTACTTCGAAAACTATGTACCCGGGCAGAGTTTGTCAAAACGATCTGCCGGGCAGGGTGAAGGAAAAGTGGCAATCACTAGTAGTGGATTCACTGTTGCCTTGAAGTCCACACAAAGTATCAATTTTCCCGAAGGTTTTGACAAAATTACTAAGGGTGATGCCCAGAGAAGCCTGCACACGTTCAATTACACCTTGTGATTCCAAACCGTGTAATGTTTTTGCGACCTCATCACGCAATGTGTGGGGAACATTGCGCGCTCTGAAAAATTTCGGTTGCGCATTTACTTTCATTTCCAAATGTGCCTTATAGTTCTTAGCGCAGCCAAGGCCCGGTGCAAAAATGTCTGCAAATTCTTCACATAGACGAGAAACACTGTCTGAAGGTACAGTCTGGTTCACTGATAAGACATGATTTACTATAGACAAGTTAAGCAACTGAAATAAATCGAAACCAAACAAGTTCACTGCAGAAGAAGAATGAAGTATGTAAAATGACACAAGTTTTGTTTGTCCTTTGTATGTTGCAAGAAGGCTGCACTGTCCTAACACAGGGATATCTTGACCTGAATAACTAGTTAACTTAACATTTGCGGCACGCAACGGAGGTGTGCCCAGCTGTTTGTACGTGTCTCGATTGATCAGTGAAACTGCAGCTCTGGTATTGAGCTGGAATGGTATCACTTTGCCGTTAATGTCCAAGTCCACAAAAAGTATATTGTCCTGCTGACGACAAGAGCGAGTGTCTCGTGCAACGTAAACTGACACTGGTACATAATCACTTGCGACCTGACGGGATTTCAGGCGATGTCGACACACACTATTTGTGGGACGAACACAGTCACTGTTAGAGAGAGTGGTACTGAGCAGAGTGGAATGAACTACATGAATTTCCATGGGCGAAGTTTCACGAGCCTGAGTATCCTTGGTTCGAATTCGGCGTGAAGCAAATGGCCGGGAATGGTTGTGAGTTTCTGATCTGAGCTTCTTCTGGCAAACACTCTGAACGTGTCCTTTTTTTATTACAGAAAAAGCAAATAGCCTGGCGTGACGGGCAATTCTCATGCAAATGTCTAGTAGCACACCGCGGGCATGATTTTAGCACTGAATTTGCTTGCCTGCGTGGCACACGTGGCTGAGAGCCTGGTGGCAGCAACGCGGCCGGGCGCGAGGGCTGTTTACTGCTCCGTGCAGCTCGCCCTGCGGACTGGTTAACCTGATACACGGCTGGTGAAGTTTCAAATGATTCCTGAGGAAAGTCAAGTGTGTCCTGCCGATCCAATATGTCCATCACTTGTTGAAGGGAGGGATTGACTAGTTTCAAAATCTGTTCCCTTATACGAACATCAGAAACGTTCTGTGCAACTGCATCACGTACCATAGTATCTGAATAAGGGAGTCCACATTGACACTCAAAAGCACAATCCCTAGTAAGGCCTTGCAAGGTTGCAACCCACTCCTGATTAGTTTTAACTGCCGTACGTTTTGTACGAAAGAAGGTATACCTTTTCGCAACTACATTGACAGATTCTTTGAAATATGCATCTAATGCAGACAAAATTTCGACGTAGGACAGAGTTGCTACGTCGGGTCGGGGAAATAATTTGACTATCACATGGTACGTTTGTATGCCGACCTATGATAACAAAAAAGGCTGCCGCTCGTTGCCTTGACTCCTGTAGGCGGCGAGATGGAATCCAAATTGGCGTGACCACTCCGTCCAGCTTTCCAGTGCAGCATCAAAAGGTCGAAAAGTTGGTACAACAGAGTGTTGTGGCTGCGGTAGCGGTGGAGCGGCGGCTGCCGCATCGTTTTGCATTGCCCATTGACCATGGACGAGCTGTCCAAGGGCATCCAGTGAGGCCTGCGTCTGCTGATTCTGTAAGCGATAAAATTCGGACAGTACATCTGGAGATTGTGGCGAAGCCATTTACACAAGTAAATCAGGGCAATATCGATAAGAACGCGGTTTTGCCTCGTCGCCAATGTTTTGGTTGGCAGGAGAGCCAACACCGTGTTACTAGAGGAGGCCGAAAGGCACGCGTTTTAGCTCACGCAGGCTGGCGTGAGGTCTGGAACAGGACAAGGAAATTAGAACTTAGAAAAAAGGACGTAGCTGGTGGAATACTTAACTTTAATCCATTAATGGTGAAGGTCGGTCTGGACCGTACATGATTCACAATAACAATAGTAACTGATAATGGCGCCTTGCTAGGTTGTAGCAAATGACGTAGCTGAAGGCTATGCTAAACTATCGTCTCGGCAAATGAGAGCGTATTTTGTCAATGAACCATCGCTAGCAAAGTCAGTTGTACAACTGGGGCGAGTGCTAGGAAGTCTCTCTAGACCTGCCGTATGGTGGAACTCGGTCTGCAATCACTGATAGTGGCGACACGCGGGTCCGACGTATACTACCGCACCGCGGCCGATTTAAAGTCTACCACCTAGCAAGTGTGGTGTCTGGCGGTGACACCACATAGCCATTCTATGACATTTTAACTAGTTATAATGTCCCTAAGACGCTTATGCTTCTAGCAGTCAGTAGCTTTGTATAACCATGTATCTTTTCAATAAATCCCGCGAGTTAATAGCATGCAAAATAATTGTAAACGTGGAAGATAACTTGCCATTGTTAGAGGCCTACAAATGGTTCAAATGGCTCTGAGCACTATGGGACTTAACATCTGAGGTCATCAGTCCCCTAGACTTAGAACTACTTCAACCTAACTAACCTAAGGTCATCACACGCATCGATGCCCGAGGCAGGATTCGAACCTGCGACCGTACCAGCAGCGCGGTTCCGGACTGAAGCGCCTAGAACCGCTCGGCCACAACATCCGGCGTTAGTGTCCTACTGAAACGCGTATGTACTCGGTAGCAGCGATGGCGAGGCATGACAGAGTCTCTGACCAGAGAGTTATTTATCGTTGCTAGTCTGCGCTTGACCGCGCGAGAGTTCAGTTGGAGAGTAGTAGCGCGTGCGAGTTGACACAGTTGTGTGTGAGGAGTCGGCGGGCGTCGACATGGGGCTCTGGTCAAGCTTCAGGACGAGGTGTATTTTTAAATAAGGTAATGAAGCAGAATTGCGCTCATCTGATAATGTAATGTATCTTAACAGTAATTAATTTGTTCAAGAATCGCTCCAATAATAATTTTGTTCTGAAAGCAATTTTTTAAGAAAATAATCAGTACAATTGAAACAATGCTTCCTATGCTTTTCCTGCCAGAATAAATTTATCAGATTTGCACAGGGCCTAAGGTCATCGCAGATGACCTTATAAAATTTATCAGGTTGATCATAACGTTAATTTGGTGGGGACTTAACATTTTTGCACATTGTTATTATCATTGAGTTTTACTACTGTGGGAACCTAACATTTGGCTCTAATTGCATTTTCATTCTATTCATATCATTTAATAATAATTACGGGGAGAGTACACATAGCAGAATGAATATTCACATTTAAATAATTTTGTTATTTTATATCTCCGGGCAGGTTACACTACAACGCTGTCTCTGTGATGGTAAAGAGTAAGATTCTCTGGAGATATGACGACATAGTTGGAGGGAGGGTAAGACAGTTGTATTAAAGGTATAGAACAAAAGTACGACTGGTGACTGCACTCGTGATTTTGGGGTTTAGAAAGTTAGCCTCTTGTTGAATGGATTGTAAGGATTGAGATAGTGCCTATCGGCTAGAATAAGGATTTGGGGGCGATGAGTACACCAGTGGTTAGTCGTGGATTTCTAGGGACAGATATTTCGAAATAGGATTATGCCTGATGAGCTACAAAGCTGGAGACCTGAATCGAACAGGTATGGATCACAGCCAATTGAATCTAGGAGTTCCACTAGCCTATGGTTCGCGTCAATACGTTTGGCAAATCAGTAATCGTGTTGGTAATGGTATTGATCCTGGGTGAGCACAAGTATGGGTATTTCATGGCCTGTGGGGCTGCCAATAAACTGCTGCCGTTGCTGTTTCTCATCGTGTCAACAGCAGTGCAGACTAAGGTCTGTGGCTGCCTTGCAGCTTGTAACTCCGCGTGCTGGAGCGTGGCCACCCTAGACCTCAAACAAAGAAAAGGACAAATAACAAAAACTCATCAGTCTATTAATATTTTGCTATAAATTTTCTGACAAGCTTTCTAAAGTTTCAGATTCAAATTAACCCTTTAAAAATTTCGAAGAGAAAAAAGCTATTGTAATTATTCCTAAAGCCCTGAGAAATTGAAATTTTGAATCGGATTTTGCCTGTTTTCAGAGAAAAATAGATAATCTGCACAAAATCACAGCAACCTTTAAAAACTCTTCAAGTTTTAAATGTTCTCTTCCTCTCTCCAGTGGAGGAGTAGGAGTACAGTAGAGAACACGATTCTGATGGCTGGGATTGAGCCAATGTCTGCAACGTCTGTGAGAGAGACACATACCGGTAGTCGCTTCTAAATCTACATCCATACTCCGCAAGTCACCTGACGGTGTGTGACGGAGGGTACCTTGAGTACCTCTATCGGTTCTCCCTCCTATTCCAGTCTCGTATTGTTCGTGGAAAGAAGGATTGTCTGTATGCTTCTGTGTGGGCTCTAATCTCTCTGATTTTATCCTCATGGTCTCTTCGCGAGATATACATAGGAGGGAGCAATATACTGCTTGACTCCTCGGTGAAGGTATGTTCTCGAAACTTCAACAAAAGCCCGTACCGAGCTACTGAGCGTCTCTCCTGCAGAGTCTTCCACTGAAGTTTATCTATCATCTCTGTAACGCTTACGCGATTACTAAGTGATCCTGTAACGAAGCGTGCTGCTCTCCGTTGGATCTTCTCTATCTCTTCTATCAACGCTACCTGGTACCGATCTCACACTGCTGAGCAGTATTCAAGCAGTGGGCGAACAAGCGCAGTGTCACCTACTTCCTTTGTTTTCGGATTGCATTTCCTTGGGATTCTTCCAGTCAATCTCAGTCTGGTATCTGCCTTACCGACGATCAACTTTATATGATCATTCCATTTTAAATCACTCCTAATGCGTACTCCCAGATAATTAATGGAATTAATTGCTTCCAGTTGCTGACCTGCTAATTTGTAGCTAAATGATAAGGGATCTATCTTTCTATGTATTCGCAGCACATTACACTTGTCTACATTGAGATTCAATTGCCATTCTCTGCACCATGCGTCAATTCGCTGCAGATCGTCCTGCATTTCAGTACAATTATCCATTGTTACAACATCTCGATACACCACAGCATCATCTGCAAAAAGCCTCAGTGAACTTCCGATTTCATCCACCAGGTCATTTACGTATATTGTGAATAGCAACGGTCCTACGACACTCCCCTGCGGCACACCCGAAATTACTCTTAGTTCGGAAGACTTCTCTCCATTGAGAATGACATGCTGCGTTCTGTTATCTAGGAACTCTTCAATCCAATCACACAATTGGTCTGATAGTCAATATGCTCTTACTTTCTTCATTAAACGACTGAGGCGAACTGTATCGAACGCCTTGCGGAAGTCAAGAAACGCGGCATTTACCTGGGAACCCGTGTCTATGGCCCTCTGAGTCTCGTGGATGAATAGTGCGAGCTGGGTTTCACACGATCGTCTTTTTTGAAACCCATGTTGATTCCTACACAGTAGATTTCTTGTCTCCAGAAAAGTCATTATACTCGAACATAATACGTGTTACAAAATTCCACAACTGATCGACGTTAGAGATATAGGTCTATAGTTCTGCACATCCGTTCGACGTCCCTTCTTGAATACGGGGATGACCTGTGCCCTTTTACAATCCTTTGGAACGCTACACTCTTCTAGAGACCTACGGTACACCGCTGCAAGAAGGGGGACAAGTTCCTTCGCGTACTCTGTGTAAAATCGAACTGGTATCCCATCAGGTCCAGCGGCCTTTCCTCTTTTGAGCGATTTTAACTGTTTCTCTATCCTTCTGTCGTCTATTTCGATATCTACCATTCTGTCGCGTGTGCGACAATCTAGAGAAGGAACTACAGTGCAGTCTTCCTCTGTGAAACAGCTTTGGAAAAAGACATTTAGTATTTCGGCCTTTATTCTGTCATCCTCTGTTTCAGTACCATTTTGGTCACAAGTGTCTGGACACTTTGTTTTGAACCACCTACCGCTTTGACATAAGACCAAAATTTCTTAGGATTTTCTGCAAAGTCAGTACATAGAACTTTACTTTCGAATTCATTGAACGCCTCTCGCATAGCCCTCCTCACACTATATTTCGCTTCGCGTAATTTTTGTTTGTCTGCAAGGCTTTGGTTATGTTTATGTTTGCTATGAAGTTCCCTTTGCTTCCGCAGCAGTTTTCTAACTCGGTTGTTGTACCACGGTGGCTCTTTTCCATCTCTTACGATCTGGTGTCTGAAGCTCATTGGAGACGTTTCAGGTGGCAGCACCGTCGCCTCCAGCCCATTCTACTTTAGCGTCTGCACTGACCAACAGATGCAGCTTCACCTCCGTTGAGAACACGTTTTTCTATAGACACTTGTTGCCTTTCGCTTAAAACAGTTTAATTGTACATTAGCTTGAACACAACACAGTACTGTTGTAAGTAGCTTGTTTATAGTTCGTATGTTTGTTTGTATGTTTATATGTTTGTATGTTGGCAGCGCGATAGACTGCATTAATATCTCTGTCAGCGCTGTGCACCCTCTGTAAGAGACTCTGTGTAACTGGTCGGACTCGCAGTTGGAGGTGAATAGCCAGCAGTGATGGAGGCTATAGCTCTGAAGTTTTAGCGCGAGTGGACGGTCTGGACGTGTCCGTCATAGAGATTTAAAATTATTGACGGTTATATAATTTTTTGGAACTGGATGTCACGGACTATTATATAATTTTTGAACTGATTGTCACATGATTAAGGTAAAATCTGCTAAATACATTGTTTACTCTGCAACAAAATCTTTTCTTATCTAACCACATGCCTATTAGTAATTAGATCCTACAGTATTTAGAATCTTTTATTACCTGGCTGTATTTTTGCTTGCTGTATAGCTGTAGTTCGTGTAACGAAGATTTTCGGTGAGGTAAGTGTCTTATTAAATGTATGGTTTATTGTTAGGATTTCTCCTAATTTATGGCCATTCTTTTGTGTTAGTTATTTGAGCAATCAGACAGTGTTTGAGTTGTATTTGTCAGGAATAATTCTGTACGTCAGATACTAAATGATAAAGATAAGCAAAGTGACAGTACGTTCAGTTTCACTCAGCAGTTCAAGCATTTTCAGTTGCATTCAGTTTCCCTCAGCAGTTTGAGAGCATTGAGTAAGCATTCACCAGTTTAAGTCAAATTTTAATGAAGAAGTTTAACTGTCGCTTGTTTATGTTCGTCATATTGTTTGCTCAGTGGGTACGAACTCCTCTCATTACCGCCACCAACCATGCTGTAAGATTTCATCGTGAGCACCCCACTAGTCACCTTGACAGATATTTCGAGGTTCAGCACTCTCTCTTCGGCTTAAGTGAATCCCCTCAAAAGTCTTCACCAAAATACGGGACTGGCTTTATTATAACCCAAATAACTTCGTGTCAGGATGTGTTGTTACTGAGCACTTTAGGTAAGGTCCCTATACATATACTCTATGACCTTTAGTATTGCTTAACGTCAAAAGGCTGCCCTCAGCCACGTACTGTGTACTTCTCATTTCAGAACACATCTACTTTGCTACTCCATATTGGCCTTTTTGTGAGCTGCCCTGCCTCATCACCTTTTTCAGTCTCCATACCAATAAGTGAGCCCATGCTAGTAAGAATGTCGCCGACGCATTACACGGTCATATTCAGAACTGATAATCAGTTCTGTAATTCCGGTTGACTGTTAATCTTCACTTCCTCGATAACTGGCGAAAGGTCCTTTCATACTAGCCTCCTGGAAGAGAGCGCTGTCAACATCCAGCGAATGGGGAACGGAACAAGCTGATGAAGGTTGGGTTTACATGCGTCAGAAACTCGAATGGTGTGGAGTGGTGACGGCGGATATAGTTAGAGGCAACTGTTGTGGTCAGTATCGGTAGAATGCTGAGCAGATGATGTGTTCATTGTGATAGCTTAAGAATGATGGAGGGGAAATATTCGTATTTCGGCAACAGGCTTTAATTATTTTACCTAAGTCAATAAGATGGGATTGTCAGAACGGTATAGTGTATCACGGGAGTTGCGTGAAGTTTCATGAATTTGAAGGAAGGTTCCTTTTAGGAGAAATGAATGGGTGTCATGCTGCCTAAGGGTAAGGTTAAGGAACTGGGGGGACGGACGCTTTTGTGTATGCTATGTTTTGTATGCTATGATATCTCTGTCCACAAAACTTTCCAATCCAGACACATTTGGAACTCCTGTGCCACCTCGTACAATGGCTACCGTTAACCAGCCATTACCATGCGAAAATGTGTCATTTAAATCGATGCTGAAATTAAGTCTGCATCCACAAAACACAGAAGGTCCATCAAGCAATTCGTGTGCAGCAACAGATTTAATTGTATTCTTCTTCGTGTCAGCTGCAGATGTTAACATTTCTACATCTTCTATTGTCTTGTATATTGTCTGTCTGGCACGTCGTCTATACCTTCTGCAACGCATCCTGGATGCCGACTTAATTTCAGCATCGATTTAAATGACACATTTTCACATGGTAATGGCTGGTTAACGGTAGCCATTGTACGAGGTGGCACAGGAGTTCCAAATGTGTCTGGATTGGAAAGTTTTGTGCTGTTTACAGACATTTAGGAAAAATTAAAGAAAAGGCTAGACGAGTGTTTCTAGGTCGTTGAAAAAGAAATAGGTTTGGTTTTAGGAGCAAGTTAGTGGTGTGTTGAGGTGGAATATTCTGCTGTTCAAGTTGTAGAAGGATGTGGAGTCTCTCAGGAGAATATTTTGTAGGCGTGATACGAAGAGTAGAGATGGTACACACTATTTGTAAGAGATTGATAGGATTGATGTTATCATGAGGAGCATATACGAGCCTGTAGCTGCAATGGAAGATGTAGGGTAAGCTATAGTTGATAGTATGGGTTCTTTTCAAGAATGACTCGGTTATATGGGAGGGGGAGGGGGTTGGAAGTACCCTGGAAAACGACATTCAGAGTACGGAGACAATCTGTCGGTCGCTGTATAGCCACACCAGATGCTGCAGCATATTCTGCTCGGGATGCACTTGCTGATAGATAAAGCACGGAATATTGTTGTATGTACCTAAAGACAAAGTCTTTGAAATCGTTCAGAATAACTAAAATTAATATATTCAAGTGCCTAGAGCCAATAATGGAAAAAATAAAAAATTTTACTCTCCATAACAAAATATTTAGCAACTGGTGTCCTCATCTCCGCCAGATATGGTGTTGAGTGGTACTTAAGTAAATAAATTAGTGAAATCAAAGTGAACTAGAAATTAGAATATAAATTAAAAACTTGGTTTAGTTTAGAGAGTTACATACTCGCAAACAGCAGGCAGAACAGCAGAACAGAAGAGACAATGACCGTGAAGTCAGCAAGTTCCACATAAGCGGGCGCTGTCGATTCAGCCGTCAGGGCATCGCCCGACCGGCTCACGTGTTTCTCAGTTGTTGTATGTGAGCAAAGGCCCTCGCCTACATCCCAAGAGCCAATGACCGACGTTAAGAAGATTCTTCGAGAAGCTTTTCAACGTGACAGAAGAGGCAATGACCCGCTCACGTGTTTCTCAGTCGCCACATGGGATCAAAGGCCCTCGCCTACATTCCAAGAGCCAATGACCGACGTTAAGAAGATTATTCGAGGAGATTCTCAACGTGACAGAAGAGGTAATGACCGTGAAGTCGTTCACCTCCAGTGACGCAGTGGGCCACACAGATGAAGACGGAGGGAGACGGAGACGGAGACGAAGAAGACGAAGAAGTAGCAGTAGTTTTCAGTCAGTTTCGGTGCTGAAGACCGTCATGCAAGAAGAGTCTACATCATGCACAGACGCACCAAGTCCGCCGCTGTAATGGAATAGCAAGTAGCAGCCGCGGCGCCAGAAGACAGAAGTTAAAAGGTATTTGAAGTCTGATTTTTACGTACCCGGGTGACTCGTGAGGACGGGAAGGAGACGGCCTCACCTCAGCAGTCACCTGTGAGCTGAGATGAAGACCTGACAGCCGAAGACTGGCAAGCGGGAGTCCGTGGTTCGAGTCCGGGACACTGGCCTTGCCCCGCCGCGCCGCTCCGCTGGTCGACGCACAACACACGCGGCCGCTTAGAGAAGAGAAACACTGGGACGCCGCATCCAAGGTATCACCATCCGATGCACGACTTCGCTCGCAATAATTAAACGGGCCACCTCACGCTGCGCGTCTCCAGTCAACTGGGCGAGACGGCGACACGAGATACACACCGCTACGCGTAATCAGACGCCGCCGCCGCCGCCGCCGCTGCCGCAGCAGAAGACTTCACAAACGACACAGCTGCCGCTCTCCGAACCAGAACATTCCGTAAGATACAGTTGTACAAATCTTCAATAAAAGTTTTCTTATGTAAAAATGATGTTTCATTCGACCTCATACCCAGGCCAAGGAAGAACCCACCCTGCCCACATGTTGTTAAGAGAGAAAAGTTAATTTATTTAATATTTTCACCCTGACAGAATGCTTTAGAATGCTCATCCTGACAATTGACAGCATCAAAAGAGAAAACCCAGTTACATTTAGTGACAGAAGTGTCACATTTAGTATCACAACTGTTACAATGGAGTGAGAGGGACCTCGTGACTAACGACATGCTTCCTGGCGTTGTAAGTTTACATTTAAAAATGGCTGTATAACGTGAAAGTAGTTGTGTGTATTTGATATGACCAACAAATAAACAAGTATTGAAAACACACCTTTGGTAAAAAAAAAGTCATCTTCATCAAGAAAAGCATGTTGAACTCACTACAGTTCTAGCAAGAAGAAGAGATTTTTATTCAGATGCTACCATTGTTGCTACTACTCAACTAAAATAGTGTAGTTTGTGATGTGAAACATATACTCACTGATGATGCCTAGTTATGCCAAAATGTGAGTTGCTAAATACGAGGGTGACACAAATGAAACCCTTAAATTTGTAATAACAAATCGAAATTTCGCGCCGTTATCCTGTAAGCTGGTAAGCGTGCTATAAACAGCGTGCAGAATGGCCCGTAGGTGACAGCATAGTGCAGATGCACACATACCATCGCAGTATCAGTATAAATATGGCCGCCCCACTTGCGACTTGCAGCAGGGAAGAACAGCGTTCTGTTATTCGGTTTTTGGGCAGCGATGGTGTGAAACCTATTGAAATTCATCGACGAATGAAGGTTCAGTACGGTGATGCATCTCTGTCATAGCAGCAAGTCTACGAATGGAGTAGGAAGATCGCAAATGGCGTGACTTCAGTGGAAGATGCTCCTCGTCCAGGTCAGGCATAACGAGTTGTGACTCCACAGAACATTGCAGCAGTTGAAGCCATAGTGAAGGAAAACCGCCGAGTGACACTGAATGACATTGCAGCTTGTTTACAGATTAGTCATGGGTCAGCACACCACATTGTGCATTATGTGCTCCAGTTTCACAAAGTGTCTGCAAGATGGGTGCCACGGCAGCTGACTCCTGAAATGAGAGAACGACGTGTTGATGGTTGTGAAGAACTTCTTCGGCGCTTTGAACGAGAAGGTGATGGCTTCCTTGCAAGAATCGTTATTGGGGACGAAACCTGGGTTCACTTCCACCAACCGGAAACGAAGAGAGCAAGCAAGGAATGACGCCATTCCTTATCACCAAAACCAAAGAAGTTTCGAACAGAACCATCAGCAGGGAAGGTTGTGCTGAATCTCTTTTGGGACGAAAAAGGCGTCATTTTGGAGAATTATATGCCGAGATGGACCACTGTCACCAGTGTTTGATACACAGATCTCCTAAAAAATCATCTGCGGCCTGAAATCAAATCAAAGCGAGGTGGATTGCTGTCTGCAGGTGTCCTTTCGCAACATAACAATGCAATGCTCCACACTGCCCGTACAACAGTTGCAACAATCACAGAACTGCATTTTGAGTGTCTTCCTCATCCACCATGCCCACCAGACCTTGCCCCAACTGATTTCCATATGTTTGGACCACTCAAAGACGCAATTGGCGGTGCATGAGTGGTTGCGCGGACTACCAAAAGAATTTTTTTCTAAAGGAATTTATGCACTTTGTAAGCGCTGGAGGACTTGCATTGAGCGTGAGGGAGATTATGTTGAAAAGTGATACAGCTTTGTACAACTTCTACACAATAAATAATATTTAAAAAATATTTAAGGTTTTCATTTGACTCATCCTCGTACATCTGTTTACGAATAAAAGTCGGTGCTTATTTCTATCCGTTGCGCGACAGTTTATGGATGAATTTAAAAATTCAGTGGACCTCAATCTATTATGATAATTACTGCTTCAATCAGCTGTTTCCCGATAAGAACGTTCAGTTCTAGAAACGTAGACATATTTAGAGAGACCGCTTTAAATAAGGTCCAGAGTACGCCTGACTCGCTTTCAGAGTGTGCTGCGAGCTTTCCAATCATTAATGGCAAGCCAGTGTATTTCCGAAAGGGATCTGCTGGAGCGCTATTAAAGTTCACCCCGCACCCGAACTGCCGCCGGGAGCAATAGCCAACGAAGCGAATATCCGTGTTTAACGACAGCCGGAGGGGCTGTTTCCGCCACTGTGTGTCCGGAGTGTGGGATTCCTCTGCCTGCAAAGCGGCCGCTGCAGTCCGCCTCCACATACCCTGTAGAAGGATTTTGGTACGTCGTCCTGTTGTGTGCAGGAATTGTGGCGGTGGTCTAACCATCCCACTGGTTCCTCTTTGAAGCGGAACTCAAGGAAAGATATTCTGTTCTGCGTGACATGCAAAGCATCGCACTCGAACCTATGTATATGCGTGAATCAGGCACTGAACAATTACATTGATTAACCGGAGGTAATCATAGGGATGTGAATTAAGTGGAAAGGCAGTACCGCAATTATTGCACTGGAAATAATCAAATTTTCGTACGATTGCTTGAATACATTCTACATACATATTCTCGAATGTCGCGAAGTGTACTTTGTGCACTGCTGTCACATCCCGCTCCTGTCGCGATTGATTCTTAGGAAGAACGATTACTGCTAAATTTGAGTGTGAGCTCTAATATCACTAACTTTACATCCCTGGTCTTCTCGCAAGATTCACGCATATTGTTTGGCTCTTCAAAATGCCTTTCTTGTAGCGTTTGCAACTAGAGCAAGCTGAGCACCTTCTGAAGTTTTGACGCTTAATAAATGAAACTATAGCGAAACGGATTGCTCTCCTTTGGATTATTTCCATTTCCTCCATCACTCCAATTTGTACGGTTGGCAGACTAACGAGCAATATTTAAGTATCGTTCGAACGGGGGTTACGTAAGCTACCACTCTGTCGGTGGATTACACTTCCTGAAGATTATTCCGATGAATCTGAGACTGGTGTGGGTCTTACCAGAGACTAATTTCGTGCCGTCGTTCCAACGTAGCCCTGTCCGTGTAGAAAATCGTACAAGTTTTACAGATGTAACTGCATTTAGTGTCATTTCTGCGATCGTGTATTCGTATAGTAATGCGTCTTCCTGCCTGTGTAATCGTAAGACGTTACGTTCGTTGATGTTAAGGGTGAACTGCAAATCCCTGCACCAAGCATCGATCCTCGGCAGGTCTTTGTCAGAGACTGATGTTTACTCAAGTAAAGACAAATGTTCTGAAATGAGATGAAAACGGTGCTCTAATACTGATCATCATCTTTCACAGATTGAGGAAGGTGTCAATCTACAAATCTGGTCACTAACATTCCAACATCACAAAGGTAGCATGCAACGAACGCCAGACTGCATTTACTACGTGTTTGGATATGCAAATGGCCAGCAATTCGGCATAACGGCAGTAGGCAGGAATAACAACATTTCCATTCGATATACAGATATCCCAGGAGTAATGGTCAATACTTATAGATATGACAGGAACGATCATTCGACGCAAAAGAGTCTAACAAACATGGGCTCTAAAATGGATACCCTAACACCTATGAGCACTTATTCAATCCTCGGTAATGTGAAACAAATCTCACCTACTGCAGACTGTCCGCTAACCCTATTTTGGGAGTCAGGGTGGACCAAAACAGTTATGTCTTCCTTTCCACGCCATGTGGTTCTCCAGTGGGTACAACTGTACGTGTCGCAACACGCCGTCTTTTTGGACGAGTTCCGGTTCTGTGTAATGCAACGCGATGAACGTTCCTGGTACTGTTTTGGATGTCACGCGGAAAAGTAAAGCTTCAATAGCATCTGAGCAATAGCGGTAACATCACTGATAAAAACGCTGGGCTGCGAGGGACTGTCAGTAGAACCTTTGCCTGCGAACAGCGTGCAGCCTTGGAGAGAGAAAGGGAGTGTCGCGTTGTATCTTATGATGCAGTAACATTTGTTTAGGGCGTGGTGTGTGCCGGCTATATTATTACATTCATGGAGAGATATTTTGTAAATTCATTGAGAATGAATGTAGGTAGTGCAGGTCAGTTTAGGTATAGATAAATTTGCTTATACATAACACAAACAACAGCTGTAGAGAACTAGTCACAATCAACTAGCAACAAATATACACATAGAATACGGTAATAGTAAATAGTTAATGTGAAATGCCTGTAGTGATGAAACAATAGAAGAACTAATATACCTGTAGTATTAGCAAATTAAGCTGCAGTAATGGTAATATGATTGTAAATTTAGGACTCACTAATGTAGTTAGGTAGTGGGTTAATCTGTATCATTATAGTTAACTTTTGAATGAAGAATTTAAAAAAAATCATTCAGAAGATTTCAGACGGTACTGTAATAAGGATTTGCTGAGACGTGTAAGAGTAGTAATTGATTCGGTCAGGGATGTAGAATTTTTATGATAAATTAACAAAGTGTGATTTACTGATGTTTCTTCAGAGATAGGTAGCATACGTGTTTGTATGAAACTAAAGATAAATTCAAAATTGTTAAGGCTTTCGTGGCCACTTGTTGACAAACTGCCTATTGGCTTCTGTCTCGGGTTCTTCGGCCGACGTTCATCTAATGATTTTTCTGACGTTTCGCCAGCACGAGTGGCTGGCATTGTCAAAGCTTCACCCTCCATTGCCGGTGGTGAACTGGAGGCGAGCTCGCGGCCGCAGACTATATGTACCTGGCGCGCCAACGTCCGAGGGCTTCTCCGCGGTCATTTCCGGTGCGGTTCTCCTCTTGCTACCTGCGACGGTCGTTGGGTGCAGTACGGGAAGCCAGGATCCGTTTACCTTAAGACTTTCCTCTTTCTTGTTGAAACTGTTTGCGTGTTTTTGTATTTCTACAGCTTCTCTGAACAAGCGCGTGTGATAGTGTTTCTCTACAGCTAGAACTTCCGTGTAGGCGAATTTTATTACGTGGTCGGTCCCATTCAGTGCGTGCTCTGCCACGGCCGATTTCTCCACCTGCCCCAACCTGCAATGTCGCTTGTGCTCTTTGATCCTGGTGTTAATTGATCGTCCAGTCATTCCGACATAAACTTTTCCGCATGTGCATGGTATACGGTATATTCCCGACCTTGCAAGTGGGTCTCTTTTCTCCTTCGCCGATCTAAGACACTCTTTGATCTTCCTTGTCGGTTTGAAAATCGTCTTTACGCCATGTTTGCGCAATGTACGGCCGATTCTGTCCGTCACTCTGGGAATGTATGGCACAAAGGCCGTACCCGACATTTCTTTTTCTGGTTCCTTACTTCGCAGAGTGTTGGGCTCTGTTACACTTCTAATGTAATTTGTGGAGTACCCATTGCTCCTCAGAACAGTTTCCAGGTGTTGCATTTCTCGTTTGAGGTGTTGCGGCTCACATATTCGTCCTGCTCTCGTTACGAGCGTACTAATCATGCCTCTTTTCTGGCTCGGGTGGTGGTTTGACAGTTTGTGCAGGTGTCGGTCCGTGTGTGTCGGTTTTCGATACACGCTGTGTCCCAGGTTTTTGCCTTCCCTTGTGACCAGCACATCTAGAAATGGCAGTTTCTTGTCCTTTTCTACTTCCATGGTAAATGTTATGTTGGCATGGAGGCTGTTCAAGTGTCTTAGGAAGTCACCAAGCTGTTCTTCACCATGGCTCCACACCACGAAAGTATCATCGACGTACCTGTACCACACCTTAGGTTTGCAAGTCGCCGAGTCCAGTGCCTGTGCTTCGAATTGTTCCATGAAGAAGTTGGCCACCACTGGACTAAGAGGACTACCCATGGCGACGCCTTCCAGCTGTTTGTAGAAATCGCCATTCGGAATGACTGGACGATCAATTAACACCAGGATCAAAGAGCACAAGCGACATTGCAGGTTGGGGCAGGTGGAGAAATCGGCCGTGGCAGAGCACGCACTGAATGGGACCGACCACGTAATAAAATTCGCCTACACGGAAGTTCTAGCTGTAGAGAAACACTATCACACGCGCTTGTTCAGAGAAGCTGTAGAAATACAAAAACACGCAAACAGTTTCAACAAGAAAGAGGAAAGCCTTAAGGTAAACGGATCCTGGCTTCCCGTACTGCACCCAACGACCGTCGCAGGTAGCAAGAGGAGAACCGCACCGGAAATGACCGCGGAGAAGCCCTCGGACGTTGGCGCGCCAGGTACATATAGTCTGCGGCCGCGAGCTCGCCTCCAGTTCACCACCGGCAATGGAGGGTGAAGCTTTGACAATGCCAGCCACTCGTGCTGGCGAAACGTCAGAAAAATCATTAGATGAACGTCGGCCGAAGAACCCGAGACAGAAGCCAATAAAGATAAATTGTTCTAGTTTTCCCACTATTGACGTAAAGTGACTTTTTAATACACTCCTGGAAATTGAAATAAGAACACCGTGAATTCATTGTCCCAGGAAGGGGAAACTTTATTGACACATTCCTGGGGTCAGATACATCACATGATCACACTGACAGAACCACAGGCACATAGACACAGGCAACAGAGCATGCACAATGTCGGCACTAGTACAGTGTATATCCACCTTTCGCAGCAATGCAGGCTGCTATTCTCCCATGGAGACGATCGTAGAGATGCTGGATGTAGTCCTGTGGAACGGCTTGCCATGCCATTTCCACCTGGCGCCTCAGTTGGACCAGCGTTCGTGCTGGACGTGCAGACCGCGTGAGACGACGCTTCATCCAGTCCCAAACATGCTCAATGGGGGACAGATCCGGAGATCTTGCTGGCCAGGGTAGTTGACTTACACCTTCTAGAGCACGTTGGGTGGCACGGGATACATGCGGACATGCATTGTCCTGTTGGAACAGCAAGTTCCCTTGGCGGTCTAGGAATGGTAGAACGATGGGTTCGATGACGGTTTGGATGTACCGTGCACTATTCAGTGTCCCCTAGACGATCACCAGTGGTGTACGGCCAGTGTAGGAGATCGCTCCCCACACCATGATGCCGGGTGTTGGCCCTGTGTGCCTCGGTCGTATGCAGTCCTGATTGTGGCGCTCACCTGCACGGCGCCAAACACGCATACGACCATCATTGGCACCAAGGCAGAAGCGACTCTCATCGCTGAAGACGACACGTCTCCATTCGTCCCTCCATTCACGCCTGTCGCGACACCACTGGAGGCGGGCTGCACGATGTTGGGGCGTGAGCGGAAGACGGCCTAACGGTGTGCGGTACCGTAGCCCAGCTTCATGGAGACGGTTGCGAATGGTCCTCGCTGCGGTCCTGTCCCAGGTCGACGGGCACGTGCACCTTCCGCCGACCACTGGCGACAACATCGATGTACTGTGGAGACCTCACGCCCCACGTGTTGAGCAATTCGGCGGTACGTCCACCCGGCCTCCCGCATGCCCACTATACGCCCACGCTCAAAGTCCGTCAACTGCACATACGGTTCACGTCCACGCTGTCGCGGCATGCTACCAGTGTTAAAGACTGCGATGGAGCTCCGTATGCCACGGCAAACTGGCTGACACTGACGGCGGCGGTGCACAAATGCTGCGCAGCTAGCGCCATTCGACGGCCAACACCGCGGTTCCTGGTGTGTCCGCTGTGCCGTGCGTGTGATCATTGCTTGTACAGCCCTCTCGCAGTGTCCGGAGCAAGTATGGTGGGTCTGACACACCGGTGTCAATGTGTTCTTTTTTCCATTTCCAGGAGTGTATTTCAAGTGTTAATATATTTTGTCTTCGTGATGTCAGGTTTTGTTAATATAGTTACTCTGTTGTTTTTCCATCAATCAACAATCGTCTCTTTATTTTAAGAGTCACGTACGTAATTTTGGTTTTCCGAGTTTCTCGGTAAAAGAATTTTAATTCGCAATGATCATTAATGTGATTTATTAGCCCAGACGTTTTGTGGATGTCTCTATAGTTTAAAGCACGCATTGCACATCGTGTTACTAGTAGTTTGAATTTTTATTCTTAACTGGCATAGCAGTAGCAGCCACAGCATTTATTAATTGCGCAAACAGGTAGGCCATTTATAATGTACTTGTGATAAAATTAACATTTCAACAGTGACATACTTTTCAGAGAGAGCATTTTTTGTAGTTTTTTTTATTCTATATTTATCTCGCAGTCACATTGGTTGTATTATTGCTAGCCGGGCAGCTTCCTTAAATTTAACAGAACAGACTGTACTCCGTCAGCGTTGCATTTCTGATTAACTTTTGCACTGCCGATCACTTTTTAAGAATTACGAGGTTTCTTACGAACTTTGAATACAAGATCGCATGTTGCTCATGCTGCCCTCACCAACCTCCATTCAGACTGTGTTCGATTGATACCCTGGCCAAAAAGTTCTCAAGATCTCACACCCGTTGTAAACGTCTGGTGAGGGGCTCAAAGGGATCACTGCAGGTTTTTGTTAGGCTGTAATTTTCTGTCTGTCTTAATCGTCAACTAGCTACCAGAAGACGAGTAGTTGCGCACCGGTCGTCTTTCATAGAGATGAAATTAGCTAACGATCATCAACACCTTGGATAAATCAATAATTATAAACTGAAAGGAGTTACATCGAAACTAAAATCATTTACTCGTAAAAATGATTAAATCCCTAAGAAATAGAATTGTATAATTTAATTAATATTAATGTTATTTCAATATTAATATATCTGTTACTTTTGACGTCAGAATACCCACTGCTCCACATGAAGCAGGCCTAGACTGAGGTATTCCGCTTCTGCACTGTCATCTACAGTTATGGCATCAGTTTTGTGCTAACCAACTACCACATTGTTAACTAGCAACAATGTGTGGTGAATTTTCGGAGGAGGGAGCAGTAATTCCATGTCTTTATGAAGGGTCTTAAGGGAATTACACATACATACAGACTTAACCCACTGACCTCGATTTGCTGCAGAATTATCGAATGGATTTTGCTGTGGCTTATAATACATTTTGAAGGCTAAAAACGCCTCTAAAGGAATCAACACCTACACGCATTCTGTAAGAAAGCATCGAACGAGAGAGACTTCGCTCTCTGATACAGTCTTAGAAGTACAAGAAAAAAAGTATAGCTCCAGTTCAGGTCGAATATGTATACATTTTTTGCCTCGATGTCTTTTACTATACCATTTTTGCCTTCTCTATGAATTTTTTTTCTCGTTTGTATAGACAAAATTTCTGGTTACCTGCCGTAACAGTTATTGGAAACTGCTTCGCTGCTATTATGAAACTCGTTGACAGATAGTCGTACACCATATATTTAGTCTCACATTCTGCGTAACACGTGATGTTAAAATGGCTGCTTTCGTGGCACTTCCAGGAAGAAATTAAAAGGCAGCTATCAACGTTGATATTCAAATCTTTCAAGTCTTTCAAGTACGAGAATTTTTTTTAAGAAATAACGATTGTTTATTAAGGAATAACGACATTTTGTAACATTCCATAGTCGACGCTATCTCAATAATCCTTGACTTTATAGCACGGGTTTCATAAGAGGTAGGCTGTGATTGACTGTTCAAATATTTGTATTTTAATCTCTTTGGACCATTATTGTACAATTTTGTATCCTTGCAGAATATGCTGTTATTTTTATTTCTCTTGGTAAATGTAAGTGCTTTTGAGCTCTTGCTCCATTATCACAATGCTGCTGTTTGTGAGATAACTCCTAATATTATTCTTGATGCGAATGACTTATTGGTCGATGTATTCACGGGGTGCAATTAGAATCCCTAGCTGTTTAAACAAATCGTTACAGAGAGCTCGTGTACTATGGTTAGTTATTATACTGATATCCCTTTCTTGTAGTTTGAAGACACCGTCCATGTTGTGTGAAGTCACAGCTGAGGATGGGGTGCATATAGGAAGGGCACGTCCTATGAAGCACCGTCGGTTCCCCACTGATAACATTAATCCGAGGGAATAGTATGTTGGCAATGAATCGTTCACCTTTTTACATTCGGATTTTTTGCCACATATAAGTTTTTTTATGTTACAAAAGCATTTGTTATCATGTTAAGACATACTCACTGTGATAAAGATGGTGTGATTTTATGGCGCTACAAACACCAGCATAAGAAGTGACCCTCCTTCTGCAAATGTCCTCATTAAAGAGGCCGGAAAAGCGGACAGGGCACTCTCTTGCCCTTGGCGTGGGAAATGCCCCTAAAAGGCATCAGCGTTAGTGAACCGCGTGAGGGCGCAGAAGGAAACGGAAACCACTGCATTAAAGACATACGATGTGGACCCTCAGGACACGTGGCCTGTAACTGAAGAAGTGGCATAGTGATCGCTTCATCAGAAAGAGATTCCTGACTAATTATCCACTCTAATGTCCGGGGGAGGGGGTGGGACTTCGAAGGGGAAGGTGACATGAGAAGAAGATTGAAAAGCAACGAAAGGTAAAGGTTTTACGAATCGCGGTTCAAAGGGGAAGGTAACTATGAGGAGAAGATTGAAAAGCAAAGAAAGGGAAAGGTTCTACGAATCGTGGCATCGTGCTAGGGAAGCTATAGAATCTTAAAACAGAAATAATAGGGCTAAATTTAAACGTTTTGGCAGTCAGTGAAGTGAAATGAAAATAAGACAAGGATTTCCGGGCAGTATAGTATAGGGTAATATCAACAGCAACAGAAAACAGTATAACAGGAGTAGCATTTCTTATGGATAGGAAGGTAGGGCTGGCTGAGTTACTGGGAACTGGTCAGTGATAGGGCTGGTTTCATCTGAAAAGTCAACAAACCAACACCGACAATAGTTGTTCAGATGTACATGACGACGTCGCAAGTGGAAGATGAAGAGACAGAGAAAGTAAACGAGAAAACTGAAAGGGTAATTAAGTACGTAAAGGGAGATAAGAACCTAATTGTCATGGGAGATAGGAACGGGGTAGTAGATGAAGGAGTAGAAAGTAGGTTTACGGTAGAATATGAACTTAGTAGCAGGCATGAGAGAAGAGAAAGAATTCTGCAATAAATTTCACCTAGAAGTAGCGAATACTGTGTTCTGCCATCACAAAATGGTTGGGTATATTTAGAAAAGGCCTGGAGGTAGTGTAAGATTCAAGTTAGATTTAATCACGATCGGGCTGAGAGTTCGAAATCAGGTATTTGATTGTAAGGCGTACCCAAGAGCAGATATAGACTCAGATCACAAGTCAGTAAAGATGAATAATAGGCCGATCTTGAATAGTCAGGAAGAATCAATGCACTAAGACGTGAGATGGAAGTAATAAGGAATGAAAACTTATGCTTGAAGTTCTCTAAGGCTATAGATATTGTGATAATGAATATCAGTATGCAAATCAGTTGAAGAGGATTGAATGTCTTAAAAGGGCAATCACAGAATTCGGAAATTAATACATTGGTGCAAGGAAGGTAGCTGCGAAGAAACTATAGGTAGTAACTTAGGAGAAATACTTCAGCTGATCGACGAAAGAAGGAAGTACAACAATATCCATAGAAATTTACGAATACAGGAATACAAATCATTTAGGAGTGAAGTAAACAGGAAGTGCAGGGAAGCTAAGGCGAAATGTGTGAATGGAAAATGTGAAGTAGTATAAAAAGATGTGTTTGTCGGACTAACGCAGCACACAGAAACGTCCAAAAGACCTTCGCTGAAATTAAAAGTAAGGGCGGTAATATCAAGAGAGCAGTGGGAGTTCCGTTGTTAACTGCGGAGGAGACAGCAGATAGGTGTAAACACGGCACTGAATGCCTCCATGATGGGGATTACTTGTCTGATGTCGTGGTGGAAGAAGAAACAGGAGTCAATAGGGGAGAGATGGGGGATCCATTATTACAATCAGAATTTAAATTGCCTTCGGACGATTTAAGATCAAATAAAGCAGAATGGATAGACAATAGTCCTTCGGAATTTCTAAAATCATTGGGTCAAGTGGTAACGAAACGAATGTTTACGCTGGAGTGTAGAATGTAAGAAACTGGCGATTTAGCATAAGAATTAAGGAAAAATATCATCCCCACAAATCCGAAGGTAGGAGGAGGCGACAAGTGCGAGAATTACCACACAATCAGCTTAACAGGTCACGCATCGATGTTATTGACAAAACAATAATATACAGAAGAATGTAAAGGAAAAATGAAAATCTGTTAGATGACGATCTTTTGGAAAGGTAAAGGCACCAGAGAGACAATTCTGACAATGCGGTTGACAATCCAAACAAGAACGAGTAACAATCGTGACACATTCGTGGAGTCTGTCGGACTAGTAAAAGCGTTCGACAACGTAAAATGAAGCAAAAGGTTCGAAATTTGGAGAAAAATAGGGGTAAGCTGTAGGGAAGAACGGATAATGTACAATATGTAGACGAATCGAAAGGGAACAACAAGACTGGAAGATCAAGAGCAAAGTGTTGAACTGAATGAACAGTCTAATGAGTACACAATACGGACGAAGAAAGAAAGAAAAACAAAGAATATAAACTGAGGCGCAGCAGAAATAAGACCAGCGAGGAACTTAACATCGGAATTGGGGATCATGGGATAGAAGAAGATAAGGAATTCTGCTAGCTACGCAGGAAAATAACCTATGATGGACGGAGCAAGGGCCGGCCGCGGTGGTCTCGTGGTTCTAGGCGCGCAGTCCGGAACCGTGCGACTGCTACGGTCGCAGGTTCGAATCCTGCCTCGGGCATGGCTGTGTGTGATGTCCTTAGGTTAGTTAGGTTTAAGTAGTTCTAAGTTCTAGGGGACTGATGACCACAGCAGTTGAGTCCCATAGTGCTCAGAGCCATTTATTTGAACGGAGCAATGAGGACATAAAAGGCAAACTGGCCCTGTAAAACGGACACTCCTGGCCAATAAAAGTTTACTAGTGTCAAACACACGCCTTAGTTAGAGGAAGAAAGATCTGAGAATGTTCTGTTGGGCCACAAAATTATGTGGTAGTGAAGCATGGTCTGTGGGGAAAGAGGAACATAAGAGAACTGAAGCATTTGAGATGTGATGCTACAGAATAATGTTCCAAATTAGGTTGACTGACAATGCAAACAATGAGGAGATTCTCTGCAGAATCGGCGAGGAGAGGAATATATGAAAGGCTGTAAAGGGTAAAAACTATAGAGTAAAACAGAGAACACGTCCATCAAATAACTGAGGAAGCAGGTTTCAAGGGGAACTGTGAGAAGAAGAAGCTGGCAGAGGAGAGGAATTCATGGTGAGTCGCAGTTGGAAGACTAGGAACAATAAAAGGTTGTATGAAAAAGAAATCATTATGTAGCCATTTTTCACCAAATGCATTGCTTAACGAAAAGGCTTCCTGGACATGTAGTACTAGCGACTTCAGTACTCATGTAGCAACGGAGGCGATTACATAACTGAGAAGACTTGTTACTGTAAATGTTCCCCACACTTTTCCATCCAAAGTTGTCGAATACTCTGCTGTACGAGTTAGGTGTTTGTTGCGAACACCAGACGTCAACTGCACAGTGTCATTGCCTAGCTACGACTGACTGCCACTCTCTTTACGCGTTCTGCGTCAGGGCAAGATAAAGGCGTCAACCTAAAAGATGCAGTAGATCCGCTACTTCTGTGCATGAAGATCACGTTCAGAAGTTCAGTGTAGTTCTAACGACCCACCCAGTGTTTGCAAGTGTAGCATTAAGTATTCGGCCAGACAGCTTCTATAGCGTAGCGGTAATAACACTATACTATAAATTAAAGTATCCCACCAGGTTTCTCTGTCTTTATCTAAAGACTAATCCCAGGAACTACTATAGTGAATTTGGTACAGATTTCACTGTTAGATAAAATGATTCGCGCCTAAGGTGTGTGTATATAATTTACAAATATTTCGCACAAATTGCCTAAGCTATGAGGAATTGAATTCACCCGCCGCATTTTACTACTTATATCTTGAGGCATTAACTACTGTTGGTATTTTGATATAGTTTTCATCAGTAGGTGAACTGAGTCACGAGAGAGGTTTGAATATGTAATTTAAAAATATTCTATGCAAACTAACTAAACTGTGTTCATGTAGCTACTTACCTGACATCGTTTACGTTATATACCAATTTCAGTTGATATTCAGTTACCCAACGTTGTTTTCTGAGTATTAATCGTAACTCTACCTACTGGACCGCAAACAAAATTACCGCTGTGCCACATAAGTGGTTCAGCCGTAGATACACTATGAGATCAAACGTATCAGGACACGTCTAAAAACGTACGTTTTTCATATTGGGTGCATTGTGCAGCCACCTATTGCCAGGTACACCA
This sequence comes from Schistocerca nitens, assembly GCF_023898315.1. Lineage (NCBI taxonomy): Eukaryota > Metazoa > Arthropoda > Insecta > Orthoptera > Acrididae > Schistocerca > Schistocerca nitens. Next base: position 52,807,804 of record NC_064620.1, read on the forward strand.
TATCAGGGACCCAGCAGCCATTAGACATCGTGAGAAGAATGGGCGCTCCCCGGAACTCACGGACGTCGAACATGGTGCGGTGATTGGGTTGCGCTTGTGTCATACGTCTGCACGCGAGATTTCCACACTCATGAACATCCCTAGGTCTGCTGCTTCAGATGTGATGGTGAAGTGGAAACATGAAGGGACTTGCACAGCGCAAAAGCGTACAGGCCGACTTCGTCTCTTGACTGACAAGAGACCACCAACAGTCACTTCAAGTACTATCACAGGCTGGAGGTGAGAAAACTTGGATTTCGTGGTCGAGCGGTTGCTCATAAGTCACACATAACGCAGGTAAATGCCAAACGACGTCTCACCTGGCGTAAGGAGCGTAAACATTGGACTACTAAACAGTGGAAAAAAATTTTGTGGAGTGAAGGAACAAGGTACATAATGTAGCGATCCGATGGCAGGGTGTGGGTATGGCGAATGTCCGGTAAACGTCATCTGACAGCTTGTGTAGTGACATAATGCACGGCCTGTGGCGGAGCGGTTAAACGACAATACCATCCCTGTAATGGATTGGCCTGCACAGAGTCCTGACCTGAATCCTATAGAACACCTTTGGGATGTTTTGGTGCACCGACTTCGTGCCAGGCTTCAGCAACCGACATCGATACCTCTCCACAGTGCAACACTCCGTGAAGAATGGGCTGCGATTCTCCAATAAACCTTCCAGCACCTGCCTGAACGTATGGCTGCGAGAGTGGAAGCTGTCATCAAGGTTAAGGGTTGGCCAACACCATACTGAATTCCAGCATTACCGATGGAGGGCGCCACGAACTTGTAAGTCATTTTCAGCCAGGCGTCCGGATACTTCTGATCACATAGTGTACTCAGCTTGATGCATGAGAAGCCACAAGGGTTTCTAGTACATTATGCACACAAACCTTTCTCGTGAACAGGCCTGTGTATTAGAGAAAACCAAATGAGAATGCCTACAGTAGTTCCTGAGATTAGCTTTCACATGCAGGCAGAAAATCGTGGAGGGGGACTGTAATTAACCATAGGTGAACAAAATTGCTCGAAGTATTTCTAAATTGTATATACGAGCCTTCCTTGTGAATCTGTCTGACTTTAAGCAAAAATACTGTCAAAATTTCTATAGTAGTTCCTGAGATTGGCCACGACAAACGAAGCAGTAAAACGTGACGATGGTTAATTCGTGATAGTTCAGCCAATGTCTGTGATATTTTTCATGAATCAGGCTGTCAATTAGCGGATATCGCATAAGTACCCCGCAGTAGTTCGTGAGATTAACCGTCACATACAGATGGAGAAACACGGCGGTGGACTTTATGGAGGAATATGCACAGATCTCCTCAGGCAGAGACCAGCTACTTACGAACCTTCCACGAACAGTACTAGCGTAAACAATTTGATTTACAATACAGTTTTAATAAAGTATATTGTTGTTGTTGTTGTTGTGGTCTTCAGTCCTGAGACTGGTTTCATGCAGCTCTCCATGTTACTTTATCCTGTGCAAGCTTCTTCATCTCCCAGTATCTACTGCAACCTACATCCTTCTGAATCTGTTTAGTGTATTCATCTCTCGGTTTCCCTCTACGATTTTTACCCTCCACGCTGCCCTCCAATACTAAATTGGTGATCCCTTGATGCCTCAGAACATGTCCTACCAACCGATCCCTTCTTCTAGTCAAGTTGTGCCACAAACTTCTCTTCTCCCCAATCCTATTCAATACCTCCTCATTAGTTACGTGATCTACCCACCTTATCTTCAGCATTCTTCTGTAGCACCACATTTCGAAAGCTTCTATTCTCTTCTTGTCCAAACTGGTTATCGTCCATGTTTCACTTCCATACATGGCTACACTCCATACAAATACTTTCAGAAACGACTTCCTGACACTTAAATCTATACTCGATGTTAACAAATTTCTCTTCTTCAGAAACGATTTCCTTGCCATTGCCAGTCTACATTTTATATCCTCTCTACTTCGACCATCATCGGTTATTTTACTCCCCAAATAGCAAAACTCCTTTACTACTTTAAGTGTCTCATTTCCTAATCTAATCCCCTCAGCATCACCCGATTTAATTTGACTACATTCCATTATCCTCGTTTTGCTTTTGTTGATGTTCATCTTATATCTTCCTTTCAAGACACTGTCCATTCCGTTCAACTGCTCTTCCAAGTCCTTTGCTGTCTCTGACAGAATTACAATGTCATCGGCGAACCTCAAAGTTTTTACTTCTTCTCCATGAATTTTAATACCTACTCCGAATTTTTCTTTTGTTTCCTTTACTGCTTGCTCAATATACAGATTGAATAACATCGGGGAGAGGCTACAACCCTGTCTCACTCCTTTCCCAACCACTGCTTCCCTTTCATGCCCGTCGACTCTTATAACTGCCATGTGGTTTCTGTACAAATTGTAAATAGCCTTTCGCTCCCTGTATTTTCCCCCTGCCACCTTCAGAATTTGAAAGAGAGTATTCCAGTTAACGTTGTCAAAAGCTTTCTCTAAGTCTACAAATGCTAGAAACGTAGGTTTGCCTTTTCTTAATCTTTCTTCTAAGATAAGTCGTAAGGTTAGTATTGCCTCACGTGTTCCAACATTTCTACGGAATCCAAACTGATCTTCCCCGAGGTCCGCTTCTACCAGTTTTTCCATTCGTCTCTAAAGAATTCGCGTTAGTATTTTGCAGCTGTGACTTATTAAACTGATAGTTCGGTAATTTTCACATCTGTCAACACCTGCTTTCTTTGGGATTGGAATTATTATATTCTTCTTGAAGTCTGAGGGTATTTCGCCTGTCTCATACATCTTGCTCACCAGATGGTAGAGTTCTGTCATGACTGGCTCTCCCAAGGCCATCAGTAGTTCTAATGGAATGTTGTCTACTCCCGGGGCCTTGTTTCGACTCAGGTCTTTCAGTGCTCTGTCAAACTCTTCACGCAGTATCTTATCTCCCATTTCGTCTTCATCTACATCCTCTTCCATTTCCATAATATTGTCCTCAAGCACATCGCCCTTGTATAAACCCTCTATATACTCCTTCCACCTTTCTGCCGTCCCTTCTTTGCTTAGAACTGGGTTGCCATCTGAGCTCTTGATATTCATACAAGTGGTTCTCTTCTCTCCAAAGGTCTCTTTAATTTTCCTGTAGGCAGTATCTATCTTACCCCTAGTGAGACAAGCCTCTACATCCTTACATTTGTCCTCTAGCCATCCCTGCTTAGCCATTTTGCACTTCCTGTCGATCTCATTTTTGAGACGTTTGTATTCCTTTTTGCCTGCTTCATTTACTGCATTTTTATAGTTTCTCCTTTCATCAATTAAATTCAATATTTCTTCTGTTACCCAAGGATTTCTATTAGCCCTCGCGTTTTTACCTACGTGATCGTCTGCTGCCTTCACTACTTCATCTCTCAGAGCTACCCATTCTTCTTTTACTGTATTTCTTTCCCCCATTCCTGTCAATTGTTCCCTTATGCTCTCCCTGAAACTCTCTACAACCTCTGGTTCTTTCAGTTTATCCAGGTCCCATCTCCTTAGATTCCCACCTTTTTGTAGTTTCTTCAGTTTCAATCTGCAGTTCATAACCAATAGATTGTGGTCAGAATCCACATCTGCCCCTGGAAATGTCTTACAATTTAAAACTTGGTTCCTAAATCTCTGTCTTACCATTATATAATCTATCTGATACCTTTTAGTATCTCCAGGATTCTTCCAGGTATACAACCTTCTTTTATGATTCTTGAACCAAGTGTTAGCTATGATTAAGTTATGATCTGTGCAAAATTCTACAAGGCGGCTTCCTCTTTCATTTCTTCCCCCCAACCCATATTCACCTACTATGTTTCCTTCTCTCCCTTTTCCTACTGACGAATTCCAGTCACCCATTACTATTAAATTTTCGTCTCCTTTCACTACCTGAATAATTTCTTTTATCTCGTCATACATTTCATCTATTTCTTCATCATCTGCAGAGCTAGTTGGCATGTAAACTTGTACTACTGTAGTAGTCATGGGCTTTGTGTCTATCTTGGCCACAATAATGCGTTCACTATGTTGTTTGTAGTAGCTAACCCGCACTCCTATTTTTTTATTCATTACTAAACCTACTCCTGCATTACCCCTATTTGATTTTGTATTTATAACCCTGTAATCACCTGACCAAAAGTCTTGCTCCTCCTGCCACCGAACTTCACTAATTCCCACTATATCTAACTTTAACTTATCCATTTCCCTTTTTAAATTTTCTAACCTACCTGCCCGATTAAGGGATCTGACATTCCACGCTCCGATCCGTAGAACGCCAGTTTTCTTTCTCCTGATAACGACGCCCTCTTGAGTAGTCCCCGCCCGGAGATCCGAATGGGGGACTATTTTACCTCCGGAATATTTTACCCAAGAGGACGCCATCATCATTTAATCATACAGTAAAGCTGCATGTCCTCGGGAAAAATTACGGCTGTAGTTTCCCCTTGCTTTCAGCCGTTCGCAGTACCAGCACAGCAAGGTTCAAAATGGTTCAAATGGCTCTGAGCACTATGGGACTCAACTACTGTGGTCATTAGTCCCCTAGAACTTAGAACTACTTAAACCTAACTAACCTAAGGACATCACACACATCCATGCCCGAGGCAGGATTCGAACCTGCGACCGTAGCAGTCGCACGGTTCCGGACTGCGCGCCTAGAACCGCGAGACCACCGCGGCCGGCCAGCACAGCAAGGCCGTTTTGGTTAATGTTACAAGGCCAGATCGGTCAATCGTCCAGACTGTTGCCCCTGCAACTACTGAAAAGGCTGCTGCCCCTCTTCAGGAACCACATGTTTGTCTGGCCTCTCAACAGATACCCCTCCGTTGTGGTTGCACCTACGGTACGGCCATCTGTATCGCTGAGGCACGCAAGCCTCCCCACCAACGGCAAGGTCCATGGTTCATGGGGGGGGGGGGGGAAGTATATTATTAAACACATATAAGGTATACAACAAATAATTTTTTCTTAAATTTCGATGGTAAGAAACATAAGGTAATAAGCACTATGTAGCGTTGTTACGTTACGAGCGCTTACGTTTGACCGACGCAGCAGGACGCCGTTAGTGCATGGTGGGCGGCAGCGCCGTACCCTGATTTACGCTGATGACCTCTCGTCTGCGGCAGGGCGTGCGTGCGTGTGTGCGCGCGTGCCGTGCCCTGCCGGCTATCGACCCCCGGACCTCGGCGCGGAACGCTCTGCATTCCTAGCGGCTGGAATGTCGCCCATCGGCGAGTCTGCCGCCAGCCACAGCGGAACCGGCGAACGCGAACCGCGGCACAGCTCCCTCCCGTTCCACCACAGGAAGCACAAAACCCAGACTCGATACTGATTTTTCTAAAATAAGAGGAAAAGTAGGATGCAGTTGTTCCTACTCATACCGAAAATATTGTACATATGAGAAAGTTACCGAAGTGGTATCAGTCTTCCAATACAATCTACGCATGTGGCGAAGCTGGTGTCATTAATAACAGAGCTCTGGAGTGCCAGAGTGCTGAAGCCTAGTGAAGCTCCGAGCATTGGGGTAGGTCCTCAGATATGAGAGTGACTTGAAGATTTTTCGAGTCATAGGACAGCCAGGCGGTGTGGCCGAACGGTTCTAGGCGCTACAGTCTGGAACCGCGCGACCGCTACGATCGCAGGTTCGAATCCTGCCTCGGGCATTGTTGTCTGTGATGTCCTTAGGTTTGTTAGGTTTAAGTAGATCGAAGTTCTAGGTGATTGATGACCTGAACCAGTGGTCGGCAATGTGTATTTATTTGTGTTACGAACATATACAGCGTACTCATCATAACAAAAACGTAGGTCGTAGTAACTGTTCAAAGTAACTGTGGTGTCACCGCCAGACACCACACTTGCTAGGTGGTAGCTTAAATCGGCCGCGGTCCATTAGTACATGTCGGACCCACGTGTCGCCACTGTCAGGATCGCAGACAGAGCGCCACCACAAGGCAGGTCTCGAGAGACGTACGAGCACTCGCCCCAGTTGTACGACGACGTTGCTAGCGACTACACTGACGAAGCCTTTCTCTCATTTGCCGAGAGACAGTTAGAATAGCCTTCAGCTAAGTCCATGGCTACGACCTAGCAAGGCGCCATTAGTTACTTCATGAATCTAAAGAGTCTCACTTGTATCATCAAGAATGCTGTATACCAAAGGACGATATAAAAGTTAAGTGTTATAGTAGCTACGTTCTTCTCTTTATCACATTCATCACGTATCCTGTTCCAGACTTAACGCCAGACGGCGTGAGTTGACGCGTGCCCTTTCGGCTACTTCACTGTGGACTGGCTGCCTTAACAGTCCACTACATTGGCGACGCGGATTAATCAGGATCTTGTTCTTTCTCATTGCTTACATTTACTTGTGTCATGGCTTCGCCACATTCTCCAGATGTACTGTCCGGATTTTTTTCCTCGCTTGCAGAATCAGCAGACGCAGGCGTTATTGGATGCCCTTGGACAGCTCGTCCAGGGTCAACGTGCGCTGCAAAACGATGCGGCCGCCGCCGCTTCATCGCTACCGCAGCCACACCATGCTGTTTCACCTCAATTTAGGCCCTACGAGGCGGCCAACGAGACGTGGCCCGAATGGTCCCGACAGTTTGGATTTCATCTCGCCGCCTACAGAATTCAAGGTAATGAGCGGCAGCCGTTTTTGCTTTCGTGTGTAGGTGTGTCCACCTACCGTGTGATAGTGAAGTTGTTTCCCCGACGCGACGTAGCAACTCTGTCATACGAAGAAATTTTGTCTGCTTTAGATGCCTATTTCAAGGAAACAGTTAATGTAGTTGCAAAACGGTATACGTTCTTCCGTACAAAACTTACGGCCGGTCAGACTAATAGGGAGTGGGTTGCAACTTTGCAAAGACTTACTAGCGACTGTGCATTTGAATGTGACTGTGGACTCCCTTATTCAGATACTATGGTGCGTGATGCAATAGCACAGAACGTTTCTGATGTTCGCATACGGGAACAGATTTTGAAACTAGTGAATCCCTCCCTTCAACAAGTGATAGACATATTGGATAGGCAAGACACACTTGACTTTGCTCAGGAATCATTTGAAACTTCGCCAGCAGTGTGTCGCATTAACCGGCCTGCCGGGCGCGCTGCGCGGACCTGTAAACAGCCTTCGCGCACGTCCGCACCGCCACGTGTCCCGCGAAAGCAAGCTAATGCAGTGAAATCATGCCCGCGGTGTGCAACTAGACATTCGCGTGAGAATTGTCCGTCACGCCAAGCTATTTGCTTTTTCTGTAATAAGAAAGGGAATGTTCAAAGTGTTTGCCATAAAAAGCTTAGATCGGACACTCACAACCATTCCAGGCCCTTTGCTTCGCGCCGGAATCGAACCAAGGACAATCGGGCTCGTGAACCTTCGCCCATGGACATTCATGTCGTTACTGCCACTCCGCCCAGTGCCACTTTCTCTAACAGTGACTGTGTTCGTCCCACAAAAAGTGTGCGTCGACGTTCACGTTGCACAAAACAGTCGCTCTTGCCGTCAGCAGGACAATACACTTTTTGTAGATTTGGACTTTGCCGGACAAGTGATCCCATTCCAGCTCGATACCGGAGCTGCAGTTTCATTGCTCAATCACGCCACGGAAATTCTTTGCGCCGGCCGAAGTGGCCGTGCGGTTAAAGGCGCTGCAGTCTGGAACCGCAAGACCGCTACGGTCGCAGGTTCGAATCCTGCCTCGGGCATGGATGTTTGTGATGTCCTTAGGTTAGTTAGGTTTAACTAGTTCTAAGTTCTAGGGGACTAATAACCTCAGCAGTTGAGTCCCATAGTGCTCAGAGCCATTTGAACCATTTTTTGAAATTCTTTGCATGGCCGAAAGCCACTTCCCCTTGGCAACGCTTGCACATAGATTTTGCCGGTCCATTCTGGAATGCTCGATGGTTGGTTGTGGTCGATTCTTTAAGTAATTCTCCTTTTGTTGTCCGGATGTCTTCAACGACGTCTTCTGCCACCATCCAAGCGTTATCCGCTATTTTTTGCATTGAAGGTCTTCCGCAGACTATTGTTTCCGACAATGGCCCACAATTCATGTCCACAGAATTTCAGTCATTCTGCAAGGCCAATGGTATTCAACATCTGACATCCGCGCCGTTTTCGCCTCAGTCAAACGGTGCCGCTGAACGATTGGTCCGGACTTTCAAGTCACAGATGTTGAAATTGAAAGAGTCGCATTCTCGGGAGGACGCGTTATTGCTCTTTTTGTCTTCGTATCGCTCTCAGCCTCGCGATGGTCGCTCGCCGGCTGAGTTGCTCCACGGTCGTCCTCATCGCACCTTGATGTCTTTGCTGCATCCGCCGCATCAGGTTCCTGTGCAGCGGCAGACTCCTGCTTTTGCTCCTGGCGACGTTGTCTTCTATCGCAACTATCGAGGTTCACGGCGTTGGCTCGCAGGGCGCATTCTTCGCTGCCTCGGCCGCGCAATGTATTTGGTTTTGGGGGCCTCTGGTGAGGTGCGTCGGCATCTCAATCAGCTGCGCCTCTGTCGTCGCCTGGGTTCTGCCGCTCCCCGTCTGCTTTCAGCGACGGTGCCGTCCGGTCATCGCCCTGGGGACCCATCTACTGGCTCGCCTCATCCCCAGGTGTTACCGACGCTGCCTTCCATATTGCCTCATGGCGACGCGCCGCCGCCGCCGCCGCCGCCTGTTCTCCCGCCGGGGCCGCCCGCAGTGGACGCTTCGCTGCAGCCGCCAAGCGCCTCCCTGGGTCAGGCGCCGCCGTCCGCTTCCCGTGACCAGCTGTCCTCCGCCATGGAACTCTTGCCCGCTCCGGACCACATGGCGTCTTCGCGCGTCGGATACCCCGACCCAATGGAGGTCGACCCTTCGGCCCCTTCTGTCTCATTACGGGCGCATACACCGCATGTTGACGTGCACCCTGGACTAGGTTTTCAGGCGTTTCCTAGCTCTCCTCGGACCGAATGGCAGGGTGCGGGTGGCACAGCCTCGCCTGTTGTTAGGCTCCCCACCTCATCGCATACGTCAACATGGGGTCCTCCCCACGGCGGGCGGAAGCCTTATCACACGACCGTTCGCCGATTTGCGGGGGAGGAATGTGGTGTCACCGCCAGACACCACACTTGCTAGGTGGTAGCTTAAATCGGCCGCGGTCCATTAGTACATGTCGGACCCGCGTGTCGCCACTGTCAGGATCGCAGACAGAGCGCCACCACAAGGCAGGTCTCGAGAGACGTACGAGCACTCGCCCCAGTTGTACGACGACGTTGCTAGCGACTACACTGACGAAGCCTTTCTCTCATTTGCCGAGAGACAGTTAGAATAGCCTTCAGCTAAGTCCATGGCTACGACCTAGCAAGGCGCCATTAGTTACTTCATGAATCTAAAGAGTCTCACTTGTATCATCAAGAATGCTGTATACCAAGGGACGATATAAAAGTTAAGTGTTATAGTAGCTACGTTCTTTTCTTTATCATATTCATCACGAATCCTGTTCCAGACTTAACGCCAGACGGCGTGAGTTGACGCGTGCCCTTTCGGCTACTTCACTGTGGACTGGCTGCCTTAACAGTCCACTACCGTAACTATCGCCAGTCTCACGGCTTGAAACGTAACTATGCATGGAGTTGTGCTACTCTTTCTCAAAGGTCCCTGGTGTCTGCTGCTACTCCTAGACTGCAAGGGAAGAAGGGAACGACGATTGGATTTAAGATGTGAGTGGGTAGGAATACCAAACACAGACGAAACCATAACCCCACCCTCCCCCATTCGCTTACAAGGGCCAACTACCAATGTATTGCAGTTGGTCAATAAATGTTGTCTTTCTGTCATCAGCAGCTATTCGTGGACACACCCTCACGCCCAGCAGAGAACCCCATTTGAATCCAGCGATCGGCAGTGAATATCCGTGCCTCTTTATAGTACTAAAACACAGGTCATAGATGACGTATTCTGTTTTGTTAAATGAACTTTGTTCTACGACACCTACTTGAGCATTTTCTTGTCCCGCAGACTAGCCAAACACAACATCAGGCGACCTTCTGTAGGCTTGCAATACTATACTCATCGAAAGGTAAACTACTCTAGTCGATAGGTAAGTGTCTGAAGTTCTTTAGAAATACCATTGCTTACTTTTGCACGCCTGAGTGTATGGCGTGAGAGGTGCGTAATTGCAAATGACTTTCACAGTTTGAGTTCATGGACGGCTACAAGGCGGAATGATTTTCTAGGGCTCCTTTCCAAGGACGCTCCTAAATCGTCCAGGTGGGCTGAAAACCTGTACACCACCTGCCATAGTTCAAGGAAAGAATTTCAGCATATGCTATGCCGTTAAGCCGCCCTCCGCTACTGATTCCAGGTCACCACTGTAAATTGCTGTTCCGTCATATGTAAGAGCCCCAGGCTTCAGATACACATTCTGTAAACTAGGTCGGAGCACTGTGGAGGACGGGACATTAAATGGAAATAGTTTTCCAGACAATCAAAGGTCGGGTATGCTATAAAACGATCAACCAATCAGCGACGAGCTCTCAAAATTATTTCAATTTGATCTAACTTGCACCAAGCAATACCATTTATGGTAAAGAGTATCGTTCGTAATTAAAATATTTGAAAATAATAATCTTGGCTGATCAGCCAGAGCTAACCAATCTTAACTGCTATCCATGACTGGTTATGTAAGACGCGAATGTTCTATGATGTTTACTGGGTAAAGCTCGACTATTTCATCAAATGGTTCAAATGGCTCTGAGCACTATGGGACTTAACATCTGTGGTCATCAGTCCCCTAGAACTTAGAACTACTTAAACCTAACTAACCTAAGGACATCACACACATCCATGCCCGAGGCAGGATTCGAACCTGCGACCGTAGCGGTCACGCGGTTCCAGACTGAAGCGCCTAGAACCGCTCGGCCACTACGGGCGGCGACTATTTAATCAACTATGCTTAAAGTGTAGTAATTCTACTAATATGTTCAGATAATAAGCTGTAATACAGAAATCTAACGACAACGAAGTTTATTTTTGCAAAAGTGAAGAAAGTTTAAATCAATGTACAGGGCTATTACAAATGATTGAAGCGATTTCATAAATTCACTGTAGCTCCATTCATTGACATATGGTGACGACACACTACAGATACGTAGAAAAACTCATAAAGTTTTGTTCGGCTGAAGCCGCACTTCAGGTTTCTGCCGCCAGAGCGCTCGAGAGCGCAGTGAGACAAAATGGCGACAGGAGCCGAGAAAGCGTATGTCGTGCTTGAAATGCACTCACATCAGTCAGTCATAACAGTGCAACGACACTTCAGGACGAAGTTCAACAAAGATACACCAACTGCTAACTCCATTCGGCGATGGTATGCGCAGTTTAAAGCTTCTGGATGCCTCTGTAAGGGGAAATCAACGGGTCGGCTTGCAGTGAGCGAAGAAACGGTTGAACGCGTGCGGGCAAGTTTCACGCGTAGCCCGCGGGAATTGGCTCATGCCACAACTGGAGACCGACAGCGCCGACTTCAACAGGATGGTGCTGCACCGCACTTCCATCATGATGTTCGGCATTTCTTAAACAGGAGATTGGGAAACCGATGGATCGGTCGTGGTGGAGATCATGATCAGCAATTCATGTCATGGCCTCCACGCTCCCCCAACTTAACTCCATGCGATTTCTTTCTGTGGGGTTATGTGAAAGATTCAGTGTTTAAGCCTCCTCTACCAAGAAACGTGCCAGAACTACGAGCTCGCATCAACGATGCTTTCGAACTCATTGATGAGGACATGCTGCGCCGAGTGTGGGAGGAACTTGATTATCGGCTTGATGTCTGCCGAATCACTAAAGGGGCACATATCGAACATTTGTGAATGCCTAAAAAAACTTTTTGAGTTTTTGTATGTGTGTGCAAAGCATTGTGAAAATATCTCAAATAATAAAGTTATTGTAGAGCTGTGAAATCGCTTCAATCATTTGTAATAACCCTGTATATTCAGATAAATATAGTGGAGCAGTACGTATGAACTGAAACTACAGTGAAAATGAGAGAATAAAATTTTTTTTACTGGAAATGCTAATAATCCCATATTCAAAATTGCTACAACGTTGATGTAATCAATGAAATGACGTACATCTTCCCATAAATCTCTCACATGTTGCAAATGTTTGCTGCACTATTGTATATGACCAAACACATTTGCTTACTGGACGCATTTCGGCTCACTCGTCAATGATTGGCTGTTATTTTATGGCTGTACTACTTGCATGACGATGCATTTCCGACCCACTGTCTTTTGTAAAATTATGCTCGACTCAGGCTCAGCTATGTTCCTCTAACATTGTACCATTTTCTCCAAACTATGTAGCAGAACTCGGCCACGGAATGCGTGGATACATCTGTTATTCCATGGCACCATAAAACTGGAATTAATACTCACGACATACAATTGAGACTTTCCGACGACGGGTCGCGCGGGGTAGCCGTGCGGTCTCAGACGCCTTGCCACGGTTCGCGCACCTCCCCCCGTTGGAGATTCGAGTCCTCCCTTTGGCATTGGTGTGTGTGTTGTCGTTAGCGTAAGTTAGTTTAAGTTAGATTACATAGTGTGTAAGCCTAGGGACCGATGACCTTAGCAGTTTGATCCCATAGAACCTATCACAAATTTCTAAAATTTCCTTTCCCACGCTGTATCACCTAAACAACTGTCCCTTACAATGGTAGAGTATTTAATTAATTCAATAATAATATTTTTAACGGCGCATCCTTACAGGAGGCAAAATTACGAATCCAATGATAGTAATGATAGACTAATTGGCGAATACTGAACAACTCAAAAAATTAAGAGGCAAGCATTAGTAACATAAATTTCCTTCAGTCTTTTGAAATCACCGATGTGTTGTCTAGATGCTGGACCATCTGGTGCTGGGGGCGAGCTACTCTTAATATGAGCCAAATTGCTGATTCGAGAAAGTTAAAAGGTGGCGCAAAATCGCTAAAGACAGAGTCGTTGCATTCTCTGAGCCGACGCTTATGTAGACTTCAGGTGGCGCCCATTCGATTGCAGATAGGCGACGGTATTGTTAATTTGTTGATGCGCAATTCGCCGACATCTGTAGTCAACCTGAACTGGTTTCCACTGCTTTGAAATCAGTCGGGTATAAACTCACATCGACAGGACTCTACTCGCACCATGAGTGTTCGACAAGATCGCCGTTTAACAATCAGAGCAGTGTCTGAGTTAACAGGAGTTGACAAGGAAAGTGTCGAACAAGTTTACCGATTTTTTGAATGTTTGCATCAGTTTTTGCTGACAATGGTCTGCCAGTGCGAGTGTCATCACTGGTGTCTTCGCGGCCATCTTTAAATCGTTTAAACCACTCAAACACTTGTGTTCGCGAAAAAACAATCATCGCCGTACAATTGTTGCAACATTACAAACGTTTCACTTGCAGATTTTCCTAGTTTGAAACAAAATTTGATGTTAACACGCTGTTCTTTCTGTACACTCAACATTTTCCGACGCACAGACAAAACGTCAACTACTTAAAACAGACGCCACGGGCAGACTGAGTGCAGGAGGCAGATGAAACTCGAGCAGTAGGCGGAGCGAGAGTCACGTGACAGGCCACGCGACTTTCAGCCTTATTGCATTCGTTTTATTGTTTCACCAGTACTAGTCCGGTTTTTTTCTAGCCACACCTCGTACTTCGAGTAGGAATGACGGTATTGCAACAAATATTCAAGAGTGGATTAACTTTCAAGGTGAAAGGATATCAACGTTAAGATTCGCTGAAGACATTACTATCCTCAGTGAACTGAAGAAGAGTTAAAAGATCTATTGTATGGTATGAACATTCAAATTGTGGAGAATACAGATTGAGAGTAACTCGAAGGAAGATGAAAGTAATGAGAAGTAGCATAAATGAGACCAGGTAGAAGCTTAACATCAAAACTGGTGATCACGAAGGATGGACGGAGCGAGGTGGATATAAAAAGCAGACTAGCACAGGCAAAATGGGCATTCCTGACCAAGAGAAGCCTGCTAGTATCAAACACAGGGAAGGAATTTCTGTGAATGTACGTTTGGAGCACAGCATTGTGTGGTAGTGAAAGACGGACTGTGGGAAAACAGGAACAGAAGAGAGTCAGAGCATTTTATATGTGGTACTACAGACGAATATTGTGAATTAGGTGGACTGACTAAGTAAGGATGGACGATGTTTTCCAGAGAACTAGGGAGGAAAGGAATATATGGAAAACACTGTAAAGAAGAACGGGCAGGATGATAGGACGTGTGTTGAGACATCAGGGAGTAACATCCACAGCACCTGAGGGATCTGTAGAGGCTAAATACTATAGAGAGAGACAGAAATGGGACTATATCCTGTAAATAATTGAGAACGTAGATTATAAATGCTGCTAAACATCCTCACGTAAAAATAAAGAAAAAATGCTGCAGATATTGCCGCAAACTACTTTTGGTGGTCTCTGCTGGGAATTCCTTTACGTGATTCTCAAATCGATAACTTGACTGCAAGACTGCCGAGAAAACATTATATCTTCGTAGGTATACTATGCTCAAGGTACATCACTCTCCAGTATTTGGCGATTTACTTCAAGTATTTCAGTCCCACATTCATGCCAGTATTTTTTTCAAAAGCTGACAGACACATAACCGTCCAATCAATACAGTTTTGATGACAATTCTCCACGGAGCTACGATACAGAGTAACTGTTGCGTAACATTGTTGCCAAGAGTTCCCTACAAGGTGCTGCCTGTCATTCCACTCCCCCGCGTCTTGTTACACCAGCCACCGTATGGTTGGTAAGGGGCAGCTGGAGGGGACGACGGAGGGGGTGGAGCTCTGGAAAGCCACGCCGGAGGTGGAGGTGGGATCTGGGCGGCTCTGGTGGGCCATTCGCACGCAAATCTGGCCGTGTCTGGGCGGCTGATGCGCATCTATAATGCAGATGGGTCGCCTGCCAACTATCTCGAGTTCATCTCTAGTGGTGGTGGCGACGGTGGTGAGGAGCTCCGCGCCCGGCCGCCTGCTACTTGCTGCTGCCTGGAAGGGCGAAGGGCGGCGCAGCTCGCAACACTGCACGGCGGTGCTGCGGCCGAAATTAATGCCTGCTGCCGCTGCGACATAAGCCCCTCGCGGTTGCAGTGTCTCAGCCAAGAGCTGCCTGCTCCACCTGCTTAACTGTTATTTTCCATTGTTCCTCGAAACCACAATTAACTCTACGTCTCCCAGTCCAGGCGGTATGAATCCTTTCCTTTGGGTCTTCGTGTGCAGAGCATCCAGTTCAGACGGCAGTGAAGTTTATGTTCCACTGCCCCCGGTGATGAACATAGCGTGGAGGAATTTAGAGATTTCAACTCTCCAAATGACATTTATTTATATTTTTCTAGTCTTCAAACTAATATATTTAAATTTTAGTATTATCTTCTTAATATTTTACGCTGCTTAAGTTTGTGAAATTTAATTATTAACTTCCCACTTTCACCGTGTGAGGACTGCACTAGGTTCATCCTCTGTCGTCTTTTATCTACTTAACTAATTGCGACGTTACCTGTCATCTACATCTACACTACTGGCCATTAAAATTGCTACACCCAGAAGAAATGGAGATGATAAACGGGTATTCATTGGACAAATATATTATACTACAACTGACATGTGATTACGTTTTCACGCAATTTGGGTGCACAGATCCTGAGAAATCAGTACCCAGAACAACTACTTCTGGCCGTAATAACGGCCTTTATACGCCTGGGCATTGAGTCAAACAGAGCTTGGATGGCGTGTACAGGTGCAGCTGCCCATGCAGCTTCAACACGATACCACAGTTCATCAAGAGTAGGGACTAGCGTATTGTGACGAGCCAGTTGCTCGGCCACCATTGACCAGAAGTTTTCAATAGGTAAGAGACCAGGAGAATGTGCTGGCCAGGGTAGCAGTCGAACATTTTCTGTATTCAAAAAGGCCCGTACAGGACCTGCAACATACGATCGTGCATTATCCTGCTGAAATGTAGGGTATCGCAGGAATCGAATGAAGGGTAGAGCCACGGGTCGTTACACATCTGAAATGTAACGTACACTGTTCAGAGTGCCGTCAGTGCGAACAAAGGAGACCGAGACGTGTAACCAGTGGCACCCCATACCATCACGCCGGGTGATACGGCAGTATGGCGATGACGAATACACGCTTCCAATGTGCGTTCACCGCGATGTCGCCAAACACGGATGCGACCATCGTGATGCTGTAAACAGAACCGGGATTCATCCGAAAAAATACGTTTTGTCATTCGTGCACCCAGGTTCGTCGTTGAGTACACCATCGCAGGCGCTCCTGTCTGTGATGCAGCGTCAAGGGTAACCGCAGCCACGGTCTCCGAGCTGATACTCCATGCTGCTGCAAACGTCGTCGAAATGTTCGTGCAGACGGTTTTTGTCTTGCAAACGTACCCATCTGTTGACTCAGGGATCGAGACGTGGCTGCACGACTCGTTACAGCCATGCAGATAAGATGCCTGTCATATCGACTGCTAGTGATACGAGGCCGTTGGGATCCAGCACGGCGTTCCGTAGTACCCTCCTGAACCTATCGATTCCATATTCTGCTAACAGTGATTGGATCTCGACCAACGCGAGCTGCAATGTCGCGATACGATAAACCGCAATCGCGATAGGCTACAATCTGACCTTTGTCAAAGTCGGAAACGTGATGGTATGCATTTCTCGTCCTTACACGAGGCATCACAACAACGTTTCACCAGGCAACGCCGGTCAACTGCTGTTTGTGTATGAGAAATCGGTTGGAAACTTTCCTCATGTCAGCACGTTGTAGGTGTCGCCACCGGCGCCAACGTTGTGTGAATGCTCTGAAAATTTAATCATTTGCATATCACAGCATCTGGTTCCTGTCGGTTAAATTTCGAGTCTGTAGCACGTCATCTTCGTGGTGTAGCAGTTTTAATGACCAGTAGTGTACATCTACATCGTTACTCTGAAGTTTACGGTTAAACGCCCGGCACAGGGTTCACCGAACAACCTTGATGCTATGTCTCTACCATTTCACTCTCGATCAGCGTACTTAAATCTTTCCATGCGGGCTTTGATTTCTCTTACTATATTGTGTCTTGGTTTTCAGTCCGAAGACTGGTTTGATGCAGCTCTCCATCCTACTCTGCCCTGCGTAAGCCTCTTAATCTCCAAATATTTGCTGAAATTACATCCATCTGAGTCTGTTTCTTATATTCGTCTCTTGGTTTCTCTCCTTTTTACCTCCAAAGCTTTCCTCCAATTAAAATACACTCCTGGAAATTGAAATAAGAACACCGTGAATTCATTGTCCCAGGAAGGGGAAACTTTATTGACACATTCCTGGGGTCAGATACATCACATGATCACACTGACAGAACCACAGGCACATAGACACAGGCAACAGAGCATGCACAATGTCGGCACTAGTACAGTGTATATCCACCTTTCGCAGCAATGCAGGCTGCTACTCTCCCATGGAGACGATCGTAGAGATGCTGGATGTAGTCCTGTGGAACGGCTTGCCATGCCATTTCCACCTGGCGCCTCAGTTGGACCAGCGTTCGTGCTGGACGTGCAGACCGCGTGAGACGACGCTTCATCCAGTCCCAAACATGTTCAATGGGGGACAGATCCGGAGATCTTGCTGGCCAGGGTAGTTGACTTACACCTTCTAGAGCACGTTGGGTGGCACGGGATACATGCGGACGTGCAGTGTCCTGTTGGAACAGCAAGTTCCCTTGCCGGTCTAGGAATGGTAGAACGATGGGTTCGATGACGGTTTGGATGTACCGTGCGCCATTCAGTGTCCCCTCGACGATCACCAGTGGTGTACGGCCAGTGTAGGAGATCGCTCCCCACACCATGATGCCGGGTGTTGGCCCTGTGTGCCTCGGTCGTATGCAGTCCTGATTGTGGCGCTCACCTGCACGGCGCCAAACACGCATACGACCATCATTGGCACCAAGGCAGAAGCGACTCTCATCGCTGAAGACGACACGTCTCCATTCGTCCCTCCATTCACGCCTGTCGCGACACCACTGGAGGCGGGCTGCACGATGTTGGGGCGTGAGCGGAAGACGGCCTAACGGTGTGCGGGACCGTAGCCCAGCTTCATGGAGACGGTTGCGAATGGTCCTCGCCGATACCCCAGGAGCAACAGTGTCCCTAATTTGCTGGGAAGTGGCGGTGCGGTCCCCTACGGCACTGCGTAGGATCCTACGGTCTTGGCGTGCATCCGTGCGTCGCTGCGGTCCGGTCCCAGGTCGACGGGCACGTGCACCTTCCGCCGACCACTGGCGACAACATCGATGTACTGTGGAGACCTCACGCCCCACGTGTTGAGCAATTCGGCGGTACGTCCACCCGGCCTCCCGCATGCCCACTATACGCCCTCGCTCAAAGTCCGTCAGCTGCACATACGGTTCACGTCCACGCTGTCGCGGCATGCTACCAGTGTTAAAGACTGCGATGGAGCTCCGTATGCCACGGCAAACTGGCTGACACTGACGGCGGCGGTGCACAAATGCTGCGCAGCTAGCGCCATTCGACGGCCAACACCGCGGTTCCTGGTGTGTCCGCTGTGCCGTGCGTGTGATCATTGCTTGTACAGCCCTCTCGCAGTGTCCGGAGCAAGTATGGTGGGTCTGACTCACCGGTGTCAATGTGTTCTTTTTTCCATTTCCAGGAGTGTAGTTATCCATTAATATCTGAGAATGTGTCCTATCAACCGATCCCTTCTTCTAGTCAGGCCGTGCACAAATGTCTTTTCTAATCCAATTCGATTCAGTAGCTCCCCGTAAGTTACGTGCTCTACTCATCTAATCCTCAGCATTCTGCTGTAGCACCAGATTTCCAAACTCTCCATTCTCTTCTTATCTAAACTATTTATCGTCCATGTTTCAGATCCATACATGGCTACACTCTATACAAATATGTTCAGAAGAAACTTCCTAACATATAAACAAATATTCTATACTAATTTCCCTTCCTCAGAAATGCTTTCCTTGCCATCACCAATCTACATTTCATATCATCTCTACTTCGGCCATCATCAGTTATTTTGCTACCCACATGGAAAAACTCAGCTACTAATTTCAGAGTCTCGTTCCCTTATCTGATTTCTTCAGTATCACCTGATTCAGTTAGACGAGATTCCATTACCCTTGTTTCAGTTTTGTTGATGTTCAGCTTATATCCTCCTTCCATGACACTGTCAATTCTGTTCAGCTGCTCTTCCAAGTTCTTTGCTGTTTCTGATAGAACCACAACGTTATAAGCAAAAACTTCAAAGCTTTTATTCTTCTCCCTGAACTTCAGTTCCTACTCCAAATTTTTCTTTGGTTTCCTTTACTGCTTGCTCAGTTTAGGGAGCAGGAATAAGTACGGGGAGAAAATTGGAGGAATTAGAGACAATACAGAGGCTCACCGACAATCATTTTTCCCACGTGCTATTCGCAAATGGAACACAGTTGGAGGGCTCAGTTATTGGTAAAAATTACCCTCCAGCACACACCATTAAGTGTCTTGCGGAGTATGATGTAGATATAGGTTACAACACTGTCTCACCCCGTTCTCAACCACTGCTTCCCTTTCATGACCATCGACTCTTACAACAGCCGTCTGGTTTCTGTACAAACTGTAAATAGCCTATTTCTCTCTGTATTTTGCCCCTGCTTCTTTGAGCATTTCAAAGACAGCACTCTAGTCAACATTGTCAAAAGGTTTCCTTAAGTCTACATATGCTATAAACGTAGGTTTGCCTTTTCATAATCTGTCTTCTAAGACAATTCGTAGGCTGTGTACTGTTCGCACATTTTTCCGGAATCCGAACTGACCTTCCCCAAACTCAGATTATACCAGTTTCTTCATTCCTCTGTAAAAAATTAGTTTTAGAATTTTGATAAGATGACTTATTAAACTAATAGTTCGGCACACCCACATCTGATTTCTTTGGAATTATTTTATTCTACTTGAAGTATGAAGGAATTTCACCTGTCACATACATCTAGGCCATCAGTAGGTCTGACCGGAATGTCGTCTACTTCTGCGGCCTTGTTTCGACATAGTTTTTTCAATGCTTTGTCGAATTCTCCTCGCAGTATCATATCTCTCATCTCATGTTTATCTACGTCCCCTTCCATTTCTGTAACATTGCTTTCAAGTTCATCTCACTTGTATAGACTTTCCACATACTCGTCCCCCCTTTCAGCTTTCCCTTCCTTGCCTAGGACTGGTTTTCTTGGGGAGCTCTTGATGTTCATACAGCTGGTTCTCTTTTCTCCAAAGGCTTCTTCAGTTTTCCTGTGGGTGGTATCTATTCTTCCTCTAGCGATATATGCTTCTAAATTCGCACATTTTCCTCTGTTCGTTACTGCTTACCCATTTTGTACTTAGTGTCACTCTCATGTTTCGAAGTTTGTATACTGTTTTGCTGCTTCATTTACTTCAGTTTTAAGTTTTCTTCTTTCATAAGTTAAATACAATATCTTTTACGTTATTAAAATTTCTACTAGGCCTTGTCTTTCTACCAATTTGATCCTGTGCTGCCTTTACTATCTCATATCTCCTAAGTTATCCTTTCATCTTCTACTGTATTCCTATTCCCCGTCCTAGTCAACCGTTACCTAACGCTCCCTCTGAAACTCTCAGCAACCTCCGGTTCTTTCGACTTATCCAGGTCCCATATTCTTAATTTCGCACATTTTCCCAATTTCTTTAGTTTTAATCTATAGTTGAAAACCAACTAATTTAGGTCATAGTCGACATCTGTCCCTGGAAATATCTATCAATTTTAAATCTTGTTCCTAAATCTCTGTATTACGTTTATGTAATCAATCTGAAACCTTCCGGTGTCTCCAGGTCTAATCCAGGTACACAACCTTCTTTTATGGTTCTTAAACCAAGTGTTAGCGACTATTAAACTATGCTCTGCGCAAAATTCTACAAGTCGTCTTCCTCTTTCATACCTTCCCCCGGGTCGATATTCACCTACTTTTTTTTTTGTTCCTTTTCCTACTATCGAGTTCCAGCCCCCATTAAAATTACATTTTCATCTTCTTTAACTATCTGAAGAATTTCTTTCATCCCATCATACATTTTCTTCCATCTCTTCATCATCTGCAGAGCTAGTTGGCATATAAACCTATACTACTATGGTAGGCGTGAGCTTCATGTCTGTGTTGGAAACGATAATGCGTTCACTATGCTGTTCATAGTAGTTTACCTGCATTTCTGTTTTCTTATTCATTATTAAACCCACTCCTGCATTAACCCTATTTGGTTTTGTATTTATAACCATGTATTCATCTGATTAGCAGACCTGTTCTTGCTACCAAAAAACTTCACTGAGCCCCACTAACTCTAAACGCAACCTATCCGTTTCCCTTTTTAAATGTTCTAACCTCCCTTCATGATTAAAGCATCTGACATTCCACGTCCCGATCCGTAGAACCCAAGTCCCGGGTATCCGGATGGTTGACTATTTTACCCTAGAAATGTTCTATCGAAGAGAACGCCAGCATCATTTAATCCCAGAGTAGAGCTGCATGCCCTCAGGAAAAGTTATGGCTGTAATTTTTTTTTGCTCTCAGCGGCTCGCAGTACCAACATCGTATGGCCGTTATGGTTGATGTTAGAAAGCCAGACGAGGCAATCATCCAGACTGTTGCCCTGCAACTACGGCAAAGGGTGCTGTTCTTCTTTATTACAATGTTCATTTTCCATATGTAGGTGGGTGCCGACAAAATGTTTCCATACTCTGAGGATAAAGTTGGTGATTGAAACGGAAAACTCCCCTGTTTCAATTATTGCCGCCCAAATTTAATGTATCATACCCATGGCACTCACTCCTCCATTTCGCGATAGTACAATACGACCTAACTCGTTTGAAATTTTTCTATTTCCTCCAACAGCCCTATCTGATGCGGATCCCACACCGCGCAGCAATACTCCGGAAGAGCAGAGATAAGCATAGTGTAGGCAGTCTCATTAATATAACGGTCGCATTTTCTAAGCGTACAGCCAATAAATGGCAGTCTTTGGTTAACCTTCTCCATAACATTATCATTGTTATCGTTTCAAGTCAAGTAATTCATAACTGTAATCTCGAAGTATTTAGTTGCATTCACAGCTTTTAGATTTGTGCGAATCATCGTGTAACCGAAATGTAGAGGATTCCTTTTAAAACTCATTTTCATGGCAACACACTTCCCAGTATTTAGAATGAAATGCTACTTATCCCACCATACAGATCATTCGCATCCTCCTGAACAGTTTCCAGCCCCAGGTTGGGTCTGTCTTGAACATAAACCCCGCCACCTAATCATGTTTTCTCACCACCTTTCTGTGTTCGCTCTGAAGCAGTCCTCGCCTCTTTTTCAACACAATCTTCCATATCTTTCAGCAATCTATGCTTTTGTCTACCTCTTGGTCGCTTCCTCCGCATCTATATTTCACATACGTTCTTGGAAACAGTCTTGTTTTCCATTCTCTTTAAGTGTTCATAGCATCTTAGGCTTCACGGTTCTATACTGTTCTGCAAGGTGCCCTCTTTTACTAGTTCTGCTATCCCTTAATTCTTCATCCTATCCTCGTTACTGCTACGTTAGTTCTGAGGAACTTCACTTCATATGCCTGTAATCTACTTACATATCTTTTCTTCATTGTCCGTGAATTAGATGCACAGGTCAGTATTGGGATGTAGTAACTTCCATACATTTCTTGTTTGCGTTTTTGTGGGACGTCTTTGTTCCAAGCCACGCTCCTGACACTTCACAGGAATTCTTGCGGGTCTCGGCCAAGTTCGCTGATCCGCTTCTAATTTCCACTAGTTTCCTGTGTCACATTTCTCAAGCACTTGGCACTTTCCACATTCATCAGTTGTTCCCCTCCAATCCTTATTCCATACAGATATCTTGTCTAAATAATTTTGCAATTGGTTCTGATCATCAGACGAGTTTAAAGACGGTAAATGACAGCATTACTGCAGAAAAATCTAAGAGGGCTGCTCCGATCATTTATACAGATCAGTAACAGTAGAGGTATCGTAAAATCTTCCTCAAAAACCGTTGGGGAACTGTGTGCTGATCAAACTCCTCCTTCAGCAGCTCCCATCTCCTCTGCAGAAGCCTCAGACTGCGTCCTTCATCACTACAGCACTACAGCATGAAATGTGCCTTGAATGCACCTTGTTTTATCCCCTTATTTCTTGATACGTCACTGGTTTCATGGTGTTAGAGCGCTCGAAAATCTTATCACACTCTGTATTCATTTTAACATAATTTTTGTGGTGTTTGTTTTATACTGTCACAATAATTTCCACAGAGGAGTTTATGAAGTAATTTTAAAACGTTTCCAGCGTCAACCAGTGCCTCGTCAGGAGCGGTATTTCCACTTATTTTTCCCAATTGCCAGTGGGAGCAACAAGCGTGCTATAGCTGGCGGGTAGGACACGCTGGCCCGTGCGGCAATAACGTCCCTGGGGGCGGAGGCGGGGGCGGCAGCTGTCAGCCCCCGCAGAAAGTAATAACTGCCGAGAGGACAACACGGTGTGGTCTGGAGGCCGGGCTACCTCCTCCGCCTCCGTCCATCAGGCCGCCTCCGCCACCCACGCAGGTCGATAGCCGCGTCTCCAGCGACGCTTCTGTCGTGACCGCTGCAGAGGCGGAAACAAGTACCTGCGAGCTGCCTAACATCCTTCGTCACACGGGGCGCCGCAGTCAGCGTGCAGCGTGCTCGACATAATCTCCAGTAGGAATGGGCAAAAGTTGCTATATACGAGGGTTGGAACTTCAGTAGTGGCAACTACTTAGTTACAGCTCGTACAAAATAGATACGTGTTTCAAAGTTTTACTGACCTTCAAGGTAGTCACCAGCATTGTGTATATCCCGTTGCCAGCGATGTGGAAGTCGTAGGATACTCTCAGCAGTGCCAGTTGTGTTGACAGTTCGAGCGGCGTGGTCTATTGCCCGACGAATTTGTAGCAGTTCTGATGCGAATGCCGTGAAGTGTTTCCTTCAGTCTATAAATCGAGTTGAACTCACGAGGGCTTAAGTCAGGGGAGTGCAGTAGGTGGTATAGCACTTAGCAGCCCCATCACTCAAACAAATCAGCAACAGCTTGCACTGTACGTGCTTGAGCACTGTCCTGCAAAATGATGGTCAGGTCCTGCAGAAAGTATCATCACTTCTGTCTCTAAGCTGGTCGTAGGTTGTGTCCCAAAAATGAACAGCCTAGAGACAGAAGTTATGACACATTGACGGCCGTGGTGGCCGAGTGGTTCTAGGCGCTACAGTCTGGAACCGCGCGACCGCTACGGTCGCAGGATCGAATCATGCCTCGGGCATGGATGTGTGTGATGTCCTTAGGTTAGTTAGGTTTACGTAGTTCTAAGTTCTAGGGGACTGATGACCTCAGAAGTTAAGTCCCATAGTGCTCAGAGCCATTTGAACCATTTGATGACACACTCCGCAGGACCTGATCATTATTTTGCAGGACGATATTGAAGCACGTACTGTGCAATCTCTTACTGATTTGTTTGGGTGATGGGGCTGGTAAGTGCTATACCACCTACTGCACTCCCCTGAGTTAAACCCTCGTGAGTTCAACTCGATTTCTAAACTGCAGGAAACACTTCACGGAGTTCGCTTCAGAACTGCTACAAATTAGTCGGGTTATAGACCGCGCCGCTCAAACTGTCAACCGAACTGGCACTAGTAAGAGTATCCTACGACTTACAAATCGCTGACAATGGGTTATACACAATGCTGGTGACTACTTTGAAGGTCAGCAAAACTTTGAAACAAGTATTTATTTTGTACGAACTGTAAATATATAGTTACCACTATTAATGTTGCAACCCTCGTATAAAAACATCTGTATTTCTCCATAATATCAATACATATCGTCTACTGGTAAATTATCGATGTATTGATTAATGGATGGTAACTATAGGGTAGCGAATGTAATTTTTTTTTGTCTTGACTCACAGGCACTATAGACCTCATCGGAAGATTTCTTGCCCATTCCAGCTGCTACACATCATTGCCACCTAACAGTAAATGTCTTACAGTGGGCTTAATTTAATTTCGTATTCAGTACTACAAATGGGCACCAGGTTTGAACATAAATGTATCTGTTGAAAGGTAGCTGTCCTATTTGCTGTGTCGAATTTGATAAATATACTCAACGTCTATGATATCGATATAATCACATTCTTTGTAAGTCTGTTCTTGAGACTGCAGATGTTGGTCAGAGAGGTTGCTTGTTTTGAAAAGAGTGGCAGTAGTGTGTGTTAGTCAGCCGGCTATGTACTTGGTTTGAAAAGGATGGAAGCTGGCCTGCCGTGTAGTGGAGGCAGTGTTATTTAAAAAGAGTTTTGCAATAATATATTTCGAGGAAATGAAATGATATGAATACAAGAATGTCGAAAGGGAAATTTTTAAGGTAATCCAGTTTTTATGTTTGTAATTGTGTAGTTACCTAATGGGTGAACATTGTATATGGTTAAAGTTTGCTATAGAGACTTCATAGTGAAGCACAAGGACGTACCTGATAGATCAAACAAGTGTCAAGGAAAGCAACTACACACAAGAGAGTTATTAAGAAATATTTTTGCTAACCTGTATAGGTGTGAGAACTTTACGGTAACGTGTATTGTTGTTGTGTCTTAATTAAATATAGTTTAACTTTGAGTCTTTTCCTTATTTATCACTCGTTAAGATTAGTTCCCCATTTTCATTTGCTTTCATGACTGTGTTTGCATACTCGCGCTGCACGTCGCAAGTCGTGTACTGAGAATCATTTCGTGCAAATTGGTAAGATTCCGTCTTTCATTGCACATTGCAAGCACAGCACATGAAATTTGGTGTGGGACAGTCACATTAATTTTATAAACAGCGTCCGCTCCGTAGCGTAGCGATAGCGTTTCCGCCTTATCACGCAGAGGGCCCGGGTTCGATTCCCGGCAGGGGACTGGGTGTTGTGTGTCCATCATCATCATTGACCCCCAAGTTGCCGAAGTGGCGTCAACGGAAAAGGACTTGCAACGCGGCGGCCAAACTCCCCCGCATGGGGCCTCCCGGCCAACAATGCCATACGCTCATTTTATTTCCATTTTTCCTAACAGAAACGGGTTACAGATGTGCCAGTATATTTAATTACCATCAAAGCTAACGTCCATTGTAAGTCACAGTGATGTCAGAGTGTTTATGTGAAAATATCAGTATCAGTTCTGAGACCTAAAAGATGATTTCTGTGAAGGATTGTCTCTTGAATTTTGACGCAGTTTTATCAGAAAGTTGAACGCATTATTTTTTACGTTCATTTGCTGTGTAATTATAATAACCGTTCTATTGCAGAGATTGTTCGCGAGACTAAAGATCAGTTATATTCTGCCCAACATTTTAATCTGATGCATTTTGTTTTGCAAATGACGTAATTTGAAAACAGATTGTTCTCTCGCAGACGAATTGTTCGATGTAACGGCTAGTTTGGATTTCACATCGTGTAGCATGAGCTCCACATATTTCCATTCAAATTTAAACTTTTAACACATTTCTGAAGCCCTGCACTCATATGTACATATTTCGATACCAAAATAAATTTACGGATTTCTCAGATATCAGCCTGACACGAACTCTAGTTTAAGTTTGACACTAAACTTTCACTGTACTACATATTCATGAAAGTTTTTTACTTTTATGTCATTTCTACCATTGCAAGTGATAGGTGGGAGGTGCAAAACGAACACATTTGGTGGCATCGCAGTATGAGAACTGTGGAAATAACACGTCCTGCTCATAACTATGAGGCAGAATGTGCGCTCTCCTTACCCCTGAGGAACTGGATCAAGAAAAAGTATTGCACTGTAAAAGTAACGTAGTCTCCGCAGAAAAGTCACATGCATTACCACACTGGTATTTAATGGAAAATGGATTCCAGTTGTCTGAAATGTTTCACGCGCAGAACACATATCACAAGTCACTTCCGAGACTTCTCATGCTTAGTGATGGGCGAAAGATAACGTTATCTCTAAGTATCGATAATTTTCTCTCTATAACAGGATGTCATTTACAAATATCGATACAACATGCAGCGATAATTTTAAAATTTGCCCATCCATAGTCTTCACCATGATACTGAACTTGCATAAATGACGGGTTGTATGTAGAATCACATCCCAACACGGTGTATGTGGAATTATTACCTCCCAACTTTTTGGTTACTTACGAGGATTAGTCGGAAAACAGATTTGCTTCGCATTAACAAAAAAAGTATTTTTCGCGAATTAATTGTAATGCATACTGTGAAGAAAACGGCTTTCCGAGACCAACTTGTCGTAAATGTGACAGTGAATTTCTGTTACTTCGAATAGTTAAATCAAAATGAACCAGTTTTATTCCCAATCTTAACGAAATTACCCACTTTACAGTACAGTAACACACAACAAAAGAAAATATAACATGAAAGTTCCCATAAATAAACTAGTAAATAATTAAGGAAACGCCTATAATTTTGCACAGTTACGTCTACGTCTACATGGATATTCCGCTGTCCACCGTACGGCGCGTGGCTGACAGTACCCCGTACATTTCCTTCCTTGCTCCACTCGCACATAGGGCGAGGGAAAAACGACTATCTGTATGCCTCCGAATGAGCCCTTGTTCCTCGTATCTCATCTTCGTGGTACCCATGCGCACTGTGAGTTGGAGGCATCAGAATCGTTCTACAGTCAGCTTCAGATGCCGGTTATCTAAATTTTCTCAAAAGTGCTCCTCGAAAAGAATGTCACCTTCCCTCCAGAGATTCCCATTTCAGTTCCCGAAGCATGTACGTAACAGTTAGGTGCTGTATTAACTTACCAGCAACAAATCTACCAGCCCGCCACTGAACTGTTCCGAAGTCTTCATTTAGTCGGACCTGGTACGGATCCCAAACATTCGAGTAGTGCTCAGGAATAGGTCGCAATAGCGCCCTGTATGCGGTCTCTTTTTCAGATGAACTACATTTTCCTCCAAGTCATCCAATAAACCGAAGTCGACCATTTGCCTACCATTCCGCAAACCTCACATGATCGTTTCATATCGCTTTGCAAAGTTACGCTCACATATTTAGAAGACAGATCCTGTCAAGCAGCAGACTACGAAAGCTGTATCCGAGCATTACAGGTTTATTTCCCTACTCATTTGCATTAATTTAAATTAGAAAAATTTACAGCTTACTGCCACTCATCACACCACCAAGAAACTTTGTCTAAGCCACTTTGTATTCTCCTGCAGTCACTCAAATTCGATACCTTACCTTAGACCACAGTATCACAGATTGTTGCCCACACTTTCTGCTAAATCATTTATGTATATACAGAATAACAGCTGTCCTGTCACACTTTCCTGGGTCACTTCTGACGATACCCTTGCCTCGGACGACTACGCTAGCCTCTCGAAGTTTACGTAGAGGCTGACCGCTGTCTGATCGCAGGGCCAATGTATAGCAGCCATCTTGGCGCAGTGCTATTTCATGAGCGTGCAATTCAAAGGCTATTACTCGCTCTGAGGCAACTGCAGAGGCCAGTGCATTGAACGGAGCCACAACGATGCCGCGCTGTACGAGCACATAGCGACAACATGCAAGAAATACTGTTTACAAAAGTTAATAATATCGAGTTGACAACTTCTGCTGCGTTAAATCAGTCCCTCCACATGCTGTATTGGATGGTCCTCCTCTATTTGTAGGATGTAGTTTGAATTTCAGTTTAGGTAATGATGATACGTTCCTTCGTGGCAGTATACCTCAAAGAGCTAAATAAATTCGCAATTTTAAATGAAAATTCCGTAATATGACGTTTTATTAAATGTAAACAGTCTACGTAGTTGACAACTGTCAAAATCAAACTTTCCGCGTTGCACCAATAGCGAGCGAACCGCTTTGCTAACAAGGGAACCTCCCCATCGCACCCCCCTCAGATTTAGTTATAAGTTGGCACAGTGGATAGGGCTTCAAAAACTGAACACAGATCAATCGAGAAAACAGGAAGAAGTTGTGTGGAACTACGGAAAAATAAGCAAAATATACTTCCTGAGTAGTCCATGCGCAACATAGGTAACATCAAGGAGACATTGAGCACGGGAGCGTCGTGGTCCCGTGGTTAGCGTGAGCAGCTGCTGAATGTAAGGTCCATAGTTCGAGTCTGCCCTCGAGTGAAAAAAATTTTTTTCTTTATTTTCGCAAAGTTATGATCAGTCAGTTTGTTCATTGACGTCTCTGTTCACTGTAATAAGTTTAGTGTCTGTGTTTTGCGACCGCACCGCAAAACCGTGCGATTAGTAGACGAAAGGACGTGCCTCTCCAATGGGAACTGAAAACATTTGATCGCAAGGTCATAGGTCAACCGATTCCTCCACAGGAAAACGTCTGATATATTCTATACGACACTGGTGACGGCATGTGTGTCACATGACAGGAATATGTTGTCTACCCACTTAACTTGTACACTTGGCGAATGGGTAAAAAGATTCTTCTACCTTGCCCTATTTAGGTTTTCTTGTGGATGTGATAATCACTCCCAAAAAAGTGATGAAAACATAAGAGTTTGTGACATAAACTGAAAATAAAAAAATTAAATTTTTCACTCGAGAGAAGCCTTGAACCAAGGACCTCTCGCTCCGCAGCTGCTCACGCTAACCACGTGACCACGGCGCTGCTGAGCTGATATTGTCCTTGATGTTGCAGATCTTCCACATGGACTACTCAGTTTGTATATTTTGCTTATTTTTTCATAGTTCCACACAACTTCTTCCTGTCTTCTCGATTGATCTGTGTTCAGTTTTTCAAGGCCTATCCACTGTGCCAACTTATAACTAAATCTGAGGGGGGTGCGATGGGGAGGTTCCCTTGTAAGATTGGTCTGCGTCCGGAATGTAATGTCGGACGCCACATTTTACGCAGGGTAACATATACCACAACATAAACGTAAGTGACCCGATAAAAACTCTATACACATGTATCAAACATAACCACCAAAATGAAATGTAAAAACATATGCAATAACAGCTACAATGAAATAAAGGAGAAAGACAGATGTAGAGAATAGCGACTTCTGTTTATGGAAGGTCAGGAATGTCAACAAAGAGTACAATACACTTCACTGAAATTGCATACATCGCTAAAGAAAGCTTGCATCAAGAACAGTTTATCACAAAAGACAAAGAAGTTGCATCTAAAACTAGACGAAATTGTTCGAGTCTTTTCAGGGAGAGACCGGTTTGTGTTGCAG
The DNA here is from genome assembly GCF_023898315.1 of Schistocerca nitens. Taxonomy (NCBI): domain Eukaryota; kingdom Metazoa; phylum Arthropoda; class Insecta; order Orthoptera; family Acrididae; genus Schistocerca; species Schistocerca nitens. The sequence goes on from NC_064620.1 coordinate 52,838,150, forward strand.
CTTACCTGTTTGTAGACGATGCGCGTAGCGGCGTCAGCGGAAGTTCGTTGATAACGGCGCCCTAATTATAGTGGCTCTCCTTTAGTATTGGAATTGTCATGGCTACCCTCTGCTGATTAGCATAGGCTCCACTGTGCAATAATAGTATCCGTGTCTGTGATCACAAGCTGGTCGGACGTAATCGTTGATGCGTAGATACAATTTCATATGTGCGCGATTACAATGTTGCATACACACAGGTTTCTAAACAGTTTATGTTGCTGAGCAACAGTCATAAAATCATTTTTAAATAAGCACACCGCCATTTGACTGCATTGTTGTTTAATTACGATCCAGGTTTCGGCCTTTTATGCCATTGAAAATGGTTTCTGTTTCTAGCGTTTCGTACGCGGTTTTAAAACAGTATAATTCTCAGTTCCACCTACTGATCGCGATATCGTGGTCCGCACTTTCTTAACAATCACCATCACGAATTTACATTTCTGGCGAAAAACGTGCCACACAAACCAATTTGTAAGTCTCCATGGCTACAGTTAATGTTTTGTTGTGCGCGGCAGTTCTTTAAGTTGCCAACGAGATTGTAACTCGAAAGTATATTTAGCTTGTGAGGTTCGATTAGCTGAAAATAGTTCAGTTCTCACAAAGACAGTCACTGTCATTTCGCGCAAGCATTCTCACTGCTGTTTGTAGTACTTCACGAAACTCACTGCACCCACACAGTCTAACATTTTGTTCCACAACGTCTCCGTTCACGTTTAGTTTAAGCTGTGACCAAAAAAAAATAACGCAGCCATGAATTTTAGTGTCAATCTGTCTACCATGATTACACAACATAGACTGCTCGTACGCCACGACACTGCACACCTCCCTCTGCCTTCACTGTCCGACTGCGACTGTAGACTTCGCTCTCGCATCACAGTTCACACAACAGTGAAGTGTATTACGTTTGGTTTCACGTGGTGCATTTCGCAAAAGCCTTACAGGGAATATGAAACGTAAACTGACTCTTCCGCGCACTGAATGAAAAGAGATTCGAGTAGCAATATTAATAAAGCAAAAAACAGTTACATTTCATACCACAGTACAAAATATCATATATTCTAAGCCATCAAATGTGAATGTACTGAGTAAATGAAGCAGATGAAAAGAAAGATGGAAAGGAAAAAAAATTCTCTCTCATAATTAGCAATATCTTCACAAACCACGGTACCGATAACATCATATGAAAAATTGGTGCTGAGTGATAACCATGAATTATGCTATGAATCGTTGTTGCATTTGCACTCTCGTGCACTTCCCGTTTTGTATCCGTAAGCACTCTGCGGTCTCCAAGATAATTTCCGTGCCGTGCTTCGCTGTAAACAAACATCGCGCAGTCGGCCGTCTGTGATCCCTCGTGACGATTTAACAACAGTATTACCCGAAATTGTTTTCGTACAACGAGGTTCAAAATTTTAAGTCTTTACTAATCCAAGTGGTTGACTTCAGCCTGTTGTAGAATTACAGAACGTATTTCAGGCTCATGAAAGTGACATTTTTGGAGATCGAATATCGGGGAGAACCAATATTTCTTCTACAAAAATCAACATGGATTCTGGAAACAGAGATCCAGCGAAGCTCAGCTCGCTCTGTTCCTCCATGAGATCCACAACGCTGTAGACAACATCGCTCCGGTTGATGCCGTGTTCCTTGACTTTCGGAACTGTCTCGAACTGTCTCGAACTGTCAGTTGGTGAAAAAACTACGAGCTTACCGAGAATCGGACCAGATTTGCTACTGGATTAAGGGCTTCCTTACACAGAGAACTCAACAAATCTCTCCTAATAGAACAAAATAACAGCAGTGAAGATAATTTTTGGGGTACCCCAACGTAATGTGACATGACCGTTTACAATAACTAACTTTATTTGCCTACCTTGTTATTATTTCTTATTGATTACCCTTTCTACAGTCCTAGTTCTACAAATTTAGATAGCAAAAACTGAATAACGTATTTGAGAATTGAACACAGATCCGTTGTTCCCCAGACAGATGCCTTGTTTGATACACAAGGAGCAGAGCTTACCTTATGTGTGCATAAGCGGCAGTAGTAACAATTTCTTTCCTGTATTTCTAGGAAAACTTTGCGTTTGTGATGTCGGATAATGATCCGTTTTTAGCTGTCTATCCGTCCTGTCAGTTTTTAGTCGATTGTGTGTTACGAAGTTTAGGGTTTCTTTCTCAAAAGCGGAGGGATACTGAGACAAAATTTAATGTCTTTAATTTTAGATTTTACACAAATACACAGGCGGCGTGTCACACATGAATCGAATCGGCTGGCCCTAATAAATTCCGCTGCGACGACCAACAGCACGACAACGGAAAATATCAGCCGAGGACAAAGACACCAGCAGCACTACGTCTTCAAAACGGGCGTCTAAATACAGTCAAGGTTCAATAACCACTCAAAATATGAACACCACTAAAGGCTGTCAAACAACACGCAGTACGGACATCATCAACACAGCGAGCAAAAACGCACTGCGGAACAGTACGCTAATGTCCTCGCCGCGGAGACTTCCTCGGTGCACTGTCCCAACCGACCGACTGCCTACTCCAGGACGCAGACAGCAGTAACATAAATGAAATGAATACCGCTGGCTCCCCCCATGAACCATGGACCTTGCCGTTGGTGAGGAGGCTTGCGTGCCTCAGCGATACAGATGGCCGTACCGTAGGTGCAACCACAACGGAGGGGTATCTGTTGAGAGGCCAGACAAACATGTGGTTCCTGAAGAGGGGCAGCAGCCTTTTCAGTAGTTGCAGGGGCAACAGTCTGGATGATTGACTGATCTGGCCTTGTAACATTAACCAAAACGGCCTTGCTGTGCTGGTACTGCGAACGGCTGAAAGCAAGGGGAAACTACAGCCGTAATTTTTCCCGAGGACATGCAGCTTTACTGTATGATTAAATGATGATGGCGTCCTCTTGGGTAAAATATTCCGGAGGTAAAATAGTCCCCCATTCGGATCTCCGGGCGGGGACTACTCAAGAGGACGTCGTTATCAGGAGAAACAAAACTGGCATTCTACGGATCGGAGCGTGGAATGTCATATCCCTTAATCGGGCAGGTAGGTTAGAAAATTTAAAAAGGGAAATGGATAGGTTAAAGTTAGATATAGTGGGAATTAGTGAAGTTCGGTGGCAGGAGGAACAAGACTTTTGGTCAGGTGATTACAGGGTTATAAATACAAAATCAAATAGGGGTAATGCAGGAGTAGGTTTAATAATGAATAAAAAATAGGAGTGCGGGTTAGCTACTACAAACAGCATAGTGAACGCATTATTGTGGCCAAGATAGACACAAAGCCCATGCCTACTACGGTAGTACAAGTTTATATGCCAACTAGCTCTGCAGATGATGAAGAAATTGATGAAATGTATGACGAGATAAAAGAAATTATTCAGGTAGTGAAGGGAGACGAAAATTTAATAGTCATGGGTGACTGGAATTCGTCAGTAGGAAAAGGGAGAGAAGGAAACATAGTAGGTGAATATGGATTGGGGGGAAGAAATTAAACAGGAAGCCGCCTTGTAGAATTTTGCGCAGAGCATAACTTAATCATAGCTAACACTTGGTTCAAGAATCATAAAAGAAGGTTGTATACCTGGAAGAATTCTGGAGATACTAATAGGTATCAGATAGATTATATAATGGTAAGACAGAGATTTAGGAACCAGGTTTTAAATTGTAAGACATTTCCAGGGGCAGATGTGGATTCTGACCACAATCTATTGGTTATGAACTGCAGATTGAAACTGAAGAAACTGCAAAAAGGTGGGAAATTAAGGAGATGGGACATGGATAAACTGAAAGAACCAGAGGTTGTAGAGAGTTTCAGGGAGAGCATAAGGGAACAACTGACAGGAATGGGGGAAAGAAATACAGTAGAAGGAGAATGGGTAGCTCTGAGGGATGAAGTAGTGAAGGCAGCAGAGGATCAAGTAGGTAAAAAGACGAGGGCTAATAGAAATCCTTGGGTAACAGAAGAAATATTGAATTTAATTGATGAAAGGAGAAAATATAAAAATGCAGTAAATGAAGCAGGCAAAAGGGAATACAAACGTCTCAAAAATGAGATCGACAGAAAGTGCAAAATGGCTAAGCAGGGATGGCTAGAGGACAAATGTAAGGATGTAGAGGCTTGTCTCACTAGGGGTAAGATAGATACTGCCTACAGGAAAATTAAAGAGACCTTTGGAGAGAAGAGAACCACTTGTATGAATATCAAGAGCTCAGATGGCAACCCAGTTCTAAGCAAAGAAGGGAAGGCAGAAAGGTGGAAGGAGTATATAGAGGGTTTATACAAGGGCGATGTACTTGAGGACAATATTATGGAAATGGAAGAGGATGTAGATGAAGATGAAATGGGAGATAAGATACTGCGTGAAGAGTTTGACAGAGCACTGAAAGACCTGAGTCGAAACAAGGCCCCCGGAGTAGACAACATTCCATTGGAACTACTGACGGCCTTGGGAGAGCCAGTCATGACAAAACTCTACCATCTGGTGCGCAAGATGTATGAGACAGGCGAAATGCCCACAGACTTCAAGAAGAATATAATAATTCCAATCCCAAAGAAAGCAGGTGTTGACAGATGTGAAAATTACCGAACTATCAGTTTAATAAGTCACAGCTGCAAAATACTAACGCGAATTCTTTACAGACGAATGGAAAAACTGGTAGAAGCGGACCTCGGGGAAGATCAGTTTGGATTCCGTAGAAATGTTGGAACACGTGAGGCAATACTAACCTTACGACTTATCTTAGAAGAAAGATTAAGAAAAGGCAAACCTACGTTTCTAGCATTTGTAGACTTAGAGAAAGCTTTTGACAACGTTAACTGGAATACTCTCTTTCAAATTCTGAAGGTGGCAGGGGTAAAATACAGGGAGCGAAAGGCTATTTACAATTTGTACAGAAACCAGATGGCAGTTATAAGAGTCGAGGGGCATGAAAGGGAAGCAGTGGTTGGGAAAGGAGTGAGACAGGGTTGTAGCCTCTCCCCGATGTTATTCAATCTGTATATTGAGCAAGCAGTAAAGGAAACAAAAGAAAAATTCGGAGTAGGTATTAAAATTCATGGAGAAGAAGTAAAGACTTTGAGGTTCGCCGATGACATTGTAATTCTGTCAGAGACAGCAAAGGACTTGGAAGAGCAGTTGAACGGAATGGACAGTGTCTTGGAAGGAGGATATAAGATGAACATCAACAAAAGCAAAACGAGGATAATGGAATGTAGTCAAATTAAATCGGGTGACGCTGAGGGGATTAGATTAGGAAATGAGACACTTAATGTAGTAAAGGAGTTTTGCTATTTAGGGAGTAAAATAACTGATGATGGTCGAAGTAGAGAGGATATAAAATGTAGACTGGCAATGGCAAGGAAATCGTTTCTGAAGAAGAGAAATTTGTAACATCGAGTATAGATTTAAGTGTCAGGAAGTCGTTTCTGAAAGTATTTGTATGGAGTGTAGCCATGTATGGAAGTGAAACATGGACGATAACCAGTTTGGACAAGAAGAGAATAGAAGCTTTCGAAATGTGGTGCTACAGAAGAATGCTGAAGATAAGGTGGGTAGATCACGTAACTAATGAGGAGGTATTGAATAGGATTGGGGAGAAGAGAAGTTTGTGGCACAACTTGACTAGAAGAAGGGATCGGTTGGTAGGACATGTTTTGAGGCATCAAGGGATCACAAATTTAGCATTGGAGGGCAGCGTGGAGGGTAAAAATCGTAGAGGGAGACCAAGAGATCAATACACTAAGCAGATTCAGAAGGATGTAGGTTGCTGTAGGTACTGGGAGATGAAGAAGCTTGCACAGGATAGAGTAGCATGGAGAGCTGCATCAAACCAGTCTCAGGACTGAAGACCACAACAACAACAACAACCGCTGGCTGCATACAGGCGTTGATATAAGTCCATGGAGACAGTTGAAAATATGCGCCCCGACTGGGACTCGAACCAGGGATCTCCTGCTTACATGGCAGAAGCTCCATCAGTCTTTTTTTTTTCATTTTGATCGATATAGTTCGTTGCGTTTTGTCTGGGCGGACGTCACAAGACATCCGTTCAAGCTGATCATTGATCCTTGACTCAGTTTATTATTGCAAAGAGAACGCAGCCATCTGACCGAACACGCTGAGCTACCGTGCCGGCGTCTCAGCCACCAAGGGCACATAGGATAGTGTGACTGCGGGGACATATCTCTGTCATGCCTCCCGTGTGACCCACATTCGCAACTTATTGTCCCGCATTATATTCATAGTGCCCCTGCCCATTATACTCATTACTCGCGGCTTTACTGCTGATTCCCGTAAGAGTTCGGGCACTGTTCGTGCATCTGCACAGAAGATAGTCAAATGTCCGGTGAGCCTTAACTATATACGTATGGAGATGGATGGAGACGGTATCAAATGGTTCAAATGGCTCTGACCACTATGCGACTTAACTTCTGAGGTCATCAGTCGCCTAGAACTTAGAACTAATTAAACCTAACTAACCTAAGGACATCACACACAGCCGTACCCGAGGCAGGATTCGAACCTGAGACCGTAGCGGTCGCTCGGTTCCAGACTGTAGCGCCTAGAACCTCAGGCCACTCCGGCCGGCTGAGATGGTATCTGTTTTATGTCCGAAAGAACAGATACCATATATATATATATATATATATATATATATATATATATATATATATATATATATATATATATATATATATATATATATATATATATATATGAGTCACCTAAGTCCGCAGCTCGTGGTCGTGCGGTAGCGTTCTCGCTTCCCGCGCCCGGGTTCCCGGGTTCGATTCCCGGCGGGGTCAGGGATTTTCTCTGCCTCCTGATGACTGGGTGTTGTGTGCTGTCCTTAGGTTAGTTAGGTTTAAGTAGTTCTAAGTTCTAGGGGACTGATGACCATAGATGTTAAGTCCCATCGTGCTCAGAGCCATTTGAACGATTTTTGAGTCACCTAACATTACCGCTAGATATATTTCGTAAACCACATCAAATACTGACGAACCGATTCGACAGACCGAACGTGAGGAGAGGGGCTAGTGTAATTGTTTAATACAAACCATACAAAAATGCACGGAGGTATGTTTTTTAACACAAACCTACGTTTTTTTTTTTAAATGGAACCACGTTAGTTTTGTTAGCACATATGAACATATAAACAAATACGTAATCAGTGCCGTTTGATGCATTGTAAAATGTTAATTATATCCGGAGATATTGCATCCTAAAGTTGAAACCTCCGACGTTCAGTTGCGTGTTGTAACAAACACGGGCCTGGGTCAGCGAGCAGCATCTGCAGGGACGTGTTTACGATCACGACCGTGTTTACGAGTGTGGCTGTAGTGCACTGTTGTGGTTTGTCCTAGCTGTCGCAGTGTCCGCATGTAGCGCTTGCTGCTATTGTTATTCTGCATACGTCTACGCACGCAGACCAACTGTAGTACACCGTGTTACCAGACGTCTGTGATAGTGTAGTGTTGTAGGAACTGTGACCATGGTGTATTCGAACTCTGAAAAGGCGGAGATGATACTCATCTATGGCGAGTGTCGACGAAATGCAGCTGAAGCCTGCAGGTTGTCTGCAGAACGGTACCCGGACAGAGAGCATCCAATGTGCCGCACATTGCAAAACATCTACCGCCAACTGTATGCAACATGTATGGTCGTAGCACGCAAACGGGTCCGTAACAGGCCCATCACAGGAGAAGCGGGTGCAGTTGGTGTGTTAGATGCTGTTGCCATGAACCCACACATGAGTACACGGGACATTGCGAGAGCCGGTGGACTGAGTCGAAGTAGTGTCATGCGCATACTGCATCGTCACCGCTTTCACCCGTTTCATGTGTCGCTACATCAGCAGTTACATGGTGATGACTTTAATCATCGAGTGCAATTCTGTCAATGGGCATTAACAGAGAATGCGTTGCAGTTCTACCTGTTTACCGATGAAGCGGGTTTCACAAACCACGGGGCAGTGAATCTACGGAACATGCATTACCGGCCCGTGGACAATCCTCGCTGGCTCAGACAGGTAGAGCGACAGCGACTGTGGACTGTAAATGTATGGTGCGGAATCATTGGCGACCACCTCATTGGTCCTCACTTCATTGCAGTGGCCTAAACAGCTGCAACATACATCGAGTTTCTACAGAATGAATTGCCAACGTTGCTGGAAAATGTCCCACTGGAAACGCGTCGACGTATTTGGTATCAGCATGATGGTGCACCTGCACATTCCGCAATTAACACTAGGCTGACCCTTGACAGGATGTTCGATGGGCGTTTCATAGGACGTGGAGGACGCATAAATTGGCCAGCCCGTTCTCCTGATCTTACACCTCTGGACTTCTTTCTGTGGGGTACGTTAAAGGAGAATGTGTACCGTGATGTGCCTACAACCCCAGAGGATATGAAACAACGTATTGTGGCAGCCTGCGGCGACATTACGCCAGATGTACTGCGGCGTGTACGACATTCATTCCGCCAGAGATTGCAATTGTGTGCAGCAAATGATGGCCACCACATTGAACATATATTGGCCTGACATGTCGGGGCGCACTCTATTCCACTCCGTAATTGAAAACGGAAACCAAGTGTGTACGTGTACCTCACCCCTCATGGTAATGTACATGTGCGTCGGTGAAAAAGACCAATAAAAAGGTGTTAGCATGTGGACGTAATGTGCTGTTCCAGTCTCTTCTGTACCTAAGGCCCATCACCGTTCCCTTTGGATCCCTACGTAATTCGGTGCTCTCCGATACACACGATCGAACAGCGGAGGAGTGGTACTCAAGCGTCAACTTTAGGTTACAATATCTCCGGCTGTAATTAACATTTTCCAATGCAACAAACGGCACTGATTACGTATTTGTTTATATGTTCGGATGTGCTAACAAAACTAACGGAGTTCCATTTAAAAAAACGTATGTTTGTGTTAAAAACACACTTCCGTGTATTTTTTATGGTTTGTATTACACTAGCCCCTCTCCTCACGTTCGGTCTGTGGAATCGATTCGTCAGTATTTGATGTGGTTTACGAAATATATCCAGCGGTAATGTTAGGTGACTCACCCTGTATATAGCATTAACATAACTCCTCAGTCGAAATTACACAAGCTAGACACAGTTCCATGAAAACACTTCCACAAGAACTCGAACAATCGTAAAAGAAATTACTGTGGAACAACCAGGACGAATGACAAGTCGACACACACACAGAAAACCCGAAGCGGTTGGCGACCAAATATACGTCGTCCGATGAGACGACCGACCGAACAACCAACCAAGGTCGTTCCCACTCAAGCCATGTGTGTTAGCAACTGTCTTGGATGTCCGGACCTCACTGCAGCTGCATCCAGACTGAACTCCATGTCCGTTCTGAACTCGGAGACACGGCGACCCTGGCACACTGGCTCGGACCCAACCATGCAGAGGTATCACTTGCCCATTGGCCACCAGAGATCTCAGCACAAGGAAGGAACTGACCCACGTGCGGCAACATGACCAACTAACGAGGCCCAGAAACGCTCAAAAGAACAAATACACGTCACCCGATGAGACGACCGACCGAAAGACCAACCAACGGTTTCCCGCTCCAGTCTCCTTCCCTCGGACAGTACATGTATGTCGCCAGCGGTCGAGCGAGTACTGGCTGTGCAGACCTCACTGGAGCTCCATCCCGACTGAACTCACTGCACACCACGACGAGCCGCAAATACTAGCGGTCGCTTCAAAGAAAATACGACAGTGCTATTATCGATACGCACATCGTTTTAAATTTCATGTGTATACGTGTCTAGGAGTCGGCAGCATACGTCACGAGGAGGTAGCGAACACACAGTATTCTGCGACCAATGCTAAATGATCTGTAGACAGATCAAAGCGGCAGGTGTTCTATGAATGTGTACCCGGCTAGAAAAACGCTATTTTTGACAGTCGAGGGACTGTGCGCAGAGCAAGAGCATAGCGAAGTTCATCCCGTACATGGTTATAACTGTATTTCATGGAAATTTTTGTTTAATCCGATACAGCAATTCAGCAAAGGTCAAGAAATGTCACAGTCAAGGAGCGTTCTGATCGCTCTGATTATTTGGTGGTGGCACATTGCTTCCATATCTATGGGTATTTCGCTACTCCCAGGACACATAAGTCCTGTGGATTGCAGCAATTTAAGAAACCAAATAAACTTGTTATATGCATAGAGGTCACTCGTTATTGGTCGACCACAATATTACTGCACCTGGGAGAAAGGTTGCATCGATCGCCTTATCATGACTTTTTATCATGGTATTTCACGACGACACGCTGAACCTCTTGACAGTATACAAGAAGTTGTCTTGAAATCATTCACAGTGTGGTTCACATTTCTTAGTCACTACTGCACTTGTTTATTGTAACGTCATGGCGTGTTTCCGATAAAGGTCACGGGAGGGAATGTGTAACAATGTCGTAGACGAGTTGTGTATGCGAACTCTGCCATAATATTTCTATCCTGTAGACATTTGGCGCCTTGACGAATGACAGGACAAGTGTTTAAATTTGCCATGGAAGTATGTTGAAAAGGAAAAATTCGAGGCTGACACACGAGGACCTGGTATCTCTGTCGCAGTTTGCGACTTATTTATTGACTCGCCCACATATATACCAGGCGTTGTGATCAAATATTACTGAAAATCAGCAATTGTGAGCAAACCGGATATATTAGTCCTTCTGGGATATTTTCTCTTGTACTGTTCTGTATTAATTTGTACTTTCTAGAAAAGCTGTCTGATTTAAGCGAAGAGCCTTAATGATCTTTATAGTGTATCATTATTACCTTGAACAGTTTGCAGACCCATAATGGGTCTGTTTGTAGCATGATTCTCCACATCTAGTCCTGTTTTCCCACCATCCTCCTGTGTTCACTTTGGTCAAGTCCACTTCTCTTTTTTCAGCATATTTCTCAACACCTTTCATGCATCTCTTCCTTGGTCTTCGGCTTAGTAGTTTCCTTCAAAAAATGTTCAAATGTGTGTTAAATCGTATGGGACGTAACTGCTAAGGTCACCAGTCCCTAAGCTTACACACTACTTAACCAAAATTATCCGAAGGACAAACATACACATCCATGCCCGAGCGAGGACTCGAACCTCCAATCGGGATCAGCCGCACAGTCCATGACTGCAGCTCCTTAGACCGCTTGGTTAGTTTCCTTCGCACGTGAACAAATGAAGAACGTGAAAAGTGTCAAGTACTTAGGAAGTGTGATTCACGAAAATGGAGGGTCGGGGGGGGGGGGGGGGGATGGAGGGGAAATAGTGTAAGATGAAGCCTTGCAGAGCAGGTTAGAAACACCAAGGCTATGATGGTATAGGCACATACAGACAATGGAAACCATAAAGACTCCCAACATAATACATGAAATAGAAATTGTAGGGTATATTCGAGTAAAATCAAGAAAGCGAAATCAGTAAAGACAGAGATTGCAAAGCTCAGCGTCTTCATACGTCACGAGGAGGGAGAGATTTCTTTGCACACATCTTTAGGCATTGCAAAATATTAACAGAACAAGTGAATAAAGAAAACAACACATAGTTAACGAATTTCTTGTCTGAAGTTGCTAAAGAATTTCTTCAGAAAAAAACTCACTGGAGAAATAAAATTCATATATTGGTTTTAACAGAGCGCTAGGGATCAAAACCTCACAATTATACGCCCAGTTTAAAACGAGAAAAATACTTTGCAGCTAGCATAAAAAGATCAAATAGTCTGAATCAGAAAAATCTAACTAATGGCATGCAAAATTGAAATTCTAGTTAGCAGAAACTACCATATTTTGTAAAACACATAGGTGTCCAGTGTAGCGTATAGGCATCAATCATGTATGTGCATTGAGAATGCAGTTTTGCCACCGAAGCAAAGTTAAATAGCGAGAGAAAATTTTAAGAAATTAAATTACAATATCGATACTGTTACAGACAATTTAACAAAATCTTCTCGGTTGCCTATCTCCAGCGATTCGCAAAGTGTTCACGATCCTTCGGGAAGCATATTATCTCGTTCATCTTTTTCTGAATCTACATACACTTAGGAAACTGTACACGTTGTAGAGAGGACTAACGTGCGTGTTAAGGTAGTCTAAACATGTCGGTGCAGTAAAAAATCCTGGAATTCGTAACCTTGTCAACTTTCCAAGTGATAGGAGGAGAGAGACTGCTCAAGGAAACGTGGCGGACACCATACAAATCAATAAGATCGGAGATCCAAGAATGTTTTCCTGTACTCACGTGTCGCAAAGGGCGACACATACATAGAAGGAGTGATGTCACTTTCGGCAGAATGCCGTATTATGAAGATCGAACAGCTGATCTGAGTTACAGAAATGCTGTCTTACGTAATAAATCCATCTAGGTTCACGTTTCAAAATGTATACAAACAGCATAACCAACACGAGTAACTTTCTACTAACAATCATTTTCATGCTAATAAGGCATAAGTTTAGGACGATGCGTACGGCTAACAACTGTTATCTAGAATCTTATAGGCTGATGAATGTGTACTGCTTTTATGGGCCTCGTATGCAATATTTTTCATTTATTTCTAAATTGATTGAACATGTTGCTCAGTTTGAATAAAAAAAGATGAGATATTAGTAGTTCACCTTTGTCCTTCCCATTGCAAAGGGACATAATGTTTAATATACATCGATCTCAACAGGTAGATTAACTTCTTGACAGGTATACTTTTAACCAAACAAGTCCGCAGCTCGTAGTCTCGCGGTCACGTTCACGCTTCCCAATCACGGGGTCCCGGGTTCGATTCCCGGCGGGGTCAGCGATTTTCACCTGCCTCGAGATGAATGGGTGTTTGTGTTGTCCTCATCATTTCATCATCATTCATGAAAACGGCGAGATTGGACTGAGCAAAGGTTGGGAATTTCTACGGGCGCTGATGACCGCGTAGTTGAGCGCCCCACAAACCAAACATCATAATCTTCAATGAAACAATCAACATGTAGCCAGTTACAAGCTATAATTAAATATTTCTATACTTTTTAAGTGGATCACAGAATCGATGTATGAAGCATAATCGTTACATTTCACCATTTGTACAGTCGCCGAAGTGCACAGATCAGGACTTGGCTAATGGCACAATCTGCTAGTGTTACCATTCCCGGATTGCTCACTAAGGTATGCGGAACACCTTTCCTGGAAACTGGAAGAGTAAGGTATCACTTCGGATTTCACTTCGTGCTTTAGTCTGGTACAAAGTTTCAATCTGTCAACGTTTTGTTAGTCGTATAGTTACCACCTGATACGAAAATACTTCGAAGTAGAGATCGTTTTGATTAGTTTTGTTAAATGTTTCATTTCCTTATATGTACTGTCTTTCAACCGCTGTGTTTAAAATTTTGCAACCATAAGTCTGAGTAGTTTTGCAATAGTCTAAAAAAAACTATTGCAAGCTTTAAAACGGAGATCTTTTTTTAGTTGTCGCAGATACAGAGAGAAGCCCAATACAACAGACAAGTCTACAAGGTTACATTATTTCGGGCCGGTACTCTGCTCCTAAAATTAATGGAACTTTTTCATTTTGCGTAGTGGCCCCACTTTAATTTCGTTCTGGCTTCAGTTCTGTTTAACAACATCGCTCCCCACATTTAAGAAAGTTGTTGCTGTTCTGGTCTTCAGATTAAAATTTAATCGAGTAAATAAACGACTAGATGGTACTCTTTGTGCTGTGTCGCTACTTCTGTACAAACTTATAACTTTATCAAAGGTTAAAAATTATCTTCTGCAGTATCTATCACACCTTTCCTGGAAACTGGAAGAGTAAGGTATCACTTCGGATTTCACTTCGTGCTTTAGTCTGGTACAAAGTTTCAATCTGTCAACGTTTTGTTAGTCGTATAGTTACCACCTGATACGAAAATACTTCGAAGTAGAGATCGTTTTGATTAGTTTTGTTAAATGTTTCATTTCCTTATATGTACTGTCTTTCAACCGCTGTGTTTAAAATTTTGCAACCATAAGTCTGAGTAGTTTTGCAATAGTCTAAAAAAAACTATTGCAAGCTTTAAAACGGAGATCTTTTTTTAGTTGTCGCAGATACAGAGAGAAGCCCAATACAACAGACAAGTCTACAAGGTTACATTATTTCGGGCCGGTACTCTGCTCCTAAAATTAATGGAACTTTTTCATTTTGCGTAGTGGCCCCACTTTAATTTCGTTCTGGCTTCAGTTCTGTTTAACAACATCGCTCCCCACATTTAAGAAAGTTGTTGCTGTTCTGGTCTTCAGATTAAAATTTAATCGAGTAAATAAACGACTAGATGGTACTCTTTGTGCTGTGTCGCTACTTCTGTACAAACTTATAACTTTATCAAAGGTTAAAAATTATCTTCTGCAGTATCTATCACACCTTTCCTGGAAACTGGAAGAGTAAGGTATCACTTCGGATTTCACTTCGTGCTTTAGTCTGGTACAAAGTTTCAATCTGTCAACGTTTTGTTAGTCGTATAGTTACCACCTGATACGAAAATACTTCGAAGTAGAGATCGTTTTGATTAGTTTTGTTAAATGTTTCATTTCCTTATATGTACTGTCTTTCAACCGCTGTGTTTAAAATTTTGCAACCATAAGTCTGAGTAGTTTTGCAATAGTCTAAAAAAAACTATTGCAAGCTTTAAAACAGAGATCTTTTTTTAGTTGTCGCAGATACAGAGAGAAGCCCAATACAACAGACAAGTCTACAAGGTTACATTATTTCGGGCCGGTACTCTGCTCCTAAAATTAATGGAACTTTTTCATTTTGCGTAGTGGCCCCACTTTAATTTCGTTCTGGCTTCAGTTCTGTTTAACAACATCGCTCCCCACATTTAAGAAAGTTGTTGCTGTTCTGGTCTTCAGATTAAAATTTAATCGAGTAAATAAACGACTAGATGGTACTCTTTGTGCTGTGTCGCTACTTCTGTACAAACTTATAACTTTATCAAAGGTTAAAAATTATCTTCTGCAGTATCTATCACTGGCACCGCTACGTATTGGCTCTTACCTGTTTTCGGCTGCCTTTAATGGCCCACTAACGTCCAAATGAGGCGGACTTTGCAGAGAGACTGGGCGGTGACCACTCGAACTACTGAAGTGACTTCCATAATTGATGACCACGGAGATATCAACCTAGCGGAACCTGACAGTTGCAATCATATGGTGGGAAGAGATCAGACCAATATTCCGGATCAGTGACTCCGTCACTTCGGATGAGTTGTCCTGCTGCAGTAGAGAAAATGAGACGAGAGTGGAGAATCTACGGATAATGTGACGACAACGTATAATCCGTGATACTGCTACGGAACGTTTCAGGAGGTGAGATTAACGTTCGTTGTAGATTCTGTATTGTAGCAAGCCTAGATAAATGGTTGACCACCATCACCCCCAAATATTACAGCATGTGAACGCAAATTAATGTTACAAGTTCAATCAAACTCATTGTACGAATTTAGATTTCTTGCCACAATCTGAACTGGTATTTAAGTCTATCGAACAGAGAAACGCACGATATATAATTCTTTTAGCAATGTAAGTTATCGACTTGTGCATAATAATCTCCAAGCAATAACATGAGTACAGTTTGCAGCTTCTAAAAGGTTTGTGAAAATGGTACACTAATGTTGTTGGGTCTCAACATTTTAGCAGTTTTCATTGTAAATTACCGGGAATAGCGTGAAGACTGTTGTCTCTTTATCTACATTTCATCCAGTGTTTTGTATTTATTTTGATTTTCGTCATGAAGCTGTGAGTGATATCGTCACTATTAAGTTTTACAATAAAGTCTTCGTTTAGTTGCAGATCTTTCGCTTTTTACTGTCGAGAGGTTTTCCGAATAGTGTGTCGCTCTTGTACTGCACGTGTCCGGTTTACTCGTATGTGCCGTCGAATGATAGCAAATGATATGAATACGTAAAACGTTTGTGCACGTTGCATGGTATTTATAAATGACATGTAACGTATCTATTAGTGAATAATGTATTTTTGCTAAGAACGTTAGAAGTGTTACACCTCAAATATAACTGTTTAAAAACGCCACAAAGCTTCTGCACAATCCATTATTTGTTTCAGTGACGAGAGTGACATTATATAAGGAGACGAACTGAGACATATACTTTCAAATGAATGTTTACTTACTGTCTTACAAACAGCTTCAGCACTTTATACTATTCGATGTCGCCACTGCTCTTTTCGTGTGAAACCTTCAAGTGTGCGAAATACACGTAATATATTCTTTGAGCTTGTGCTTGCTGCACCCTCATCAGATTTCAGCGTCACGACGCTAAGAGCCACTTCTTATGTTTCCTCTTTCCCTTTAAGACACTTTTTCAGTTCCGAGCACTTATCTCATTTTTTCTCCCTTGCTACCTAGTACAAGGCGGACCCCATAAAGACGCAGGTGGGGATAAAGAAAGCTTCGCCTCCTGAGGCGGCCATTACAGAACTTTGCAAATACTGCCCCCCTCTTCCTCGTCTTTAATGCGAATGTGATGTGGCTCCCAGGGCGCCTTTCACCCCGGACGCGCGAACTTCGTCGTGCGGTGAATAACCGCTAAATTTGTCAATTCATAATAACAGGCTGTCAGATTTCAGGCCGAGGAAACGTATCACAGGGCTCTTATTACGAAAATCTTAAAAGTAAGTTACGATTTGCTGTGGGCAAAAGGTGTTACTATTGTTTGCTCCTCAACTCCTTTCTTCAGGGCCCGCTCAAGGAAGTGACATGTAACTGTATGTGTCACCTTAACATTTGTGACGTATGCATCTATCAAGACCATTTTATTTTTCTCGGTCGTAGCTATGGATAAAAGAAACGATTTATCGAAAGTGATTTCAGATTAAGATTATTTGCAAACTTAATATTTAGTTTGACCCAATCACATAAAGGATTTGTACTGAAGTGACATGTAACTGTATGTGTCACCTTAACATTTGTGACGTATGCATCTATCAAGACCATTTTATTTTTCTCGGTCGTAGCTATGGATAAAAGAAACGATTTATCGAAAGTGATTTCAGATTAAGATTATTTGCAAACTTAATATTTAGTTTGACCCAATCACATAAAGGATTTGTACTGTTACCCTGTATCGGCCACCAAAGGCTATCATCAGAAAAACTAATATAGCAACAGAATGGGTTCCTAGTAATTCTTTGTCAGAGATTACGGAGCGTATATAAGCATATAGATAGTCAGTTTTCTACCGCTCAGTACCTGAAGGGAACAGTACAAAAATTCGCTAGTCCAATTAACTTCCCCGTGCATTGTGCAGTGGGTTGGGGAGTATTACATTATTTATATTCCGGACTCTCACCCTTATGTTAGCAACTTACTCTTTCTCCTTTATACATTCCACTGTGTAAAAGAGTTAAGTAAGTGGGAAACTGATTTTGAAGGTTACTTATCCTTTATGTGATTTGAGGACCGAGTAACATCTGTCACCCTGTTACTGTACTCTTAACATCCTGTAACGCATTAAATTGCAGATGGGAGTGTGTGTGGCGAAATGAATAAACGTTTTTAACTCAAGATTGGTACTGTTCAGTAAATAAAACTTCTATAGAATCCTTATTCAGTGGCTGGCGAGCTCTATCGAGAATGAACAAAGTCCGGCTTACCACGTTGCTGATCATGTTAAAGTACGAAGAAATAGTTGTGAATGGCTTTCCAAAGTCCAAGAACCTATGCTGAAGTTTGACAAATCTTTAAACATAAGTCGGCAGTTCGAAGATAAATTCCAAAAATCGCAACAGTGGAAGGCTTCTCTAGGCTCTCAAACTCCTGCAGGAATTCTACTTTTCGCCTGCTAAATTTCAACCACTTTAATGGAGACTGACTCATCGTTCGTCAGCGCATGTCTCGGCTCACAGATGTCGCAGAGAGGTATGACCCAGGTCAACATGGCCGCTGCCCTTACATAACCTCGATATTTCTTCTAACAAAATCTTAACGCACTGCGTGACGTAGGTTTGTGATCTTATTTCTTTGAGCCATTAACAACGACGTAATGCATTTGATTTGCACAAGACCGGTTTTTTCCTCAGCGGCTACTTTGTTAGCAGTGTTAAGTATATATGATGCCCAAAAAGTCTTCTTCCCATGTGCCCGAGGTAAGCTAACAGGTTGGGCACCCCTGGTCTAGAAGCTGTCTCCCCAGCATGCGCATCCCGCTAGATAGCTCGCTGGTAAGTTCATCGATCACGGTATCCTTGTAATCTACTGCTACTTCCAGCGCGATGTTAACGGTTTCAGGATGCTGTAGCATACATTTCACCAATTTTTCGCTTCTTCTGGCAATGGTCACCTTTCCTTTACTTTACTTAGTAATTTTTAACATTCTTCATAAGACAAACTTTCAGACGTTTCAATAATTTCCTTCTTGGTCATGCCTTCACACTTCCAGACAAATCCGTCACGTAGACTTTGAGAAAATTCTCATTTCCTTGTCGGTTTCTGAAACTATACAGATCGATATTAAAAAAAGCTTTCTTCGCCCCTCTACTACAGATTTATTCTTTTTTTTTTCATCTACATCTGGGTTTTTCTAACTACACTGCTTGCCAATGGAATATCGCCTCAGTTGTGCGACTGGATTCGTGATTTCCTGTCAGAAAGGTCACAGTTCGTAGTAATAGACGAAAGTCATTGAGTGAAACAGAAGTAATATCTGGCGTCCCCTGAGGAAGTGTTACAGGCCCACTATTGTTCCTGATCTATATTAACGACATAGAAGACAATTTGAGTAGCTCTCTTAGATAGTTTGCAGATGATGCTGTCATTTACAGTCTTGTAAAGTCAACAGATGACCAAAACAAATGGCAAAATGATTTAGGTAAGATACCTGTAAGTTGCGAAAAGTGTAAAGTTATTCACATGAGTACTAAAAGAAATCCGCTAACTTTCGATTACGCCATAAGTCACATAAATCTGAAGGCTGTAAATTCAACTAAATACTTAGGGATTACAATTACAAATAACCTAAATTGGAACGATCACATAGATAATGTTGTGGGTAGAACACACTGAAGACTGCAATTCATTGGCAGAATACTTAGGAGGTGCAACAGGTCTACTGAGGAGACTGCTTACACCACGCTTGTCCGCCCTATTCTGGAGCATTGTTGTGCGGTGTAGGATCCGCATCAGGTTGGACTGACGGATGGCACCGACAAAGTTCCAAGAAGGGCAGCTCGTTTCGTATTAATCTCGAAATAGGGGAGATACTGCCACGGATATGATACGTGAATTGGGGTGGCAATCATTAAAACAAAGGTGGGATCTTCTCATGAAATTTCAATCACCAGTCTTTTCCTCCGAAAACATTCTGTTGGCACCTACCTACATAGGGAGAAATGATCATCACGATAAAGTAAGAGAAAACAGGGATTGCACTGAAAAATTATGTGCTCGTTTCTGCCGCGCAGCGTTCGAGAGTGGAACGGTAGAGAGACAGCTTGAAGGTGGTTCATCTAATCCTCTCCCTGGCACTTTACTGTGAATAGCAGAGTAATCACGTAGATGTAGATGTAGATGTACATGTACATGAGTCCTCTGCAGTTGAAACTCAAGTGCGTGGCAGGGAGTTCACCATCTTCAGAGTATTGCTTTACCGTTCCACTCTCTAACAGAAGATACCTACATCTTTCCGTGCGAGCACTGATTTCTTGCAGTTTATTACAATGATCATTTCTACCTATGCACGCCGGTTTCAACAAAATATTTTTGCATTCGGGGAAGAAATTTGGTGGTTTAAATTTCATGAGAAGATTACATCGCAACGAAAACTGCCTTTATTACGATTGCTACAAAAACCTGCGATATCCATGATGCCGGCCGCTGTGGCCGAGCGGTTCTAGGCGCTACAGTCTGGAATCGCGCGACCGCTAGGGTCACAGGTTCGAATCCTGCCTCGGGCATGGATGTATGTGATGTCCTTAGGTTAGTTAGGTTTAAGTAGTTCTAAGTTCTAGGGAACTGATGACCACAGAAGATAAGTCCCATAATGCTCAGGGCCTTTTGATCCAGTCCATGATACTCTCTAACCTATCTCGCGGTAAGATAATACGAACTGCCTTTGTGTGAAATTATTCAGTACCCGCCAGTAAGGAGACAATATTGCGCAGCAGTACTTCAGAAGATGACGCACAAGCGTAGTGTAAGCTCTTCTCTCAGTAAAACGGAGCCTATTGATCCGTAACCCTCAGCGATGTTCTTGTTTCGCCTTGGGTTTATCCGCCATAGCGATGTGGTTTGGCGAGGACTCTGGGGTTGATTGGCCGCGGCTTGAGAGGGCACGATGGGTTGCAGAGGGCGAGTTGTTACAGAGCGTTACTGCAGCGACAGGGCATAGCGGCAGAGCACTCACGGCGCGGCTGCGTTGGAATGCCTTCGTCGTAGCAGAAGTGGAGTTTGGCAGTGATCCGAGGCGGACGTAGACACTGTTTGTGCGCTATTTGTGCCTGCCATCGACCGCCGTAGCCTGTACTGTGTATGGTGCACTGCTTGCTACCTTCCTGTGACTCTGCTGTTGCTGACTGAAGATAGTGTTAAAAGATGAGCCGTCGTGCTACTGCACATCTGACCTTCAAGCGGGTTCGTGTTCCGCGCTGTTTGTGGCGTTGAAATCATTTTGCCCAGTACTGGTAGTGTTGCCAGCTTAGTGCCTCGTCCGGGTTAGTTGCATTGCTCTGGCAGTGTCCTGCTTGTTGTTTGAACGTTTTCCTTGTACGGTTTAAAATTTGTTTGTGTTACGAATTGTGGGGACATCGAAGATTTGGTAGTAATCTGTCAACCATGTTAAGCGATTTTAATAATGTGCTAATGGCATGTACTTCTTTGGTTGTGAGATCTCCATATAGTTAGTTGTGTCGATTCCTTACAAACGGTTGTACCATAAGTATATGAGTTTGATACTTAATAGGAAATGGTTTTCTTATTAAGTCAATGTTCCTAGTTGTTTTTGAAGAATATATACAGTAGTTTTGTAATTTTATGTATGTTCAGGAATTAGAATTTTGAAATGGTGCCTAAAGTTTGCGGTTATCTGTTAACCTAAGGGAGGGTCTGAAAGATATACAGCTAATTATATTTGTATGCTTCAGTTAACCAGTGAAGTTTATTTATTGACACTCTGTTCATGCCTGGCGTCCAAACGTCAGTTACTAGCTTATGCGGTAAGCCATGGATGGATACCGTGGTAACTTTTGGAAGCGGGCGTTGTGTTCATATCATTTACCTGTGTCTCAGATCAAGCTGTTGCTAGTTTAGAGTACTGCCTATGGAGTTGCCTCGAGTCGCACGACAGAATTAACTAAACGACCTAAGCTGTTTGTGGACTGCCAATCTCAACAACTCTGTAATCGATTAAGTTCCTTGAGAATTCTTCAATAAGATGTTGCCAGTAAGCCTTCGTGGCTGTAAAAAAAATTGAACGAAGATCCAGGTGCTTTTAGCAAACTTGTTACATGAAGTAAAACCAAATAAAAAAAGGGTTCAAATGGCTATGAGCACTATGCGACTTAACGTCTGAGGTCATCAGTCGCCTAGAACTTAGAACTAATTAAACCTAACTAACCTAAGGACATCACACACATCCATGCCCGAGGCAGGATTCGAACCTGCGACCGTAGCGGTCGCTCGGTTCCAGACTGTAGCGCCCAGAGCCGCACGGCCACTCCGGCCGGCTAAAACCAAATATCTGGAGGTAAATTTACATGTTTGGCTGTATCTTAACTTTCAATGCAATGAGCGAGGAACATTTTAAAGGTATTCCTTTATAAAGATGCTGTTGGAAGTCAGAGTTTGTTACCAGTGCTGTATTGTTTCATGTTTATTTATAAATAAATATTAATTGCTTGTATCCTCAAACTGGAGTCAGAGCTTCCACCGCAGCTGCCATATGTCCTGTAGTCCTTCTTTCACCTGTGTTTAACTTTTCCCACGACATTTTATATGTGATGGTTACATTTCAAGTTGATCGTAATTGTATTTAGTGGAACTAACAGCGTTTGGATTTGTGTAGTTTACTGTGTAATCGATATTTAAGGGATTATTTTTAATATTCACGTCAATGTCATCATAATTTTCATTATTTAGAGTCAATTGTCAATTTTGGCACCATATTGAAATTTAGTCTAAATCAGCTTACACTTTGTTTTGATATTCTTATGTCGTAACTAGACGTTGAACGATATACACACCTGAGATTAATATGATATGGATCCTGAGATTGTCTCCTAAATCCTTTGTATTCGAGTTTTTTCCTACCTCGGATCAGTCACGAAATGGAAACCGCAGCGAAAATAAAAAAAATGTTTTTGTAGCAAAATTTAGTCACACGTTCCCTACATAGTCACCACTCCGACTTAGGCATTTGCTGTAGTGAGGTACCAACTTCCCAATACCCTCATCACAAGAAAACAGTCGCCTGTGCTTTCCGCCAATTCCCTACCATGGACAGTAGCTCGTTTTATTTGCAAATTGCTGTCGTAGCCAGCGATTCATGTGAGCGAAGATATGAAAATCAGAGGGTCCGAAGTTAAGGCTGTATGGACGCTGGTCCAGCACTTCCCGTAGGAAACGCTACAGGAGCGTCTTCTATTACCCCTGTCACGTCACGAAGAGGGACGTGCATGACAGGTACGTTATGTGGGCTCCATGAAGTCAGACTGAACGCCTCAGCATTTGGCGGTAGGCGCTATTGCTCTAAGCACCTCTACGAGCTTACTGTGCGCTCAGAATAGAAAAGTGGAACGAGACGTGATTGATGAGCATACTAGAGACACTACACAACGTATGTATACATAGTTTCATCGAAATTTCATTGTGGTTTTGTAACGATCTTTGAATCAAATGATATACTAAACTTCACGATTATATTGAATGAATGTCTGATCTGTGGAATGAGTACTGAACTCGAATAGTCGTGTAGCGTGTTGTAAGTGCAAATGGTGTGCTTACTCCGTCTTGTTGTTAGCAAAACTTTGCACGAATTGGTTGGGCAATGCAAGTCCGAACGCCAATAAAGAAATACAGTCACTGCAAAATACATTCAGCCTCTTAGGCATTGAATCATGTGGCCCTGTTCAAATCTGATAACTTTGGTCCCAGTGCACATGACAAATAAATTAAATTGTCTTACCTCTAAAGCAGCAACGGTGGAACCCGATATGTTCTGGTCTCTCATAAAAAATATATATGTATATGCTAGCTACAGGCTCAGCGGTGTGCAATGCTGGCTGTAATACTTTCAAAATTGTTTTGGCTGATAAATGAAAACATTTATGAAAAATCCAACTTCTTTGAAAAATTATATGACCTGGACCGTCAGGCTGTATTGATTGTGGTGAATTACTAACACGGATATTTTTTTGTAAAATTATACTGCAAGTTAAGTTTCTCTTTTCAAAACATCTGACAATTGAAGTTACATCACTCGCAGTTGATTCACAAATAATGAGATTTAAACAGGGAGTATTATGTAACTTCATTAATACAACATGAATGCGGAGCATCGAATTGAAAAACAGTTCTGGTTCAAATGGCTCTGAGCACTATGGGACTCAACTGCTGTGGTCATAAGTCCCCTAGAACTTAGAACTACTTAAACCTAACTAACCTAAGGACATCACACACATCCATGCCCGAGGCAGGATTCGAACCTGCGACCGTAGTGGTCGTGCGGTTCCAGACTGTAGCGCCTTTAAACGCTCGGCCACTCCGGCCGGCAACAGTTCTGGTTCGAATGGCTCTGAGCACTATGCGACGTAACTTCTGAGGTCATCAGTCCCCTAGAACTTAGAACTAATTAAACCTAACTAACCTAAGGACTCACACACATCGATGCCCAAGGCATTATTCGAACCTGCGTCCGTAGCGGTCGCTCGGATCCAGACTGTAGCGCCTAGAACCGCCCGGCCACTCCGGCCGGCAAAATCAGCTCTGTTAACACATCTTATAAACATTATAAAGTGAAATATGTAAGTAGCCTCTTTATCAAAACGGTTTACGTACATTCTGAGGTTAATGAAATATTACCAAATATCAGCCAACTCAACGATATTAACGCGCTGGCAAATACAGAAATCATAATTACTTAACATCCTTACCTTGCCTGCATGAAGAGCTTCTGCTCCCAAGTTCAACAATATTGGCATATGTAAACTAATCAAACTCTTGGTGGCTTCACACAGCACACCACAAAAACTGCCTACTCCATCGTATTTCCCTCGCAGACAGCTACCTACCACTGTGCGCCAAGCGCTCTCTTACTCCAACACTAGCAGTATCTCTGGGTCTGCGGGCATACACAGTCAGCGATATAAATCCAATCAAATACATACGTCCTGATGATGATGTTTGGCTTGTGGGGCGCTCAACTGCGCGGTCATCAGCTCCCGTACCAAGTCCCAATTTTTATACTGCCAATTTCTAATCTACAAACTCTCACGAATGATTGTGGTGATGAAATGATGAAACACAAACACCAGTTCCCGGGAAGAGAAAATCCCCAACCCGACCGGGATCGAACCCGGACCCCGTGATCCAGAGGCAACAACGCTAGCCACTAGAAGAGGCACACATCATTTAGAAAATCATATTCGGGTGACACATACAAATGTGCCCCGGTATACTCCTTTCTGCTTTAATTTCGAGACAGATCGGAGGCTGAAAAGAAAATAGCCCTCGTAGATTAGGGACAGCTGATAGCTCCCTTGTGGACCGTTACTAAGAATTGTTACCTTTCACGAATGCAGTCTCACAACTGAGACGATAACCCATACGCACGCAATTCAGCCAATGTCAATACTTTGTGCTCTTGTTTCGTATGTAGGACACTTCCTTAACTTATTCCAGTAGTGTATCGTCCCCAACCTTGATGTGAAGCAACACATTATTCTCTTTCTTACAACTCTTCATCACCTCTAAAATGGAACAGGCACGAACATTAGCACTGCAGTAGCCAAGGAAGCCGTAGATCCTAATAACGTTTAGCTCGGGAGTGTGCTCGGCGGCACTGTGCGACTAGTCCGGCAGCTGGTGGTGTAAGGTGGGGCCACGTACCGGCAGTGAAACACGGAACACGGTCGGCAGTGTCCCCGACAGCCAGAAAGCCCCTGGCCGCCGTTAATAGATATTAAGGACCGGCGCGACGCGCCTTCCGCCACCGCGCGGGATTTAATTTGCTCCTCCTCCGCTGGCTGCGCCAGAGGTACCGCACGCGCTGCGGCCGACGAGTGTGGGAGGCGTAGCAAAGTTACCGAGGAAACCTGCTGAGTAGAAAAAGTCAAACAAGCATTTCGATACTATCATTCTTAACGAAATGGATAGAAGTTGAGGTTGTATTTGGTTGTCTTCGCGTTAAGTTGTATCTGTAACATCTCGTCCCCTGATCTTCGAGGGGTGAGTGACATGACAGTTGTGTGCTTTCGCATAATGTTTTCAAAGCTATGTTCAAGTTTTCCTTAATAGGTCGTACATAACGTATTGTTCCTCAAATTGGTACCTAATGTGTAACTTTGTGGCTATGTACATAGCTAGTATTTTTCGAGTTTACTAGTCACGCTGACTTAATGAAGACTTTATGCGCTGTGCTTATGTAGGTTACCACAAACGTTGAGTTGTACTATCTGCAACCATAGCCTCGCATTCATAATATGACGTACTCTGTATGTTGAAATATCTTCAAATATGTCGTTTAATTTGTAGACTGTCAGTTTGGACCCATTTATATTTTATACTATTGTTTTACCAATATTACATTTTGAGCTATTGTGTTATTAACTTTCGTAATTGACAATTGTGTTATAACATTTTATTATTTTTAAACCTTGACAATTGCATTATACACTAGTGGCCATTAAAATTACTACGCCAAGAAGAAAGGCAGATGATAACCTGGTATTAATTGGACAAATATATTATACTAGAACTGACATGTAATTACATTTTCACGCAATTTGGGTGGATAGATACTGAGAAATCAGTGCCCAGAACAACCACCTCTGGCCGTAATAACGGCCTGGATACGCCTGGGCATTGAGTCAAACAGAGCTTGGGTGGCGTGTATAGGGACAGCTGCCCATGCAGCTTCAACACGATACCATAGTTCATCAAGAGTAGTGACTGGCGTATTGTGCCGAGCCAGTTGATCGGACACCAGTCGAACATTTTCTGTATTCAGAAAGGCCCGTACAGGACCTGCAACATACGATCGTGCATTATCCTGCTGAAATGTAGGGTTCCGTACGGATTGAATGAAGGGTAGAGAACGGGTCGTAACACATCTGAAATGTAACGTCCACTGTTCAAAGTGACGTCAATACGAACAAGAGGTAACCGAGACGTGTAACCAATGGCACCCCATACCATCACGCCAGGTGATACGTCAGTATGGCGATGACGAATACATGCTTCCAAAGTGCGTTCACCACGATGTCGCCAAACACGGATGCGACCATCATGATGCTGTAAACAGAACCTAGGTTCATCCGAAAAAATGACGTTTTGCCATTCATTCAGCCAGGTTCGTCGTTGAGTACACCATCGCAGGCGTTCCTCTCTGTGATGCAGCTTCAAGGGTAAACGCAGCCAAGGTCTCTGAGCTGATAGTGCATGCTGCACCAATCGCCGTCGAACTGTTCGTGCATATGGTTGTTGTCTTGCAAACGTCCCCATCTGTTGACTCAGGGATCGAGATGTGGCTGCACGATCTGTTACAGCCACGCGGATAAGATGCCTGTCATCTCGACTGTTAGTGATACGAGGCCATTGAGCTCCAGCACGGCGTTCCGTATTACCCTCCTGAACCCACCGATTCCATATTCTGCTAAGAGTCATTGAATCTCGACCAACGCGAGCAGCAATGTCGCGATACGATAAACCGCAATCGCGATAGGCTACTATCCGACCCTTATCAAAGTCGGAAACGCGATGGTTCGCATTTCTCCTCCTTACACGAGGCATCACAACAACGTTTCACCAGGCAACGCCGGTCAACTGCTGTTTGTGTATGAGAAATCGGTTGTAAACTTTCCTCATGTCAGCACGTTGTAGGTGTCGCCACCTGCACCAACCTTGTGTGAATGCTCTGAAGAGCTAATCATTTGTGTATCACAGCATCTTCTTCCTGTCGGTTACATTTCGCCTCTGTAGCACGTCATCTGGGTAGTGTATCAATTTTAATGGCCGGTAGTGTACATTGCACGTCTTTTTGTCTGTTATTTACTATTTACTAGGTCTTTGTTAGCTAATACCGTGTGGTAAGATGGTTTTAGCGTTAACAGTATCAAGTGTCGTACGGCAGGAATCATGGGGATACGGGCGTTTTTTTGCTATGGTTTCGTCGGTAGCCCCTCCCGCCCTCGGTATTAGTTCCGTTAGAGAACACACTGATCAGCCAGAACATTATGACTGGTGACCTACTGCCGACACAAATCCGTCCTGGGGATAGCAGCGTCACCTCTGCGAGGAATGACTGCTAGTCAGATACACGCAAAGCCGATATAATGTGAGTGAGCGTTCTGTCCGTGCAAATGAGCGAGATCTCTTTGAGTTTAACCGTGGATAATTGTGGTGGACCTGAGGTTCGGCACGAGCGTTTCTGAACCTGCGCGACTTCTTGGATGTTCAAGGAGTTCCGTGGTGAGAGTCTCTAACCTCCCCCTCACTTATCGACCTTAATGACAGTGAAAAATTAAACCGCGTGTACCTAATGGAAATTTGGGAAAAGCAATCGTCACCGAAGTTAATCTGTCGGTAAAGAGGGAGGAAAGGGTTACATCTAAATGAAAGGAAAAATGCAAATGAAACTGGTGGAAATTAATTTTGAAATGGGGTAAAGTTAATAAAGAAAGTAAATGTGCGGCCGTTACGTTAACAATTGACTAGCGGTAATTAGATATTTGGGATTTGGGGAAAATTACGGTCGCCAGTCCTATGGACAATTACTATAATAACTGAAAAAGAAAGGTTATTGCACATATAATTAGCACTAAAAGCGTGGCAACTGAAGGTTGACACGTGTTGTGTGAAAACTGAATGTTTGTCTGAAGTAATAAATTTCGCTACACCCTGACTTAATTTAGCAAAAGAATTAATAAAACTGGAAAATTAAAAGTTAGTTTAGTGACTGAAATTAATAGTGAACTTTGTTTCTGAAGCATATCGAAATTCAGTAAAATACAGTTAGTTAGTCTTGGGCTACCTCAACAATCATTTCAAAAGCTACTTGAATCTACGCAACATAGAAGTAAGAGATTTAACTTCGAACTTGAATTAAATCATTCTGATCAGTTAACAATAGTAAAATTTAGTACGTACCAAGCTGAGCTGCAGTCACAGGTAAGCTAAAATAAGCTAACAAAACTCGCACTCTTAATTTGTGCTCGTGTAATCTAAATATTGTAGCCAGCTACGAATACTTTAACTGAACTTTGAAATTAAAGCAGTGAAATTGAATTATATTATTTTAATGCTGGCGTTTGAATTTCAACGACACTCGGGTTCATTTCGGAAAAGGAAGGGACCCTGCTTGGCAATGCAATTGGGACAATGAGCAACAAAGGTTCATGCTAAGTTGGTGTAATTTTGTGATGCAACAATTTTAAAAGCTGAGGTCTGCCATAGAGTTCTGAAACTTTACGTGCTTTTAGTCTTCCTTGTTGGTTGATTGAAGGTTTGAAGTCGTCGATCGAGGAGGTGGCGACAGTCACTCATTGTCGGCCGTCGCTGTTGCAGAAGCTGGATGCTGGCGCGCCTTCTTCTCGACACGGTCACCAGGCGAAACGGGCTCTTAATGCGTGCCAGCTAATGCTTCCCATCCGCGACACCGTGCTAGAAACTATTATAGCCAATCGAGCGCAATTACATGCTGCCAAACCCCGAAAGCGCGGCAACTCGCGGGAGCGTCACATAACACACCTGCTCCACTGCACTACTCTGGCCAGACTCCCACTGCCCGCGCTCCACGCGACAGAGTTAACACTGCCAAAGATCCTCAACACTTTGGTTCTCCACACGTTCTATCGATGTATTCGTTCGATAGCATAGTTTTCCTTAGGCCAGACCCAGCGTATAAATACAAATAATATTCACAAAACAAACCAATATATATATATATATATATATATATATATATATATATATATAAACAGTAAAACAATTACAATATATAAATAGACAGAAATGTCATATCTTGAGGTAACAAAACAAGGAAAAAAATTATAGTACAATAGATGGAAATAGGAGGATATGCATTTCCGGCGTTACAAGTCTTCAACACGTTTCGAAACCAAGATGAAACCACGTCCAGTGGTCATGGGCCTGGGCGGTCACCTCTCATTGCAGACATCGGACGTTCTAGGCTGGGCAGACTGGTAAAACAGGGCCCCAGAACTAAAATCATTCTTTAATGCAGGCCAAAGTAGTGTACCGAAAACTCGTAACTGTGGGCCTCGGCAGCCGACGAACCAAGCATGTGCCAGTGTTAACCCCACGACATTGGCAACTATGACTGAAACGGTCACCTGGCCATCGGCACTGGACGTTGGCGCCGTGGCAAAGCATTGTGTAGTCTGATAAATCCGGATACCTTCTTCGTTATGCCAACGGGAGGGCGCGAATCTGTCATCTTCCAAGGGATAGCTCCTTAACACCTGTACTGCAGGAAGGATAAAAGATGATGGTAGCTCCATCATGTTCTGGAGAACATTCACGTGGGCATCAGTGTGTCTAGTGGAGCTCTGACAAGGCACCGTGACTAGCATGGACTATCGTACACTGGTTGCAGAACACGCACACCCCTCCATCAGCATCATGATCCCCGACGGCAGTGAAATTTTTCAACAACATAAAACGCCATATTACAAGGCCAGGAGTGTGATGGAGTGGTTCGAAGAACGCAGTGGCGAGTTCCAGCTGATGTCCTGGACCCTCCAACTCGCCAGATGTGAACCCGATCGAACACATCTGGGATGTGATTAAACTTGGCGTCAGAGCTCATCGGCCCCACTCATGGAATGTACGGGAATTAGGTGGATTGTGTGTGTGTTGATGTGGTGGCAACTCTCTTCAGCGCCCTACCAAGGCCTCATTGCTTCCATGCCAAATGTGGACATACCGGCGATTAGATTGGTGGTCGTAAAGTTCTGGCCTATAGGTGTACACGAGTACACAGGAGTTGCAGTGTGGTTCGCGCCACAGTCTGTTGACCGGTCTTGCTGGGCTTCCACGAAATGCGGCGGGCTGGACAGTTATATAATAAGCTACTTTTGATGTTCAAATATTTGTATTGCGTGGCTTTTGTTCCTTCATAGCGTATGCTACATGTATAGTAGCTCGCCGTTGGTTCATAGGATACGGCAGGCTGGAAAAGTGTGCTTATTTACCGTTACATTCATCCTCTTTGGGTTAGGTCCCGTTTGCCCGTGTATGGTAGTGGTTGACACAGAGAACTTTTGATGACTCACCCAGACGGGATTTTGAGCGCTACTTGATATACTGACAGGATATTTTACACGACTGGTACGATTTTCCCATATGCAATTAGAGTATAACATGATATCCACACTTTTATGAACCCTTTTAATCTTAATTAGTGTTATGAAGAATATTTTTATTTTTTATTTATTTCTTTTTAGCGCCTGAAGGTGCGGACTTATCTTTCGAAACCTAGGAGATTTAGCAACCGTTTAAGGCGTTCCGCAAAGAGTATATTTTGGAGAATCATCTTCTACAAAATTCTGAAGATTGCAATAGCCGACAGGCGCGAAATTATCGTAGAATCAACTTAACAGCTCATACATCCAAGTTTCTGACAAGAGTAATATCAGAAGAATGGAAAACAAAATTGAGAATCTGTTAGACGACTATCTGTTTGGATTTAGAAAAGGTAAAGGCAACAGACAGCAGTTCTGACTTTGAGTTCGATAATGGAGGCAAGAATGAAGAAAAAATTCTTTCAAATGGCTCTGAGCACTATGGGACTTAACATCTGACGTCATCGGTTCCTAGAACATACAACTACTTAAACCTAACTAACCTAAGGACATCACACACATCCATGCCCGAGGCAGGATTCGAACCTGCGGCCGTAACGGTCGCGCGATTGCAGACTGAATCGCCTAGAATCGCTCCGCCACCCCGGCCGGCCAAGAATGAAGAAAGATCAAGGCATGTTCATAGGATTTGTCGACCCAGAAAAAGCGTTCGACAATGTGATTTGGCATAAGATGTTCGAAATTCTCGGAAAAATAGTGGTAAGCAATAGAGAAATACAGGTAACGTACAATATGTACAGCTACGAAGACACAACATTAAGAGTAGGAGACCGAGAACGAATTGCTCTGACTAAAAAGTGTGTAAGACGGAAACGTAGTCTTTGAATCACGCCGTTCAATCTATACACAGAAGCAAGAATGATGGATATAAAGGAAATGTTCAAGAGTTGGATTAAAATTTGAGATGGAAGGTGACAAGGAGACACATCGGCGCCTCCTAAAACGCCCGTAAAGGATTAAGTCGAAGGACTCGATCTTGGGGAGAGGAAGAACTTCATTCATCTTTTATTACCCCCAAAGTTTTATTCATGTGCATAATTAATTCAAATAACAATTATAGTAAAAATTTTCCCAAGCCAGTGGTTACCAGATGTCTAAAGAGCCACAAGTTTGAACTTGTAATAATTCTGATAAAGATACAATCAGTAGAAGCAACAAACTAGGACTAAGTAACAACTATCTGAATAGCTTGTCGTACTTTCATTGGATTATTGTACGTACCTTCATCAACAGAGAATGATAGGGATCAGTCGTTACAGATCAAACGGCAGAACCCAGTTTACATTAGTGCAAATTTCATGGGATTATAGTAATGCGATTACATTAAATGTTTTCCATATTCAGTTCCTCGAAGACTAGACTGAAGACAAACTGAACAGTGACAAATGACACACTTGGCAAATGCATTCGTAACAGAATAAATAGAATAATCATCTTTAAGTATGCAAGTTTTTCATCTTAAACACAAGTTAGCTAACAGGCAATCATTAATTGTACAGAAAGTCCTTTTAAGTTTTTTAACCTCGTACCTGTAGACGAGACATAAATTTTTCTAAGGTCCAGGCGCAAACCAGGTACGGACAAGATCGTCGTACGCAACAGGCAGCGTGGACTATAGCCAGTTGTCCCGCTCGACTACCAATCGGCGGCCTGACGAATAGTGCGACGTATACAAGTCTCTGACCAACTTCGTCTCACATATACTCCCTCTAATGTTCAAACGCTTGCGAATTTCTAAGGGACCAAACTGCTGAGGTCATCGGTTGCTAGACTTACACACTACTTAAACTAACTTTAAATACTTTACTCTAAGAACAACACAGACATCCACGCACGAGGGAGGACTCGAACCTCCGGCGGGAGGGGTATACTCCCTCAAGCAGTATTGACTTCAGAACACGCAACTGCCACTGGGTGTACCTGGAGCATAAACGGAACGTTAGGGTCTACTAAATAAGAAAGACACACAATGGCTCGAAGGCGTAGGTCAAACCCACAACCGAGGCTCAAAGACACTATATATCATACAGAATTACGATCCGATAAATCGCGCTCCCTATACGATAAGGAACACGCTACAACTTAAACTCCTTAAGTAAATAATCTTAACCTAATGAAGCCAAGGCAGTACACCTAGAACAATATTAGATAAGTCTAAGTTAATCGCTCCCCACAAAAGGGCAAAATCTACATCTACATATACATTTATATTCCGCTAGCCACCCAAAAGTGTGTGGCGGAGGGCACTTTACGTGCCACTATCATTACCTCCCTTTCCTGTTCTTCCTCGCGTATGGTTCGCGGGAAGAACGACTGCCAGAAAGCCTCCAAATCTCTCTAATTTTACATCCGTGATCTCCTCTGGAGGTATAAGTAGAGGGAAGCAATATATTCGATACCTCATCCAGAAACGCACCCTCTCGAAACCTGGACGGCAAGCTACACCGCGATGCAGAGCGCCTCTCTTTCAGAGTCTGCCACTTGAGTTTGCTAAACGTCTCCGTAAAGCTATCACGCTTACCAAATAACACTGTGACGAAACGCGCCGCTCATCTTTGGATCTTCTCTATCTCCTGTGTCAACCCGACCTGGTACGGATCCCACACTGATGAGCATTAATCAAGTATAGGTCGAACGAGTGTTTTATAAGCCACCTCCTTTGTTGACGGACTACATTTTCTAAGGACTCTCCCAATGAATCTCAACCTGGCACCCGCCGTACCAACAATTAATTTTATATGTTCATTCCAGTTCAAATCGTTCCGCACGCATACTCCCAGATATTTCACAGAAGTAACTGCTACCAGTGTTTGTTCCGCTATCATATAATCATACAATAAAGGATCCTTCTTTCTATGTATTCGCAATACATTACATCTGTCTATGTTAAGGGTCAGTTGCCACTCCCTGCACCAAGTGCCTATCCGCTGCAGATCTTTCTGCATTTCGCTGCAATTTTCTAATGCTGCAACTTCTCTGTATACAACAGCATCATCCGCGAAAAGCCCCATGGAACTTCCGACACTCTCTACTAGGTCACCACGTGTCACACGGTTTTTTTAACATTGCGGGAGGCACACAAACAGCTATTTCAGCGATATCTAAGCGATCCAGGACGTTGTGCAGTCCTCGCGTGTTCACTTTCTGTTATTACTGTGCATTGAGTTGCAGCCGGTCTATGACATCACCTGACGCATCGCGTAAGCCGGCGTTTGACTGAAGCGGACCTTATGGTATCTGGGTGCGAAGTGAAGTCCCCTTGCTGTGTTTTGTGACAGTTTACTAATACGCAGCGTCATCGGTTCAGATCCGGTCCAACTGTCTCGGTGGACAAGTGAGAGGAGACTCAAAGCAATGGCTGAATAACAGCCGAGCATAGGGCGTTGAAGGTGTGGCGGTGGAACTTTTAGTTCCGTGCCACCCTCCTACGGTGGTAGTACAGCCCTCGCTGCCTCCCGGCCGTATTTATATACGGGTTAGCGCATGGCCGAAGGGAACACCTGCCGTCATCCGCTCTAAGCCCAAGTAGCAGCATCTAAAAGGCCTCTTCCTCGGACGCACCAGACACATATTACTTTTTTAACACTGTCATGAATCAGTCTAGAACCTTAGTAATTTTTGTATCAATGGAATTAGGTTGGCTGTAATCAGAGAAAAAGTTTTAGCTCGCCTGTATTTTAACTTTGCGGTTTAGATTTTTTTTTTCTTTTAGAAGGGGCTAAGAGTAGTACATGACATCTGAACTACATCTTTGAGAGGCGTTGTATTGATTGTTATTTACATCTAAGTCTTGAAACTTGTTATAGCTTTTTTATTTAATGGGTTAAATAGTGCTGTAATCAGAACTTTATAGCATTAACATAACTAATACTTAATCGACCACAAATAAGGACATTTTTGTTCCAAACTCAGTTTTCAGTAAATTACTCGAAAATTATTAGAGGTAGCGTATAGGGGTTGCATCGGTAATGATTTTATATCAAACTGACGCTCCATAAGAATTTTCATCTTTCGAACTCCAATATTTAGCGCCTTCGATTTTTTTGTGGAAAGACCAATTTTTAGCAACTTGTAACAGTTGATTTTGACATACATTTGCACATTCTGACCAATTTTTGGCGTCTTAGCTCTATTATGTAGTGCCACTTATTTTGTCTTAAAACGATGTATTTAGGGGAAACTATTCATCTGATCATTCGGAGATTTAACAATTCAAATATTAATGTACTGAACCATATGTTGACAAAGTTTGGAAAAGCAGCTTTAATTTCTATTTTCGTTCTTAAATTATGGTGCAATACTTGTACGCAACGCACAGTTGCGTTATGGTGACGTGGCGCTGGCAGCAGTGGACTGGGGTAAGTGCCGGCGCACTCGCTCGCCTCTTTATCTCTCAAGTGATACAGCGCTTGTTTCTCCACATTTCCCTTGTTTATTTTTTTGAAAAAAGTTGTTTTTCAACAAAATTAAATGTTTGATATGAATGAAATTGATTTTTAGCAAATTTCCTTCATACTACAGTCACAAAATAATAATAATATGTATATACACTTAGAAAAACAAGACATAATTAACTTTTACAGAACATGTACACAAATTACATAGAAACATGAAATAAAACTTTCGATTATTACAAAATTACTTCTTTACATAAATTTTTAAATCAGTGAGTAACCTCCCCCTCACTTATCGACCTTAATGACAGTGAAAAGTTAAACCACGTGTACCTAACGGAAATTTGGGAAAAGCAATCGTCACTGAAGTTAATCTGTCGGTAAAGAGGGAGGAAAGGGTTACATCTAAATGACAGGAAAAATTCAAATGAAATTGGTGGAAATTAATTTTGAGAAAAGGGTAAAATCAATAAAGAAATTAAATGTGCGGTCGTCACGTTAACAGTTAATTGGCGTTAATTAGATATTTGAGATTTGGGGAAAATTGCGGTCGCCAGTCTTATGGACAACTACTACAATAACTGAAAAAGAAAGGTTATTGCACATATAAATAGCACTAAAAGCGTGGCAACTGAAGGTTGACACGTGTTATGTGAAAACTGAATGTTTGTCTGAAGTAATAAATTTCGCTACACTCTGACTTAATTTAGCAAAAGAGTTAATAAAACCGGAAAATTGAAAGTTAATTTAGTTACTGAAATTAATTGTGAGATTTGTTTCTGAAGCACTACGAAATTCAGTAAAATAAGGTTAGTCTTGGGCTACCTCAACAATCATTTCAAATGCTGCTTGAATCTACGCAATTTAGAAATAAGAGATTTAACTTTGAACTTGAACTAAATGATTCTGAACAATTAACAATAGTAAAATTTAGTAGTTGGCGCGCCTTCTTCTCGACACGGTCACCAGGCGAAACGGGCTCTTGATGTGCGCCAGCTAATGCTTTCCGTCCGCGACACCGTGACAGAAACTATCATAGCAAGTGGAGCGCAATTTTTTGTTTCTTGGTCATCAGTCTACTGACTGGTTTAATGCTGCCCGCCACGAATTCCTTTCCTGTGCTAACCTCTTCATCTCAGAGTAGCACTTGCAACCTACGTCCTCAATTATTTGCTTGACGTATTCCAATCTCTGTCTTCCTCTACAGTTTTTGCACTCTACAGAGTCCTCTAGTACCATGAAAGTCATTCCCTCATGTCTTAGCAGATGCCCTATCATCCTGTCCCTTCTCCTTATCAGTGTTTCCCACATATTCCTTTACTCTCCGATTCCGCGTAGAACCTCCTCATTCCTTA
Source organism: Schistocerca nitens (assembly GCF_023898315.1). Taxonomy (NCBI): domain Eukaryota; kingdom Metazoa; phylum Arthropoda; class Insecta; order Orthoptera; family Acrididae; genus Schistocerca; species Schistocerca nitens. Next base: position 52,874,547 of record NC_064620.1, read on the forward strand.
CCTTATCAGTCCACCTAATTTTCAACATTCGTCTATAGCACCACATCTCAAATGCTTCGATTCTCTTCTGTTCCGGTTTTCCCATAGTCCATGTTTCACTACCATACAATGCTGTACTCCAGACGTACATCCTCAGAAATTTCTTCCTCAAATTAAGGCCGGTATTTGATATTAGTAGACTTCTCTTGGCCAGAAATACCTTTTTTGCCATAGCGAGTCTGCTTTTGATGTCCTCCTTGCTCCGTCCGTCATTGGTTATTTTGCTGCCTAGGTAGCAGAATTGCTTAACTTCACTGACTTCGTGACCATCAATCCTGATGTTAAGTTTCTCGCTGTTCTCATTTCTACTACTTCTCATTACCTTCGTCTTTCTCCGATTTACTCTCAAACCATACTGTGTACTCATTAGACTGTTCATTCCGTTCAGCAGATCATTTAATTCTTCTTCACTTTCACTCCGGATAGCAATGTCATCAGCGAATCTTATCATTGATATCCTTTCACCTTGTATTTTAATTCCACTCCTGAACCTTTCTTTTATTTCCATCATTGCTTCCTCGATGTACAGATTGAAGAGTAGGGGCGAAAGGCTACAGCCTTACACCCTTCTTAATACGAGCACTTCGTTCTTGATCGTCCACTCTTATTATTCCCTCTTGGTTGTTGTACATATTGTATATGACCCGTCTCTCCCTATAGCTTACCCCTACTTTTTTCAGAATCTCGAACAGCTTGCACCATTTTATATTGTCGAACGCTTTTTCCAGGTCGACAAATCCTATGAAAGTGTCTTGATTTTTCTTTAGCCTTGCTTCCATTATTAGCCGTAACGTCAGAATTGCCTCTCTCGTCCCTTTACTTTTCCTAAAGCCAAACTAATCGTCACCTAGCGCATTCTCAATTTTCTTTTCCATTCTTCTGTATATTATTCTTGTAAGCAGCTTCGATGCATGAGCTGTTAAGCTGATTGTGCGATAATTCTCGCACTTGTCAGCCTGTCTTGCCGTCTTCGGAATTGTGTGGATGTTGCTTTTCCGAAAGTCAGATGGTATGTCGCTAGACTCATATATTCTACACATCAACGTGAATAGTCGTTTTGTTGCCACTTCCCCCAATGATTTTAGAAATTCTGATGGAATGTTATCTATCCCTTCTGCCTTATTTGACCGTAAGTCCTCCAAAGCGCTTTTAAATTCCGATACTAATACTGGATCCCCTATCTCTTCTAAATCGACTCCTGTATCTTCTTGTATCACATCAGACAAATCTTCACACTCATACAGGCTTTCAATGTATTCTTTCCACCTATCTGCTTTCTCTTCTGCATTTAACAGTGGAATTCTCGTTGCACTCTTAATGTTACCACCGTTGCTTTTAATGTCACCAAAGGTTGTTTTGACTTTCCTGTATGCTGAGTCTGTCCTTCCGACAATCATATCTTTTTCGATGTCTTCACATTTTTCCTGCAGCCATTTCGTCTTAGCTTCCCTGCACTTCCTATTTATTTCATTCCTCAGCGACTTTTATTTCTGTATTCCTGATTTTCCCGGAACATGTTTGTACTTCCTCCTTTCATCAATCAACTGAAGTATTTCTTCTGTTACCCATGGTTTCTTCGCAGCTACGTTCTTTGTACCTATGGTTTCCTTCCCAACTTCTGTGATGGCCCTTTTTAGAGATGTCCATTCCTCTTCAACTGTACTGCCTACTGCGCTATTCCTTATTGCTGTATCTATAGCGTTAGAGAACTTCAAATGTATCTCGTCATTCCTTAGTACTTCCGTATCCCACTTCTTTGCGTATTGATTCTTCCTGACTAATGTCTTGAACTTCAGACAACTCTTCATCACTACTATATTGTGATCTGAGTCTATATCAGCTCCTGGGTACGCCTTACAATCCAGTATCTGATTTTGGAATCTCTGTCTGACCATTATGTAATCTAATTGAAATCTTCCCGTATCTCCCGGCCTTTTCCAAGTATACCTCCTCCTCTTGTGACTCTTGAACAGGGTATTCGCTATTACTAGCTGAAACTTGTTACAGAACTCAATTAGTCTTTCTCCTCTTTGATTCCTCGTCCCAAGCCCATATTCTCCTGTATCCTTTTCTTCTACTCCTTCCCCTACAACTGCATTCCAGTCGCCCATGACTATTAGAATTTCGTTCCCCTTTACATACTGCATTACTCTTTCAATATCCTCATACACTTTCTCTATCTGTTCATCTTCAGCTTGGGACGTCGGCATGTATACCTGAACTATCGTTGTCGGTGTTGGTCTGCTGTCGATTCTAATTAGAACAACCCGGTCACTGAACTGTTCACAGTGACACACCCTCTGCCCAACCTTCCAATTCGTAAGGAATCCTACACCTGTTATACCATTTTCTGCTGCTGTTGATATTACCCGATACTCACCTGACCAGAAATCCTTGTGTTGCTTCCACTTCACTTCACTGAACCCTACTACATCTAGATTGAGCCATTGCATTTCGCTTTTCAGATTTTCTAGTTTCTCTACCACGTTCAAGCTTCTGACATCCCACACCCCGACTCGTAGAACGTTATCCTTTCGACGATTAATCAATCTTTTTCTCATGGTAACCTCCCCCTAGGCAGTCCCCTCCCGGAGATCCGAATGGGGGACAATTCCGGAATCTTTTGCCAATGGAGAGATCATCATGACACTTCTTCAATTACAGGCCACATTTCCTGTGGATACACGTGACGTGTATTTAATGCAGTGGTTTCCATTGCCTTCTGCCTCCTCATGATCATTGCTGATTCTTCCGCCTTTAGGGGAAATTTCCCACCCCTAGGACAAGAGAGTGCCCTGAACCTCTATCCTCTCCTCCGCCCTTTTTGACAAGGCCGTTGGCAGAATGAAGCTGACTTCTTATGCCGGAAGTCTTCGGCCGCCAATGCTGATTATTTATCAAAATTTAGGGACCGAAGACATTTTGATTATGAATCAAAGACGCTACCCCTAGACCACGGGTCAGAGCGCAATTACATGCTGCCAAATCCCGCGGGAGAGTCACACAACACACCTGCTCCACAGCCCTACCCCAGCCAGACTCTCTCTGTCCGCGCTCCACGCGGCCGAGTTCACACTACCAAAGAACCAGAACACTTTGGTTCTCCACACGACCTATCAATGTATTCGTTCGATAGCATAGTTTTCCCTAGGCAAGACCCAGCGTAATAATACAAATAATATTTACAAAACAAACCAATTATACATTGACATAAATGCTTAAATAAATATATATATATATATATATATACAAATAGTAAAATAATTACAATATACAGAGTGTTTAAAAAATGACCGGTATATTTGAAACGGCAATAAAAACTAAACGAGCAGCGATAGAAATAAACCGTTTGTTGCAATATGCTTGGGACAACAGTACATTTTCAGGAGGACAAACTTCCGAAATTACAGCAGTTACAATTTTCAACAACAGATGCCGCTGCAAGTGATGTGAAAGATATACACTCCTGGAAATGGAAAAAAGAACACATTGACACCGGTGTGTCAGACCCACCATACTTGCTCCGGACACTGCGAGAGGGCTCTACAAGCAATGATCACACGCACGGCACAGCGGACACACCAGGAACCGCGGTGTTGGCCGTCGAATGGCGCTAGCTGCGCAGCATTTGTGCACCGCCGCCGTCAGTGTCAGCCAGTTAGCCGTGGCATACGGAGCTCCATCGCAGTCTTTAACACTGGTAGCATGCAGCGACAGCGTGGACGTGAACCGTATGTGCAGTTGACGGACTTTGAGCGAGGGCGTATAGTGGGCATGCGGGAGGCCGGGTGGACGTACCGCCGAATTGCTCAACACGTGGGGCGTGAGGTCTCCACAGTACATCGATGTTGTCGCCAGTGGTCGGCGGAAGGTGCACGTGCCCGTCGACCTGGGACCGGACCGCAGCGACGCACGGATGCACGCCAAGACCGTAGGATCCTACGCAGTGCCGTAGGGGACCGCACCGCCACTTCCCAGCAAATTAGGGACACTGTGGCTCCTGGGGTATCGGCGAGGACCATTCGCAACCGTCTCCATGAAGCTGGGCTACGGTCCCGCTCACCGTTAGGCCGTCTTCCGCTCATGCCCCAACATCGTGCAGCCCGCCTCAAGTGGTGTCGCGACAGGCGTGAATGGAGGGACGAATGGACACGTGTCGTCTTCAGCGATGAGAGTCGCTTCTGCCTTGGTGCCAATGATGGTCGTATGCGTGTTTGGCGCCGTGCAGGTGAGCGCCACAATCAGGACTGCATACGACCGAGGCACACAGGGCCAACACCCGGCATCATGGTGTGGGGAGCGATCTCCTACACTGGCCGTACACCACTGGTGATCGTCGAGGGGACACTAAATAGTGCACGGTACATCCAAACCGTCATCGAACCCATCGTTCTACCATTCCTAGACCGGCAAGGGAACTTGCTGTTCCAACAGGACAATGCACGTCCGCATGTATCCCGTGCCACCCAACGTGCTCTAGAAGGTGTAAGTCAACTACCCTGGCCAGCAAGATCTCCGGATCTGTCCCCCATTGAGCATGTTTGGGACTGGATGAAGCGTCGTCTCACGCGGTCTGCACGTCCAACACGAACGCTGGTCCAACTGAGGCGCAAGGTGGAAATGGCATGGCAAGCCGTTCCACAGGACTACATCCAGCATCTCTACGATCGTCTCCATGGGAGAATAGCAGCCTGCATTGCTGCGAAAGGTGGATATACACTGTACTAGTGCCGACATTGTGCATGCTCTGTTGCCTGTGTCTATGTGCCTGTGGTTCTGTCAGTGTGATCATGTGATGTATCTGACCCCAGGAATGTGTCAATAAAGTTTCCCCTTCCTGGGACAATGAATTCACGGTGTTCTTATTTCAATTTCCAGGAGTGTAGAAGACAACGCAGTCTGTGGGTGCGCCATTCTGTACGTTGTCTTTCTGCTGTAAGCGTGTGCTGTTCACAACGTGCAAGTGTGCTGTAGACAACATGGTTTATTCCTTAGAACAGAGGATTTTTCTGGTGTTGGAATTCCACCGCCTAGAACACAGTGTTGTTGCAACAAGACGAAGTTTTCAAAGGAGGTTTAATGTAACCAAAGGACCGAAAAGCGATACAATAAAGGATCTGTTTGAAAAATTTCAACGGACTGGGAACGTGACGGATGAACGTGCTGGAAAGGTAGGGCGACCGCGTACGGCAACCACAGAAGGCAACGCGCAGCTAGTGCAGTAGGTGATCCAACAGCGGCCTCGGGTTTCCGTTCGCCGTGTTGCAGCTGCGGTCCCAATGACGCCAACGTCCACGTATCGTCTCATGCGCCAGAGTTTACACCTCTATCCATACAAAATTCAAACGCGGCAACCCCTCAGCGCCACTACCATTGCTGCACGAGAGACATTCCCTAACGATATAGTGCACAGGATTGATGACGGCGATATGCATGTGGGCAGTATTTGGTTTACTGACGAAGCTTATTTTTACCTGGACGGCTTCGTCAATAAACAGAACTGGCGCATATGGGGAACCGAAAAGCCCCATGTTGCAGTCCCATCGTCCCTGCATCCTCAAAAAGTACTGGTCTGGGCCGCCATGTCTTCCAAAGGAATCATTGGCCCATTTTTCAGATCCGAAACGATTACTGCATCACGCTATCTGGACATTCTTCGTGAATTTGTGGCGGTACAAACTGCCTTAGACGACACTGCGAACACCTCGTGGTTTATGCAAGATGGTGCCCGGCCACATCGCACGGCCGACGTCTTTAATTTCCTGAATGAATATTTCGATGATCGTGTGATTGCTTTGGGCTATCCGAAACATACAGGAGGCGGCGTGGATTGGCCTCCCTATTCGCCAGACATGAACCCCTGTGACTTCTTTCTGTGGGGACACTTGAAAGACCAGGTGTACCGCCAGAATCCAGAAACAATTGAACAGCTGAAGCAGTACATCTCATCTGCATGTGAAGCGATTCCGCCAGACACGTTGTCAAAGGTTTCGGGTAATTTCATCCAGAGACTACGCCATATTATTGCTACGCATGGTGGATATGTGGAAAATATCGTACTATAGAGTTTCCCAGACCGCAGGGCCATCTGTTGTTGAAAATTGTAACTACTGTAATTTCGAAAGTTTGTCTGCCTGAAAATGTACTGTTGTCCCAAGCATATTGCAACAAACGGTGTATTTCTATCGCTGCTCGTTTAGTTTTTATTGCCGTTTCAAATATACCGGTCATTTTTGAAACACCCTGTATAAAGACACAGAAATGTCATATCTTCAGGTGACAAGATAAGGAAAAGAATTTATGGGACAATAGATGGAAATAGGAGGATATGCGTTTCCGGCGTTACAAGTGCCTGAAAAAGAAAAACACGAAATTTTTCACCTTTCAGTACTCATTTATTTAATCACAACCGTAGGCTCCAATGTGAACACACCTAAGACACCTTCACTAAATCATTAGACATAGTGGGTGGGACGTTACTTGTCCAATATATTTTATTACAAAAAGGAAAGGAGATGATTCACTGTAGGTCGTATCGCCCTCACTTCCTTCTACACTACAGCTCGTATTCTGCCTTTCATGAAGCCCGCATGTTCCTGCGAAACAGGTAACATAGAGTAAGCTTCTGTTCTCAGTTTACATGTAAGTGAGGACAAATCACATTTTATATTCTATTTTATATTCTATTTTCGTTCAGTAGCTCTGGTAATTGAGAAGTTACGGGAAATAATTTCTTTTTCCTCTTCTTTAGAATTTTTTTTTTCCCAAAATGCTTACTGGTAATAAGTTACATCATAAAATAGTAACATTTGGCCTCATTACTAGTCGTGAATCACATATTTTGCAGTTCTCTTTTCTTTTGTACTTGAACCACAGCTATTATACACCGAAGGTCAATTTACGTTTTCATCTAGTGACATTTTGGGCCAGTCTGCAAATTGTTTTATTACTTTAGATATTGTTTTACCTAGAAAACTGATTAACCTTTGTAAGTTTTTCCTTCGTCTGACTCAGTTATCGTACGGATTAGTATGCTAAAGAACTCCTTTGTTCGACAGCAGTTATTTTGCTTTGCCACGACCATAATTAGAAAGCTGTTTTTTTCTTACCAAAGCCATACTTTACAATCTGCATTTCTTAACACATTCGCTAATTTGCATTTTGTTATCTGCATTTATCTGTTAACTGACCAACGACCTTAAGCAAGATTACGTGTTTGTCAAATCCATTTTCGAGACATGTGGGAATTACTCATCAATTTTACACCTTTTAATCACATACGTCAGCCTACTGACTTCATTTCTCCTGTTTCTCCCCATTTTCATTTATACATGTATTTCGACGTTTCCTTGTCCATTTTATCTTCGTCAACCTACTGACCACATTATTTCATAGTTTTTCGGTGTGATCCTCACACCACTTCCTCACATTTTCTTTAACTCTTATTAAAACGCTTTGGGTTGCCTCTAGTGACACTATATTATTACCCTTTCTTACCTTCAGACAACCTTACTCCCAACTGAAAATTTATGCAGAGTCTGTTGTTTCAGATTTCAGAAATTTCCTCTTCAAAAACGTATCTTAATGCAAAATTTTCCGTATTTTTTTTAGTTACTAGCCCCTGTTTATGTATCTTATTTATTAATTATTTACTTTAGCCAGGATTTTTGTTATTATTGCTGCTCATAAGTTACCCATTGTTATTTTAGCATTTAGAATGTACTATTGTAAACTACTTCTCACATTCTATTGTAAGTCATCATTTGAGTATAGTCATATTCGGGAATCATTCTTATCCACTAGGAATACATTACAAACTAAAAACATGTATACAACACGAAGACATATATTCCTTACTTTCGGTAATTGGACAGAAGAAGAGAACGAAACTTGAAATGAAAATAAAGTTTCATCCAGCCGGGGCCAAACAGTACGCCAAACTGCGTATCCACCAACGAGTAGCAGACTCCCTACAGAAAATAGTATAGTCAGAACAGAAGAAAGGAATGAAACTTGGTAAGGGAAATAAAGTTTCATTCGGTTGGGACCGTACAGTCTGCCAAACTGCGTAGCCGCCAAAGAGTCACAGACTCCCTACAGAAAATAGTTGCTGTCCTTTTTAAAGCACTTTGTTATTATCCTGAATGGTCCTTGATACCAATGCTAAAACTTCTCCGTTTCACCAGAAATTTTCGTAGATTTTTCTGTCGTTCTGACTAACACTAGTTCACAAATGCTGAAAATAAAGGGAAAAGTTTTTATGTCATGCCTTCTTTTCCTGTTCCAAACCCTTTTATCAGAGATCTGATTTGTTGGCCGTACTTTAGCATCAATTTCTTTTAGGATATAGTTCTCTTCTGCATTAGCATCTTGCACCTTACTATCAAATTCAGTATCTTCGTGCAAATATTCATTATTTCTCAGTACTCTAGTAGGCAGTTCCCATGCTTCATTATTGCTGCCTCTCTGTTTATCAGAAATCTGATCTGCTGTTATGTTACATATACCAGTTGGTACTAAAGCCTCGTGCTGCACTGGTCTGGAAACTTTTCCAGTAGCACCTACTACTCTTAAACCACTTCCTTTCATGTCAGGTAGTTCATTCTCATTAGGAAGAGCATCAAAGACTGCTTGGGACAAGGCACTTGCTTCACTACCAATATCAAGAATACAACGCTGTGCTACATCTGAGATGTCAATTTTTATAACAGGGTGAGTTATTTTAGTCAGAAAATATTAGTCATAGACATCTTCCAATAAATCCCTTTCAACCTGTTTCCAGTTAAGGTAGTTTTGTTCAGTTGAAAGTACATTCGCACTTAACTTTCATCAGTATCTACATTCTCAGCTGACTTTTACGACCAGTCCATCAATTTTAAGTAAAAGCACTTTACGACTTCCTCTATTTCCAGTTTCTGCACATCAGCTAAACTAATCTCTACCTCTAAGCAACTGCGTCCCTGCGCAACATTGCTATCTATAACACTCTCGTCGGTTTTTACTGATTGTGGCAAGTAAAAACAGCTAACAGGTTCCATGACTCCATTATTATTGCTGTCCCCTTAGTCCATCAATTCCTCCTCTTCAAAGCCTCACAGAACTGACTCTACTTCCTCTACCGCAACTTTAGCCTTCAGATTGCCATCACCGTCAAAGATGTTAGCCTTTATTTCTTCTTCGTCTTTATCAGATTCAGATCCGTTATTTTCTTCCTCCCTATTATGCGTAGCGATTTCTTGCTCTTCCTTGACTCATTTTTCTAAAGTGTCAAAAATGCAGTCGACTGTATTATGAGAGTGGTTCAACACGTCACTGGTACTGTCAGTTCCTATTTCATTGTCCTTGTTATCTGTTTGCGTGTGCTGACTGACGGTGATTCGTATTCCTGTTAACGGCTGTGTTATTGTTTCCGCCTTGTGAGCGCCACTTTCCTCATAGACGGGATTTAGTTTCTAACACGCGGCTTATTGGGTTCATTTGATACAGAAGCAGATGGGATAGCATTTGGTTCTCCGACTTGTCTCATCGGCAAGTTGCGAAACTGTGATTGCTGTCTACGCCCTCTTACTCTACCACGTTCTTGACTACGATAGTTAGATCTTGCATTTTGAATCTCCATACTTCTAACATTCACGTTCCCACTGTCAAAATTTCTGTTGTTTATGTGGTTGTTAAAAGACCTGTTATTATTTGTAAGTAGCCGGTTTGTATGTTGGCAGCCCTGTAGACTTTTAATATCGCTGACAGCGCTCTGCGCCCTCGGCAAGAGATTCTGTGGTTGGACGGACTAGCAGTTGGCGAGTGGATAGGGAAGTGTCTGGACATGATATTCTTAGTGGATTCTCTGTGTTGGTAGGACATGCATTGTAAAGTGAGATGAAATGATGTGTTTACAAGAAAATATGCAAGGAAATGTATGATGTTTTGTTGATAATGTTTGGGTAGTGGAGTTATTGACAACTACGTAATTTTTGGGACTGGGTGTCACGTGAATAAGGAAAAGTTTTCTAAATACATTGTTTGCTCTTCAACAAAATCTTTCTTTTACTAACCATTTGCCTTCAAGTATTTAGAGTCCATAGTAGTTAGCATCTTTTTATTTATCTGGCTGCTGTTGTTACTTGCTGTAATTGCTGTAGCTCGTGTTACGAAGATTTTCTGTGAGGTTAGTGACTTATGAAAAAATAATGGGGTTACAACTTTCGGGATTCGTGACTGAAATGAGTTTAGGCAATTAACAGAGTTGGAGGTAGTTTCATATTTCTTTAATTTCATATATTTTGGGATTTGTGTTATTGTTAGGATTTCTTGCAATTCAGGGCTATTCTTTTGTGTTAATTACTGGAAGACATGTTGCCAATGTATAGCAGTCAGATTGCGTTGGGCCTGCATATTGTGGTAATAAATGACTAGGTTAAGTTTGAGTTGTCTTTGTCAGGGAAAATTCTCTAGGTCATTGGTCTAAAAAAAATAGAAAGGAAGTTTCAATGTCTCACCAACAAGTACCAGACATTCGTTGACACTTGGTGAATGATTCCAGAAAATCTTACACTAGAATCACTTTCCGACATCATAGCACTTAATATTACAGGCAGTCCTTAGACATGAAAGTAAAAATGAAAATTGTATGCAATTTTGTGCATTATAGCTAATACATAGCAAGTATATTAAAATAATGAGATAATAAGATACTCATACGATCGTGCAGCGCAGGGAGATCATGCATTGTCACTAAATTACAATGAATTCCGCTCAACTGTACACAGTTAGAAATATTAATAAAAATATAATAAAATTCACTACAGATATTTGATAATTGTGACCGCATAGACTCATTGAGGCTCCTTATAAATTTTGGGAGGGGACGTGGCCGAGAGCGAAGAGTTTGTTATGCTCTGTGTGATAGTGTTCCACGCCCGAGCTCACGTTTGACAGGTAAGAGGCGGTGGTGGTTGAGTGTGGCCGCCCATAACGGCTACAGCTTCGTAGTTCGTCCGCTAGGTGTCAGCGCTTTTTGAGCTGTGCTATTGTAGCGGACACCACGTATGAAAAACTCTGACGCTAGCAGACCATCAGACAACCCTGAAAGTCGTTGGGGGCAAAAAATGGAGGAAGGGGCCTCCATGGGACACTAAAGGATCTCGTTAAAGCATGAGAAACCAGCTATGTTCTTGCAAAATGTGAACCCAGTGAGATACTGGGTAGCAGAGCCACAGAAATAAAGAGAAAATTATGGCGAGTAGGAGTTTGTATGTGCGCTGTAAGTGCGATAAGTAGTATTTAAGTTAGATAGATTATAAATTGTACGAATTTTAAATAATTGTAACTCGGTGACAACAACACTGATTGTCATAACCGAAGTGTCTATGGATACAGCATGTAGAGACCTATCAGAGAATTAAACCAAAACTGTCATTAACATTAACATTTTTTATCTTTATGCCAAAATGTGTATTCTGTGCCGAAACGTTGTCAAATGTAGCCACAAGATTAATTTATATCGTAAAATTAGCGAAAGCATTAAAGAGTAATAAGAGTTCGGAAAATATAAATAGATTCATAACTAACAGTTTATGTTTGTTAACAATAATATCATAAAAAGTAACGCTTTTTCTTGTTAAAAATGTAATTTATACGAAAACCAGTGTTTGCGCTGAAGATCTAATGTCAGATCTGAAAATCTGATAAAATGTGACAGCCACTTCATGGATAATACTTGTATAGATTTATATTTTTACATTATCAGGTAGAAAACATACTGTATTTGACATCTTCTCTCAAGCAGGTTGGTTTGGGCTGTAGTCACGAGTAGTTCCTGTGCCAGTTGGGTGGGTGGCGAGTTGGTCGTCTTGTGAAAGTGCAGAGAATTTCCTAAGGTCCGAACTGTGGACTCAAAAAATTTTCGCGTGTGTCGCTAATGACCATTTAGCAATATTTTCGAGCTGTCGACTTCGAGAATATTTCCATCAGGGGAAAATTTCGAACTCAGAAATTTTATCTCCGATCTAGGGTGTGGATTAGGATTTTTTTGTATTTGCCAACTTTAACATGAATCTCAAACAAATTGAATTTTTAATTTTGCCAGGCTTTGGAATGAGTGGGACCAAGCTGATACTATCTTGTTATCTACGTTTTCGCATAGGATAAACTGTAGTCCGTGGAAGTTAATTTAACTTGTTGCTGCGAGTCATCAGGAAAATAAATCTAAAAATTTCGTGAAACTCAAACCCTTCTGGGCTCTTAACTTTATTGTGCAAATCCCTGCATGCGTTCTGTTGAATAGTCTGGGAAAATGAGACGTGTGAATGGTTGGTGCCTAGAAGCTAATGCAGCCAGACTTGAGAAAAATCCAACCTTTTAATGTGGCCCGTGATGGTGTGCTACTGACTAAGACATTATTAATAGATAATTTGCACAGTAATGCTGGTGGGCTCAGAGCTGCTTCAGTGATCTATTGGACATTGACTTTCAAGCAACATTTGTTCAGTTTAGAACTTCAATTTTACGTTTACATTTTAAAGTTAAGTGGTGCATACATGAATTAGTCGAGAGAGCAATACAGTCAAATAATGTTAAAAAAACGAATGTGTATGCTAATATTCGTATTAATGAAGCAATAGGTATTGTTAGGAACGATCAATTAAAACGGAAACCAGTGTCCAGAGGTGCCTTCTTCAGCACAATTAATCTCAACCACATTTCTAACCCCCTCCCTCCAATTGCCGACTGGGCTTCCCACCTAACTTATCACTACATATTTTGATTCACCATAACGAGCCAAAATTTCTTCATCCAACTCAATCAGAGCTGCTGCTGTCTCAACATCCCCACCATCACGTTTCTGTAACCCGAATCTGCTACGTTCTTTCCTTCCGTCCCGACTGTGTTCGTAAGAGCAACTTTTGTTTTACCTCGTCTGAACTCACAGTTCAAACCCCTGATTCAGTATACTTCAATTTAATCTTTGAAACCATTTCGTAATTCGGCACTCCAAGTTTCCAATTTACTGCTAAGTGTAATAATCATACAATCGATATTATTTCTTATTCTCCCCTTCAAGATAATAATTTCAATCACCTTTGCTCTCTCTCATTCGCCTGTTACCAACGTTCACTGTCATAAGTGAATGATAGTGCTAAGGTAAGCTGTAGTCATAAAAAGTAAGTGCAGATTTTCGGAATAAAGTGAATCAAGACGTATCCCAATGGAACACTTCATTATAGATCAAAAATCGCTCACCGTTAAACAGTTTCGGTTACTGAAGTCAAAATCTTCCGTGTTATTAGGCAGCGTCATGTTTCTTCTAAAATGATCAACGTTTCGACCCCTCTGCTGAGATATTCCTCAGGATCTTCTGGTGTCCACTATTGCTCGAACACTGCCAGAGACGAGTGTCGCGTCCTCTTATAAAGGGGGAGTTTTCACGCGTTCGTGCTGGAGAAGTGATAGTATTGGTTAAAATTCATATGGCTAACATTGGTGGGCCATAGTCATAGGCTAATATTGCGACTCTGATGCAGAAGAAAGGGCGTTGTTAGCTAATCTCCTGTGGATACCATATTCGGCCCAATGTCATTGGATAGAAAGGCACCATTCCACACTTACGCTGGAGAAGGGTTCTTGGTTGAAATTCCTGTTATCGCTATTGGTTGGTCGTCATCATTGGCTAGATTCGAAATGGACGGAGCAAGAGAGGGGGAATATTTACCCAAAATATTATTGTCCGCCGAGGTGACTTGCAGCGCGTTGTTTATGCCGCTCACACACCGCGGCCGCGTATTTACTTCCTTGATGGCGGGGAGCCACGATGCCGGAAGCCTATAGCCGTCCTCTCTATTGAAATTAGATGCATTCTTAGAAATTTCAACCGCTTCTCGGACCTTAATTCCATAAATATTGGTTTCCTTAGTCAGTACACGTACGTTATTAAAATCTATGTCAGAGCCACAGTTCTCATGGTGTTCTGTTACTGCCGATTTTGCACTTTGTTTTAGCCGCATGTGCCGTTCGTGTTCCTTAATCCGTTCTTTAACAGTTCTTGCCGTTTCACCTATATACACTTTGCCACAGCCACATGTCACTTGGCAGACGCCTGCATTGTGGAGGCAATCAGGTGTATCCGTTTTCCTTGGGAAAAAATCATTTATTTTGTTTTGACTAAAGAAAGATCTCTGAATACCATTTTTCTTTAAAATTCTGCTTATGCGGTCAGTGACCCCAGCAACGAACTGTAACGTGACGGAGTGAGAAGGCGGTTCCTCGTCATTCTTATTAGCGGTATAAACATTCCGCCTAAAAGCGCTGTCGACTGAATAACTATCATACCCACTTGCCTTCAATGTCCTGTTTAAAAAATTGAACTGCTATTCCAAGTTGTCGTGATCGCTGATACGGAAGGCACGTGAAGACAGAGTGTTGAGTACTGCTTGCTTCTGGGCTGGGTGGTGGTGCGAAGTGGCATCTAAATACCTGTTTGTGTCAGTTGGCTTTCTGTACACTCTGTGACCTACAGTGTTATCAGATCGTCTGTATACCAACACATCTAGGAACCTGAGACCGAACTCACTCTCAACCTCCAAAGTAAATTTGATTTTGGGGTGAATTCCATTTAAGAAATTGTGGAAAGCACGAAGTTCTTCTTCGCCGTGTGCCCATGTAACAAGTGTCTCGACCACATAGTGGAGCCAGCAAGAAGCCTTCAAAGGAACACTTTTTAACGCCTTTTGCTCAAAATGTTCCATAAAAACGTCAGCAGCAACTGGCGAAATGGGTGAGATCATAGCGAGGCCGTCAGCCTGTTCATAGAATTCACCATTGTATTTAAAATAGCTCGAACGAAGACATAATTCAATTCAGTCACTAGTCAACAGGTATGGGAAGGGGAGGTTGGCAAAGATTATAGGTGACAGCATAGGTGGGGTTGGTGGGATCACTCATGGGAAAATTCCTGCAGTAGTGGGTGTTAGAGCTGCACCTTTTTTAGATTGAAGTCAGATGATAGGTATTCCTGCTTAAGGGAAGTCTCTCTAACAAAGGAACCACTTTTGACAAAGCTTAGGTATCCGAGTAATGAGGGAATTAGTATATTTCATCAAAATATACAAGGTATTAGAGATAAAGTTAGTGAACTGCTTATAGATGTTGACTCTGAAATTATTGGTATATCTGAACACTTCTTAAATAAGGAGATAATTCAGAGGCTTCCTTTACCATGATACAGGTTGACTGGCAGCTTTTCGAGGAACTCTTTGCGGTGTGGGGGTGTAGCCATGTATGTGAAAAACGGCATCCCATTTGAATCAATTGATGTTTCAAAGTACTGTACTGAAAAGGTGTTTGAATGTTGTGCAGGTGTGGTTAAATTTAACGGAGATAAACTTCTAACTGTTGTTATTTATAAATCCCCAGACTCCGATTTCACAACATTTTTGCTAAAGCTAGAGGAGGTTCTTGGTTCACTTTATAGGAAACACAAAAAGTTAGTTATATGTGGTGACTTCAATATTAATTGTATAAGTGATTGTGCAAGGAATAGGATGCTGGTAGACCTCTTTAATTCATATAATCTTATGCAAACCGTATTCTTTCCAACGAGAGTGCAAGGGAACAGTAGAACAACCATAGACAACAGTTTTGTTCATTCCTCATTACTAGAAGGGCATTCTGTTAGCAAAAAGGTGAATGGCCTTTCAGATCATGATGCACAAATTTTAACTCTAAAAGATTTTTGTGCAACACGTGTTAAATATAGTCATCAGCTGTTTACGAAAGCTGATCCAGTTGCTGTAGAGACCTTTGTAAACCTTATCAAGGTCAAGAGTGGCAAGATGTTGAAAGTTGCTTTCCGTCAGAACGTTCAAAACAGGGTACTAGCACAAACAGCCAGCCTGGGTGGCTGACTACAGGGAGAAGAATATCTTGTAGAACAAAGTGGCAATTATATCAAAACGTTAGAAACAGTCAAAATCTAAATGCAGCAGCCCATTACAAACAGTATTGTAAGGTGCTTAAAAATGTTATTAGGAAGTGCTTAAAAATGTTATTAGGAAGGCAAAAAGTATGTGGTATGCAGATAGAATAGCTAAGTCTCAGGATAAAATTGAAACCATATGGTCAGTCGTAAAGGAAGTGGCTGGTCTGCAGAGACAGGTCGAGGATATAGAATCAGTGCGTAGTGGGAATGTCCGTGTTACTGATAAGTCGCATATATGTACAGTATTTAATAATCACTTTCTGAATATAGCAGGTGAACTAAATAGAAACCTAGTCCCAACAGGGAATCATATAGCGCTCTTAGAAAAAAGTGTTCCGAGACTGTTACCTGAAATGCTCCTCCATGATACTGACAAGAGGGAGATTGAGTTAATAATTAAATCTTAAAAAACCAAGAACTCTCATGGATATGACGGGGTATCTAGCAGAATACTGAAGTATTGTTCTATGTATGTTATCCCAGTACTTAGCCATATCTGTAACTTTTCCTTTAGGAGTGGTCGGTTTCTTGACCGATTAAAGTACTCGGTAGTGAAGCCACTTTATAAAAAGGGAGACATTGATAATGTTGACAATTTTAGACCTATTTCTACGCCATCGGTGTTTGCTAAAGTTATCGAGAAGGTTGTATACACAAGGTTACTGGAGCATTCAAATTCACATAATTTGCTGTCAAATGTTCAGTTTGGTTTTAGAAATGCTTTAACAACTGAAAATGCTATATTCTCTTTTCTCTGTGAGGTTTTGGACGGATTAAATAAAAGGTTGCGAACGCTAGGTGTTTTCTTTGATTTAACGAAGGCTTTTCATTGTGTTGGCCACAAAATATTACTGCAGAAGTTGGACCATTATGAAGTAAGGGGAGTAGCTTACAATTGGTTCGCCTCTTACTTTAAGAACAGAAAGCAGATGGTAATTCTCCGCAATATTGAGAGTGGTAGTGATGTTCAGTCCCAATGGGGCACTGTTAAGTGGGGTGTTCCCCAAGGGTCTGTGCTGGGGCCACTGCTGTTTCTTATTTATATAAATGATATGCGTTCTAGTATTACAGGTGATTCAAAAATATTTCTGTTTGCTGATGACACCAGCTTGATAGTGAAGGATCTTGTGTGTAATACTGAAACAGTAACAAATAATGTACTTCATGAAATAAGTTCGTGGCTTGTGGAAAATAATTTGATGCTAAATCACAGTAAGACTCAGGTTTTACAGTTTCTAACTCACATTTAAACAAGAACCGATATTTTGATGAGACAGAATGGGCATATTATAAGCGAGACGGAACAGTTCAAGTTACTAGGCGTTCGAATAGATAGTAAGCTGTTGTGGAAAGCCCATGTCCAGGATCTTGTTCAGAAACTAAATGCTGCTTTATTTACCATTAGAACTGTAGTGTTGGCAGAAGAGCCAACACCGTGTTGCTAGAGGAGGCCGAAATGCACGCGTTTTAACTCAGGCAGCCTGACGTGAGGTCTGGAACAAGGTAAAGTAATTATACTATCAAGAAAAGTACGTAGCTGCTGGAATACTTAACTTTAATCCATAATTGGTGAACATCGCTCTTGATGATACATGAATTACAAGATCAATAGCAAATGATAATGGCGCCTTGCTAGGTCGTAGCAAATGACGTAGCTGAAGGCTATGCTAACTATCGTCTCGGCAAATGAGAACGTATTTTGTCAGTGAACCATCGCTAGCAAAGTCGGCTGTACAACTGGGGCGAGTGCTAGGATGTCTCTCTAGACCTGACAGTGGCGACACGCGGGTCCGACGTATACTACCGGACCGCGGCCGATTTAAAGGCTACCACCTAGCAAGTGTGGTGTCTGGCGGTGACACCACAAGAACAGTGTCTGAAATAAGTGACACTTCAACACGAAAAGTAGTCTACTTCGCATATTTTCATACGCTTATGTCGTATGGTATTATTTTTTGGGGTAATTCTTCTGATCAAAGTGGGTATTTTTGGCTCAACAACGGGCTGTTCGAGCTGTATGTGGTGTAAGTTCGAGAACCTCTTGTCGACCCCTATTCAATAGTCTGGGAATTCTGACATTGCCCTCACAGTATATATTTTCTTCAATGTCGTTTGTTGTTAGCAATATTAGCCTATTCCCAAGAGTTAGCAGCTTTCACTCAGTTAATACTAGGCAGAAATCAAATCTGCATGTGGAATGCACTTCCTTGACTCTTGTGCAGAAAGGAGTGCAGTATTCTGCTGCATCCATTTTCAATAAGCTACCACAAGAACTCAAAAATCTTAGCAGTAGCCCAAACTCTTTTAATTCTAAACTGAAGAGTTTCCTCATAGCTCACTCCTTCTATTCTGTCGTGGACCTCCTGGAAGAGCTAAAAAATTAAGCAAATTCCAGTGTTACAGTGTTGATTTTCTTTATTTAAACATACGACTTGTTACCTAAATATATTTTTCTTATATTTCATTTTATCTGTTTCTAATATCGTGTTATAATTTCATGTATTGACTCGTTCCATGACCATGGAGACTTCTCCTTAATTTGGTCCCACGGAACGATAAATAAATAAATAAATAAATAAAAAAGTCACAAACATCTGGAGCACCATTCTCCCTTATGATCTCCCTTGTATCTGATACTGGGACGTTAGTAAATAACGATGTCACATCGAAGCTAACAATGTCACCTGCAGATATCTTCAGTGTGCGTATAATTTCTAAACAAATGTTTTGAATCTTTTATAACAGTATTTGTTTTACCAACTAGATGTCTCAGTTTGCCAGATAAATGACGTGCTGAAAAATAAGTCGTCCAGTTAATTCCACTGACTATAGGCCTCAAAGGAACCAATTCTTCATTTATTTTCGGTAGTCCATACATTCTGGGTGAGACAGGTATTCGAGGTGTTTGATTCTTTGTAATTGAGCTATCCAGTCTGGAGTCTGATATCAGGTTTTCACTTTACGAACGATTCTGTTCGTCGGATCGCTTTCTAACTTGGGATACACAGGATAAGCTAATAGTTGTTCCATCTTCCTGTGATGATCCACAGCGTCCAAATCGGATAAGGAGAATGGTACTGTTGTTTTGGACGACACTGTCGCTAACAATCACGTAGGCACAATGAAACAGAAAATGACGTTCATGCATTAAACAATGTTAAGAAGAAATAATCTGTACATAAGGTATCCTTAAAAAGGAAAACTGATTTATAATAATTTCCTGGACACATACATGCCCTATGAGTGTTAGCTACCAAGACAAAAACATGTAATCGTGAATTTCGTCTGTACACAACAGCTCACTATGTCAATAATCTGACCGAAGCACATTGTGAGTGTATTAGCGATTGCAGCAAATTTCTAAAGTTTTCATACGTAGTGAGTCACTCCATGTAGACAAAGGCACGGAAAGAAAACATACCAAAAATCAGTCTTCACGTACTAGCACTGCCAACAACACAATATAACAAAGCTAGCAGCACGAATCAAATTGAGTCATTTAATCGCGACGTTATCTCTGGTTTTCGAAGAGATTTACTCCGCGCGCGTGTTAAGATACAACACTCTCTTTGGCAAACATCTCAGCCACCTCTCATCTTAAACCCACTTTTGAAAATTGAAAATTTGTGGTAAGGTCTTTTGGGACCAAACTGCTCAGGTCATCAGTCCCTAAGCTTACGCACTACTTAAACTAACTTAAACAAACTTACGCTAAGGACAAGACACAGTCACACACCTTTCAATTAGATGGTCGTTATAAGGTATTTTCTATATAGTGGGGAGTATCTCACCAAATATTTTATCTCTGTTGGTTGTTTAATTCGATAAGTCCATATGCGAACATTATTGTTAAAGGGATTTCTGTGTCTTATGATGTTTACCAGTTGAAATGTATAGGCGCTTAATTGATTTGTAATAGCATTTATTGCTATTCCTTTATGAATACCCAAGCCAGTGTAATCATTTTGGGATAGATAACATAGGTGTTTTACGTTACTCTTTTATAAATAAATTTCTTGGCCCGCCACTTTGTGCCATATGACTGCATTATTACATAGAATGTAAACTGTCAACAAATGTAAAATGATATTATTGCTATGATTACAATTATTTTCTCTCGAATTTATTATTTCTGACAAAGCAAAGAAAATGAAACGTGTTACTGTATTTTCGCTCCTACTGTCTCAGCTCTCGTGTAAATAGAATACATGAACAGTAGTTTGTTGGGATTCATGTCAAAGATGGTGACATTAGTAACAGTTAAGGTAGTTTGAAGTTCGACGTGTGCTGAAGTAAAGCAATTTCTTGCTTTTTTATGTACTTGAAACGGCATGGAGCGTGGGAGACGGGGAGTGGAAGGTGCCGATGGTTTTACTGGACAAATTTGCGCTCATCATTTATTAAAAGAAACCAAATCATAGTTTACACACCATAGTGAGAGCGATTTAAGCCTGGGTGATTACAGTAGTTCGATCTTAAAATATATTAGATCGCATTTGACTGTAAGACATCAATTCTTTATCTTACAACTTATATCAAAATATAGGGCTATACCCTTTCACGCTAATTATACATAAATAACATAAGAAACTTAGCCATCCATTTACTATTAAGATGCAATGATGCATCAAAGATGTTAACAAAACTGAATGCTAGTGACTAAACCTAAAACACAAAAATATTATGACAAGTACATAAATTTAAAATAACAGCAATTTCGTAATCAGTGATATCTTATCGCGAAATACATTTATTAGCAATCAGAAAATAGTTAAAATCGATGTCAACCCAAAATCTCTACGCCAAAGAAAACACGAGTGCTTGGAACGTACATCAGTTAACCCGAGATACATCAAAATGCTTACATACGTTGGCGCAGCTGGCGCACTAAACTTCTATAGAATCAAATGGTAGCATCTTGAGTACAACGGAATGTACCAAATAATCTGATATAAAACGTGAGCACTACCAGTGCAACAAATACTTAAGGGTGACGGAATAGCGGAAACCTTCACAACTAAATGTCTTAATAAAGCTTGACAGTACTATGCAGCACTAGAAACACATGATTAGAGACACAGGTACACAAAAGATAACTCACACGTAACACTAATTTTAATAAACGGGAGCGGACGAGAACAAAGCTTCACGTGGCACAATAGACCACCCTCACTTACACGAAGGATTAACAAACTGAAATACCCAATTTAACGACGCTATTTCACGTGCACCAGAAACACTAACCAACACGACTCAGTGGGAGACACGTACATTATCTAAGAGAGAGCGAAGTACCCAAAAAACACAGTGCCTTATGAAGCGTGATGACTCACACAACAACGTCGTTCACACACATGATCGACCTCTTGCAGCCTCAGATGATCACAGTGCCCATTTCCCAGGGTGCCTTCCTCCACACACACACAGCAGCGCTACGACAACAAGCAAGCCGATTAAACTAGATTCTGGTGACTCCACAGCGTCCATCTGGGCGCCATATTCGGTACTCGGCATCGAGGCCGTCAGTATGAGTGCGATGCCCTATCATCCACAACTGCCATGTGGCCGCCATCCTTTGTGCACTGTACCAAAAAGTGACAGACAGAGAAACAGCCTACAATTAATGCGCGCATCTCTGGGCTGTCCTCTGTGCTCAGCGGTCATGGTTACATCTGCAGTACATAAACTGGCAGCTGCCCAAGGCAGGATCGTTTGTTCCCTCCCTCGTTTCATAGGCATCACTGAGAGCGCACACCAGCCAAAGCTGCTTCATTTCTGCCTTTTTCAGAGATAACAAGGGCCATATCAGACTCGCGGCAAGCCTCTGTGACATCGGTAACCAGAGAGTGTCATACACAGAGCAGACAGAGAGCAGAGCTGAATAATACTGTGTGTGTGGCGTGATAGTGTCACTGCCGTTGTATAAATACTCTGTGTTGCTATAGTCAGTGGTGACAATAACGTTATTTAAAATGTCTTTAATGACTGTGAACCCAATGCATGAGAAGTTAATCAACTTTCCAGCTGAATATTGACCGTGTTGTATCTCAGGCTCTTTACTTAGTGGTTGGAGACTCGTTTCTGCGTCAGCAGGAAATGTTGCCACCGGCTGACGCAAGAAGACTTAGAGGGCTGAAGCAAACTGAAGCCAGCAAGGTGGCCGGCCGCGGTGGTCTCGCGGTTCTAGGCGCACAGTCCGGAACCGTGCGACTGCTAAGCCAGCAAGGTGGCCGGCCGCGGTGGTCTCGCGGTTCTAGGCGCACAGTCCGGAACCGTGCGACTGCTACGGTCGCAGGTTCGAATCCTGCCTCGGGTATGGATGTTTGTGATGTCCTTAGGTTAGTTAGGTTTAAGTAGTTCCAAGTTCTAGGGGACTAATGACCACAGCAGTTGAGTCCCATAGTGCTCAGAGCCATTTGAACCATTTTGAACCAGCAAGGTGTACTTTAGCAAGAAGCTGCTAGCGGCCTCTGCAGACGCACCAAGAATCGCTGCCCTGGTCTCTCAGTGGCGGAAGTTACCATATAACTAGCTTCAACGACAGCAGCCTAATGTCTAACACTACTGGCACAGCTGAAGTATGGAAGCAGGCACCCATTCACGTTAACAAGCCACTTCCTTGGTCTATACGGAGGAATGGTGGCTCGGCAAAACAGTGCTGCGTGGAACTGCCGTAAAAGCTACCAGTTTGGGTAATGCCGTGTCTGTCACCGCCAGCAGCTAGCTGCCAGAGGTACTCCACGCCAGTCAGCGACCTAAAATGCTTCACGTAGCTGCCGTTACTAGATTCTGCTTTCGCTAGCTGCAGAACAAGTGGATGCACTTAGACCTGATGCCGCTGTGAGTAGAAATGGTGCCCCACAGCTGGAGGAGAGTCTGCTGACCGAGCGAGGTGGCGCAGTCGTTAGACACTGGAGTCGCATTCGGGAGGACGACGGTTCAATTCCGCGTCCGGCCATCCTGATTTAGGTTTTCCGTGATTTCCCTAAATCGCTCCAGGCAAATGCCGGGATGGTTCCTTTCAAAGGGCACGGCCAACTTCCTTCCCCGTCCTTCCCTAATGCGATGAGACCGATGTCCTAGCTGTCTGGTCTCCTTCCCCAAACCAACCAGTCTGATGGCCAAACAATAGGACTCCATCTTGACTGCCTTGGAGTCTATGGTTTATGCCTGGGACCGACTAGTTGTCGAGATGTCACACGCCCTGTGAAGGCACTGCATTCTATGTTATGGTTCATGGTTCATAGGTAAGGTGCCTCCTACACTGAGCTGCACATCCACACCAGTAAACGTGACTGATTTCTGCGGTGAATGTCGTAGCTGTGTGCTGGCCATCAGCCTGGGATCTGATGCCGTTATTCTTCGCTCACCAGAGTGCTGTCAACACTACTCCACAATATTGCTACTGACTTACTGGGATGATGCTTTGAGTGTAACCTCATTTTTGAAGGCCGCATGCTGAGGTCTGTGCTCCCTCCATATTTCAGGGTTAGCATGCTTCCTGGGTGTTGATCGTAGCAAGACATCACAGCTGCTGTATCTTACAATCAGGAGATACATCCTACAGTCGCGTCCCGGGGCGCTGGGGTCAAGTCAAGAGCAAAGGAAAGGGCACAGAGTAAGGGTGGGTGGTCCAGTTTATATCCATAGTCGTTAGAGACACAGACCTACAACATTTATTCCTTGCGTTGAATGCACAAACTTAAAAAATGTCTCGGGGTGGCGGTGGGCGGCCGGACGCAATCGGACGATGAAAAGAAGTGCTCGCACCTCGTCAGCGTGCCACGGCCGCGTGCTTTGCCGACGGCAGTGGGCAGACAGGAAATTGTCGCCTGCCCGATCACTCTGAGCTACGATATGGCTCCCACCACAGCCCTCGCGAAGGCATCCCTCAGTTTGCTGAGGTGAAGAATACCGACTGTGATCCACGAAGACTAGGGCCTGGTCATTCATCATGGATTGACCAAGACTGCAGCAGATGTGCGTCAGTCGGCCGGGGGACTGCCGCAACATGCCATGCCTGGTCAGAGTGGAAATGACAGTTCGCAGATCATAGAGGAGCAGGGTTAGCCGCACAACTGTCTTCTCACCCACAATGTGTCAGTAGACAGCAATGTCAGACCACGGCTGAGGTATGCATCAGGTTGGCTCGGTGCTGAAGTAGGTAACAGGCAGACCACAACTTGTGGTGGTTTCACTGAAACCAGAGAGACAGGGACAGAATGACAGCATGACTGAATTCCCATTGATCAATAATTCAAGAACAGTCTTAATCGCATCTATTATTGTTATAATACCGCCAACCGGTTTCAACCCGACGTAGGGGTCACCTTCTGGGCGTTTACACCATTGGTCGACTGGTGGTGGTGTCAATCCCGTCTACATAACGCCAGGAAACTATCAGACGCCCAGAACATGACCCCGAAGTCGGGTTGAAACCGGTTGGCGTTATTATAACAATAATAAATGCGATTAAGGCTGTTCTTGAATTATTGATTAATCATACTAATCGCTGCTTCTCTCCACAACCAAGTTGTCCAAAAATCAATGAATTCCCATTGAACTACGAACGCCTCGGCCTTACGTTGTGCGTCTGGGTGTAAGAGCGCATTTGCCGTCGCTTTCGGTCCCCTCAGCACTGTTTGCCTCACTGTGACAGTTTAGTTGCTATTCTGAGTCGCCGAGCTCAGGTCTTTCTGTCTGCGTTTGACTGTGCATCGGCACTCTGGCGCTGAAGTTACGTCGTGCTGCTCCACATAGCCTTGATGTGTAGCATTGTAATATCTGCGTTTCTGCCTTCCTCGCTCGGAGGTTGTGTGGCAATTCTCGTCCGATGCCCTAATGTCTTTTACATAGGCCGTAGGTCTAGTTGACTTTCCGATTGGCACAATGGCCCAGAGCTAGCCTGCTATGAACTCCACTGGTAAATCTTTTTAAAAAATTAACGTATATAATAAAATTATTCTACTGCGCAACACTATTGAGAACTGCTGCTATTTCTTATCTGTGGACATCCGCCTGGTTTCATGAACCAACTACACTGCCAGTCAACTCGCCATGCCATTTCATCCTGTAGCGGGTTGCCTAACTCCATCTACCACCTTCATCCACTCTGCTATAGCTGGCATCGGAATTGTCCCCTTGCCACCGGCGTCAAAGTGGCTGACTCTGACAACGTGAGGCAGGAGTGGTCCAGTGGATTGGGACGACATTGACAGCCACGACATAATGCACTTGGGTGAATGCAGTAGTTAGTTTTCATATGTGTCTAAGTGTTAATCACGAGTAGTCACTCAGGCGAAGAAACTGAATTAAATTGTTCAAATGGGTCTGAGCACTATGCGACTTAACTTCTGAGGTCATCAGTCACCTAGAACTTAGAATTAATTAAACTAAACTAACCTAAGGACATCGCACACATCCATGCCCGAGGCAGGATTCGAACCTGCGACCGTAGCAAACTGAATTACAGAGAGAAGTGTTGTGACGAAGTTACGCTGAGGTGTCTTTTCGCCATTCCATTTTATTTCTCCTCTTGTGTTTCCATATATTACATGAAGGTTGCATATAGCGAGGATCAAAAACAGTGGCTGTTACCACTCAGGAAGGAGTACTGAGAGCAGATACTGCAGAGCTCCACAGGAAGTAAAAGGCTGTAAAAAAAGGCCAGAGTCTTGTCCAGTGTAGCCGCTCCTGCCCTAGCTTCTACTGCCGTTGACATTGTTAATCAAGTCCAGAGTTTTATGTACAGCGAGAAAAATAGAAAAATGAAGGTAGTTAAACGTGGGAAGCCTTCTGCAAATTATGAAGATATTGCTCATTATGAGTGAATTTTCTTTCTTTGTCATCTTTCTTTTCTTCTGCTTTATTTAGTCTGTACAGAAATCTTTGATGGTTTAGAATATTTGTTGTTTTGTATTTTACAGTATGGAATGTAACTGTTTCCTCTTTTATTATTATTGCTACACGAATCTCATTTAATTGAGCATGCAATAGTGTCAACTCATGTTTAATCTTCTCTGTAATGGTTTTGTGAAATACGCTGTGTGAAACCAAATGTAATTGGCAGAACTGTCCTATGAACCATGATGCGAGAGTGATATCGATAGCTGGCATCTGCGTTGTGAATTGTGCTAGACAGAAGCGCACGATAATTTATGGCCAATTTCTCATTTTTCGATCACGGTTTAAACTAAATTTCAACGTGGAAAAATAAAACAAATGATTTATTTATTTATCGTATGGCATACATCACAGTCCTTTTGCATTCTATGCATAGGATAGTTACAGATTGACATCAAGACATTTAATATAATCCATTGCCTCCTCTGTTGCAGCGAGGAAATTGTTGAAAGTTCCCTTGTAGGCTCGAATCGGACATTCTTTCACTATGTGTCGGACTGTCGCAGCTTACTTTTGGTATCGTTCCTCATTTATAGAGGGTGTCAGCACATCTTCCGTGGCGAATACGTATGCAGTTTAGAGTTTCCCACAGTTTGCATGACTGGTTAAAGCCAAAGGGTTTCTCAGCTGTCATGAAACTTTGGCATTTTCTTGGTCAGTGCCGGCCAGAGTGGCCGTGCGGTTCTAGGCGCTACAGTCTGGATCCGAGCGACCGCTACGGTCTCAAGTTCGAATCCTGCCCCGCCCATGGATGTGTGTGATGTCCTTAGGTTAGTTAGGTTTAATTAGTTCTAAGTTCTAGACGACTGATGACAGAAGTTAAGTCGCATAGTGCTAGAGCCATGCCATTTGTTGGTCAGTGTTCTTGCCAGTGTTCTTTCCACAGATTGTCGACATCATAGTTGGAGTTCGTCATCTCTTTAGCAGAGAGTAATGCTGGTCTTCTCGATTTAAGTCTTCTGCGCTCCAAGTCAGCTATGTCCCTCTGTATAGGCAGCTGTGGGTTATTAGTTACCTTGTTGAACTCACTGAGAAGAGCTATTTCTCGCCGCATTTTGGGGTGGTATGTGGCTTAGGGCTGGCAGCCATACAGTGGGTGTAGATTTTATTGTGCCACTGATAATGCGTATGGTGTCATTTAGTACCACATCAATCCTGCTTGTATGCGGTCTGTTAATCCACACAGGAGCGCAGTATTCTGCCACCGAGGAGACAAGCCCAACTGCTGATGTGCGGAGTATGCTTGCTGTGGAGCCCCAAGTGGTGCCGGACAGTTTCTAGTTGATGTTTCTTGTCCCCATTTTATCTGCAGCCTTTGTCAGGTGTTCCCTGTAAGAGAGCGTCCTGTCCAAAGTGACTCCTAGGTATTTAGGGTAGTTGTTATGAATAAAGCATTTCCCTTCAAAGATGACATTAAGCTCTCTTCTTGCTGAGTGCTTGAAAAGGTGGAAGCATGATACTTCAGCCTTAGGCGGATTCAGCTGCAGTCTCCATTTGCGGAAATAGCCACTCAGCAGCTTCAAATCGGAGCACAAGGTGTCTTCAGTAGCTTCGAATGATTCACGTTGTGCAGCTATAGCAAAACCGTCTGCATAGCCAAACTTCCCAGATTGTGTGTTTGGTATGTCAGACGTATAAAGATTGAAGAACAATGGAGAAAGAACTGAGCCTTGTGGTAGCCCATTGTTGAGAATTTAGGTAGAGCTCATTTGTTCTCCAGTAATCACTTGAAAAGCTCTCCCAGCAAGCATGTTATCGACGAGTCTGCTGATGTTGCTGCATGGGATTATTTGTATGAGTTTGTACAGCAGGCCTTGTCTCCAGACAGTGTCATAGGCTGCTCTCAGGTCTATGAATGCAACTGATATATTTTTTTTCTTGTAGCCTGCTTCTATATGTGTTGCCAGGGAAAGTACTTGACCAGTGCAACTTATATTGGGTCGAAATCCTGATTGTTAGCCTGAAATTATTCCAGTATTTTTGGTTCAGTCTGTCATACAGTAGTCTCTCGAGCAGCCTTTATATGACACTGAGCAATGTGACTGGTCTATAACTCTTCGGCTGATCGGTTGGTTTTCCTTCTTTAAGCAGTGCAATGATCTTTGAGTTCTTAATTTCCTGTGGTATGTTCCCTGTTGTCATAATATTGGAGTAAAACTTTGTAAGCCATTTCTTGGCATATTCCCCAAAGTGAAGAATGTATTCTGGGTGTATTCCATCCAATCCAGGTGCCTTTACCGCCTTAACACTCTTCAGCGCTTGTGTGGCTTCATTGGTGGCAAATTTCGAGGAATACTGGTCCAAAGGTGTGCTGTTTTTCTTAAGAACCCTAAGTTCAAAGCGTATTATTCTTGTATGTTTCTTGTCCTTTGGCACTCTAGATGTTGCCCGTATGTGAGCTGAAATCCTATTTGCTGAAATCTCTGTTGAGTTATCATGCAGTTTGTTAGCTCCACCTAGATTTCAGAGGAGAGACCAGGCCTATCTACTAGATGTCTTGAAATCAAGCGACTCAGCGGTTTCAGACCATTTCTCTCGCCGTGCATTGTCTAGGCTGTGCAGCAGGTCGTCTGCAATCTCAGGGTCTTCGCTCTAAAGAATATCTGATATTTATTTTCGCACTCTTTGTCCGATCTTGATATATATGTTTACGGAACCCCCTTGAGACAGCAGCTTTCGCTGCACTTTTAACTGCAGTTATGAGTCTGTCATAATTATTCGCTGTGGGGTGAATCCATTCCAAGCTCTTATTCAATTTTTCCACGTAGATATCCCACTTTGCCTTTCTGAAGTTCCACCTTGGGCGTTGTTATAGTTGAATTCTTTTATCTTGGCGGCTCGCGCATGCCCGCCCAGACGCGGGAGATTGCTGCGTTGCCAGTTGCACACGACGCACGCGCCAAGAGAAGCAGCGCTATAGTATAGTTCGCAAGCTTACGTTTAGGGGGGCAGCGCGCAGTTTATGAAGTAAAGCCACCACGGCCGCATTAACCCTTTCGCTGCTACAGAGACGTGCTCCCCGCATTCCGCGCTGTGCACGATTTTGTCACTGCACTGCTCGCCTGTGCTGACACATTGTGTTTCCGACTGCTTTGACACACTTATCATTCGATTCCACAAAAACTATTTGACCCAAAAATTAGATTTTTACACATCTTCTTGACTGATACCTTCCCCCCACTTCCTTTGACTGATTTAAGTGCTTTAAAATAAAGCCAAACGCGCCCGGTGTAAATAAAACTTTTATTACAGTCGCGAAAGAGGGAATATTTATCAATAGTACATACGACACCTATGTGGTACTTAAATTAAATGAGGTACTGTTATACAGTAAATTTTATATGAAATTTAGGTACCTTGTCCACATTTCATTCTCAACATTGTGGCAACTAAAATCGACCATACGGAAAGTATACGCTATGGACTTTTACCTCTGCAAACTCTTCAAAATTTCGTGTAATGGTTTACTACATTTAATGCTGCACAATAACTGGGTTGAACATCGAAACAAAATTAAGTCATTTATGGGGGGAAGGTATCAGTCAAGAAGATGTGTAAAAATCTAATTTTTGCGCCAAATAGGTTTTGTGAAATCGAATGATAAGTGTGTCAAAGCAGTGGGAACACCATGTGTCTGCACAGGCGATGACAAAATCGCGCACAGCGCGGAATGCGGGGAGCACGTGACTGCAGCAGCGAAAGGGTTAATGAAGAGACAAAGCACTAGAAATTTCAAAAAATTGCATTCAAACGAATAAAATTCGTGAAGTAAGACACTTCCATATTGTTTTTAAATAAAGAAAATATTTAGCATCACACAAGGTTTGAAGTCTTTACCTTTCACTTACCAAGTCAACGCCTTAACCGTTACGCTTTTTTTTTTTTTTTTTTTTTTGTTCGCTTTCGTTCATTGTATCTTCTCGGGGCGGACGTCGTAAGACATCCGTTTAAGTTCGTTGTTGATCGATTAACTCAGTTTTTTTATTACAGAGAGCTGCTAACCCTCTGACTGAACACGCTGAGCTACCGTGCCGGCATTAGAGTAGCTCATCAGGTAGCACCTCTTCGTAAGGACTCTAATAGGTCACGCAAAATTCTGACAAACACTGTTGGTATGCCTATGAATAACTCGCCCTTCGTCAGAGTACAATAGGAAATAAACAATTACCGCTGTTCTTTATTGCGAAAAAGCGGTTTGTGAAATTGATACAAACACCTTTCCTTGCTATCGCCTGAATTAAGAGTCTTATTGCTTGTTTGGTTTAATTAATTAATAGAAAATGAAGCAATTGGTATAAAGAATGGTTTTCCAAACTTTCAAAAAACAAAGTCTGCTATCAAGACATTGCTTTTGTTCTATTACTTTATTTATGACTGAACGTTTCTAAAACTGAAGGCAATCGTCCGTGCTCTGCTCTGCAGTCGAGATATGGCAACGTCGTTCTCTGTTCATTGGCTGACTGTATTTTTTGACGTCAGATGCGCAGAACGAACCTAAACTCGGCCTCCAACATAAATGACGCGCACTTTAGTGGGATATTGATTCCCATTTCAATCAAGACCGGGCTATGAGGGAAGTCTATTAATACACATCTTCTAGTTCTTAGTGGTGTATGGTTATTGCCAGTCGTCACAAAGCATAAATCTGAATTATATTCCTGTCTCCAAGCTGCTGACCTAAATGTTCCTTGGTCCTTTGGGTCGAAAACTAGTAACAGGTGGTTACTCCCTGCCCAGTTAGTAAGAGCCTCGCCGTTTCCATCAGCTGTTCTATATTTCCACAGAGGGTGGTGGCTATTAAAATCCCCCACGTATATTGCTGGGTGTGGCAGGTACGGCAGGACATCTTGAGGCCAGGGAATGGTTGGTGGTTTGTACGCATTGCTCGCTCACAGATCTTGTATCTTCACAACAGCTTCATGTACTTCGCCACGCACTGTTGCCGAGCACAAGAGGAAATCTCCTATCGATGATCGCACAAACGTAGCCACGCCATAAGCACGATGATACGCTGCGCCAACTACGTTGTAGCCTGGAATCATGGTTCAGATGGTTCAAATGGTTCTAATGCCTCTGAACACTATGGGACTTAACATCTGAGGTCATCAGACCCCTAGAACTTAAACCTAACTAAACTATGGACTCCACACACATTCATGCCAGAGGCAGGATTCGAACCTGCGACCGTAGTGGTCGCGCGGTTCCAGACTGAACCTGCCCGGACGGCCACTGGGCTGCTCCACTTCTCTTTTTTCTACGTGACAAGCTCTGCCAATAATCTCGCCACGCCATCGCAACCCATCGTCCAGATCCACCGGTTCTTTGGACAGCTGATAGCAACTTCTACACCAGAGAAAGAAGATGCTATGTCAATGAACTGAATGTTGGATTTATCAGCAAGTATACGCTGTTGCATTAGGATCGGTGTGTTTGGGGTAGATGTGGTAGCAATTTGTGTGTTACTATAGTGGGAAAGTACCACACATGTTTTAGCTAAGAACTTTTTTCATTTAGGAACTTCAGTCTAGACCTCATTGACTCAACCCTCTTTTAAACCACGAGTCAAAATATTTGTGTACTCTCCAGACAAGTTATTGTCAGCCTGTGATAACAGCTTTTCAGAGCTGGGCCACGTGGCATGTGGCCGTAGGGGAGGCTGTGGTTCTGAGTAGCTCATCAAGTGTGTAAGTTCCGGAAAAAATGAACCTGAGTCGTCGCGTGTGTACCAAGAAACGCAGTATACTAGAATTGGTCTCCGTTAGGGAGCATGCGTTTTAATTGGTCACATACTTGCCATGAAGTAGACAACGCAACTGCCTCTTTGCATTAGAAGCTGTGCCAAATATGATACGTGTGGGAACACAAAGGCCCCGTACAGACAACGTGCCGATCCCGCACATAGAGAAATGCTGGTTCTTTTGCCAATGGGTAAGCCAGATCCTCCTTTGAATATTTGGCGGGTGGGGGGGTCAAATTACCAAACGCCAGTCCCTCTGTGTTCTGCCTGATTACGATCCATCCGGACACGAGCATGGACCTTGTGTAACAAGAAACGTCATTTGTCCGACCAAGTGATAAGTTTGGATTGATCCACGGTTCAATGGCGACGATACCGAAACCATTTGTATGATGATGTCGTTCAGTCAACATGGGAACATCTAGGGAGTCATCTGCAGCGAATCACCATGTTGTACAATGTGCGCGGAACACTATGTTCGGAAATCCTTCTGACTGCACCACCGTTTTACTATGTCGTCACCTGAGCCACGGATCTTGGCCTATCCTTCTTTCCAGAGGGAGCAACCTTCTGTCTCCCACACTCTGGGATGAAACCTGCACGTTCAACGCTTTGTCCCTACTCGTGAATTCTCCGTCCATGCTCCATACACGCTCATGGCAGTAGCATTACTTTTCTTCCCGCTTCATGCGCCAGTAACATCTCAAGGGGATGTTGAATCTCTCGAGGGGCAGTGGTCTTACTGTTCTGGCTCATGATTGTATGTTCCTGAATACACAGTTAGTCTGGGAAAACCGCAATAAACACTTGAAGTTTCTCCAGAGAGAACAAACCTGTACATATTTTACTGTTATCCCAACCCCCTTCTCTCATCAACGACTCTCTGGGGTTGTCATGACACTCTGCAGTTTGCTGCTGATATGCTCCGCCACAGCAGACTGCTTCTACGAATAGATACACAAAACACTTAAGTGAAAAAGTGGGGAAGGCGAATATCACGTTACGAAATGCTTCGTGGATAGATATACCCGTGCACAGACATTCTCTGTTGTTAACATAGACCGCAAACAGGAATGAATGATTAAGGAAAAGCTGGACCACAGTCTCAATAATGTTCACAGCTAATTAATACGACTGTCTCTTCACTGTGCTCGTTCTAGGTTAATCGTTGATTTTTCCTCGGAACAGGACAAATGACAACGCCTGGAGAGAAACTGGTTGATTTATCGCTGAGTTTGATCAAATGGACGGAGGTGAAGGCGGTAGAAGGTACTAATAAGGAAGTGATGTGCTAGGATTTGTTTAGTCACACCACGGAAGAAATGAAAAGAGCGCCTTAAAGCTAAGGGGAGCAGTTACAAATGGAAGAGAAATTGAAAATTCTTGAGGAAACCATATGCAGGTGGTTGCAGGCTAAGAACTTCGTCCGGAAAATTATACCTGTAACGACATGAACGCTTACAAAAGTGTTTGTTGCAGTATATCCTGTAAGGTACCTGAATTGCTCCTTCACGTCCTCTCCAGCAGCTGTAGCGCTGAACTCGCAAAGTTTGTGTAACGACAAAAACTGTTTATTCATGGTACATCTGCCTTAGAGGAGAAGGCACGTTTGTTCGAGGGCTAATGAAGAAACCAGCTGAGGCGTGTTTAATGGCTACGTAGATAGTCACGTTCGGGTGACAAGTTAAGTTCTTAGATAATGCTATTTACTTGGGGGGTGCTTATAAGTTCCGTGACAGACTACACGTTCTCGTAGTTCTGGCCTCCACTTTGCTCGGTGAGTAAGAGGGTATACATTAGCCTCCTTTAGCATGATTTCAGCTGAAGAGAAACATCTTTGGAATAAGCAGACTATATATTTCGTGTACCATTTAACAAATGTGACACACATTTTCTTCCTAGAAAAATAACGTACTGCGGAATTGCCAACGTTAATTGTTCACTTCATCCTCTTCCGAATCTGGCCAACTATGAGCGACGGAGTACTTGACGTTCATTGGTCATTCTCTTTCTCTCTTCCCAGAGCCTCTCATTTCTTTCACATCTTTGCTTTCTCTCTTCCTCGGAAAAGTAGCGTGCGGACCTCCTCGTTAGCGGTTTCTTTCCAGATGGTTTTACGCTGTTGACTTTGTTTTAGACGTCTTGTCTGGTTTGTATCACCTCTTGTGTAATATCAGTGTCTTGCGTCTCTCTTACACTGACTTACAGATGGGCATCAATAATATGATGTAACTGAAGATCTTTTTGCTCAGCTGGTGTATGCCCATTTTTACTGGGTGTTCATAAAATTTCAACCACCGGTTCCGCATTGTCTCCCTTAATGTTTGGGTGTACTTGTAGAACTCCTCGTTTTTCCTATTCTCCCAAGTTCCTATAATAGTCTTTTGAGGTCCTAGATTTATCTGATAATTTTCCTTTTTTTCTTTTCCAGTTTCCAAATGTCCCTTTTTATTTACAACAAGACACCACGAAACATAGAGTCCTTATGGTTTTACAATAAATTCTAGTGCCTCATCTTGGTCTTCTGGGATATCGTTCGTCTATTGTGCCTGTTCTACTTTAGCTCTAACCAGTGTGTTCACCATGGGATAGGAGTCGAACCAGAGGGCACTGTTGTTCCTCCCCCGTAACATTATCCTAGATGACGGTCTGTGGGGGGGGGGGGGATGGCGGGTTGGTTGGTTGGTTTGGGGAAGGAGACCAGACAGCGTGGTCATCGGTCTCATCGGATTAGGGAAGGACGGGGAAGGAAGTCGGCCGTGCCCTTTCAGAGGAACCATCCCGGCATTTGCCTGGAGTGATTTAGGGAAATCACGGAAAACCTAAATCGGGATGGCCGGACGCGGGATTGAACCGTCGTCCTCCCGAATGCGAGTCCAGTGTCTAGCCACTGCGCCACCTCGCTCGGTGGGGATGGCGGGAAAATTACTCAGCTGGTGTTGGGCTGCTGGAGAGAGGAAGGAGTGTATTTCATTTATTTTCGATCAATTTATTTAGATACGGATTTCACATACTTTGCCGGCCGAAGTGGCCGTGCGGTTAAAGGCGCTGCAGTCTGGAACCGCAAGACCGCTACGGTCGCAGGTTCGAATCCTGCCTCGGGCATGGATGTTTGTGATGTCCTTAGGTTAGTTAGGTTTAACTAGTTCTAAGTTCTAGGGGACTAATGACCTCAGCAGTTGAGTCCCATAGTGCTCAGAGCCATTTGAACCATTTTTTTCACATACTTTATTTATTACACTGCTACAAAACACATGCTCTAATATGCTTAGGGTCACTCCAAACAGCCTACAGACCTGCAAACTACTGGTAAATTATGCAAATAACGCAAGTTAAACGCTCTGCAGACACTCATACAACTCTAAATTACCAAAATAATCCACTACACAGCACACAGACATGCAAACTACTCGTAAATAATGCAGTACACTGATGTGCAAACACGAAATCAAATCGTAAATTGTCAAAGTAATGCAGTACACAGCACACAGACCTGCTCAACTACTGGTAAATCACTGAAATAACGCATGTGTAACACTCTGCCAACAAGCTCACAACGCCTAAACAGCTGGAAATAATGTAGTGCACAAACACTCGTTGCAAAGTAACGATGGTTTTTAACTACCGTCAACATATCAGAGGCTCCATGGGTGCGCGTGCATTGACACCACTGCAAGCCATGTCTGGATGCAAGCCAGCATGAGCCATTGCTCTCACGCCACTACCGCCTACGGCAAACAGGTGAAAGTCGTCTCTGTTTTCGGGTATACAGTTAGAGTTCTTCGAGTGTTATACTGATGTCACAGAAATCCAAGGCGCGATCACGCTGGTCCCATACACGAGACGCCTCTGGGCAGCACATGTGTTTACTGTTGCTGATGTGATAGCAGTGGATACTGACGTCACAAGTCGCCCTATAGAAATCTGTTCCACAGTAGCACAGGGTGCATTGTTCTTACTGATCCTAAAGGGACATGCGAACTGCGTCTAGGCGTGCACTCGTACCCAGCGGCGCTGACACATCGCTGCGAAATGTTCATCCTTCTGTCAGTATAGGTCTCAGAAATGTTGAACTTTCTCCCCGCTAAAAGCCTTCATCATGTCTGTGCACGCTCATGAAAACACCGTAAATCATAAAAGAATTCTTGATGTTTGGAAAGAGAGCACTGTCTAAGCACAGATGGGGGGAAATCAGAACAATTATGCAAACAGAATTCGAAGCACTGTCTTACAGCAGAGAAAAATAATGGGAACTTTCGGTATTCTTTTTCTCAGAACATTCTGTAGACACCTTGGCTCCATCTTGTACAAATCAGTATGTACATGCTCCTACATACCCACACAAAGGATATGATGTGTAGCGTGCTGTAAACCACTGAATAACTAGAAACTTATCCCGTCTGCAAAGAGTTTTATATGAAAACTCGATAAATGTAAAGGAAACTGATTTTTCTACTCCCATATATCATTGTCGGTGATACAACAGATTTCAAACAGTCCCTGCATTTTACCAAGTCAACTAAGGTGTTTCTTGTAGTGGACTGTTAAGGCAGCCAGTCCACAGTGAAGTAGCCGAAAGGGCACGCGTCAACTCACGCCGTCTGGCGTTAAGTCTGGAACAGGATTCGTAATGAATGTGATAAAGAAAAGAACGTAGCTACTAGAACACTTAACTTTTATATTGTCCTTTGGTATACAGCATTCTGGATGATACAAGTGAGACTCTATCTTGAGGTACATGCAACGTTACAAATGGTTAATGGCGCCTTGCTAGGTCGTAGCCATTAACTTAGCTGAAGGCTATTCTAACTGTCTCTCGGCAAATGAGAGAAAGGCTTCGTCAGTGTAGTCGCTAGCAACGTCGTCGTACAACTGGGGCGAGTGCTAGTCCGTCTCTCGAGACCTGCCGTGTGGTGGCGCTCGGTCTGCGATCACTGCCAGTGGCGACACGCGGGTCCGACATGCACTAATGGACCGCGGCCGATTTAAGCTACCACCTAGCAAGTGTGGTGTCTGGCTGTGACACCACATTTCTCATGTCTAGGAAATCAGCCACCTGCTAGATGTACACACCACAATCGATGTTTCCTCAACTAAATGAAGGAACGAAATTTGCAGAAGCAGTCAACAGTACAATTTACATGTGATGGAATAATCGTCTAGCGCAAACACACATCCATATCGAATCTTCTCAAGTTTCCACACGATCACGAAAGCTCCCCAACACATACTAAGTACTAGTTTGCTATTCGTCCATCTAGAGGACCACACGCCTAAACGAGCTACATTCCTACACCCCAAAAGGCCTCTCCATTTGGACAGCTCCTGCTGTTTAAAGAAAACGTGAATCATTACCGCCACAGGTGCAGCAGGCCACGAACACATAGGCAGAATAGTCCTATGAAATCAGTCACACATATATTTGATCACTATACTTACAATTAAATGCTACGATTGCAGTCTCAGTTGAACGACATTCGACAGCGAGCGAAGTATCAGAAACACATCCTGTTAAAGGCTGCGGCTCTGGGAACAAGGCATATCTGTATCATTCTCATCACCTGACTTCCCTTTGCTATCACAGTATTCCACATCAAATACGTACCTTCCTCAAGACTGGACATAGTCATTTCTTTTGCACATGTCGGAATACAAGCACGTACTTTATAAGCCTGATGCTCAAAGCAATCCTATCACAAATCCCCTACTACTAAGTATAATACTTCGCCAATAAATGATTCCAGTCGTTATGTTATAATACTGACAGAAAATCAGTGATGGATGGACATGTCTCATACGTTTTCTTGCGAATGCTACCACTGTGTCTTAGAAAGAGAGGCATAGTAACTCAGCTTAGTCTGTTTCTACATGCGTTGCAGAAGGTGGTAGATATAGCTTTCTCCGACTTCCAATCAGTTCCGACTTACGCTGAAACAATCACATACGTAAATCTGCAGGAATGGAGGCAGTTGCAAGATGCATAGGGACTACATGAAAACCACATTGGAATTTTACGGTAGAAATATACACGCTCTCGTGAAAGGGATACTAAACAAAAGGAACTCAATCACAATAAACTCAACACGGCTGCACGTGTTTGATTAACAGTTCAACTGAACAATAGGCTACACTGTCCCTGGATTTTAACGCACTTTGTCACTCACGATAACAAACTATGGACGATGAAAGGAATCATTTACTTTGACTAGCTTTGAAAAACTTACGTAAGACACAAGATTAATTTCTCATCGAAAAGGCACACTCATCGCTAGTAGGTCCCAACCGTCTCGCGTCCCACGGAACTCTCCACGAGCAGTCGGTCTCCAACCGCACCTCGTACCTACGGAAATGGCGAGACGAACCCCCTATTGTGGTGCCAACGTATACGAAAGGCTCGTCCACGGCAAACAGAAACCTCTTTAGAATGAGATTTTCACTCTGCAGTGGAGTGTGCGCTGATAAGAAACTTCCTGGCAGAATAAAACTGTGTGCCGGACCGAGACTCGAACTCGGGACATATGCCTTTCGCGGGCAAGTGCTCTACCAACTCAGCTACCAAAGCACGACTCACGCCCCGTCCTCACAGCTTTACGGCCGCCAGTACCTCGCCTTCTACCCACCATACTTCGCAGGAGAGCTTCTGTAAAGTTTGGAGGGTAGGCGGCGAGGTACTGGCGGGCGTAAAGCTGTGAGGGGGCGGCGTGAGTCGTGCTTGGGTAGCTCAGTTGGCAGTCTGCGTTCGGCAGGGCAGCAGCGCGCGCGGAGTGATTTGTTTACTTCCTCGTCACAGCGCTTCTCAGTCGAACAAGCTGTAATGGCCAACTCTTACAGGAAGAACACTCTTAAGTTCACCTCAAACGAATACGCACGACCCAAAGCACTGGCCGTCGAACGCTTCCTACGCGAAGACTGGACGATCCCACGTTCCCCTTCAATGGTCAATGATAGAATGCATTTTGTTCTGATGGCGCGCCAAAGTGGAGCATGGCGCGGAAAGTATTCCTATTTTATTTCACTTCTCTTTTCTCCTACTCTTCTAAGTTTTTTTTTCTCCTTATACATGTTTATCCTTTTCACACATAGCTCTCTATCTGCAGCCTATTTGTTTTCTTTCTCCTGTGCTCAAAAAAAAAATGCTGCTGATGGTGAGACTGTATACTCATTTATGTTAACAAAAAACATAAAAAATAAAAAAGAAGGCCGTTGCGGAAACATATAAAAAAAAAGTTGGTAGAGCACTTGCCCGCGAAAGGCAAAGGTCCCGAGTTCGAGCCTCTGTACGGCACACAGTTTTAATCTGCCAGGAAGTTTCAGAAACCTCTTTGTTACCTGGTACGTGTTTCCTACGTTTACTGTTTTGATGCACGGGCAGACTACTACACTCCCACGGATCTACACACTGAAATCCTTGCACACTCTCATTCATACATTCAACTGATCGGACAAGAAGATAAGATAAGAAACATTGAAATGTGGCTCTTAAATGTATCAAACATGGGTGTGGGGCTCCGACAAGTACCAATAACCCAATTAAATGCTGAAATGAAATAATGATAGTACACTGTGGCCACCACAGCTGCTCATTGCATTCCCTTCCCTTCTTTACATCTGGCGTAACAGACCATTCGCGCCAACAACTGAGGTGCCAAAGGCAAACAAATGAAGCTGTGAGGTATAGCGAAATCGTGAAGAGGCTCATGCAGAGACCATTCACGTCCATGCCACGTCGAGTTGCTGTACTACACCGGGATAAATGAGGTTCGAGCCGTTATTAGGAGGCATCCTTTAACGTCCCCCTCACTTATCGACCTTAATGACAGTGAAAAATTAAACCGCGTGTACCTAATGGAAATTTGGGAAAAGCAATCGTCACCGAAGTCAATTTGTCGGTAAAGAGGGAAGAAAGGGTTACACCTAAATGAAAGGAAAAATGCAACTGAAATTGGTGAAAATTAATTTTGAGAAAAGGGTAAAATTATGAAGAAAGTAAATGTGCGGTCGTTACGCTAACAATTAATTGGCGTTAATTAGATATTTGAGATTTGGGGAAAATTACGGTCGCCAGTCCTATGGACAATTACTATAATAACTGAAAATGAAAGATTAATGCACATATAATTAGCACTAAAGGTGTGGCAACTGAAGGTTAACACGTGCTGTGTGAAAACTGAATGTTTGTCAGAAGTAATAAATTTCGCTACACTCTGACTTAATTTAGCAAAAGAATTAATAAAACCGGAAAATTGAAAGTTAATTTAGTGACTGAAATTAATAGTGAACTTCGTTTCTGAAGCACTACGAAATTCAATAAAATAAGGTTAGTCTTGGGCTACCTCAACAATCATTTCAAAGGCTACTTGAATCTACGCAATTTAGAAATAAGAGATTTAACTTTGAACTTGAATTAAATGATTCTGAACGATTAACAATAGTAAAATTTAGTACGTACCAAGCTGAGCTGCAGTCACAGGTAAGCTACAATATGGTAACAAAACTCGCACTCTTAATTTGCGCATGTGTAATCTAAATATTGTAGCCAGCTATGAATACTTTAACTGAACTTTGAGATTAAAGCAGTGAAATGGAATGGTATTACTTTAATGCTGGCGTCTGAATTTCAACGACACTCGGGTTCATTCCGGAAAAGGAAGGGACCCTGCTTGGTAATGCAGTTGGGACAATGAGCAACAAAGGTTCATGCTACGTTGCTGTAATTTTTGAAGTGCATTGAACAGTTTGAAAAGCTGAGGTCTGCCATACAGTTCTAAAACTTTACGTGCTTCCAGTCTTCTTTGTTGGTTGATTGAAGGTTTGAAGTCGTCGATTGAGGATATATATATATATATATATATATAAGGTACGGTCAAACTTTCAGGAAACATTAGTCACACACAAAGAAAGAAAGTATGTTATGTGGACATGTGTCCGGAAACGCTTACTTTCCATGTTAGAGCTCATTTTATTACTTCTCTTCAAATCACATTGATCATGGAATGGAAACACACAGCAACACAACGTACCAGCTTGACTTCAAACACTTTGTCACAGGAAATGTTTAAAATGTCCTCCGTTAGCGAAGATACATGCATCCACCCTCCGTCACATGGAATCCCTGATGCGCTGATACAGCCCTGGAGAATGGCGTATTGTATCACAGCCGTCCACAATACGAGCACGAAGAGTCTCTATATTTGGTACCGCGGTTGCGTAGACAAGAGCTTTCAAATTCCCCCATAAATGAAATTCAACAGGGTTGAGGTCAGGAGAGCGTGGAGGCCATGAAATTGGTTCGCCTCTACCAATCCATCGGTCACCGAATCTGTTGTTGAGAATCGTACGAACACTTCGACTGAAATGTGCAGGAGCTCCCTCGTGCATGAACCACATGTTGTGTCGTACTTGTAAAGGCACATGTTCTAGCAGCACAGGTATAGTATCCCGTATGAAATCATGATAACATGCTCCATTGAGCGTAGGTGGAAGAACATGGGGCCCAATTAAGACATCACCATCTATGCCTGCCCAAACGTTCACAGAAAATCTGTGTTGATGACGTGATTGCACAATTGCGTACGGATTCTCGTCAGCCCACACATGTTGATTGTGAAAATTTACAATTTGATCACGTTGGAATGAAGCCTCATCCGTATAGGGAAATGAGGATTGACACATTGTTGGATGAACCATTCGCAGAAGTGTACCCGTGGAGGCCAATCAGCTGCTGATAGTGCCTGCATACGCTGTACATGGTGCGGAAACAGCTGGTTCTCCCGTAGCACTCTCCATACAGTGACGTGGTCAAGGTTCCCTTGTACAGCAGCAACTTCTCTGACGCTGACGTTAGGGTTATCGTCAACTTCACGAAGAATTGCCTCGTCCATTGCAGGTGTCCTCATCGTTCTAGGTCTTCCCCAGTCACGAGTCATAGGCTGGAATGTTCCATGCTCCCTAAGACGCCGATTAATTGCTTCGAACGTCTTCCTGTCGGGACACCTTCGTTCTGGAAATCTGTCTCGATACAAACGTACCGCGCCACGGGTATTGCCCCGTGCTAATCCATACAGCAAATGTGCATCTGCCAACTCCGCATTTATAAACATTGCACTGACTGTAAAACCACGTTCGTGATGAACACTAACCTGTTGATGCTACGTACTGATGTGCTTGATGCTAGTACTGTAGAGCAATGAGTCGCATGTCAACACAAGCACCGAAGTCAACATTACCTCCCTTCAATTGGGCCAACTGGCGGTGAATCGAGGAAGTACAGTACATACTGATGAAACTAAAATGAGCTCTAACATGGAAAGTAAGCGTTTCCGGACACATGTCCACATAACATCTTTTCTTTATTTGTGTGTGAGGAATGTTTCCTCAAAGTTTGGCCGTACCTTTTTGTAACACCCTGTATATATATAGTAAAACAATTACAATATATAAAGACACAGAAATGTCATATCTTCAGGTAACAAAATAAGAAAAAAAATTATAGTGCAATAGATGGAAATAGGAGGATATACATTTCCGGTGTTGCAATCCCATTACTTTTATCACCTCACTGTACGCCTTTCTTACGGCATCACTTGCTCGCAACGCCACCAAGTGGGCTTCATTCTGGTGATGGGAAGGGGACTGTAATATTATGCTCCCGAGTCTGTACGGTGCCCACCTGATACCTTGCACTTACTGTGGTGTCTTTTGTTTTGACTTGCGATAAGAAGCAGAGCCCGCCATGTCGCCCTGGAAGCTGCCCCTGTTGGTGATGCTGGCCGCCGCGGTCTGCCTGCCCACGCAGGCAGCTGCAGCGGTGCCCGCGCCGCCCAAACCGTACCGCAGCTCGTCGTCCGAAGAGGCGGTCCACCCGGCGCCGCCCAAGGCGTCGCCCCTCCCAGTGCTTAGGCCGGTTGCTGCAGCTGTAGCTGCGCCACCCAACCCGGCACCCTTCGTGATGCACGTGCCGACACCGCAGCCCGCGCTCGCGGCGATCGACCCGACCCCCTACCTGTCGTGCAGCAACTGCGGACGCTTCAACTCGCTCGTCACGGCGCTCCTGCACGCCGTCTACGCGCTGCTCTTATCGCTCCTCAACGACGTCAACACTGCCCTGTGCTACACTCTGCATCTCGTCTACATCCTACTCTGCATAGTAAGTCTCTCTAGCTTCGAAAAGCTGGACCCAACTGACGGCTAAAGGCTAGAGGTAGATCATCATGATCCGAGAAGACCGCCTCAGTTTATACGAGATCTATTCGGAAAGTAAGGTCCGATCCGTCGCGATTTGGGAACCACAGCAAAAATGAAAAATATTATACAGTATTTTGAACAGTTATACACTACTGACCATTAAAATTGCTACATCAAGAAGAAATGCAGATGATAAACTGGCATTCATTGGCCAAATACATTATACTGGAACTGACATGTGATTACTTTTTCACGAAATTTGGTTGCATAGATCCTGAGAAATCAGTACCCAGAACAACCACCTCTGGCCGTAATAACGGATCTGATATGCTGCGGCATTGAGTCAAACAGAGCTTGGATGGCGTGTACAGGTACAGCTGCCCAGGCTGCTTCAACACGATACCAAAGCTCTCAAGAGCAGTGACTGGCGAATTGTGACGAGCCAGTTGCTCGGCCACCATTCACCAGACGTTTTCAATTGGTGAGAGGTCTGGAGAATGTGCTGGCCAGGGCAGCAGTCGAACATTTTCTGTATCCGGAAAGGCCCGTACAGGACCTGCAACATGCGGTCGTGCATTATCCTGCTGAACTGTAGCGTTTCGCAGGGATCGAATGAAGGGTAGAGCCACCGGTCGAAACACATCTGAAATGTAACGTTCACTGTTCAAAGTGCCGTCAATGCGAACAAGCGGTGACCGTGACGTGTAACCAATGGCACCCCATACCATCATGCCGGGTGATACGCCAGTATGGTGATGACGAATACACGCTCCCAATGTGCATTCACCGTGATGTCGCCAAACACGGATGCGACCATCATGATGCTGTAAACAGAACCTGGGTTCATTCGAAAAAATGTCGTTTTGCCATTGGTGCACCCAGGTTCGTCGTTGAGTACACCATCGCAGGCACTCC
Organism: Schistocerca nitens; assembly: GCF_023898315.1. Lineage (NCBI taxonomy): Eukaryota > Metazoa > Arthropoda > Insecta > Orthoptera > Acrididae > Schistocerca > Schistocerca nitens. The sequence continues at coordinate 52,918,298 of NC_064620.1, forward strand.
TCTCTGTGATGCAGCGTCAAGGGCAACCGCAGGCAGGGTCTCCGAGCTGATAGTCCATGTTAATGCAATGGTCGTCGAACTGTTCGTGCAGATGGTTGTTGTCTTGCATACGTCCCCATCTGTTGACTCAGGGATCGAGACGTGGCTGCACGATCCGTTACAGCCATGCGGATAAGGTGCCTGTCATCTCGACTGCTACTGATACGAGGCCGTTGGGATCCAGCACTGCGTTCCGTATTACCCTCCTGAACTCACCGATTTCATATTCTGCTAACAGTCATAGGATCTCGACGAACGCGTGCAGCAATGTCGTGATACTGCAAACCGCAATCGCGATAGGCTACAATCCGACCTTTATGAAAGTCAGAAACTTGATGGTACGCATTTCTCCTCCTTACACAAGGCATCGCAACAACGTTTCACCAGGCAACGCCGGTCAACTGCTGTTTGTGTATGAGAAATCGGTTGGAAACTTTCCTCTTGTCAGCACGTTGTAGGTGTCGCCACCGGCGCCAACATAGTGTAAATGCTCTGAGAAGCTAATCATTTGCATATCACAGCATCTTCTTCCTGTCGGTTAAATTTCGCGTCTGTAGCACATCATCTTCGTGGTGTAGCAATTTTAATGGCCAGTAGTGTAGTCGCCACTCCGACTTAGCCATTTATCGTAGAGTTCGGCTACTTTGCAATATCCTCGTCGTAGGAGGCAGCCGCCTTTGCTTCTCACAGATTCTCTACGCTGGTTTGCAGCTCGCTATTTGTGCCAAAACGTTGTTTTCATAACCAGTGGGTCATGTGATCAGAGGTGAAAGTCAGAGGGCCCATGACCGGGCGGCTTAGTGGATGATCAGATTCATCCCACTGAAAGCGCTGCAGGAGCGTCTTCATTCCAGGCGTCATTACATCGTCACTGTGCGCTCAGAGGTGAAACGAGAAACGTGACGCGGTCGACGGGCGTAATGCGTACACTGAAAAGCACATCTGTGCAAAAATTCATCGGATTTTCACCGTAGTTCTCAACTCACCACCGATCAGACTTTACTTTCCGAATAACTTTGGTAACATAATTATTTTATTGGTTATCGGTTTCTATGCACGAAATGTAGCATCTCCAGACGCGCAGTCACGCCAGGTGGCAGCACCAAACCGCTGATACACTGCTGCAGTTTGTCGCACTGACGGTGTCTAGAAATAAACTAAAATTATCATAGTTGTTCATTCATTACTTAATAGAAATCAGACTTCATCCTGCAGAATTAATAGTTCAAACAATACCATTATACAAGTACGCAGCAGTAACATTTTCATTCTAGGTGCCATTGTATTGCCTTTACAAAGAAAGGAACACCGAAGTACATGACATTTATTAGTCATTTACAAGTGGGAGCAGTGAAAAATGTACTGAATGGTAATTCGAAGGTTGTAACTAAGATTATTTAAAGGCAATTAATGTGAAAATTAAATATGATACGAAAATAAAAAAGAAGTTCACTCAATGCCCTGAATGTAAACTATTACAAATTTCATGAAATGATAATTAAATAGACACCCTAGCTGCAAGCAGACGTTGATACACTTCATTGGGGACATGTTGAAAATGTGTGCCCCGACCAGGACTCGAACCCGGGATTTCCTGCTTACATGGCAGACGCTCTATCCATCTTTTTTTTTTTAATCTCATTTTGTTCGCTTTTGTTCGTTGTGTCTGCTCGGGGCGAACGTCGTAAGACATCCGTTAAGGTTCGTTGATGATCGATTAACTCAGTTTTTTTGTTACAGAGGGCACGTAGCCCTCTGACCGAACACGCTGAGCTACCGTGCCGGCATCCATCTGAGCCACCGCGGACACAGAGGATAGTGCGTCTGCAGGGACTTATCCATTGCACGCTCCCCGTGAGATCCACATTCCCAACATGTCCACAACACTACATTCGTAGTGCGCTTAGTAGATGTTTGCCCATCATGTGGACATGTTGGGAATGTGGATCTCACGGGGAGCGTGCAAGGGATAAGTCCCTGCAGACGCACTATCCTCTGTGCCCGCGGTGGCTCAGATGGATAGAGCGTTTGCCATGTAAGCAGGAGATCCCGGTTTCGAGTCCCGGTCGGGGCACACATTTTCAACATGTCCCCAATGAAGTGTATCAACGCCTGCTTGCAGCTAGGCTGTCTATTTAATTATCATTTCATTTCTAGCAAAGCTGCATGGTCATCCACGGTAACTGTTCTTTCGGGAACAGATACTACCGTCATATATATAGTTAAAAAATACAAATTTCATTTTACTTTCAATTCTTGCGTTACATGCACTGCATACAAACCGATGTAACACTCTTTATATTGTACCACGTTTATTAATATTTTCACTAAAGGCACGAAAAGGAAAGGCGAAGGAAAATTTGGGCTAGCAAATAAATTTCCGAGGAAGGATCCTACTTACAGTGACCACGAGGACTCTGCAAAAAGCTTTCCAAGAAGCTTAAAGAGAACAAGACTTCGCATTCATTTAGTTTTATTTTGATCCTCGCGCAGTCCTCGCCAGCTGCAAATAAAAGGATAGGTTCCAAGCGCAGGTAATATCGGCCATCCAGAGTCAAAACTAGACATTATCCCGAGTAGACTGCGTCAGAATACAACCTTCGCTAATGTGTGGCGAACTGATGCGTTGTGCGTGCTTATCTGTCAAACTGCGCGATGACAGGGAACCTTATATGAATGTTAACAAAGTTTGTTTTTCTACATAAACTCGAAAATAACCAGGCAGTTGTAAAAATGTGCCGTTTAAAACGCGTCGTAAATGTTACTGCTTCCCATGTTTCTGCGATGAATATCAATTCAGCACGTGTGAGTAATCAACTGTAAAATAATAAAAGCATATAATTTTACATTCCACGTTCTCATGTGCGCTATATAATTCATTATTGTAAATTTATTTACTATCCCCAATTTTCCTGTATTTTTCCTTTTCATGCCTTTTATGAAAATACTAGTTGAGTACCCGGCGTTGCCCGCGTATTTATTTTGTTCCTACCCTCCCGGCACCCCCTTTGCCCCTGTCTATCTCCACCTCTTCCACTCTCTGTCTACCTGCTCCACCCACCCCGACTCTCTGCTCATCTCTTCTTGCCCCACTCTCTGACCCCTATCTCTACCTGCTCTTTCCCCTCTTTCTGTCCATTTGCTTCTATCCCTCTGTGCGCTCCTTCCTCCTATGTCCTCCCCCTCCGTCTTTTGATTCCATCTCCCCCTCCTACTTCTTTCTTTCCATCTCTCCCTCCCTCCTCTTTCTTTATATCTCCTCCTCTTTCCTTCTTCTGTTCATCTCCTCCCTCTCTGTCCATTATTCTCTCCCACTTTCTCTGACCATCTTCTAATCACCCTCTCTGTTTCCATCTTCTCTTCTTCCCCTTCTCTCTATGTTACTACCCCCACCCTGTTCGTTATTGCCCCACAGCACTTCTTTCCAGATCATAACTAATATGTGTACCAAATTCGGCTGAAATCGTTCCAGAGATGTAGGACAAGCTTTTTACCTTTGGTTTGGCCTGCGTACGTATATGTCAAACATGTTTCACATACAACATATTTCACACGTAGGGGAACTAGGGGCAGAATGGGATAGCGGGGCACAATGGGAAATTGCTCTTTTAGAGACTGGATAGTGTTGTAACCTGTTGTATGGGCAGGTAACTATTTCTCCGAATGGAAGGGAAGTGAGGGCAGCCATTCTGAATTAGTTTGAATTGCGAGATCTAAGTGAATTGTTGTCCGCCACGTTGTTCTAACGTTTGGTGAATTTCGACGCCAGGTAAGCTGTTAATTGTTAATTGTATACCCTAAAATGACACATTCCCTTAAAGTGCATGGCATTTGTTATACTTTAGTTATTTAATGTGTTTAATTAAGTCAGTTATTACACTCCATACAAGTTGTTGACTTCAAAAGTGTTCTTGGGACGGAACGGGGCGGGGCAGAATGGGATAGTGTCCCGTTCTGCCCCGTCATATTTTGATGCAAGTAGAAAGCAAACCCATCCTGTTTGTTCATGGATGCCAGACTCTCCCAACCAGCTATGTTCGCCGAACAACTCAGCTTTCCAGATATTCCCCGAGGCTGTCATTCCAATCCGACTAATCTGTCAAAATACTCGGCGGACTACAAGACGTAAAGGAAAACCGTCGTATTAACAGACTCTCCTTGTAAGAAGAAACTGCAGAATGCTGGCGCACGTAAAGTAGGTCTACCGAAAGGAGGAGGGTGCACAAATATAAACAACGTGAGGACAGAGGCGTCAGGTGCAGTGCAACTTAAGGCAAAAATATGAAACTGTACACCCAAAGAAACCAAAACAGAGGACATCAAAGACCTTAAGAAAAATAAAAGGAAGAAGATGATGGAGAAGAGAGAATCAGAAAGAGAGGATGCTGAGTTTCTCTACTGTGGGGACTTCTACTTCGTTTCTAATGAGGGCTGGGTCGCATGCCAGAGTGGGCACACAATTCACGTGTTGGCATAGACAGTGAAGATGAAGAGGAAATACTGATTTGTGACTATTGTAGAAAGGGCTAGTAGTTAGTGGTTTGGTGGTTATTAAGCACTGTGCATTTTTCAGAATGACATTAAAATATTTTCTTATTTTGAAGAATGACTTTTTAATTGTTTAAATTACACATTCCGTAGTCTGAATTGTCTGTTATACAACATTTTGTCATAGTTTAAACGATATTCGTAATTCAGATTCAACGTTTATGCAATAATTTAAGAAAAAATACCTTTATCCCACTCTGCCCCGTGGGTGGGGCGGAATGGGAAATATGCAAGACTTTCTTTGAAAAATTGTAAAAAATGCAAAATCTATCGTTTTAAGTGATTTTAAAATAAGGTGCATTAGGTTACACTACAAGGTGTTTTTTATCAGTTTAAGAAGTGTTTCCTTGTGTTCCCTTATTTTATAGAAATTGTTAAACATTAAGTATCCCGTTCCGCCCCGAGTTCCCCTATTTGTATAAATATTGCGCCTGTATTACTTCCGAATTTCGCCCTGCAGTATGCGGTTATTGGTTGTGAAAAGAGCCATTAGTAAAGAAGTAATAAATTGAAACCTCATGCATAATGCGGCAGCGTTCGCGTAATCTCAGTATTACACGTCATATATTCTGAACAGCTAGTCATGCCATGACTTTTTTTTTTGTACATTCAGCGGCAGATGCGGATTCTGTCTGTAGAATCCTTCTCGAATGAAGTTAGTGGTAAAGAAGCAATACTTGTAAACATCATGCATGATGTGGCCGCATTCCGCTCATCTCAGTATTTGACCTCATATCTAAATCAAACTGGATTCCAATGCCACTATATGACTCTCACATTAGCCAAAACACTAACGCTTCTCTCTGTTTCAACAGATACAGGTGACGGTCTCTGTCGAGATTATTGTTGCAGTTACCGGCCTCTCTATAATCTTGCAAACGGTAAGTGATGTAGCTGCTAGCAACTAATCTAAGCGATGTTTTTGCACCTGACGGTAGCGCCGCTACCATTTGCCTTTCTTGTATGGTCCACAGGTCGCGAGGCTTCCAGTTGTGGGTGCCCTGCTGCAGACCATAGCGCTGCTGCTGACAGGGCTCCTCAACTGTTTACTCAGGGAACTGCGCATGGTAAGTACCACCGAGCCGCATTTGCAAGATTTTCGATTGTTCACTGCTTAAATCCGAAGCCGACTGTGTAGGATCAATAACACTCGCCTTCAGCTTTCTTTATACCTACAAGTCAGCTAACGGTATAATTTAACAAGAATGTGATAAGGCTATTGTAAAGCAGGAAGTCCTGCAGAGGAGCGACGCTTTCTGCGGGGTCTGGCAGTTCGACTCAATGTAAATGCTGTAAATGTAATGAACTACGTAAGCGGACTGGTCGATTAGCAACCGGGTATCAAACAGTTGCTTTTTACTAGTAACAAGTTTATTCAAAGCTATTTGTCGCGAAATCTCAAACGTACTTTGCCGTTCGCCGGCACTCACCCAGTAACTAAAAGTGTCACATGGCTGTGGTTTCTCAAAGTTGGCAATAGCGTTCTAAGCTCTAGTCACAAAGATTTACGTCACGTTGTGAGCCACTGTCGGGAACCACTGAAGTATGAATATACAAAGTACTGGCTTGTAACTGAACGTTGCCCGCATCTCGTGGTCGTGCGGTAGCGTTCTCGCTTCCCACGCCCGGGTTCCCGGGTTCGATTCCCGGCGGGGTCAGGGATTTTCTCTGCCTCGTGATGGCTGGGTGTTGTGTGCTGTTCTTAGGTTAGTTAGGTTTAAGTAGTTCTAAGTTCTAGGGGACTGATGACCATAGATGTTAAGTCCCATGGTGCTCAGAGCCATTTAATCCATTTCAACTGAACGTTCTCTTCTTGTCTGCAAAATAAAACTTTCAAATGTTACACCAACTGTACACTAACACTACATTGTACGTTGCGGGTACCGATTATAAAGTGGAAGTACTAGCATGTTTTACAATTACGAGGGTCACTCCAAAAGAAATGCACACTATTTTTTTGAAATCCACCTTTTATTCTTCATGTTCGAAAGTTTTACAGTGTGTAGATACATCCTTTATGAACAATATTTTCATTTCTCCACTTAATATCCATCCCTCTCAACTGCCTTACGCCATCTTGGAACCAGCGCCTGTATACACGCACGGTAAAATTCTGGACCAACCTGTTGGAGCCACTGTTTGGCAGCGTGCACAAGGGAAGCATCATCTTCAAACCTTGTTCCACGAAGAGAGTCTTTCAGTTTCCAAAAGAGATGATAGCCCCATGGAGCCAGGTTAGGACTGTAAGACGGGTGTTTCAGTGTTGTCCATCCGAGTTTCGTGATCGCTTCCATGGTTTTCTGACTGACATGTGGCCGTGCATTGTCGTGCAACAGCAAAACATCCTGCATTTCCCGATGTGGTTGTACACGACTCAGTCGAGTGTGAAGTTTCTTCAATGTCGTCACATATGCGTCAGAATTTATGGTGGTTTTACTTGGCATGATGTCCACAAGCAAGAGCAATTCGGAATCGAAAAACACCGTAGCCATAACTTTTGCAGCAGAAGGTGTGGTTTTGAATTTTGTTTTTCTTGAGTGAATTTGCATGATGCCATTCCATTGATTGCCTCTTCGTCTCTGGTGAAAAATGATGGAGCCATGTTTCATCACCCGTCACAATTCTTCCAAGAAATTCATCCCCACCATTCACGGACTGTTTCAAAATTTCGCTGCATACCATTTTTCTTGTTTCTTTGTGAGCCACTGTCAACATCCTAGGAACCCACATGGCGCAAGACCTTTTTTAACGCCAACACTTCCAGTATTTTGCAAACACTTCCTTCTCCTATCCCAATGTAGAGTGACAATTCGTTCACTGTGATTCGTCTGTCAGCAGTCACCAATTCGTTAACTCTCTGCACATTGTCTGGAGTGTGTGTAGTACGAGGCCTGCCGCTGCGAGGACAATCCTCAGATTAGATTAGATTAGATTGATACTAGTTCCATGGATCATGAATACGATATTTCGTAATGATGTGGAACGAGTCAATATTGCCATGCCGGCTTTCATCGTGTATCCTGCTTGCCCACTGACTAACTGTACTGCGACCGACAGCAGCACCTCCATACTCCTTTTTCAACCTCTTGTGGATATTCCCCACTGTTTCGTTTTCACACCACAGGAATTCTATGACAGCACGTTGCTTCTGACGAACGTCAAGTGTAGCAACCATCTTGAAGACATGCTGTGACGGCGCCACTCACGGGAACAGGTTGAACTAAGTTTGAAAACAACGCGGGAAGAATGTATCTACACACTGTAAAACTTTTCACACATTCAGAATGGAAACTGTATTTTTACAAAAATAGCGTGCATTTCTTTTGGAGTCATCCTCGTACATAAGCGGACGGATCGATTAGCGCTTGTATCATACAGTTGCTTTTTACTAATAAAACGTTTATTCAAAGCTATTTGTCGTGAAATTTCAAACTTACTTCACCGTTCACCGGCACTCACCGAGTAACTAAAATGTCACATGGCTGTGGGTTCTCAGAGTTGGCAGTAGCGTTCTAAGGTCTATTCACAAAGATTTACTTCACGTTGTTAGCCGCTCTCGGGAACCACTGAAGTATGAATATACAAAGTACTGGCTCGTAACTGAACTTTCTCTGCTTGTCTGGAAAATAAAACGTTCAAATGTCACACGAACTGTACACTAACAGTATATTGTGCGTGGCGGGTACCGATTATAAAATGACAGTGTTGGCATGTTTTTCAACTACTAACGGCAAAATCACAATATTTTTGAGCTGTCTATTGTTACAATTTTGCTGCGTTTCTTCCACCGAAAACATTTTGTACAAAATTAGAACCTCATTTGACCGCATGAACTCTGTAAACTTTCGCATCCGTTACTGGATCCACTGTGTCTTCCGTTCAGAGTCGTGTTTCTTATTCAGTCATGTCATCATACAAGTTCTCCACATGGATGCCTTCAGTGTACTCTCTCCATCTATTTGCTGTCTCCTTTGCTTTTAACAGGGGAATTCCCGTTGACATCTTAACGCTGCGACCATTCTTACTGATTTCACCGATGGGTTTTTTGCCTTTTCTGTATGCTGAGGCAGTCTTTCTGACGATCATATCTTTTTCGATTTCTTCAAATTTTTCCTATAGCCATTTCGCCTTGGCTTTTCTGCACTTCCTATTTAGCGCACTCTTGAGTGCCTTCGTTTGCTGTAATCTTGTCTTTCCCTGAACATTCCTGCACTTCTCTCTTTCGCCGAACAGTTGAAGTATTTCTTTTGTACCCAAGTTCCCACACCGTTACCCTCTTTGTACTTATATTTGTCTGAACAACTTCTGTCTTTTCCCATTTTTGAGATGTACATTCCTTTACGACTGTCCTGACTCGTGTGGTATTCAACTTCGATGTAGTCATAGCTTCAGAGAATATCAAATGCTTCTCGTCGCCTTCCAGTACTTCAGTACCCCATATCTTTCCACACTAATCGTTCCACACATTTCTCTTTAAAATCAGTCTACTCTTCATCATTACTAAATTCTGATTTGATATTAGACATGATCATCGACACCGGTTACAATCCAATATCAGGTCTCGGAAATCCAGTGCGAATGTAATATACCCCTGCTGGCATCTTCCCTTGTATCTGGGGCTTTTCAAGGTTGTTATCAATTTTGAACAGTGTATTCTTTATTTACAGCTAAAATTTATTGAAGGAGGCAATTTATTGCAGAATGTATTTCTGCTACTGAGCCACAATTTACTGTAAATCTTTCGTTTCTCCTCCTGCTACCGGATTACAGTCCCTAATGGTTATTATCGTTTTCCCTTACTCACTGAATTATTTGTTCAGTATCTTCAGATATTTTCTCTATTTCTTCATATTCCAACTGTCACCTTCGCATATATAGCTGAACTATTCTTGTCAGTGTTTGCCTGCAGTGAATTCTGATGAGAACAATCCTATCAATGGTTCACAGTAACTCCCTCGTTTTATAAATCCCTCTCAGCCCTGCCTTCCTGATGATTCCTAATTCTGTTAAGCCATTTTCTTCTACTTATTACCATCTCACCAGATATCCTCATCTTCTTTACATTTCAAATCACTAGACTGTACCTTTGCATTTTCCTTTTCAGACACTGAAGCTTCCCCACCACGTTCAAAGTTCTGATATTTCAGGCTCTGCCTCGAAGAACGTTTCCCTTTCTTTGGTTCCTTTAGTGTTCTTCTTATATTCACTTCCTGTCTGGCCGTCTCCTCCTGGACATAGGACATGTGAATGATGGACTATCGGGAATGTTTTGCCGATGTGGAGATCATCAATTACTCCATTACAGGCAGCATGTCCATGTTCTGTGGATACACTTCGTGTATCTTTAATGCAGTGGTTCCCAATGACTTTGTATCTCCATGTCGTTTGACTCCTTGCACTTTTTAGTGACAGTTTTCCAACGCAAGGGTATGAAGCTGCTTTAAAACTCTGTCTACACCTCCTCCCTCTTCGGCAAGGTCTTTACTGAAAGGAGGGTGAGCTGTTATATCGGAAGTCTTCGAAAGCCATTGTTGATGATTATTTTCATTTATTTACAGTTTAAGAGTGGCTAGGTTCGAAAGGATAAAGGTGTAATGCCGCGCGGAGTGGCCGCGCGGTTAGAGGCGCCGTGTCACTGACTGTTGGGCCCCTCCCGTCGGAGGTTCGAGTCCTCCCTCGGGCATGGGTGTGTGTGTTGTTCTTAGCATAAGTTATTTTAAGTTAGTTTAAGGGACCGATGGCCGCAGCAGTTTGGTCCCTTAGAACTTCACACACATTTGAACATTGAAAAAATGGTTCAAATGGCTCTGAGCACTATGGGACTCAACTGCTGAGGTCATTAGTCCCCTAGAACTTTGAACTAGTTAAACCTAACTAACCTAAGGACATCACAAACATCCATGCCCGAGGCAGGATTCGAACCTGCGACCGTAGCGGTCTTGCGGTTCCAGACTGCAGCGCCTTTAACCGCACGGCCACTTCGGCCGGCTCTGAACATTGAACATAAAGGTGTAACGTCTCTTCGACATACAGGTCACTCTGGGTGGAAAATTAAATCGGATTGTTTCAAGGGTGGAGAAGGAATAAGCCCTGCTCCTTCAAAGGAACAATCTCGACATTTGCCTGAAGTCATTTTGGGATATCACGGAAAATATAAATCCGGAAGGTCAGATGCGGATTTATGGTTGTGTTCGAACCAGGGACCCAGCCTGTTGGGTTACTAGTCAAAGATGCTAACTCACAAGGACGATGCCATATCCTACGAAGAACTAAAGAAAGAGCAGGGATAAGGATATCGTAGAAGACACTGCACACGTGAAACCTGTATTTTGACGGATTTTTATCTGAAACTTCCTGGCAGATTAAAACTGCGTGCCGGACCGAGACTCGAACTCGGGTCCCTTGCCTTCCGCGGGCACGTGCTCTACCGGCCCAGCCACCCAAGGATGACTCACGACCTGTCCTCACAATTTTACTTCCGCGATACCACTTTTCCTACCTTCCAACACAGTTTTAATATGCGAGGAAGTTTCATATTAGCTCACACTACGCTGCAGAGTGAGAGATTCATTCTGGAAACACCCCCAGGCTGCGCCTATGCCATGTCTCCGCAATATCCTGTATTCCAGGAGTGCTAGTTGTGTACGTTTTGGTGGAGAGCTTCTGTGAAGTTTGTAAGACATGAAATGAAAGGAGCCACTTGCGGAAGTAAAGCTGTGAGGACAGGGAATGAATCGTGCTTATGTAGCTCGGTCAGAGGCCTAAAGAGAGCTTCAGTTTATTTTAAGGGTCACAAGAGGCAAGTGGCGGTGACAAGTAGATTTTTTTGTAGTTCCCTTTATTGGCCAGGAGCGGGACAAAATAGTGTAAAACATTACAGGCCAGTACGACGTGAGTCATAGTATAAAAATGTTTTTAAAAAAGGTGGTTGAGAGCACTTACCCGCAAAAGGCAAAAGTCTCGAATTCGAGCCTCGGTCCGGCACACAGTTTTAAACCACCAGGATGTTTCACATCAGCACACACTCCGCTGCAAAGTGAAATTTTCATTTTACATTTAAACATGGTTATGAAGTGGGAGCTTCGTCACATTCTGACTGTCAGTTTTAGCCCCTGACAATGATGATGGGAGCTATCACCAAAAGCTAGGAATTTTATCCTAATCTGACGTTGCATTAAAATGAGACCCTTTTATTCCAGATTTATGTATGTTAATGACGTTGAGTCGTTACCGCTTTATGGTGCTACGTCCACTGACGTGCCATAAGTCTTGGAATACCTCCTAATACCGTGTCGGACCTCCGTTTGCCTCTACAGCCGTCTATAATTTGTAAAGTGTTGCCGGTGAGGTATATGGTGCACCAAATGACCTCTCGATTGTTTACCATTTACGTTCGATGGGATTGGTGTCAGGCGATCTGGGTGGCCAGATCATTTGTTCGAACTGTTCAGAAAGGTTTTCAAACCAATCGCGAACATTTGTCACCCGGTAACATGACACCTTTACCTGGGAACATGAAGTCCATGAATGGCTTCAGATGGTCACCAGGCGGCCGAAAGTAACTATTTCCAGACAAATGCTGATGGTGTTGAGACATCAACCAGCCACAAATTTATTTTAAGTTCCTTTGTTCAAAAGGTACCGTTACCTGTTTCGAATCATTACAGTTCATCGTCCGACGGCTTTCATCCTTTCATTAGAACATGTGGTGCTTTTTGTACTGATTAGTTGTCCTAAAATATAAATAATACATAAATATAAGCACGTCACACAGATGGTTGCGCTACAGATTTGCATTGGGATGTGACTCACATGAAATTCCGGTTAGGAGTACTTGTTTCCATAGTTTTCATCCAGCAGACGACGTTCGTACTTTTCACCACATACCTACAGGGTGTTTCAAAAATGACCGGTATATTTGAAACGGCAATAAAAACTAAACGAGCAGCGATAGAAATACACCGTTTGTTGCAATATGCTTGGGACAACAGTACATTTTCAGGCAGACAAACTTTCGAAATTACAGTAGTTACAATTTTCAACAACAGATGGCGCTGCAAGTGATGTGAAAGATATAGAAGACAACGCAGTCTGCGGGTGCGCCATTCTGTACGTCGTCTTTCTGCTGTAAGCGTGTGCTGTTCACAACGTGCAAGTGTGCTGTGGACAACATGGTTTATTCCTTAGAACAGAGGATTTTTCTGGTGTTGGAATTCCACCGCCTAGAACAGTGTTGTTGCAACAAGACGAATTTTCAACGGAGGTTTAATGTAACCAAAGGACCGAAAAGCGATGCAATAAAGGATCTGTTTGCAGAATTTCAACGGACTGGGAACGTGACGGATGAACGTGCTGGAAAGGTAGGGCGACCGCGTACGGTAACCACAGAGGGCAACGCGCAGCTAGTGCAGCAGGTGATCCAACAGCGGCCTCGGGTTTCCGTTCGCCGTGTTGCAGCTGCGGTGCAAATCAGGTCAACGTCCACGTATCGTCTCATGCGCCAGAGTTTACACCTCTATCCATACAAAATTCAAACGCGGCAACCCCTCAGCGCCGCTACCATTGCTGCACGAGAGACATTCGCTAACGATATAGTGCACAGGATGACGGCGATATGCATGTGGGCAGCATTTGGTTTACTGACGAAGCTTATTTTTACCTGGACGGCTTCGCATATGGGGAACCGAAAAGCCCCATGTTGCAGTCCCATCGTCACTGCATCCTCAAAAAGTACCGGTCTGGGCCGCCATTTCTTCAAAGGAATCATTGGCCCATTTTTCAGATCCGAAACGATTACTGCATCACGCTATCTGGACATTCTTCATGAATTTGTGGCGGTACAAACTGCCTTAGACGACACTGCGAACACCTCGTGGTTTATGAAAGATGGTGCCCGGCCACATCGCACGGCCGACGTCTTTAATTTCCTGAATGAATATTTCGATGATCGTGTGATTGCTTTGGGCTATCCGAAACATACAGGAGGCGGCGTGGATTGGCCTCCCTATTCGCCAGACATGAACCCCTGTGACTTCTTTCTGTGGGGACACTTGAAAGACCAGGTGTACCGCCAGAATCCAGAAACAATTGAACAGCTGAAGCAGTACATCTCATCTGCATGTGAAGCCATTCCGCCAGACACGTTGTCAAAGGTTTCGGGTAATTTTATTCAGAGACTACGCCATATTATTGCTACGCATGGTGGATATGTGGAAAATATCGTACTATAGAGTTTCCCAGACCGCAGCGCCATGTGTTGTTGACAATTATAACTACTGTAATTTTGAAAGTTTGTCTGCCTGAAAATGTACTGTTGTCCCAAGCATATTGCAACAAACGGTGTATTTCTATCGCTGCTCGTTTAGTTTGTATTGCCGTTTCAAATATACCGGTCATTTTTGAAACACCCTGTATCATTGCTCACATAAACTTGTATAATTGAGCGCTTCAGATTTGTCACTGAGTACTTTTCCACCACATTCCTACCGTTGCACACGTAAATTTGTATCACTGAACACTTCATATTAGTACAGAACGGTCTTCGAACATGCACCCCATGTTTTTATTGATACTAATGCACGGGGGAGTGCCTGTCCGATAGTCATTGCGTGGTCGTTTCGTGTGCCTGCGTCTACGACAGTTTTCGTTATCCACATTCGTTTGTTTTCATCGATGTCACGGCGTTGATAACCTCGCCGTTGGGCGCCCATAAGATCCCAAACAACACACGCACACTCATACACACACACACACGATACCAAGTGTTTACAAACAAATGAGCTTCAAGTATGCTATGATATATGGTAACTCTATAAACATGCCCTATGTTTGTAAAAAGATCATATACTGACTTATTTAACTGATACCCCCTTTTACACCAGTACAGAGAGACAATGATTTTGTGAATATTACAGCGAATACTGCTAGACTAATTATGAAGACGTTCCATGTCAAAGTTTATATGTAGGCCTATATATAGGTAAGACAGTACATAATTTATTTACATTCAGAATCAGGAGAATTGTATTAACATATCAATTTCCTACTTGATTTGCAGATACGTGTAGGAAAACTATTTGCTTTGGAGGGGGGAAAAAATTTTTGATAATTTTTCAGGAAAGGGGTGTTAGCGAACTCAGTTTTTTCATTAAGGATATAGTCTGGGGTGCTGTTTAGGTGTGGGTGTACTTCTATTTCTTCCAGTATATTCATAGTGCCTCCATTTTCAGTTAGATATAATCTGCTAGATGTGCACTGCATACTTCAGAAGCCGTAAACTAAAAGACCTCATCACAAAATACTATGCTTTTAAAAATAACTACACCATACATAACACACATGAACTCATAAGCTTAATTAAAGACATCCACATCCCACCAACTGTAGATTAGCATCACTAGACATAGTCAACCTATACACGAACATCCCTGTCAAAGAGACTATTAACATCATAAGAAACAATCTGCTTAAATATAAGAAAATTAGTATTGCAGAGTCAGCTATAATCACTTCGGACACCCTTTCACAAGAAACACCTGAGTACAAATGACAAGTCCACCAATGCACTCTCCTTGCCCATTACTACTGCCATCTGCATATGTGCATATCGTTAACCCCCGACTTTTGTTGCCTCAATGTAGATTATAATGGTCACTGTTACATAAAAGACACTATCAAAGCCGAAAGACTCATTATATCATCTGTTTATTTACAGACGCTGGTGTACTAGTGGCTTCTGGTGCCAGAGCCCCCTGCTGCTGCTTCTTCATTGGAATCAGATGTGAAATTCCTGTTCTGAATTTAAACGATTGTAAAAATGGTCAAATAAATAATATCATTCCGCATCATAATTAAATAGTATACAGCTTTTTACTATTTATTCAGGACTAAATTTGATCTATTCTGTAAGCCCAAGGAATTAAAATATTGTGAAATGACACGATCCATGAAAATGACTCAACAAAAGTGGAGGAGGCACACTGGTGTAATGTGGGATATGAATTTTTTTGCAATACCTGTGAACAGTTCCGCTGATTTCAAGATGATATGTGTATCGCCAGTGGCGAGGAAAAGCAAAGAAAGTGTAGAAATATTTCGAGTAGGAGTTGTCTGACAGTTTCGTGAGGCTGGTTACATTTAACACCTCAACTTCTCGAAGAAAGAATTATACAGATATAACTAGACACAGGTGGGTATGTGGATGAATGTGTGAAAATCATGTAGGGACTGGACATGTCAGTAAGCTAGTTACAGGGATACCTGTTGCAGACAAAGGGTTTCTAAGTCCTCCCTCATAAATTCATACAGTGTGGAAAGTGTATTCTGTAGACCCCCCCACTTGCAGACTATAGCTTCTGAGCGCTTAGAAACGCAAGCAACAATACGTTTTTCATCCTGCCGTATGTTTGCTGAATAAATGAAACTAATTTCTTGAAATTCTGTTAATAATTATAATCATTATCCTGAAATCAATCTGAGAACAATAGCCACTGTTAAAGCGCTATATGCGATTCCATACGTTGATACTTAGAATTTGTTTGCACCGTAGCTCTGCGCACTCACATCAGACTGATTAGTCGTTTAAAAATGAAATAGTTTACAGCGCTACGCTCGAATACTGTCGCTCTAAGGACTTGCAGACGCAGGGGTGTTGCGCTCATTAAATTCACACGAGTATTCCTGCAGAAAGGACACAACGCTCCCTGAGCAATGAACAGTGCCCAAAGTATCTAACTGGTTGCTCTACACACCGTTGGAATTCGTGGCGGGGATTAAGAGTCAACGTGTAGGTTACTGAAGGAGGAGGAACACCTCGAGATTAAGATCGTATACAGGTGTTACCAGCCAATTGACGTCTTCTCCTGGATGTTGGCCTTTTCTAAGATACACTCCTGGAAATTCAAATAAGAACACCGTGAATTCATTGTCCCAGGAAGGGGAAACTTTATTGACACATTCCTGGGGTCAGATACATCACATGATCACACTGACAGAACCACAGGCACATAGACACAGACAACAGAGCATGCACAATGTCGGCACTAGTACAGTGTATATCCACCTTTCGCAGCAATGCAGGCTGCTATTCTCCCATGGAGACGATCGTAGAGATGCTGGATGTAGTCCTGTGGAACGGCTTGCCATGCCATTTCCACCTGGCGCCTCAGTTGGACCAGCGTTCGTGCTGGACGTGCAGACCGCGTGAGACGACGCTTCATCCAGTCCCAAACATGCTCAATGGGGGACAGATCCGGAGATCTTGCTGGCCAGGGTAGTTGACTTACACCTTCTAGAGCACGTTGGGTGGCACGGGATACATGCGGACGTGCATAGTCCTGTTGGAACAGCAAGTTCCCTTGCCGGTCTAGGAATGGTAGAACGATGGGTTCGATGACGGTTTGGATGTACCGTGCACTATTCAGTGTCCCCTCGACGATCACCAGTGGTGTACGGCCAGTGTAGGAGATCGCTCCCCACACCATGATGCCGGGTGTTGGCCCTATGTGCCTCGGTCGTATGCAGTCCTGATTGTGGCGCTCACCTGCACGGCGCCAAACACGCATACGACCATCATTGGCACCAAGGCAGAAGCGACTCTCATCGCTGAAGACGACACGTCTCCATTCGTCCCTCCATTCACGCCTGTCGCGACACCACTGGAGGCGGGCTGCACGATGTTGGGGCGTGAGCGGAAGACGGCCTAACGGTGTGCGGGACCGTAGCCCAGCTTCATGGAGACGGTTGCGAATGGTCCTCGCCGATACCCCAGGAGCAACAGTGTCCCTAATTTGCTGGGAAGTGGCAGTGCGGTCCCCTACGGCACTGCGTAGGATCCTACGGTCTTGGCGTGCATCCGTGCGTCGCTGCGGTCCGGTCCCAGGACGACGGGCACGTGCACCTTCCGCCGACCACTGGCGACAACACCGATGTACTGTGGAGACCTCACGCCCCACGTGTTGAGCAATTCGGCGGTACGTCCACCCGGCCTCCCGCATGCCCACTATACGCCCTCGCTCAAAGTGCGTCAACTGCACATACGGTTCACGTCCACGCTGTCGCGGCATGCTACCAGTGTTAAAGACTGCGATGGAGCTCCGTATGCCACGGCAAACTGGCTGACACTGACGGCGGCGGTGCACAAATGCTGCGCAGCTAGCGCCATTCGACGGCCAACACCGCGGTTCCTGGTGTGTCCGCTGTGCCGTACGTGTGATCATTGCTTGTACAGCCCTCTCGCAGTGTCCGGAGCAAGTATGGTGGGTCTGACACACCGGTGTCAATGTGTTCTTTTTTCCATTTCCAGGAGTGTATTTTCATGAGTTACACTCTTCAGATACACGTGTCCTTGCTGCCCCTTCATGTTCCGCAGTGTCACCCAATTTTCCTCCAAATACAAGGGTATGCTGCAAAGTAATGCCTCCGAACTACACTCCTGGAAATTGAAATAAGAACACCGTGAATTCATTGTCCCAGGAAGGGGAAACTTTATTGACACATTCCTGGGGTCAGATACATCACATGATCACACTGACAGAACCACAGGCACATGGACACAGGCAACAGAGCATGCACAATGTCGGCACTAGTACAGTGTATATCCACCTTTCGCAGCAATGCAGGCTGCTATTCTCCCATGGAGACGATCGTAGAGATGCTGGATGTAGTCCTGTGGAACGGCTTGCCATGCCATTTCCACCTGGCGCCTCAGTTGGACCAGCGTTCGTGCTGGACGTGCAGACCGCGTGAGACGACGCTTCATCCAGTCCCAAACATGCTCAATGGGGGACAGATCCGGAGATCTTGCTGGCCAGGGTAGTTGACTTACACCTTCTAGAGCACGTTGGGTGGCACGGGATACATACGGACGTGCATTGTCCTGTTGGAACAGTAAGTTCCCTTGCCGGTCTAGGAATGGTAGAACGATGGGTTCGATGACGGTTTGGATGTACCGTGCACTATTCAGTGTCCCCTCGACGATCACCAGTGGTGTACGGCCAGTGTAGGAGATCGCTCCCCACACCATGATGCCGGGTGTTGGCCCTGTGTGCCTCGGTCGTATGCAGTCCTGATTGTGGCGCTCACCTGCACGGCGCCAAACACGCATACGACCATCATTGGCACCAAGGCAGAAGCGACTCTCATCGCTGAAGACGACACGTCTCCATTCGTCCCTCCATTCACGCCTGTCGCGACACCACTGGAGGCGGGCTGCACGATGTTGGGGCGTGAGCGGAAGACGGCCTAACGGTGTGCGGGACCGTAGCCCAGCTTCATGGAGACGGTTGCGAATGGTCCTGGCCGATACCCCAGGAGCAACAGTGTCCCTAATTTGCTGGGAAGTGGCGGTGCGGTCCCCTACGGCACTGCGTAGGATCCTACGGTCTTGGCGTGCATCCGTGCGTCGCTGCGGTCCGGTCCCCGGTCGACGGGCACGTGCACCTTCCGCCGACCACTGGCGACAACATCGATGTACTGTGGAGACCTCACGCCCCACGTGTTGAGCAATTCGGCGGTACGTCCACCCGGCCTCCCGCATGCCCACTATACGCCCTCGCTCAAAGTCCGTCAACTGCACATACGGTTCACGTCCACGCTGTCGCGGCATGCTACCAGTGTTAAAGACTGCGATGGAGCTCCGTATGCCACGGCAAACTGGCTGACACTGACGGCGGCGGTGCACAAATGCTGCGCAGCTAGCGCCATTCGACGGCCAACACCGCGGTTCCTGGTGTGTCCGCTGTGCCGTGCGTGTGATCATTGCTTGTACAGCCGTCTCGCAGTGTCCGGAGCAAGTATGGTGGGTCTGACACACCGGTGTCAATGTGTTCTTTTTTCCATTTCCAGGAGTGTATTTATGTGAAAACTGTTGAAGCTATTTAAATAAAACAAATGTTATTAATATTCTGCACCCTTATTCGTGGGGCCTACATATTTACTTATCAACATAAGTCACCCTGGCGACAAGCACATTTCTACCAAAGAGGCCTCAGATCGTTGCATATGTCGCTGCACTCGTGTGTGGTCTGGGCTTGCCATGCTGAAGGAAACTTGACTGCAGCGCGGTGTTGCTCACGCACCGACATAATTATATTACACACTGCCATGTTATACGTCAAAATTCGGGGCCCTCTAGCAGCAGAGGGATGCAAATATGTAAACACGAAGGATAAATATGTAGATTCCCAATAACGTTTGTTTTATTAAAAAAGCTTTAAAAGTTTGCAGACAGATAATTCGG
Source organism: Schistocerca nitens (assembly GCF_023898315.1). Lineage (NCBI taxonomy): Eukaryota > Metazoa > Arthropoda > Insecta > Orthoptera > Acrididae > Schistocerca > Schistocerca nitens. The sequence goes on from NC_064620.1 coordinate 52,938,123, forward strand.
TGTCATTACTTATCATAACACTCTCGTATGTCTCCATCTTTCCTTATCTTTTGAAGTCCACCGAAGAAGGTCCTCATCGCAATAAAAGTTATCAGCTGGACAGAAAACGAGTTCCGATGTGTATTATGAGCATATACACACACATGTGCATTTTATGCATATATGTGTGTGTGTTGACTGCAATGGACTCTTTTAAACTTTTAAAATAGCTAGCATAAGATACAGAGAAGTATGGACATTTAAAACTTGTACACAAACTAGACTGCTACTATACGAGTCGAAGGACTCTTAAGGGAATCTTTAGTTTAGCGGGCATTTCTGTAGACAGTTGTAGCCTATCGAATATGTTATTCAGTCTGTAAACTGAGCAGGCTATGGAGGTATCCATGTAGACATTTCGAAAGCTAATTGCAGGTCGGGGAGAAGATATCAAATTTAGGGTTTACAGATGACATTAAATTCTGTCAGAAACTGCAAATGACTTGCAAGAGCAGTTGAGTGAAGTGGATTTGTCTTGAAAAGAGATTGTAAATTGAACATCGAACAAAGTAAAACGAAGCAATGGAATGTAGTCTAATGAGATGAAGTGAACTGAGGGAATTGGATCTGGAAATAAGACACTGAAAGTAGTAGACGAAATTTGTTATTTGGACAGCAAAATACCTAAACATGGCAGAAATAGATAGGTTATGAAATGCGTACTGGAAATAACAAGAAAAACGCTTCTGGAAAACAGGAATCCGTTAACGTCTAAAGTACATTTAATAGTAAGTCTTTTATGAAGGATTTGTCCTGAGTGCAGCTTTCCATCAAAGCGCACACCGGATAATAATTCTGGCTGCATATAGACAACACATAGTATTTGTTCCACTGTTCTATACCTCTCCAAATACGAAAGAAGCCAAAAGCATGTGGGAGCTAGAGGGCAATTTCATACATTCCTATAATTTTGTCACAGATGAACTTCCATCAGAACAGAAAGCTGAAACAAAAGCGGTGCTGTACTATACCCTATAGCAAGTGATTGTGCAATGAACTAAATTCCTAAGAATTTTTATTTTTCGGGCAAAGTATCCCCTGCGTAAATCCTAGTACGGTACTTATGTAAAAATCAGTGTGGAAGTACGGATTTTTCTGCCAAAATAATTAACCCAAAGTAATTAACTGATCGTGAAACAGAAAGTGTGTTTCAACATGAAGGATCGTAGTAAGAACAGAAATGTCATTTGACGATGAACTGCAACATAACGATGTCATTACAGATTAACTAGATCAAATAAAGAGAAACTAGGAACAAATTATTTCCACGCAGCAGACTTAGCTGAAAATTTACGTTTCAATAAGCGCACACATGTTCATTACACAAATCATCTATGGCACACCAGGACAAAAGCATTCCGAAACACAGGAAACATTATGCTACAAAAAAACTCATGAATGCCATTTCCATTTGAAGGAGAATATGCATTCAAAAATGTACCAGAGAACAGGAGGGCTAATGCGTGTGACAAAACGTGTGAATAATAATCATTCAAACTACCCGAGCCTCCGAAGGTTCAGTTAAAAAAGTTTCTCTTCTCCATAGTTAATCAAATAAAAATTACTTGTACACTGACTCAGACGCCTAAATATTCGTATATAATGTGTGAACGCTATCTCCTTTCATAAAAATCACGCTCATTCATGCCTCATTAACCACAACCTGGTATAACATAGGCCTTAGTACTCGTTAAGAGAGACATGGTCCCCTAAATCTCAAGTTCTTAAGGCAACTTACTCTCGTAAATGTTACGAGAATACGGTCTGTTTCAACATAATGAGATCGTAATTATTTATGGTACAAATATCCGCAATGTAGCCACAGTAACTGTGTGGTGTCACTGCCAGACACCACACTTGCTAGGTGGTAGCTTAAATCGGCCGCGGTCCATTAGTACATGTCGGACCCGCGTGTCACCACTGTGTGATCGCAGACCGAGCGCCACCACACGGCAGGTCTCGAGAGACGTACGAGAACTCGCCCCAGTTGTACGACGACGTTGCTAGCGACTATACGGACGAAGCCATTTCTCTCATTTGCCGAGAGACAGTTAGAATAGCCTTCAGCTAAGTTAATGGCTACGACTTAACAAGGCGCCATTAGCCTTAAATAGCTTGTATATAAAGAGTCACTTGTATCGCCACAATCTCCAGATGTCTCATCAAGAACGATGTATACAAGGATGTATTAACAGTTAAGTATATTCCAAAGATACGTATTTTCTTTATCACATTCATTAAGTCTCCTGTTTCAGACCTCACTCCATCCTTCGTGAGTTAGCGCGTGCATCTTGGCCGTCTCTTTCAATTAGTGTGCGTAGTGTTGGCAAGTCTGCCGACACTACAAACTGCATTCGAATTAACATTAGAGAACAAAGCAAGACGCTCCAGTTGTCGGCTGGACTCACTACTTCATGAAGTGCCATGCATACAAAAATCGCCTACATTAAAATATCCCAAGTCAGAGCATCAATATAACGAATAAACAACATAACGTGATAACTGAGTTGCTGGGTGAAAGCCACGTGGGCCGAGGAGAATCACCATCCAACAAAAGTAATTAAGTTATTAATTTCGTAATCGGTTTACTAAATGCTACTCAGATCAAAGAGGAGAGTAATGAATTGTTAATTGTCCTCCCTCGCACTATCTTAAGATGGCATAGCGAATGTCTTCCAATCATGGCAACACAGCTGCAACGCGTCGGTGGACCACTTGGTACGGAGTGACATTTCGGCTTACAGAAATTCCTGCGGAGCCTAGAGCTCTTGCTGGAATAAGCGGTTCTTCGCAGGTAGCATACAGGTGTACTAATAACTTGTTTACTGTTTATCAATGTAACATTAATTAGTTTTAATATACGAGGGCTATTCGGAAAGTAAGGTCCGGTAGGACGAAAAATGGGAACCGCAGTGAAAATCCTATGAAGCTCTGCACAGATATTTTCGGCAGTGCCTCTGGTATGCCTGTAGAGCGCCCCACGTCCCTCTTTTCAGTTCTGAGCTCACAGTGAGCTCGTAAAGATGTATGAGGGGCTGGTGAAACATTTCGCCTAACGTTAGGCAGCCCACGTAACTTAATTGTCATGCATTTCCTTCTTCATGACAATTCTTGGCCGCACTTTTCAGGGGCAATATGGATGGTCCTGCACTGTTTCAGATGGGAACTGTTCGATCAACTAAAATACAACCCGTATACGGCTCCCCGGAGTTTCATCTCTGCTCACATGAACGGCTGGTTATGAGGAAAACACTTTTGCATAGACAACGAGCTGTAGACCAGCGTAGTTAACTGACGGAAAACACAGGTGGCTGCTTTCTATAACGAAAGTGTAGGAACGTTGGAACAACGCGACAGTAGATGTCTAAGTCGGAGCGGAGACTACGTAGAGAAGCAGCTGGATGGTGTAGCTATCTGTTGCAAATAAAACATTTTTGATTTGCATAGTGGTTTCCATTTCGCGACCAAATGCACCTTACTTTCCGAACAACCCTTGAGTCACCACACTGGTTGAAGAAACCGCGCCGCACGGAATGACCGAGCGGTTGGAGGCGCCATGTCATGGATGGCACAGCCACTCTAGCCGGACTTTCCAGGCCTCCCTCGGTCATGGCTGTGTGTGTGGTTCTTAGTATAAGTTAGTTTAAGTAGTGTGTAAGTCTAGTGACCGATGACCTAAGCAGTTTCGTCCCTTAGGAATTCATTTAACAATTGAACCTTTCAAGAAACCGCGACCAGTCCCACTTTTATGGCAATTTATTTCGGCTATTTGGCCCTTCTTCAGACGGTGTCTAGGTTAGGTTTGAGCGAGACAGCCAATTTATGACTTAGAGAACCCAGTAAATGTGGCATAAACTTGGCTATGGTGCCAGAGTGATTTGTAGCTTAGCTGGACGTCTAGGTTAATGAAATGGTAGGGAACTAATATCTGAGAGTGGTAAGGTGCTGAACACTAAGAAAAAATGTTTAAAAATTTACTTATTACAAAGCCAAATTTTAAAACTACAGTTTTTGTAATAGTAAAAGGAAAAGGAGACACCGTGAAATGCGATAGCTGCACAAGTCGCAACCACTTGGTGCGATGAAAGAGAGGAGACGGAGGTGAGACGGGCACGAAATGCGTGGAGAAGACCAGAAGACCAGGCAGATGGTGGCAGAGTACATCAGAGGCAACAGGCCGAGGGGAAGACCATGGTTGAGACGGACTGACGGGATCAGAGAGGATACGTCTGATGGGAGTAGCTGGAGTAGATTACACGGACCGTTGGAGATGGAGGGGGCTGACTGGCTAGGTCAAAAACGGACAGCACTTTGTGTGGCCAACCCAATAGCATAAAAGTACAGAGGGATTTAAAAATAAATAACCTTTTGCTTTCTAAAAAACCACCGCAGAGGCCTAATTTGAAACTTAACAGTTTTGTTTTCTTGGAAATCGATGTTAAAAAGCCCCAAGCACAGATACACATTGATCATAAGAGAAACATTCAAAGTAACAAAATACTCGTATACAAGATAAGCGATATTCTCGTACTGACTATAAAGTAAAAGGTAAGCTTTAGTAAATCAACAATCATCATTAAACAACAAGACATCCAAACTAACAGGATTAAAACTTTAAAAAGTATTAACTAACGCTCTCTAACTGGCTTGAGCACAGCCGGCACCCCGGGCAGTGGCTCATTCAGTACAAGTTCTAAAATATACGCAAAGAAAACACATTAAGTTTACAAAAGTGTCAAGTAGCACATGGGTCCAAAAATGACACAGATACTGAAGGCAGACAACTGAGGCCTTTCTATCCACAAGTACACTTCTATAGCAGAAATTTTACATAACTAAATAAGCTACAAGACATAAGAGGCTTTTACGAGGCTTGATGATGAAGTAAGATTCCCTTCACTTTTACAAAGAGGCAGAATTATTTATTCTGATAGAAACTTGCATCGTTGGAAAGGAGAAACTTAGCTTTGTTTTTATAGATAATCAACATCTTTTTCTATGCATTTTTCAAGACGGTGCTTCAGTTTCTGCATCCCCACGTCGTTGAACTGAGCCGCCAACACAACTCTTTGACTTCATAGTCGCTAAGGAAGCGATGACCACGCAACTGTTCCTTTAAATTAAGGAACGAGTGATAATCAGCAGGCGCGAGGTCCAGACTGTAAGGTAGATGATGCATGACAGTTCGCCCAAAGTTTGTCAAAATTTCCTGGGTTTGCCGGTAGACGTGTGGCCGTGAGTTATCATGAAGCAGCGTTACACCCTCTGTCAGTGGTCCTCTCTGACGGTTCTGGACAGCTCGGCTGAGTTTTGGAAGTGTTTCGCAACAAGTATCTGAGTTGATTGTTGTCCCAGTTTCTCTGAATCAAATCACCATATCCCCTTACGATCCCAAAACACGGTGGACATAGTTTTGCCACCAGAAGTAGTTTGTTCGAACATCTTTGCGACTGGTGACTCTGGGTGACGCCATTGTTTAGATTTTTCTTTCGATACTGGAGTGAAATGAAACACCCACGTTTCGTCTACGGTAACAGTGGAACTCAAATATTCTTCCGTATATAGAAAATGGCGAGCGCAGTGAATGGTTTCCCCTGATATTCTGCTGTCAGCATACGTGGTACCCATCTAGCGCAACACTTGTGATAGCCCAGTTTTTCCGTGTCCTTAAATGAGAAACTGTGGGGAGGCGGGTCGATTATAAGAAATGTTGTTGTCGTTGTGGTCTTCAGTCCTGAGACTGGTTTGATGCAGCTCTCCATGCTACTCTATCCTGTGCAAGCTTCTTCATCTCCCGGTACCTACTGCAACCTACACCCTTTTGAATCTGCTTAGTGTATTCATCTGTTGTTCTCCCTCTACGATTTTTACCCTCCACGCTGGACTCCAGAACTAAATTGGTGATCCCTTGATGCCTCAGAACATGGCCTACCAGCAGATCCCTTCTTCTAGTCAAGTTGTGCCACAAACTCCTCTTCTCCCCAATTCTATTCAATACCTCCTCATTACTTATGTGATCCTCCCATCTAATCTTCAGCATTCTTCTGTAGCACCACATTTCGAAAGCTTCTATTCTCTTCTTGTCACTATTCATCGTCCACGTTTCACTTGCATACATGGCTACACTCTATACAAATACTTTCAGAAACGATTTCCTCACACATAAACTATACTCGATCTTAACAAATTTCACTTCTTCTGACACACTTTCCTTGCCATTGCCAGTTTACATTTTATATCCTCTCTACTTTTACAATAATCAGTTGTTTTGCTCCGCAAATAGCAGAACTCCTTTACTACTTTAAGTGTCTCATTTCCTAATCTAATTCCCTCAGCATCACCCGACTTAATTCGACTACATTTCACTATCCTCGTTTTGCTTTTGTTGATTTTCATCTTATATCATCCTTTTAAGATATGTCCATTCCGCTCTACTGCTCTTCCAAGTCCTTTGTTATCTCTGACAGAATTACAATGTCAACGGCGAACCTCAAAGTTCTTATTTCTTCTCCATGGATTTTGATACCTACTCCAAATTTTTCTTTTGTTTCCTCTACTGCTTGCTCAATATACAGATTTAATAACATTGGGAAGAGGCTACAACCCTATTACACCCCCTTCCCAACCAATGCTTCCCTTTCATGCCCCTCGACTCTTGTAACTGCCATCTGCTTTCTGTACAAATTGTAAATAGCCTTTCGCTCCCTGTATTTTATCCCTGCCAGCTTCAGAATTTGAAAGAGAGTATTCCAGTCAACATTGTCAAAAGCTTTCACTAAGTCTACAAATTCTAGAAACGTAGGTTTGCCTTTCCTTAATCTATCTTCTAAGAAAAGTCGTAGGGACAGTATTGCCTCACGTGTTCCAATATTTCTATGGAATCCAAAATGATCTTCCCCGAGGTCGGCTTCTACCAGTTTTTCCATTCGTCTGTAAAGAATTCGTGTTAGTATTTGGCAGCTGTGACTTATTAAACTGACAGTTCGGTAATTTTCACATCTGTCAACACCTGCTTTCTTTGGGATTGGAATTACTATATTCTTCTTGAAGACTGAGGGTATTTCGCCTGTGTCATACATATTGCTCACCAGATGGAAGAGGTTTGTCAGGACAGGTTCTCCCAAGGCTGTCAGTAGTTCTAATGGAATGTTGTCTACTCCCGGGGCCTTGTTTCGAATTAGGTCATTCAGTGCTGTGTCAAACTCTTCACGCAGTATCATATCTCCCATTCCATCTTCATTTACATCCTCTTCCATTTCCATAATATTGTCCTCAAGTACATCGCCTTGTACAGACCCTCCATATACTCCTTCCAACTTTCTGCTTTCCCTGCTTTGATTAGAACTTGGTTCCCAAATAAGCTCTTGATATTTATACATGTGGTTCTGTTTTCTCCAAAGGTCTCTTTAATTTAGGCAGTATCTATCTTACCCCTAGTGAGATAAGCCTTTACATCCTTACATTTGTTCTCTAGCCATCCCTGCTTAGCCAATTTGCACTTCCTGTCGATCTCATTTCTGAGACGTTTGTATCCCTTTTTGCTTGCTTCATTTACTGCATTTTTATATGTCCTCCTTTCATCCATTAAATTCAATTTTTCTTCTGTTACCCAAGGATTTATACTAGCCCTCGTATTTTTATCTACTTGATCCTCTGCTGGCTTCACAACTTCATCCCTCAAAGCTACGCATCCTTCTTCTACTGTAGTCCTTTCGCCTATTCCTGTCAATTGTTCCCTTATGCTCTCCATGAAACTCTGTACAACCTCAGGTTTAGGCTTTATCCAGGTCCCATATCCTTAAATTCCCACATTTTTGCAGTTTCTTCAGTTTTAATCTACAGCGCATAACCAAAAGATTGTGAACAGAGTCCACATCTGCCCCTGGAAATGTGTTACAGTTTAAAACCTGGTTCCTAAGTCTCTGTCTTACCATTATATAATCTGTCTGATACCTTCGAGTATCTCCAGGCTTCTTCCATGTATACAGCGTTCTTTCATGATTCTTGAACCAAGTGTTAGCTATGATTCAGTTATGCTCTGTGCAAAATTCTACCAGGCCGCTTCCTCTTTCATTTCTTATCCCCATCCATATTCACCTACTACGTTTTCTTCGCTTCCTTGCCTACTATCGAATTTCAGTCACCGATGACTATTAAATTTTCGTATCCGTTCACCATCTGAATAATTTCTTTTATCTCATCATACATTTCATCAATTTCGTAGTCATCTGCAGAACTAGTTGGCATATAAATTTGTACTACTGTAGTAGGCGTGGCTTTCGCGTCTATCTTGGCCGCAATAATGAGTTCACCATGCTGTTTGTAGTAAGTGATCCGCACTCCTATTTTTCATTCATTATTAAACCTACTCCTGTATTACCCCTATTTGATTTTATATTTATAACCGTGTATTCACCTCACCAGAAGTCTTGTTCCTCCTGCCATCAAACTTCACTAATTTCCACTACATATACCTTTAACCTATTCATTTCCCTTTTTAAATTTTCTAACCTACCTGCCCGATTAAGTGATCTGACATTCCACCCTCCGATCCGTAGAACACCACTTTTCTTCCTCCTGTTAACGACGTCCTCTTGAGTAGTCCCCGCCCGGAGATCCGAATGGGGGACTATTTTACCTCATGAATATTTTACCTAAGGGGACGCCATCATCATTTAACCATAACGTGAAGCTGCATGCCCTCGGGAAAAGTTACGGCTGTAGTTTCCCCTTGCTTTCAGCCGTTCGCAGTACCAGCACAGGTAGGCATTTTGGGTTAGTGTTACAAGGCCAGATCAGTCAATCATCCACACTGTTGCCCCTGCAACTACTGAAAAGGCTGCTGCCCCTCTTCAGGAACCACACGTTTGTCTGGCCTCTCAACAGATACCCCTCCGTTGTGGTTGCACCTACGGTACGGCTACCTGTATCGCTGAGGCACGCAAGCCTCCCTATCAACGGCAAGGTCCATGGTTCATGGGGGGAATAAGATATAAGAAATATTAATTACCGTCTTTTACGGGACCTGAAAACTTTTTTTGGACAGCCAGAAAGCGATTCAGAACATAATGAGCGTAGTTTCCAGTTTTTAAGTCCACATTCTTGTCTTGCCCACTGAAAGAAAGGTTTCTACTCTCTGTTTATTCAGCGGGATCAGGAACTATGAATATAAATGAAATTTTTCAGTTCTAATTGATAGATATATTTGATAAACTTTCAACCGCGCAACATACTAATATTCCTGCTAGTAATAATGATAATAATAATAACAATAATAATAATAATAATAACATATCTATCATAAACAGCACTATGAGCAGTTGAGAGATGACGTCTACGGTAGCTTCCCAATAAATGGTCTTTCACCCTGGCTTAATTGCTCGCCAGAAAAGTGCCAAATAATCTCACCACTTGCCACGCGGTTTGTTTGGCGGCACGCGAAGAGTTACTTCCGTGTAGAGTCGTCATGAGTTCACTTCCTATTTGTGCCAAAAACATGTGTTTAGTAGCAGCCTGGTTGTGAAGTCACCCGAGGCAGCGCGTAAGCCGGCGTTCGACCGCGCGACGCGAACCGTATGGTGGCTGGGTGCGAAGTGAAATGAATTCGCTGCCTCTCAGGCCGTATTTATGTAGGGACTGCGAAGGACGGCCGAAGAGAATGCCTGCCGTCATCCTATCTACGTTCCGGTAGCAACCTCTAAATCGCCGCTCTCTCGGACATTTATTATTTTTTAATACTGTCATGAATCAATTTAGAATCTTAGTAATTTTTGTGTGAATTGAGTTAGACTGGCTTTAATCGAAGTAAGCGTTTTAGCTCGCCTACATATAAACTTTGCCGTCCAGAACTTTTAGAACGGAACTGACAATAGAACATGACCTCTGTACTACATATTTAAGAGAACGTATATTGTTCATTATTTGTGTCAAAGTCTTGAAGCTCCATTATTTTATGGATTTCATCAGGTAGTGTAATCAAAGCTTTCTGTCATTAACCATAAATGATGCATAATCTATTACAAGTAAGGATGTTTTTGTTCGAAATTCAATTCTCAGTCAATTACTCGAGACTATTAGAGGGTCACACAGTTAGTGCTTTTATATTGAACTGAAGCTTCATACAAATTTTCACATTTCTAAGTATAATCTTTAGTGCCTAAACACCAATTTTGTGCAAAAATGTTGTCCGGTTCAAGATGAAACTTGTAACAGTTGATTTTGACATACATTTGCGCATTCTGAGCTATTTATGGCTTTCTTGCTTTATTATTTAATGCGACTTTTTTTATCTACAACCATGTACGAGGGCTATTCCGAAAGTAAGGTCCGATCGGTCACGAAATGGAAACGACTATGAAAATCCGATAAAGCTTTGCACAGATGTGTTGGGTTGTGTCTCTAGTATAACCCCAGTTAGCATCACGTCGCTCTTCTCATTTCTGAGCTCGCAGTGAGTGCGTAAAGATGTCTAGAAAATAGTGTCTGCCGCCAAGTACGGGGGCCTGGTGAGAAATTTCCCCTGAAGCTATGCAGCTAACATTACATAACTGTCGTGCTGTTTCGTCTTCAAGACAATTCTCAGCCGCATTCTGCAGGGGCAATGAAGATGCTCCTGCATCGTTTTCTAATGGAAATGTGAGATTACCCACAATACAGCCCGTAATTGTCTCCCTCTGAGTTTCAGCTCAGGTCACATGAACCGCTGGTTATGAAGACAACATTTCGGCACAAGACAACGAGCCGTAGGCCAGCGTAGAGAATTGGCGGAGAGCACTGGCGGCTGCCTTCTATAGCGAGGGTATGGGAAAGTTGGTACAACGCTACGATACACGTCTAAGTCGGGTCGGCGACTATGGAGATAAGTAGCTGCAAGGTGTATCTAACTGTTGCAAATAAAACATTGTTTCCATTTCGCGACCTATCGGACCTTACTTTCGGAATAGCCCTCGTACTTAGGGAAACATATTCATCTGATCACTCTGAGATTTCAGACTTTAATATTAATATACTAAATCATATAGGGAAAATGTTTCGAAAAGCTACTTTAATTAATTTCATCCTTAGATTGTGGTCAAACACTTGTATGTTACGCACAGGCCCGTTGTGATGCCGTGGCGCTAGTAGGAGTGAACTAGGGGAAGTCCCGGTACACTCGCTAGCCTCTGTAGTTATCAAATGATACAGTATGAGATTTTCACTCTGCAGCGGAGTGTGCGCTGATATGAAACTTCCTGGCAGATTAAAACTGTGTGCCCGACCGAGACTCGAACTCGGGACCTTCGCCCACGAAAGGCAAAGGTTCCGAGTTCGAGTCTCGGTCGGGCACACAGTTTTAATCTGCCAGGAAGTTTCAAATGATACAGTGTTTGTTTCGCCACAAAACTTAAAAAAAATATCTCACCACCACCCACAACCCACACGATAGTAGTACAAGTAACCTTGAAGTCCTTTTGGATCGATACTTAAGGACAGCGACAAAAATTTTAATGTTTCTTAGAAGCAAAACACGCACGCAATTTTAGTGTAGTAAAGACAAATCTTAGCGCATTAAGTAAATAGCGGTCCATAAGTGCTCATAAAAATCCTTTGCAAATAGCTATTGTAGTAGAACAAACGTTTACTTGGGCAAGTTATCTTTACCAGGGTGCTGATCCATGTAAATGACATCGGCCAAATAAAGGTCAGCTGAATAAACCGGGGCAAAAGCATAGGCGGCCGGTTAACTTCAAGCTTCTCACCCTTTTTCCTACGTCAGACCCAGGAGAGTTAAGGACGTTATATGTATGCACGTCCACTACGCTAGGCAGCAGGAACCAGGGCTGCTGCACAGTCAGAGGGAAGCTGCGACTTTCAACAGGCATCGGCACACTCCTTCCACACAGAAAAGATCCGCCGTCGAGATAAAGCGTGCGGACATCCACGGCTAGAAAGCCCGGGGTGTGAACGAGCACGCCTCCTTCTGAGTTACTCGACACCCAGCACAGAGTCCGATGTGATCCGCGCGCGCCCTTAAATCCCGCTTGCGGTGCCGCAATGGCGCCAACACCCGAAACGCCAGAGAAACCGTAAATAAGCAACGCTACACATAGAGACGCCCTAAGCACAGGAACCGATACGGGCGCACACGGCTAAGTTGTCGCGCGGAGTGGCCGCGTGGTTTGAGGCGCTATGTCACGGACTGAGGCCCCTCCCATGGAGGTTCGAGTCCTCCCTCGGGCATGGGTGTGTGTGTTGATGGGTGTTAGTTTTAGTTAGATTAAGTAGTGTGTAAGTCTAGGGACCGATGACCACAGCAGTTTGGTCCCTTAGGAATTGACAAACACACACACACACACACACACACACACACACACACACACACACACTCGGCTCAGTTAGGTTCTGAGCTGGCAGAGTCAACAAACGCGAAGACAGAGCAGTACCTGTAGTGTCTTGGACTCCGCAAACTGTAAACACACTGCGTCTGTGTACAAATGTCACTCTGCACAGCTGACACAGAATACAGCCTGTGGAACCCATTCCAAGAGTGTGTTCTGAAGGCCACTTAATAAAGGCAAGTCTTTTGGTCTAGTCTGCATACCTTTCGGAGTATGCTGGAGAATTACCTCATTTTTAGCAGTCGCTCGTCGGAAGATCTGTGTCTACGGAGTGGAAATGTTTCACAATCATACAAACAGCCACACTAATATAGAAGGAATGAAACAGAAGTAATCCGCTAAATTATAGACCCACATCATTGACCATGAATGCTATTAGGATTTCGGAACGTATGCAGGGTACCATCATTAATTAACGCCTCGAAGAAAACGACATAAAGACAGATAACCTGCATGATGCAAGAATGGCTGTGAGTTGGCAGTCGCGGTAGTAATATGCAAACATGGCGAACAGATGTGTCGTGGTGGGAAATTGTTACGAGTAGTAGATAAAGTACGGAACGACGCGCATATGTGAAACCTGCAGATTATCACTAACTATTACGTCTATTCAAACAGTGCTCTGTTAAACGCCATTGCAGATCACTTTCCAGCTTAATCGAGAAGAGATTTTGCAAGCATACTTCACCGTGGAAATATGACAAACGGAGATGCTGTAATAATTTCATCTGCAACATGACAAGCTGCTACAGTTATCTCAACACTCCGCCTCGCTTCTGCAACAACGAATAGATAAACTGCATTGCTGTGCCCTTTCCTGGTTAGAGACTAAGAGAATTCAGCTGTTAATATTGTAAATCGCTTGTTTCGTAATAAAACTATAATCTTGTTGTTCGCTTTGGCCGGCCGGTGTGGCCGAGCGGTTCTAGGCCCTTCAGTCTGGAACCGCGCGATCCCAACGGTCGCAGGTTCGAATCCTGCCTCGGGCATGGGTGTGTGTGATGTCCTTAGGTTAGTTACGTTAAAGTAGTTCTAAGTTCTAGGAGACTGATGACCTCAGATGTTAAGTCCCATAATGCTCAGAGCCATTTGAACCATTTTTGTTTGCTTTCTTAATTTTCGCTACGTAAGTAAAGTTACTGAAGTTAACTGTTAACTTCAAATGTAGCTTTATTGACTCGCCATTACTCGTAAGTATTTCTCTTTTACTTAAACAATCTTCCTTTTAAATTTATGCTGCTGGAGGCAAATGTTTTTTGTGAACCTTTTGGAGGGAAGTGTTATAAACGCGCGTACAGTATTAATTTTAAAGTGAGTTTGCATAATTTAGTGTTTGATGGGGCAGCGCGCGTAAATAGCAGTGTCCGCCAGTAGTTTCTGGCCTCCGACTCTCTAACTGGTCTAAGTTTCGCGGCGAGGGTAAACTGAATATGACAGCTGTCATGCTATGCAGGTTATGTTCATGTCTTTCTTAAATTCATGTTACCACACTGCCACGTAATAACTTGGTTGTTGAGGTGAGCCCGCATCTCGTGGACGTGCGGTAGCGTTCTCGCTTCCCACGCCCGGGTTCCCGGGTTCGATTCCCGGCGGGGTCAGGGATTTTCTCTGCCTCGTGATGGCTGGGTGTTGTGTGCTGTCCTTAGGTTAGTTAGGTTTAAGTAGTTCTAAGTTCTAGGGGACTGATGATCATAGATGTTAAGTCCCATAGTGCTCAGAGCCATTTTTGATTTTGTTGAGGTGAACTGATGTATGGTCTAATCCTACACTGATTTCAGTATTAGCAACAGAACTGCGTGTGATTAACATAATTTACTGCCTACATGGAATCAAATTCTCCTCGACCAGACAATTCGGAAGTAAAACGAGTTCTCCAGGGGGAGGGGGGGCGGGAAATACTTGGACATCAACTCAGTTAGGTTATTTCTAACAAAACCTAACAACTAGTATAAATACACGGTCCATAATCTAGCGAAGTACACCGCTGGGAACAGTTTTCTCCGATATGTATTGTCATTTTCAACTTCTATAGGTATGTAAACAAACAGCAGACTGATGGTAAATCAGCCACAAAGATCCACTCGCTACAGATCGTCTGTGAGTAAACACACAGGTAAACATTCGTTTTGCACTCAGACGCAACTCTCTGTGTGCGCCTGTTGCGCTTAAAATTGTTACCGGTTATGTAAACTTCATAAACACGTGCGTGACTCAAGGGATTTCCTGTAAAGAGATCTCCTATACCGAGGGTTTATACAGGGTGTTTCAAAAATGACCGGTATATTTGAAACGGCAATAAAAACTGAACGAGCAGCGATAGAAATACACCGTTTGTTGCATTATGCTTGGGACAACAGTACATTTTCAGGCAGACAAACTTTCGAAATTACAGTAGTTACAATTTTCAACAACAGATGGCGCTGCGGTCTGGGAAACTCTATAGTACGATATTTTCCACATATCCACCATGCGTAGCAATAATATGGCGTAGTCTCTGAATGAAATTACCCGAAACCTTTGACAACGTGTCTGGCGGAATGGCTTCACATGCAGATGAGATGTACTGCTTCAGCTGTTCAATTGTTTCTGGATTCTGGCGGTACACCTGGTCTTTCAAGTGTCCCCACAGAAAGAAGTCAAGCGGTTCATGTCTGGCGAATAGGGAGGCCAATCCACGCCGCCTCCTGTATGTTTCGGATAGCCCAAAGCAATCACACGATCATCGAAATATTCATTCAGGAAATTAAAGACGTCGGCCGTGCGATGTGGCCGGGCACCATCTTGCATAAACCACGAGGTGTTCGCAGTGTCGTCTAAGGCAGTTTGTACCGCCACAAATTCACGAAGAATGTCCAGATAGCGTGATGCAGTAATCGTTTCGGATCTGAAAAATGGGCCAATGATTCCTTTGGAAGACATGGCGGCCCAGACCAGTACTTTTTGAGGATGCAGGGACGATGGGACTGCAACATGGGGCTTTTCGGTTCCCCATATGCGCCAGTTCTGTTTATTGACGAAGCCGTCCAGGTAAAAATAAGCTTCGTCAGTAAACCAAATGCTGCCCACATGCATATCGCCGTCATCAATCCTGTGCACTATATCGTTAGCGAATGTCTCTCGTGCAGCAATGGTAGCGGCGCTGAGGGGTTGCCGCGTTTGAATTTTGTATGGATAGAGGTGTAAACTCTGGCATATGAGACGATACGTGGACGTTGACGTCATTTGGGCCGCAGCTGCAACACGGCGAACGGAATCCCGAGGCCGCTGTTGGATCACCTGCTGCACTAGCTGCGCGTTGCCCTCTGTGGTTGCCGTACGCGGTCGCCCTACCTTTCCAGCACGTTCATCCGTCACGTTCCCAGTCCGTTGAAATTCTGCAAACAGATCCTTTATTGTATCGCTTTTCGATCCTTTGGTTACATTAAACCTCCGTTGAAAACTTCGTCTTGTTGCAACAACACTGTGTTCTAGGCGGTGGAATTCCAACACCAGAAAAATCCTCTGTTCTAAGGAATAAACCATGTTGTCTACAGCACACTTGCACGTTGTGAACAGCACACGCTTACAGCAGAAAGACGACGTACAGAATGGCGCACCCACAGACTGCGTTGTCTTCTATATCTTTCACATCACTTGCAGCGCCATCTGTTGTTGAAAATTGTAACTACTGTAATTTCGAAAGTTTGTCCGCCTGAAAATGTACTGTTGTCCCAAGCATATTGCTACAAACGGTGTATTTCTATCGCTGCTCGTTTAGTTTTTATTGCCGTTTCAAATATACCGGTCATTTTTGAAACACCCTGTAATATGTCAGCTACAGAGTTTACTTTTCTTTTTCGTTAAGGGACTAAATAATTACTCTAGTGATCAATCATTTCTTTTTGATATTGACGAGTGTGTTGTGCTGTATTACGGAGGTTAAGTGCTGACGCCCCACGAAGTTCAGTTAGATACATAGTCACCCGGTCTTCCCGCAAACGCAGCTGCAAACAAGTTGCAAGTAGTGCTGCTTTAGGTTTCCTTTCCGTGTCATAGCGATAAGATAGCAGCAATGACTGCATATTTTAGCATTAGCTTGCCACATGTCATTGCTGCAGAGGTGTATGAGAGTATCTCAGCTGTATTTTGGTAAAGAGACTGATTGGACGCAGAAGATATACAGCCGTTTGACTAACATAGTGAGCGTACTGACCTCCAATTTAAGGATTTTTGCTTCTCTACAGGAAAACGCAGCACACTATCCTTCATGGTGAGTCATCAGCAGTCACTAAAGTCACATCTGATGTACCCCAGTGAAATGTAATTGGGCCGTGGATTAAGACTTAGCGCAGGATTTACATTGAATATGAATCATTTTGTATGTTAACCTGTTCCCTATGAGGAAATTCTTTTTCGTAAAAGCTGCAGTAATACCCAGTTAGTCAGCCACGAGCCATTGAGCTGGTCACTAGTTCTTAATGAAAAAAAAAGCGTAACTACATGTTAAACGAGTCATAGCTGGAATCAGTCAGGGTCATATCAGCGCGCAGTCCGCTGCAGAGTGAAAATCTCACTCTCGAAACATCCCTCATGCTGTGGCTAAGCCATGTCTTCGCAATATCCTTTCTTCCAGGAGTGTTAGTTATGCAAGGTTCGATGAAGAGCTTCTCTGAAGTTGGGAAGGTAGAAGACGAGGTACTGGCGGAATTGAAGCTGTTTGGACGGGTCGTTAGTCGTGCTTGGGTAGCTCAGTCTTAGAACACTTTCCCGCGACAACAAAGGTCCGGAGTTCGAGACTGCCAGGAAGTTTCATATCAGTGCACACTCCGTTGCAGAGTGAAAATCTCATTCACGTTGTACATAGATTGTAGCGTTGCGCACGAGATGACCACAAAAGATGTTGGTAAAGCTTATCACGAGATACGATCCATCGACAAGACACTGGAGAAGAACAGTTTCTTTATAAAGAAGACAACACAGAAAACTTTTGAACGAGTTATAAATTACCTGCGATTGTCCGTCAGGAACCATAGGCTATCTACGCTGGTGCGTGAAACTTAAGAACTATGTAACTTTCGCATGATGTGTGTCGAGTAACACAGTTCCATAAAAATTGGGCCATACAAAGCAAGAAATGCTGCAGTATAGTGCAGAAAGAAATATGCAGTGAGACTAACAGAAATGACATTTTTGTATGCATAGTCAATAATTACACCAAAGTCAAGGTGATTTGTGATGGTACCCTGGACACTACAAAAGCGGAGACGTTGGTTTGAGTAAGTTGGGTGGTTACTACAGACGGCAGTGCGTGCCGTACGACGTGCTCTGGTGCTGATCATAAGATTGGTGAGGAATTCTTGTGGTAGGGAGTCCCATTCCTCCATCAACACGGTGGACAACGTACGAAGTTTTGTCGGTGCACGTTGTGTCATCAACCCATCCGACACTTGCTCGACGGGCTTTAAGCCGGCTAAAGAACAGGCCAGTCCAATCTCCGAACATCCGCTACGGTTCAGGGCTCCTCCACCAACCCAGTTCGGTGCGGTCGCGCACTGTCTTGAATAAAAATGAACTCAGGGCCGAACCCACTCCTGGAGGGACACACGTGGGAAAGGAGTACAGTGTCAGAATAACGCTGACCAGTGAGCGTACCGTGTTCAGTGATTTGGAGGTCAGTCTGCCCATCCAATATTTTGTCTTCCCACACCATGGCACCTAGGCAATGTTCGGTAGTGTTCCTGGGTGCAATACGTGTTCTTACCTCTGAGGGATGAAGTAGTGAAGGCAGCAGAGGATCAAATAGGTAAAAAGACGAGGGCTAATAGAAATCCTTGGGTAACAGAAGAAATATTGAATTTAATTGATGAAAGGAGAAAATATAAAAATGCAGTAAATGAAGCAGGCAAAAAGGAATACAAACGTCTCAAAAATGAGATCGACAGGAAGTGCAAAATGGCTAAGCAGGGATGCCTAGAGGACAAATGTAAGGATGTAGAGGCTTGTCTCACTAGGGGTAAGATAGATACTGCCTACAGGAAAATTAAAGAGACCTTTGGAGAGGAGAGAACCACTTGTATGAATATCAAGAGCTCAGATGGCAACCCAGTTCTAAGCAAAGAAGGGAAGGCAGAAAGGTGGAAGGAGTATGTAGAGGGTTTATACAAGGGCGATGCACTTGAGGACAATATTATGGAAATGGAAGAGGATGTAGATGAAGATGAAATGGGAGATAAGATACTGCGTGAAGAGTTTGACAGAGCAATGAAAGACCTGAGTCGAAACAAGGCCCCGGGAGTAGACAACATTCCATTAGAACTACTGATGGCCTTGGGAGAGCCAGTCATGACAAAACTCTACCATCTGGTGAGCAAGATGTATGAGACAGGCGAAATACCCACAGACTTCAAGAAGAATATAATAATTCCAATTCCAAAGAAAGCAGGTGTTGACAGGCGTGAAAATTACCGAACTATCAGTTTAATAAGTCACAGCTGCAAAATACTAACGCGAATTCTTTACAGACGAATGGAAAAACTGGTAGAAGCCGACCTCGGGGAAGATCAGTTTGGATTCCGTAGAAATGTTGGAACACGTGAGGCAATACTAACCTTACGACTTATCTTAGAAGAAAAATTAAGAAAAGGCAAACGTACGTTTCTAGCATTTGTAGACTTAGAGAAAGCTTTTGACAACGTTAACTGGAATACTCTCTTTCAAATTCTGAAGGTGGCAGGGGTAAAATACAGGGAGCGAAAGGCTATTTACAATTTGTACAGAAACCAGATGGCAGTTATAAAGAGTCGAGGGGCATGAAAGGGAAGCAGTGGTTGGGAAAGGAGTGAGACAGGGTTGTAGCCTCTCCCCGATGTTATTCAATCTGTATGTTGAGTAAGCAGTAAAGGAAACATAAGAAAAATTCGGAGTAGGTATTAAAATTCATGGAGAAGAAGTAAAAGCTTTGAGGTTCGCCGATGACGTTGTAATTCTATCAGAGACAGCAAAGGACTTGGAAGAGAAGTTGAACGGAATGGACAGTGTCTTGAAAGGAGGATATAAGATGAACATCAACAAAAGCAAAATGAGGACAATGGAATGTAGTCAAATTAAATCGGGTGATGCTGAGGGGATTAGATTAGGAAATGAGACACTTAAAGTAGTAAAGGAGTTTTGCTATTTAGGGAGCAAAATAACTGATGATGGTCGAAGTAGAGAGGATGTAAAATGTAGACTGGCAATGGCAAGGAAATCGTTTCTGAAGAAGAGAAATTTGTTAACATCGAGTATAGATTTAAGTGTGAGTAAGTCGTTTCTGAAAGTATTTGTATGGAGTGTAGCCATGTATGGAAGTGAAACATGGACGGTAACCAATTTGGACAAGAAGAGAATAGAAGCTTTTGAAATGCGGTGCTACAGAAGAATGCTGTAGTTAAGGTGGGTAGATCACGTAACTAATAAGGAGGTATTGAATAGGATTGGGGAGAAGAGACGTTTGTGGCACAACTTGACTAGAAGAAGGGATCGGTTGGTAGGACATGTTTTGAGGCACCAAGGGATCCCAAATTTAGCATTGAAGGGCAGCGTGGAGGGTAAAAATCGTAGAGGGAGACCAAGAGATGAATACACTAAGCAGATTCAGAAGGATGTAGGTTGCAGTAGGTACTGGGAGATGAAGAAGCTTGCACAGGATAGAGTAGCATGGAGAGCTGCATCAAACCAGTCTCAGGACTGAAGACCACAACAACAACAACCTCTCGTATGTGGTGCACGCAGGAATACAGTGAAACATGATCGTCTCGGTGGTCAGAGGGTATGGTGTAGGGAGGCATAAAGTTGTGTGAGCATATCGACCTCCGTCTATTTGAACAGCGTACAGTCAGCTTTATTGTACTCCTTCCCCAGGTGCGTCTTTTCAGGGGTGCATTCTCCTTGATTTCATTATCATGAATGACAGTTCGTGACCGCATCGAACTGCGCTGGAGAAGCAGTTCTTGCAATGAGAGGATATTCGGCAAATAGATCAGTCCGTCCACCCTCTCCCCACCGAGAAAGGGGGGACGTGTTAGGGAGACATTTTGCAGCACGTCCAGTGTACCACAAGATATCGAGCAGTTGTTATCCACACTGGTCGTGTAATGCGACGCACTACCACAAGAACTCTTTACCAAACTTGTGCCAGCTTGGGGACACATTAGAGAACATACATTTCCGTCTGTGGCATCATACACCCTATTAAGAACAATGTTCCTCCTGTTGCACCGTCAAGTGGACCATTATAAACTGCCTTCATTTCAGTGGCATTATTGTCTTTGAATAAAAATGTCGTCTCTTTGAGTACTTCTTTCAGTTACCATCTGTACTGTATTGTAGCAGTTCTACTACGTATGGTCAAAGTTTCGTACTTTACTTGACAAGAACACGCCATGCGAAAATTATTCTCGCCCTTAAGCGTTGCACAACATTGTAGCTAGGATGCAGTCAGGGGACCCACACAGAAAATGTGCCCGTATCACAGAAATGTAAGATAAAATTATATTTATTTTAACATTGTGCTGCTAATCATTTACTACGGTAAAACAAGTAAAGGTAATTATTTTTATGGGATTTTTCACTGGGCAGGCGATTTTAATTATGACTGCAATTACCCTCTAAACAGCACGCGCCTTCGTGTCGAATTCCCTGTGGCACTGAACCAGACCGATGATGCTTCACTTGGCAAACCCGCCAAGACATTTAAAAGAGTGTTTTAAGAAATTTCAGCAGTCTCAAATGAGAAAAAGCCCATGTGTTCCACCCACCTTTCCCACACCTCACTTCATCCAAAACTGCGTAATACTTCGAAGATGCTTTCGTTATATCGATATCTCTCTTGTAATGGATTTGGGACTTATGGTCACAAACATCAGTGAAAAAGGGCAGCTTTCATAATTTAAGTTTATGGAAAAGAAACTTCGAGAGTAAAAGTTAGAAGACAAAAGTAGCATTTTGATTTCTTCTCTTTGTTCTCCCTTCACGGATTAGGCCATAGTACCTGCTCCGCTTAACAACCTCCAGTGATCTCTTCCAAGTTCTTCCTTTCTGTCTTGTCTCTCAAGAATCTCTTTTGAAGGTCTATTTTTACACATAATTACATGTTCCCACCATCTGTTTCTGTGCAGACCTGTTTTCGCGTGTACTAAATCAATTTTTCTTTCATTGCTAATGACTTCATTCGAGAAGCGATCTTCTCCGGTGCACCCTTTGACACTAGGGAGACTTGGCTCATATGGAGGCATATAGAGTCGTGTTTCCCTCGACCTATCTGCGGGTGGAACAGGTAAAGAAATGACTAGTTGTGGTACAGGGTACCTTCCTCCACGCACCTTAGGGTTGCTTAGGAATTGTATGTAGATTTAGTTTTAGATGTAGAACTTCATTTCCACGGCCTGGATCCTGTTCGTATTTCCTGGAAATCCAGATTACAGATCGATAATTACTGTCTTGAGCTTTTAAGGCTTCATCTGTGTCTTTCTCGTGAGTTTTATGACGCTTTTATAAATGTTCCATAGATTGCATTAAATTTTAGGATGCTGGTCGTGTTATCGATTTCATTGTCAAAATTACGACGTATGTCACAACTGAGTTACTTAAAGTCAGTTATTTCTTCCACTATTAAATTATTTATTACAATTTTAGATCTCAAAAGAGGTTATCCCTTCAAGTTGACTAGTTACACATCCCATCGATCATTTGAAGGATTCTTTTCTTAAAATGATGTGGAATGTGTTACTTTACAGAATACTATACATTATTGCCATCATTGACAAAAAAGCAATGTAATGAAAAACAGTAAAAGTGAAGAAGTCGTGGGTGCCATCAAGAAGGAAGCAGTGAGACGCAAATGAAAGCGTAATAATATATAGATAAGGAAAGGGGGGATAAAATCGGAAAAGGTCCACAAAAGTAGTAAACTGTGTAAGAGATTATTTTGTCACCTTTAGCAGGAACGTTATTACAAACAAATCGCAAAACCAAAAAGAATATCTGAATATTTGTGGCCTAAGACCGATGACGTCATTAATAACCACAGAAAATGAAGTAGTAAAACGTTTCAAAAAACTGAAAAATATAAGGAGCTAGCAGGTTTAGCTGATGTAGCAGACTGTATGCAGAAACAATGCATCTGAGCATAAAAGCTCCAGAAAAATAGTATATGTGTCGGTCGCATCTAAGACTCAAAAACAATAGAATCAATTATGAATTTCTTGAATAAATTCTATTGTATACATGAATCACACGTTGGGTTCCGTAATTGTAGAAATACAGAATCAGCCACAGTAGAATTCATAAAACTGGTACTTGATGCACTTGACACAGGTGAGTGTGTCAAAGATATAGTTTTAGATCTTTCCAGGGCTTTTGATACTGCTGACCGTAAGGTTTCACCAAATAAACTACAATCATTAGGAATAAGATGTGTACCTAATGAGTTGTTCCGTTACTGTGTAGCATACAAGATACAAGGAGCACAAATGAACGCCAATAAGGCTAAAATTTCAGTGAAAAACTTATCAGAATAAAAATACATTAATGTAGAAGCTCCTCGGGGCGGCATATTAGGACAAACAGAGTTCGTGAGGTACATCATTGACTGTACAAATAGTGTTGGACTTGGAGAAAATATTCTCTTTGCCAGTAACAACAGTACCTAGAAAACAAGAGAAATTCTTTTCGAGAAAGCAGATGAAACCATCAAGAAAGCTTGTAATTCCAATATGCAATAAAGTAATTTTGAACGTAAAGAAAAATGATGCCATGGAGGTTGTAAAGAATAACTTTATCTTGTAAATATAATATTGGTATTCCCCGAGCTATAGTCTTTGTCTAGGTTCTGTATCAGCTGTGTGATAAGGTTTCTTCCACAAGGGTAATTTCCATGGGAAACCATATTTGTTTTCCCTTCCACCACTTATTCACAATCTGAGTTGACACACTGTTAATGACATAAACGAAGGAGAATATTTTAACCGTACATCACTTTTAATACAATTCAGATATGGAGAAAGCCATATCTTCCTTTCAGTTGAAACAAAGCATGTTTTGAAATTTACTCCTCTTACCTGAACATAATCTTTCTTCAAATCGATTTAAATATCAATAATAGCAGCGGTAAATAGAAACCACATACTAAATAATACACTCAGATTGCAGATGAAATTCCTGTTGTATAGGTAAATGTGATGGTGGACATACGATGGTATGTGTCAACATCCTTGGGGCGAGCCTCACACGATTCCATTTTGTACAACACACAAACACACACACACACACACACACACACACACACACATATATATATATATATATATATATATATATATATATATATATATGTGTGTGTGTGTGTTAGTAGACCCGCAACCGAGCACCTCCCCAGGTGGCGGATAGGGGAAAGCCTCCTAGATATAGGTGGTACCGAGGAAATGAAATACTCGGGGCGGACCAAAGCTACTAGTAGCGTCTGTTCCCACAGAGGGCAGCTACAATAGGCGTCTGCTCCACATGTCAGTGGCGGCCTCAACCAACCTCCTGATCTGGAAAGTCGGGTTGTACCCGGCAGCATGCCATATATCCAACTACTAAACATCATGATGGTACAACGAGAAAAATCTCATTACCCCGGGCCCCAGTCAATATACTGGAATCGTCGTGAGCATCGGATTCCAGGGGCTTACGGACATCAAACTCCCTCAAGACCAAACGCAAACACTACATCGGCACAATCAACGTGAACACACTGATGAAGACAGGAAAGATGAAACAACTGACAGACACTCTCGAAAAATTTCAAATCAAAATACGTGCACTACAAGGAACACGATTCACAGACGAAGACCATTTCAACACGGAGAATTTCAGAATATACAAAGGAAAACCATCGAGACAACTGAAAAACCTAAGGCATTTAGGCACAGGATTTGCAGTACACAGGTCCATCACGGACAGCATAATCGACTTTTCGTCACCAAACGAAAGAATCAGCACCATCACAGTGAAATCAGCCAACATATCCTACACAATAATCAACGCATATGCACCGACTAATGACTACAACAGGAAAAACCCGGACGAAATTGATGACTTCTGGACGACAATGGAAGAAACTATCAGAAAAATTTCTACACATAGAGTAAAAATAATACTGGGAGACTCCAACGCTAAACTCGGAAAAGAAAAGATATACAGACATACCACAGGAAAACATACTCCACACAAGGACACAAACAAAAACGGAAAACACCTGATAGACTTTTGCAAAAGCCACGACCTCGCCATTATGTCAACAAAATTCAAGAAATCAATACGGAAACTTATGACATGGAAATTCCCCAGCGGAAAGCAAGAACTACAAATTGACCACGTAATAGTCCAGAAAGACTCACAAAAAGAAATTTTGAACATAGACACACGTAAAGGCTACTTCGACTCAGACAACCACCTACTACAGATCAAGATTCGTCTTTTGCCCAAGAAAAAGCTCCAGAATAACAAAATTGTTAGACCAGATCCAAAATACCTTACTTTAAACCAGACACAAATATTAGACAAAATTAAAATTGAGAAAACGACAGACTGGACACAACTTTCAGGAAGAATCCTAGAGGCCATGAAACTAGCACAAGCACCACGCACAAGGAAACACCGTTGGTGGACACACACATGTGACCAAGCTATTGACCAACGAATCAGTGCATGGAAAAAATTTAGTAGCCATAAATCCCAAGAGAATTGGATGAACTTCCTGAAAACACAAAAGCAATCAAGAAAAATCATTCGCAGTGAAAAACGATACTATGATAAACGGCGGCTGACGGAGATCGAATCGGACTTCATGGCGAACAATACAAGAAACTTCTACAGAACGTTCAGAGAAAATATGGCTGGATATCAACCACCCAACTTCTCCTTCAGAAGACTGGATGGAACCCTAGAAACCAATACCAAAAACAATGGTGACATTCTGGCAAAGTACTTTGCAAAACTGCTCAACATGAACCACCCTACGGATGAAATGATGACAAAACGAGCACATACAATCCAGATAGTGAACCTCCAACTCTAGAAGAAGTTAAAGATATAATCAAGTCACTCAAGAATCGTAGAGCACCAGAAGAAGACGGCATCATTGCGGAAATCTGCAAGTTACAAGACCCAGTACTCACCAAAGACATCCACAGGATCTTGGAAGATATCTGGAAGACCATGAAAATTCCTGACGACTGGAAAACTGCCCTGATACAGCCACTACACAAAAAAGGTGACAAGACTGACCAGAACAACTACATAGGAATATCCCTACTACCGGTCACATACAAGATCCTCTCTAAAGCTTTACTAAACAGACTAGAATGCCAGACCGACCACTTGATTGGGGAATATCAAGCAGGTTTCCGTAAAGGGCGGTCTTGTGCGGAACAAATTTGGAACCTGAAAATAATTTTACAACACAAACAGAACCTGATCATTACCTTTGTCGCCTTCTAAAAGGCGTACGACTCTATCGACCGGAAACCTCTCTTCAAAATTCTAGCTGAATACGAAGTAGACAACAGAACATGGGGTATCATGGGCCTTAACCAACACGACCTCCAAAGTAAAGTTCTTTGGGGAACTAACAGAGCCCTTTGAAATTCGCACAGGTGTCCGACAAGGCGATGGCCTCTCACCTCTCCTTTTCAATCTGGTCTTAGATTAGGTAATAAAAGAATGGGAAACATCACAATAAGGGATAACCTTAGGAAACCTACAGATTAAATGCCTGACTTTTGCAGACGATTTGGCGATTGTCACAAAAGGTATAAAAGAAACAAAAGACGCTACTGAAAAACTACACGAAATCGCTTCCAAAACTGGACTACAGAGCTCTTACGAAAAGACACAGTTTATGAGCACAAAGAATCTCTTATCTCTGAACACAAAGTATGGAACGATTTACAAAAGGGCAAACTTCAAATACCTCGGTGAAACACTACAAATGAGTGGACATAACAGAGACTCAAACGGAGAAAGAGAAACTAAACTGGACAAGGCATACAAAGTAGTGTGGAATCATTACAACAAGAAGTCTATCTCACAAAAAGCCAAATTACGCCACTATCACACGGTGGTGCTCCCCGAGGCACTATATGTAGCAGAAACCACTCTAATCCTAGGGCATACACGTATCAGACAACTAAAAAAGTAGAACGGAAAATACTGAGGAAAATATTTGGCGCAACTAACAACAATGGAATATGGATCAAGAAACCTACAGAGGAACTATACAAACATACGGAGACAATTACAAAAAAGAGCAGAAAACGCAGACTACAATTCTATGGACAACTATACAGAATGCCATCACACAGACTGACCAAACAGAACTTTGACTGGGTAACCACTAGAAACAACAAATGGGTGGCAGAGGTAAAAAACGACCTGACCCAACTCAATATAACAGCAGACACAATAAACGACAGAATAAAATTCAGAAACATCAACAAGAAAAGTAAACTACATGAGATACAATGTGACAAAAAGCAGGCGTAGAATGGACCGAAGAACGCAAGCAAGATCACAGCCGGAAGATGGAAGAAATATGGGCAACCAAAAAGTCAATCAAGATGAAGCCGAAGACACCCCCCCCCCATCCCACAAGGAGAATGGACAGAGGACCGGAAACAGAAACACAGAAAGCGAATGAGGGAAGTTTGGGCAGGAAGGAAGGCAGCAAAAGGAACTGGCCATGTAGTTTAGTCCAAATGCGCTCTTTAAGGGCAAAACACCAAATATATATATATATATATATATATATATATATATATATATAGGTACAACTTTACTTCCGGATTTAAAACTGTATTTAATATGCTCGCAACATTTACCATGCAGCAATGTGGTTCTGTCTTCTGTTCCTTATAAATATAGGAGTGTTACCTATCACTCAGCATCTGTGTATGAAGTCCAGGTTCGAGGTGAGAAAACACTAGCGAATAACGCTAATTTTACTCATCACATATACAAGAACGATAAAAGTAAATTACGCAAACCATGGATGGCATTTCTGTATTTCTTATGAAGTTAAAACATTTAAAGTGTAGGTTACAATATTATTATGAAAACTGACTGTTTCATTGTCTTTTGGCGTTTTACAACTTAAATTATTATCTAACACAAAAAATACTGTATGAGTAAATTATTTAAAATTCGTGGAGATAAACATCCAAAAGAAAACGAAAATATCAAGACTTCTTTAATAAGGTACTACAGACATTTTCGAAACATTGGAAACAGTCAAAAGAAACAGAAAAGAGAGAACCGTATTACGAGTAATCAAGAAAACAACGACAAACGCTGTTTATTTTATAGTATATTGTGACTACTATATTTTATATCTGGGTAATGCAGGAATAGGTTTAATAATGAATAAAAAGTGGGAGTGCGGATAAGCGACTACAAACAGCATAGTGAACGCATTATTGTGGCCAAGATAGACACGAAGCCCATGCCTACTACGTTAGTACAAGTTTATATGCCAACTAGCTCTGCAGATGATGAAGAGATTTATGAAATGTATGATGAAATAAAAGAAATGATTCAGATAGGGAAGGGAGAAGAAAATTTAATAGTCATGTGTGACTGGAATTCGATAGTAGGAAAAGGGAGAGAAGGAAATGTAGTAGGTGAATATGGATTGGGGGGGGGGGGGGGGAAGAAATGAAAAAGGAAGCCGCCTGGTAGAATTTTGCAATTAGCATAACTTAATCATAGCTAACACTTGGTTCAAGAATCATAAAAGCAGGTTGTATACATGGAAGAAGCCTGGAGATACTGGGAAGTGTCAGATAGATTATATAATGGTAAGACAGAGATTTAGGAACCAGGTTTTAAATTGTAAGACATTTACCTGGGCAGATGTTGACTCTGACCACGATCTATTGGTTGTGAACTGTAGATTAAAACTGAAGAAATTGCAAATAATTGGGAAATTGAGGAGATTGGACCTGGATAAACTGAAAGAACCAGAGGGTATAGAGAGCTTCAGGGAGAGCATTAGGAAACGATTGACAGGAATTGGGGAAAGAAATACAGTAGAAGAAGAATGGGTACCTTTGAGAGACGAAATAGTGAAAGTAGCAGAGGATAAAGTAGGTAAAAAGACGAGGGTTAATAGAAATCCTTGGGTAACAGAAGAGATATTGAATTTAATTGATAAAAGGAGAAAATATAAAAATGCAGTGAATGGAGCATGCAAAAAGGAATACAAACGTCTCAAAAATGAGATCGACAGGAAGTGCAAAATGGCTAAGCAGGGATGCCTAGAGGACAAATGTAAGGATGTAGAGGCATATATCACTAGGAGTAAGATAGATACTGCCTATAGGAAAGTTAAAGAGACCTTTGGAAAAAAGAAACCACTTGCATGAACAGCAAGAGGTCAGATGGAAACCCAGTTCTAAGCAAAGAAGGGAAAGCAGAAAGATGGAAGGAGTATATAGAGAGTCTATACAAGGGCGATGATCTTGAGGACAATATTATAGAAATGGAAGAGAATGTAGATGAAGATGAAATAGGAGATATGATACTACGTGAAGAGTTTGACAGAGCACTGAAAGACCTAAGTCGAATCAAGGCCCCGGGAGTAGACAATTTCCATTAGACCTACTGACAGCCTTGCGAGAGCAAGGCCTAACAAAACTCTACCATTTGGTGAGCAAGATGTATGAGATATGTGAAATACCCTCAGACTTCAATTAGAATATAATAATTCCAATCACAAAGAAAGAAGGTGTTGCAGATGTGAAAATTACCGAACTATTAGTTTAATAAGCCAGTGCTGCAAAATACTAACACGAATTCTTTACAGACGAACGGAAATACTGGTCGAAGCCGACCTCGGGGAAGATCAGTTTGGATTCCGTAGAAATGTTGGAACACGTGAGGCAATACTGACCCTACGAACTACATTAGAAGAAACATTAAGGAAATGCAAACGTACGTTTCTAGAATTTGTAGACTTGGAGAAAGCTTTTGAGAATGTTGACTGGAATACTCTCTTTCAAATTCTGAAGGTGGCAGTGATAAACTACAATGAGTGAAATGCTATATCCAATTTGTACAGAAACCAGATGGCAGTTATAAGAGTCGAGGGGCATGAAAGGGAAGCAGTGGTTGGGAAGGGAATGAGACAGGGTTGGTGCTTCTCCCCGATGTTATTCAATCTGTATATTGAGCAAGCAGTAAAGGAAACGAAAGAAAGGTTTGGAATAGGAATTAAAATGCATGGAGAAGAAATAAAATCTTTGAGGTTCACCGATTACATTGTAATTCTGTCAGAGACAGCAAAGGACTTGGAAGAGCAGGTGACGGAATGGACAGGGTGTTAAAAGGAGGATATAATATGAACATCAAGAAAATCAAAACGAGAATAATGAAATGTAGTCGAACTAACTCGGGTGATGCTGCAGAAATTAGATTAGGAAATGAGACGCTTAAAGTAATAAATGAGTTTTGCTATTTGGGGAGCAAAATAACTAATGATGGTCGAAGTAGAGAGGATATAGAATGTAGACTGGCAATGGGAAGGAAAGCGTTTCTGAAGAAGAGAAATTTGTTAACATCGAGTATAGATTTAAGTGTTAGAAAATCGTTTCTGAAAGTATTTGTAAGGAGTGTAGCCGTGTATCGGACTGAAACGTGGACGATGAATAGTTTAGACAAGAATAGAACAGAAGCTTTAGAAATGTGGTGCTACAGAAGAATGCTGAAGATTAGATGGGTAGATCACATATCTAATGAGGAGGTATTGAATAGAATTGGAGAGAAGAGAAATTTGTGTCACAACTTGACTAGAAGAAGGGATCGGTTGGTAGTGCATATTCTGAGGCATCAAGGGATCACCAATTTAGTATTCGAGGGCAACGTGGAGGGCAAAAATCGTAGAGGGAGGCCACGAGATGAATACACTTATCAGATTCAGAAGGATGTAGGTTGCAGTAGGTACTGGGAGATGTAGAAGCTTGCACAGGATAGAGTAGCATGGTGAGCTGCATCAAACCAGTCTCTGGACTGAAGACCACAACAACAACATTATGATAATTCGTGTCTGTATTTTGCAACTGTATGTTATTGAACTGATGACTCGGTAGGACTCACCTGTCAGCACTTGACTTCTTTGGAATTGGAATTTCAACATTCTTGTTGAGGATCTGATGATATTTCGCCTGTCTCATATTTCTTGCACCTCAGGCGAAATAATTTTATTTATGGATTCGTCCGTTACTTCTTGGTAGAACGGTTCCATGTTTAAGGTTGAATAACAAGTACACTGTTTTTATCCTACTGATTTTTGGTTATTTGTAACTAGTCCTAGGTTTATTAGGCCATCTTCAGGGAATAACTGACTACCGCCAGCAAAGGACACTATTTCTGAGCTAACTAAACATTATACTCAAAGATACCCTCCACTTGCACGTACTGTTGTGCACCAAACTATTCATTTTTCATAACATTCAGTGGAAGTGGATTACAGCTTTGCCTATAATGATTGCTTACGTAATAAGTAGTGTCCCTTGCAGACGCTAGTCAGTTCTTTCCTGACTGTGCAGTTCTTATTCAACCTTAAATATGAAATAATCTTGTTATAACTCGTTCTCCCTAGGATCTCAGTGACCCTGACAGAATATCATCTACTCTTGTCCATGTCAAATGGAAGATACAACTATAATCAAAATGCGGTCGACTATAGCAGGGGATAATCATACTACATAATATTTTACCTCTTTAAAATGAATAACATGATACGAAGTGTTTCTTGGAGCCGGTGCGGCAGATTATTACCGTTCAAAATATTTATTTCGGCTTTGTATCCTGTTTCAAGTAGAAGAAACGTAACAAGGTACGAGATGAGTCCAGTTGAGAAAAGTTGTTGAAATGTGGGCTGTATACAATCTAATCCTTCAGAGATACGTTTCACTAAATAACCTTGTCACTTAGGGCCCAGTGGGTACTGTTATTGCTGACGACACGTTCGGGCGATAGGTGAATGTGGTGTGGACGAGCAAGAGTGGGGACAGAGATAGCGAGTGTAGGCTTGCTGCATTGTGCACACACGTGGCGGTCTCCTCTACTGGCTGCATTAGGGACTGGCTCAGGTAAGCTCGGAGGTCCACACTGTTCACGCAACAGAAGGATCAGTGACAGGCAAATGAGAAACGTAGAGCTGCTCAGGATTAAGAGGTCAGCTTAAAAAACGAAACAGAAAGGTTTCCACCACTTTTCGTGTCAGCCGCCTTTTACAGTGTACCCAATTTCTATTCCTTTGTCATCAGTCACTTGTTGGGTTTGCTGTTGTTGTTGTGGTCTTCAGTCCAGAGACTGGTTTGATGCAGCTCTCCTGTGCAAGCTTCTTCATCTACCAGTACCTACTGCAACCTACATCCTTTTGAATCTGCTTAGCGTATTCATTTTTTGGTCTCCCTCTACGATTTTTACCTTCCACTGTGCCCTCCAATACCAAATTGGTGGTTCCTTGATGCCTCGGAATATGTTCTACCATCGATCCCTTCTTCTAGTGAAGGTGTGCCACAAATTTCTCTTCTCCTTAATTCTATTCAGTACCTCCTCATTAGTTATGTGCTATACCCATTTCATCTTCAGCATTCTTCTGTAGCACCACAATTTAAAGCTTCTATTCTCTTCTGGTCCAAACTGTTTATCAACCATGTTTCACTTGCATACGTGGCTTCACTCCATACAAATACTTTCAGAAACGACTTGCTGACACTTAAACCTCTACTCACTGTTAACAAATTTCGCTTCTTCGGAAACGCTTTCCTTGCCATTGCCAGTCTACACTTTATATCCTCTCCACTTCCACCATCATCATTTATTTTGCTCCCCAAATAGCAAAAGTCATTTACTACTTTAAGCGTCTCATTTCCTAACCTAATACCCTCAGCATCCCCCGATTTAATTCGACTACATTCCATTATCCTCGCTTTGCTTTTGTTGATGTTCATCTTATATCCTCCTTTCAAGACACAGTCCATGCCGTTCAGCTGTTCAAAAAAATGGTTCAAATGGCTCTGAGCACTATGGGACTTAACATCTTAGGTCATCATTCCCCTAGAACTTAGAACCAGTTAAACCTAACTAACCTAAGGACATAACACACATCCATGTCCGAGGCAGGATTCGAACCTGCGACCGTAGCAGTCGCGCGGTTCCGGACTGCGCGCCTAGAACCGCGAGACCACCGCGGCCGGCACAGCTGTTCTTCTACGTCATTTACTGTCTCTGAAATGCAATGTCATATGCGAACCTCAAAGTTTTTATTTCTTTCCATGGATTTTAATTCCTACTCCGAATTTTGCTTTTGTTCCCTTTACTGCTTGTTCAATATACAGATTGAATAACATCGGGGACAGGCTACAGCCCTGTCTCACTCCCTTCCCAACCACTGCTTCCCTTTCATGCCCCTCGACTCTTATAACTGCCATCTGGTTTCTGTACAAATTGGATATAGCCTTTCACTCCTTGTATTTTACCCCTGCCACCTTCAGAATTTGAAAGAGAGTATTCCATTCAACATTGTCAAAAGCTTTCTCTAAGTCTACAAATTCTAGAAACGTAGGTTTGCCTTTCCTTAATGTTTCTTCTAAGGTAGGTCGTAGGGACAGTATTGCCTCACGTGTTCCAACATTTCTACGTAATCCAAACTGATCCTCCCCGAGGTCGGCTTCTACCTCTTTTTCCATTCGTCTGTAAAGAGTTCCTGTTAGTATTTTGCAGCTGTGGCTTTAATAGTTTCACATCTGTCAACAACTACATTCTTTGGGGTTGGAATTATTATATTCTGGGTTTATTGTTGGGTTTACCACTTACATGTTGTGATACATTTCCTGTCAAGTAGAGGCACATTTCTCATCAGATGATAGTTTTTTTTCCTTACTGCGTCTCGCATTTCGGGAGTAGTGGACATTGGTACATTCAGTTGTAAATTTAAGATTTCCTGTTTGTCCTGTTTTCCTGGGTTTACAGATTTAGACTAAGATAGACCCGACCATACCATCTTGTCCTCGGTCGGCCACGAATAACATAGCCAAAAGGGTAAATTTGAAATCATTTATTCAGTAACTCGGCGAACATTCTGACAGATGACAGAGAGAAGGTCGAAATATTGAATTCGTTCTTCCCAAGTTGTTTCTTTGTGAGACTTCATAATACTGCTCCACATTTGGATCATCACACGAACTGCGAAATGGCAGAATTTGAGGAGAGCGATAGTGAGACAGAAAATGAACTATAAGTGCTCAACAGTGTCAACTGATGAGATATCTGTGGTGCTGTGCAAAGATTATGCGCAGCAGGAGCTCGTCGTAGGGCACAGAATCAGCGAAGGGTACTTAGCGATTGAAGACGAGCTCAGTTCGTTCCCAGTTACAACAAGGATCAACGGACAGAAGCACATAACTATGGTGCTATACCCCTGGCATCAATCTATTCTAAAACTATTGAGCATGTGCTATGGTCACGCATTTTGCCGTGTTCCGAAATCGAAAATATTTGTAAAAAGAAACCTCATTGATTCTGCAAACAGAGATCTTGAGTAGCTCAACTCAGCATGTTCTTCCGTGGGATGCATAACTCCGTAGACAAAGACGACCAGGCTGGAGCCGCGTTTCTCGACTTCCAGAAAGCGTCCGATACAGACCGGCGCTGTCGTTTAGCGAGCGAAACACGAGTTTATCGAGCATTAGGCCAGAATTCTGACTGAATTCAAGGAAGTTTGGTTCAAATGGCTCTGAGCACTATGCGGCTTAACTTCTGAGGTCATCAGTCGCCTAGAACTTAGAACTAATTAAACCTAACTAACCTAAGGACATCCCACACATCCATGCCCGAGGCAGGATTCGAACCTGCGACCGTAGCGGTCGCGCGGTTCCAGACTGTAGCGCCTAGAACCGCTCGGCCACCTCGGCCGGCTTCAAGGAAGTGCTTGCAGATAGAACTCAACACGTAGTTCTTAACGGGACAGAATAGACAGACGTTAACGCAATTTCTGGAGCACCCCAAGAAATGTAACAGGACCGTTTGAGTTTAGAATATGAATACCAGAATTCAGATGGAAACGCTGTAAGCTCTGTAAGTCTATTCACCAACGATGCTGTTGTGTACAGGAAGTTTGCAACTCCGGGAGATGGTAGGAGGGCAGATGATTAATGTTCCGGTTGCTAATCTTCTGCACATAAATAGTGGAAGAGATCCAGTATTATTAGATTACGTTAAGGGACAGTAACGGCTGTGAAATATCAAGTAGTAAGTAGGTGGAACACGTAAGTGAAGTAACTTCATACAAAACATGATAGGATAAGCTGATGCTTGGCGAAGATGCACCGGGAAAAGTAGTTCATCTACTCAACTAAAGATTCGTGAACATTTGTTCAATCGATTCTCGAGTGTTGTTCATCGATTACTGAGCGTTACCAAGTTGGATTAACAGAGAAGATCGTGAAAGTCCCACTGAGAGCGGCGTGTTTCCTCATGAGATCTTTCAGTCTGAGCGAAAGCATCACGGATATGCTCAACGAACTCCTGTGGCAGATGCTACACGAGAGGTGTTGTTCACCACAAGAGAGATTTACTGTTGATATTCCGAGAGCGTACGTTCCAAGAATTGCCCCCACAACTGTTTCGCGAACTAACCACGACGAAAAAACAGATATATTGCAGCTCATACTGAGCTTTAGCAGCTATCATTCATCTAACAAGCCACTCGTGAATGCAGCAGGAATGGTGGCAAAATTCTGTGGTCTCAGAAGTACCTTCAGTCACTCTCCGTAGCTGGTATTAATATGAAGATGTAGATTTTATGGAGTTCATGGCAATTCCGTTCCAGCTTTCAGTGATATGGATGTTACTCTTAATACTGATGTGGAAAACATATGGACGAAAGTAGCTTCCACCTGATGTGTCACTTAAAAGTAACATAGCTCAATAAAACTGGCACCATACAGAGAAAGAACTGCTACATTTGGTACTAAAAGTAACTGAAAGAAATGTAGAATGAGGCGAACAGATGTTGCACTGTTATTCAAAGGCAGAAATTACACTGAAATTACACGCTGGTTTCCTGGACGTAACAAATGGCGGGACATCGGCACATGAGTCTTATTACGACGTGTGTTGATCACGATACGCAGAGTCGTCCCGTGCTGGCCACAAGGTTGGCTACGACTTCTTCTGTTAGCGCGTTCCATTCCCCCATCAGTCCTGTTGACAACCGCTGGATCATCATTGGTCGATGACGACTGGCCCCACAAGGATTGTTTAGAAAGTTAGGAAGATATACACTCCTGGAAATGGAAAAAAGAACACATTGACACCGGTGTGTCAGGTCCACCATACTTGCTCCGGACACTGCGAGAGGGCTGTACAAGCAATGATCACACGCACGGCACAGCGGACACACCAGGAACCGCGGTGTTGGCCGTCGAATGGCGCTAGCTGCGCAGCATTTGTGCACCGCCGCCGTCAGTGTCAGCCAGTTTGCCGTGGCATACGGAGCTCCATCGCAGTCTTTAACACTGGTAGCATGCCGCGACAGCGTGGACGTGAACCGTATGTGCAGTTGACGGACTTTGAGCGAGGGCGTATAGTGGGCATGTGGGAGGCCGGGTGGACGTACCGCCGAATTGCTCAACACGTGGGGCATGAGGTCTCCACAGTACATCGATGTTGTCGCCAGTGGTCGGCGGAAGGTGCACGTGCCCGTTGACCTGGGACCGGACCGCAGCGACGCACGGATGGACGCCAAGACCGTAGGATCCTACGCAGTGCCGTAGGGGACCGCACCGCCACTTCCCAGCATATTAGGGACACTGTTGCTCCTGGGGTATCGGCGAGGACCATCCGCAACCGTCTCCATGAAGCTGGGATACGGTCCCGTACACCGTTAGGCCGTCTTCCGCTCACGCCCCAACATCGTGCAGCCCGCCTCCAGTGGTGTTGCGACAGGCGTGAATGGAGGGACGAATGGAGACGTGTCGTCTTCAGCGATGAGAGTCGCTTCTGCCTTGGTGCCAATGATGGTCGTATGCGTGTTTGGCGCCGTGCAGGTGAGCGCCACAATCAGGGCTGCATACGACCGAGGCACACAGGGCCAACACCCGGCATCATGGTGTGGGGAGCGATCTCCTACACTGGCCGTACACCACTGGTGATCGTCGAGGGGACACTGAATAGTGCACGGTACATCCAAACCGTCATCGAACCCATCGTTCTACCATTCCTAGACCGGCAAGGGAACTTGCTGTTCCAACAGGACAATGCACGTCCGCATGTATTCCGTGCCACCCAACGTGCTCTAGAATGTGTAAGTCAACTACCCTGGCCAGCAAGATCTCCGGATCTGTCCCCCATTGAGCATGTTTGGGACTGGATGAAGCGTCGTCTCACGCGGTCTGCACGTCCAGCAGGAACGCTGGTCCAACTGAGGCGCCAGGTGGAAATGGCATGGCAAGCCGTTCCACAGGACTACATCCAGCATCTCTACGATCGTCTCCGTGGGAGAATAGCAGCCTGCATTGCTACGAAAGGTGGATATACACTGTACTAGTGCCGACATTGTGCATGCTCTGTTGCCTGTGTCTATGTGCCTGTGGTTCTGTCAGTGTGATCATGTGATGTATCTGACCCCAGGAATGTGTCAATAAAGTTTCCCCTTCCTGGGACAATGAATACACGGTGTTCTTATTTCAATTTCCAGGAGTGTATTTGCTCAGCAAGGGTGACGGGATACATATTTCAGAATATCTCAGCAGTCAGTATCAAATATTCTGTGATGCGGACGGAGATGTAGAGAACAAATAGAAAAAATTCAAAGGCATCGTTAAACATGCCCTAGACAAGTATGTTCCGAGTAACGTTTTAAGGGATGGGAAAGATCCACCTTGGTTTAATAGCCGTGTTAGAAAAACACTATGTAAACAAAGAGCACTTCGTCTCAGATTCAAGAGAAGTAAAAACCTAGCCGACAAACAAAAGCCGAATGAAGTGAAAATGAGTGTGAGGAGAGCAATGAGACAAGCGTTCAATGATTTTGAAAGTAAGACGTAGTCAACCGACCTGAGTATAAACCCTAAGAAATTTTGGTCGTATGTAAAATCAGTAAGTGGGTCAAAGTCATCTATTCATTCTCTCAGCGACCACATCGGCACCGAAACGGAAGATAACAGAGAACAGGCCGAAATACTGAACTCGGTCTTCCGAAGTTGTTTCACCGCATAAGATCATAACAGTGTCCAGCCTTTCAAAGGCAGTGCTAACGTCGAAATGGCAGGTATTGAGATAACCGATCGCGGAAATTGAAAAGCGGCTACAATACTTTAATAGTGGAAAGAGTTCAGGACCAGATGAGATGCCTATAAAATTCTATAAGGATTATGCAAAAGAACTTGTTCCCCTTCTAGCAGTAATTTATAGTAGATCGCTTGAGCAACGAAAGGTACCTAACGACTGGAAAAAAGCGCAGATCATTCCCAAATTTAAGAACGGCCGTAAGACAGATCCACACAATTATAGACCCATATCGTTGACGCCAGTCTGTGGTAGAATTATAGAACATATTTTATGCTCTAGAATTATGACATTTTTGGAAAATGAACAGCTCCTCTACTCAGCTCCCTTTGTTCCTCCATGAGATCCACAGCGCAATGGACAACGGCGCTCAGGCTCACGCCGTGTTCCTTGATTTCAGTGAGGCATTTGACACCGTCTCGCATTGCCGTTTAATGAAGAAAAAAAAAAAGTACGACCTGACGGAGTATCGGAGCAGACCTACGATTCGATTCAAGACTTTCTTGCAGACAGAACTCAACACATCGCTCTTAACGGAACTAAATCGACAGAAGTAAAGGTAATATCCGGAGTACCACAGGGAAGTGTGATAGGACCGTTGCTGTTCACAATATATATAAATGATCTAGTACAAAGTGTCGGATGAACTTTAACGCCGGCCGCGGTGGTCTAGCGGTTCTAGGCGCTCAGTCCGGAGCCGCGTGACTGCTACGGTCGCAGGTTCGAATCCTGCCTCGGGCATGGATGTGTGTGATGTCCTTAGGTTAGTTAGGTTTAAATAGTTCTAAGTTCTAGGGGACTGATGACCACAGATGTTAAGTCCCATAGTGCTCAGAGCCATTTGAACCATTTTTTGAACTTTAACTCTGTTCGCAGATGATGCAGTTGTCTATACAAAAGTAACAAAGCCGGAAGATAGTAAGACTTTATAGAACGACCTGCAGGGAATGGATGAATGGTACAGGCTCTGGCTGTTGACCTGGAAAGTAAATAAATGCGTATACATAGGAAAAGAAATCCACTACTATACAGCTACACTGTTGATGACAAACAGCTGGAGACAGCGTCTGTCGTAAAATATCTAAGCGTAACTACCCAGAGCGACCTTCTACATCTACATCTACATCCACACACTGCAAGCCACCTGACGGTGTGTGGCGGAGGGTATTTTGAGTACCTCTATCGGTTCTCCCTTCTATTCCAGTCTCGTATTGTTCACGGAAAGAAAGATTCTCGGTATGCCTCTGTGTGGGCTCTAATCTCTCTGATTTTATCCTCACGGTCCCTTCGCGAGATATACGTAGGAGGGAGCAATATACTGCTTGACTCCTCGGTGAAGGTATGTTCTCGAAACTTTAACAAAAGCCCGTACCGAGCAACTGAGCGTCTCTCCTGCAGAGTCTTCCACTGGAGTTTATCTATCATCTCCGTAACGCTTTCGCGATTACTAAATGATCCTGTAACAAAGCGCGCTACTCTCCGTTGGATCTTCTCTATCTCTTCTATCAAACCTATATGGTACGGATACCACACTAATGTGCAATATTCAAGCAGTGGCCGAATAAGTGTACTGTAACCTACTTCCTTTGTTTTCGGATTGCATTTCCTTAGGATTCTTCCAATGAAAGTCTGGCATCTGCTTTAGCGACGATCAACTTTATATGATCATTCCATTTTAATCACTCCTAATGCCTACTCTCAGATAATTAATGGAATTAACTGCTTCCAGTTGCTGACCTGCTATATTGTAGCTAAATGATAAACGATATTTCTTTCTATATATTCGCAGCACATTACACTTGTCTACATTGAGATTCAATTGCCATTCCCTGCACCATGCGTCAATTCGCTGCAGATCCTCCTGCATTTCAGTACAATTTTCCATTGTTACAACCTCTCGATATACTACAGCATCATCCACAACAAGCCTCAGTGAACTTCCGATGTTATCCACAAGTTCATTTATGTAGATTGTGAATAGCAACGGTCCTACGACACTCCTCTGCAGCACACCTGCAATCACTCTTACATCGGAAGACTTCTCTCCCTTGAGAACGACATTCTGCGTTCTGTTATCTAGGAACTCTTCAATACAATCACATAATTGGTCTGATAGTCCATATGCTCTTACCTTGTTCATTAAACGACTGTGGGGAACAGTATCGAACGCCTTGCGGAAGTCAAAAAACACGGCGTCTACCTGGGAACACCTGTCTATGGCCCTCTGAGTCTCGTAGACGAATAGCGCAACCTTAAGTGGAATTACCATATAAAAGATATAGTGGGAGGGGCAGACACAAGACTCAGATTCTATCGGAAGAATCTTAAGGAAATGTAGCTCATCCACGAAGGAAGTGGCTTATAAGGTGCTTGTTCGCCAGATTCTTGAATATTGTTGATCTATCCGGGATCATTATCAGATAGGGCTGATTAGAGGAGGTAGGGAAGATCCCACGAATAGCGGTGCGTTTCGTCACGGGATCGTTTAGCTGGCGAGAGAGCGTTACGGAGATGCTAAAGAAACTCCACTGGCAGACGTTACAAGACAGACGTTGTGTATCACGGAGAGATTTACTATTGAAATTTCAGGAGGAGTCAAACCAAATATTACTTCACCTCAGCCGGCCGGAGTGGCCGTGCGGTTCTAGGCGCTACAGTCTGGAGCCGAGCGACCGCTATGGTCGCAGGTTCGAATCCTGCCTCGGGCATTGATGTGTGTGATGTCTTTAGGTTAGTTAGGTTTAATTAGTTCTAAGTTCTAGGCGACTGATGACCTCAGAAGTTAAGTCGCATAGTGCTCAGAGCCATTTGAACTTCCCCTCACAATCTTCTCGCGTATTGACCACGAGGAGAAAATTCCAGAAATTAGAGCCAATACAGAGGCTTA
Organism: Schistocerca nitens; assembly: GCF_023898315.1. Classification (NCBI taxonomy): domain Eukaryota; kingdom Metazoa; phylum Arthropoda; class Insecta; order Orthoptera; family Acrididae; genus Schistocerca; species Schistocerca nitens. The sequence goes on from NC_064620.1 coordinate 52,978,779, forward strand.
CCGACAATCATTCTTCCCACGCACTATTCGCGGGTGGAACAGGGTTGGAGGGATCAGACAGTGGTACCTAAAGTACCCTCCGCCACACACCATTGGGTGACTTGCGGAGTATTATGTAGATGTAGCTGTCCGTCAACGTACTGCAATACTTCTCAAGAAATCATTCTACACTTTCTTGACGGTGTTTAGGTCGGCGATGGATGGGGGGGTGGGGTGTGGTGGGTGGGGGGGTGGGGGGAGGCAGGCCAGTCCATTCCCTGGATATCGTCTCATTCCAAGAGTCCTCCACCTGCGCTGTTCAATGTGGTCGCGCATCATCATCCAGAAAGCTGAAATCAGGGCCGTTAAGAGAAGCACATGGGGAAGCAGAGGTGTCAATGATTTTGACTGGTGAGTGTGTCGTAGTCAAAGATTTGGAGATCGATGTACCCATGCAACGTAATGGATCCAAATATCCTAGCACCTGAACCACGAAAACTATTATCTTAGGTAATCCTCCTGGGTACCATAGGTGTTCACAACTCTCGCCATATGAGGATACGTAAGGCCCCCAGGAACATTGACGAAGGTGACAGCTTTGATTGTCCAGCTGCTATGGTATTGGAAGGCATAGCGTTACGTGGGCACACTACCTCGCATCTTTGGACATAGTACACTCTGTGGCCAACGTTATTTCCACACTTTACTTCTTCCCATGTGCGTTCATTTCAGAGGTGCATTTAGTCCTGTCTTACCATTTATGGGTATGGTGCGCAGTTAATCGAACGGCGCATTAGGAGGAGCTCTTGAAACAAGAGGTTACACCAATGGACCGGCATCCCCGTGCCGTGGGATTCCTGGGGAAGAGGTACTGCAGCACCTCCACACTCATCAATGAGCACCCAGCAGTTGGCATGCTGATGGAGGAATGGGAAGGCGTACCGGAAGACCACCTCATCAGCAACGGAGCACGTTTGCGGAGCATGCACTGCGCGACAGTGGTGATCACACATCCTATGAAGAACCATGTTCCACGTTTTCTAACGTCCAGTACCCCATCACGAATCGTTATGACTTCGATGTAGTTGTTGTCTTTCAATGAAAATATCATTCCAGTTCATCTCACTGTGTATTTCTTTCAGTTACCATATGTACTATATTGTGACAGATCTTCTATGTATGGTCTGAGTCTCATCGAATTCTGTTACTTTGGCAGTGGCAGATCATACGATTTACTTTTGTCCACATGTTTTGCACACCTTTGTGTATGTTCTTGACTTTACCTGCTCTACTGGAACCTTCACAGTGCTGTTGTTTGTAGATGCCTAAGAGTTTTCTTTCTGGAGAGCAACATTGTGTTCTGTACATTACATTACAAAAGTCATTTTTTAGTTTTTCCTCATTTTCCATTTGAGCGTTCTTGCTGTTATTTTGCGATCCGATTTTCTCTTCTGTCCATACATTCTAACGCTCTTCTTACGTCAGATCGCAGCAGAAATTTTAAATTTGCATCATTGCTTTATAATCGAGTCAGAAGTTTTACCCATTATTTACTTTCCAGGGCTGTCCTCTACCTTAACTTAGTTTTCGAAATCTTTCTGTCTGGAACTCAAGAGATGTAGGGACGTTAACACTTTATCCCTTACAGAGCCGTTAGTCCTGTCACGGGAAAGCCACTTGTAACACCACCGGCTGCTTTTAAAACAGTAATAAGCCGATAATGTTACACCTGTGACCCGGTTTTTAGTTTTGTGGCCGTGATGATCTGTAGTAGTAAAGTATGTGACTAATTCTGTACCCCTAATGATTTCTGCTGAAAAGAAGAAGTAGCAAGATAAACGGGAACCGAATCAAGATTCTATTAGTAACCAAGGAAAACAGAACTACATAAAAGGAAACAGTTGCAAGCCTAATTGAGTAAAGATGTACCCAGTACTAGCGTGGTTTACAAAGAAACTAAATATGTAGATTGACTTCACTTGATACTACACTTCTGTTTTGCTGATGCGGCACAAGATAGTAGAACAATTTAGTAACTAATGTAGAAATGAATTGGCTTGAACGACACAGGAGGGTCATTAGTGCATTTAGGCAACAACTGAGTCTCAATAACACTTACTATCTGTCCGTTACAGTGGAAAGATAATGATGATTATAAATAAAATGTTTACCATTGGTGGAGCAATACTGACATGGAAAAGAGGTTCTTTTATTAGTTTGATCATAGGAAATTAGTACTGTTGGAAAATCATGGAGTAATTGTATCTTTTGTACTGATTATTTTTGCATTATCGAGGAAAAATCACTACCTTATGTTATCTAGCTCAAGTGGGACATGTGATACCTGGATCTAGTATAGTTTGAATACTTGTAGCCAGGTACTTATTCTGGATGGCAGTTAATTAATATGAAATTTAAAACTGGCTCAATGGGGATGCAGAAACTAATCTATAGGTAGACTCATATTGGGGCTGAAAACTAGTTACAAAATAAAATGTACTACACAACACATGAAATTGTAAACACTATTATTTTAAAAAAATCTTTGAACTGAATACTTTAAACTTCTCTTAGTGAACGTACTTTGATGAAACTTTGTCTGTTCATTTATTCAAATCCTATGTTCACTAAATATTTATGTACTTTACTACTCCACAAAGTTTACTTACGTTTGTTAATAAAATAATTGCTTTTCAGTTCGGTAAAATAGGATACTCGGATTTATCGTAGCACTTGGGATAGGACCCTGTCTAGATAAAAGACTAGGGATAAAATACAATGGTTCAACAGAAACTTATTTTTGAAAACTACACCACATTAGTGCTTCTTCTCGCCTTTTTCAGTTGGCAGGATGGGCACCCTTTGTCTGCTAGCACCCGACTGACTCATTCCACAAAGGAGCTTAGCAGTTCGACAGGCAGATCCACTTTTTCTATTCCCGCGTAGTCAGTTCCGTTGCGTAGAGACTTCCCTCAAGTTTTGCACGATTACAAATCTACTTTCCCTCTGCATGAACCAGTAAAATATAACATTTTGTTTCTTTTACAGCACATTTCTTTTACATTACATCCATACGTTTTTTACTGTTGTATAAATTTTCATAAATAATCAATGAAACATTTACATTGATGTTACTTCAAAAAGCATAGTTGTACGGAAATCATATTAAGTAAAAAAAGACCAAGAAGTTAGATAAAATGACTACAGGTGATAACGATAATACATCTACATCTAAATGATTACTCTGCAATTCACATTTAAGTGCTTGGCAGAGGGTTCATCGAACCACAATCATACTATCTCTCTACCATTCCACTCTCGCACAGCGCGCGGGAAAAACGAACACCTAAACCTTTCTGTTCGAGCTCTGATTTCTCTTATTTTATTTTGATGATCATTCCTACCTATGTAGGTTGGGCTCAACAAAATATTTCGCATTCGGAAGAGAAAGTTGGTGACTGAAATTTCGTAAATAGATCTCCCGGCAACGAAAAACGTCTCTGCTTTAACGATTTCCATCCCAACTCGCGTATCACATCTGCCACACTCTCTCCCCTATTACGTGATAATACAAAACGAGCTGCCTTTTTTGCACCTTTTCGATGTCCTCCGTCAATCCTACCTGGCAAGGACCCCACACAGCGCAGAAATATTGCAACAGAGGACGAACGAGTGTAGTGTAAGCTGTCTCTTTAGTGGACTTGTTGCATCTCCTAAGTGTCCTTTGGCTCGCTTTCCCCACAATATTATCTATGTGGTCTTTCCAACTGAGGTTGTTCGTAATTTTAACACCCAGGTACTTAGTTGAATTGACAACCTTGAGAATTTTACTATTTATGGAGTAATCGAATTCCAACGGATCTCTTTTGGAACTCATGTGGATCACCTCACACTTTTCGTTATTTAGCGCCAACTGCCACCTTGCCACACCATACAGCAATCTTTTCTAAATCGCATTGCAACTGATACTGGTCTTCGAATGACCGTACTGGACGGTAAATTGCAGCATCATCTGCGAACAACCTAAGAGAACTGCTCAGATTGTCACCCAGGTCGTTTATATAGATCAGGAACAGCAGAGGTCCCAGGACGCTTCCTTGGGGAACACCTCATATCACTTCAGTTTTACTCGTTGATTTACCGTCTATTGCTACGAACTGCGACCTTCCTGACAGGAAATATCGAATCCAGTCGCACAACTGAGACGATACCCCATAGGCCCGCAGCTTGATTAGAAGTCGCTTGTGAGGAACGGTGTCAAAAGCTTTACGGAAATCTAGAAATACGGAATCAATTTGAGATCCCCTGTCGATAGCGGCCATTACTTCGTGCGAATAAAGAGCTAGTTGCGTTGCACAAGAACGATGTTTTCTGAAACCATGCTGATTACGTATCAGTAGATCATTCCCTTCGAGGTGATTCATAATGTTTGAATACAGTATATGGTCCAAAACCCTACTGCAAAGGATGATTTGGGGTTAACCTCTCGCTGAAATCGAGGACATTACTTATGTCCTTGTGACTTAGATTCCTAAGACGAAGGAACGTCTTCGTGGCATTCGCTTCAGCACTGTTCCAGAGATTCGGCAGGCAGTAGACGGCTCCATCCGAACCATCAACAGAACAGGCTCTGCTAACGGTATATTACGCCTTCCACATCGCTGGCAACGGGTTCTACACAACGCTGGTGACTGCTTTGAAGAACAGTAACAGGTGCAAACATGTAACTCTTTTGTATCGGTTGTGAACAAATAGTTGCCACTATTTAACTTCCAAACCTCGTATTTATGTGAGCCACCGTTCAGTACTGCTCGAGTGTTTGGGATCCTCGCCAGGTCGGATAAAAGGAAGACATCGAAGTAATTCAGAGGCGTGCTGCTAGATTTGTTACTGGTATGTTCCATCAACACACGATTATTAATAAGACCCTATGTCAACTCAAACTGGAATCCCTGGACTACTGGCACCAACGTGCATCTCGAGGTAGGACCTCGCAGACAAGATGACAGACAGCAGAACTCGTACGCAAGCGCTGACGGTCATTTTCCCTCGCTGCCTTTGTGAACAGACTGGGTAAAGGAATAACGAGCACTGCTACAAAGTATCCTGTGCCATTAACCGGATCGTGTTGTGCGGAATATGTAGGGAGATGTAAATTTACTCCTGGCTGACCATGTTTGAACTATGTCTGGTTGACATTGTGTGCTATTCATGTGCAAGATTATTATCAGTGTTGAAAGCTCCTGCGATGTCAATGTTTTGGAAAGTTTTCCAGTTCGGTCTAGAAATTTCCTCCACCGCGGTGTACTGTTAAACGTATATTAGCGACAGCTTACAGAATATTAGTTGTAATTTTATTGCTTGTTGACCTCAAATGTTATTTAACGGAAGTACGAATAGCGTAGCGCTTTTTTTCTTTCGATCATTATTCTGACTGGTTTCATGCAGTAGGCCACAAATTCTTCTCCTGTGTCAATCTCTCCAGGTAAGATAGCACTACATCCAACATTACCAGTGATATCTTGGGCACGTTCCCATCTGTATCCTTCCCTGCAGTTATTAACCTCCACAGTTCGCTCAGGCACCATGGAAGTTATTCTTTTGATGTCTTAAATCGCTTCCTATCATCCTGTCTCTTCTTCTTCTTGTCAGTGTCTTCCATATATTCCTTTCTTCGACGATTCTGCATTTATGTTCCCATTTCAAATCTTGTTATTTCACAAAATTTTGAACACGTTTCTGTATCCTCATACATCAAATGTTGTGATTCTCATCTTTACCGTAGAACTGTTCGTTCCAGCCCTTCTTTTCCAAATATTTTTCTCCCTCAGTTTATGGCCGATATTGACCCGCATACTTTTGGCCTAGAGCCAATCCACTTGCTATACTCTCCTTGCTTCTTCTGTAATGTTTCTTTCGTTCCCAAGGTAGCAGAATTCCTTCATTGCGTCTGCTTCGTGGTCCCCAAATTTGTGCTAAGTTTCAGCTTCTTTCAATTGCTCATTCAAGGTTTTTCACTCCTTCGCTTTGTTGTCATTCCATATATAAAGACGTATTCAGATTATTAGACTAAACGATTATTTTTGATACTCTTAAGTTTTCTGGTGTAAAAATTGGAGAGAAAGGTGTAATAATTGATTTGTTTCAATGGTTTGATTGATGCCACGAAATTTCCCTTCCAAGCAACTCACTGATCACTGATTTTTTCACAGTTGGTAACATTTGTCATTATCCCTCCAAATCGTGTTGGTGTTAGTAGTCTGTGTACATGCTTTGAAACAGTGTTTACAGTAATGTTTTATGTTTCTGTGGCGTACTGCAGCTTGTTCTTTATTCTATCAACTTCTTCCTACATTAATAAGACATTGTACAGCTTCTGAAGTGGCATGTTTTTAGCTATAGGAAAAAAAATCATAGAATTTCGAAAGAAAGAGAGATTATGGGGAAGACAAAAGGTGTTTTGCCTCCGAAAGTTTCGGCTGTGGTAGCATTTGCTGCCGAAAATCGTTATACACAGCACGAAATTGCTGAAAAAATGTGAATATCACAGAAAAATGTCAGCAGAATCAAACTTTCAGTGCAGAAAGTTGGTGAATACAAGCCAAACAGGAAAGGAAATGTGGACGTAATAGAAAAATCAGTCCTAGAAGAATAAGAAAACTTACAAACATGGCAACAATGAACTTTAAACTGACTGAGCCATCAGCTGAAAGGTCTGGGTGTTGAAATTTCACCTGTGACAGTGAGGAGGAGGCTGTTTGAATGTGTTTCAAAGACATTTCGACCAAGGAAAAAACAGAAAATCACACCTGCCATGAAAAGCATAAGATTGCACTGCGCTAAAACACTTCAGGAGTGGACAAGGAGGAATGGGCTAACGTATGTGCACTGATATGGTAATTTAAGTGGGTCTGATCTCTAAAGTTAGGAGTTTTGTCTTGAAATTGTATTGTTTTGTTGATACTGAAGAAAAGCACATTTGAATTTTGGGACTGTTGAGGTCTCCTATGCTACTATTACCAACTTCTCTGGCTTGCAATTTTGTACTCATGCTTCACGTATGATTCAGTGATGAATCTGTATTCACTGAGATGGAAGGAAGCAGCCAGTATGTTCGTTGCAGACCTGGAGAATAGTTCAAAACTGAGTGCTTCCAGCTATGTGTGAAGCATCCAACTTCCGTTATGGTCTGGAGTGTGATGTCCGTGAAAGGTTCTGGCAGATTACACATTGCTGAAGGGACAATGAGGCAACAACAATAAATAGAAATTCTTGAAAAGGAACTTTTCCCCGAAATAAATGAGTTGTTTCCTAATAAAGATGTCATTTTTATGCATGATGGGGCACCTTGCCACAAAGCCAAAAGTGTTTCCCAATACTTGGAAGAAAAGAAACTGAAAGTGTTTCCCCTAACCGGGAATAGCCCGGATATGAACCCAATTGAAAATTTATGGACTGTTGTGAAACAGAGGAGATGTCAGTAAAACTGGTACCATGACAATTATATTGATATGACATGTGAAAAGTTAATAAAAACTATTCCAAATAGGATAAAAATGTTGACTAAAGCCAAAGGCATGCATACAATGTATTGAATGTACAAATATAATTAGATTATATTAGTACTTGTTCCATTGATCATGAATACGACACTTTGAAATGATGTGGAACGTGTCAAGTTAATAAAAGGTGTCTATACGAGCTATTACATTACACAAAATATTACATGACACTTAATATTTTTAATTTTTTGTGGGGGTTGGGGAAATTACCCACTTACTATATCCAAAAATCCATCTAATGAGTTGAAGGAGTTGCCATTAAGAAATTCTTATAATTTCCCTTTAAATGCTATTTGGCTATCTGTTAGACTTTTGATGCTATTCGGTAAGTGACCAAAGACTTTTGTGGCAGCATAATTTACCCTCTTTTGAGCCAAAGTTAGATTTAACCTTGAATGGTGAAGATCATCCTTTCTCCTAGTGTTGTAGCCATATACACTGCTATTACTTTTGAATTCGTTCGGATTGTTAATAACAAATTTCATAAGTGAATATATATATTGTGAGGCTACAGTGAAGATCTCTAGCTATTTTAATGTCTGCAAGATGATCTTGGATGAGCTCCAGCAATTATTCTGATTACACGCTTTTGTGCAATGAACACTATTTTACTCAATGATGAGTTACCGCAGAATATGATGCCATACGAAAGCAGAGAATGAAAATAGGCGTGGTAAGCTAATTTACTCAGATGTATATCGCCAATTAGCTGAACTCAAACGTTTCAGGAGATCCTCAGTGTGTTCTTTTCCAGTTCAACCCCTCATAAATGCATACACCTAGAAATTTTGAATATTGTACCTTAGCTACCAATTTCTGATCGAAGTCTATATTTATTAATGGTGTCATTCCATTTACTGTGTGGAACTGTATATACTGTGTTTTGTCAAAGTTGAATGAGAGCCCATTTGCAGAGAACCACTTAATGATTTTCTAAAAAACATCGTTTACAGTTTCACCAGTTAATTCTTGTCTGTTTGGTGTGATAGCTATACTTGTATCATAGCCAAAAAGTAACAGCTTTGCATCTTCGTGAATACAGAGGACGGAAGATCGGTATGTGGATGTAAATTTGTAATAAATGTAAAGTTGGGGAAAAATGTCTTTAGTCTAATAATTTCAACAGGTCTGTAATGCTCATTAGATTTCATTCTGTGTAAGAAGTCCTGCAAGTCTTATTGCCTTTCGCTGAAGACAGCAATCTTATATACGAATATTATTACTGATATCTTTTCAACAGGAATTTTTATCCAGCTTAAAATGTTTCTTTGATTTTTATCATTTGTTCTTGTACACAATGAATACTTGACACGGCACACTACACCCTTTCACACGCTCTTTATGATCCAAGTACTTCATTCTTGGTGTTACATATTTCTAAGCTTTCTTTCGATTATCAAGTGCCACTTCAAAACTACCTCCCTAGTTCCGTTAGTCCTGAAAGCAATTTGATCGTCATCTAACAGGTCCTCAATTTTCTTTTCCTTATAACTGCCAAAATGGGCGTATTGTACGTAGCTACTACTAACAGTTCTATTATAACTGTTACTAGCTAACCTAGATTATTCAATTTAAAATGTCAAATTACGGCGTATTTCATCCTGCTGGTGCATTTATACAGACAGTATTGACGGTAGCGTAGTGTGAAATAAGGGAAAACTACTGCACTAATTACACTTAAAAACCAACAAAAGCACCTGGATTAATAATTTCATGTGACTACTGCGCCCATAAACGTGTAGCTATATCCAGAACGTGCTTTCGAACCGACTTAACATAATTTACGTAAAATAAGTTGTAGGTAAAGCAGATAGTAAAATGATATTCGTTGGAAGAATCCCGTGGAAGTAACTGACACTCGTTAAATAGGTGTTTTAGAACTGCTCATAAGACTGTGGCTTTTGTCACGTGAGGGTATTTCAGCGAAAAAATCACGAAGAGAACAGTTGGTGTACATATGTTAGATTAGTATGTACTATAACGATGACGCTCCACGAATGGATCATGATATGTTGGTATACTTTGTGGTAAAATTGCGCGAACCTGCAGGGCGAAATATGCCGAATCTAACAGCCAGACTAGCACAAGCAAAGTGGGTATTGTTGGCCATAATAATTCTAATAGTGACATACGTCGCTTTTAATAAGAGAAACAGATTTCTGAGAATGAACGTTTGTAGTAAAGAATTGCATGCTAGTGTACGATGGAGAGTGGGGAAACTGAAAAAGAAAGGAATTGATTGAGATGTGATGATACAGAAGGCTGTTGAAAACTTACGTGCACAGATAAGAAAGGAAGATGTCCTAATAAGGATCAGTGATGGAGAGGAACATGACGAGAGCATTGACAAGGAGAAGGTGGAGAATGACAGAACAGGTGTCAAGACATCAACAAACAACAACGAGCATCAAAACGGATAATAAAATTATACATATTCAAAAAAGCAGATAAAAATTCTCTTGACACCTTCCTGAGAGAGTTCACTCCTTCCAAATTAGCAATGTCAGTGTAGACCAGATATGGCTTGTATTTAAAGAAATAGTATCGACAGCAATTGAGAGATTTACATTAATTAACTTAACAAACGACGGAGCTGATAGGCCTTGGTTCAGAAAACTGGTCAGAACAAGGTTTCAGAGGCAACGAAACAAGTGTTCCAAGTTTATACGAGCGTAAAATCCTCAAGATTGGCAATCTATTACAGAAACTCGAAATTTGGCACAGACTTCAACGCAAAGTGCTTATAATAGTTTCAACAACGAAACTTTTTCTCGAGAGCAGGCAGAAAATCCAAAGAGTTCCCGTCGTAAGTAAAGTATGCTGGCGGCAAGTCACAATCAATGCCTTCTCTGCGCAATAGCAACGGAAAAACTATAGATGAATGTGCTGCTAAAGCTGAGTTAGTGAACACAGCCTTTCACCAAAGAAGAGGAAGTAAATATTCCAGAATTAGAATCAAAAACAACTGCCAACATGAGTAATTTCGAAACTTCTGGTTACTGAAGCAACTTAAATAAGTTGATAAAATCAAGTCCCCCCCGTCTAGATTGAATACCAGTCAGGTTACTTTCAGACTGTGCTGATGCAGTAGCTCCGTATTTAAAAGTCATATGCAAGGAAAGATACGTACACAAGTACTGTAAAGTTTCGCAGTTCACATCAATATTCAAGAAGGGGAATAGGAATAATCCACTAAATTACAAGCCCATATCATTAACTTCAATATGCAGCAGGATTTTGTATCACACGTTGTATTCGAACATAGTGAATTACTTCGAAGAGAACGATCTATTGACACACATACAACATGGATTTAGAAAACTCAGTTCTTGTGAGACACAAGTAGCTCTTTACTCACACAAAGTGTTGAGTGCTATTAACAAGGGATTTCAAATGGATTCCGTATTTCTATATATCCGGAAGGCTTTTGACACTGTTCCTCACATGCGGCTTCTAATTAAATTGCGTAGGTATTGAAACATGGTCTCAGTTATTCGACTGGATTCGCGATTCCCAATCAGAGAGATCACAGTTCGTAACTGACGGGGACTCATCGAGTAAAAGACAATTAATTTCTGGCTTTCGACAAGGAAGTGTTATGGGCCCTCTGCTGTTCCTTATCTGTATAAACGATTTAGCAGACAATCTCAGCAGCCGTCTTAGGCTGTTGGCAGATGATCTGTCGTTTATCGTTTAGTAATGTCATCAGAAAATTAAAAAAATGCAAAACAATTTACAAAAGACATATGTATGGTGCGAAAATTGGAAATCGACCCGAAATAATGAAAATTATGCTGTCATCCACATGAGTGCTAATGAGTGAGTTAAACTACGGTTACATGATAAATCAATCAAATTTAAAGTCGGTAAATCTAACGAAATACTTAGGAATTACGAACAACGTAAATTGTAAAGACTGCATAGAGAATGTTGTGGTAAAGGCGAACCAAAGACTGCGCTTTATTGGCAGAACAGTTAGAAGATTCAACATATCTGCTAAAGAGACTGCCCACACTCCGTTTGTCTGTCCTCTTTTGGACTACTGCTGGGTGCTGCGTGATCATCAACAGAAAGTATTAATGAAGTACACAGAGAAAGTTCAGAGAAGAGAAGGACATTCCGTATTATCAAAAAAAATTGGAGGGAATGTCACAGACAGGAGACGGGATTTGGGGTGGACATCTTTAAAGAAAAAATGTATTTCTCGTTGCGGCGTGATCTTCTCAGGAAATTTCAATCAGCAACTCTCTCCTCCGAATGCGAAAATATTTTGTTGACGCTGCCCTACATAATGAGGAACGGTCATTATACAAAAATAAGTCAAATCATAGCCTTCACGGAGAGACATAGGTGTTCGTCCTTTCCGCGCGCTGTTCGAGAGTGGAATAATAGAGAATAATGTGGAGTTGGTTCGATGAGCGCTTATGCGTGGCGCTTATGTGTGGTTTGCAGAGTATCGACGTAGATGTAGATTGCGAATTTCCATGTGACTTGAGGGAGTTGTAGTGTATAAAACTGTAAGGGTGGACGGAGATTGGAATACATCCAATAAATAAGGAACGAGGCAGAGTGCAAGGGCTGCTTTGAGGTGAAGAGATTAGCGAACTGTATCAGACCAGACAGAAGACTGATTAAATAAATCGTAGTAAAACTAGTGCAAAAATAAGTCATTTATTCCTGTACTGTATAGTATCTTCTGCTGATAATTTCTTAACGTAAATGTTAACGTGTCTTCACTATCTGCAACGTTGACAGAATCGAAAAGAAATCATAGCATACTGACTTTGAGTGTCATATGTCACCTCTATGGGAAACCTTACCGAGACGTGTTTTCGTTTACCGGAGTGCACTGGAGCTGATATTGCGACCATCTAAGGTAAACCCAGAAACTTTTGGGGCCCGCTTTGGTATTGACGAAATTGTATTAGCGAAATTGTATTAGCATATCTATCTGACAGTAAGCATTATGAAAATAATATGTGCAAGCCAGTGGCGTGAGATCAAAACTTCTTTTGACGTCTTTTGCAGGTCTGAGGGCTGGCCGACGCTATGCTCTCTGGAACGTGGGTCATTTCGCTGGGCGGACTAACGTTGCTGTGTCTGCTGCAGCCTGTCTATTCAGAACAAATCGTTGAGTACCTGCAGTGCGAATTCTGCGGGAAACACGCCGTAAATGTAGATGCCCTTTTATTTGGGTATTACAATTTAATTAACGCACTAATTGAGGACGAAACGTTATCGTTGCTCCATGTTCTGCACATGATGTACTTCATATTTAGCGTGGTAAGGATCATTCCTCTAAGTAGTTGTAAAATATAGTTTCTGCTGAGCATTAGTTGTGTATATGTTCTGTTGGGCAAGGTGGTATTCTAGGCCAAAAGTAGTACACTAGTAACAAATGGTGGCCTTTAACGGTTCAGAAAAGTTCTAAGACTGTACCTGTAAACACAGTACTGTATGGCAGTGACTCATAGACTGCGAAAACCGGGAAAGAAGACAATCTAAGTGTTTGAAATGTGGTGCTATAAGAGAATGTTGAAAGTTAGGTAAACTGGTAAGATGTGAAATGAAGAACTTTATTATAATTCCAGTCTTGGAACATAATGTTTATTTGTAATCAGACTATTAATTTCGGTCGGTAATGACCATCTTCAGATCTAGAAAATACAAGCACATAGAGACAGCCTAATTTACAAACGCACTCCTAACTGTACGAACCTAAAGCAGAAAACACTACAAAACAAGTGAACAGGATATCCTTACCTGTGATCTACATCTACATGTCTATATATATACTCCACTAGCCATCAAGCGGTGTGTGGCGGAGGGCACTATTCGCGCCAAAGTCCTATCCCCCCCCACCCCCCACCCCTGTGTTCCACTCATGAACCGCGCGAGAGAAAAACGACTGTCTGAACGCCTCAGTACCAGCTGTAATTTCCCTTATCTTTGAATGGTGATCATTGCGCAGTATGAAAGTTGGTGGTAATAATATATGCTCTACATCGTCGGTGAAGAATGGATTTAGGAAATTAGTGAGCAGCCCCTTCCGTTTAGCGCGTCGTCTATCTGCAAATGTGCCCCACTTCAAACTTTCTACGAGATCTGTAACGCTCTCGCGATGGGTAAAGGTACCAGTCACGAATCTTGCAGCTTTTCTTTGGACCTTCTCAATCTCTTGAATAAGACCCACCTGGTAAGTGTCTCATACAGACGAAAAATACTCTAATACTGGACGAACTAAAGTTATGTAAGCAATTTCCTTTGTTGAAGGACTGCAACGCTTCAGGTACAGTCACGTACAAGTTCAGTCAAAATCATTAGCCATATTGGATTCGGCAGACAAATAAAATTGCGTTTCGTAGAGAGCACCACTGAAAGAAACGTAAGAAGAGAGACCCAGGTTCATCGCCGTGCAGCAGGAAGACAAGTGCCCAACTGCACGTCAAATAAACGCACATGGACGGAATCTACGTAAATCTTTGCATATTGTTCTGCACCGCTTGAAATGAAATTAATTCTTGTCGTCCCTTACGGTAGTTGCAGTATTCTTCCGGGAAAGACTAGTTTCCCCTCCCTACCAGCGCTGCTTGCTTTTCGTTTTGCAGACGCACTGTATCTCACCAACATTTATTGTCCGTTTTCATTATGTGAGTGCGCAAAATTATTTCACCGACATTGTGTTTCATATACGGAGTTATTTTCAATTTATTAAACGAGTACTGGTTTTCAGTTGTTAAGTGACCTAATGTGTAAAAAAGTTCAACAGCTGGAGTTGTGAACTGTCTACCACACTGAAGAGAAGGTCCAAAGCGTAACATGCTGTTAATATGTATTTGAAAATGTTAATTTCACTGTCTCTTCCATCTGAATCTACGTGGCTTCTCTGCAAATCACACTTAAGTACTTGACAGAGGGCTCATCGATCTAGCTTCACACTAATTCCCTATTATTCCACTCTCCAACACTTATATCCTTCAGTACGAGCTCTGATGTATGTTATTATTATAGCCGTTTCTCCCTATGTAGGCAGGATTCAACAAAATATTTTCGCATTCGGAGCAGTAAGCTGGCGGTCGAAATTGCTTGAGAAGATCCCGCCGCAACAAAGTTTTAATGATTTCTGCACCAAATCCTGTATCATGTTCGTGACTATATCTCACCTATTTCTTGATAGTGCAAAGCGTGCTCTCCTTCTTCGAACGTGCTCGATGTAGTCCATTAATCCTGCCCGGCGAGGATCCGACACCACACAGCGGTACTGCAAAAGAGTACGTCTGTTGCATCTTCTAAGTCTTGTGCTAATAAAACGCAGTCTTAGGTTCGCCGCCCCCAAAATATTTTCTATGTGCTGTTTCCAATTTATGTTGTTCGTAACTGTAATTCCTGGGTATTTAGTTGAATTTACGGCCCCGTAGATTTGACTGATTTATCATGTAACCGCAGTTTAATCGATTCCTTTTAGCAGGGGTTGAAAATACTGCTTCAGTTGTAAATTACTTTGTTTTCACACGACCGGTTTAAGACTGTTATAAGACCGTCCTCAGGTGTCGTACTAGAAATAACCAAAGACGGGAGATAATTTTCAATTTTCAAACTTAAAAAAAAAAAATGTTTGTTTTTCATGTGTGTTGCGGCGAGTGACAAATAATCTCCCGTCTTTTGTTATTTCCAGTACGACCCCTGAGGATGGGCTTATAATAGTCTGAAACCGGTTGTGTGAAAATAAAGTAATTTGCAACCGAAGCGGTATTTTCAACCTCTGCTATGATGCTCAGTTGCGGATGTTCTGACAACAGGATTGTTTGGATTCCTTTTAGTTATCGTGTGGATGACTTCACACTTTATTTATGGTCAATTGCCAATTTTCTCGATTTCTAAATCATTTTGGAATTTTTTTAATCATCTGATGAGTTTATTAGAGGATAAACTACAGAATCATCTACAAACAACCTAAGGCGGCTGCTCAGACTGTCGCGTAAATCGTTCACTTAGATAAGGAACAGCAGACGGCATATAACACTACCTTGGGGGAACACCAAAAATCATTTTCGTTTTAGTCGATGACAGCCGCACCTTCGAGACGATATTCAATAAGAAAGCAGTTTAATTCCAAGCCACTTGTGAAGTACAATGTCAAAGGCCTTCTGAAAATCTAACAATAGAAATCAGCTTGAAATTTCTTGTCAATAGCACTCAACACTTGGCGTGAGTAAGAAGCTAGTTGTGTTTCACAAGAACGATGTTATCTGAATCCGTGTTGACTACGTGTCAACAGACCGTTCTCTTGATTTATCAGAGTCTGGCAATCAACAAACCCACGCGTGCCACCCTCTCAAAAATTGTTCAAATGTGTGTGAATTCCTAAGGGACCAAACTGTTGAGGTCGTCGGTCCCTAGACTTACACACTACACAAACTAAGTTATGCTAAGAACAAGACACACACCCGTACCAGAGGGAGAACACGAACCTCCCGCGCGAGGGGCCGGGCAATTCGTGACATGGCGTCTCAAACCACGCGGCCACTCTGCGCGACTCCACCCTCTACCCTCTAAACCTTCCCCCCTCCCCTTTTCCCGTTAAACCACGATATATTCCTTAATACGCATTTAATATTTGTTCCTAACCTACTTAATTTAACTGTAAGCGTAAGTTTTACGCTATTAAAAAACTGTTTTTAGTAAATTATGATTTTCCAATACCAGGAACGTGGTTTTCGAGGTATATGATTTCTTCCCCTAATATTGCTTGGTTCAGTGGACTGTTAATTGTGTTTGCTTTGTATATTTTAGCTGCAGCAGCTGCTGAGGGCAGACCTTACTCATATCGTCATTGGTATTGGCAGTATGCTGAAGAGAGTAAGTACTTCTTTCGAGCTGAGCCATCCACTTTGAAATACCAGTCCACTTAGATCAACAGTTTTTCTTTCTTAGGTGGCTGCTGAAGAGAGTTACGTCAGACCATTGAGGGAAGCAGGGATGGCTGTTCTTGATACAGTAGACTGCATACTTCAGAAAGTGAAATTCGTAAGTTTTGCATCACGCCTAATGCCGTTATTTTCCCTTATATCACTTTGTGCCTGGCTGACAGTATGAGAAACACGCGAAAGCAAATAAAAAAAAGAAAATAAAACAAAAAAAGAGCAAGACTCGCCGCTAGGAAAGCACGTGGATGGGACGGAATCGATAGATGTGATGTACGACAAAAATATGATTACAACTTCATAAAAATTGGATGATATATTTAAAAGAAACAGCTTTGCAAATAGATCAAATCAATAAAGCGCTCGTTCAACTCTGGCCCTTATGCAAGTAGTTATTCGGTTTGGCACAGACTAACAGAATTTTTGGGTGTCGTCCTGAGAGAGGTCGATTGATTTCCGTCTAATTGGAGCATTAGACAGTCAAAGTCCCTAATGACCCGAACGTTCTCAATTGGGGAAAGATCTAGTGACCTTGTCGTCCAATGTGGTTTTTATTTTTTTGGGTGTCCTCCTGAGGGACGTCGTGGTGATTTCCATCTAAATGGCGCGTTAGATAGTCAAAGCCCCTAATGATCCGAACGTTCTCAGTTTCTGAGAGATCCAGTGACCTTGCCGGCCAATGTGGTGTTTGACAGGCACGAAGACAAGCGGTAGAAAAGCTCTCCTTGTGCGGGTGGCAGTTGTCTTTCTGAAATTCAAGCCCAGTATGGCTTGCCATGAAGGACAATAAACACTGCGTAGAATCTCATCAATGTAGCACTGTTCTGTAAGAGTGCCGTGGATGACAACCAAAGGGGGTCGTACTACGAAGAGAAATGGCACCCCAGACCATCCCTCCTGGTTGTTGAATCACATGTCGGACGACATCCCATGGTTATCTGGGGTGTCTGCAACACGTCTTTGGCCTGTTGTAAGGTGGCTTAACTATTCATGTAGCGCCACCCTACATATTTTATTCATATTTCTTTGCTCTAATACACTCCTGGAAATGGAAAAAAGAACACATTGACACCGGTGTGTCAGACCCACCATACTTGCCCCGGACACTGCGAGAGGGCTGTACAAGCAATGATCACACGCACGGCACAGCGGACACACCAGGAACCGCGGTGTTGGCCGTCGAATGGCGCTAGCTGCGCAGCATTTGTGCACCGCCGCCGTCAGTGTCAGCCAGTTTGCCGTGGCATACGGAGCTCCATCGCAGTCTTTAACACTGGTAGCATGCCGCGACAGCGTGGACGTGAACCGTATGTGCAGTTGACGGACTTTGAGCGAGGGCGTATAGTGGGCATGCGGGAGGCCGGGTGGACGTACCGCCGAATTGCTCAACACGTGGGGCGTGAGGTCTTCACAGTACATCGATGTTATCGCCAGTGGTCGGCGGAAGGTGCACGTGCCCGTCGACCTGGGACCGGACCGCAGCGACGCACGGATGCACGCCAAGACCGTAGGATCCTACGCAGTGCCGTAGGGGACCGCACCGCCACTTCCCAGCAAATTAGGGACACTGTTGCTCCTGGGGTATCGGCGAGGACCATTCGCAACCGTCTCCATGAAGCTGGGCTACGGTCCCGCACACCGTTAGGTCGTCTTCCGCTCACGCCCCAACATCGTGCAGCCCGCCTCCAGTGGTGTCGCGACAGGCGTGAATGGAGCGACGAATGGAGACGTGTCGTCTTCAGCGATGAGAGTCGCTTCTGCCTTGGTGCCAATGATGGTCGTATGCGTGTTTGGCGCCGTGCAGGTGAGCGCCACAATCAGGACTGCATACGACCGAGGCACACAGGGCCAACACCCGGCATCATGGTGTGGGGAGCGATCTCCTACACTGGCCGTACACCACTGGAGATCGTCGAGGGGACACCGAATAGTGCACGGTACATCCAAACCGTCATCGAACCCATCGTTCTACCATTCCTAGACCGGCAAGGGAACTTGCTGTTCCAACAGGACAATGCACGTCCGCATGTATCCCGTGCCACCCAACGTGCTCTAGAAGGTGTAAGTCAACTACCCTGGCCAGCAAGATCTCCGGATCTGTCCTCCATTGAGCATGTTTGGGACTGGATGAAGCGTCGTCTCACGCGGTCTGCACGTCCAGCACGAACGCTGGTCCAACTGAGGCACCAGGTGGAAATGGCATGGCAAGCCGTTCCACAGGACTACAGCCAGCATCTCTACGATCGTCTCCATGGGAGAATAGCAGCCTGCATTGCTGCGAAAGGTGGATATACACTGTACTAGTGCCGACATTGTGCATGCTCTGTTGCCTGTGTCTATGTGCCTGTGGTTCTGTCAGTGTGATCATGTGATGTATCTGACCCCAGGAATGTGTCAATAAAGTTTCCCCTTCCTGGGACAATTAATTCACGGTGTTCTTATTTCAATTTCCAGGAGTGTAGTACTTGCCCGGTCTATCAATGTAATGAAAAGGTAGCTTTTCATAATTTGTGTTACTACTTGCAGAATGCATACGTAATTCCATATGTTGCCTACAGTCAAACTAGGAACTGAATTCACTGTTCACTTCAGTTAGTGAGAAGCCTCATTTTTTACATTAATTCACCACAGCAGCCTAGCAGACAGAGACGATGGACACAAGCATTCGACCTTCGCATTAGCCATAACTAAGTGGTCTTCAGCACCGACGCTGCCTCCACGCTTGCGCTTTCCCCGACTCAAGGCAGGCCATGTTAACACGACAGCATATAATGTGCCGGGCAGCTAGAAAACGCCCGTGCAAAGGCGCCATGCCTACGTGGAGCAATCTCTCCTTTATGTAAGAAAAGTCGCGGTTGGAAATTTTCCGTCGGAGCTTCAAGACAACAGCATCGCAACGGCTGCTACGGAACGTGGCTAGAAAGTCTGTTAGCTTCTGCTCGTGCCTCTGTTCACAAAATAAATGGGAGTTCTCGCTGTTGCTGGCACTCTGACGAAAGCTTGAAATTTCATCGGAGCGTTGGTCGCACCTCGACAAAATGTGCCTAGAGATTATAGTGTTCGGAATATTACTGTTATTGGCGGATGACTAGGAGCATTTTTAAAAGTGGAGAAAGAAGTCAAGAATTGATATTGTGACACTCTGCCTTCTGTTTCCGTGAACGGCGGTCATGCTGCCATCCTCGCGGGCTGCTCACGAAAGACGGGGCCAGTACCCTACCAACTGCCGCTCACAGCTGGCGCGCACGCAACCCGGTACTGGAAGTTTATTAGGCGAGATTTGGCCAGTAATGCTTTCCCGTGGAATAGTTAACTTCGTGGAATTAGTCGTTTCGGTAACTGATGACCGCTCTTAGTTGCCTGACTTACAAGACGCACTTTGCATCTCTGTGAACTATCAATTAGGGCGGTTCACAAACAACAACTCAAGTACACATGTTATTCCAAACGTTATCGTGGAAGTAGGGGCCAGGAGGTGCTGGTGAGATAACACACACTGCTCAAGATATCTTTTTATTTTAAACTTTCTCAGTAATAACATTTTAAGTCTAGCATTTCTTGAACAAAAAATTATAATTTCAAAACAATTTCAAATAGCTTGATAATTTTCATTATGAAAAGGAGATTACCAGGTATGACATTAACAATTTGGCAATAATGAGATTTAACACACACACACACACACACACACACACACACATATATATATATATATATATATATATATATATATATATATATATATATATATATATATGGTGAGTCACCTAACGTTACCGCTGGATATATTTCGTAAACCACATCAAATACTGACGAATCGATTCCACAGACCGAACGTGAGGAGAGGGGCTAGTGTAATTGGTTAATACGAACCACAAAAAAATGCACGGAGTATGTTTTTCAACACAAACCTACGTTTTTTTAAATGGAACCCCGTTAGGTTTGTTAGCACATCTGAACATATAAACAAATACGTAATCAGTGCCGTTTGTTGCATTGTAAAATGTTAATTACATCCGGAGCTTTTGTAACCTAAAGTTGACGTTTGAGTACCACTCCTCCGCTGTTCGATCGTGTGTATCGGAGAGCACCGAATTACGTAGGGATCCAAAGGGAACGGTGATGGACCTTAGGTACAGAAGAGACTGGAACAGCACATTACGTTCACATGCTAACACCTTTTTATTGGTCTTTTTCACTGACGCACATGTACATTACCATGAGGGGTGAGGTACACGTACACACGTGGTTTCCGTTTTCAATTACGGAGTGGAATAGAATGTGTCCCGACATGTCAGGACAATAGATGTTCAATGTGGTGGCCATCATTTGCTGCACACAATTGAAATCTACTCTCCGCAGTACATCTGGTGTAATGTCGCCGCAGGCTGCCACAATACGTTGTTTCATATCCTCTGGGGTTGTAGGCACATCACGGTACACATTCTCCTTTAACGTACCCCACAGAAAGAAGTCCAGAGGTGTAAGATCAGGAGAACGGGCTGGCCAATTTATGCGTCCTCCACGTCCTATTAAATGCCCGTCGAACATCCTGTCAGGGGTCAGCCTAGTGTTAATTGCGGAATGTGCAGGTGCACCATCATGCTGATACCACATACGTCGACGCGTTTCCAGTGGGACATTTTCGAGCAACGTTGACAGATCATTCTGCAGAAACGCGATGTATGTTGCAGCTGTTTGGGCCCCTGCAATGAAGTGAGGACCAATGAGGTGGTCGCCAATTATTCCGCACCATACATTTACGGTCCACTGTCGCTGTCGCTCTACCTGTCTGAGCCAGCGGGGATTGTCCACGGACCAGTAATGCATGTTCCGTAGATTCACTGCCCCGCTTCATAGGTAAACAGGTAGAACTGCAACGCAGACCGATGACCGTAGCAGTCTGGTCCCTTTGATCCCCCCCAAACTGCAACGCATTCTCTGTTAATGCCCATTGACAGAATTGCACTCGATGATTAATGTCATCACCATGTAATTGCTGATGTAGCGACACATGAAACGGGTGAAAGCGGTGACGATGCAGTATGCGCATGACACTACTTTGACTCAGTCCACCGGCTCTCGCAATGTCCCGTGTACTCATGTGTGGGTTCATGGCAACAGCAGCTAACACACCAACTGCACCCGCTTCTCCTGTGACGGGCCTGTTACGGACCCGTTTGCGTGCTACGACCATACCTGTTGCATACAGTTGGCGGTAGATGTTTTGCAATGTGCGGCACGTTGGATGCTCTGTGTCCGAGTACCGTTCTGCATACACCCTGCAGGCTTCAGCTGCATTTCGCCGACACTCGCCATAGATGAGTATCATCTCCGCCTTTTCAGAGTTCGAATACACCATGGTCACAGTTCCTACAACACTACACTATCACAGACGCCTGGTAACACGGTGTACTACAGTTGGTCTGCGTGCGGAGACGAATGCAGAGTAACAATAGCAGCAGGCGCTACATGTGGACACTGCGACAGCTAGACCAAACCACAACAGTGCACTACAGCCGCACTCGTAAACACGGTCGTCATTGTAAACATGTCCCTGCAGATGCTGCTTGCCGACCGTGGCCCGTGTTTGTTACAACACGCAACTGAACGTCGGAGGTTTCAAGCGTCAACTTTAGGTTACAATATCTCCGGATGTAATTAACATTTTACAATGCAACAAACGGCACTGATTACGTATTTGTTTATATGTTCGGATGTGCTAACAAAACTAACGTGGTTCCTTTTAAAAAGACGTAGGTTTGTGTTAAAAAACATACTTCCGTGCATTTTTGTATGGTTTGTATTAAACAATTACACTAGCCCTCTCCTCACGTTCGGTCTGTGGAATCGATTCGTCAGTATTTGATGTGGTTTACGAAATATATCCAGCGTTAACGTTAGGTGACTCACCCTGTATATACAGCATGTTGAACGAGCGAGGTGGCGCAGTGGTTAGCACACTGGACTCGCATTCGGGAGGACGACGGTTCAATCCCGTCTCCGGCGATCCTGATTTAGGTTTTCCGTGATTTCCTTAAATCGCTTCAGGCAAATGCCGGGATGGTTCCTTTGAAAGGGCACGGCCGATTTCCTTCCCCATCCTTCCCTCACCCGAGCTTGCGCTCCGTCTCTAATGACCTCGTTGTCGACGGGACGTTAAACACTAATCTCCTCCTCCTCCTATATAGGGTGTTACAAAAAAAGGTACGGTCAAACTTTCCGGAAACATTCCTCACACACAAATAAAGAAAAGATGTTATGTGGACATGTGTCCGCAAACGCTTAATTTCCATGTTACAGCTCATTTTAGTTTCGGCAGTATGTAGTGTACTTCCTCGATTCACCGCCAGTTGGCCCAGTTGAAGGAAGGTGATGTTGACTTCGGTGCTTGTGTTCACATGCGACTCATTGCTCTACAGTACTAGCATCAAGCACATCAGTACGTAGCATCGACGGGTTATTGTTCATCACGAACGTGCTTTTGCAGTCAGTGCAATGTTTACAAATGCGGAGTTGGCAGATGCCCATTTGATGTATGGATTAGCACGGGGCAATAGCCGTGCCGCGGTACGTTTATATCGAGACAGATTTCAAGAACGAAGGTGTCCCGACAGGAAGACGTTCGAAGCAATTGATCGGCGTCTTAGGGGGCACGGAACATTCCAGCCTATGACTCGTGACTGGGGAAGACCTAGAAAGACGAGTACACCTGCTATGGACGAGGCAATTCTTCGTGCAGTTGACGATAACCCTAATGTCAGCGTCAGAGAAGTAGCTGCTGTAAAAGGTAACGTTGACCACGTCACTGTATGGAGAGTGCTACGGGAGAACCAGTTGTTTCCGTACCATGTACAGCGTGTGCTGGCACTATCAGCAGCTGATTGGCCTCCACGGGTACACTTCTGCGAATGGTTCATCCAACAATGTATCAATCCTCATTTCAGTGCAAATGTTCTCTTTACGGATGAGGCTTCATTCCAACGTGATCAAATTGTAAATTTTCACAATCAATATGTGTGGGCTGACGAGAATCCGCACGCAATTTTGCAACCGCGTCATCAACACAGATTTTCTGTGAACGTTTGGGCAGGCATTGTTGGTGATGTCTTGATTGGGCCCCATGTTCTTACACGTACGCTCAATGGAGCACGTTATCACGATTTCATACGGAATACTCTGCCTGTGCTGCTAGAACATGTGCCTTTAAAAGTACGACACAGCCTGTGGTTTATGCACGATGGAGCACCTGTACATTTCAGTCGAAGTGTTCGTACGCTTCTCAACAACAGATTCGGTGACCGATGGATTTGCAGAGGCGGACCAATTCCATGGCCTCCACGCTCTTCTGACCTCGACCCTCTTGACTTTCATTTATAGGGGCATTTGAAAGCTCTTGACTACGCAACCCCGGTACCAAATGCAGAGTCTCTTCGTGCTCGTATTGTGGACGGCTGTGATACAATACGCCATTCTCCAGGGTTGCATCAGCGCATCAAGGATTCCATGGGACGGAGTGCGGATGCATGTATCCTTGCTAACGGAGGACATTTTGAACATTTTCTGTAACAAAGTGTTTGAAGTCACGCTGGTACGTTGTGTTGCTGTGTGTTTCCATTCCATGATTAATTTGATTTGAAGAGAAGTAATAAAATTAGCTCTAACATGGAAAGTAAGCGTTTCCTGACACATGTCAACATAACATATTTTCTTTCTTTGTGTGTGAGGAATGTTTCCTGAAAGTTTGGCCGTAGCTTTTTGTAACACCCTGTATAACTAACTCTGTTACATAAAGACAATACTCAACTTCTCACACTCCACCCCAGCGCCGGGAACACGTCGCACTTCCAAATGCTCGTCAGAGCCAACCGCTGCCAGTGGTTTTCAACGGCCGATAAGAAGGCATACGGTCCCGCGCGCTGGTCTCCTGCACCACGGCTTGTAAGATTCATAAGCCACGTAAATGCGGGTAAGGCAGACTCAGCCCCTGACAGCCTAGAGGTCGGCCAAAGTACGTGGCGAGCAGTTGCCGACCCCAAACAGCAGGGCCCCGCTCGCCCCACCACCGCTCGGTCACCGCCCAGTACGTACTCCTCCATCGTCACGCTATAATACTACCGTCTGCCACTGCTGTACCATAACCTTAAAACTGGAAACAGGTTGTGAAATAAAACTATTTTGTTAAAGCAATTATGGTATATAGCAACTGAGCAGTGTTACCCTCTGAGAGGAATTTTGTTATGTTGACCGTGTCGTACCTAACGGAGGTGGCCTATCGGAAATGAAAGTCAGAATTACGTAAATATTTGAACAGTAACAAACAAATTTTTGCCTATGTGCACTGTTTAACTGATAAAGAAAACGGTCGCCAGCCTAACTAGGCAAGAGAATGATTAGCATTTTCGTTCAAGAAAATAGTTATTAGTAACTTTAACGGATAAACACAACCTGTACTTGGCCACACGCGAGTGCAATGAACTCTGACACATACATATGTTTACGTTAAGATTGAAGCTAACAACTGGAGCAGCACAAACTATTTGCAAAATTATAACAGATACCGAAACACACTCTTACTTTCAGGGCTTATACAAACTGAATGGTCTTTATAACGTTATTATTACTATTCACTGCAGAATACGTAATTGGATATAGGTTATGCCTCTTTCAGTTAAATACTTTACTATTAAAAATGAAAGTTAATTGGAATCCACTAACAGGTTGCTTCTCACTATAATTTGAATAAAGAAATTATGGTTTTCATAATTAGTGGTCTTTCCGTTATTTGTTACAAAACATTAACACACTAGACAAACTGTGGATCCTGTTATACTGTTAATATGCACTTATAATACACAAGAGAGACACACACTTAGTAAACATGAGTATATAACGTTTCACAACTGCAGTTTTCCACTTTTACTACAGTGAGACACAGAATTAACAAATATGTAACATACTGGCTCACCTTCTGCGATTTACAACAGGCAGTAATGTGATCATTCACCAAGCAAAACTTTATAAGCCTCAATCTTAAGAACTTTTAATTTTGAAGTAGGCATCAGCACATTAATAAGCAGTTTTACTAGGAAAATTATTTTCAGCGAGCTACATTAACTTTAACTTTCTTTTTACTATGTTCAAGAGGCATCGATTAGCAAAACACTGGGATTTATTGTTATTTCAGTAGGGACACTCGATAATCACTTTAGTTCAAACGGAGAGGAACCTGAGAGGTGTTATGATGAGGAGAAGAATGAAGGTAGGTACATAAATTCCGATATAAATTACCTTGTATTTCAACACATTAGCACATCCATTAAGCTGATCCTTCACTGCACATCATTATAGTATTACGTTACAGTGATTGCGCAACGTGGTGGCAACTGCATGTTGGTAGGTGGATTCGCAGACAGAATTGCTGGACTCTGGCCCTTCTTGGTGGCGATGATGAATACCAAATCCAGAATCGTTCCAGCTATTTATCCATCCATCCGAGGCATTGGACAGTAGCAGAAATAGCCTCTCTCGGAACCAGGACAATATGCATCTTTTACATGGCAGTGCACGGTTTGGTAGCTCGTCCCCGACTCGTAGCTCGTCTCCGACTCGTAGCTCGTCCCCGACTCGTAGCTCGTCCCCGACTGACTCTTGTTCCACCTTTTCTACATAGGCCAACCACAATTCACACAGTTCCGTTCCCGAGGGGAACCACTACACGTTTTACATACAAACTAACTAAGAACCCTAAGTGAGGATCAGCAGTTTACATAACAGCAACCAAATGCATTAAATAAAACAAAACATTTACACATATTGACATCTCTACAAAAAATTATTCACACAAAATTACAATTATATACAGTAAGTTTCGTTCCCTCCAAATGGGACAAAGAATTTAAATGACAGATACATTACATTGCATAGAACCAAACCATGACATCAAAGTTTGTATAAAGAAAGCAGTATATAATTTTGTGTTATATATTCAATCAAACACATTTACAGAAGCTCAAAAATGTAATTTTAAATAAAACAAAAGCAAAATAAATCAGTAGAGTATTAGAGCTATGGTGTTACAACGCGACAGAACACTTGCTCCACCCCCGCCAGAGGGCGGTTGCGATCCAAACAGCGCGCCAAACGCAAAGCGCCACCGCAGACACTAGACGCGAAGCGAAAGCACTCCGCCTGGCGCGCTTTTCGAAGAGCCGGACACAACTACGGCTCACTCTGACCGGTGTTTGTTCTTCCGAGGTCACTTTTCATTTGCACTTTCTGATATGTCCTTCACTTAGCCATTGGTTACATATTGGGAATCCATCCTGAGACTTGTTTCATTACCTTTTAAAAGTAGATTCGCATGATTGCGTAGGAAGCTTCAATCCATTTTCCTATCACGGGCACTTTAATTTTGCATCTCAGGGTGATGCACACTACAATCAACTCGTCTCTTACAATGGGACTTCAGTGACTGGAGGGTAATTGTCTTCAATGAGGAGTCCTGCTATGATCTCAGTGCCAATGACCAGCAAAGAAGTGTCTGTGGACGCTCCAGAGAGCGGTGAGATACCAACCTGACTATCGCCTGTCGTTTTCGTTTCATAGCAGGACCTGATTGTTTGTCATCCGCGACACTTTTGCAGCACAATGATGCATCGATGATGTTCTACGTCCCATCTTGTTGCCCTTCGTGGTAAGCCATCCTGGGCTTGCATTTCAGAAAGATAATACTCGCCTACACACGTCATGTGTGTGTCAACTGTTTGTCTTCGTTCTTGCCAAACCACACCTTGACCAGCAATATCGCTAGATGTCTCCCCAATTGAGAACCTTCGGAGCATTATGGGCAGAGCCCTCCAGCCAAATTGGGATTTTGACTATGTAACGTGCCCTATAGACAGAATTTGGCACGATAATCCTCAGGAGGACTTCCAGCGACTCTGTCAATCAGAGTCAAGACGAATATCTGCTAGCATATGGGACAGAGAAGGACCATCGCGTTATTGACTTGCTCAGTTTGTGAAACTCTTTCTCTTGAATAAATCATCAAATTTTTATGAAATTTTAGAAGTTTGTTTTTCTGTACATGTAAATCACATCTACCGATTGTCGCCTCATTTGTATAATTTCTTCCTGGTGCATCGTTACTTTTTGTGTCAGAGTGCATTGGCGTGCGTGTATTATTACTGGACAAAAAAGAGAAGTTCTGAATGTGGTGTTTAATTGAATGTATAATTTTGGAATTTATGTCCAACCAGAGCTGACAAAACGCCAGTTCAGGTCTGAAGAGTCTTCTCCAGGCACTTAAAATACACCTAATGATATTTTTAGTACGTTTCGGCTATAAACAGTTCTCTGACCTTAAGGCCTTCCGATTTTGAACTTTTTTTTTTCTTTCAGATGTTGTTCTCCTTGTATTCTCTTTACTGCAGACGAAGGTAAACTTATTTGTTCACAAATTTATCGACTCCAAGAAAGCACCAAATCTTTATCTACATGATTAAATTGTAAGCTCATCGCGCAACATTTTAGTCGCACGCTTAAAAAAGACTCTGGTTCATTTGGAGAGCTGTAGACGGTGTAGAACTGGAACAAATTGATCATGAAATCTTGCTGTGATGACGAAATTCATGGCAGTAAAGTGGTGTGTGTATGTGTCAGTCGGTTGGGTGGATTAGGCGCATTTACGGGGGCCCATGTGGATGATGATGATGATGATGACGGTGACGTTGTTTGGTTTGTGGGGCGCTCAACTGCGCGGTCTTCAGCGCCCGTACATGTTCCCAATTTGCACACAGTCACAGCCATGAATGATGATGGAATGATGTGGAAACACAAACACACAGTCCCCGGACAGAGAAAATTCCCAACCCGGTCGGGAATCGAACCTGGGACCCCGTGATCCAGAGGTAGGAACACTAGCCACGGTCGACTGGAGACGTAATAGAATGGCAGAAAGGGATATCCTGTTTTTACGTGTGCATGATCACGCTGGTGAATGAAGCTAACTAACGCTTGGTGAATCAACAGTATAACGGGCTGCAAAGAATCGTGTGCCACTCAGAGTAATGTGATAAGGTGTAATAAAAACGGTAGCAGAAAGATCCCAATCGATAGCGACAGGAGACGCCACCTCTAATCGATGAATGTTGGTTTTAAAACCGAGATAAATTGCTGCTGTCAGTGAATGGAGGCACATATCGACCAGTTTCCGAGCGAACATTCGTCTGGCGGCGGGTACCTCGCTGAAAGCCGTGTCTCACGGCGGCAAGTAAAGCTGCACCTCTGCAACGGGAGTAACAACACATAAACCTTAACAGCAGCTGACTCGATGCATGTAATGTGCTCCGATATGTTGCGACTGGGCCTCTTTTGATTTATGACAGGTTTCGAGTGTGACAACAGCACAATAAGGTGTTTAACCCGCAGTGTGTGGATAGTATGGTTGGGAGCAGAGATGGTTATATGACATTTTGGGAGTGTTTTCCGTACCCTGAATTGTGCATCGTCATTGAGATTACCGTGAACATTAACCAGGATATATATTTCTGAATTCTCTGGGACCAAACGTTATCCTTTGATGTACACCTTCATGTTCAGCAGTATGTGCACACACTCGTCATCACAGACGAAAGTAGCTGTGCACACAGAGTTACCTTCATACAGTTCTCGTTTGAGAAACACTAATGACGAGACCACACTCCAATCGAATTTATGTAAGTTTTTTTAATCATTGTGCATGGAGTTCGGAACACAAGTATCAATTACCGAAAGCAATTCGATGCAACTCTCAGAAATTTCAGAGAGATTCGACTGTGAAGTTTTTCGGCCATCATTAGGTCACTAAAGGCAGGACGAGTTTTCAACGGGCTACGTTTGTTTGTGGAGAATGCTCACCTTCATCATCGGAAGCCCTGGTTTCTCTCCTTGTTCATGAAAATTTGTAAACAAAGGTGCGTTGTCCTTAGCATTTCCATGAGGCGTTAAATACCTAATGATGAAAAAGGTTGCTTATCTTCCGAGACTGATCGTTACTGGAATGCTGATTCGAATGACCATTTTTATCACCAATTTTTTTGTTTTTTTTTCCACTAAGTCTTTTTACTTGCGTCATTTGAATAATACAGTGATCAAATGTATTTTAATAAACATATATGTCACTGTCATTTTTAAGAAAACGTACCCTGATTTCAGATTACGTTTCACATACATAATTCCAGATTTCATTGGAAATATAAATTCATGGCTACCGATCTTTTATAAAGATGATTTGATTAGCAATATTAAAAATTAATTTTGTTTCATCCTAGTATTTTATGTTATTCAGAAACGTAGAGCATTCGCCTTGGGTTAAAAATCCGCGCCAGTTGGGTATAGAACCTAGGCGTCATCTGTAGTAAACAAATATTCTACCATCGAACTATCATCCCTATCGGGGAACTCGTTTTGCCTGGGTAAACTCAACTGTCTCCGATAATTTCAAAGTCGATTTTATTGAGAAATTCCGAGAGCAGCAAGATTTATTTGTGGTACAGACTTCTGATTTCTGAACTCCATGTACCAAAAAAAAAATTACAAAGATCTGTTTGCCAATGGGTATCCTTGTAAGATACGCTGTTGCACCTTGACTGGCCAGGAAAACCACACAGGAAATGTCTGGGACGACTTGAAACAGCAGGTGAAAAGAAGCAGTCAACATCCCCTCAAACAGGTACTTCAATGGGGTATAATCATCAATGACTATGTATGTTTTTGGATAGGGTCCACCTTTAGCAAAACACAATTTTGTTTTTTAACCCAAACATGTTTCACTGTAGTTGCAGCATTTTTAGTGGGCGTTTATTTTTCATCTGTTAAAGATAATGAGTGTCTTTTGCTGTTTGTATACATTTAGCTATTAGTTTTTAACCGTAATTACAGATATTTGAAAGAACACACAAATTATGAATTCATACCTTTTTACAACATGGTGTGGTTTTTCTGATGTGTTGTGTATCTAGAGTGACCGCTTTGTTCCACAGTTTGTCATCTGCCACCACTTATATGTTAAAGTAGATAAACTGTTTAAGCCAAAATTACGATTTGAAAACTTGTTGATTCTCTGCCTGAAATTATTTAATTCTATATTTGTGTGTGTGTGTGTGTGTGTGTGTGTGTCTATTTACATGATGTTTCACTTAATTTTCTTTTTATTCATCTTCATCGCAGTCATAAACAATGTATTGAGTTACCACTGTCACTGTCACTGTTTCACTGTTTACCAGCTGTAATAAAAAACATGGCGGGCAGTGGAACAATTGCAATTGAAGGTGTAAAAACAATATGGCTGACAGTGGAACAGTTGAAGTTGTTCCTGGCGGTTGTTCTGAATCTTTCAGAGGTGTCTGTGATACTTTGTGTACGTATGTGTGTATGTGTGTGTGTGTGTGTGTGTGTGTGTGTGTGTGTGTCTATTTACATAATGTTTCACTTACATTTTCTTTTTATTCATCTTCATCACAGTCATAAACAATGTATTGAGTTACCACTGCCACTGTCACTGTCACTGTTTCACTGTTTACCAGCTGTAATAAAAAACATGGCGGGCAGTGGAATAATTGAAGGTGTAAAAACAATATGGCTGACAGTGGAACAGTTGAAGTTGTTCCTGGCGGTTGTTCTGAATCTTTCAGAGGTGTCTGTGATACTTTGTGAATGTATGTGTGTATGTGTGTGTGTGTGTGTGTGTGTGTGTGTGTGTGTGTGTGTCTATTTACATAATGTTTCACTTACATTTTCTTTTTATTCATCTTCATCACAGTCATAAACAATGTATTGAGTTACCACTGCCACTGTCACTGTCACTGTTTCACTGTTTACCAGCTGTAATAAAAAACATGGCGGGCAGTGGAACAATTGAAGGTGTAAAAACAATATGGCTGACAGTGGAACAGTTGAAGGTGTTCCTGGCGGTTGTTCTGAATCTTTCAGAGGTGTCTGTGATACTTTGTGTATGCATGTGTGTATGTTTATGTGTGTGTGTCTATTTACATAATGTTTCACTTACATTTTCTTTTTATTCATCTTCATCACAGTCATAAACAATGTATTGAGTTACCACTGCCACTGTCACTGTCACTGTTTCACTGTTTACCAGCTGTAATAAAAAACATGGCGGGCAGTGGAACAATTGAAGGTGTAAAAACAATATGGCTGACAGTGGAACAGTTGAAGGTGTTCCTGGCGGTTGTTCTGAATCTTTCAGAGGTGTCTGTGATACTTTGTGTATGCATGTGTGTATGTTTATGTGTGTGTGTCTATTTACATAATGTTTCACTTACATTTTCTTTTTATTCATCTTCATCACAGTCATAAACAATGTATTGAATTACCACTGCCACTGTCACTGTCACTGTTTCACTGTTTACCAGCTGTAATAAAAAACATGGCGGGCAGTGGAGTAATTGAAGGTGTAAAAACAATATGGCTGACAGTGGAACAGTTGAAGGTGTTCCTGGCGGTTGTTCTGAATCTTTCAGAGGTGTCTGTGATACTTTGTGTATGTATGTGTGTATGTGTATGTGTGTGTGTCTATTTACATAATGTTTCACTTACATTTTCTTTTTATTCATCTTCATCACAGTCATAAACAATGTATTGAGTTACCACTGCCACTGTCACTGTCACTGTTTCACTGTTTACCAGCTGTGATAAAAAACATGGCGGGCAGTGGAACAATTGAAGGTGTAAAAACAATATGGCTGACAGTGGAACAGTTGAAGGTGTTCCTGGCGGTTGTTCTGAATCTTTCAGAGGTGTCTGTGATACTTTGTGTATGTATGTGTGTATGTGTATGTGTGTGTGTGTGTGTGTGTGTGTGTGTGTGTGTGTGTGTTTCTGAAAAGGGAGAGAGAGAGAGAGAGAGAGAGAGAGAGAGAGAGAGAGAGAGAGAGTAACGGTAGGTTTTAGGATATTTTTTGTGTGTGTGGAGGGGTGGTGAGAGGGGGTGAGAGCTCTATAGGTTGGTCTTGTCTAATAATTCCTTAAGGGCAGAGAACAGAGTGCCATTGCAGAGAGCTGTGTATTCATTTATCACTTGTTTGCCTTCCACTATGGCTTTTTGTATCTGATAATTTTCTTCAATTATTGGTTTTTGTGAGGGTGGGTGTTGCTGCATTTAAGGATTTTGAAATCAGTATTGATTTTTGATGGGTTACATTTCTTGTCCATGTGGTCTTCAGCAAATGTGGAATGACAGCTGGTGCTTTTTAATGCTCTTCTGTGTTCTGTGTGTCTGGTATTAACGTTTCTGGTTGTCTGCCCTATATAAACTGCTACGCAGTAGTGGCATGTTAGCTGATAAATACTGGATGTGTTGTGTTTGTCTGTGCTTGTGTTGGTTGTCCTTAGTCTTCTCTGTGTTGAGTTGTCTGTCCTGTAGGATACTATTACTCCTTGTTTTCTGAGAATGTTGCATATTCTGTGAACTGCTTTGTTGTTGTAGGTGAAAGTGAACCACCTGTTTGTCATTGTGGGTGTTTCCTGTTCATGTGTGCTCATGAGTTCGTTCTGTGTGTTTGTAAGTTGGTCAGATACTAAAAGCCATAGTGGAAGGCAAACAAGTGATAAATGAATACACAGCTCTCTGCAATGGCACTCTGCTCCATACTCACATACACGCACACACACACACACACACACACACACACACACACATAAACACAGATACAAAAAACCCAATTTCACACTCACTCTCTCCTTTTTCACACATACACATACAAATCCTAAAACCTACTGTGACTCTCTCTCTCTCTCTCTCTCTCTCTCTCTCTCTCTCTCTCTCCCTTTTCACGCCACACACAAACACAGACACACACACACACACACACACACACACTGACACACACAGAACAACCGCCTGGACCACCTTCATCTGTTCCACTGTCAGACATGTTGTTCTTACACCTTCAACTGTTCCACTGCCCGCCATGTTTGTTTTTACAGCTGGTAAACAGTGAAACAGCGACAGTGACAGTGGCAGCGGCAACTCAATATATTGTGTTTGACAGTGATGAATATGAATAAAAAGAAAATGCAAGTGAAACTTTATGTAAATGGACACACTCACACAAATATAGAATTAAATAATTTCAGGTATAGAAATAACAAGTTTTCAAATCGTAATTTAGGCTTAAACAGTTTACCTACTTTAACGTATAAGTGGTTGCAGATGACAAACTGTGGAACAAAACGGTCACTGTAGAAACACAACACATCAGAAAAACCACACCAAATGTGGTAAAAAAGTATGAATTCATAATTTGTGTGTTCTTTCAAATATCTGTAATTACGAATTAAAAACTAATAGCTGCATGTATACAAACAGCAAATGACACTCTTTATCTTTAACAGATGAAAAATAAAAGCCCACTGAAGATGCTGCAACTGCAGTGAAACGTGTTTGGGTTAAAAAAAATTGTGTTTTGCTGAAGGCGGACCCTATCCAAAAACATACGTATTGTTAAAGCGAACACAGAAAAATGGGCTTCAACCCAATATGATCATCAATGAGTAGCTTTACTTGACACCTAAAGAAATTTGTGGTATGTTGTATTGCGTTTGTGGAATGATTATCTCCAAGTATATGGGTGCTGTAGGGAAGTGTAGGGAAGTACTTCCCTTTACATCTCCCCCCTCTCCTTCCATATTTTCCCACATTTCTGCTTTTCCTTATCCACCCTGTATTCCGCATTTGTGTGTGTGTGTGTGTGTGTGTGTGTGTGTGTGTGAGCAGTTTTGTTTGTGTGTATGTGTGTGTCCGACTGTTAAGTCCCATAGTGCTCAGAGCCATTTGTGTGTCCGATTTTTATTATTCCTTGAATCTACTCAAACGTACCTGTGTTGTTTCCTGTATATACTTAGTCAGTTATCTCAGATGAGCATCAAAACGATTCGGAAGAGTCAAAATGGCGAGCCTGAAACAATGCTTTAAATTTACAGTAATACAAACAAAATAAGACGAGTACATCGAAAGGAAGCTAATGTATATGGATGGCAAGGTACAGAAGCGGTTATTGATTTATCATAATGCTTGTGGATGTACAAGTAAACTATTTTCCCGTTCATCTTCTGCTAGTGGATTAGGACAGAGGAAATGCTTCTGGTACACCATGTGCCCTCCACCGTACACCATACGAAGTGCAGATGTAGATTCAGACGCTTGGCTACTTACAACTTCTACAACTCTCCTCAGTCTTAGACAAATCGGAATCTGAAATATATTTCTGCTGCAGTGAGCTCATAAATCCTTTCTTCGTTGTGTTAGAATAGGGATATTATTTTCTTTTGTGAATTTTTACTTTCTTCGTACGAGTTGAGGCCTGCTATTTTTTTGGGGTTGTTAACCACAAATTCTAAAACAACCCAATAAAGTTTCAAAATTCTGCATGTACAGTTGTACCCTCTCACGAGATCATTTCCGTCGATTGAGATGTCTTCTACATTCTGGGCACGTTCGCTATAATCGCACGATTGAAAATCAGTGAGACAAATGAAGTCCGTCTGGAAATGGTCCAATCCAGTTATAATTTTTTATAAAATAATATTTTCACCAGAAGGGAAAACGTACAGTTAGCTCTCATTTTCACGTATCACAGTGCTTCCATCCCCCATATTAAAAGACAATGAAGACCTTTCTGGCTTAATAGTAGTAATCGCAGAATATTAGGAAAACAGAAACTGCTACGCATTCGTTACAGAAGAAAAAGTGTGGGGATTGATAGAGAAAATTTCAGCAAATCTCGTGTTTCCATGAGCAAAACTGTGCATCTACTACACAATATTTTCCTCTGTCTGATACTCAAGCTAGATGTACTTAAATCAGGTAATCTAAAGCAGTTCTTGGCCGTGTGTTCAACAGATGTACTCATTCCCACCTTCCAACGAAACTTTTGTGGATATTTCTGGTGTTGAAACTGAAGACATCAGACATAAAGCCTATAATTTAATTTAAGACACATTCTCACTTGACAATAATACTATCAATCAGGCTTTGATTTCCATTCATTCACAATTGCAGTATATTAAAACAAGCACAGTGGTACTGAAAAATAGTTGCAACTTTTCTATACTCACAGGTAATACACATTTTTGTTGAAATCAATAAGAAACATAAAATGATATATTAATAATCCCCAACAGAAAAATTTCACTACCAGTAATTTGAGCAATTCGAAATCATCAACTTTAATGTGTATAAATTAGTGTGGATAGCCATCTAATATTTTCCAAACATGGTACACTCAAATTCTTATCTTCAGGAAGCTAGAATATAAATATATAACGATAAATCCATAACATCCTGGTAATCAAATAACACTGTAGTCATAAGGTACGACATCGAACATTGGAAGTACATCCACTGCAGTTTCTAAGGACTTCTCAAATTTCGGACTACGTAATAGTGTGATTTGTTTTCTGTTACAGACGCTGATATGGTGAAGTATCGACACCCAGTTTCTTATTTCAGATACTTTGAGTCTCAGGAAACTACTCTGGACACACCGTAAGAAATAACAATGCTCCTAGCCAGAAATAGGTGTATGCTGGTTGGTTCGACTGGAAACGAATATGTTACACCGAAAATAAAAAAATGGGATAGTTAAGATTTCTTTTCATTCATTTATCCTACTAATGCCAAAAGTCTTGACTGAAAGGTTAAATACGACCATCATTTAAGCTGCATGATGACAGTTCAATTTATTTTTAATTACACTACAGTAAATTAAATTAGTTTTATGCAGTGAGTCCCATGGACAATGGTCTTTGGGATGTGGAAAAAAGGGAGAGGTATACATTTTAATTTAATTGCAATACGGTGATTTGACTTTACAGTACTGTATTTCAGTGCTAATTCTCATGACAAAATAAACTGAAACGTTGAATTAATGAATGTGTGTTAAGATACTCTTCAGTGCAGCAGTTACCCAACAGAGAGCTTACAGAGTCAGTCTTAAACTCCACTACACTATCTACATTACATTCAATGTCCTCTAGTAGGTTGATAAATACACCTGTACATATGTATCTCATAACTTTATATACTCACGATAACTCCTTGAAGTATTTGTGCAGGTAGTTGATCGTTGTGTTTACATCCATAGTTTTCGCTTTTTTCACTAAAAGAGAAACATGTATGGTAATGACAAAGCACAGTAATGAATAGGCTATACTTAGTGTAAAGTAATGGTGAACGTACGCAGTTTTCTGAAGGTGTTTCTGGAAGATGTTCTAGAAGTACGACCAGGTGCAGTTATTGTAATACACCTCTGTACTCTGAAAATCGTGTCCGTTTAAGTTGCGTTTCTCCAGTAAATGACTCGATAACTCATTAATGAGTGGAAATCCGTACAATAAACTAGTTTCTTCATTTTTAAATCACCTGTTTCCTTATCTCTAGGCAGCGATTTTTCCAGTTGAAGTTGTGCTCCTTCTGTAATCCAACAAAAATATTGCTTATTGCTTCTTGAATTTTACTGTCTGAGAAATTTTATTTGTAGGTTGTGGAGTGCTCTAATAGTTGCTGAACTGTATGCGCTCAGTCTCATAAAAATTCAATGCCTTGAACCAGCTGTTCGATGCTGATGATTTCATAGCTGCTTTTTCAGTCAGGGAAGTTGCATCATCCCCAAAAATAAAGCAAATAGTATATTCTGGAATGGTAATTGGAAGATCATTTATGCATACAAGAAAAAATGGAGGATCCAAAATCGACTGTTTAGCATACCATGTGTGGTTACTTCAAATTATGAATGCCTTCTGTTATGTGATTGACAAGGAACTGTTACTCTCTGTTTTCTGTCATCCATACAAGATAAAACCCCAGAGTCATCTGTCTCCACTACTCCATAACACTTAAAATTTAGCTTTAGGATGTCATTGGATATATTGTTACGTTACGTTGCATTAAATTTTACAGCCATCAAGCCAATGCAAATAATAATGACAGAGAAAGAAAAGAATAGATGCATTTGGTGTCGGTCATCAGAAACTGTACGTCGTCAACCATGCAATGACCAGATAATGCATAACAGAAAAGAGTAAATGAGCAATTCAACTCTTTTAACGGACTACGGCACCGTAAAACGAGTTCAGCAATTGGCATCACAATTCACAGCAACCACCTGTATATAAAGTATAATATCTCCTGTGTTTATATCAATGATTCGAGATGTGTTCATTTAATTGTGAGAATTTGCAGGCCAAGAAAAATAAGTTTCGGCCTGTAAACCCGTGATATATCTGATACAGGTATATTACTCTCCAGGTAAGATCGAAACAGAGCATTTTCTGATTCCTAACGATTCTACGCCATTTAGTAGCGTTTCATAGTCATCTGTGCTAATAAGTTTCTAAAATTTGCAGGTAAGTATATGATTCATTCATTGCTACCTACTGTATCTCTGTGAGCTCTACTGTAACGTTGTGTAGTACTTCTGATATTTCACAAAGTAAATAAACTCACTTCTACAGCTTATTATGGAGCAACAACAGTTCTTCATCTCGTTTATACATTTCGCCTGATAACTCCTCCACATCCTTCACTCCACAGTTCCTCCAAATTACACACTTGGGTGCGAAAGGTCTCAAGCGCTGCAGTCATGGACTGTGCAGGCGGGTCCCGGCGGAGGTTCGAGTCCTCCCTCGGGTATGGGTGTGTGTTTTTGTCCTTAGGTTAATTTAGGTTCAGTAGTGTGTAAGCTTAGGGACTGACGACCTTGGCAGTTAAGTCCCATAAGATTTCACACACATTTGAACATTTGGGTGCGAAACTCGTTCTGTAGTTCGTTACTACTGCTTGCTCCTGTAAGCTTGGAGACTTACGCGGTGACTTTACAAACGATTTCTTGATAATCTTGTGAGCTTTGAGACCTACGACGAATCATTACAGGCGATTTCCAAATAAATCAAAAAATACTCTTCATGATTGTTTTATGTCGTTTTATTGCAGTTATACGTTTATGCAAAATTTACCGTAGAAGGTGTATCAGTTGAAAAATACACTGCTGGCCACCGTAAATGCAACACCAAGAAAGACAAGAGGTAGCACAACAAGATTTATTTTGTAGATAACATGTTGACCAAGTATCAAATGATTACGTTTACAGACGTCTGTGACATGTGGTTCCTGCCAGAATCAGTAGCCAGAGTTGCCGCCATTGTTGGAGATCACCGCTGCCACACGTCTCGGCATTGAGTCAAAGAGACGTTGGATGTGTTCCTGGGGTACAGCAGCCCAAGCAGCTTACACACGTTGCCAAAGATCATCTGGTGTGGCAGCTGGGGATGTAATCTGGGTCACTCGTTGAGCAACCATGGACCACATGTTTTCTATCGGCGAAAGATCCGGAGAGCGAGCCGGCCAGGGAAGCAATTCAATCTGGTTATTGACGAAGAACCTTCGGACAATGCGTGCCACGTGTGGCCGCGCATTATCCTGTTGAAATATGGCTGTGGACGAGCCCTGAAGGTAAGGAAGGACAACTGGCTCCAGCACCTCGGATATGTAGCGCCGGCTATTTAAAGTACCGGCAATGCGTACTAGAGGCGTGCGAGAGTAATATCCAATACCGCCCCATACCATAATACCCGGTGCAAGACCAGTGTGGCGGTGCATAATGCAGCTGTCCAGCATCCTCTCTCCACGGTGTCTCCACACTCGAATCCGACCATCGTGGTGCTGCAGACAGAAGCGTGCCTCGTCAGTAAAGACAACGTCATTCCATTCGGCCGTCCACATCCGTCTGTCATCACACCATTGGCAACGGAGACGTCTGTGGTTCTGCGTCAATGGTAGACGAAGCAATGGACGTCTTGCGAACAGACCACTCTGCTGTAAACGGCGTCGAATGGTACGCGCAGACACTGGATGATGCGTTGCAGACGCAATGTGCTGTGCTATGGTTCTGGATGTCACTGAGCGATCCGTCACTGCCATGCGCACAATTTGCCTATCAGCACGTGCAGTGGTGCACCGAGGTGAATACGATCGACCACGTCGGTCCGTCGTACCCTCCTGCATCCAACGGTCACATATCCGCATTACAGTTGTTTGGTTTCGTCCAACACGACTAGCGATTTCTCTGTATGATAATCCACAATCTCGGTAAGCCACTATCCTTCCTCTGTCGAACTCGGATACTTGATCAAAAGATGTTCGCTGTTGTCTACGAGGCATAACTGATCGTCTTGTGAAACAACCACGTGCCGAACGTACACTCGTCGAAATCGCCAAGCCTTAAATGGCGCTATGAGGTGGCGCCAAAGGCGCGCGTGATGTGCGTGTGCGCTGAAATTCTAATCAGTTGCATATCTCATCGCTGCAAACTCGTGGTGTAAATTTCACTTGATTCGGATGCTTCCTTCAGGGTGTTGCATTTACGGTGGCCAGCAGTGTACATTAAAATTTCTCAGCTGCTGCTTTATTCTTCTTGATACACACACACACACACACACACACACATATATATATATATATATATATATATATATATATATATATATATATATATATACACTCCTGGAAATTGAAATAAGAACACCATGAATTCATTGTCCCAGGAAGGGGAAACTTTATTGACACATTCCTGGGGTCAGATACATCACATGATCACACTGACAGAACCACAGGCACATAGACACAGGCAACAGAGCATGCACAATGTCGGCACTAGTACAGTGTATATCCACCTTTCGCAGCAATGCAGGCTGCTATTCTCCCATGGAGACGATCGTAGAGATGCTGGATGTAGTCCTGTGGAACGGCTTGCCATGCCATTTCCACCTGGCGCCTCAGTTGGACCAGCGTTCGTGCTGGACGTGCAGACCGCGTGAGACGACGCTTCATCCAGTCCCAAACATGCTCAATGGGGGACAGATCCGGAGATCTTGCTGGCCAGGGTAGTTGACTTACACCTTCTAGAGCACGTTGGGTGGCACGGGATACATGCGGACGTGCATTGTCCTGTTGGAACAGCAAGTTCCCTTGCCGGTCTAGGAATGGTAGAACGATGGGTTCGATGACGGTTTGGATGTACCGTGCACTATTCAGTGTCCCCTCGACGATCACCAGTGGTGTACGGCCAGTGTAGGAGATCGCTCCCCACACCATGATGCCGGGTGTTGGCCCTGTGTGCCTCGGTCGTATGCAGTCCTGATTGTGGCGCTCACCTGCACGGCACCAAACACGCATACGACCATCATTGGCACCAAGGAAGAAGCGACTCTCATCGCTGAAGACGACACGTCTCCATTCGTCCCTCCATTCACGCCTGTCGCGACACCACTGGAAGCGGGCTGCACGATGTTGGGGCGTGAGCGGAAGACGGCCTAACGGTGTGCGGGACCGTAGCCCAGCTTCATGGAGACGGTTGCGAATGGTCCTCGCCGATACCCCAGGAGCAACAGTGTCCCTAATTTGCTGGGAAGTGGCGGTGCGGTCCCCTACGGCACTGGGTAGGATCCTACGGTCTTGGCGTGCATCCGTGCGTCGCTGCGGTCCGGTCCCAGGTCGACGGGCACGTGCACCTTCCGCCGACCACTGGCGACAACATCGATGTACTGTGGAGACCTCACGAACCACGTGTTGAGCAATTCGGCGGTACGTCCACCCGGCCTCCCGCATGCCCACTATACGCCCTCGCTCATAGTCCGTCAACTGCACATACGGTTCACGTCCACGCTGTCGCGGCATGCTACCAGTGTTAAAGACTGCGATGGAGCTCCGTATGCCACGGCAAACTGGCTGACACTGACGGCGGCGGTGCACAAATGCTGCGCAGCTAGCGCCATTCGACGGCCAACACCGCGGTTCCTGGTGTGTCCGCTGTGTCGTGCGTGTGATCATTGCTTGTACAGCCCTCTCGCAGTGTCCGGAGCAAGTATGGTGGGTCTGACACACCGGTGTCAATGTGTTCTTTTTTCCATTTCCAGGTGTATATATATATATATATATATATATATATATATATATATATATATATATATATATATATGTCTTTATTAAGTACAGGAAAAGAATTATCTTTGCTGTTGACCGCTACGTAAGAATCAGATTAAGAAAAGGATAAATTGCAGAGAAAACCTCAGGAATATTTGCAGTCGTCCTATGAAAGGCACTTGACGATGAAATGGGGTAAGTGCTCATCTAAAGAATCTCCAGTAATGTCAGTTGATCAGGTTACAAGCTGACCGAGACAATACAGCATGACTACTAAAACTAGTCGCGAAATCTTTGTTCGCCGTTGTTATTATCAATTAAGAAAAATGTTAAAGGCTTACACAAATCAGTGTACTGTAAGATACCGTCTGGTTCACGCCGATGTTGCTCCAAGCCCACACTTTTTCAAGATACGTATCTTTCATTTCACTTGTTTGTAGATTTTCGAGCTACTTGAGCGAACATGTAGCCATCTTAATTATTAAACATCTAATTCGGTGCACATTGTATTGGTGTATATGCCTTGAGCCAGCGTAAGTTACGGCGTTCATATTATCCAGATTATATTAATCCAGTGTGTTAGAGTAAGAGACCTCGATGACCTGTGACAAAAATTTCAGTTTATTTTAAACCTTTTCAAAAGTTTTCTCGCACAGATGCCTAGAAATTGATGAGAGAAAAAAGTTTGTAGCTTACTATATTTGTCCCGTTAATGCACTAAATCGTCACCATCTGGCATGACATCTCACTACGTGTATTCTTTACGACAAACTCTATTCGAAACATGATTGGCAGACAGACTGTACAGATACCACTGAATGTACGAGTGAGTAAAGAATTATATCACGGTATGATACACTGTTCAGGATATATGGCATCATATACAATGAGATACGAGAAAAACTGGCTTCTCTTAAGAAGGAGCTGCAGAAAGTGTTTTATACATGGCAGTTCGATTCTATGAAGAATCTGTTTCAACAGGTGCTATCGGATATTCGTTCTCTCCCGGACCCGTATCATTTCATAGTGCATTTTGGATTGTTAGTGACGGACACAGACCTACAAATTGTGACGTAGCGATAATAGAATCGTGTAGGATTGGCGCAGTTTTTGTGTTATTTTTATTCCTCTTGTACTACCGTTACCATTACTACTAGTTTGCCAGCAATGGAAGAAATCATGGCTCGACGATTCCACCCAGTAGGGATTGTGTGAGTTGAATTCAGTGAACTATAGTCATAGGGAAACTTACGTTAGTACTCAGGACCTGTCTGAGTAGGTTATGAGCGTGGTTATACCCCAAGTTTAGCAGTGTCCACGTGTCTCTTCAAACTGTTAGGGCCCTGATAAGCTAGTGGATCAAGGATAGAGTTGCCTGCGACCCATCTCTGACACGTCGGTACTCCGGTCTGGATGAAATAATGTTGTGAGTAGGAGACTGACGGAGCTAGGGGCAATTATTTTAGGCCACGAACACTCTTACTCTACTTTTGCGTCACCTGTTGCTATAAAAAAATTAGCCTAACAGGTTATAAAATGGATTTTTGAAACCTACTGCCTATACTCGTTTTCATTCAGTGACAAGAAATTTTTGCACTCTAGAAGACGAAGAGGGATTCGATTTCTCATGAACAACTATGTATGTTCATAAGCCGTTCGATTTTTCATACACAGATCAGCCAGTGATGGCTCGAGAAATAATCAGCAAAATAGGTGTAGAGCAATGGACAACGTACTTTGAATGGAGGTAAGTGATATACTCGGCATGCGTGTGAACCTCCAGTCTAGCGCCATGTGCTTTGTAAAATAATTTTGGAATGAGCTAGACTATTTGAGTAACTATTCTGACACAAAGTCCTTATAGTTAAAAAAGCTTCAGATATGTTATACAAGGCGAGGAATGGGAACAGGCTGTGGAATTGATGGATATGTGAACCACTGTAAAACTTTGCATCTGTATTTATGTTTTATTACATTTTCTGGATGATCTTTCTGGCTTTCTTAACAGGAGACAAATTCCATACCAAACGATATCTAATTATCATTATACTCAACTGAAGAACAATCCAATAGTAATCTTGTCTAAAGCAGTTCGCATTCACATCGTAGTGGGCAGGAGAGAGGGGGAGGATACGGAAGGAGCAGGGGAGACAGCAGTATTCACCTCTTTTCGCAAACGATACAAAGAAGTATGAGACTACACAGCTGTTGTTCATTTGTTGATATGAACCGTGCCATAAAGAGATTCAGAGACAATTACCCTGCGCTATGCGGATAACCACGTGGCTGTACCAATTTTCCATCACTATACACAAGAAAAGGAGTAGCACATTTGTTTGGAGTATATTTTTA
The DNA here is from genome assembly GCF_023898315.1 of Schistocerca nitens. Lineage (NCBI taxonomy): Eukaryota > Metazoa > Arthropoda > Insecta > Orthoptera > Acrididae > Schistocerca > Schistocerca nitens. The sequence continues at coordinate 53,022,575 of NC_064620.1, forward strand.
ACCACTGTTTAAATTGTTACACTAAAGAATGTCATTATTTTGCCATAAAAACAGTTAGCAACAACGCTTACGTATACATCGATCATGCTGCTGTTACTGGCGCATGCACCACTATGGACAACTCGAAAGCTTTCAAATTGTGAAGTATCTGAATACATTTTCTCGTTTGCTATCACTGCAATCTGGGCGAGAAAGTAAACTACTTACGTTCGTTAAAATGAGTATGTGTTAAATTCGTAAACATGTGGCAGTATGATGCCAACCACTGATCAACCTACAAATGAGCATTAATTTCACAGATTTTTCTGGTTCAAAATGTGTCAGTGAGCTTAGTGAGCAGGCAGCTCTTTCCAAGCCTCAGCTAAAATGGTTAAATAAAGATTACAAGACCACGTGGTGGCCATCGGTATCATAAAGTTACCTCAAAATATTCTGTACTAAATAAACGGATAATTTGGTTGCTTCAGTCACCTGATAAACAGAGTGAAGTCAGCAACAAAAACACCATTCACGGGCCCACCTGAACTAGTACATTGTCAGGCATTCTAACTGCAAGAGAGTGAACAAAGCCAAATTTAGAATGGCATTCTCTCGAGAAATTTACAACAGGATTTATCAAATATATTGATTCAGCACATCCACACTTCATCCGGGAACAACTGAATAAAGGTACTTAAGAAAAAGGAACTAATTCCTAATTTCAAAAGCTCTGTTCGACACACATAGTGGAACATATCAAAAGCGTGTCCTTGGTACCAGTGCGCTTTCCGTTTTCTCAAATTGCACCCACAATATATTGGGGATTTGGAGGGAAATTAGCGCCTACTACTACCTGTGCTTTCCACAGGAGTAGGTGACCATTCTCTGTCTCAAAGCAACAACTCTGAACCTCCGTTAAGACTAAATGAAGTTAAGATGGTATGCCAAGCCTCAGGTGCTACAATCTTCTTTCGCTCACGTGGAGTGTATCTGAAACATAGTTGCAAATTTGATTATTAAATTCACTCTTACACAGGATGTAATGGAATGAAGGAAGGCGGTCTGCGCTACGTAAACAAATTAAAGTACAATTTAGCATTTTCCTTTACCATTGGCTGAGTGATCAAGTTTCAGCGATACAAAAATTTAAAAGCAGTTATCTGCTGGCCATAAATCGTGGCATAAATTTCACACCAACATGATGAAAGTGAAACATAGTGTCCTCTTTCAATAGTTTAAATTATAGTCCCGTTATGAGTAGTGAGACAGATGTGAGAATTACCGAACAATCAGTTTAATAAGCCACAGATGGAAAATACTAACACAAATTCTTTACAGACGAATGGAAAAACTAGTAGAAGCCGACCTCGGGGAAGATCAGTTTGGATTCCGTAGAAATACTGGAACACGTGAGGCAATACTGACCTTACGACTTACCTTAGAAGAAAGATTAAGGAAAGGCAAACCTACGTTTCTAGCATTTGTAGACTTAGAGAAAGCTTTTGACAATGTTGACTGGAATACTCTCTTTCAAATTCTAAAGGTGGCATGGGTAAAATACAGGGAGCGAAAGGCTATTTACAATTTGTACAGAAACCAGATGGCAGTTATAAGAGTCGAGGGACATGAAAGGGAAGCAGTGGTTGGGAAGGCAGTAAGACGGGGTTGTAGCCTCTCCCCGATGTTATTCAATCTGTATATTGAGCAAGCAGTAAAGGAAACAAAAGAAAAATTCGGAATAGGTATTAAAATCCATGGAGAAGAAATAAAAACTTTGAGGTTCGCCGATGACATTGTAATTCTGTCAGAGACAGCAAAGGACTTGGAAGAGCAGTTGAACGGAATGGATGGTGTCTTGAAGGGAGGATATAAGATGAACATCAACAAAAGCAAAACGAGGATAATGGAATGTAGTCGAATTAAGTCGGGTGATGTTGAGGGTATTAGATTAGGAAATGAGACACTTAAAGTAGTAAAGGAGTTTTGCTATTTGGGGAGCAAAATAACTGACGATGGTCGAAGTAGAGAGGATATAAAATGTAGACTGGCAATGGCAAGGAAATCGTTTCTGAAGAAGAGAAATTTGTTAACATCGAGTATAGATTTAAGTGTCAGGAAGTCTTTTCTGAAAGTATTTGTATGGAGTGTAGCCATGTATGGAAGTGAAACATGGACGATAAATAGTTTGGACAAGAAGAGAATAGAAGCTTTCGAAATGTGGTGCTACAGAAGAATGCTGAAGATTAGATGGGTAGATCATATAACTAATGAGGAGGTACTGAATAGGATTGGGGAGAAGAGGAGTTTGTGGCACAACTTGACCAGAAGAAGGGATCGGTTGGTAGGACATGTTCTGAGGCATCAAGGGATCACCAATTTAGTACTGGAGGGCAGCGTGGAGGGTAAAAATCGTAGGGGGAGACCAAGAGATGCATACACTAAGCAGATTCAGAAGGATGTAGGTTGCAGTAGGTACTGGGAGATGAAGAAGCTTGCACAGGATAGAGTAGCATGGAGAGCTGCATCAAACCAGTCTCAGGACTGAAGACCACAACAACAACAACATGAGGAGTATGCCGAAAGAATGAGAATCGGAAAAAGTTAAACTACTACTAAGGAACAGATGCTGCGGAGGAGAATTCAACTATACGTTCTTTTATCAAAAGGAGGATGTTGAAAACAACTGTAGTCAACTCGTAGTTCGTTGTTCCTCTGATTTTATATCTTCACTGAAGGCTATCAGCTTTTGTTCTCAAGTGAGGCTGTATAATTCACTCATTTAGTCGAGGTCTCTTGCATCATTCTGTGCTATGGTGAGGTAAGGAGTAATGGCAGAGTGCTCGGTTCATCTACGACAGGGCCGGCCAAACGCTGCACAGTGTGCAGACGTACGGTAGTGCTGCACATGTGCGCACGTGCGCGACAGCGAGTGACAGCGACATCTGTTATTATACATGTGTCCTAAATGAACGGCGGTGGCTCCACTTCCCTGTTTATGTGGTACAAGCAAGAGCGCAACATACCCAGTCTCGTTTACCCCTGGTAACCGTAACCTTAACAGAGAAGTACTGAGAAATGGCAAGTACTGTGAAAAAGCAAAGGACGGGAGATCTATGTTCTCAGTCGTTTAAAAATGACTGGGAACTGCAATTCTTTTTTGTAGCCGTTGGTGAAAACTCACAGTGTTTGCTGTGCCGCCGAATAACAGGGGGCCAGCGTAAGTTTTCAATTGAAAGACAGTGTAATACACATCACAAAGACGAGTATAGTGTACTCAACAGTGAAGAATGGGAAGCAAAATTAAATGTCCTTAAGAAAATGGATGAGACACATCAACTCGATTATCGTTTCTCATGACCAGTGATAAACTTGTTTGGATTTATTCATTTCATAATTAAAAATTATTGTTTACTATCTGTGCATTGTTGCCCCATTCTTCTCCATGTCACATTATTATCATTAAAGTTGGTCATTAAACCGATTGTTCCAATGTATACTTACATTTAGGGTTCTTTTTTTTAATGTGTGAAGGGCTACGCTTAGCTGAAGTCGATAAAACATAACATTCATCTACTTGTCGATTATTATGCAGATTTCAGACGGAGCTGATGAAAGATATAGCAATAATGGTACTGAACTAACAGGTGATCATCGAGAGGTCTGCGGTTATCATTCTGTTCAGAGGTCAGTGAGACAGAAGTTATGTGGGTGTAGCTGAGGGCACCGAGAATTAGTTATAGGAAACCTTGCATTAGTTTAATGTTATTTGAAATCATGAATAAGGTTCGTTGGAAGTCGCTACGTGCCCTCTTTCTTAAATACTAGATCAAAAACGTTACGCGTAGTTACGTGCCGTCATTCAAGCTGCCTTAATAAAAACCCACGGTTGTTAACTGTATTATTTGTCTTACTGGGTTAAACTGTTAACATAAAAGTAGACGTCTCAATGAGTAGACTGTGACAGTACTTTAAATGTTTTAATACGCGAAATACCTTCCCATGGTTGGCTTGCAAGCTGTGGAAAAAGCACTAGAATGCGCCGGTACAGAGAATGCCAGCAAGTGGATAAAGCGACATCTGTGCGTAGAAACATGCACTACATGAACGCTGACGGCTGCGGCGTATATACTGTGACTGGAAGTTGCACACGTGCAGGAGCACCGCACGCGTGCAGAATTTCTGGCCGGCCCTGATCTACAAGTTTCAGCTTCCGCCCACAAGGCATCCATATACGGTATCTTCGCTGCACTTAAGCGACGAGGGAAATGGGAGTTATACTTTTGAACATGTCTGTTGTAACGTGACACATCGAATTCAGAGTACGCTCTGACAGACTGGTTTAGTGATGTTCCTGAGCCAAAATGTGCGCTACTGTACATGATATGCACCCGCGTCACTTGGTTGCGTCATTTGTGAAACTTATTATTATAGCATATCAGTGTACAACCTAGAAAAGGTCCGTGCGCTAGGGCCATCTTATTTCATTTCTCATACCAGTAAATGCAGTAGATCTTCTACAGAACGCCTATGACACTTCCGCACACACACTGTTCACCCACGTGTAATAGCTAATACAGTATATCTCAAATGTTAAAGGTTTCCTATTGAATTTTTTGCCAGCAAAGTTGGATAAGTGGAGGGCAGCGCAATTATAATTGATTTAATAAAATAATTTGATTGTGTAGGATGCGCTATAACTTTGGATAGGTCGAAGCTAATTGTGGTAAAATCAAAAGAAAGTTAATACAATGGCCAGAAAATAGGAATCAAAATGTAATCCTCCAGTGTCAGTAAATAGAAGGTGGATTTGATTGTGACTGAAGTGATGCCATATGGAGGTACCATAAGGTTCTTCACCGAGTTCTTTGGCTTTCTGTTTACATATTTCAATGATCTGCCACTAAACTTGGCAGAAAATTCGACAGTTTTCCCCATGAACCATGGGCCTTGCCGTTGGTGGGGAGGCTTGCGTGCCTCAGCGATACAGATAGCCGTACCGTAGGTACAACCACAACGGAGGGGTATCTGTTGAGAGGCCAGACAAACGTGTCGTTCCTGAAGAGGGGCAGCAGCCTTTTCAGTAGTTGGAAGGGCAACAGTCTGGATGATTGACTGATCTGGCCTTGTAACAATAACCAAAACGGCCTTGCTGTGCTGGTACTGCGAACGGCTGAAAGCAAGGGCAAACTACGACCGTAATTTTTCCCGAGGGCATGCAGCTTTACTGTATGATTAAATGATGATGGCGTCCTCTTGGGTAAAATATTCCGGAGGTAAAATAGTCCCCCATTCGGATCTCCGGTCGGGGACTACTCAAGAGGCTGTCGTTATCAGGAGAAAGGAAACTGGCGTTCTACGGATCGGAGCGTGGAATGTCAGGTCCCTTAATCGTGCAGGTAGGTTAGAAAATTTCAAAAGGGAAATGGATTGGTTAAAGTTAGATATAGTGGGAATTAGTGAAGTTCGGTGGCAGGAGGAACAAGACTTCTGGTCAGGTGACTACAGGGTTATAAACACAAAGTCAAATAGAGGTAATGCAGGAGTAGGTTTAATAATGAATAGGAAAATAGGAACGCGGGTAAGCTACTACAAACAGCTTAGTGAAAGCATTATTGTGGCCAAGATAGATACGAAGCCCACACCTACTACAGTAGTACAAGTTTATATGCCAACTAGCTCTGCAGATGACGAAGACATTGTAGAAATGTATGATGAAATAAAAGAAATTATTCAGATAGTGAAGGGAGACGAAAATTTAATAGTCATGGGAGACTGGAATTCGAGTGTAGGAAAAGGGAGAGAAGGAAACGTAGTAGGTGAATATGGATTGGGGCTAAGAAATGAATGAGGAAGCGGCCTGGTAGAATTTTGCACAGAGCACAACTTAATCATAGCTAACACTTGGTTTAAAAATCATGATAGAAGGTTGTATGCATGGAAGAGCCTTGGAGATACTAAAAGGTATCAGATAGATTATATAATGGTAAGACAGAGATTTAGGAACAAGGTTTAAAATTGCAAGACATTTCCAGGGGCAGATGTGGATTCTGACCACAATCTATTGGTTATGACCTGTAGATTAAAACTGAAGAAACTGCAAAAAGGTGGGAATTTAAGGAGATGGGACCTGGATAAACTGAAAGAACCAGAGGTTGTACAGAGTTTCAGGGAGAGCATAAGGGAACAATTGACAGGAATGGGGGAAAGAAATACAGTAGAAGAAGAATGGGTAGCTTTGAGGGATGAAGTAGTGAAGGCAGCAGAGGGTCAAGTAGGTAAAAAGACGAGGGCTAGTAGAAATCCTTGGGTAACAGAAGAAATATTGAATTTAATTGATGAAAGGAGAAAATATAAAAATGCAGTAAATGAAGCAGGCAAAAAGGAATACAAACGTCTCAAAAATGAGGTCCACAGGAAGCGCAAAATGGCTAAGCAGGGATGGCTAGAGGACAAATGTAAGGATGTAGAGGCTTGTCTCACTAGGGGTAAGATAGATACTGCCTACAGGAAAATTAAAGAGACCTTTGGAGATAAGAGAACCACTCGTATGAACATCAAGAGCTCAGATGGCAACCCAGTTCTAAGCAAAGAAGGGAAGGCAGAAAGGTGGAAGGAGTATATAGACGGTTTATACAAGGGCGATGTACTTGAGGTCAATATTATGGAAATGGAAGAGGATGTAGATGAAGATGAAATGGGAGATACGATACTGCGTGAAGAGTTTGACAGAGCACTGAAAGACCTGAGTCGAAACAAGGCCCCCGGAGTAGAGAACATTCCATTGGAACTACTGACGGTCTTGGGAGAGCCAGTCCAGACAAAACTCTACCATCTGGTGAGCAAGATGTATGAGACAGGCGAAATACCCTCAGACTTCAAGAAGACTATAATAATTCCAATCCCAAAGAAAGCAGGTGTTGACAGATGTGAGAATTACCGAACAATTAGTTTAATAAGCCACAGTTGCAAAATACTAACACGAATTCTTTACAGACGAATGGAAAAACTAGTAGAAGCCGACCTCGGGGAAGATCAGTTTGGATTCCGTAGAAATACTGGAACACGTGAGGCAATACTGACCTTACGACTTATCTTAGAAGAAAGATTAAGGAAAGGCAAACCTACGTTTCTAGCATTTGTAGACTTAGAGAAAGCTTTTGACAATGTTGACTGGAATACTCTCTTTCAAATTCTAAAGGTGGCAGGGGTAAAATACAGGGAGCGAAAGGCTATTTACAATTTGTACAGAAACCAGATAGCAGTTATAAGAGTGGAGGGACATGAAAGGGAAGCAGTGGTTGGGAAGGGAGTAAGACAGGGTTGTAGCCTCTCCCTGATGTTATTCAATCTGTATATTGACTAAGCAGTAAAGGAAAAAAAAGAAAAATTCGGAGTAGGTATTAAAATCCATGGAGAAGAAATAAAAACTTTGAGGTTCGCCGATGACATTGTAATTCTGTCAGAGACAGCAAAGGACTTGGAAGAGCAGTTGAACGGAATGGATGGTGTCTTGAAGGGAGGATATAAGATGAACATCAACAAAAGCAAAACGAGGATAATGGAGTGTAGTCGAATTAAGTAGGGTGATGTTGAGGGTATTAGATTAGGAAATGAGACACTTAAAGTAGTAAAGGAGTTTTGCTATTTGGGGAGGAAAATAACTGATGATGGTCGAAGTAGAGAGGATATAAAATGTAGATTGGCAATGGCAAGGAAATCGTTTCTGAAGAAGAGAAATTTGTTAACATCGAGTATAGATTTAAGTGTCAGGAAGTCTTTTCTGAAAGTATTTGTATGGAATGTAGCCATGTAAGGAAGTGAAACATGGACGATAAATAGTTTGGACAAGAAGAGAATAGAAGCTTTCGAAATGTGTTGCTACAGAAGAATGCTGAAGATTAGATTGGTAGATCACATAACTAATGAGGAGGTTCTGAATAGGATTGGGGAGAAGAGGAGTTTGTGGCACAACTTGACCAGAAGAAGGGATGGGTTGGTAGGACATGTTCTTAGTCATCAAGGGATAACCAATTTAGTATTGGAGGGCAGCGTGGAGGGTAAAAATCGTAGGGGGAGACCAAGTGATGCATACACTAAGCAGATTCAGAAGGATGTAGGTTGCAGTAGGTACTGGGAGATGAAGAAGCTTGCACAGGATAGAGTAGCATGGAGAGCTGCATCAAACCAGTCTCAGGACTGAAGACCACAACAAGAACAACAACAACACTCTATTTTTAAGTAACACTGTTGTAATTCTTACCGACAGAAAACTTAATGTAAATGAACTAACAAGTATCGGATTAAGGTGGCAGTGGTTCGTGATGTACAGAAAATGGGACTGAAGCTCAACTGAAACAAAACACAGTGCATATTGCAACTCACAAGGAACTGTCATAGAAACGAAATTTTACTGTCTGTAGTTGCTCAAATGTTCGTTGAATATGAACATTTGAATTTCTTAGGAGTGAAAGTAGATGAAAAGATTTCTTGGAAATAGCACATCCATGATCTTATGTAGAGACTAAATGCTGCTATCTTTAGTGTGAGGACAACTTCCATAGTCGCTGACAGTTAAATCTGATAGCTCGTATACTTGGCATACTTTAACAGCACTGCGTCGCATTTTGGGATTACTCTGTCCGTCCTTAAAGAAAACTGGTAGCCCAGGAAAGGACAGTCAGAATGATCAGCCAACGCCAGCTTTCAAGCGTCATGTAGGCTGCCCTTGAAGCTTCCCGAAACTCTGAATTTTTTTTCCCCTATCTGATCCTATACAATGCGGAATTGAACACTAGATGTCACGAGAGACGAACCCGTGATTGGGGAGGGGGGGGGGTGTACTGTGTTGTAAGTAATGAAGCAGTCACAGCAGAATAGGTCGGTCAGGAGAGGTGAGTGATCTCAAATGTCGCCTCGTCTTTGGTTGTCAGCTGAGTACTAGATCTATCAGAGGAATCTCAAGCTTTCTAAAGCTCCCCAGGCCGACATATGATGACGTGGCTATGAAGTGGAAACCTGAAGGATGCTATTTCAGCATTCCAGCTAGTACAGTGACAATGTATATGGTGTTAACAAGCTTAGGGTATAATGAACGAGTAGCTCTTCATGAGCCAGAGATTACTACAGTTAGTGCTAAGCCGTTCTTGCGATGGTGTAATGAGCAATGCTACTGGACATTGGATGACTGGAAACGAGTCGTTTGGAGTTATAAGCCATGTTAAATCCTGTAGCGATCCGATGGAAGTGTTTGGACTTGACGAGCGCCTGGATAACGTCACCTGCCACCATGTGTAGTGCCTACAGTGAAATTTGGAGGAGGTGATGTTAAGTTATGGGGCTGTTTCTTTTCGGTCGGGTGTGGTACCCGAATCGCGAGAAATGTTGAAGGATACGAGCGAATTTTACAGCATTGTGTATTGCGTACGGTAGACGAAAAGATCGGACACGACGATGCTTTTTATCGCAATGACAATATACCCCTTCGTAAGGTAACAACTGCGAGGCAATGGTTCGTAAACAACAACGTTCTTGAAAACGACTGGCCCAACCCAGTGAAACACCTATACGATGAGTGGGAACGGCTACTTCGCTCCAGACTCCAGGGTCCAACATCAGTACCTCTTATAGTTTCGCCTTCTGAGAAACAATAGGCTGCCATTCCCCACAGACATTCCAACAACTAACTGCAAGTATTTCCAGCAGAGCTCAAGCCACCATGCAGCTAAATGGTGAACACATCCCATTTTAATGTCCACAAATAGCTATCAGGATACTTTGGATCAGACAGTTACATATGAGTTTTTGTATGTCCCTACTCTTGACTGGAGGTCTTGGAGAGCACTATTATAAGAAAATGAAACGCGTACAGCCGTCCGTATGATATTTATTGTGTAGCTGCCAGTTTCGGGGCGTCAATGGCCCCTCTTCAGGCCGTAGTTGATGCTGAAGGGGTTATCACGATCCATATACACTCTCTGATCAAAAGTATCCCAACACCTCCAAAAACATATTTTTTTTTCATATTAGGTGCACTGTGCTGCCACCTACTGACACGTACTCCATATCAGTGACCTCAATAGTCATTAGACATCGTGAGAGAGCAGAATGGGGCTCTCCGCAGAACACACGGACTTTGAAAGTGGTCAGGTGATTGGGTGCCACTTGTGTCACACGTCTCTATGCCAGATTTCCACACTCATAAACATCCATATGTCCACTGTTTCCGATGTAATGGTTAAGTGAAAAAGTGAAGGGTCATGAACAGCACAAAAGCTAACAGGCCGACCTCGTCTGTCGACTGACAGAAACTGCTGACAGTTGAAAAGGGTCATAATGTGTAATAGGCAGGCATCTATAAAGACCATCACACAGAAATTCAAAACTGCATCATAATTAACTGCAAGCACTATGACAATTGGACGCGAGGTGAGAAAACTACGATTTCATGGTCGAGCGGCTGCTCATAAGCCGCATATCACGCCGGTAAATGCCAAACGAAGTCTCGCTTAGTGTAAAGAGCGTAAACAATGGACGACTTGAAAAGGAACTAAAAAATGTTGTAATTCAATCACAAAGATACAAGAAGAAAATTTGTTCGACTGTCATACCAGAGGAATAATCTAAAAAACTTTTTTATCATTGAGAGACAAAGGACTAATTTCGAGATTCTTTTATTACTTCTAGTATTAACTACCTTTCTCTTCTGATGTGCTGGCTTAAAGACGTACTGTATAGTTTCATTTCTATGTGTGTGTTAAATGAAGGTGTTAAATGATGAAAAATGTGTTTTATAATTTCTGTCAAGATCAAGCCTAAATCCCGTACCAATGGAGTACAAATTATTCTGTTAATTCGAGAAGGCGACGATCTTTACTACGGCGCTGTTCAACAATAGAGGTACGTTATTGTGCTTACTGCTTTCCTTTGGTGGCCGCTACGATTAATTTCGATGTGTTTTTGCCGAGATATTCAGAACCTGCAATCTTCCTTTTCGTATAAAAATAGGAGTCCGATTGAAAAAGAAATATTCTTAAATTTAAATAATTGCAGTTCTTTTACCCAGGCCACGGAGAATGATAGAAAGTACGTGCCTCTATCCTGATTGTACGTTCGCAATCTCCGAGTTTGTTACGACGTAATTATTTCACATAAAAAAATTTGAGATAGATCTTTCTCATCAGATCACAACCACACGTACCCTCTGAATGTGTCTAGTCAGTCGTGCGCATTGTTCTAAAACTTTTCTGTTAATATTCTGTGGATGGCATATCCGCAATTAATTTTTGTTTATGCCGCATATCGCACTTCACGCGAAGTATTTATTACGCAAGTTTCAGGCTCCATTTAATGTCAAAAAATTCCGAAGTTCGGCTGACTAAGCAAACCGCTACAATAATTTCATATCTCTACAACTACAATAACAAAAAAAACAATAACAGAGAGGGAACGTTACAGTGGCGACCGAGTGCCATGACGATTATTTCAGTAAAAATCAGTAGAAATTTTAGTTGAAATATTTAAGCCATTTTTGCCATCCATTATTGCTATTACAACTCATTGTTTCTGTTGCATATTGCGCGAGGTGCGTACCAAAAAGAAAAACCCATAGAAGTTACCAATTTTTGAGAGAAAAGTGTTGGACCATTTAATGTTAATTCTTCTGACTACAAAAACGTCAGAAAAAAAAACGTAAGGTAAGAGCAGCAGCACTACTACGCTTTAGTTGAAAGTAAATGTGGGATTGTTTTTTTCATTTTTTCGACACCCACTGTGTAGAACGCAAAAAGTGCAATAGTTCATTTGCTGTTATATGTAAATGCATCACAAGATGGCGAAAAAATTTATTAATTGCGCGCGAAAAAGGAAAGAGTCATTTATAAGTCTTCTGTTTTGCCAGAGATATATTTTCCTACGTGCATTTCCACGGACGAGCGCAAAGCCATCTGTGATTTATTTACGTGTAGTATGAGCTGTAGTGATAGTGAAGTTCGGCTGCACGCTGTTCTGAGTTGTGAATCGGCATGGTGAAACTCAGATCTCAAACGAAAACCATGGATAGTTCGTCAGATGAGGAAACCATAGTCCAACCTTTACATAACCTTGAGGCAGAAAGTACTGCGAATACTGAAAACACAGTGGCAGCGACCGGCAGTGCTCAGTCGCAAGCGACGGGCGACAACGTGTCGACCACAGAAACAGACACGAATACTGACAATAAACAAGACCCAGTAGAACCAGACCTCATGCGCATGTTTAGAGAGATGCAGACGAATTTAATGTCACAGTTTGCAGCTCGTGTCACAGCTCAGATAGGTATTGTTAACACACGTGTAGAAAATGTTGCAGCACAGATGCACGCTCACACAGAAAATGTTGCAGCACAAATGCACGCTCACATAGAAAATGTTACAGCACAAATGCACACTCACACAGAAAATGTCACCACGCAGATAGATAATGTTGCAGCACAAATAGGCACTGTAATCCCGCCGCCTTGATCCCCCTCACCTCCTGGTGGCTCCTCTCCTCTCCCATCCCCGCCCCCTGCCACGCCTTCACTGTTGTGTCCCCCCTACCCTCCATCTCTACACCCTTCACCTCCTTTCCCAAGGTGGCTTCCATCAACTCCCCATCCTGGATGATGCCCTCTCTCCCTCCATTTATCCATCCTATCAACTCTGATCCTCCTCCTTTCCTCTGTCCTTTCCCTGGGCTCCCTCTCCCCCCCTTCCCTCCTCTTTGTTCCCCACATCCCCCCTCTCTGCCCCCTTCTCTCCCCTGAGTCCTTTTGCTTTTCCCTCCTCTGCCTCTTCTCATTCCCTCTCGCTTCTGCCCTGCCCCTCCCCCTTTTATGAGTCCTCTCCCTCCTTGGTTCCCCACCCCCTTTTCGTTTTTTCCTCTCCTCCCTCCTTGTTTCTCCCCCTCCTCCAGGTCCCCTCCCCCATCTGCCTTTGGCTCGGGAGTGCCATATTTGTGCCGCCATTTTCGTGCAGTGTTTTACAGTGTGTGTTTTTCCAGTTAGTGTTCCGTGTTGTGTCTTTTGGGAAGTGTAGCGAACAGCCATCATACTGTCGCTGGGTGTGATTTTTTTATCTCTTGCGAACAGAAACCGGACTGTCACTATGTTTTTTAATTGTGTGTCTACTATGTTACTTGGCTGATTCCTGTGTATTTTATCAACATTGCCAACCCCTTTTGCTTTCTGTTTTAACTTTCCGCATTTTTACGTCATTTTACACTTTAAGTCACCATTTTATCGCCTGTTTTTCCTTGTTTCTTTCTTCTTCCTTTTTTTAAAAAAAGTCTGTAGGCTGTAGAGCAGCGTACTAAGCTGCTGCCAGCCCGCCCCCTTGGGGGGGAATTGAAAATCAATAAAGAAAAAAAATGTACTGTAAATACGCATGTAGAAAATATTACGACACAAATGGACAAAATAGAAAATGACGTGAAGAACCTGACCGACATGCAAAACAACCTGACGACTCAACTGACCCAGTTAAGAAGAGAGATAGCGGATCAAGTGATGGAGGTAGTACGCGAAGATTTAAATTACATGAGTCAAGACATTGACAACTTGAAGTCCACAGTTAAGGATATGCCAGAACAGATCCTTACCTTAACCGAAAATTTTGAAGCTATGAGTTTACAGCAGACCGAGCTTAGTGTCAAAATGCAGGAGGCTGTAGACCAAGTTGATGACATGACGAAACAAGAAAAACAGCAGTTTGACGAATTTTTAGAGAAAAAGACAAACATATCAACCATACTTTAGAGACAGAACTAAAAAAAGCAATAACTCTTAGAACTAAAAAAAGCAATAACTCATACTGCAGAACAGGTGTACACTAACCAGAACACGTCCGTAACTAAACTACAAACTAGCTCAGTTACAAAAGACTCTGACACAGGACTTACCTGACTGAAAAAAACATGTAGACGAGCAGCGAAAGAGTAAACACCCTACACAGAACGAGAGAGAACAACATCCAGAAGAGGAATTTGATGACAGACGCACAGGTAAGAGTGACGATGCGGCAAACAGTTATCTTTATCCCGATGTACTCGTGTTTTCACCTAACCAAGGTCGTAACAGTAACCGACATTACCGCGACGAACGAGAGAGACACCAGACAACCGAACCAACATTGTCGGCTGTTCTGTTAGAGGAAAGCCTTATAAAACACAGGCAGTTCCAAGTGTTTATCCCAGAAAAAAAATCTGTCCACCCGGTAATTTTTATAAAGTAATTTAAGAATGTGTTGCCTAAGACCTGGTCTGAAAAGCAAAAAATACAGTATGTAACTGGATATATACAAGGCGATGGTGCCCTATGGGCAATGGAAATGTCGGAAAACTGTCAGACTTTAGAACAATTTGAAGGTGCATTTTTATCTAAGTATTGGTCACAAGGTGTACAAGAGAGATTAAGGAAAGCTTTGTTCAACCCGGAGCAATACAATCCGAAATTTGGATCACTACGGAAGTATTTTGAAAAATACTTAAATAAAACGCGGTTCTGGGACGAGCCCGTCAAACACACAGACGTACTGCGCATCCTGAAGGCAAAATTACCGTTCATTATCCGAGAAAAATTAGTACAAGTACCAGAGAGCAATCTCGAATATTTCCTATCTGTATTAGATTCTATCGATTTAATTAATGAGGATGTCAGGCAAAATCAAGCCCACCAAAACAATTTTCGTGGCAGCGGTAGCAACCAGCCTGCGCAGCGCCAGCCGTACTTCGGCGTCAACAATGTGGCGTGCGCGGCTGAGTCGCGACCGGCTTTTGTCGATCGCACCCCGACAGCACAGACGCCAGGCCCGAGTTCGGGAGGAAATTACGGCAACAGCTACAACCAGACCTACCATCCACAGTACAATAAAAAAAGAAAAAACGGTGATAGGAATTTTTCTGGTTTTTCCGATGACCGAAAACGTTACTGGAACAGAAATGGCAATAGGAACCATGGGGAAACAGTTACAATAATTTCCAACCTGAATTTAACCGCAACCACATGGGGGATCATCAAAGTAGGCAGTGGCAATATCCAGTTAACAGCCAAGCCTATCAATCTCAAACACTAGGTGACAATATGCCGCTAAACTCAGGGCAAAACCACGGCAGGAATACTCAGCTAAGGAACAACACGTCAGGGGTAAATATAATCGAAGTCACAAACGAAACACAAGCAGATGTGAACCGCAGTGCGTTAAACTAAGCATGGCCTCATTATGCTCCATAATCTTGGCCATAGATAGTCGTGGGGGCGATCCATACTGTCATGAAAGTAACTTATGATAAACAGCTACAAGGTGTTACCAGATTTACAATCAGGGAAAAGGTGTTACTCAAAACTCATGCGAAATCTTCCTTGTTAGCTAAGACAAACGCTAAGTGGCAAATAAAATATACTGGTCCGTACGTAATTGTACATGTTCCGCACGACGGATGTTATTTGCTTGCATACCCTCACATTGGCAAGATCAAAGGACTGTATGCACACAGAGACTGCCGGCCGCGGTGGTCTAGCGGTTCTAGGCACTCAGTCCGGAACCGCGGGACTGCTACGGTCGTAGGTTCGAACCCTGCCTCGGGCATGGATGTGTGTGATGTCCTTAGGTTAGTTAGGTTTATGTAGTTGTAAGTTCTAGGGGACTGATGACCGCAGATGTTAAGTCCCACAGTGCTCAGAGTAGTGGTGAGCAGGAAATCGCGTATCTGTTAGAAATCACAGTGACTGAGAAGTCACAGATATCGCAGTAGCAACTTTACAGAATCTAACTGCGATTTCAGTCACAGTTAGCAGTCGCAAGTAGTATTTCACATTCAAAGACGTGAGCCATCTATTGGTTGAATTTAGCACTGCTTTCTGCGATTTCAGTGACAAGTCGCAACTAAGAGTCGCAAGTAGCAACTAGAAAGCGCGGTTAACAGTGCCATCTGTTGGCCAAAGTTCGTACTACGTCCATCTCTACGATACGGTATCGAGCCTAACTGCGATTTCCGTGACAAGTCGCAACTAAGTGTCGCAAGTAGCAACTAAAAAGCGCAGTTAGCACTGCCATCTGTTGAGCAAAGTTCATACTACGCTATTCGCTACCGAGTCAAACTGCGATTTCTGTGACAAATCGCAACTAAGAGTCGCAAGTAGCAACTAAAAAGCGCAGTTAACATATTTTTGCTAGTGTCATCTGTTGACCGACGTACGTACTTCGTTATGAGAGCCTTGTGCCTCACGAGATCGATGTGCTGGGTGTGCATATGAAGGGCTTATTTCAATAGTGGTACAAGTCCATTTTTGTTCATTTTGAGATACAGAGTCGTAAAGTTAAATGAGCGCTGGAAAATCTGCAGTTGAGATACCAGAAATATTCAAGCATATGGCTTCTTGCTAGAGATGAACCTTTATTTATGTTTGTTTGGATCACTAATTTCAGAAGCATTATAGACAGAAAAGTGGAGGTAATGGACTTGTACCACTATTGAAATAATCCCTTCATATTATATGACGACATGCACATTCAGCATCAGTTATGGTTAAATACTGCTGTGACTCTGAATGTATTATATTAATAAGAAGCAACATTGCCTTTTTCTCCTGAACATATCAAGTAACGTAACAAATGTGTTTGATTCTGCTTCCAATATGACAGTTTTGGTTAATACTCCACATGCCTACTGGACTTTGCAATGCTAACACAGCAGAACTCAGATATCTGTATAAGTGTAGAGAAATGAAAACAGCCATATGAATGCCTCACTTTTGTTCCGACACAGTTCAAGACTCGGGAGAAAAGTTTTACATCTGGTGTTCTACATGGCAACTTCACACACAAGAACTTTTTGCTGACAGTACTACCACCTACATAAGTAAGCTTTTCCTGTGTTATTTTCAAGTAATGCACTTAAGCTATTCCTGATTTAACTGGAAGATCTGTACTTCCCACTTTCATATCAACAGCCTCAAAATGCATATTGTAGACTTCGGGATATGTTACAGGTCAGTGTCACACCAAGATTGTGGAGAAAAGGGGGGGGGGGGCGGCATGTCACTCTCCAACAAGTGTTTACCAATAAGTAAGTGGCGGAAAATTATGGGTATAGGACGGTTTAACATGTGGAAAATGAGATTTTTATTATTCACTCACTGTATTTGACATTTATTATTCCTTTAAAATCGCACAACAACTTCAATAAAACACAGTTTAATCATTCACACACTTATTTCACAATTATTTTACTTTTAAACTGCAAATCCTCTAAGAGCTGTCTTGAATCTTCACGAGTCTCTCTCAACAGCCTTGATGTGGATAGATACGTACAGCAACCAGTAATCAGAGTCAGAACTGTGTCTGCAAAAACACAAGGATTATTAAAATATTGTTGCTGTCATTAATTCCTAGCAATATAATTGACAGAGTAGATTGCTAATATTTGCTATAATGAATATCACATTTGCAAGAACGATCTCACTGAAGTAATTAAGTCAATCGAAACGCTTAGAAACTAACCTCTCGTCTGACGAGAACGGTCTAAAGACGCAGTGGCAATTTCTCCAGATCTGTTGACAATGATATTTTGAGTTATCACTTTACTGATTGACTGAAATGTAGTTCAGGTACCTGTGAACATAACAATATGTTAGAATTCATTTTCTAAATACGAACTATTACGGTACTGTACGGCTACTTACATATTAATTACACTATTAATATATTCACAGTTGTTTCTTTAATACAAAATTAAAGCCAACGGAAGAAAAAACGTAAAACATACTTGCCAATGACAGTTTTGTTGAGATGCAATTTTCTGTGTTGACAGATGTAACTTCTTCATACGGTGGTAAGTCGCAGAAATCGCAGGAATCACAGAAATCGCAGAAGTAGCAGAAGTCACAGAAATCGCAGAAGTAGCAGAAATCGCGGAAGTAGCAGAAATCGCAGAAATAGCAGTGGCGGAGGGATACACGACCTATGCTCCTTAACTGCGACTCTTAACTGCGACAAATCACAGTTAAGAACAACTGATACTGAAAAGCAGCATTCACAGAAATCACTGATATCGGAAAATCGCAGTTTAGCCCATCACTAGCTCAGAGCCATTTGAACCATTTGAACACAGAGACTTAAGAAAATTCTACTATAATTAAGTATCACACGCCATACCTATTAATGCAAACGTATAAAATAAGTTACCGTAAAAAAGAGAACGAACACCATTAGGATAAAGAAAGTACATCTTACGCAGCTAAGTGAATAAGAACTTTTCACTATTATTGTTTACATTTGTCAGTGAACGTGGACGCAAGACACAGGTAAGCTAGGACATACGCGTCAGTTGGTGACTAGCGATGTTTAACACGAAGAGTACTTGTAAGTTTTGACGGAATGTTTTTGTTTGGTCACAGTGGTATTTTAGTTTTAAGTTTATATACGGAGGTATCTGGAGCGAATCATTGGCACAGACCTCGGAACAATATAGATGTAAGTTATTTTATTTATGCCATTTGTGTATCAAAGCAATAAGGTACAGGGTAAGTTACAGAAAAATATTTGACTCCCTAAGGTACAAAGGATAAACGTGTGACGTAAGTACTCTATAGGTTACTGAGAAAGTATTGTGTGTTTTTGACGTATCCACACCACGAGGTTTCATCTATAAATATATCGCATGGAAAATGATGTTAATTTTTTTTGGATGCTGCAATTATAAAAATTATTTCTAGCTGTTAATGAAACTTTAGCGTACAATATATCATACGCACAGTAACCTAATCTAAGGAAAGTGGACCTAAAGATAGGATTCATGAATAACAACTTGTGTGATCGTACTGTCATACAGATAATTTTTTTTCAACTTTATATACATGTTTGAATGCAAGTACGATGTTGAGATACGATTAGTGAGTGTTAACTGAGGCAAACATAACACCGTCTCTGATAACAAAATAAAGGAGTATGTACAAGGTACGTTACAGTAAACCAACCAGCCGAAAAAAAATTGAGGTAACGCCGAAACAAACAATTATTTACAGGTGGCGCTCGGCGAGATACTGCGAGACTTCAATCGGCGGAGAAAAGCCACCAAGTTCCATTAATGTCACTATGACTGACGATTGACGAAATAAAACATTACCAAGATATATTATTTGTTTGTTTATGATGTCTGTACCATGCGTTGTTACAAACTTGGGTGGCGAAAGGATGAAAAAAAAATCCCCCCCCCCCCCCAATATAGTAATTCGAAGGTAGAAAAAGAACAGATTTTACCTCATTTGGAGACAACTTCTAAAAAACACTTATAGTGCGTTCATGTCCTAGTGTTGTCACTTCAATACATAAGTGCATCATAAACTTAGAAAGTGCGGTTGTTCTCAAGCGTGTTCTCCTATGCTGTATGAGATGCCAGGCAGTGTCGCGGCCGCGAAATGTGGTATTAGAGGCACGTACTCTCTGAGAACACAATCACCTACCAATTTATGAGAGAGAGGGTACGTTACAGACTGAACAGTGGAAATACTTTGTGTGTAGTGCCGAATCACGGTACACAATGTAGCGATCCGATGGCAGGTTGTGGCTATGGCGAATGCCCGGTGAACGTCATCTGCCAGCGTGTGTAGTGGCAACAGTAAAATTAGGAGGAGGTGGTGTTGCGCTGTGGTCGTGTTTCTCATGGAGGGGGCTTGCATCCCTTGTTGTTTTGCGTGGCACTATCACAGCACAGGCCTACATTGAGGTTTAAAGCACGTTCTTGCTTCCCACAGTTGAAAAGCCGCCGGCCGCTCTGGTGCGGTATCAGGTTCGAATTATGCCTCAGGCATGGATGTGTGTGATGTCCTTAGGTTCGTTAGGCTTAAGTAGTTCTACGTCTAGGGGACTGATCACCTCAGATGTTAAGTCCCATAGTGCTTAGAGCCATTATATTTTGTTTTTTAGCTGAAAAGCAATTTGGGGATGGCGATTGCATCTTTCAACACGATCGAGCACCTGTTCATAATGCACGGCCTGTGGCGGAGTGGTTACACGATAATAACATCCCTGTAATGGACTGGCCTGCACAAACTCCTTACCCGGATGCTATAGAACACCTATGGGATGTTTTGGAACGCCAGCTTTGTGCCCGGCCTCATCGACCGACAGTGATACCTCTCCTCAGTGTAGCAGTTCTTGAACAATGGGCTGACATTCCCCAGGAAACCTTCTAGCACTTGATTGAACGTATGCCTACGAGAGTGGGATCTGTCATCAAGGCTAGGGTGGGCCAACACTATATTGCATTCCAACATCACCGATGGAGGGCGCCACGAACTTGTAAGTCATATTCAGCCAGGTGTCCGGGTGCTTTTGATCACATAGTCTACATGCTGCATCAGTGGCCAACATAACTGATTTACGCAGACTATCTGTAACTGTGATGTCAGAAACTCAGGTTTATGGTTGGAATGCCGACATGACAGTTACAGATAGTCCGCGCAAACCAGCTCCGTTGGTTACTGTTGGAGCGTATATATTGATCGTGATAACCCCTTCAGCGCGGATTCGAGGGTTGGATTCCGTCTCTTCTTCATCGAAGACTTTCACTGCCTGGGCTACTCTCAGGGTGCATCTTCGACGTGGAAGATCCCCGCATTTTCCTTGCCGTGTCGTCTGCTCGCCGTCACTTCTGCTCGCCGTCCGGTCCTCCTCGCCGCCGCCGCCGCTTGCCGGTGCTCGCCGCCGCCGCCTGGTCGCCGCCTGCCGGTGCTCGCCGCCGCCGTTCGGTCGCCGCCTGCTGCAGCCGCCTGGTCGCCGCCGCCGCCGCCGCCTGGTCATCGCCGCCGCCGCCGCCGCCGCCTGGTCATCGCCGCTGCCGCCTGGTCATCGCCGCCGCCGCCGCCGCCGCACCGCCGCCGCCGCCGCCGCCGCCGCCCTTCTCGCGCGCCGCCACCTTGTCCCAGCCCACCACCACTATCATTTTCACCTCTCCCTCCGCTGCTCCAACCACCATCACATGGAGCTCATCCTCCACCCCCCTTCCCGTCCTTCCTTCTCTCCCTGTCCACCCCACCCCTGCGCCACTTTCGGTTGTAAGCACCCCCAACTCCTCCTCCCCTACCACTGTCGCCCCATCGACAGCTACTGACTTTACGCCACTCCCTGCACCGCCTCCGACGGGCTCCAAGCCAGCACGGATTTCGGCTCGACGTTCCACAGTCTCTGTGACACCCACGCCCCCTCCGTCTGCGTCATCTGCTGCTCAGGGTGGTCCTTCCCCACCCCATCTCCCCTGCAAGCCGTCCCCCTGCCCCCTCTGCACCCGGTCGTGACCACGAAACCCTCAAAGCGCCCGAATATTGACCCTTCCCCCGAAATCTCCTCCAAAAAATCCCCCACTCCCCGTGACCCACCCACCCCCATGGACGCGGCTCCGACCCCCACCACGCCTGCCACCCAAACCTTTGTCCTCTCCAATCCTGACCCTCAATTCCTTGATGCCCGCTCCCTGACCCTTGCTATACGGACGTATTACCCCAATGCCCCCATCTCCCTTCTGATTCCTCGCAAGGACTCGGTCCTCATTAAATCCCCCAATGCTTCCTTCCACACCGATCTCCTCTCCCGCAAACCCCCTAAACCAATTTGGCCAACGTGCAACCCTCACCCCCTACCACACCCCATCCTCTCCCCGTCAACCTCAACCTCCCCGACGTCCGCCAACCTTCACCACTGTGATCACAAAGCTTAGCCCCGTGATCACGGTGGCTGACGTGTTGGCAGAACTCAACTCCCGGCCCGACATTGAAATCCGCTCGGGCCGTCGCATCTTCAATGATGCCGGGCCGACTTTCCTCATGCGGATATTCACCGAATCCTCCTCCTCCATTGACCGCTTCCTCACCATGGGAGCCCTCATCTACAATCGCCATCATAAGGTGGACCCCTCCCGTTCCCCAGTCCAATCTTACCGCTGCCAACACTGTCTCACCTACAACGACCACGTTACCTCTGCCTGCAAGAACCCCCATACTTGTCCCCACTGCAACACTTCACACTTCCTCAAGAATTGCCCCAACCTCACCTCTCCCCCCTCCTGCAACACTTGCAATGAACCACTCTTCAAAGTGTAAAGCGAAACCTCCATCAGTCACCCCTGAGCTCACCGTCCCTGTCCGTCCTGTTGATGACCCCATCCACCCCAACAACTCGCTCCGCCCTCCCCCTACTGCTGAGGACATCATCCGTTTCACCACCATTGTGCTCCAAAACATACACCCCTTCCAGTGCTCGCACACTCTTTCCCAAATCGCCCTCGCTGCCCGCTCCATTTTACCACCTAAGCCACATACTCCCACAACCAGGCCCACTTCACCTTCACCCCCCTCACCACCCTCGTCTAACTCTCCCCTCCCATGATACACGACCCCTACCATCTCCTGTACCACAACATTCACCCACTGCCCACCCACAAACTCCTTTTCCTCCACACCCTCCGTCAGCACCGCGTGGATGCCTTCGTCCTAAATGAAACTTTCCTTCAACCACATATCTCTGTCTCCACGGCTCCTTACACCCTACACCGCACCGATAACCCGTACCCTCTGGCGCGTGGCGGAGTTGCTATAGGCCACCTCAAGCACCTCCCTGTCCGGCCCCAACCTCTCCTTAACAATCCTGCCGAGCATCTCACCCTCAGCCTCTTCTTCCCCACCCTTACCATCACCTGTGCCACCATTTATGTCCGCCCTCGCACCCCCATCCCGTACGATTTCCTGGCCCACATTGACCGCACCTTCACCACCTACGTGATTGCCGCCGACCTCTATATCCACAGCCGTGACCCTGCTGACCTCCAGCGGTGGCATCAGTTTCTCACCACTCTCCAGGGCGACCTGGTTCCCCTGCCTCAGCACACCCGACCCGAATCCAACACCACTCCTGATGTGGTCCTTGCCTCTCCCAACCACCTTGGGCGCATCACTGCAGATGTCCTTGACCTCATTGGCAGTGACCATTCTCCTGTTCTCCTCACTATCTCTACTGGTCGCCATCCCTGCAGCGCTACTCGCCATGATGTCCCTCCTAAACTTGTCCATGATTACTCCCATGCCAACTGGGATGCCTACTGGGACTCCATTCACACCCAGGTTGACGGCCACGACCTTACCCTCCAATCTCCTGATGACATCTCACGTGCTGCTGCCTTACTGCACCAGACCTTGTCTGACGCTGTCGCCACCCATATCCCCACCAAAGCCATCCACCCTAACTGCCCCGCCCTGCCTCCACAGGCCGTCCTTCTCATTCGAGAGTCCCGCCGCCTCTACCGCTCTTTTCTTCGCACTCGTGACCGCGATACACTTATCCGCCACCGGCTATTACAATATCACATCCGCAACCTGCTTACTGCGAAGAAACGCCGTGCCTGGCGCCAGACATGTACACAACTCAACACCACGCTCCCCATAAACTCTTCCAAGTATTGGTCTGCTTTCCACCGCCTTACTGGGAACCGCTCCACCCCCCAGTACCCTCTCCTCCTTAATGACCATCCCTTTCCCGACAACCTCAGTAAGGCCAAACACTTTGCCTCCCACCTCTCTGATGTTTTTTCCATCCCAGATGATCCCAACTTTGATTATTCTCTCTTCCCTGATGTCATGGACCGTACAAATACCTCTGTTCCTCCCCTTGCTCCTAGCTTCCAGTACTTGGGCCACACACCACCATCTGAACTTAACACTCCCATCACTACCCAGGACATCGCCCTCACACTCCGCACCAAACGCAACACTGCTCCCGGCCACGACTGCGTTACCTACCGCCACCTCAAACACTGCCCTCCCTCGTTCCTTTCACTCCTTGCCACCCTCTACAATGTCATCCTTGCCACTGGCTTCTGTCCCGACCTGTGAAAAACCTCCCATATCCTGATGTTCTCCGAACCCAACAAGCCTCCATCTGATGCCTCTTCCTATCGTCCTATCTGTCTCACATCGGTGTTCAGCAAGCTTTTGGAATCCATCCTTTCCCGGCGCATCCAACACCACCTCCGCCAACACCACCTCCTCCCAAACACCCAATGTGGCTTTCGACCTTCCTTCTCTGCTGATGACCAACTCCTCCAGCTCACTCATCTCCTCTCCCTCCAGCTTAACTCCCGTCGCTCTGCCATTTTTGTCTCCCTTGACTTCGAAAAGGCCTACGACCGTGTCTGGCATCCCGGTCTTCTGTTAAAACTCCAAACCTACGCCCTTCCTATCAACTACATCCGTCTGGTAGCCTCCTTCCTCTCCCACCGCCCCTCCTATGTTACCATCCATAATGCCACTTCCTACACCTTCTACCCCTCTGCAGGTATGCCCCAAGGCTCTGTCCTCTCCCCTCTCCTCTACCTCCTGTACACGGCAGATATGCCCCAACCCCCCCTCCAGTACACCTCTTGCAATATGCTGATGACACCGCATTCCTCGCCCTCGCTCCTACCATCCAACGGTCCCAACGCCTTCTCCAGAATCACCTTGACCAATTTGCAGCATGGTGTAACCAGTGGCTCCTGAAACTCAACCCTTGCAAGACCCAGGCAATCATCGTAGGTCGTACCACTCGCTCCTTCCGGCTTCTGGATTTCTCTCTTACTGCCTGCGCCCGTTCTGTCCGACTCACCCCCACCGTCAGCTACCTTGGCCTCACCATTGACCGTCACCTCACCTGGATCCGCTCCATCAAATCCAAAGCCCACAACTGCCTCCGACTTCTCAAACTCCTCTCTGGCCGGACTTGGGGGTTGCACCCCTCTACCATCCTCCACACCTACAAATCCTTAATCCGTCCCATCCGCTGTTATACCAGTCCTGCCTGGATATCTGCCCCCCCCCCCAAATTCTATAAGTCCCTCCAGATCCTTGAGCGTCATGCACTCCGCCTTGCCTTCCGTATACGCCTCCCGGCCCCCACGCGTATCCTCTATGATCTCATTCCTTTCCCCCATCTGCTCCTATTCCTCGAACATATCCGCATCCTCTACACCTCCTGCCTGCCTCTCCGATCCTCATCCCCTGCCACGTCTTCACCGTTGTGTCGCCCCTACCCTCCATCTCTACACCCTACATCTCCTTTCCCAAGGTGGCTTCCATCAACTCCCCCTCCCAGATGATTCCCTCTCTCCCTCCATTTATCCCTCCTATCAACTCTGATCCTCATTCCCCCTCCTTTCCTCTGTCCTTTCCCCCCTTCTGTCCTGTTTTCTCCCCACTAAACCTCTCCCTACCTCCCTTGTCCCCCGCCCCTGGTCCTTTTTTATTGCCCTCCTCTCCCTGTCGCGTCTGCCCAGCGCCCCCCCCCCACCCCTCTTATGGGTCATCATCCTCCATCAGCTGCATTCCCGGCTCCCCCCCTTTTTTATTTTCCCATCATCTGTCCAGTTTCCCCCCACCTGCTCTCGGCAGTGGTCTGTCACATTTGACAACTTTTTAGTGCAGTGTTCCAGTGACTGTTCAGTGTTGTTCGTCTTTCTCATGTTGTGAACAGAAACCATGCTGTCGCTGGGTGTGACTTTTATGTCTTTTTCGAACAGAAACCAGACTGTCGCCGTGTTTTTTTTTAGTTGTCTGTCAATTGTTTTACCTGTCTGCTTTGTATGTATTTTCTTAGCGTCATCATCCCTCTGTTCTTTGTTTTAAGTTCCACGATTTCTTTTCGCCATGTTACTCTTTAAGTCTCCGACTTTATCGCCTGTTTTTATTATTTATTCTCTTCATCTTTCTAACAAAGTCTGTAGGCTGAAGAGCGGCATACTAAGCTGCTGCCAGCCCGCCCCCTTCGGGGTGAATTGAAATTCAATAAAGGAAAAAAAAGCCCCTTCAGCGCATTTAAGGCCTTAAGATGCCGCACTGAAGCACAGAAACTGGCAGCTACTCGATAATTAAGATAATAAAGACTGTTGTAGGCGTTTCGGATTTTTTACAGCAGCTGCGTATGAATCCTAATGGTTTTTCTGGTTACTAACATTGGGTCATTCAGTGAACTGTAGATAGTTAAACGAGATGCACTTGTGTAACCTTTCATCAACCATGGAGGAGGAGTGTGTGCAGTAGTTTGCTAGTCTCATTTTCTGTAGGATTTCAATGAAGTGAAGGAATTTACAAATAATGCAGAGTTTTTATATTTAAACTGAAGCACTGTCACGGGCAACTTGTTTTGTTCTGTCCAGCTGTTTCTTGCTATTTAGTATTTTTTTTGTGGTATACTCCGCTGTAAAACGTTTTAAGATTTTTATAACTTTGTTTCTTTCTCAATTGCTTAACCTCCTGCAAATTATGTATTCATTCGTCCAAGTTAAGAGGTAATGGAGCATGGTGCAAAATGTAAAAAGACTGAAAAGTTGTGCAAATCTTCCAGCAGTTTTAACTAGATTGCCATGAGTTTTTGTTTATCACAATGAATATGACAGGTATCTGTATAAGCAAACTTTCGTTTCTGACTTTTCATACTACCTAATTGTAGTATACAAGTTGAAGAAATGGCTTTTCTATGTCCACTCGCTTGTTAAGAGAATACCCAGGGTGCGTATATATATTTATTCTATGAATCAACCAGCATCCTCCCCATATCCTTTGCTTTATGCTAGATGATCTCCGCAAACTGTGAATCAGTGAGTACTTGTAGTTAAATTTGCCGATCAGGGAAATAAGGAATCTGTTACCTAGCAGATGGATTTCGCCAAAGAGGTTTGGCAATTGCTTGTTTTTTGAGCCATTACGTTCGCATTTCTCTAAACCACTGGTAATGAGAAACAATACCAGTACCTTAGGAAAATGTGAATTGGTCAACTCCCCTTGGCTAGCGCTTTTTTTGCTCTTTTGAAATTTTGACTCTACCTGAATTTCACCTTTTCTCCAGAGGACTATCCGAGATAGTACGGGTTTGGGAGAGAAAAAAATTCTTAAATCTCACAGCCCAGTACATCTTCAGCGCAAGAATCTCTCAACACAAACCAGCTGCAAGGCGTAAACAGTTTGACACAGTTTGTCGGTCACCAAGAGTATAACACCGACGCTTCTGTGTGTGAGTGCGAATGGCCTCAGAGAAAAAATATAGAACAAGTGTTCACCTAACTGCCCTCATAGTCCTCATAACATTAAGTGAGATGCACGTGATAGGCAGCAACAGGATTGGCGTACATCATGACATAAGGCTTCGCAGAATCAGACACCACGTTTCATCTGATGGGACGATGTAAGAAGTGACAAAAGAGGGACCCAGTACTCTCAAGGTGGGATTCGAATCAATTACCTAGGCGCCACGGTCACACAGTCTTCGTAACGATATGCCACTCAGGAAGCGCCTGTGGATCGGCCTTTGGACAACCAACCTTCCAGACCACGAGTCAGACGACGCAGCTACCACCGGCAGCCAGTCTGCCACTGAAGACAGCAGATTCCACTACGGCCTATGAAGCAACTGGCCATCGCTGGGGCTACAGCTATGACAAAAATAGCGTAATAATTAATCTTGTTTTATTGGCATCTAACGGCGCCCCACTGGTCCTCAGACCGATTATCCTTAAATAAAAAATAAAAAAATCGAAGTTTCCATTCCGGTACTGGGCGGCCCTAAAGCTTGATGTCCATCCTTGACCACATTAAAAACGCTGGTTGCGTAGCCAGCTGTATCCATTCACTACTTTGAAGTGAAATTATGCTTCTGCTTCCGTGGTAAGATGTTATGTTGTAAGTAAGCTGTTTAAGTTTTTATATTGGTAACGCCACTTAGCGCTCTGTATGAAAATCACTGGCTGTGCTGTGTGCAGTCTGTGGCTGGTTAGCATTGTTGTAATATTCGCTATTGTAGTGTTGGGCAGTTGGATGTGAACAGCGCGTAGCGTTGCGCAGTTGGGGGTGAGCCGCCAGCAGTGGTGGATGTGGGGAGAGAGATGGCGGAGTTTTGAGAGCGGATGATCTGCACGTGTGTCCATCAGAGACAGTAAATTTCTAAGACTGGATGTCATGAACTGATATATATATATATATATATATATATATATATATATATATATATATATATATATACTCCTGGAAATTGAAATAAGAACACCGTGAATTCATTGTCCCAGGAAGGGGAAACTTTATTGACACATTCCTGGGGTCAGATACATCACATGATCACACTGACAGAACCACAGGCACATAGACACAGGCAACAGAGCATGCACAATGTCGGCACTAGTACAGTGTATATCCACCTTTCGCAGCAATGCAGGCTGCTATTCTCCCATGGAGACGATCGTAGAGATGCTGGATGTAGTCCTGTGGAACGGCTTGCCATGCCATTTCCACCTGGCGCCTCAGTTGGACCAGCGTTCGTGCTGGACGTGCAGACCGCGTGAGACGACGCTTCATCCAGTCCCAAACATGCTCAATGGGGGACAGATCCGGAGATCTTGCTGGCCAGGGTAGTTGACTTACACCTTCTAGAGCACGTTGGGTGGCACGGGATACATGCGGACGTGCATTGTCCTGTTGGAACAGCAAGTTCCCTTGCCGGTCTAGGAATGGTAGAACGATGGGTTCGATGACGGTTTGGATGTACCGTGCACTATTCAGTGTCCCCTCGACGATCACCAGTGGTGTACGGCCAGTGTAGGAGATCGCTCCCCACACCATGATGCCGGGTGTTGGCCCTGTGTGCCTCGGTCGTATGCAGTCCTGATTGTGGCGCTCACCTGCACGGCGCCAAACACGCATACGACCATCATTGGCACCAAGGCAGAAGCGACTCTCATCGCTGAAGACGACACGTCTCCATTCGTCCCTCCATTCACGCCTGTCGCGACACCACTGGAGGCGGGCTGCACGATGTTGGGGCGTGAGCGGAAGACGGCCTAACGGTGTGCGGGACCGTAGCCCAGCTTCATGGAGACGGTTGCGAATGGTCCTCGCCGATACCCCAGGAGCAACAGTGTCCCTAATTTGCTGGGAAGTGGCTGTGCGGTCCCCTACGGCAGTGCGTATGATCCTACGGTCTTGGCGTGCATCCGTGCGTCGCTGCGGTCCGGTCCCAGGACGACGGGCACGTGCACCTTCCGCCGACCACTGGCGACAACATCGATGTACTGTGGAGACCTCACGCCCCACGTGTTGAGCAATTCGGCGGTACGTCCACCCGGCCTCCCGCATGCCCACTATACGCCCTCGCTCAAAGTCCGTCAACTGCACATACGGTTCACGTCCACGCTGTCGCGGCATGCTACCAGTGTTAAAGACTGCGATGGAGCTCCGTATGCCACGGAAAACTGGCTGACACTGACGGCGGCGGTGCACAAATGCTGCGCAGCTAGCGCCATTCGACGGCCAACACCGCGGTTCCTGGTGTGTCCGCTGTGCCGTGCGTGTGATCATTGCTTGTACAGCCCTCTCGCAGTGTCCGGAGCAAGTATGGTGGGTCTGACACACCGGTGTCAATGTGTTGTTTTTTCCATTTCCAGGAGTATATATATATATATATATATATATATATATATATATATATATAAAATGACTTTTGAACACTATTAAGGTAAATATATTGTTTGTTCTTTATCAAAATCTTTCATTTGCTATGCCTATCGGTAGATATTGACTTCAGTAGTTAGAATCTTTTGTTTAGCTGGCAGTATTGGCGCTCGCTGTATGGCAGTAGTTTGAGTAACGAAGATTTTTGTGAGGTAAGTGATTCATCAAAGGTATAAGTTATTGTTAGTCACGGCCATTCTTTTGTAGGTATTATTAAAAGTCAGATTGCGTTGCGCTAAAAGTATTGTGTGTCAGTTTAGTGTTGATCAGAGTAAGTAAAGAGAGTAATGTCTGAGTATGTTCAGTTTTTCTCAGCTGTTTCAAAAGCAAATAATGTAAGAGGTTTATCAGCACAGTCAATCATAAATTATTTCTAAGGGGGCGTTTCAATGTTTCTTGGAACATACTTCTGTATTATTTTCTTTTGGTTAGTACAGACTGTTTCTTGTTCGTTATGAGAGAATAATTTTATTCTATTTGCAGCGATTAAGGAGAGCTCTTTATTTTGTCTTGGTTGATTTTTTACGTAATTATCTCGTTTAGTGCTTAAATTGGTGTTTTCGATTCGTTAATGCTGAGGGTGACCATGTGCCACCACCATTCGACTCAGTTTGGGTAATAAAGTTTTGTGGTTCGTTTAAGAATAATTCATCCTTTAAAGTCATAGAAGCTACAACTTGATTTAGATTATTTCTAAAGTTTTAATAACTGTCAGTAGAAAGCCTCTGAAGGCCTCTGTGATTCTTATAGCTCGCCGATGTACTTTCAATAGTGACCAAATAAAGATTACCCCGTTTCACAGTGTTACGCACGGTTTTGTTATGTGATTAATGCAGAATTTCCTTCTTTTCAAGATCTTCGTATCCCCATCCTAAAGTTCCTTACTCTGATTTCCTTTCTTGATATTAATAAGTCAGACATGGTCGTCATTAACTGTAATTTCATTTCGCTGTTGCAGTACTAGTTCATGTATTTATTGTTTGGCATTACGCACCACAATAATTTGTATCAGTCAATATTTTTTTACGATTATTCCACCCCACTGCACATTACCACTTCTTTAATACTTTTTTCCTCTCAGAAGATAATGATGAAGATGTTTCGGTTCAATACGAGGGTTAAAGGAGTTTGTAACAGGCGCACCACATCTACAAGTAGTCAGAGAAAATTATTAAAAGCGTTCCCTAGCGTGATTTAATATCACTTTTTCTTTTCTTTTCATTCATTGTTCTCATCAGCTAGCTCTGAATAAACAGTAGACATAAACAAGACATACTTAATTATTTCTCCTTGTCTTCGTAGGTTCAGGGCAAGTAACAATAAGTTACTACCTGCCTACTCAACACAGACTTCAGTCACAGACCTTCAAGTACATTTTATCAGTCAAAAAAGAAGCGGACATTCTGTTTGAGAATGTAGAAATTAAAGACAGAGGAGCAGACACCTCTAAAACAGCTAGATACTGTATGAAAAAACACCAGGATATTTGAGTGTATGAGGTAACGGGTGAGTTTTGGCGCCCTAAAAATATTTTAAGTTCGGAGTTGGCTAGCCGCACGAGCCAGTGGGGCTGGTCAGCAACAGTGTGGTAGCGTACATTAGCTGGAGCAATAGGGGTAGCCCCAGCGTATGGTCCAGGCCGACCATGTGGTTGGGAATTCCATATCGACACTGTGTCGAAGACTGTGCTTTGTGTCGATGAAGGAGATTTGCATGCCGGGAGTGCCAAAGATGGCGGACCTTGTGAAACCATAATGGCAGACATTTTACAGTTCATGTAGAAATTAATAATAGCCAAAGGAATCATGATACCTGAAAAAGAAAGATGTACATTGCCATTATTTGCACGACGATTCTGATGGTGTAATCAGATTTTAAATATCTTTATTACTTTAAAGTTTTGTATCCGAGTGTAAATTATACAAGTAACACCCAACAACGAATTTCCATAATCTAAACATTTATCCGATTTTGTCGATCGACGTGTCTTTAGAAAGCTATTAGTGTAAACCTAAACTGGTATGAATTACAGGCAAGTATCTTGCATAGTACATGACTTATTTGTGGTCAAAGTGGACGATTACTATTGATCGCGTCAGGCCATATGTACTTCACAGTTACACGAAAAAACGGTAGCAGCATGCTTATAAATACATTTATTCGTCTACATCTTTGTTTATATCCGAATATACTATTCATGAAGAAATTGGTCAAATATTTACTGTGTGTTAGAAAGTACAGAGACGTTAGGCTACTGGCCTACTTTTGTTTCTGTTCCTTTGATATGTGTTTATTTGATTTGTTTATGTATTTAATAATGTGTGTTAGAGCGTGTTTATGGTCCAGCCGTAGGAATATTTATTTAATTTCAAGTTATTTAAATGTAAATCCAGTATTTCGTATGAGTTTCAATATGTTTGTGAGTGTGCGTTGGCATGGAGACATGGTGGGAGCGCCCTAGCCAATCACAGAGCTCGTTACTACGGTAGGCGACCACCGAAGTCAACGGAGAGACTGGATGGAAGTGGGGGAGGAGCATTGGATCGTACCGGACACAGGAGTGCTGGACGGAAAGGCGCCATGGCTGGTCACAGGAAAGACTTGAAGAGTGTTGAGCAGTTTGCTTGTGGTCGCAGGAAATAGAAATATTTCGTAGTGCCAGCTTGTGCACTTGTGAAATTTCCGTGGCTTCTGCAGTGAAGACGTAGTATGCGTTTAGAAGTGAATATCTCGCGAGCTGTGTTGTTGTTCATAACTAATTACGTGAAGTCGGAATTTATTGTCTCCCTCTTATTCAACTTATAATTTGTTTAATTGCTCGACCACCGATTCCAATAAGTGTTTTACAGTAATAAACGGCATTATTGATGGTACTTCTGCTACCGTACTCTTCATTTAAAGTCGTTAAAATAGCACCTGCATACTTTATTTAACTGCAATCTTTCATTTATAAATTGCTACGTTACATTCAAAATTCGCAATTGCAGAGTGATAGGAACCTTCAACCATTCGATACTCATACTGTAGACTCGGCAGTATCTGGCATATGATGGGCCAAATACGTATCCCAGCCCCTTGACAACGAAACCAGCCAAAACTTTTAATATTTCAACTCTGAGTCTGAGGGTACATAGTTGAGGGCCACCATTAATAATTTTTTGAAAGCCCGCAAGTGATATTCCACAGTTACAGCTTTCGACTAGGGGGAAAACTGTTGTTGCAGCTAATGTGTGCTCCTAATTTAATGCACCTTGATTTTCATGTCTCTGGGAGCACATCAGTTGCGTGGTGTGCATTACTCCAATTTTTGCTGCAGATAATTTGATTCAAAGGTACTAGCTATACGTAGTAGGCGAACCACTCCAGCTGAAGCATCGAGAATGTAATGCTCATGGCAGACTGTTGAAGCAGTTGTGAAGTTATTGAGATTTCCATGAAATACCTAATACTGTGTGACGTGCTGAATGAAATACTATTTTCGTTTTTTAAATCGACGTTATGTATCCTCAACAACTAATGTGAAGAGTGCCTAAACGACGACTTTACATTTAATAAATTTTAATATGAAAAAATGCGTGTATGTGTGTGTTCTAACATCTCAAGTGTTTGTTGTGTTGTTTAGCGCAATACTGAAGATTCATATAATCATGAAGGCTCTTGTAGTTCAAGATTTCTTACTCTTCAGTGGTTCATGTGCCATATGATGATCACAGAGTTCTTCAAAGTCATTTAATGTAAAATTGAAGGAATTAAAGTCGTTTCTCTGCTTGATAGTATTTATTTTAATCCATTACAAGGACTTACATAGTGCATTCTGTTCGGTAGGTCGTGCAGCTTTCATGTTTATCTTGCTGTGGAGGATGGCACGCTAGAAGATGAAAGTCTGAAAAATGAAAACGAAAAGGGCTTGAGACGTTCCTGTGATCCGCAGAACAGTAACTATCCGTAGAATACGTCAACAGGGTACAATGAAGCAAATCATTATGCAATATGTTAGGTGTACTACATTTAGTTCAATCTGGTGCTACACACTAAAGAAAATTTGGATCTTTCGAATAATCAACTGCGTCCGTTGAAAACGGAGAATTTCTACGAAGGTGTCCCACTCTTTATTTTTAGGCGATCGTTCATATGGTCCTGAAAAAAAGATCTTAACTTGCCGTCGGTGCGGCCGAGATGTGGGTACTGAGTTCGAAGCATTGGTCTTACATTCGGCAACAGCCGTATTAAAACCCACACATGACAATTTCCTATGTTGTCCGGGTACAACAGCGCTGCCATTCGTTTGCGTTTGTAAAGGGGCAATTTAGAATTCTATCCTTGCCCCAAGCTAGAAGAATTATGTAACAGTTTTTCGTTTTCATCTTATGCTTGTGTCTTCTTTGAACAATGGATTTTTTTTTCTATTTCCGTATGTTAATTTAGACTTTGCCACTGAATTTTTGAACCCTCTATAATTTGGGACCGCTCAATCGAATTATGCAGAAAATTCCACTTTGGAAAACGCCATATCTGTAACCACTAACAGATCCATAGTTCCCGTTGATTTATGGCGTTCTGTGAAGAATGTAATGAGCACTAATTATTTGTTCATCTACACATTACAGAAACTACATTGTAAATATGTGGTAAAATACAAGAAAAGATACCGTACCCCATCAGGGCTTGCGATATTTCCCTCTATCGAGAGATTTTAAGTATTCTTATACTCCCAATTCAGGTATCTGTGCACGTATTTCGGTGTCCGTGAGGCAGTTGTACTTAAGAAGTGATCTGTATTGTAACCAATTCCCCATCTGACAGGCTTGTCAATAATATTTAATGCAATACAGGGTAAAAATGTAGGTAGAAAATGAAGTAAAATTTCTCATCATGGATACTACGGCATTGTGGAAAAAAGTATCATCGATGGTGTGGACGCATCATTTTAATTTGTAAGGGATTGCATCAAGACGCATGGGGTACATTTGCAGACTCACCTTATGGAGGTGTGACAGCGCACATCTGAAGAGCGCTGTAGCCTTCAGTCCTGTCTCCTGGAGAGTGGGTGCGAGTTTAGGATTAGCAGCAACCTGCATTGTGAAAACGGAAAGCAACATATAAAAGAGAGTTTAGATTGCTGACAATGTATTAGTGAAGGTACATGGTGGGCGCTGCGACTACTACTTACCCTCTTCAGCAATCGCGTGAGGCCGTCAACCAAGGCGTGAAGGTTTTGCTCCAGCACTTTGTCTAACTGTAAAATACAACAAGTGACCATTAATAAGATGTTTCTAGATACAGGAGTACCTTTATCATCAGGAAACACATAAATGTAATTTGCTGAAAAATAGTTTTGCGTTACCCGCGTACCAGCGGAGGAGTGTAGGCTTAGGTTCATCATCATAGCCGTTTACTCGTTGACGAGTATGACATGTCCTTTGGTAGCGTTATCTGTGGATTCTTTGACGGACAAATTGTCCTGTTCTGGAGCCACAGATTCTCCCGCAGTAATTCCATACCGAGTTGGTGTTGACTGAATAGTGTAACAGGTTTGTTTGTCTCAAGAGCTCCTGTTCTCTTCTGTGGTCTCCCTTCCTATCCTCCTGCAATTGTCTCTGCTCTTCAAAAGTAAGTGTTCCTTGGTGAAAGATTTGTAGCCATTTGAATCTATCTAGGGCTGCAGTTTCTCAGTGCTTTGTGTTTACTACTTAAATTCAAGGGAAGAGATGATGGAGTAAGTTTAATGAAACTAAAAATTTACTTCACTGTGACTTAAAACAACATGAGAACCGTAGGTAGTGCAGACTTTTAAAAAGTGCACCTATCTGCTGACTGGTAAAATTAAATTTTTTGCTGGATGGAATTTCACTACATCTACATCTACATGTACATGGTTACTCTGCAGTTCACACTTAAGTCCCTGGCAGAGGGTTCATTGAACCATTTTCATACTACTTCTCTACCATTCCACTCTCGAATGACGCGTGGGAAAAGGCACACCTAAATCTTTCCGTTCAAGCTCTGATTTCTCTTATTTTATTATGATGATCATTGCTCCCTACGTAGGTGGGTGTCAACAAAATATTTTTGGATTCCGAAGGGAAAGTTCGTGATTGAAATTTCGTAAATAGATGTCGCCGCAAAGAAAACCGCTTTTGTTTCAGTGACTGCCACCCCAAGTGCACTGTAACGCACTCCGGTCATACTTGGCATGGTGTTCACCTCGTGGTAGAGGTATTACTCTTCAAGTCTCAGCCAATCTTTGGCGGCGATGCTGCTGAGGTTATCCTACGCATGAGCAGGGAGCCTCCTCATTCTGTCGTGAGAGGATGGTGTTCACGGTGTAGGGGTGGTGCGCTTGTAGATTAGCTTCCTCAAAGACGAACCCAGAGATGAGGTGCGCTTGTAGATTAGCGTCTTCAAAGATTAACCTAAAGATGAAGCCCACTAGTGATGGTGTGCTTGATAATGGAACTGAAGATCCTGCCCCGACACTTCACAACACCCATACTACCTTCGACGCCGATGAAGGCCACGAAATCCGTACACTGTACTGGCCCTGGAGATTACTGACGCAGCTTCCTGTTGAGCCCCTGGAAGTACGTCTGCGAGATGTCCACCCGCCTTGGTATACCTACAAACGTAACCTGTTGCGGGTAGCAGCTGGATTGTTGACAACTCGATGAAGCAGATCAGCACTATTTTGTGCCTCATCGATAGCGGCTGAAAATTTGAATGATGTCGGTGTGATGTACGCGCTTATGGCACTCAATTCCTTCTACTGGGCAAATTTTTTGGCGTAAAGTGACTATGTGCGCGACCTAAGCTTCAGATGATCCATAGAATCATGTTGGCAGATGAAACGTGTACACAGGCTTCACTGTTCAGCTCGCTGCTGGGAACCCAGTGCGCTTGCTAAACTGCTCTGTGATTGCGGTTTTATTTTTGTCTTCATTACCAGGAATGTAAGTAATGGGATATGTGGAAAATGACATTTCATCTGCTCGTGTGTAAGTTGGACAAAGGGCTGTAATCAGTTTCTTAAATCAACGTATTCGTTCTATCTTTACAAGTAGTTCTTCCCATCTGCTTCTTGCTTTTTTCACACTACTGCGACTCTTTCTGTAGTTACATTGGAGTAACAAGTCCACTGCGGTTCTAACTCTGCCCCCGCATTCTGCCTTCCATATAATGTTTTCACATACTATCACCGGCCACATGTACTTGCTGGCATTGCCTTGATTATCGTGGCAGTATAAAACTGTTGAAGTCAATGGTCACGTCCCCTAGGAAACCTTTTTTGGTGAACAATCTGCTAGAACATGGTTGTTCAGAGCACTGTATTCCCTACATTAGAGAAGTAGATCGTCCGCGTGTATGACATTTGTCCCACGTACAGCTGTTATCTCGCATATGGAAGTCGAGCATAAGTCATTACGGCGATTACCGCCGTACATAGACAATAATTCGTCCTTGGCTTTGCATCTAGACTGTATTGGTAACAGCTAAAATTAGTAGCAGTACATACAAAGAGAGAATGTTTTCTCTAAAACATTTCTACTAGTTCATATGTAGACCTCGAGGAGGATTTCCTGAATTTTGTACTTTTTATACACAGTATCATAATAAGGAAGTTAGTCGAAGACTGCTGAAAAATCAGAAGAAGCCATAGAAGGACGTTGAGAATTGCTTGTACCGATAAGGAAAGAGGAGGCACTCCGTAGAATAGGCGAAGAACTAAATACATGGCAAAAAATTACTAAGAAAGGGGAAAAGATCATTAAATATGTTAAGATGTCAGTAAACAATGTATATGGTACTGAAGGAAGTCATTAGTAGCAAAAAAAGTGTAGGATGACAGATGTTGGAGTATATCCAACAAACTGTTGAGGTCATAGAGTGAAGAGCGTAGAACAAGAGAAGAAGTCATGGATGGTCGCATCGAACCAGTTGTAAGACAGACGAGAGAGTAAAGAGAAGTTAATAGGCCGTGGACTGTATAGTGGGATGTAGAATATCTACATAGGTGTAGAAGGGACACATGAGTCAGGCTTACAGGTTCCTGTTTCCGTCAAGTTTGATTCCATACGAAATGATGCTTGCAAATGCCGAAGCTATATTGTAATATGTGTTGTTACAACTATGCTGAGTCTACATGACTACGTATAACGCACTGACGATAGCTGCACTGTTGGCTGAAACCTAGATCTCCTATAAAATACAGGTGATATTACGACCGATGCTGACCTCATTTCTGTCCTCGTTTCAGTCTATATTCAGCTCATAAGGATGTCCGACTTAACTAGAGCCTGCTTTACGACTTTGATTAGTCGAAATCCGAAATATAGGCTAATGCTATTCGTTTCTATGGTGCACTAGATTCGAGGTGCCTTCCCCACTCCCGTGTATGGACATCTCTCATCCGTCACCACATAGCGATGGCATATCACAACAGAGAGTGTCTGCAAGACATCCCTATTCGTACTATTATGTAGTATGAAGTGCGATGAGGAGCAGCGGATGTAGTCAGATCTAAAGCGGCACGAGTCAGCAGAAGGTGAAGGGAAAGGGTACTCTTACTCAGGCTGTAAGACTGCGCAGCACGGCGAAAGTACGGAAGATTTCAAAGGTAGGCTGGCAAAAGCGACGAAAGCTTTCTTCAGTTAAATTTCTCTATTTTTATCGTCTTCTTAAAATAAGTCAAGAAGTTTCTGAAGGTGTTCGTCTGGAGCACATCATTGTATGGAGGTCACGTTTGGGAAGGAAGAAAACTATTAGCATCTGAAAGGTGGTGCTATCGAAGATTGTTAAAAACAACGTGAACATATGATGACCGAAACGAAGAATTACTAAAGAACAGATGAGGAAAAATGTCTATGGAAGATCCATATCTGAAGAAGGTAGAAGTGATTTCGATATCTGCCACGGCATCTTGGATTTGTTGAGGTGATGTTTGGGTAAAATACTTGTGGCATACAAAGACTGGTACCTAACAAAGTACAAAAGATGTGTGGTATCGTAGTTATTTAGAGATGAAGAGTTTAGGTAAAAAGATAGAAAAGATAATGAGGTGCTGATACCAAGTAAATAACAGAAGTGGCTCTCCTGAAGGGAGATACATCCCTAATTACTTAATATCAAGTAGACGATGTATAGAGTTATTATTATTATGTATAGAGTCACTTTCCACCATTTCCTAGAGACTGTATGACAGCCACTGTACTCACAATGAGGACGAAGAGGTAGACGAGGTGCAGCGTGAAGCAGAGCGCCGTGTCTAGGTCGACGTTGTACACCTTGATCATGTTGAACGTGTTGAGCAGCAACGAGTCCGTCAACACGCCGTAGTCGCCGCAGTGCTTGCACACCAGGAACTCGGTGTGTTTGATCTCGCTCACCCATCCTTCCTTATGGCCGTCCTTCCAGTCGTGCTTGTCATCCCAGCCGTGCTTGTCATTCTTCCAGCCATGCTTGTCGTCTTTCCAGTCGCTGTCGCCGTAGTCCGCAAGAGCGGGCGCCAACAGGCACGCAAACGCGGCGACGGCCAAGATGCTGGCGAGCTTCCCCCGTGACATAGCGGATGCCTGCGGAAAAACACAAGAGTTTCAGCTTGAAAGGGCGGCGACGTGTTGGCCGGAGGAAACAGTGACCTTGTTTTATAATTTCATGTGGGAGCCACAGTTTGGGTCACAGTCCTTTTTTTTCAGTTTCACAGATTTATCGTATTTTGGCCATCTTCAGGTCTAAAATATGGAGAGGATTGTACCATTGCCAACAATGGTTCCCTGTTATCATAAAGCAGTTATTACACTATTGAAAAAGACATATTTTATCTTCAGTCAGCTTTGTGCATAAAAGTACAGCAATTTACCACCAAGCAAGTAAAGTCAGAAATAACGTTAGTAGAAACGTTAAGTCACTAGGGCAGTACAATAGTTTTGCAACGACATATACATAGAATCTTCAAGAATAATTAATATAGTGGTAAAATGAAACTTCCTGGCAGATTAAAACTATGTGCCGGACCGAGACTCGAACTCGGTGCTCTACCATTTTCTTCTTTTGTCTTGTTTTTTAATCTCATTTTGTTCGCTTTTGTTCGTTGCTTCTGCTCGGGTCGTACGTTGTAAGACATCCGTTGAAGTTCGCTGTTGATCGATTATCTCACTTTTTTTATTACAGGGGGCTGCTAACCCTCTGACCGAACACGCTGAGCTACCGTGCCGGCGACCATCTGAGCTACCCAAGCACGACTCACGCTCCGTCCTCACAGCTATACTTCTGCCAGCACCTCGTCTCCTACCTTCCAGACTTTACAGAAGCTCTCCTGCGAACCTTGCAGAACTAGCACTCCTGAAAGGAAGGATTTTGCGCAGACATGACTTAGCCACAGCCTGGGGTGTGTTTCCAGAATGAGAATTTTCACTCTGCAGCGGAGGGTGCGCTGATATGAAACTTCCTGGCAGATTAAAACTGTGTGCCGGACCGAGACTCGACCTCGGGACCTTGGTCTTTCGCGGGCAAGTGCTCTACCATCTGAGCTACCCAAGCAAGACTCACGCCCCGTCCTCACAGCTTTACTTCTGCCCGTACCTCGTCTCCTACCATCCAATGTTTCGCAGGAGAGCTTCTGTAAAGTTTGGAGGGTAGGAGACGAGATACTGGCAGAAGTAAAGCTATGAGGACGGGGCGGGAGTCATGCTTGGGTAGCTCAGATGGTAGAGCACTTGCCCGCGAAAGGCAAAGGTCACGAGTTCGAGTCTCGGTCCGGCACACAGTTTTAATCTGCCAGGAAGTTTCATATCAGCGCACACTGCGCTGCAGAATGAAAATTCTCATTCTGAATATAGTGCTAGTTTTCCACTGGACAGACGAACTGATCGAGTAAGAAACAGAAAAGTTCTGTAATGATTCGACGAAAAAAGACTGAAAAATACTTACGGTAGAAGGGTTGGACACATATTGCCTGGGATGCTATAGAAAACTGTAGCCACAGGGGAAGAATGTTGTCAGAAACTCGCACGAATATCTTGCATGTGCACATGCAATTTGGAGTATTAATCACAGCGCCATAGCACATTTATTTTACCATCACAAATTTGTTGTATTGCGGCAACGTTTCGACGAGATTCCTATTCGTCATCTTCAGACGAAGTGACACCTAAAACTAACAAGTAGGAAACTAGTCGAAACGTTGCCGCAATACTATGCATTGACTCGGATGATAATCCGAGAAATCCTCAACATCGAGAGTCGCCGAGAAAAACCCGCATTCTCATTTCATTGTAATTTCAAAGTGTAAACATTCACAACTACAAAGGAGAACTGGGATCTTAATTTTCCACTAATAAATCTAATTTTGTGCAAATTGGATTGAAATACATTATTATAAAACTGGCCAACAATCTGTCGACAGGAATGAAACGTCTGTTCTGAGAAGTAGGCCTATACTCAAAAGTTGATTAAAATTTTTCCTTTCTAACTAGCCCCTCTGCACCGTACAGGAGTTCGAACTAGCAGTCACTGATGAACTGGTATAAGGCAAGGTGTTTTTTTAATTGTTTATGCAATGTCTTGTTCAGCTGAAATATTGTAAATCACAACGAATAGCACGTAATTCATTCAAGGAAGATCGAACTGCGTGACTAGCAGGAGTGAAGCTAAAATGAAATAGATAAGTGACAGTTGGTAGCATCAGATAACTTCTACAATCGTTCACCGAAACAACGCCACTTCACAGTAGTAAACCAAATTTCACTGGCTAATTTATACAGCACTTCTGAACAAGAATAAAAAGGTCGCTTTCAGTATTTTGTTGTAATTTTTCAAACCGGCCTCTGTTAAGGCCCGGCGATTACCAGTTTAGTGAAAAACACGTTTGTTTTAAAATTGCGAGACACGATACAAACAGTGGCCGCGGAAGGAAACCTACTATAACAA
Organism: Schistocerca nitens; assembly: GCF_023898315.1. Lineage (NCBI taxonomy): Eukaryota > Metazoa > Arthropoda > Insecta > Orthoptera > Acrididae > Schistocerca > Schistocerca nitens. The sequence continues at coordinate 53,064,006 of NC_064620.1, forward strand.
TGGCGAAAGACAGTATCGAGAAGAGCAAGTGAAAGACAGATAAGCACAGCGAAACTTAGAGGAAATAACGTAGAGCTAAGCTGTACCATTTTCGTGTAGCCTAATTAAGTGTAATTATGAAACTCACATGTCGAAACATCTCACAGGAATAATAATTCCAACAAAAGGCGACTTTTATCGTTTACCATAAAACGTTAATTATAATAAGAAGACATACGACGCAGCTGGTAGATAAAACTTGATGATCATGTTAGACGAGTTTGGATGGATGTTAAAATGAAGTGTTTAATCAAAGAAACTACAACTGCTTGTATATCACAAGGGAAATCATTGGTAGCTGGAACACGTAGGTGTTTGTATAGAGACATCATCACTCATGTTTGATATTACCCTTAAATATTTTATCAGGGAATGGACAAAGAAGGTAACAGAGACTACAGAATAGATATGGTAAGAGCACGAAAATTGAAAATAAGTGACTACGTGGCATTAGCGTGTGGTGTGTCAAAACTAATAAATGATATAGAAACAGCAAAGATAAGACTGAGATACTTCAAGAGTTCCTTCAAAATATGGGAATCAAAATACCTTATTACAAGACAGAATTAATGATACAGATCAAAGAAATCAGACACAAATATTCCTGACCAAGTGGTGATTGATTAAGTCACTGCTCCAGCAGACTACACCGTATTGCGTTACTGGTAACAACGAAGGAGGTCAGGTATTCAGCTGAAACTGTATCAGAAAGATCCATCTCAGTTAAAGTAAAATTCTGGCACTAAAAGTCAGTCATAAAATTAGATTGTGTGCAGTATATTGAATGTTTCCCATTTATCGGAAGGTATCGGCTAGAGAATTTAGAACTAAGGGCGGGAAAAATTCAGAAACTTTGGGTCTAAAAGTGACGGATAAAAATGCAAATAAGGACAAAATAAGAGATGAAATTAGTAAACTGAAAAAGTTGTTTATATTCTTTAATAAGAGGAGACATAGCCCCCATGTCAAAAAAATGTTACCATAGAGAACGGTTAAGGGAACCGTGGAGTACGCGTAAAGCTGCAAGAACCAAATTAACTGGCTGAAGAAGCTGAAGGAGGATTTGCAGAACAGAATGTAGGAATATCGTCTATGACTGAAGAGATTCTAAGATCGAACGCATTAGAGTAAGATGAGAGCCTCTAAGCCTCAGAAGCTTTCTGGGAAACAAGATGCAAAAGAAATCCAAATTGAATTTTCCCTTTGAAGTGGTGTGTGCGCGGATTTGAAACATCTTGCCACACTAAAACGTTGTGAAATCCAAATTGAATTTTCACTTAGAAATGGAGTGTGCGCTGACGTGAAACACCACACTAGAACTGTGTGCCGCAACGAGATATGAACCGGGGCTTTCGCTTATCGTTTGGAGGTGCTCTAACGACTGAGCTATCCAAACATGACTCACGACTTCGACTCTCACAGTCTGACGTCCGCTAGTGTGATCTTGACAAGAAATGGCTGATACCTGATACTTAGCGTACCAGCTCCGTTCTGCAAACTTTGTCGAACACTTGATCGACATTAACATTTAGCTTAAGAAACCCTTTGTTGAGAACGATACAAACTTCAGTTCCTCAGAAAGCAGTACAGTAAAATAGCTTACTTACTGTAGAACACTCGAAGCGAATGTTTCGGAGGAGGTACAACTATGTGACAGATGGGAAGCCACATACTGGTTATATATACGCCATCCTCAGCTTATCTGTTACCTCAGGCGCATCTTATGGCTGTTTCTTTACTGCAAGTGCAACGGTACGTGCGGTTTTTAGCAACTCGGTACACTACGTGACGTTCTGTGCTTTGTTGAGCACCACACAATTCTTCTGTACTGCCTGTGCGCTTAGATAATTTATTTTCTTATCGTCACGGAGGAACAGGGAAGAAAAGTTTTACACAGGAGTACATAAATCGACTGATAGTTTACCATCTTAATTTGAATCACTGATAAATAAAAGTATACGTGTAAAATACGTTTTTTACCTTTACCTGAACAGCGGAGATGCCACTTTTCATTAGCGTTCCTACTTCAGACGGTTACAGCGTCTATTTCCTTTTCTGTCTATACCAGTAATATCATATATATATACGACCGTCTTTCTCTGATCTCGATCAGTCTTTGGATGATTTTCGCATCAAAACTAAATGAAACACTTGTAATTCAATACTCGTGATACACACTGATCGTAAAATTCCATTTTGTTACGTGCCTAATCTATAGTTTCGAAATCTTATTCCCTCGGCTCAAAGCACTACCATAATTTTACTCTTTATTAGAAATTTTATTTATCTACTAAGTCAGTTTTCCCATCTTTTCTAAACAACAGAAACTCATAAACTTAGTCTACTATTTTGTAACAAATTTCTACTATTTTCTTTTTGGTAAATTACTTCAGTCATTTTAATGGTATTTTTGGCTTATATTCAAAGTTGTTCAGTCCCGTTCTTCCAGTAGGTATTCACATGGTTATCGGCGCTGGAAACAGTACAGCTCAATCAGCAAGACGATGGTGGTACGCTCACTTTGCATTACCTTCTACCCATACCTATTACCCAGTTTAATCATTTCAGTACTTTATCTTCAAGGTTATTTAGCGTGTAATTTTTAAAAAAAATTAGCTCAAATTTTATCAGTGTATTTTGGACAACAGAGATCGCTTTTCACTACAGTTCTGAGAGTTACGTGTTAGTTCTTAATATTGTTTTTACTTACAGGAAGCTTCGATGTGAGGTTGATCGTTGTGTTGAAAGAGATCAGAAATACACGTGAATGGAATGAAGGATTGCCTGTAGTGAAGTCACTAGTTATATGTTACATAGATAGCTAGTTCTTATCATTAAACAAAATATGTTAATTTCTTCTTTTTTGTGTTTCAGTCACGGTAGTGAATTTTCTCTAGTTTATAAGAGATTAGATGTACTTTTTTGTGCGAATGGATCCTTAGTTAGGATATCCTCTGGGATGTAGAATATGTCAGAAAATCCAGAAAACACAATAAAAGAGAAAAACAAATAGACTAATGTATCTTCCACATATCCAAAACGTACACTTCTTATGCATGTGGTATAAGTGAAAAAGACTTAAACATATGTTCATTAAAAAAGATAATAACTAACTTCTCACAAAACATGTAAATGTTCAGTACACCGAGATGCTTGTAATAATGAAATAGAAACATCTGGTTCCAACATACATTTACAAACATCCCATAACCATGCTGATTTTTACAGATATCAGATGGTGATATACTTGAAGAAAAACTTCAACAGCTGTCATCGCTAGTTATAATTTTACTTTTTATGAGCGGTTACAGCTCATTTAAGTTGTCATTACCGTATATTATGCAGAATTGTAATGTATTCTCGTATTTGCATAAGCCACATCTACGCAGCTTAGATTTACCAAGACTGGCCATCAAATATAAAATTATAATTTTCATATGACAGTAGTAATTTGTAAGTAGGTGTAAGAGTGTCCTTGTTACAAACGATCAAACTTTCTCTAATGGGTTTCAGTCACGTCGCTGTTTTGGGGAGCTATGCAGAAGCAGACTCAGTGAGACCAAGCACAGTTTTCAGCTTACAACCTGATACATGCACAAACAGTAAAATACGTAGTAGTATCTGCGAGCAGAAGACTGTAGATCCATTGATAGCACCAAAGGCATCTTGCAGTGTCCAAGATTTTCTTCTAAAACTCTACTACAGCTTGTATCGGTGAAGTATGGCAACATTTGGGGGAGAATATGTAATCAGTACACATACATCTTCTGCCCTGGTAGGACTCAAACATTTGGAGTGAATGGTCAAACAGTTACAAAAATGGCTCTGAGCACTATGGGACTCAACATCTTAGGTCATAAGTCCCCTAGAACTTAGAACTACTTAAACCTAACTAACCTAAGGACATCACACACACCCATGCCCGAGGCAGGATTCGAACCTGCGACCGTAGCAGTCCCGCGGTTCCGGACTGCAGCGCCAGAACCGCTAGACCACCGCGGCCGGCTCAAACAGTTACAATTTGTTACACTTACAGTAAATAATTACCTATATGAAGACACAGGTAGTAAGATTTTATATAGTTATACATATGGAGTGCACATGTAGTGTAATGGTAGCAACAGATTTCTATCTCCATAAAAAAAGGAAGAAGAAATTGGAATCATGTTTTTACAGTAATGAATTACAGAGGCGTTAGAGAAGTCAATGAAATGAAACGGTGTACAGTAATAGGCATGATAAGAAACAATAATTATATGCATGCAGAATAAACTACAGAAAATTTTAAATCCATTCAAATAAATATTTATGAATGTTCATCAATAAAATACACAAAAGTAGGGGGAGTAATGTAGAAAGAGACGCATAAGGATAGTGATCAAACACAGTGAATAAATTCATGAGAATAGTGGCCACACACACAGATAAGGAGACTACACACACACAGGGTGTTTTTTTCGATCGTTTACAAACACTAGGAACTGATCTATGAAAGGATAAGGAAAAAAAGGTCTAATGAACTTTTGTCCGGAAATGCACGGCTTCCATGCCAGAGAGCATTTATTCAGTCACACAGTGTTACAGCGACTGCGGTCTAATACGCGCTGTATCACGCAGTCACAGTTACGGTATATGTTGAAAATCGTTTCCATGTACCTCAATGCATGCGTGTACGCGCCGTAGCATGTTGTGTTTCACACGTTCACATCGGCCAGGCTACATTCGAACAGTGTCAAAGGCAGCATGAGTACGCTGCTCCAGTGTGTCCACATCTGGAGTGGGCTCTGCATACACGATACTTTTGACAAGGCCCCATAACCAGAAACCGCACGACTTGAGATCCAGTGAACGAGCAGGTCATGCACCTGGACCCCCTCGTCCGATCTATCGACCCGGGGAAGACTTGATTAACCCTTCGAATCATCAATGGTTCTTCTGTCAGCAGGAGAAGCAGGGTCACCCGCAAGAAACACCGGTAATTCCAGACTGTTAGACCACGTGGAAGGAAGACTGGTCCCAAAATATGGTCGCCAGCTATCCAGGCCAACACATTCCGGCTGCATCGATGCTGATGATTCTCTGTCACCGTACCATGAGGTTTCTGCACACTGTCCCACAGATGACTTTTATGAAGGTCGAAGATACCATTCCGTCTAAAGGTGGCCTCATCTGTGAATGGCATGCATGACACAGATCCCGAAATTGTGGTTGCCTGGTGAAGAAACCAGGGACAGAAATTCTCCCGTTGTAGAAAGTCCGTCGCTGGTAATCCCTGCACACGCTGAAAGTGGTAAGGGTAGTAAAAATTGTCATAGAGAATGTTCCACGTAGTCCTCTGACTTACCGCGTACTGGTGGGCCAACTGCTTGGTTGTGACATGGCGCTTATCTCACTTTCCTCCAAATCCGGTGTCCGAATATTTTGCGTACGTCCTTCGTGATTTCCTGCTTCCTGAAACTACCCTGTCTTAGACAAATGGCGAAACACTGTTACAAATATTGATTGCTGTGGTTGTTGCGGCGAAGATAGGTCTCCTGATACAACCCTGCTGCCAGCCGCCCATTTCCATTGGCCTTCCCGCAAGTAAATACCACGTCGACAAACTCTCGATTCAAATACCGAATCATTGTCTACAGCACTGTATCATATCCACTATAAGGTGACTCAGCAAGAGGAGTGAATCGGACAGAACATTACCAATTACTACGGTAGGAGAGGGCGCAAGTGATGTGTCGGCAACGGGGCCAACACCTTGTAGATCGAAGTGGCTGAAAGTGCACGCTAAACCAACGCAGACGGGCTTGAAGTTCTGGAACATGAGACTTATTAATGAATAAGAAGAAAAGTACGTAGCTGGAATAATATACTTAACTTTATTCTCTTGTTGGAATACATCTCTTGAATAGTAGTAAGCTATAAGCACTGATACAAATGGCGCCTTGCTAGGTAGTAGCTATGGAATAAGCTGAAGGCTATTCTATCAGTCTCTCGGCAAATGAGAGGAAGACTTGGTAGGTCTGGTCGCAAGCTATGTCGTCCGTACAACTGGGGCGAGGTCTAGTCCGTGTATTGTGACCTGCCATGTGGTGGCGCTAGGATTGCGATTACACTGTGGCGACACGCGGGTCCGACATGTACTACAGGACCGCGGCCGATTTAAGTTACCACCTAGCAAGTGTGGTGTCTAGCGGTGACACCACAGCAAGGGCATGACGTATGTGCAGCAGTACCAACATCTAGGAGGAAACTCTGCCTATTGTAACTATGGTTGCATGCTACAGCGTATATCAGACCGCAGTCATAAGAAAGTATGAGTCAATAAATGGCTTCTAGCATGGAAACCATGCATTTCCGGACATAAGTTCATTAGACCTTTTGGTTCCGTATCCCTTCATCGATCAATCCCTAGAGTTTGTACACGGTGGAAAAAATCATCCTGCATAATTACGAAAAACGTGGGTTTGGGAGTCCATTATTATAATTAACATGATCAGTAATTAGCATGCTATCTGGTTATACTTCGTCCTTTGGTTTGTGCACCTCTTTATCATTTTATCCACAATTTCGTCAAACTTCCAACAAATAAAACTGTTTATTTTACCTCACTGCTTCCTTCTGTCGTATAATTTATACATTCTTATAATTTCATAGTATTTAGTTCCATTGCCTTACCAAACCGTTCGTCATCTTTGCTTTAGCTAACCATTTCTCTTACATGCCTTAGCGAATCGTATTTATCTGATTTTACCCTACCTAACCATTTCATCTCTAATTGATCTTTGTTACCATTTTTTGCTCATGTATATGTTGTACTACTTCCTTTTTGACCTTTTTCTCTTTGCGTCCTCCGTATACATCTTTTATCACTTATGAGAGCTCATTACAGCAGTAACTTAACATAATTGTTATACTAAGGGTGCCACTTCCTACAGTAACAACTTATCCAGAGAATATGCATTATGTAGAAGCGCAATAAGTGACATAACTGTAAGAGGGAAATTCAACCTAAAAAATTCTTAAGTTAAACAAAGCATATTATTATGTTACATCATATGTAAATACAAGAAGATAGGTAGTCTGAAATATCACACATGTTAGTAGAAAAACATGCATTCAAGAATCTTATCCTACGCCATGGTAAAAAGAAAAAGGCTGAAAAGAAAAAAAACGGCATTGGTATCCCACATTCTTCCACAGTCTTATTTCTTTTATTGCTTTTTCCCTATTCTAATTATATTGTCTATCCACGTCACACCTCGCGAGCCATTAATTTCAACCTCACTTCCAAAATTTCCTAAATACCTAGACCGGTGGACAATATTGTTATGACATCGTTTGGTACATGTGTAAAGTTTGTTAGACAAAGAAAAGGCAGATTAGTTCAGCAGAGTTCGGTAGAAGTTTAATTTTGGGTGCATGAAGCTACACTCAAATTAGAAAAAAATAGACACTACCACAAAGACAAGTAACAAAAACTTCAGTTTTGTACCGTATGCTAAAAGAGTGTGTTACAGTACAGAGTAGCAATCAATGCTGAGTCAGATCTTCGTAAAATATTTCTCGTGTATAAATGGAGACAAAAACGTATATATCTGGAATACTGTAAAATTTGCATAACAGGTTGTGTTGTTCCGAGGAAAAAAATTCCACTTTATTTATAGTGAAAGGCTGAATAAATTTCACTTGTGTTCTTACAAAACCCATTTCATTTCTCGTTTCACCAGATATCGATAACCCTTAAAAATTACATAATTTCATCTAGAACGTCTTTAGTTAGTGGAATAATAAGGCAGATAATGAAGTTTTGTATTAGAACCACATGACAAAACATTCTCCTCTTTGCGTGTCATCATTTGCCAAAATCTCATTTCGGCATCTCAAACCATTTATGAAATATGAGGAATGTTCTGGATATTTCACTCTGGCTTTATCGCTCCCACTCACCATCGCAAATGAATGTGCTACATCAGATCATTTTCCCCAGACTGGTGACAAATATGAAGACACATTCAACATGTTAGCTACATTTCATACGCAGCAGTAAATTATGTAATATGCACCAAACGGAAAATCAGAGCGATCCTTGTTTATCATTGTAAACTTTTTCCAATTTCGCCCAGTGTCCTACTTCCATGCAAATATCATAATAACTATGACCATTAGAGAAATTATGGGCACATCATTATGAAGCTTACGCATAAAGCAGTAAGTAACGCAAAAATGAAACTGTTTTACAGAATAGTTTCTGTAAAATCGTCTGAGAAAGATTGCAGGGCATACGCCTCGATTCTATGATCGGCCGAAAGGGGCCGTTCCGAAAAAACGAATGGACTCGCCCATCTCTTTGGTTGAAAACTGGTCACTGCGCTTTGGACACCGTATCCCGCACGCGCTCTACTCTTTTATATTCATTAATTACGTGTAATATTTACCAGTTAACGTAAAGCTGTTTCAGAAGGAACAGTAAATACTTTAGGAGATGGTAGTACATACTAATTCAAATTAAATATTCCAAAAAATTGCGTCCGACTTCCATTGGCTAAAGAGGTACAGCCGCTTACAGAGATAAGCTTTCATTTCACATGCCATTACCACAGTAGTTATGATTATATTTATCGTTTGCCATTTTTGTTTTGAATACTTAATGAGATAGGTGCCATTTTTCTTATTTCAAAAACCGTGAGTACTTTTTTTATCGACAGTAGCTGTTCATCACTAATTCATTGTGTTTATCCCTGTATTTTTGGAGGGGAGATTGAGGGGGACATGGGAGGGGTCGATCCGAAAAATGTTAAAAACTCGGCGTCTGGTGGAAAGGATTTATCACTGGCGAATCCTTCCATTCCCGCTGCACCAACAATAAGCTACTCAATAAAGCAGTTGTTTCTCGAACCTACTGAAAGAGTTACATCAATAAATATTTAAATTAAGCCTTCAGCCAAAGATAAATTACTAAATATCTTGTGTCCAAACAACAGAGGCAATACCTTGTACTTCTGTAAACAGAGATATGTGGGAAAAAAAAATTAATTACTTGTGAACTAGACACAAATAAGGGAAGTAGCACTACAGTACCAAAAACCATGACAAGCTGTAGACTGTATTGTGCATTTAAAGCTACCAACATGCACAACTGATAGCTTCATGTGAGAAAGAAAATCAACAAAAAAGTCCCCTTAAGATAGCACAAAAAGTGCAGAAACCCCTCTGGGTGAAAACAAAACTGTAAAACGGTGTGTTGAACAACTGAACAAAGCGGAATTCCTCTCCAGGTTTTCTTATCAAGGACTGAAGAAAGGCCGGCCGGTGTGGCCGAGCGGTTCTAGGCGCTGCAGTCTGGAACCGCGCGATCGCTGCGGTCGCATGTTCGAATCCTGCTTCGGGCATGGATGTGTGTGATATCCTTAGGTTAGTTAGGTTTAAATAGTTCTAAGCTATAGGGGACTGATGACCTCGAAAGCTAAGTCCCATAGTGCTCAGAGCCATTTGAACGGAAGAAAGATGAACAGGCCCATTCACAACTGGAGGCTGAATTTTCATCATATCCACTAAACGTAGATTACCAAATGATACATGCCAGCTGGATAATGCAAGACCCACCCTCTGAGTTCACATCAATAACGCCTTGATGAATGTACAGATCGTTGGCTTACATGCTCAGTCTCTTGATTTGTCACTCAAAGAGCATACCTAGGATGCAGTAGCAAGACGTATGATTTTATAGTAGCCTCCATTCATTAATCGACAAAGCATGTGTTTCATGGATTGCAGGAAATTCCCCAACGTAACATTTGAATGCAGTTTCATTCTATGCCACAATTAACACAAGACTGTATTTATACCTGTATATGATAGCACCTCATTCTGGTACTGATACAGATACCAGTTCTGAATGGTACGAAAGTTTAATCAAATAAATCCGTTATATGATGAACATATCCACAAGTTTTGGTTTGTATATAATACTATTTGCATTTCTATCACTGTATTTGATGCATTATTTTCTTTCTGTGGATCATTATTGTGGCTGCCGCTATCACACTGAACGTGCAGTGGGATCAAAACTGTAATACACTGTCTCAGTAAAAACTGTAGGAAGTTTACATAACTATCTTTACATCACTTTTATTCCTGTTCTTAACTGTGTACCAACTGAGAGTCTGTTTCAGGGTGGCCGGCAGTTTAAAGAGCCGGTCTACAGGAGGTCATAGCATGGACATTATATACCATAAGCATGTCTGTAATTTACATTTTTTCCCCAATGACGAGTTGCCACAGAATATGAGGAGCTTTCCTTCACTGTAGGTCACCAGGGAACGGACTTATTGCACCTTTGGGGTATGCAAACAGCTCAGCCGAGACCTCACACAGGAATTTGTCGACCCTTAGCCAGGATTTTCGAACCCTAGAACTCTGTAATACACGAAGTAAACTCTTTTAGATCAACAGATCTTGCTATTTGAATGAATTGCCTATTGACAACATTTTAACCGCAAATGTATAGGCGAACATCACAATGACGAAGGTAATTCAAGACTTTAAAGTAATTATATGTTGTATGAACGGTGCTAATTTCTACTTGTATTACGACAAAGGTTGGTGAATAGTGTCCGTTGTTGTCCTGTGTTTTGAAGTTGCAATTTTGGGTAAATATTTAAATGCCTTTGTAATTTTTGTAATAATCTCGTTGTATTTCGTGGAGTGTCTGGATCACGAATTTGGTAACTGAGAGGAAGCGGTTGCTTTGCATCAGTTTTTGGTTATGTCAGTCTTAAAGCGTCCTAAGGCACGTGGTTTATACAAGATGAGTACAGTGGATAGGGCTGAAGCAAGTCTCTCTGGAAGTGTCAATCATGAACTTGATATGGAAATCGTGGAAGACAGTTCTCCGAGAACTGAGGTTAGAGAAAGTAGTGAGCGTAATTTGGAACGGATGGTAGCATCTGGCAGTGAATTAAATAACATGCTGATTGACACAGAACAATCTGAATCTGAATTTCTATACGAGTAGAATGACGCTACTTCAGAGGCAACAGAAAACTCTATTGCTGTATTGGAACAAATTGTAGAAATCGTTGTGGTAGCCACATATCAATTGACCATAATCCATGACCAATTTTCGCTTTGCATTGATTATGAAATCCAACAATCAGAACTGCAGCACGTATGCGCGTAGTTAATACACAAACTATTAGAATCCCTTTCACAATCTTGAACATGGTTCTTTCCAGCAACTGTGAGTAAGTCTGCAATTAATAAAGTATGCAGCTAGCATGTTGCCAGCATTTACTTATTTTTTAATTTGATCATCGTTTCGAAGCTGGTAAGAATATCTTCTTCAGAAGAATTACTTAAATATTTTTTCGTAATGACAAATAATATTTGGCTCTCAGTTGTGAAAATAAAGTGATTCTAATTTCTAATTTGAAAATAAAAACTGTTACTTACTTGTATATCATTACGTAGAACAGATTACATCCATCATGAGCTGAGGCGGTGAAGCCATTACGGAAAGAGTGAATAAATATTCAATTACAATGTGATATTAAACTGGGTGTGGCTATCGTGGCTTTCGATATATTTTCAATTATGAATTCTAATGAGTTTATAATCACAACTAGGCGCCTGATACACGTCATTGTAAAATTTTTTTTTCATTTTTTTAAATTCTGCAGACACTTGGCTGGAGATTACTTTACGTTGAATTTGGCTGCTTTTTCTGAAATAAAGTATAGCCTTTTATTTACGTTCTGCTATGGCCCCCATACACACAGAACATAATCATAATTTTTGAAAATTTTACCAATTGTAGTAGAACAAACATGAATCTAACGTCAGATGTCCGTCACAATTTGGGGCTAGCCCATCCCCACTTGTGCCATAGATAACCACATCCGCCTTTTCCTGTTCGAATCCGGGTCGTGATCCTCCATTGACTTTATGGAGGATCTACTCTTTGTATCAGTATGGAAGCATTTTGCCTTGTTCTGCTCGAATTCGAATTCTTCCATTGCTGTCTTGGGAGATCGATTGTTTGTGTCAGCAAGGAAACATACTAGACATTTGTTGACTATAGATGACTGCTCCAGCCGACCGGGGTGGGCGAGCGGTTCTAGGCGCTACAGTCTGGAACCGCGTGACCGCTACGGTCGCAGGTTCGAATCCTGCCTTGGGCATGGATGTGTGTGAAGTCCTTAGGATAGTTAGGTTTAAGTAGTTCTAAGTTCTAGGGGACTGATGACCTTAGAAGTTGAGTCCCATAGTGCTCATAGCCATTATTTTGATGACTGTTCTCACTGGATATTCCACGATTCGTTGACATTGAAAAAAGGAGCCATAAACTTTATTTGCTGTGTTCCTCTACAGCTCGCTTGATTTCAAGCTTGGCGTTCTGCATTTGTAATATCACGATGAATGGACGTCTGAAGATTCTTGAAAATATTGTACCAGACCTCAAGAGCTTCTTATCCCTTGAGAGCTGGAGGTTGGATATTCCTGAGAACAGAAAGCAAAAGGGTATTTGTATTCCGAGTACATCACGTAATTATTATCATTTCCTGACTGAGCTATGTCTTCTCAGTGTGAGCACTATTGATCATGGTCGAACAGCAGTATTCAGCAGCAATGATAGGGCTGAGGCTGTGATTCTTAATACGTGATCATTAGCTTATCTTTAGGTACCAATGAAGTGGAAGTTAATATGAGAGGTGATGCTTGGAAGTTAAAGTAAGTCCTAGGTATTATGGTGAATTCCAGTAAGGCAAGATATGATCTCTGAATCTGATTTCTGATCTGTTTGATAAGTTAATAGCTGGTATCATTTTTCTCTGCGGATTTAGGCGGATGCACCAATTCTTGCAGAATACATCCAAGGTTTCCATACAAGTGGATAAAGTAGTTTCATCATCTTTTTCACTTTCAAAATAAGTCCTCCTCGCCAAACAGTTGATTGATGTAAAAAGGGAATCACACTTATTGACTTCTCGTATGGTCTTCCAACGTACTGTGTAGGTCGGTGACGTGTTAGTGTCTCGAGACTGTAAAGCATTATCACAGCGCAATCACGTCGTGAAAGATTTCCTCCAGGAAACAGTAATCACCTGCATGAGACAACTTGCGGTGTGTGTTGGCATGGCTCCTACTGAACATGACTGGGACTAGATGAAACTTTCTGTGCGTCGTTGGAGACATTGTCCTCACATACTAGGTGACATCATGACAGACACTCCCGAGGAATGGGAAAAGATTGATAGGAAACGTCTCATCCACCAGGGCTACAGTCTGGGACGATCCAAGCAAGTAAGAATACTTGCTTAGGGTCTTATTTCACAGATGTGCGTAGATTGCCTTTAGATTCGTTGATATCATTTTTAATGCAAATGAACACACTAAACAATTTCTGAGTATGAAACTGCCTGGCAGATTAAAACCGTGTGCCGGACCGAGACTCGAACTCGGGACGTTGGTCTTTCGCGGGCAAGTGCTCTACCATCTGAGCTACCCAATCACGACTCACGCCCCGTCCTCACAGCTTTACTTCTGCCAGTACATCGTCTCCTACCTTCCAAACTTTACAGAAGCTCTCCTGCGAACCTTGCAGAACTAGCACTCCTGAAAGAAAGGATATGCGGAGACATGGCTTAGCCACAGCCTGGGGGATGTTTCCAGAACGAGATTTTCACTCTGCAGCGGAGTGTGCGCTGATATGAAACTTCCTGGCAGATTAAAACTGTAGCAGGAGCGCTTCTGTAAAGTTTGGAAGGTAGAAGACGATGTACTGGCAGAAGTAAAGCTGTGAGGACGGGGCGTGAGTCGTGCTTGGGTAGCTCAGTTGGTAGAGCACTTGCCCGCGAAAGGCAAAAGTCCCGAGTTCGAGTCTCGGTCCGGCACACAGTTTTAAACTAGCAGGAAGTTTCATATCAACCCACACTCCGCTGCAGAGTGAAGATCTCATTCTGGATATTTCTGAGTAGGTTAGGTACAGGGTGACAATTTATAGATGACCACATTTAAATTTATTCTAATTTTATTTGTGTTAAACTTTCAGCAACGAAGTTGAAGTAGTAAGTATTGTAGCAAAAGGAAAAAAGCAAAAACTCCCTAATTTTGGAAAATTACTAACTTAAGATATCCTCCATTGAATCGTATGCATTCCTGAATATGAACTAATACTTCATCTTTAACTGTTGCAAGTATTACATTGTATTAAATAAAAGGTGTTCTTGATTCTCATATCAGTAATGTCCAATCCATAATCTCACATTCTGTGTGTTCACATTTGCTTTGTGAGTAAAAAAAGCCGTAAGGCATTGTTGACTGAAGATGCGGAAGGACAAATCCACTCACTTAATTCGAAAGGTTTTCCTGTCCTTCGTGCACATTGGCACCCTTCATACACGAAGTATGAGAGCTGAGTGTTGAAGTGTATCTCATAATTGCAGGTGACTGTAATGCGTGTGTGTGGAATTGTATCGTGTTTGTTTTGGATGACGACGAGAGAAGAGAGTGGGTGAAACCCGGTGCTAGTACATAGCCCACTCCGCTGAGCTAAACGCACCATCCGACAGACGGATTACCATCAACATTGTCAGTTGCCCTCACTTCGTGAGACACTGCGAAAAGGTTTGAAAGTTAATCCATATTGTCGAAGTGTCTTTGATTGGGTTGGGTTGGGTTGTTTGGGGGAAGAGGCCAAACAGCGAGGTCATCGGTCTCATCGGATTAGAGAAGGAAGTCGGCCGTGCTCTTTCAAAGGAACCATTCCGGCATTTGCCTAGAACGATTTAGGGAAATCACGGAAAACCTGAATCAGGATGTCCGGACGCGGGATTGAACCGTCATCCTCCCGAATGCGAGTCCAGTGTGCTAACCACTGCGCCACCTCGTTCAGTGAAGTGCCGTTGATCACCACCTTTTCGCCGTCACCCAAATTTCTCTCAACAGCACGTGGTGTACTGTGATGGTTACCCAGCTCCTAATCCTAACCACGCCCGAAGTTGCGGTGATCTGACGAGAAATGTTTCATTCAACGAGGCACGTTTTCTGAAACTGTACAGAGTTTTGTTGGTTTAGAAAGCGAAAATCTCTCAAGTGTGCATGTATAAATCACTCAAACGAGCTTCAAAATCAACAGAAATCTGTCGTCCTATTATCTATATATCTCAAAATAGAAGAAAACAGAATTTATTTATTTGCCTACTGCCTGACAACACAGAAAACAGTTAAATATTGATCGCGGTACGTATAAAACCATATTAAATGTAGCTTGAGACTAAAGGAAAAGAAAATCATTTTAACGATAAACATACCGAACTTCTTCCTTTTTCTCATTCACACAATGATTTATAATTATTAACTACATGTTCCACATCGTCATCATAGAGAGATGTCGCAATTACAATTCATGGAAAACTCAGATCACCGAGTTACTCAAGTTGCTGTAAGATTACGGGGACATCCATACATATTATGAAAATGGGTCTTTGTATATGTGTATAAATTTGTGTATGTTCCACATCTCCGCATAAACCGTTGGAAAGATTACAACTAAACATACATATCCTTGCGGTGAGGCAATAATTGCAGTGGAGGTACGAAGCACCTACCTAACGTAGTTCATAATTTAGGACGCCATGAATAGTGAGATGCATGAAAAACTGACTCATCGTACACGACTTTCAAACGTACTAAATATGTGCTACTAATCCTATTCGCAACAAATTTCGCAGACAGTATCCACATATGCCACCAATTGCACCGACGACATTACACCATGGTACCACATACAGTTCATCAGAAATTACGTCATAAGCTATGAGATGCGTCTGCATCATCCATGACGTCTAAATTTAATATTTGTTTGCTACTAACTCTATTCGTAACGTGTTTCGGAGACGGTATCAGTTTATGTCGCCGAACTTAGCTGCACAAATATGTTATTGTACGACACATAGTTCAAGAGATACGACGTCATAAACAATGAGATACGCGAAAAGATTCCGCATCATGCAAGATGTTTCAATTTATTACGTCTTTACTATTAACACTATTCACAACAAGTTTCGCAGACAGTATCCACAGTAAATGCCTCATATAGGGGATGGAGAATGTGTACAGGGAGAGGGCGAGGTGAAAATCGACAGAGAAACGAAAGATTGTTAGTTGGACGAAGAGAGGGGAGGAGGAGATTGGCAGAAAGAGGGTGGATGAGGAGATGGACAGAAAGGAAAGGAGAAAATGGTCTAAAAGGTTTCGAATACAGACCTGGGCAATGCCGGTCACTCAGCTAGTAGTAAATAACGGTCGGACTGACTCAGTCCGCTAAAACGTCAGGAGGTTCAGCCATCGATCGTGTTCTTCGTCTTTACACATCTTGTTTTCGGATGGATATCCACTTCTTCCAAAAATATACTCACGCCGGGATTCAAAGCAAGATTACCTTATAGCTAGCAATCACTTTACCTTTGTGCAGCTTTCACAACATTATACGACGTGAGCCGCGTGAACCAATGAAGCACTTATTACACCTGTAAAGTCTCAGACAGCACAAAAGAAAAGAGTTACACTATTATTTTTCTAATTATAGATTGCTAACTTAAGTGCTTGCTTATATTTGTCATATGAGACGGAAAATTTCGTTATTTACATATAGCAATTTTTTCGCCATTAAACACCGTCTCCCTATTTCATTACCTAGTTACAACTACCGACATAACACAGGTTACAACTCAATCACGGAAGAACAACAGTTATTAGGAATGCGCTAAGGAAATTTAAGGTGGCATTCTCACTAACTTTTCGCTAAAGTAGACCTTGTCAAATGACAGCGTCCAGTTTTGTGGAACTTTTTAAAATGGAATTTTTTCTTTCTAAGAAGCAGTTTGCTTTTGGGCAGCAGAAACTAAGGAATGAAGTTACTATAGCAGCTTTGGATGAATGAAAATTGCAAAACGCCCAAATCAAGAAAAAAATTGACAACGGTGGCTTTTTTAACGTTTAAGTAACTGAGCTTACAGGAATGGAATGAATGGACATCAAACCAATTAAGTGCAACATTACAGGATATTAGATGAATGGTGGGAAGTCGCTCGTATGAGCCAACATTGGAGATTTCTTGCAGTAGTCAAGAGTTCTGAATCCGAATTCGGACCTGATAGAAACTTTCATTTGTCTCTGTATGCTCACTCCAGAGCAGGTTCAATATTTCTAAGCTAATTCCGTAGTCATCGTTGTACGTGGTCTCAGAATTTTGTCATCTGTATTTATACCATTTGGTGCGGATCACTAAATTTAGTTCCGTTTACGTTTTATCCCCGCTTCAGTTGTATGCAACCGTTACTAGCATCTTTAAGAAAACTTTGGTAAATAACTGTGTCGCCACTGGCAATGATGTTGCCTTGTAACCATTCTCCGCCCCTATAATAAAATCGTCGAAAGCTCTTACATAGATACATTATTAGAAAATTAAAATCACTTGAACCTCAGGGAGCTAAATTTAAACATAAATTTAAAAAAAAAATAAAAAATAAGAAAATTGTCACAATAAGTCAAACAATTTCATTTGCAGAAAGAGCGCGAGTAATTCTCATTCCGACTAAAGAGGTAGCTTCTGGTATATAATTAGTTTTTTTATATGTTTGGGACAACTCATTGCAATTTATACAGTTTACTAGGTTTACAAATGAAATGTATTTCTTCGAATATACGAATACTTGCTGGGTATTTATATAACGAGGTTTCTAACATAATCTAAACCTACGGTAAAAGTTAATAAATGTCACTCAATTAGACAGAGATTCAGTCTGTTGAGTACAAGGAGCTAACAAGCAAAAACGATGTCCATTTGGTTTTAAAGCAGCATTATTATGTGTCAATGCCACGAATATGCAACAGATATGATCAAATACTTACATGATTGCGTAGTTTGTTCCTCTGTGTACAGCAGTAAGTTTAGGACGGAGAAGGTATTTTTGTTGTTAGAGTTATATATGCAGACGGTACTATTATTCAGAAAGTGTGACTCGTAAGTCACAAGAAACAGTTCGATAGTGGTCCCAAAACATTATCCTAGAGCCTTTTATTGTGCGACGTATACTTAATGTATATGTGCGGAATCGACCCAGAAAATTAGCCCTCACGAAATTAATGAATATAATAATGTAGCGTGAGCAAAGTTTCGGCCCCTTCCGTCACCAAAATCAGTATTTACAACTAGAGGAAATGTGTTACCAAAATCAGTATTTACAAGTAGAGGAGATGTGTCACCAAAATCAGTATATACAACTAGAGGAGATGTTTCTAATTAGGGGAGTTGCAGAAAGTCTATAACATTATTTACACTTCAGTTTCTATTCTAAATGCATTCCGTGCTATTTTAATAATTCATATTTCATTATCGCCGAATTGAATTGTTAAAGATGATATATCTTGACTTGTCTAGAATAAAGGGAACTGTATTTCTTACAAGTTACATTGTAAATTGTTTACTGAGAGTCAGTCAAATAACTCTCACGGTATTTCGTTGTTCTCCTGTTCCTAAATATATTTTCAGCTTCATTATCGTGGTAGCATTATCACTAATGAGAATATTTTTGCTTTGTCACTCTTAAGATGGAATGCGTCATTAATATACTTTGTGGGACATTGGTGGTAATTGTATCCAGTCAAATGGAGACTCATTATGAAAATAACATTATTTGTCTAACATCAATCTTCGGTTTGTGTCTGTTAAATATGAACCATGTATTCAATGTGTCTGTAAAGCCATAAACTTTTAAGATTTTCCAGAAAAATGTTGCAATCTGCAAATCATAAAAATTCCCAGTGTATTAAAACGTTGCTAATATTTTAATTCAAAGACGGTGAGTTGTTAAATAAAGGTTCAGTGGAGAGGCACTATCAGATTTGAAATTTTTATAAATTAACGGAAGTGACAAATCCCTCGTGAGCACTGTTACGGCACAACGTGCAGCTTTGCTTAAACTTGTGTACTTAAGTTATGTTAACAACTTCTACAGTTACGTACTAAGAGCAACAAACGAGTATTGGACACCGAACGCAGACGACGCTCTGAGGCCGCTATCAGTGGTCCGTGTGTTATGGTAGGTGACGAACTGCACTACCTCGGACTCGCCTACAGGCACCTACTTGTTATTGCACAAGACACGTCTGCAGGCCAGTTAATTTCAGTTTACGGAACCCTGTGAGATAACATCCACGGCGGCAGTATTTTAAGAAGGTCTAGCCCGGAGTCCACCTCAGTCCTCATCCGGTTCTGACTGCTCCGGTATTACGTCTCGTCGATCTAGGTGAGCAAAGGGGGAGTGCAATATTTCGCTTCAGCAGGGGAGAGAGTTTGTCCACTTTTCAGACTTTATCCTCTAGTCAGCCTTGTAATAGGCGTTTAATACATTCTCTTTTTCATTTTCAAATTATAGCGTCTGCTTTTTATGTGCTGCAGTCTTTTTCTGAATTTTCAACCACAACTCCGCAAAATTAAAGTCTTACTAAAAGTGAAGGCGTGTGCCTAGGTACAACATGTCCATGTACCTAGGAACAAATATTCGACTGTAGTTTGAAAAGCGTTGCAGTCAAGAAAATCTTGTCAATACTGTACTTAAAAGTGTACCTGTTACGTTACTATAATACTACACACGGATAATCAGTAAGTGAAACCACATTAACCAGAAGTATTATTGAAAACCAAGTACAAATTAAATAAATTTTGAAATAGAACCTATTGAGAACAAAGACAAAATTACATTTTGAAGACAGGTAAAATCGTTGAGACATAAAGAAATTCAGTTCATTTGCTAGTAACATATGTTGCATGCAAAATGACATTTTTTCCTGTTTCATGGTACAAGATGGAACTAAAAATGCAAATGTCGTGTGGCCAGGACCTCCTGTCGGGTAGACCTCTCGCGGAGTGCAAGTCTTTCGAGTTGACGCCACTTCCACGACCTGCGCGTTGATGGGGATGAAAGGTTGATGTTTAGGACAACACAACACCCAGTCCCTGAACACAGAAAATCTCCGACCCAGCCGGGAATCGAAGCCGGGGCCTTAGGATTGACATTCTGTCGCGCTGGCCACTCACCTACCGATGGCGGACAAGATGGCACTCAACTGTTTTAACTATCCACTTGTTATGTGGTTAGTTGTAAAACATGTAGCATTTTGTGATGTTTGAAATTTTCCCGGCGTACTGATTGTTCCATAAGAACACTGGAGAACAGCCGTAAGTCATTAACATCTTGCGCAATGCAGCCCCCTTTGGCTTTAAATAGCAGAGCTCAGCGCGTATTCGCCAGTGCTTCTACAGCTGTACTCACCTGAAGATGGCCAAAAGACTTTGTGCCGAAATATCGTGGCAAGTTGTTACTGACTTACGGCAGTTCTCCCGTGTTTTTGTGAAACATGTAGCATTTTACTCACCACAGTATTCTCTATCCGAAAAACTGACTATATATTCCAAATAGCCTTAATATATTATACGGCATTTAAATGTTTGCAAAGCGAAATTTGTGGCAGATGCAGCGCATCACGTCTAACAACAACAAAACCTGTCGAAAAGGCATAAACTGCTTCTGGCGGTCTCTAGTGCGCATTCCTTCATGCGATTCTAAAATCAGTCACTAGACTGACGTACCGAACAAAACCCGTTGTGTTTTCTTGTCCAGTTTATTCCCAAACAGTTTTAGGTGTTACTAAAGTTGCCACCTAGAACAATGCTAATATAACATATTATTTTATTTGGCCTGTCACAATCGTTCGGGGTCACTGATCATCTGGTCAAGACGTCTCCTTTTCTTTCAGAGTATCTATTCACTCTTTAGCTCATTCTGGTCCTCTTTGCTTCATTATCTTTAATTTTTTATCCTGCAATCTGTCCACTTCTGATCTTACACCGTTTTACTTTTACTCCCTTTTATTCCCTTATTAATATATAATTCGTATGTTCCATTCGTCTAACAAGTTTCGTTTCGTGTATTTTTCGTCAACACACTGTAGCCTTTTCTCATGATGTACATTGGAACCTCCTTTTTTCGCATATTCCTGCAAACCGTTTATTTACCCTCATAGAACTCCTGCTTCGATCTATATATCAAAACTTTTTGTGTCCTTTTTCTTCCCAAATTTTTCGTACGACCTTCTTCAACAGGATACGGTTTCTCTTGTCATTGGTGGCCACATTGTTGTTGTGGTCTTCAGTCAAAAGGCTCTTTACGCTACTCAATCCTAAGCACGCCTCATCTTCTCTGCGTGACTACTACTACCTACTATTGTGTCCCCCTTAAGTTGTATACTGTCATCAACCTGAGGTATCGATCCAAAATTTTTTCTTCGATGTCTTCCCTCTCCATTATCAAACTTACTACTTCTTGGGCGCCTCTAGAAGTGCCCTAACGAGCAATCCCTTCTTTCCCTACTAATTTGTTATTCGATTTCCATATCTCATCTTCAACATTCTTCTTTAGCACCATACTTTATAAGCTCCTATTTTCTTCTTGCCTCAACTGCCTATCGTCCACGTTTCACTTCCGTACAAAGCTACATTCCAGGAAAATATCTTCAGAAAAAAGGATTTTGTAACATTTAAATTTATATTTGATGCCGCCAATTCCTCTTTTAGAGAAAAATTTTCTTATTATTGGTAGTCTTAACTTTATGTCCTCTCTAATTCAGCTATCATCTACTTGTTTGCCTCTCAAATGTCGTAACTTATCTGTTACTTTTAGTGTCTCATTTCTTACTGTAATTTACGAAGTGCAGCCAGATATAAAGCGACTACAGTCCATTACTTTTATTTTACGTTTGTTGATGCTCACCTTAAATTCTTTCTTCAAGACAGTATCCATTCCATTCAGCTGCCCTTCCAGTTCATTTGCCATCTCTGACCAAATTAAATAATCATCGGAAAGCCTGAATTTCCTGTCCCTGAACTTCAACTCCCTTCCCATATTCCTATTCTCTTTTTTTTTCTACTTGCTCAGTGTACACGTTGAATAATATTTGAGATAGGTTGCAACCCTGTCTCACTCCCTTCTCGACCACTGCATCCACTTCAATTCTTGATTCTTACAGCTAGTCTGTAGTAAATAACCTACCACTCTCTATAATGTATCCCTGTTACTTTCAAAATTTCTGTGAATGTATTGCAGTCGCCACTATTCAAAGATTTTTCTGAATCTTGAAAAGCTATAAATGTATGTTTGTCTTTCTTCATCCTATTTTATATAATTCATAGCGTCAGTATTGCCGGCCGACCGATGATGCCGTGTGGTTCTAGGCGCTTCAGTCGGTAACCGCGCGACCGCTACGGTCGCAGGTTCGAATCCTGCCTCGGTCATAGATGTGTGTAATGTCCTTAGGTTTAAGTAGTTCTAAGTTCTATGGGACTAATGATCTCATATGTTAAGTCCCATAGTACTCAGAGCCATTCAGTAGTGCCATGGATGTTCCTACGTTTTTCCGGATCTCATACTGGTCTTCCCAGATGTCACTTTCAAACAGTTTTTTCTCCATTCTTTTGCAAGCAAGACTTATTTCGTTAGTATTCACACTTGTCATCAGTTGCTCTTCTTTTTCCTTTTTCAACTAGAATTATTATACTCTTCTTCAAGTCGGAGGGTATTTGGCCTGTCAGGTATATCTCTGTCACCAGGATATACGATTTGTCTGATCAAGGCTGACTCTCCCCATGGATATCAGTATTTCTGATGGAATGTCGCCTATTCCCGGAGCCTCGTTTTCACCTAGATAAAGTGAATAGATAAATAAGGAAATGAATGTGTGAGAAAAGTGGACAAGGAAAGTGGGCTATCGAAGACTCTTACTAGAGGGAACAGGTTAGTGAGAGCGTGCAGAGATAGCTACCATTGCGTTGGAAGACGCAGTTGAGGGGGAAAATGGTAGTAGCAGACAAAGACCAGCAAACGCAAAAAGAGAGTATAGAATGTTCGGTACAGCAGTTACATGGAGATGAAATGGTAAGCGCCGAATGGGAAAGGACGGAGGGTTACATCGAAACATTCTAAATACTGAAGGCGCATCAAAAAGTAAATAGAAGAAGCAAAGTAACAAGGATACACAATAGCATCAGTGCTCCATAACGGTAGCAACCGTCTCACAAGTGGCCCTGTTAGAAACGCTGATAAAATTTTCAAACAGTGTTGGGTCAACGTCTGAATGAATGCTTGTGCACCGTCCTGTTCCAGGAACGGCAGACACCATGTACTCCGGAAAGCTGGTTATCCTGCTCGCCGTGCTGGCGGCCTGCTGCTCGCTCAGCTCGGCCAACCCCCACTTGGAGAAGGTGGACAAGTACATGCACTGCAAGACGTGCGACAAGTACGCCCTCATCATGGACGGCTGGGTCTTCTCCATGTACAACCTGCTCGTCGGCGTGGGCGTGAAGGTGCCTCAGGCGCTCAGCTACTCGCTGCATCTCGCCTTCTTCCTGGTCGCTGTGGTAAGACGCAAACATTTTCTTTAACGACGATGACGGTGAGATTGTCGGGCGCACGATGGGTCGAAATTCTTAGGCCAGGACCAAACTAAATATGCCTCTACATCTACATACATACGCCGTACGCTGCTTGGCAGAGGAGACTCTGTACAATTACCATTCATTTCTTTTCCCGTTCTACTCCCAAAGAGCGCGAGAGAAAAACGACTGTCCATATGCCTGTCCCAACATTCTCGCAAAAAACAAAAGCCGACCATTTGCATCCCCTACTACAATTCTCGTATACTAATTCCAATTGATATTAATTTTCAATGACGTGCCTAGATACTCAGTCGAAGTGACTGCATCAAGCAACATTTACTATAGTTGGACTCGAAAATTATGGGTTTGTTTTTCGTAATAGTCTTATCTTCGTGGTCCTTACACGAAATGTACGTTTGCGGCAGTAGAATCTTTCTTCACAGCCTCAAATGCCGGTTCTCTAAATTTTCTCAATAGCGCTTCTAGGAAATAACGTTACCTTCCCTCCAGAGATACCCGTTTGAGTTCCCAAAGCATCTCCGTGATACATGCAAGTTATTCGAACCTACAGGCAACAGATCCAGCAACCCGCCCCTGAATTGCTTCGATATCTTGCTTTAATCAAGCCAGGTGCAGACCCCAAACAATCGAACAGAAATCAACAACGGGTCGTACTAGTGTCCTATATGCATTCTCCAATACAGGTTGTAACCTTCCCACAATATATAAAATTTAAATAAATATTATTTGGTTAATGATTCTAGTTTTTGTGTAACCTCACAACAAAACTGGTTCCCATTTATAATCTCCGTGCAGAAATGCATTCACATTTAGTGTACCGATAAAATTCTTTTCTCATTTATGGTAAGCACGAAACAGAAAAATTCTTAAACCTCATAATAAAAAAAAAATCAGTAACCTGGTAAAATTTGGACGACAGCAGAGCTGCGTCGTGGCCCTGTAAGATCATTCTGAATAAAAAGCAAAAATTCTTACCTCAATAAAAACGGCGAATATATCTGCTCTTACTTAAAATTTTTTCGGCACAGCTCCGTGCAATGCTGGCCTATACATTTGTGATTTCTGAAAGGAAGCAACTGATTTTTTTGAAATGAATGCTTTTTTTTAAAGTTACTTTATATTACAAAAATTATTTTTAGGATATTTTTTTAAACATTTCGATGACAGTTCAGATGCATTACTAGATATGCGCGAGGCTGCTTTTTACCTTATACAATAATACTCTACCTCCAGATTCCCGACCAGAGCAGACTGTAGACAACCACAGACTACCTCAGACTAGCGACAAGCAAAACTAACAGTTACACAGTTCGTACTGCAGTCAACACTGCTTTCTGGTCAGCGATTCTCATATCGTAGGCAGCGCATACCTCTTACAAGGTGAACCACACTTCCCTAATATATCCGCAATAAACAGAAATTAACCATTCCCCCTCCCTACTACAAGTCTTACACGCTCATTCCATTTCATATTGGTTTGCAACGACAAGCCTAGATTCTTATTCGACTGACTGTGAAAGCACCACACTACTGTTCTCGAACATCGCGGTGTTTTTCTGTACTCATCTGCATTGACATAATTTTTTCTGCATTTAGATCTAGTTACCATTCATCACACCACCTAGAAATATTTTCTAAGTCATCATGTAATCTGCTACAGGCACTCAACGACGACACCTCACCATACAACACAGCATCATCAGCAAACAGCCGCATACTGCTGCTTACTCTGTCCGACAGATCATTTATCTACACTCCTGGAAATTGAAATAAGAACACCGTGAATTCATTGTCCCAGGAAGGGGAAACTTTATTGACACATTCCTGGGGTCAGATACATCACATGATCACACTGTCAGAACCACAGGCACATAGACACAGGCAACAGAGCATGCACAATGTCGGCACTAGTACAGTGTATATCCACCTTTCGCAGCAATGCAGGCTGCTATTCTCCCATGGAGACGATCGTAGAGATGCTGGATGTAGTCCTGTGGAACGGCTTGCCATGCCATTTCCACCTGGCGCCTCAGTTGGACCAGCGTTCGTGCTGGACGTGCAGACCGCGTGAAACGACGCTTCATCCAGTCCCAAACATGCTCAATGGGGGACAGATCCGGAGATCTTGCTGGCCAGGGTAGTTGACTTACACCTTCTAGAGCACGTTGGGTGGCACGGGATACATGCGGACGTGCATTGTCCTGTTGGAACAGCAAGTTCCCTTGCCGGTCTAGGAATGGTAGAACGATGGGTTCGATGACGGTTTGGATGTACCGTGCACTATTCAGTGTCCCCTCGACGATCACCAGTTGTGTACGGCCAGTGTAGGAGATATCACTCCCCACACCATGATGCCGGGTGTTGGCCCTGTGTGCCTCGGTCGTATGCAGTCCTGATTGTGGCGCTCACCTGCACGGCGCCAAACACGCATACGACCATCATTGGCACCAAGGCAGAAGCGACTCTCATCGCTGAAGACGACACGTCTCCATTCGTCCCTCCATTCACGCCTGTCGCGACACCACTGGAGGCGGGCTGCACGATGTTGGGGCGTGAGCGGAAGACGGCCTAACGGTGTGCGGGACCGTAGCCCAGCTTCATGGAGACGGTTGCAAATGGTCCTCGCCGATACCCCAGGAGCAACAGTGTCCCTAATTTGCTGGGAAGTGGCGGTGCGGTCCCCTACGGCACTGCGTAGGATCCTACGGTCTTGGCGTGCATCCGTGCGTCGCTGTGGTCCGGTCCCAGGTCGAGGGGCACGTGCACCTTCCGCCGACCACTGGCGACAACATCGATGTACTGTGGAGACCTCACGCCCCACGTGTTGAGCAGTTCGGCGGTACGTCCACCCGGCCTCCCGCATGCCCACTATACGCCCTCGCTCAAAGTCCGTCAACTGCACATACGGTTCACGTCCACGCTGTCGCGGCATGCTACCAGTGTTAAAGACTGCGATGGAGCTCCGTATGCCACGGCAAACTGGCTGACACTGACGGCGGCGGTGCACAAATGCTGCGCAGCTAGCGCCATTCGACGGCCAACACCGCGGGTCCTGGTGTGTCCGCTGTGCCGTGCGTGTGATCATTGTTTGTACAGCCCTCTCGCAGTGTCCGGAGCAAGTATGGTGGGTCTGACACACCGGTGTCAATGTGTTCTTTTTTCCATTTCCAGGAGAGTATATACAAAATAACAACGGTCCTACCATATGTCCTAACAATACCTTTGTTTCTGTCGAACACCCTCTGTTGTGGACAACATTCCGGGTTTTGTTATTTAAGAAGTCTTCGAGCCAGTGACGAATCTGGGAACCTACTCCGTATGTTAGTGCCTTCGTTAAGAGTTACCGGTTAGAATGATTTACGGAAATGATGAAAATGGCTTAAAGTTAGAAGAAACATTTTATTTTTAATTTCAATAAGGCTTTTTAAAGGTAATTTTGCGTAAAATTACTCTGTCTCTGTCTCTGTCTCTCTCTCTCTCTCTCTCCCTCACCCACACACACACACACACACACACACACACACACACACACACAACGAGACTTCATTCTGTCTCACTTCTTAAAAGATCAACTGAAAATTCTGTTCCATTCAAAAAGCGATTGAAGGACTGCGGCAGCGGCAGATATGTATTGTTGGTTGACGATCCAACAAGTTTGCCACACACTGGAACCTCCAAAATAATATCTGAACATACAGTGTGGACAATGCACGAGTGTTTAAAAGCTGTGTAACTTTCGCTTCATCATTAACTACTTATATTAGACGCTGGCCTTTGGTCTGTACATAAAGTGGTCTCTAATAAATATTGGCTCATGTTGAGTCATATACCGCAGACATCACAGCCTAGAGGATTTTCTCGCCGGAGTAGGAAGCTATGGACATTGTGCTACGTGGAGGCGCGACAACGTTATGTCCACCAGTCGGCCGCGCGGGATTAGACGAGCGGTCTGAGGCACTGCAGTCCTGGACTGTGCGGCTGGTCCCGGCGGAGGTTCGAATCCTCCCTCGGACATGAGTGTGTGTTTGTCCTTAGGATAATTTAGGTTAACTAGCGTGTAAGCTTTGGGACTGATGACCTTAGCAGTTAAGTCCCATAAGATTTCACACACATTTGAACGTTTTTTTTTTTCCACTAGTCGGAATAAAAGGTACGAGATCACGCCACGGCCGGATAGGTAATCACAAAATTCATCGAACGCAGCTAATTATTCTTCGTGACTTACTTTCTTCAAAGAATGTCATTTTCGGTCTGAGTAGCGCCTTCGATTGCCTCTTGCACCGTAGAAAAATCTGTTCCAGTGGCGCTCTAAATTTCAGCGTCGTATAAGAAGAAAGAAATATTCAGATATACAGGATCGTTGACTGCAGGGTGTTTACAAATGCATCACAAGATAGGACTGGCTCTACAACTATTCTGGCATCTGCCTTAAACGATTTATCGAGGTTACAGAAAGATAAATCCGAATGTTCAGAGGACTCCAACAACGGACCTCCATAACTGTGACCACCCTTGTGCCACTCAACTCGATAATCAGTACGTCGTTAATAATATGGAGACAGTAACAGAAGCAATATTACACCCTGCCTAGGTCCACGTGGTGAGGCAGGGACGTTGTTAGCAATATACATGCGTAATCTGACCGATAACGTATATAGTCCTTGCAGTGTGTTGACAGACTACGCTTACCTATACAGCGAGGTTACATCGTAAGGAACGTCTTAAGAAAACGAGAGAGGCTTGCAGATGATGAGAACCTGGTGTAAAGAATGATATCTCACTCTGAACAGGCTTTTATGTAATGATCGCAGATGCACGGTAAAAAACGACGCCGTTTGAGTACGGTTGGTTGATCGGTTTGGGGGGAGGGAACCAAACAGCGAGCTCATAGGTTCCCATCGGACTAGGGAAGGACGAGGAAAAAGTGGGCTGTGCTCTTTCAGCGGAACCATCCCGGCATTTGCTTAAAGCGATTTATGGAAATGACGGGATACCTAAATCAGGATGGCAGGATGCCGGTTTGAACAGTAGTCCTCCGAAATGCGAGTCTAACGTGTAAGTCACTGCGCCACCTCTCTCGGTGTTTGAGTACGCTGTCGGTGATCAGTCACTGCTGAAACCTTCAGGAATCTAGGCGTATCTAACGAATGGGAAATGAGATACGAGACAGAAAATTGTTACACGAATCCAGGTGGCTGTAGTGGCTGTCAGGGTTGGCAGTCAATCCTGATCAGGACTGCGGTTATCGTTTCCGACATCGACGGCTGGAAAGGACCGCATCTGCTTCCCGGGGGTGAAGAGCGGTGGCGAAGGGTGCGGCGAAGTAGGACGGATTCTGACAATCAAACTGTAGTCAGGTTCTATCAGTACATTTGTCAGTAGAAGTGCAAGAGTCGTATGCTACAGTTTTTTGCAGTTGGCTGTCGTATCAGTTCGCAGGTCCAAAATCGCTCTAAGGATTCAGTTGCTCGAACTGTAGAAACTACAGAGGACACATTCCAACATCCGTCGTTCTCGGTCACTTCTTTCTATTTCCCAAATGGGGCTAGGCTGACACAAGCCAAATTGCCATTCTTCAGTAATTAAATTACAAAATTTACACTTTCAGTAAAAAATTCAAAAAACGATGATCTCTATGAAGAAATTGTTGTGATCCTTTGTATTTTATTCTGAGCGAGATGGTGGCATCTGACAACTTTGATAATGAATGTGGGTAGTATTGTGGAGACTATTACATGGAAGAAGATTGAGGATGTCTGTGTGAGAAAGAGCTGATAATTGGGATACAAGTATTACGACATGAGTGAAATAGCTGCTGAGAAAGGAGCTGAAGAGCTGCAACTATCTTTTGAAATAGGGTGGGCTGCGTAGTATGCAGTATGGTCTTAAGGAAGATTTAACGGTAGATTTTAGGGATGAGCTAGCGGCCTCTAAATGGGGAAGGACATGGAGAGTTTCTAGAAAAGCGGAAATTGTGATTGTTGATGGAACCGCTGTAGCTCGCCAGAGTTTCCTTGCACGGGAGACAATACACGATGTTGGGATTCAAGTTCATGGAAGGTGTAGGACAGGGGAAAGCGTTCTAGGTAGTTTTTATTTAGTCTGGAGGCACAGTCATCGTAAATTTTTTGAGTGATGCTGCAGCTATTTGTTGGTATAATTTTTATTTTATTGTTATAAGATCCATATTTCGGCATTAGGCTGTTTTCAACTACAAAAACGTATTTGTTTGTCAAAATCGATCAGACTGGTATGAAGGAAGGACCTGTCTTTTGTCATTTAAATAACTTTTAGTAGATCGGAATGGCCGAAATCTGGATCATACAACAAAGAAATAAAAATTACGACAGTCAAAAAGCGGCAGCATCATTAAAAAAAGTGTTTCAGGGGTTATAAGCTGGTCCAGGGTGAGAGGAGGTAGTAGAACAAGGCTTAGTCATTTTGTTACAGGATTTTGAGGGAGCGATAAAACTTGGGAAGAACGCAAGTCAGTGCTACAGTGTTACAGGTACAAGTAGTGATACGTGGTCGGGCCTTTTCGGCATCATAGGCGAGGTTGCGTTCGACTGATGCGGCCCAATTAGGTAGTGAAATATAATTTTTACAACTTGGAAGAAGTTGTGAAAATGCATGAACAAGAGCAAAACGTGCAACACAAAATACCGAATAACGCAACAACCTATAAATGTTACTTAGATGCTGTTGTGGCGTAACAAGGTAGCTACGCCACACTGAGAAGGAAGCCGAAAGGCACGCGTACACACACGCCGACTGGCGTCAAGTCTGGAACAGGATACGTATTGAATACTATAAAGAAAATACGTAGTTTTGGAATATACTTAACTTTTAATGCTTCCTTTGGTACATCTCTCTTGACTATACAAATGAGACTCGTAAGATACATGCACTGATACAATTGGCGCCTTGCTAAGTCGTAGCCATTAACTTAGCTGAAGGCTATTCTAACTGTCTCTCGGCAAATGAGAGCAAAGGCTTCGTCAGTATAGTCGCTAGCAACGTCGTCGTACAACTGGGGCGAGTTCTCGTACGTCTCTCGAGACCTGCCGTGTGGTGGCGCTCGGTCTGCGATCACACAGTGGCGACACGCGGGTCAGACATGTACTAATGGACCGCGGCCGATTTAAGCTACCACCTAGCAAGTGTGGTGTCTGGCAGTGACACCACAGATGCCATCACCGGGGGACAGCTCAGCATAGCATCGTGGAATCGCTCTTCTGTTGAACTCGGTGAACCCTCACACGAAGCGCATATCGGCCAGTCTTCACCAATAAAGCTATCCACACTAGTGTGTATCGCTGTTCACGTTCAACTAACACTGCAGGAGAAACATACCCGAGTCAGAAGCGAGCAATGATCGCTCAATACCTGAAGCAGTTCACGCCCATTATTCTGTACACACCAGCAGGCCTCGTAACAACACTAAGCATGAACGACACTAATGCACTCTGGTGGCCATTCTGCCTCTCACACAGAAAAGCGTCTCTAATCTTTTACTTTCCCGTTGATGGTGTATAGAATACGTGAATGAAGTTAGCTGCCATTCGACCAGATCTTCTGGGTGCCTCACTTTTCTGTCGAAAGTGTGTATTTTGGGATATACCTGGAGAACATACAAATGTGATCACGCCATGTTTAGAGTCGTAGAATGACGTGTACAGTAGCACGTAGTAACAGAGTGATGAACTTTTTGATGCTGATACATGTAATGTCAGTTCACTTTATGTACACGAAATTAACCGGAATCGGTGCGACACGTTTGTCGAATTACATGTTTCTCTTTTTTCCAATTTCAGGATGTGTACCTACATTTACTATAAGACAGTTGAAAATGACCCAAGTTGCGAAAAATATACCGTACTTTTAAGTGAAGTAAATAATTTGCAGCGGAGCAGTAGGTTGATATTATTCATTTAATTATTAAAAAAATATTGGCTCCCTCTTCTCTCTTTCTCAGTGACTAGATTCCGAGTAATTTTCGAGCTTTCTTTTATTTTCAGCTCAATCATATCTTGAAGGCTGACATCCGTTTGCTCTGGATCGGCATCAGCAACATGATAAAGGAGGTGAGAGCTACCGTCCTTTCTTAACACCGACTCTTTTCGAAATTTGAATACATTACCAAACATCAAAATATTACCCACTTTATGTTTTGTTTTAGGTGATAGCTGACGAGTACCTGAGAGATGTCCTGAAACACGTCGGTTTGAAACTGATCACCGTCATTGAGTGCGTTCTGTCGAAGATGCATATCGTAAGTACTCGACCCTCAATAAAGACTCTCGCAATATGTCATGATTAACAGCATTGAAACATGAAATTATAACTGTGCGCAGACTGGAGTTTTACCGGTAATAGTTTCTTGAAGTTATCTTCCCAGGATTGCAAAAAAAGCTTGAGCATTTTTTTTTTATAGCGGGTATATTTCCACACATCTCGTAGCGTTGGAAGTAGAAAACGTATGTTAGCAGATGGTGAGCGAATAATGTTATTTTCTTCACGTCTAAATGTGGAATGGAGCTTGTGTATTGGGATTCTGAGATAGCTTTGCTATGTTGTCCATTAGCGTAATTCATGTAATCAAAGACGATTAGCCAGGTGACAGTTGTTTATTGACTGTTTCCATCAACGACTTTTTTGCCGTGCATAAATGGATGCTTGTAGAAACATAACGAAAAAATTATGACATTCGCTGCATTAGTTCAAGATTGACGTGTACTAACAGTTTCAAGATATTTATGTAAGTCCATGCATGGCAGGCCTCAACATGAGGATAGTCATTAACATATTTTGTACCAGTCCAAGATGCGCGAACATGTGTTCCTGTTACTAAATAGTAACGATAAATAATATAAAAGTCTTTGTGATTTGGCTTAGCATGAATAATAATAACTTATTTTTTCCACTTTTTCAGGCGCTGAACTGGTAATCCACACGTCTGCTTCTCTCTGAAGAAAAAGGAAAGTAGAACCATGAACACCATGTCCAAATATACGAAACATGTCAATTCAATAAATTAAAATTTGATTCCAGCATACTCCGCACCCTTACATTATTTTTCTTTATCTTTGAAGCACAGTCGTGTATCCTCACAATAAAGAACTATACTGAGCAAGTTACCTGCTTTAATAATATTTCTGCATTATACATCAGTGTCTCCACATAGGCGACGGGACAATTTCCGGACCAGTGGAAAGAACAAAAGAACTCTTATTCTCAATTGTAGAGTTCTTACAACTCTGGGCCATGACACTCGCCTGTGAGAATCTATACAGTACGAAAAGATCTCACACATACTCAAATATGGATGATTTAACTGGGGTCAAAAGTCAAACTATGATGCTCTCAATAGCACATTTATAAGCCGGTAATGGTGTTAAACCACTTTTTGTTTATAATTGTAAGACAGGAGCACGATGTCAGGGACACTACTACAGGAGACGAGGAACTTGTAAATGCCGGACTGGTCATCCGTGTTTACCGCATTTCACGTACATAGAAACGTCTTAGGTCTTTCGAAAAATCGACTCTTTTGACGAGTACTCATTAAAACAGCCATTCAGCAAGTGTGCGACACCTACATTTTCCTTTTTTGTGTAAGTATTTTATACTGGATTTTCGGATTGTGTGTGGGAGTTTCTCAAATGTGCTAAAAATTTGACAGCAACGAAACAGCGGCAACGTCTGAAGTTCCAGTACTACTTTGAGAAATGTGAAATTTTACTTTCACCGACTGATCTGCAAAGCACACGGGCGTGAGAGGGCGCACGTGAGACTGCTCATGATAAAGAGTTAATCAAGTGATGTGACACAGAAACTGGCAGTTATGTTGCAAAGCACACGGGCGTGAGAGGGCGAACTTGAAAATGTTCATGATAAAGAGTTAATCAAGTGATGTAACACAGAAACTGGTATTTACGTTGCCGTTGACCAGGATTAGGGAAAGCGACTTTTTGCTTTGATGGTTCCTTCACTTTCACGACAATGGAGAAGTGAAAGGAAGTGTCATCACCATTCTCGTCACAGGGTGGAAATTTCTGGAACTTGGTAACAGTTAAACTGGCTTGGATCCTTTACGTATTCCAAAAATCAAAATAATTACAAAAAGTTAATAGCGGAAAATATTTTATATAAATTTATGGGGGTAATTAGTCCAATAATTTAACATCGCATTCGATCATCTTTGCAGTATTACTATCGGACACTATGCTATTTGTGGACCAAGGCATTCCCTGCTCTTGATCGGTACTGTTACGTTGATGGTGGAAAAGAATAAAATGTACTGCCTAGAATCTTTTACAAAAGAGATACCGTCAAAAGAATCGTTCTGCAGTCAGCCAAAAACTCCAGTTCACTAAAGTTTCTAGACACTCTTTCGCGAAAAAAACGCCAAGGTCCCTCTATCTCAGTTCACAAAGCATCTCCACAATACTCGTGTGTTGATCGAACCTACCGCTAATAAATGTAGCAGCACGTCTCTCAACTGCTTCCTTTCATCCAACCTGGTGGTGAACCCAAACACTTGAGCAGTACTCAAGAAAGGGTAGCACTACTGTTACACTAGGTGATCAAAAGTATCCGGACACCTAGCTGAAAATGACTTGCAAGTTCGTGGCGCCCTCCATCGGTAATGCTGGAATTCAATATGGTGTTGGTACACCCTTAGCCTTGATGGCAGTTTCCACTCTCGCAGGCATACGCTCAATCACGTGCTAGAAGTATATAAAATTTCGGGCACGCAGCCGCGCAAATAAAATTTCCACCACTGATATTTCGGCTGCGTATCGTCCGCCATCCTCAGAGTGAGTCACAAGACTGACGACAAGATGCCAAGCGCGGCCTTATAAGCTCCACCGAGGCGGTACTGCGCATGCGGGTCTCAGATGCTTGTCACAGACAAGGAAATACGCTTACACTTGCGCCGCCTGTGGCGAAGGCGTACAGACATTTGATTCGATTATCGATGTATGATCGGCGGCGGTGACACCATGATGAGCCGGCCGGAATGGCCGTGCGGTTCTAGGCGCTACAGTCTGGAACCGAGCGACCGCTACGGTCGCAGGTTCGAATTCTGCCTCGGGCATGGATGTGTGTGATGTCCTTAGGTTAGTTAGGTTTAATTAGTTCTAAGTTCTAGGCGACTGATGACCTCAGAAGTTAAGTCGCATAGTGCTCAGAACCATTTGACACCATGATGACTTCTCTGCAGTTTTATTATGCCAAGAGCCGGATGCCATGCTCTGTCCAAATTAAAACCATTATCTCTATTTATTAAATTATTGGCTATCTAGTTTCAAGACAGATTCCCAAAAGGAAGAGTTGGATGTTAAAATCTACACATCACTGTAATTCATGGAATGTCCTGTACCAATACAAAGTTCGGCCACAGCTGACTTGTCTAGCTCTAATGAACGTGTTTATCTTCGATGCTTCACACATCTATCGTGAACGGTGCTTGTTGTTTGACCTCTGTACTTCTTTTCACAATTTCCGCAAGGAATCTGACACACACCCGCTTTACGAAGCTGTAAATCGTCTTTCACAGAGCCGAGCGAAGCTGCGATTTCGCGGGGGGCCGGAAGATCAACTCAACACGGTGTTTCTCAAGAATACGGACTATCTTCGAGGAAATAGCACCCACATAGGGCAAAAACGCACTAGATCTGAAGGAATTACTATCTTCTTTCCCAACACATACCTGCATTCTAGGTTTTGCACTGAATGCTCTACGATTTTGTTGCGGAAAAAATCCTTTCAGTGGAGGAAATTTTAGTTGCGCGGCTGAATGCCCGAAATTTAATGGACTATTCATTAACACGTGAGGCAATACTGATCTTACGACTTATCTTAGAAGAAAGATTAAGGAAAGGCAAACCTACATTTCTAGCATTTGTAGACTTAGAGAAAGGTTTTGACAATGTTGACTGGAATACTCTCTTTAAAATTCTGAAGTTGGCAGGGGTAAAATACAGGGATCGAAAGGCTATTTACAATTTGTACAGAAACCAGATGGCAGTTATAAGAGTCGAGGGACATGAAAGGGAAGCAGTTGTTGAGAAGGGAGTAAGACAGGGTTGTAGCCTCTCCCCGATGTTATTCAATCTGTATATTGAGCAAGCAGTAAAGGAAACAAAAGAAACATTCGGAGTAGGTATTAAAATCCATGGAGAACAAATAAAAACTTTGAGGTTCGCCGATGACATTGTAATTCTGTCAGAGACAGCAAAGGACTTGGAAGAGCAGTTGAACGGAATGGATAGCGTCTTGAAAGGAGGTTATAAGATGAACATCAACAAAAACAAAACGAGGATAATGGAATGTAGTCGAATTAAGTCGGGTGATGCTGAGGGAATTAGATTAGGAAGTGAGACACTTAAAGTAGTAAAGGAGTTTTGCTATTTGGGGAGCAAAATAACTGATGATGGTCGAAGTAGAGAGGATATAAAATGTAGACTGGCAATGGCGAGGAAAGCGTTTCTGAAGAAGAGAAATTTGTTAACATCGAGTATAAATTTACGTGTCAAGAAGTCATTTCTGAAAGTATTTGTATGGAGTGTAGCCATGTATGGAAGTGAAACATGGACGATAAATAGTTTGGACAAGAAGAGAATAGAAGCTTTCGAAATGTGGTGCTACACAAGAATGCTGAAGATTAGATGGGTAGATCACATAACTAATGAGGAAGTATTGAATAGGATTGGGGAGAAGATAAGTTTGTGGCACAACTTGACCAGAAGAAGGGATCGGTTGGTAGGACATGTTCTGAGGCATCAAGGGATCACCAATTTAGTACTGGAGGGCAGCGTGGAGGGTAAAAATCGTAGAGGGAGGCCAAGGGATGAATACACTAAGCAGATTCAGAAGGATGTTGGTTGCAGTAGGTACTGGGAGATGAAGAAGCTTGCACAGGATAGAGTAGCATGGAGAGCTGCATCAAACCAGTCTCAGGACTGAAGACCACAACAACAACAACAACATTCGTTAGGGCGTTGGAAGTTAAAAATGCACACGTGCTGGAATGTACCTTGGGGAATGGCAGCCCATTCTTCACGGACTGCTGCACAGAGGAGAGGTATCGACGTCGGTCTGTGAGGCCTGGCACTAAGTCGCCGTTGCAAAACATCACAAAGGTGTTCTATAGGTTTCAGTTCAGGACCCTGTGCTGGGCAGTCCATTACAGGGATGTTATGTCGTGCAACCACTCCGCCACAGACTGTGCATTATGAACAGGTGTTCGATCGTGTTGAAAGATGCAGTTGTCATCCCACATTGGGAAGCAAGAAAGTGCTTAAAGCATCAATATAGATCTATGCCGTGATAGTGGCACGCAAAACAACAAGGGGTGCAAGCCACCTCTATGAAATACACGACCACACCATAACACTACCGCCTCCAAATTTTACTGTTGGCACTACATATGTAGGCATATGACGATCACCGGGCATTCGCCACACCCGCACCCTGCCATCGGATCGCCACATTGTGTACCGTGATTCGTCACTCCACACAACGTTTCTCCACTGTTCAATCGTTCAATGTTTACGCTCTTTGCACCAAGCGAGGCGTCGTTTGGCATTTACCGGCGTGATGTGTGGCTTATGAGCAGCCGCTCGACCATGAAATCGAAGTTTTCTCTCCTCCCGCCTAACTGTCGTAGTACTTGCAGTGATCCTGATCCAGTTTGGAATTCGTGTGATGTGGTTTGGAATTCCTGTGTGATGCTCTGGATAAATGTCTCCCTATTTCTGTGAGGAGGGAGTGTATCTACATACGAGGCCTGATCGAAATATTTTCAACATTGCTGGTCTCAAGGCCAAGACCAAAGTAAATACAGTTGTTATCCTTGAGTTGTTATATGCGGACGATGCAGCTCTAGTAGCGAGCTGTAGTATATAATTAACAAATTGTCACATGCCTGTGGAAAATTTGGTCTACTCATCAACCTTCAAAAGACTAAGATCATGGCGCAGAGCACTACCAACCTTCCATCCATCAGCACTGATGGCCATTCAATCCAGGTAGTTGATGACTTTACCTACTTGGGATCCACAATATGTAGCAACTTGTCCATGGACACTGAAATTACTAACATAATCGCAAAGGCATCATCTTTCAAGGCTACATTGAAAACCAGAGTATGGAACAACGAAATGCTTACCACAAAAACTAAATTAAAAGTCTACAACGCTTGTGTTATAAGCACCCTTCTCTATAGCTGTGAGACATGGACAACTCTTTCTAGGCATGAATCTCGACTCAACAGCTTCCATCTCTGCTGTCTCCGGAAGACCCTTCAGATCTCTTGGAGAGATAGAGTACCCAACACCGAAGTCTTTCATCGTGCAAGCACAACCAGCATCTTTGCACTCCTGAGTCATCGACGTCTAAGATGATTGGGACATGTCAGGCGCATGGATCCTGAACGGATACCGAAACAACTGCTATACGGAGAACTTCAGGAGGGTGTGAGACCAGTGGCACGACTGCATCTTCGTTTCAAGGATGTCTGCAAGAGAGACCTGACCAGGACCAGAATCAATCCAAGTCGCTGGGAAAGCATTGCAGATGACCGTGTCAAGTGGCGAGTAACTGTGCGCATCGGCGTCCGGCTCTCAGAGGACGAACGCACACAGGAACAGATCAAGAAGAGGACAAAGCGAAGAGACAGAGTGGCTTCTGTTCGAAGTCCCTCAAATTTCACGTGTCCAAACTCCAGTAGGGACTGCCACTCTCGAGCGGGACATTTTAGCCACAGCAGACGTTGCAGACTCTGAACCAAGTAAGGTACACCATCATCCCTCAAGGATGGACGGATGCCATTATATTACACATTACGACTCTCTTCAACTGCTGACGGTCTCTGTCAGTCAACAGACGAGGTCTGCCTGTACGCTTTTGTGCTGTACGTGTCGCTTCACGTTTCCACTTCACTATCAAATCAGAAACAGTGGACCGAGGGGTGTTTTGGAGTGTGTAAATCTCACGTACATGTGACACAAGTGACACCCCATCACTTGACAACGTTCGAAGCCCGTGAGTACCGCAGAGTGCCCCATTCTGCTCTCTCACAATGTCTAATGACTACTGAGGTCCCTGATATGGAGTACCTGGCAGTAGGTGGTAGCACAATGCACCTTACATGGAAAACGTAGGAGGTGTCCGGATACTTTTGATCATACAGTGTATATAAGCATGGTCCTTTATAGATGAGGTACACATTTCTCAAATTATCCCAATAAAGTGAGGACCGTTCGCCTTCACTGGTACTGTCCTTAAGTGTTCGTTCCATTTCGTATCGCTTTTCAGCGTTACGACAAGATATTTAACCAACGTCTCTGTGTGAAGCAGCACGCCACCAACACCGCATTTTAATATTACAGTGTTGTTTTTCCAACTCACTTGCAATTCAAAATTTTTGGTAACATTTCTGTCAATAGCGATCTTGTAATCTATAGAAAATCAGTGAAAAAGTAATGTAGATCGCAATGTGCTTTTTATTAAAATGACGGGTTTCGGCCCAGGCTGAGACCATCTTCAGACAGCACCATCAGCTGAAGTTGACTTTGCGTAGAAAAGTCAGTTGACCTGAGTTGCTGAAACTGCTCAGCGATCCAGACTGTTTTTTCACTGATTTCATTTACAATTACTTAACTTTTTAGAGCAAGCTGCCATTGATCAAAATAAACAGAAATTCTGTTTAAATCACCCTCTATCCTCCTACAGTCACTCAATGACGACACTTTTGTGTACACTGCAGCGTCATCAGCAGGCCGTCGCAGTTCGTTGCTCACCCTTTACATTAGGTCTTTTATTTTCTTGTATAATAACAGTTTTGGCCACCGATCTGTGTCGACACGAACAATACCTGTGCTGCCTATCTACTTTCTTGCCTCTGGGACCTGTCTTTATCATGTTTAAGACGAACCTAGTGCAATGCATATAAATCATAAACCATAATCACAGGCCAAAGTATTCTCACATTTAATATTTAAACAAAAAGTTTGGCACCTGCTTTGCTATAGAGCACAGTCACACTGAGGAAAGCAACTTGGAAATGCAGGGGCTATACTTGTTTTTGGAGGTTCGCATACCCAAGGTCAGTTACACGACAATAGTTCGGGTTTGCTAGTGGCACTCAGTTTAAGTGCGAATCCAATAGGTCACTTATTTGCTCAAAATCGAGACGTAAGCCACATAAATACAGTAGATGCTCGTGAAGTCTCTTTAAGTTGATGAAGAAGCAGCTCCAACACAACGAACACAAAGTCAATTAAAATAGCCACTCAAAATAATGAAATACGAAGTTCTCCGGAAGCTAATTTATTCGTGAATATCCCGCTAACACTACGAGACGTACTTCACCTACTTGGACGGCAGTATCGGGAACGCTACAAATTTTTCCTACTCCGTGCACTTCGCAAGTAGTCATGCAACTCAAGTTGCTTAGCAATCCTTAAAATCGTAAGGCACTCGGGAAGTGCACAGTGCCACTTAGTCCGAAGTCAGCTAACGCGCGCCAGATCGCTCCAGTCGCTACAGAATAAGGGCGGCCCCCATGACCTCTGGACCACGAGTGCCCAGGCGGCTTCCCCGCGACAAGTGGTCAAAATTACTCTCCTCTAAAACTAGATCCGCACTTTTAGAAAAATTCCGCATGAAAATTCTGCATGGAGTGGAAGAGACCCAGCCATTGTCACAGTGGCCAGAGAGAATTTTGCTTTATCTACTTGGAAACAGGGGAACCCTCCAGAAATTTTCAACTCTTGGCTTACGGAATGCATGATAAAATGCAAAATTTTGGTGTCGGCTACTAGTCAGGTTACATTCATAGGTCACGTTCCACAGGGAAAACAGCTGCGTCAGATCGTTTCATAACAACATAATTAGCATCCTTCCTCCTGAGTTAGTAAGTCTTGTGCTCTCTTCACAAACAGCCAATAAATGAGCAGAAAAATAAACACATATCGCTCAGCGATATGTGGCTGTTATCCCAATATACAGGGTGTTACAAAAAGGTGATGTGTCGGCAGCGGGGCCAACACCTTGTAGATCGAAGTGGCTGAAAGTGCACGCTAAACTAACGCAGACGGGCGTGAAGTACTGGAACATGAGACTTATTAATGAATAAGAAGAAAAGTACGTAGCTGGAATAATATACTTAACTTTATTCTCTTGTTGGAATACATCTCTTGAATAGTAGTAAGCTATAAGCACTGATACAAATGGCGCCTTGCTAAATAGTAGCTATGGAATAAGCTGAAGGCTATTCTATCAGTCTCTCGGCAAATGAGAGGAAGACTTGGTAGGTCTGGTCGCAAGCTATGTCGTCCGTACAACTGGGGCGAGGTCATGTCCGTGTCTTGTGACCTGCCATGTGGTGGCGCTAGGATTGCGATTACACAGTGGCGACACGCGGGTCCGACATGTACTACAGGACCGCGGCCGATTTAAGTTACCACCTAGCAAGTGTGGTGTCTAGCGGTGACACCACAAAAGGTACGGCCAAACTTTCAGGAAACATTCCTGACACACAAATAAAGAAAAGATGTTCTGTGGACATGTGTCCGGAAACGCTTAATTTCCATGTTAGAGCCCATTTTAGTTTCGTCGGTATGTTCTTCCACCTACGCTCAATGGAGCACGTTATCATGATTTCACACGGGATATTCTACCTGTGCTGCTAGAACATGTGCCTTTACAAGTACGACACAACATGTGGTTCATGCACGATGGAGCTCCTGCACATTTCAGTCGAAGTGTTCTTACGCTTCTCAACAACAGATTCGGTGACCGATGGATTGGTAGAGGCGGACCAATTCCATGGCCTCCACGCTCTCCTGACCTCAACCCTCTTCACTTTCATTTAGGGGGGCATTTGAAAGCTCTTGTCTACGCAACCCCTGTATAATATGTAGAGACTCTTCGTGCTCGTATTGTAGACGGCTGTGATACAATACACCATTCTCCAGGGCTGCGCCAGCGCATCAGGGATTCCATGCGACGGAGGTGGATGGTTGTATCCTCGCTAACGGAGGACATTTTGAACATTTCCTGTAACAAAGTGTTTGAAGTCACGCTGGTACGTTCTGATGCTGTGTGTTGCGATTCCATGATTAATGTGATTTGAAGAGAAGTAATAAAATGAGCTCTAACATGGAAAGTAAACGTTTCCGGACACATGTCAACATAACATATTTTCTTTCTTTGTGTGTGAGGAATGTTTCCTGAAAGTTTGGCCGCACCTTTTTGTAACACCCTGTATATAGACAACAAGAGCGGTCATAACACTCCTCAGTGGGCACTCCTAGTGATACACTTGTCTCTGGTGGCACTGGCCATCCAAGACAATGTACTCGACCGTGTTAATAAGTATTCGAACCATTCCCACATCTGAAAACATGTTCCCTATGTTCAGGCTGTCGTAAATCATCTGCAGTGGCACATCGTTCGTAGTGAGGCATAGTGAAAAACTGTTTCCGAAAACCTAAGAATGTTTCGCAGGATATCGTGCGACAGAAGGTCAAGATAAGGTTCACAAAGCGATACTTTCTAAATCCATACGTGGACGGAAGTACTGTCTCGGGGACAGTTATTATACTCGAACTTCGAACACATTCAAGAAACGGAGGTTAACGATATGGGCCTGTATTTTTGGGGTCAGTTCATATACCGTTCTTGTAAAAAAATCTAATTGGAATTTCATCCCGACTTTGCAACTTGTTTGTTTTCCTTATTTCAGTTCTATCTCAACACCAGCTATACCCACTTCTATGTCTTCCACACAGGAATCTGGGCGTCGGTCTCCTGATGGAATGTCTGTACAGTCCTCCTTCGTGAGTGATTATTTAAATGAGAAATGTTTTCTTGCTGTCTTCTATTGCCGTACGAGACTGGCAGACGATTGATCAACTAGAAGGTTACTGCTTAGTGATCTTATATGAGGCAAAAATCTTCTTAGGTTCTCGACAGGATCTTTCGTTAAGGTTAAAAGCCGCGCAGTAGCCCACTTTCATAAAATACTAAGAACGTCTAAATATTGACAATAAGATATTTGTCCTGCAGAATTCTTGCCATATAATATAGACTTTTCCGTATCTGCGATCTTCCTATTGAACAGAGCACTGGCTATCATTTTCTAAATACTACTGAATGCAAAGCCGTGTAAAGTCACAAAGTCACATGGAGGTATGACGGTGGAAGTTGCTGTATGCTTCGTGCACAAACCTTTTCGTAGACTCACGAATATCTGCTTGCTTTTGCCTGTCGACATTTCCGCTTTCGTTTTTGAACCAAGAATGTAGCAATCCCTGTTTTCTCGGAAATTTACAAAAAAATGGTTCAAATGGCTCTGAGCACTATGGGACAACTCCTGCCGGCCGTTGTGGCCGTGCGGTTCTAGACGCTTCAGTTTGAAACTGCGTAACCACCACGGTCTCAGGTTCGAATCCTGCCTCGGGCAAGGATATCTGTGATGTCCTTAGGTTAGTTAGGTTTAAGTAGTTCTAGGTTCTAGGGGACTGATGACCACAGATGTTAAGTCCCATAGTGCTCAGAGCCACTTAACTTCTGAGGTCATCAGTCCCCTAGAACTTAGAAATACTTAAACCTAACTAACCTAAGGACATCACTCACATCCATGCCCGAGGCCCGAGGCAGGATTCGAACCTGCGACCGTAGCGGTCGCACGGTTCCAGACTGTAGCGTCTAGAGCCGCTCGGCGACCTCGGCCGGCCTCAGCCATTTACAAATTTTGTTATTAAACGACTATGGGTCCTTTCCATCCCTAGCTCACTTACTCGGTGGATACTGCCCTAGAATATGATTTATAATCAGTTTATACTTTAACCATAATGCCTCTAGGCCCATCTTAGTGGGTCTAAATGACGCCCATTCATTGCCTAAATAGAATAGTATCAACTGTTTCTCTGCTCTTTCCAGGGAAAAAATCTCCTAGTCTTATTGACGTATTTACTACGTCTGGTCACTATCATAGCCATGACGAGACCATCATCACTAATCCCTGTCTCTATATTGACACTGTCGATAAGGTAAACCTGTTTGGTAGCTTCAAGTTCTGAAATATTTGCAATGGTTTTGGGTTTACTGAAATAGCTGCTGAGTACAGTTTTCGGAAAACGTATTCAGTACTACTTCACGACACGGTCTGTCCATACCACGCACAGTGCATCGATGGACGTACCGGTCAATACTCCTTAAGCTATAATGGCCACTAGCTAATATTTCATGATCGGGATACATGAGAGCTGTTGAGCGTAGAGTTTCTTCGAACGATTAGACAAGGATTTCCCAGAAAGTAATACACCGCATTTTTTTTTTTTTATCAGCCGAAAACAATGCTACGAATGCGGAACGTTACGTATGTATTATTTGAAGTCTCCTGATTGAGCGCCCCAAGCTTCCGTCACTTCCGACAGATAGCGTAGATAAAGGACAGTTGCAAAATGGCGTCTGTGGATGATGTACGTTACAAGCAACGTGCAGTCACTGAATTTCTCACTGCAGAGAAAGAAACTGTGGGGAATATTCACAAACGCTTGTGCAAACTCTATGGAGCACCTGCTGTCGACAGAACTACAGTTAGTTGCTGGGGACGGAGGGTGAGGCTATCAGAAGGCGGTTCCGCAGCTTTTAATGGTTTGTAGCGTTCGGGGATACCATTCACGGCTGTCACACCTGACGTGTTGCAGCGAGCTGATGACGTCATTCGCGAGGACGGACGCATTGCGACTCGGCAGTTGGCGCTGCATGTGTCAGTCAGAAAATGAAGTGTCCACGCAATTGGCCACATTGTTGGATATATTCAAAAGAGTGTACGAGATAGGTCCCGCGGTGTCTGACGGTGGATCACCAATCGCACAGACAAAAACATTTCTCTTGATTTGAAGTTGAGGGGAAGGCCTTCTTGTCCGGCATTGTGACAGGTTATGAAACCTGTGTTCACCATTTTGAGCCCGAAGCGAAACGACAGTCGATGGAATGACGCCATTTCCGCCCACCACAGAAGAAAAAATTCAAAGTAACTGTTTCCTCCGGCAGTTCACTGTGACGCCAAGAGGCGGTACCATTAATTCAGAAGCAAATGTCAACACATTAACAAAACTCAAGACTCGCTTCCAGCGACTTCGGCACCACAACAGCCGAGGAGATATGGTTCTGCAAAACTATAAGGCTCGGCCCCACACATCAGAAAACAGGGTTGGACAGCATTACTCCATCCACCCTACAGCGCTGACCCTGACCCCTCCGGCCGGCCGCG
Organism: Schistocerca nitens; assembly: GCF_023898315.1. Classification (NCBI taxonomy): domain Eukaryota; kingdom Metazoa; phylum Arthropoda; class Insecta; order Orthoptera; family Acrididae; genus Schistocerca; species Schistocerca nitens. The sequence continues at coordinate 53,108,852 of NC_064620.1, forward strand.
GTGGCCGATCGGTTCTAGGCGCTTCAGTCCGGAACTGCGCGACTCCTGCGGTCGCAAGTTCGAATCCTGTCTCGGGTATGTTTGTGTGTGATGTCCTCAGATTGGTTAGGTTTAAGTAGTTCTATGTTTTACGGAACTGATGACCTCAGATCTTAAGTCCCATAGTGCTCAGAGCCATTTGAATCATTTTTACCCCCTCGGACTTGCACTTGTTTGGGCCGTTAAAGGGTGCCATTTGTGGAAGACATTTTGAAGACTACTAGGAGGTAATTCATACAGTGAAGCACTGGCTCCACCACCAGGACAAAGACTGGTACCGACAGGGCATACACGCCCTTGTTCCGAGCTGAAGGAAGGTCATAGAATGGAATGGAGATTACGTGGAAAAATAGGATGTGTAGATAAAACATTCTTTCGTGTGCGTAATTCTCATTATGTTCAATAGAGAATTGTTGACGAAAAAAATGCGGTACTTTACTTTCTGGGCAACCCTCATACATAACGCTTACAGCGGAATCGGATGGCCGGTAAAGACAAGCGATGATTTACTTGAGTTCACCGACTCTGCTTACATTTATCAAGATAACTTCACCGTTAGAATCACTTTTGTCGTCGATAGACATAATATTTTGGTCGAGTGCAGTGGATACTCCAACTCTTATATATGTGCATTCATTAATTTATTCGTTAAATATTTTGGAGCTTCCTGCTTTGAGTTTCATCCAGCTCTCGATTCCTTGTGTACTTTGACCGTAGCAGTTTTATTAGAAGGCGGTAAATTCAGGGACTTTGTTAAGCATGCTACCATAATTTAGTGTTATCACTGTCATAGTCAATCTGTCTACTTTGTAAGCGATCTTATTTCCCTCTCTTTGTACTGATGGTGAGCGTTCATCGGAGGGCTTCATACTACCGCCTAGCCTAAAAAACACCACTAAAGTAAATTTGGTATGCAGAGTGTGTCCTTGCTGAAAGCAGCTGCTGCGGCTGCTGACATCCACGATGCTCTAGGGCTGACGCTGGAAGCAGCGTAAAAGGCAATGTCCTAACAAGGGATTTTCATTCCAAATTCTACAATATAATTTTACCTTTCCGAAGAATAATCGTTTTCACATAGGTTTTTAGATGATGCACGTGTAATTTGGAGATTCTGGAGCAGTTTTCGCTCCGATTATATTTAAGAGAAGAATATTCTTCTTCTACTTCTGCGTGAAACGATTCTGCTTATGGAGATCGTTCACAGAATCTTTCCAACTTTCTGTTTTCTCCAACAGTTTATCATTCTGCATGTCATCTTATTGCAGTCTTCTTCGCTTCGCATCATGCTTCACCTAGTCTCTCCATTTTGTGCGTGGTCTTTCAATTGGTCATCGTACTGATTCTGTCCATTCTAGGGCTCTTCTTATGCTAATGCGACAAATCATTTATACCTATTTCTCCCCATTGTTTCGTTTGGAGATTTGATCTGCAGAATGCTTCGTATTGTTTCATTCCTTATCCTGTCGCTACTTGTCCTACCACGGATCTCTCGTAAGAAAGACATCTGTGTGGGTTGCATTCGTCCGAGATCTTTCATTCTCCAACAGTCTGCTCATTCTCCAACAATCTGATTCATGGGTCAAAACTGACAGATAATATGAATTTTGTACCATGAACTTCGCTTCGGTAATTTCCGATTTCTAACTGTCTACAGTACACAATAATAAATAAAAAAAGATAGCATTTACAACCTTTGAATATGACATCCAGAAAACTAATGACCTGTGAATAGGAGCCTTCTGTTAACTGTTGTTTGTTATCAGCTTCAAATGTAACGGCAGTTAATTCCAAATGGTTCAAATGTCTCTGAGCACTATGGGACTCAACATCTCTGGTCATAAGTCCCCTAGAACCTAGAACTACTTAAACCTAACTAACCTAAGGACATCACACAACACCCAGTCATCACGAGGCAGAGAAAATCCCTGACCCCGCCGGGAATCGAACCCGGGAACCCGGGCGCGGGAAGCGAGAACGCTACCGCACTACCACGAGCTGCGAAGAGTTAGTTCCATTTTTCTCTGAAAAATCACTAAGAAAGGTTTTGCATCATACAGACGATTAATGCAATCGGATGTGTATAATCATTTTATGAGCAAAATAAGTGCATTTTCGCGGACTTACGACGTTCCCACACTCATTAAAATATTCCGAACTAGTAGTGGATGGTCGAACTGCCATTGGATGAAGTTTATTCGATTGCTGTATTACAGCCCGGAAAATTATTATAAGGGTGTCACATCTAGACGTGAATGTTTACATTGCGTAATTGAGCCTGTTGTTTTCAATACCTATATCGTAAAAATTTCTAAACTGAACAACGTCCTGAAAGGTCTCGAAGGCCCAGACCGTATAAAATTCATAATGTGTACCCATTTTGTTCTTTTGATAACATTCTTCCTTGTTGTTGTTGTTGTGGTCTTCAGTCCTGAGACTGGTTTGATGCAGCTCTCCATGCTACTCTATCCTGTGCAAGCTTCTTCATCTCCCAGTACCTACTGCAACCTACATCCTTCTGAATCTGCTTAGTGTATTCATCTCTTGGTCTCCTTCTACGATTTTTACCCTCCACGCTGCCCTCCAATGCTAAATGTGTGATCCCTTGATGCCTCAAAACATGTCCTACCAACCGATCCCTTCTTCTAGTCAAGTTGTGCCACAAACTTCTCTTCTCCCCAATCCTATTCAACACCTCCTCATTAGTTATGTGATCTACCCATCTAATCTTCAGCATTCTTCTGTAGCACCACATTTCGAAAGCTTCTATTCTCTTCTTGTCCAAACTAGTTATCGTCCATGTTTCACTTCCATACATGGCTACACTCCATACAAATACTTTCAGAAACGACTTCCTGACACTTAAATCTATACTCGACGTTAACAAATTTCTCTTCTTCAGAAACGATTTCCTTGCCATTGCCAGTCTACATTTTATATCCTCTCTACTTTGACCATCATCAGTTATTTTACTCCCTAAATAGCAAAACTCCTTTACTACTTTAAGTGTCTCATTTCCTAATCTAATTCCCTCAGCATCACCCGATTTAATTTGACTACATTCCATTATCCTCGTTTTGCTTTTGTTGATGTTCATCTTATATCGTCCTTTCAAGACACTGTCCATTCCGTTCAACTGCTGTTCCAAGTCCTTTGCGGTCTCTGACAGAATTACAATGTCATCAGCGAACCTCAAAGTTTTCACTTCTTCTCCATGAATTTTAATACCTACTCCGAATTTTTCTTTTGCTTCCTTTACTGTTTGCTCAATATACAGATTGAATAACATCGGGGAGAGGCTACAACCCTGTCTCACTCCTTTCCCAACCACTGCTTCCCTTTCATGCCCCTCGACTCTTCTAACTGCCATCTGGTTTCTGTACAAATTGTAAATAGCCTTTCGCTCCCTGTATTTTACCCCTACCACCTTCAGAATTTGAAAGAGAGTATTCCAGTTAACATTGTCAAAAGCTTTCTCTAAGTCTACAAATGCTAGAAACGTAGGTTTGCCTTTTCTTAATCTTTCTTCTAATATAAGTCGTAAGGTTAGTATTGCCTCACGTGTTCCAACATTTCTACGGAATCCAAACTGATCTTCCCCGAGGTCGGCTTCTACCAGTTTTTCCATTCGTCTGTAAAGAATTCACGTTAGTATTTTGCAGCTGTGACTTATTAAACTGATAGTTCGGTAATTTTCACATCTGTCAACACCTGCTTTCTTTGGGATTGGAATTATTATATTCTTCTTGAAGTCTGTGGGTATTTCGCCTGTCTCATACATCTTGCTCACCAGTTGGTAGAGTTTTGTCATGACTGGCTCTCCCAAGGCCGTCAGTAGTTCTAATGGAATGTTGTCTACTCCCGGGGCCTTGTTTCGACTCAGGTCTTTCAGTGCTCTCTCAAACTCTACACGCAGTATCTTATCTCCCATTTCATCTTCATCTACATTCTCTTCCATTTCCATAATATTATCCTCAAGCACATCGCCCTTGTATAAACCCTCTATATACTCCTTCCACCTTTCTGCCTTCCCTTCTTTGCTTAGAACTGGGTTTCCATCTGAGTTCTTGATATTCATACAAGTGGTTCTCTTCTCTCCAAAGGTCTCTTTAATTTTCCTGTAGGCAGTATCTATCTTACCCCTAGTGACACAAGCCTCTACATCCTTACATTTGTCCTCTTCCTTACTGAACGGTTAATGGTAAAAAGATTTTAAAATGTAAACACTAACAGCTAAGAAACAACAAAAATACGGCAGTTACGTTTAGTGCAATGGCGCTCGATATGGGAGACCTTCGTCATAGTGACTGATTGTTAATGGTGTGTCTCTCACTGGATAAGCATGGATTCTGAAGCGTCTGTCATCAACGTTCAAGCTACATGTAATCGCAGAGTAATTTAGTAAGTGGGTGCCTATATTGAGATGCAGTAATGCCAAAATCAACCATCCATGTTCTTTTACAGACGTATCTACGTATTTGTGCTTTTATAATTTGTGCACTGCAAGCAAATGAGGGCACAATGAGGTACGTTGCGGCACGTTTCCAAAATTTACAAGATTTTTGGGCGTATCATGGAAGGAGATTGTTGATGAGCGCAGGTAACAATTTAATATGTCGCACCTGCATAGAAAAGTATTTCAGGTAGGTATATTAAATTAAGAATGCAAAACGAGAGCCTCCATTGAAACGAGGGAGTTGTTACAACAGATGGCAATAGGTAATTACAAAATACAGTCAAGGAAACAAAATATTCCAGAAATGTTTGCAAGAGGTTGTGAGAACAGCCAACGATAGTGTGATAAAAGAAACAACCGATATCAACACAAATAGGAATCAGACGATAACTAATGGATGGTTAGAAACAAATGTCTTCTCTTAAATGGCAAACAGCGCAGTAACTAACAAGAGAGAGAACACTGTAGAATCATTCAAGATTTTATGTTTATGTAGTCGAAATTTTGAATCATAAAGGTATACACATAACAGTAAAAAAGAATAAAATTTAGGGCGTAACTCAAAAAATGCTGTAGAAACGCATAATACATTCAATTGAGGGATGAAATTGGGAGTGTGTGGTGTTTCAGCAGAAAGCATTAAAGGAGAGGAAATGTTTTTCAAAAAAGTCTACAAAATATGCTCAGAATGATAAGTTTCTTGACGTTTGTTCCCTAGCCCTGCAAAATCTCTTGAAAGATGACATTGATTCTGACGTCACGTATACTTATATGTTTTGAAGTGGACAATGTCATAAATACGATAAACAAATAACATCCATTACATATACACATGTGACGAATCACAGAATCGATAAACATGTAACCGCAATCCTTCCATAACTATTGGCGAAAGAAGACAATGCCTCCCATCCGGAAAGAGGATGTAGTTACTCTCCTTCTAAGAATGAGGATAGACAAGACGTTAAAACCAGAGATACATCAATCTCCTCATGATAGTGGGAAGGACACTGTATACTAGAGTAGCACAGAAAAGTACTACCTGGCACACATTAAATACACTCACGCGACAGGAAGTCACAGGATAGCGATATGCCCCAATTAAAATGGCGCTATTATCACGCACACAAGGTACAAAAAGGTCAGTGCATTGGCAGGGCTGTCATATGTACTCAGATCCTTCACGTGAAAAGGTTTCTGAAGTGATTATGCCTGCACAACGGGAATTAAATTACTTTGAACTCGGAATGGTAGTTGAAGCTAGATGCCTGGGACATTCCATTTGTCAACCCGTTAGGGAGTTGAATGTTCCGAAATACACTCCTGGAAATTGAAATAAGAACACCGTGAATTCATTGTCCCAGGAAGGGGAAACTTTATTGACACATTCCTGGGGTCAGATACATCACATGATCACACTGACAGAACCACAGGCACATAGACACAGGCAACAGAGCATGCACAATGTCGGCACTAGTACAGTGTATATCCACCATTCGCAGCAATGCAGGCTGCTATTCTCCCATGGAGACGATCGTAGAGATGCTGGATGTAGTCCTGTGGAACGGCTTGCCATGCCATTTCCACCTGGCGCCTCAGTTGGACCAGCGTTCGTGCTGGACGTGCAGACCGCGTGAGACGACGCTTCATCCAGTCCCAAACATGCTCAATGGGGGACAGATCCGGAGATCTTGCTGGCCAGGGTAGTTGACTTACACCTTCTAGAGCACGTTGGGTGGCACGGGATACATGCGGACGTGCATTGTCCTGTTGGAACAGCAAGTTCCCTTGCCGGTCTAGGAATGCTAGAACGATGGGTTCGATGACGGTTTGGATGTACCGTGCACTATTCAGTGTCCCCTCGACGATCACCAGTGGTGTACGGCCAGTGTAGGAGATCGCTCCCCACACCATGATGCCGGGTGTTGGCCCTGTGTGCCTCGGTCGTATGCAGTCCTGATTGTGACGCTCACCTGCACGGCGCCAAACACGCATACGACCATCACTGGCACCAAGGCAGAAGCGACTCTCATCGCTGAAGACGACACGTCTACATTCGTCCCTCCATTCACGCCTGTCGCGACACCACTGGAGGCGGGCTGCACGATGTTGGGGCGTGAGCGGAAGACGGCCTAACGGTGTGCGGGACCGTAGCCCAGCTTCATGGAGACGGTTGCGAATGGTCCTCGCCGATACCCCAGGAGCAACAGTGTCCCTAATTTGCTGGGAAGTGGCGGTGCGGTCCCCTACGGCACTGCGTAGGATCCTACGGTCTTGGCGTGCATCCGTGCGTCGCTGCGGTCCGGTCCCAGGTCGACGGGCACGTGCACCTTCCGCCGACCACTGGCGACAACATCGATGTACTGTGGAGACCTCACGCCCCACGTGTTGAGCAATTCGGCGGTACGTCCACCCGGCCTCCCGCATGCCCACTATACGCCCTCGCTCAAAGTCCGTCAACTACACATACGGTTCACGTCCACGCTGTCCCGGCATGCTACCAGTGTTAAAGACTGCGATGGAGCTCCGTATGCCACGGCAAACTGGCTGACACTGGCGGCGGCGGTGCACAAATGCTGCGCAGCTAGCGCCATTCGACGGCCAACACCGCGGTTCCTGGTGTGTCCGCTGTGCCGTGCGTGTGATCATTGCTTGTACAGCCCTCTCGCAGTGTCCGGAGCAAGTATGGTGGGTCTGACACACCGGTGTCAATGTGTTCTTTTTTCCATGTCCAGGAGTGTATATACAGTGTCAAGAGTGTGGCGAGAATGCCAACTATCAGGCATTACCTCTCACCACGAAAAACGCATTGACCGACGGCTTTCACTTGACGACCAACAGCAGCGGCGTATGCGAAGATTCGTCAGTGCTTACACACAAGCGACACTTCATGAAATAACCGCAGAAATCAATGTGGGACGTACGACGAACGTGTCCGTTAGGACAGAGCGGCGAAATATGGCGTTAATGGGCTTCGGCAGCAGACGACCGAAGCGAGTGCGTTTTCTAACAGCACGGTATCACTTACAGCACTTCTCCTGGTATTGTGACCATACCGGTTGGACTCTAGAACTGGAAAACCGTGACCTGGTCAGATGACTCCCGATTTCAGTTGGCAGGAACTGATGGCAGGGTTCGACAGTGGCGCAGACCTCATGATACCATGAAGTTGTCAAAAAGGCACTGTGCAGGCTGTTGGTGTCTCTGCAATGGTGTCGGCTGTGTTTACACAGAATGGACTGAGTCCTTTCGTCGAACTGAATCGATTATTGCCTGGAAATGGTTACGTTCGGCTACTTGGAGAACATCTGCAGTCATTCATGGACTTTATGTTCCCAAACAGCGATTGAATTTTTGTGAACAACAATACGTCCTGTCAACGCCCCACAACTGTTAGCGACTGGTTTGAAGAGCATTTTGAACAGTTCGAGTTAAGGGGCTCCGGAACGCCCTATACTTGCAATGTTAAAATAACGCTTATAAATTACATCTTTCCTCACAAAGTATTTGAGGTAGGAAGTTGAACTTTTACAGATTATTTATTGGAATATGGGCTACAACTTAACACAGGGATTTTACAAAATTTTAGTTCAGTTATTAAAGATGATTTTTTTCAATTGTAATGAAAATTCACAACATTTGTTTGCAATTTTTTATTTATATATTCAAAAATATACAGTTTTTTGGAAAAAGGCTGTGTTAAATCATGCAGAAGGTACTGTGTAACATTTACTAAAAATTTGAAACAAATATGTTTGGAAGATCCTTAGAAAACATGTAATTAGTATGAGAAAATAAAAGTTTTGGGAATCGAGCGACAAAGATTGGATTAACTTTTTAGTGCATTCCAGGTCCATAGGATGGATTATCTTCATCCTCTGCAAACTCCTCCTCAAGCTTCCTCTTGTTCCTCCTCCTGTTTACTCTTGCTTGTATTTCTAGACTCTTTACAGCCCTGTCTGCAGCCCGAAGGCGTTCCTTGTCTAAAGCAAGCATCGCTCGTACCATGTTAGAACCTATCTTCATTCCCATATTTCTAAATACCTTTGGCTTTCCAACATTTCTCCTTTTCTTAAAAGCCTTCAGAGGATTTCTAATAACTTTACTTTTACTCATTATTATACTTCAACAAAACAGAGACTCAAGAAACAGAATTAATTACGAATATTTTCGAGATAACGACAGAGTAAATAAACATGAAACAATCGACAATCACACCAGCGATATATATTGAGTCATTACAGGTTAGCCACAACACATACTTTATCTCACATCACTAAAATGTACCTGATGAACACGGACGTTAATAATAACACCATTTGACAGCAGTTTAACAGCGCCACAGTGGGTCACGCCCATGTAGAACACATTTCAAAAAAAATTTAAAAATAGTTGTAGTCTTCGGAATTGAGTAAATTATATATCTATTAAAACGTAATAGTCTGCAGATTCAGAAAACGCAAAAAAGTAAAAGTTGAACTTTTCATGATTTTGAGCCTTTCCGGAGCCCCTTAATGATTTGGCCACCCAGATCGCCCGACATGAATCCCACCGAACACTTGTGGGATGTAATCGAGAGCTCAATTCGTGCAAAAAATCCTGCACGACAACGTTTTCGCAATTATGGATGGTTATAGAGGCAGCATGGCTCAATATTTCTACAGGGGCTTCCAACAACTTGCTGAGTTCTTGTCGTGTCGAGTTGCTGCACTACGCCGCGAAAAATGAGGTCCGACACGATATTAGGAGGTATTCCACGACTTCTGTCACCTCGCTGCCTCCTTAGTATCATACTGAACTTAGGACCGTAACCATGGCGTCGCACTAACGGGCAGCCTGCATGAAGGCGCAGGTCAGCAGCGACTAAAGCGGCGCGTGCCTCTAAAACAGTAGCTTTCACATGAACTAGTACGCAGTAAGCACAAGACACAACCACATGTCATCGCAATCAATTTATTAGAAACAAGTAGTTCACTACAGCCAATTCACGTAACCAACAAGTTACAACAGTCTCCGGCGAACTAAAACTGTCCTATTACTGTGGCTAAACGACCTCAGAATTACCAAAACGTCAGCTTACAGTACCTGATCGAAGTAATATCATTCTGAGCACACGCTAACACATTTAGCCGCGACTCACCCAACAAAGTACCAAGCCCAATATATCAGAAGTCGTCGGCTCTAAAGCATACTAAACACCAAAGAACCACACGTTCCACATCTCCGCAGTCAACAATAACTCAGAAACTCGGCTAACAGCGAACTCCTGGCCACTGCGCAAGGTCGTGAATATCACTGACTCCGCTAGACTAGAGGCTGGAACCCTCCGACTGAACTGAGTTACAAACTCCCAAAATTTCTGCCTATCGATGCCTCAGTCCGAGCCATAGCTCGGCACTGAAGTTCGACTGGGTTGACAAGTGAGTTGCTTTCAGGAGTTATCCCCAGTGGCAGGAATGAGGCTCCCTGCGTGCGATCGCAAAGAGATTTTTAATATTTCTTATCCAGTTCATCATGCAGCGCCTCCTTCTCAGCAAAGCCGCCAATGAGTGGAACGTGGCCATACCCACAAATCTGGTAACTTGTAGGGTACAAAATTGACTAGTCTCATTCTTTCTCGATCAATTAGAAATCCTTTCCAGAAAACTATATACCTTAAAACTCCATGGATGAATAGGCAGGAACTACTTTGTACAGGTTAATCATCACACTTGCATTGCTTAAGCGCATAAAGTCCTCCTGCATATATTGTACAATTTCTTCATTGAGCCTACTACATCACAAGTCATCAAGATTTAGATTAGACTAGATTAATTATTCATTCCATAGACCCATAAAAAAGGGAATCCTCCTGGGTGTGGAACATGTCAGATAAACACATTACAAAAATGTAATTGGAAAACTTGAGTTTCATTAATTTTAATGATCCTCAGTCAATAAACAGTAAAATTATATATTTGAATTAAATTTAAACTTCTAATATTTACAGATTTAATACTTACGTCTGCTTTCATTAAATCCGTCATTCATACATTTGCTAGTTTCTTGGTTATTACAACCAAGTGTTGTCAAAAATTAAAGTAAATTATTCATTTCAGTGATCCTCAGTTAAGAAGAGTGTGATTATGTACAAGATTTAAAATTAAACTTCCACTATTTACAGACTTCAGACTTACATCTGCTTTCCATACATCCATAATTCACACAGTAGGTAGTTACTTGGCTGTTAAACCAAGTATTGTCAAAAAGATAGTAACAGATACACGGAAATCTAGTTTGGGAAAGACAGTATCCATTAACGGAGGGAGCATAGCTGTACAGATGGCCGAAAAGGAAGGGAATGTAGTAGAATTCACAAGCGTTCCCGTCTGTTACAAACGCTGTAACACTTTTCGAACCTTTCCCCAACAGTATCTGATAATTTACTTAATAAAGGATAAAGGTGGTAAAGACACAGTCTCACTTCTACCATCCAAAAAAGGAGCGCAAATTTGGCAGCAGAACGGAATTTATGGTTACCTCCTTTTTCAGTTCCCCATGGTACACCATCGGCCGATGGTAGTAATTAGTTTTCATAATTATAAAAATCGGTGCAGAGTGAAATGATCTGGAAGGACGAATTACTGCTCGTTTTAACATATTAGTCATAATCAGTTTTAATATCTTCATCCATCGGGGTGAAAGTCTAAATAGGAGGTTCTTAACCGGAACATCATCAGTCAACGGTCCGGAATTCTAACAGATTGGTGACTCTCAATTCTTGCTTTAAGACTTAGGGAATTCAGCATACACGCCCTTTATCTCCGTTTTAACAATTTCGTCGTCATGTGCTAATTGCTTGTCTAAGAAATCTGAATCCTTCACGCTGCTTGCCCTCGTACCAGGTTACTATACCCTTTTCCCTTCCTGGGAAAACTGAAGTTAAATTTGCCAGATGAATTTGTAAGTGCGTGCTAAAATCTTGACGAACTATACAGACAAAAGGAAACATATTTTAATGAAGCCAAGGAAACATCTGCCTGTAGAACTGGGTAAAGCACAATTTATAATTCCCTAACTGAGAACTAAAAGACATAACGGAGCTGTGAGTATGAGTAACAACCGTGTCAGGTAGTCCTACACCTTTGGAATGCTTTTGACTCCTTTTCAGCAAGATCAGTGGTGACATGAGAGACCAGACGTTGGTGCAATTTGTGTTAGTACTTTAAAGGATACATAATTCAATGCTACAGCTTATTTACATCATATGATGATAGCGATAAAATCCTAAGTGAAACAGGTGTCATCCACGGAGGTTTCGTATAGTAAAAATCATACACAGTAATCATAGAAAAATTTTTAAGATCCGTATACACGAAAAACTGAGGTGGAAAGTGTTATCATGGAACATATCTGAAGCACCCTCTGTTTGCTGCCGACATTATGGTGTTGTCGATTGTGGAGGTAGACTTGGCAAAGAATTCAAGAACTCGATAGAACAAGTCTGAAATCTTACATTGGTCTCAGTGATAACACAGTGAAACACACAGACGAACAGTGAAGTGATAGATATAGTTGAAGAGAATTTGCATTTGGGACAGTGAAGAAGCCTGGACTGCTTACGGTAGCAAAGCACTGAAAGAAGACGAAACAAGGACCCGGAGTAGATAACATTCCGTTAGGGCTACTGATAGCCTTGGGAGAGCCAGTCATGACGGAACTCTTCCATATGATGAGCAATATGTATGAGACGGGCGAAATATCCTCGGACTTCAATAAGAATATAATGATTCCAGTTCTAAAGAAATCGGGTATTGACAGGTGTGAAAATCAGTTTAATAAGCCACGTTTGCAAAATACTAACATGAACTCTTTACAGTCGAATGGAAAAACTGGTAGAAGCCGACCTCGGGGAACATCAGTTTGGATTCGTAGAAATGTAGGAACACGCGAGGCAATACTGACCCTACCACTCATCTTTGAACATACTTTAAGGAAAGGGGAACTTGCGTTTATAGGATTCCAAAGCTTATAGAAAGCGTTTGACAATGTTGACTGGAATACCTTCTTTCAAATAATAATGATGGCAGGGGAAAAATGCAAGGAGCGAAGGGCTATTTACAATGTGTGCAGAAACTAGATCGCAGATATGTGAGTCGAAGGGCACCAAAGGGAAGCAGTGGTTGAGAAGAAAGTGAGACAGGGTTGTAGCCTATCCCTGACGTTATTCAAATTGTATATTGAGGCAGCAGTGAATGCAAGAGAAGAAAAATTTGGAATAGGGTTAAAGTGCAGGGAGAAGAAATAAAACCACTGAGGTTTGCCGATGGCATTGTAGTTCTGTAAGAGACAGCAAAGAGCTTAGAAGAGCAGCTGAACGGAATGGGCAGCGTCTTGAGAGAAGGGTATAAGATGAACATCAACAAAAGCGAAACTAGAATAATGGAATGCTGTCGAATTAATTCAGGTGATGATGAACTAATGAGATTAGGAAATGAGATACTTAAAGTAGTGGATGAGTTTTGGTATTTTGGAAGCAAAATAACTGCTGGTGGTCAAAATAGGGAGGATATAAAATGTAGTCTGGCAACGGCAAGAAAAGTGTTTCTGAAGAAGAGAAATTTGTTAACATCGAATGTAGACTTAAGTGAGAAACTGCTGAATGGAACTGAAGATAAGAGAAATTTGTGGCACAACCTGAGTAGAAAGAGTGATCGGTTGGTAGGACACTTTCTGGGGTATGAAGGTATTACTAATTTGGTATTGGAGGGAAGCTTGGGGTTAAGCAGATTAGGAATGATGTAGGTTGCTATAGGTACCCGGAGGCCAAGACGCTTGCACAATATAGAGTAGCACAGAAAGCTGCCTCAAACCATTCTGTGGACTGAAGACCACAACAACATGAAGACAGCATGCCATTCTCAACGGAGAGGAATCTTCCCATATAAAAGTAACTTAGGGCGTACTCCGTAAAAGTGTTATCGGATCAATACTTTCCACAACTTATACAAATGACCAATAGATGACGTCGAATTTCCATAAGGCTTTTTGCGGATGATGCTTTTATATACAAAGAAGTAGCAACAGTAGAGAAATGTAGTGACATACAGGGAGACCTGCAGAGAAACGTAACTTGGTGCAAGGAGTGGCAGTTGATCCTCAAAATAACCAAATGAACGCATGTGGAGCGATTTAATGTGAAAGGACTAGAGAAAGCTAATCGCAAGTGAGGTGGAAGCCAAGCAGAGAGTCATTGGAGGAATCTATGTGAAGTGTAACTCGGTCTCATATGAAGTAGCTCACGAAGCCTTAATACTGCTCGTCAATCTGGCATCAATACCAGATAGGATTCATGGAAGAAGCAGGAAAGATTCAAAGAAGTGCAGCGTAATTGCGAAATTTCCGCGGACATGCTTAGCCAACTTCAGTGCTAGGCGCTGCAAAAGATGCATTTTGCATCACGGTGTGGTTAGGAAATTCTGAGAGTGTACTTTCTTAGAAGAATCAGTTTGTATACTGCGTCGTCCTACGTACATCTTGCGATAAGACCATGAACGTAAAATTAGAGAGATTAGAACCCACATGGAGTCTAACCAATATACCTACTTCTAGCGAAGTATTCCCGACTGGAACAGGAAATGACACATTTGTTCACAAAGTACCCTCCGACACTCACCTTAGGGTGGTTTGTAGAGTATAGACGTAGATGTAGCAGACGTGAAGGTTGTTCAGCGAGCAGTGCATAAATGAATTTTGGGAATTATCTGAAAAACCTAGAAAGTAAACAACGCGTCTGACTGCAGATTGGAGAGATAGATCTAGTTATGACCGTAATGAAAAAGATGTGAAGATGGATGACACATGTAACGAGAGCAATGGGAACCATTTCAAGACAGTGCAAATGATCAGTTAAGAGATAGCTGACGTTCTACTCCTCCAGTTGCCGTAAGGAAACTTCGGGAAGGAGGCGTCCTATGAGGATACAGGAAATACTTTATTTATTACAGTAATCTCCTGTCATCAAAACTACAGCGGTAATACGATAACACTACAAGTAACAGTAAATTAACACTTTTGAAACTTTCACCAACAACTGTAAAATATTTAATATCACCGAATACTAATATCTTGTTATTTATTTTCTTTGTCGACGTTTAATTGTTTTCGGTTCAAAAATGGCTCTGAGCACTATGCGACTTAACTTCTGAGGACATCAGTCGCCTAGAACTTAGAACTAATTAAACGTAACTAACCTAAGGACATAACACACATACATGCCCGAGGCAGGATTCGAACCTGCTACCGTAGCGGTCGCTCGGCTCCAGACTGTAGCGCCTAGAACCGCACGAATTGTTTTTATGTACCACCATGGCATACAGCTTTGTTATACGCACCGTATGCTGTATGTGCCACTGCTGTACTTTGCTTTTCGGTAATATTAAGCATTTTACAGTTTTTGGTGAAAACTTTAAAAAGTATTAATTTTACTGTCGATTTGTAATGTTATTGTATTAATTGTTGTATTCTTGATGATTATAGAATATTGTAAAAACTAAAAAACAATATTTCCTGTTTCGTGATAGGGCGCCTCCTTCCCAGAGTTTCCCTACGGCAGTGGGAGTGCACCATCAGCTGTTTGTGTGCTCTGTTATTGCGCGCTTACACATTGTTACATGTATATTTTTGTTATCTTGACATGGTTCTTATATTTAGCGAAATACCATTTTGACTGTCTGGTACATATTTCTTGAAATGATAAATTCTGAATTTTTGACATGTAATTAAATAATTTGGTAATTGCTGTGTTGTACATGGCTATAATTTTGGTTTTCTTTACTGTATTGCGATTTGAAAATGAGCAAAAGGAAACGCACCATCACATCCGTATCACCTGAGAAATTTATTTCAAACGACTAGTTTTGGCGCAACGCTTACGTCATCTTCAGGTCCATACAAACCAAGGGACTATTTTCATTACTTGGCCCACCTGTCGTAGAACCCATAAAATACTAGTTTTCGTGGACTGTATACACAAGGAGTGCATACTCTACTGGTGTAGTGTACACTCCTGATCTACATTTTACTAGTTGAGTACACGTTCCTGAGGTATGCAGTCCATATCTAGAATTTTATAGGTTCTACGATACATGGGCCAAGAAATGGAAGTACCCTTTTGATTTGCAGTGGTAGTGAAGATAGCCTAAGTGTTGCGCCGAAACTAGACATCTCAAATAAATTTCTTAGACATACGGCTGTGGTGGTGCGTTTTATTTACTTATATTGTCAGCGGCTGTTCCGTTTCCACGACAACAATGAACTTTCACACGATCTGAAAATGGGTCCAACCCGAAACTAGTCATCAAGTAAATAAAAGTGAAATTCGCAACTCTAGCTGTTTCTCCGTTGTTTCAGACAAGAACTGAAGGTGGGAAGACTGTGAAATATGCAGTAGTAAAATGAATGTGAATAGCTTACGGCTATAGGGGAAAAGTCTGGAGAAGGCCTTTATGTGGCTGAGGGTGTCAGATGGCCGATGACTATGCTGCCCAGGAACGGCAGTAGTGTTTTGTTTACTGTCAATGGAGACCTGCAGTCCAGGTTGATAGTGACTACCGGAAACGTTCAAGGAATACGAGGTTCTTTGATTCACAGAACTCTGGGTAGGAAACTCAACAGATAAAACTTAATTTACCACAAGCGGTACTTAGGTGTGAAAGTAATAATGTATACTTACATGATGGAAATTACCATTAAAGACAGAGTTCAACGCTTATGTTTTGTTCCCTTAGACTTGGGCATTTGTACTGCCGGCTTTTCTGGTGCTATCAGGAGAATCTTTGGCGCACGGTAACATAATGTCGAGAGTCACATGGCACGTTGTTATAGACATGAATAACGTCACATCTAGTGGACCTTGTTTAATAATTCGTTTCACAGCTCAGTTCAGAGAGTGTTTAAATGTATTTCGCTGCTCTTTTTTTTTCAGGTGAAATTCGGAGATTAGGCGTTATTCTACACTCCTGGAAATGGAAAAAAGAACACATTGACACCGGTGTGTCAGACCCACCATACTTGCTCCGGACACTGCGAGAGGGCTGTACAAGCAATGATCACACGCACGGCACAGCGGACACACCAGGAACCGCGGTGTTGGCCGTCGAATGGCGCTAGCTGCGCAGCATTTGTGCACCACCGCCGTCAGTGTCAGCCAGTTTGCCGTGGCATACGGAGCTCCATCGCAGTCTTTAACACTGGTAGCATGCCGCGACAGCGTGGACGTGAACCGTATGTGCAGGTGACGGACTTTGAGCGAGGGCGTATAGTGGGCATGCGGGAGGCCGGGTGGACGTACCGCCGAATTGCTCAACACGTGGGGCGTGAGGTCTCCACAGTACATCGATGTTGTCGCCAGTGGTCGGCGGAAGGTGCACGTGCCCGTCGACCTGGGACCGGACCGCAGCGACGCACGGATGCACGCCAAGACCGTAGGATCGTACGCAGTGCCGTAGGGGACCGCACCGCCACTTCCCAGCAAATTAGGGACACTGTTGCTCCTGGGGTATCGGCGAGGACCATTCGCAACCGTCTCCATGAAGCTGGGCTACGGTCCCGCACACCGTTAGGCCGTCTTCCGCTCACGCCCCAACATCGTGCAGCCCGCCTCCAGTGGTGTCGCGACAGGCGTGAATGGAGGGACGAATGGAGATGTGTCGTCTGCAGCGATGAGAGTCGCTTCTGCCTTGGTGCCAATGATGGTCGTATGCGTGTTTGGCGCCGTGCAGGTGAGCGCCACAATCAGGACTGCATACGACCGAGGCACACAGGGCCAACACCCGGCATCATGGTGTGGGGAGCGATCTCCTACACTGGCCGTACACCACTGGTGATCGTCGAGGGGACACTGAATAGTGCACGGTACATCCAAACCGTCATCGAACCCATCGTTCTACCATTCCTAGACCGGCAAGGGAACTTGCTGTTCCAACAGGACAATGCACGTCCGTATGTATCCCGTGCCACCCAACGTGCTCTAGAAGGTGTAAGTCAACTACCCTGGCCAGCAAGATCTCCGGATCTGTCCCCCATTGAGCATGTTTGGGACTGGATGAAGCGTTGTCTCACGCGGTCTGCACGTCCAGCACGAACGCTGGTCCAACTGAGGCGCCAGGTGGAAATGGCATGGCAAGCCGTTCCACAGGACTACATCCAGCATCTCTACGATCGTCTCCATGGGAGAATAGCAGCCTGCATTGCTGCGAAAGGTGGATATACACTGTACTAGTGCCGACATTGTGCATGCTCTGTTGCCTGTGTCTATGTGCCTGTGGTTCTGTCAGTGTGATCATGTGATGTATCTGACCCCAGGAATGTGTCAATAAAGTTTCCCCTTCCTGGGAAAATGAATTCACGGTGTTCTTATTTCAATTTCCAGGAGTGTATTTCAGCAATTGTTTCTAGTAAATCGGTTTTGAAAGAATATCATATAACGGCTTCCAAACAGCATGCTCTTAAGCCTAGCATCGCTGCTTCCAAACAGTGCTTTATCAATAAACTCGCGGAATTCTACTGCAAGTTAGCCAATCCAAGTACTGCACTTCACTTCCGGCAACCTATGTTTCCTTCCCTACACCATATTTCATAATCTAACTTGCATTTTGACATTGGTTATGGGGGCAGCTCCTTACATAACGTTGCTGCCTGGTAATTTTTAGTTGACTACATTCATTATTTTCTTGTGCAAAATATAATTCTTTTCTTGTTTACTTTTATTTTTGCTACTCTCTCAGTCAGTTTTTAGCCTCAAAGCAGGAGGGAAAAACAACTGCTGCAACCCAACTTTAACTTTTGATTAATTCTTTCATTCATTCATATATTGTGTTCGGTAAATCAAATCACGAAGGAGAGCCTCTAGGCATGTGGAATTAGCCCAGTTCTGCACTAAGAGACTGACGGACACACTGCAGGATACATCTGTGAAGGATGCTAACGACTGGTGCTAATCCACTCACACTGTTAACTACGGAAATTACTTCTAAATCTTTTCCGTTTACCGGTGGCCACAGTACTGCAGTATTTTAGAAAGAGCAACATTTTCTTCGTGGAAAGACCAGAAGGATAATGATGTCCTTTCTAAAATGTCTACATTCATTTAAGCATTATAAATGAACAATAAATAAAAACACAAAATTGTCTGCCCTAGCAAAGCATCCTCTTCAGTTTTCATTGAAACCAAAATTTATCTACAATAACGATCTATCATCCAAAACTATACATTGTGTTTCCGTAAGAGCATGCAAAAATTAAACAGGACATAGAGGATGCTCCACTGAACAGTTTGAGGTAGGGAACCGCGGTTTGGAGAAGCCAGCTTAAGGAGACAATAGTAATGTTGTTGTTTCTGGGGGAGGAGACCAAACAGTGAGATCATCGGTGTCATCAGATTAGGGAAGGACTGGGAAGGAAGTCGGCCGTGCCGTTTGCAAAGGAAACATCCCGGCATTTGCCTGAAGATATTTAGGGAAACCACGGAAAACCTAAATCAGGATGGCCGGACGCGGAATTGAACCGTCGTCCTCCCGAATGCGAGTCCAGTGTGCTCACCACTGCGCCACCTCGTTCGGTAGACAGTGGGAATAAAATCATGTAACTGTTTACTTTTTTACTTACACTAGTTACAGTTAATAGTAAATACCATCACTGATGCGATGAACGTACCATTTGTACTGTACCTTACTTTATCTTATCCATAAATATCACTTATGGGTGAGACCAATGCCAATTTTGAAAGTTCCCGTACTCGTCAGTAGACGGCAACACTAATCTCTGAGCTTTTATATTAGAAGGTTAGCCTATTTTTTCCCGTGCATGTCTTCAGTTACAACAGAAAATAAAAAGCCATGAAAGATAGTGGCTGTGCAGAGCCGACATCACTTCGTTTGCTGATCACAGTTAGTTTCCATCTTGGCCTAGGATTATCTCTGTATAATAGTTGCAAACTTTTGCCGTGGCGGCTTTCGCAGTAAATGCCGCCCTCCGACGTCTGATTTGTAATCGGAAAGACTGAATGATATGAGGAGCACCTGTGAAGATGTCTAACGTAGCTCAGGTGGTAACGTCATGGGCGGGTAAGCTTTATTTACTTTTCTTTACGTCACGTTTACACGTTTCAAATCTTTCTCTGGAACAAAATCTTGTTAAAATGACACAGTTGGAGGAGGGTTTGGGGGTTCTACTCCGCGCATTACGCGAGATCACGGTAAACCATTCGATCGTCTAGCAGTAGAGGAGTACATCATAGGCTGTGTTCGGATTCCCTTGCTTCCTCCTGAGTTTGAAGGTAATATGGCACATGTCATACACTGACTCTTGGGAAAGCTGAAACGTACCACATGGTTTGCTAATCAGGAATCGTTATTATGATTTTTGTCATCGGACCTTTTATTAGTATGTTTGCATGATAATGGGTTTAGTAATTTTCGACAATATGAAACGAGTATGGATAGGATTGTCTAATTTAAATGCCGTGTTAATACTCTGTTAAAATGAATTACAGCCACAATTACAGTGGAATGCCAGCGCATCACATTCTTCATTTGATAACAGGAGTACCTAACAGGTAGTGTACCGGCACTACAGTACCACGTTCATACTCATGTATACTTCACTACCACTATGTATGAACATAAGGCACAAAGCAAGAAAACATAAGGACAAGAACATATTACACTATAAAACAGATGTGGTGCCTTTCTGTTTCTGGGTAAAATAATAACCATTTTATGTGAAAAGCAAGTAGTACCTTTCCCGTTATCTGCTACGGTCGCAGGTTCGAATCCTGCCTCGGGCATGGGTGTGTGTGATGTCCTTAGGTTAGTTAGGTTTAAGTAGTTCTAAGTTCTAGGGGACTTATGACCTAAGATGTTGAGTCCCATAGTGCTCAGAGCCATTTTGAACCTTTCCCGTTATCTTACATCACTTTAAACCTATATAGTGAACGTAAGATTCTGCATTGGAATTTACCAGCTAATTATTGTGCCACTCAATTTTTATTCTTTCCCTAATTTTCCGCAGCTATTTTTACACGAGTACTGCATCGCAACACGTGCTTCTTTTCGGATACATGCCAATAATATTTTTCTTTGCTGTGACCACTATCAAGAACGTTTTCTTTTCTGTTTTAATTTTTCTAATCACTCTGCATAGATTCATGCTACTTACTGAAGGCAATTTGGGAGCGCAAATTATGCCTTCAAAACTAAAATACGAAGCCATATGTTGTAAACATCTGTCATGCTCCGTAACAATGCGCAAGTTGCGAACAATTCTGATGACTCACTTTATAGTTCCTGTTTACGTTAGCTAGAGAAATCGTCTCTTTGAATAGCGTTATGCATGTCCTTAGCCCGTATTCTGAGCAAGAAACGTTGTCGGCCAATAACATAGTATGGTCCAGCGTTTCACAATCAGTTCGATAGCGTGGATTGCCAAACACTCTATTCCACTTTTCCTCTTTGTTTTGTCTGTGGCGTACGCTGTTGTCATCGCACTGCTTGATGACGGTTTCAGACATTCTTTGAGTATTACTTTCTATTGACATTATTGAGCTGCAGCGTCTAGGATTATTGGTTTTCACGCTTTTTGCACTGGTGCTGCACAGGAGCTGCGATAGGATATGTCTTTTCAGTTGTGCACGCATGCGAGTGGCATAAAGTCCTCCTTCAGGTCGCATCTTTGTTTGTATATGTGAGGACCAATATCTACTTTTCAGTGAGTCATCCCAGGATGTACGCCGTTTTTCTCGTTACTTTCCACTCTGTAAGTGGTATTTTGTGGATGCTGAAGTGTATGGGATAATTTTTCTGCTTTTTTTTGAATGTGTAGTGTTGTACACCCACATGGTCCATTACAGGACATCTGTACCTGCTGTTCAAAATTTTCGTGCCTGTTTCCTAAATAACAACTGAAGTTAATTTCAAATCACTCACGAGTTATTGTTTTCGTTGGATTATTTTTAAATCCTACGAATTCTCAAGCTCACTGACATATGTGCTCATTTATGCTTTGTTCATAAAATAAACTGCGTTCAGGAGACACTGCATTCTTTTCTTTTATAAGCAACTAGCGAACTCCGCAGCGCTTCGAAATAGCTAAATAAGTATGTGAATTGAATATTCTTCCTAATCACCTTCTGCTCAATATTTCTGCCTGTCTCCTCCTATCACTTCTCTTTCTTCATCTTCTCCGCCTTACCTTTCACACTGTCCGCCACCTCCTCCCACCACTCTCTGACCATCTCCTCCCTCCCTTGTCCCTCCATCTCCTCCCCCACCTTGTCCCTCTTTTTTTCTGCTTTACTCTCTCTCCCCGATTCCCCGGCCCTCACCTCCCACCCCACATTTGCCAATTTCCTCTTCCACCCTTCTTCTGACCTAGAGCCTTGTTTATTATTACTGGATACCAAACCTTAATTCGCAACTGAAATGGCTCAAAATGAACTGGTAAATCTGTTAGGATAACCGGTTTACAGGGTTTTAGAGGGACCCCCCTGCGATATCTGTAAGGCTAGTAGCTTGCAGGATTTTCACTAATCTGCGATTTAATAGGATTACCAAGTTTTGGACGCTTAAGATTCCGTAGTAGTAGTCTAATCATAAGCGGATAGCCCACAAGTACAGATTTCCTTTTTTCTATTAAAACCGACTGCGAGGAAGGAAACCAAACAGCACCATTTTGTGTATTCAATTTTTGTGTAAGACTGTTTACAAGAAGGATTAAAATTATAAGTCTTAACTTTTGTACACTTTAAAAAAGCTTACGATTGCATCCACAGATCTTGACTGATCACGATACTTAGGAATTTCGGTCTCCATCCCAAATTAATGAAAATAACAGACTCCAAAATTAAAGTTCAGAGAGTAAATATGTGAGCCATAATCGATTAAAACAGGTTGAAGACACGGAGATGGTTTATGGCCATTCCGTGTCAACTGTTTTATGTGGACACGATGAGTGAATGATACAAAGAAAAGCCTAAAAACGTAAGAACTTGAAGCAGGGAAGATCAATTATATTTAAATTGCTTGTGATTCACAAATAACTTAGCGTTACTAGGTAATAAGTTTCAGAAAGCCAGAAATCAAATAACAAGCCCAGAAACTATGGCACAAAAACAGGACTCCTGTATCAATTGAAAAGGCGAGGCTAATGGTAGCAGATCCACTTGTAATCAATCTCGTAATAGTAAATAACAGGAAACAATTTAAATACTTGTGAGAAATTACAACATACAACTTGGACAAGAAACCTGCGTGGCAAGAACGGACTAACAAAATGAGAAAAGCTCAAAAATTAATGTGGTCTGCAGACAATAAAAATGTCTATAGATCAAAACTAAATTAAATCATTAGAAAACGAAGGTTCAACCATAGGTGACATACGGTTACAAAACACTTTTCGAAATCACCCAGTCAAACAGAAACAACAAAATCCTAAAAGTAGGGAGAAGAATTGACAGAATATGCAAAGAAGAAATATAAAAAAGATGGGCAATGACAAATAGCGCCAAATGAAATGGTGTACAGTGAACTGGAGCTGATTACAGATAGCATATGGAAAAAACTTTCTCTTTTTTTCGTCGCATTATGAGTAGACCAGAAACCAGATCTCCATGAAAAATTTTAAGCTTTGGTACATGATGCAATAAGTGGGATGAAAATAATCAAAATAGAAAACTGAAAGCGAAGAAAAAGAAATAACGTATGAGGTAGAAAGAATTTCTCTAATGGTTTCGTAGCTAAATATGACTGCGAGAAAGCCAATAAAACCGCAAATGTTTAGAGCACAGCACATCATTTTCTTCCTCACAGTTGAATTTAATAGAAAACCTTTACAGCTATGTTTAAAAAATTATGTAACCGGTCTGAAGGTTCACTACAGTGCCATGTAAAAACTTGTAGTAAATCGTTCAAAAACGTCTCAAGATTTCTGCCACAACGTTTCGATCTCAACGATTGTTGTAGTACTGTGTAAATATTTGATGTAATCGGTCAAGAACTTTTCGCGCATTTTGCTAAAAACGTTTCCCTATTAGATATTATGTACATATTTTTATATTGTAGGTATTGAACATGTGTATAACATATGTCCGTCGAAATTTTAATTCCAAAGTCGTGTAAAAATTTCAAATAAATCGGTCAAAAAATTTGAGGTTTTTGGAAACAAATTTAAGTATCATCTTAACTTTATATAGTAATGGTAGTACAGATTTTCAGCCAAATAAGGCAAATGCGAATAGTAGAGAACTTCAGGACACCTACTTCAGCAATGAATACATCGCGTCTTTCCGTTTTAGATATTTTCTTGTCTTTAGGTATTAGGACGTGCAAAGTGCAATTACATCTGCAGACGATGAGTCCTTCAGACGTGGAGACAAGTATTTACATTGCTAGGTCGTCTTAAGACGGTAGAAGATCTTGCTTGCTAATTACCTTCTTTCAATTTATATTTAAGGTCCCTTACGATGTTCCGTTCAGCTAAGTTCCGGTAGTTGTGGGTGTTAGAGCTGTACCTTTTTTAGATTGAAGTCAGCTGATAGGTATTCCTGCTTAAGGGAAGTCTCTCTAACAAAGAAACCACTTTCTACAAAGCTTGGGTATCCGATTAATGAGGGAATTAGTATATTTCATCAAAATATACAAGGTATTAGAGATAAAGTTAGTGAACTGCTTATAGATGTTGACTCTGAAATTATTGGTATATCTGAACACTTCTTAAATAAGGAGATAATTCAGAGGCTTCCTTTACCAGGATACAGGTTGGCTGGCAGCTTTTCTAGGAGCTCTTTGCGGTGTGGGGGAGTAGCCATGTATGTGAAAAACGGTATCCCATTTGAGTCAATTGATGTTTCAAAGTACTGCACTGAAAAGGTGTTTGAATGTTGTGCAGGTGTGGTTAAATTTAGTGGAGCTAAACTTCTTACTGTTGATATTTATAGATCCCCAGACTCCGATTTCACAACATTTTTGCTAAAGCTAGAGGAGGTTCTTGGTTCACTTTATAGGAAATACAAAAAGTTAGTTATATGTGGTGACTTCAATATTAATTGTATAAGTGATTGTGCAAGGAAAAGGATGCTGGTGGACCTCCTTAATTCATATAATCTTATGCAAACCGTATTCTTTCCAACGAGAGTGCAAGGGAACAGTAGAACAACCATAGACAATATTTTTGTTAATTCGTCATTATTAGAAGGGCATTCTGTTAGCAAAAAGGTGAATGGCCTTTCAGATCATGATGCACAAATTTTACGTCTAAAAGATTTTTGTGCTGCAACACATGCTAAATATAGTTACCAACTTTTTAGGAAAGCTGATCCTGTTGCTGTACAGACTTTTTTAAACCTTATCAAGGAACAAGAGTGGCAAGATGTTTATAGTGCTGATACAGTAGACGATAAATATAATGCTTTCCTCAAGACTTTTCTCGTGCTCTTTGAAAGTTGCTTTCCGTTAGACCGTTCAAAACAGGGTACTAGCACAAACAGGCAGCCTGGGTGGCTGACTAAAGGGATAAGAATATCTTGTAGAACAAAGTGGCAATTATATCAAAACGTTAGAAACAGTCACAATCTAAATGCAGCAGCCCATTACAAACAGTATTGTAAGGTGCTTAAAAATGTTATTAGGAAGGCAAAAAGTATGTGGTATGCATATAGAATAGCTAAGTCTCAGGATAAAATTAAAACCATATGGTCAGTCGTAAAGGAAGTGGCTGGTCTGCAGAGACAGGTCGAGAATATAGAATCAGTGCGTAGTGGGGATGTCCGTGTTACTGATAAGTCGCATATATGTACAGTACTTAATAATCACTTTCTGAATATAGCAGGTGAACTAAATAGAAACCTAGCCCCAATAGGGAATCATATAGCACTCTTAGAAAAAAGTGTTCCGAGACTGTTACCTGAAATGCTCCTCCATGATACTGACAAGAGGGAGATTGAGTTAATAATTAAATCACTAAAGACCAAGAACTCTCATGGATATGACGGGGTATCTAGCAGAATACTGAAGTATTGTTCCACGTATGTTAGCTCAGTACTTAGCCATATCTGTAACTTATCCTTTAGGAGTGGTCGGTTTCCTGACCGATTAAAGTACTCGGTAGTGAAGCCACTTTATAAAAAGGGATAATGTTGACAATTATAGACCTATTTCTATGCCATCGGTGTTTGCTAAAGTTATCGAGAAGGTTGTATATACAAGGTTACTGCAGCATTTAAATTCACATAATTTGCTGTCAAATGTACAGTTTGGTTTTAGAAATGGCTTAACAACTGAAAATGCTATAGTCTCTTTTCTCTGTGAGGTTTTGGAAGGATTAAATAAAAGGTTGCGAACGTTAGGTGTTTTCTTTGATTTAACGAAGGCTTTTGACTGTGTTGACCACAAAATATTACTGCAGAAGTTGGAACATTATGGAGTAAGGGGAGTAGCTTACAATTGGTTCGCCTCCTACTTTAAGAACAGAAAGCAGAAGGTAATCCTCCGCAATATTGAGAGTGGTAATGATGTTCAGTCCCAATGGGGCACTGTTAAATGGGGCGTTCCCCAAGGGTCGGTGCTGGGGCCACTGCTGTTTCTTATTTATATAAATGATATGCCTTCTAGTATTACAGGTGATTCAAAAATATTTCTGTTTGCTGATGACACCACCTTGGTAGTGAAGGATCTTGTGTGTAATATTGAAACATTATCAAATAATGTAGTTCATGATATAAGTTCGTGGCTTGTGGAAAATAATTTGATGCTAAATCACAGTAAGACTCAGTTTTTACAGTTTCTAACTCACAATTCAACAATTCATAAGCGAGACGGAACAGTTCAAGTTCCTAGGCGTATGGATAGATAGTAAGCTGTTGTGGAAAGCCCATGTTCAGGATCTTGTTCAGAAACTAAATGCCGCTTTATTTACCATTAGAACAGTATCTGAAATAAGTGACATTTCAACACGAAAAGTAGTCTACTTCGCATATTTTCATACGCTAATGTCATATGGTATTATTTTTTGGGGTAATTCTTCTGATTCAAAAAGGGTATTTTTGGCTCAAAAACGGGCTGTTCGAGCTATGTGTGGTGTAAGTTCGAAAACCTCTTGTCGACTCCTATTCAATAGTCTGGGAATTTTGACATTGCCCTCACAGTATGTATTTTCTTTAATGTCGTTTGTTGTTAGCAATATTAGCTTATTCCCAAGAGTTAGCAGCTTTCACTCAGTTAATACTAGGCAGAAATCAAATCTGCATGTGGAATGCACTTCCTTGACTCTTGTGCAGAAAGGAGTGCAGTATTCTGCTGCATCCATTTTCAATAAGCTACCACAAGAACTCAAAAACCTTAGCAGTAGCCCTAACACTTTTAAGTCTAAACTGAAGAGTTTCCTCATGGATCACTCCTTCTATTCTGTTGAGGAGCTCCTGGAAGAGCTAAAAAATTAAGTAAATTCCAGTGTTACATTCTTGATTTTCTTTATTTAAACTAACGACTTGTCGCCTGAATATGTTTCTTATATTTCATTTCATTCTGTTTCTACAATCGTGTTATAATTTCATGTATTGACTCGTTCCATGACCATGGAGACTTCTCCTAAATGTGGTCCCACGGAACAATAAATAAATAAATAAATAAAATTAATAAGTTTGCTTTCCACCTCATATTTCATCAACTGTAGTCAGATCACCTTGTTCATTCACGTGTCAAATTTCATACAAAGAGTGTAATTTTCAATTCATTAATGCAGGAGTCACAATTTCTTAATTACGATAGGTAGTAGGCATTTCGACATTTACGTCGGTGTACTAATAGAGATGACACCTACAACGTAGCGTTCGATCAGAAACAATGTCAACAATTTGCTCCAGCGATTTTCTGACATTCTAAACAAGGACCTCGCATTGTTCACACTGAGGAAATGGATGAGTGATTACTGAGATGAGTAGAGGATGATCATGAGTTCGAAGAAGTGGAACTGCTGAAAGCATAATCCTCGATCTCACGTAGTTAATTCTCCAAGAGCAACTACTTTTTCCACATAATTTACAGGATGCGTAAATATTTAGACTACAAGACCATCAAGTCATATTAGGATTTCCACGGAGCACAGTTACAAAGAGTGGTAAGAGAAATTACCGTGGTAACCACACGTAGGCTGATGCAAATATTCAAGTGGTCAGTTTTGCTTTAGTTTCAATTTGTGGGCTTTATCTCCTTCGGTCGTGTTATTGTAAAGCCCACCATTATGAATAGTGGAAGATCGTTCAAAAAACATGCATTAGGATTAAAAAAACAACCAAAGACAATACTGACGGAAAAACCAGAGGGGGGGGGGTGGATACTGCATATCTAAAATTGCATCAGTTATCCATTGTATGCATTTGTAAACAACCACAAGAGGAGGATGTACACTTGGAAAAGACCTCGTCATACGTCACTGTCAATCACAGATTCCGAAATCAAGTACTGGATGGTAAAATCAGAGACTGGATTGTAAGGTATACCAAGGATCAGTTACAGACTTAGATCTCAATGTACTAGTGTTGAAGAGTAGACTGAACTTTATGAGAATAGTCAGGAAGAGCAGTACGCAAAGAAGGAGGATACAGCAACACTAAGGAATGACGAGACACGCTTGAAGATCTCTTAGGCTACAGATACAGCAATAAGGAATAGTTCATTAGGCAGTACAGTTGAAGAGGAATGGACACATCTAGAAAGGGAAATCACAGAAGCTGGAAAGAAAATATTGGTACAAAAAAGGTAATTGCGAAAAAAGCTTGGATAACCGAAGAAATACTTGTTTTGTAAGTAAAAATACATTTTCTTGCTGCAACTTAATTTACTTTTCCCAGACGCGTTTAGCCTTTTTCTTGTGCTAAGGCATCTTCCTTCGAATCTATTTCGATACAGTTTTGTTACTTCCATGTTATCAAACATTTCACATCGTGGTTTTTTATGTAAATAAGTAATTTCTTACACTTTTCTGTGATCTGCGTTTCCTCTCATCACAGAAAACTGCACGTAATTACTTATTTACATAAAAATCACGATGTGAACTGTTTGATAAGGTAAAAATAACAAAACTGTGTCGTTATAGATGTCACTGGAGATACCTTAGTGCAGTGTGATCTATAACTACACAGTTTTGTTATTTTTACCTTTTCAAATAGTCTACATCGTGTTTTTTATGTAAATAAGTAAATACGTACAGTTTTCTGTGATGAGAGGAAACGCAGATCACAGAAAAGTATAAGAAATTACTTATTTACACAAAAAAAAACACGATGTGAAATGTTTGATAACCGGGAGGTAACAAAACTGTATCGAAATAGATTCCACGGAAGATGCCTCAGCACAAGAAAAAGGCGAAACGCTTCTGAGAAAAGTAAATTACGGTATAGCAAGAAAAGGCGGTTTCATTTACAAAACAAGTATTTCTGTTCTTGCTGCGGAGGATGATTACGCGAACAAACTTGTTGTAACAGAAGAAATACTTCAGCTGATCGATGAAAGAAGGAAGTATAAACTGTTCAGGGAATTTCAAGAATTCAGAAATACAAGTTGCTGAGGAATGAAACATGCAGGAAGTGCAGGGAAGCTAAAACTAAATGATTCCATGAAAAATATGAAGAAATCGGGAAAGAAATGACAGTCGGCAGGACTGACTCAGCATCAAGGAGAGTCAAAACAACCTTCGGTGAAATTAAAAGCAACGGTGGTAACATTGAGAGTGCTACGGGAAGCTGGCCGTTGTGACCGAGCGGTTCTAGGCGCTTCAGTCCGGAACCGCGCTGCTGCAACGGTTGCAGGTTCGAATCCTGCCTCGGGCATGGATGTGTGTGATATCCTTAGGTTAGTTGGGTTTAAGTAGTTCTAAGTTTAGTTGACTGATAACCTCAGATGTTAAGTCCGATAGCGTTCAGAGCCATTTGAACCATTTGCTACGACAATTCCACTGTTAAATCCAGAGGAAAGAGCGGATAAGTGGAAACAGTACCTTGCAGGCCTCTATGAAGGGGAAAATTTGTCTGATGTGACAGAAGAAGAAACAGCAGTCGATTTAGAAGAAGTGGGGGATCCAGTATTAGAATCAGAATTTAAGAGATATTTGGGGAAGATAAGATCAAATAAGGTAAAAACGATAAATAACATTCCATCAGCATTTCTAAAATTATTGGGACACATGGTGAAAAAACGACTATACACGTTGGTGTGTAGAATGTATGAGTCTGGCGACACAGCATCTGACTTTCAGAAAAACATCGTCCACACAATTCTGAAGACTACAAGAGCTGATAAGTGTGAGATTTATCGCACAATCAGCTTAACAGCCCATGCATCCATGTTGCTGACGAGAATAATACACAGAATAATGGAAAAGACTATCAGTTTGGCTTTAGGAAAGGTAAGGTCACCAGAGAGACAATTCTGACGTTGCGGTTGATAACGGAAGCAAGAATAAAGAAAAATCAAGACACGTTCATGGGATGTGTCGACCTGAAAATGCATTCGACAAAGTAATATGGTGCAATATGTTCTAAATTCTGAGAAAATTATGGGTAAGCTATAGGGAGAGACGGGTAATATACAAGATGTACAGGTGCCAAGAGGGAATAATAAGATCAGACGAGCAAAAACGGAGTGCTCGGATTAAAAAGGGTGTAAAACAGGGATGTAATCTTGCGCCCCTACTGTTCAATCTGTACATCTAAGAATCAATGATGGAAATAAAGAGAAAGGTGAAAGAATATCAATAGTACGATTTGATGATGACATTACTATCCTGAGTGAGAGTGAAGAAGAATTACATGACCTGCTGAATGGAGTGAACAGTGTAACGAATACAGAATATGGATTAAAAGTAAACCGAAGAAAGATGAAAGTAATGAGAAGGAGCAGAAACGAGAACAGCAGAAAGTTAGTATCAGGACTGATGTTCACGAAGTAGATGAAATTAAGGGATTCTGCTACCTAGGCAGCAAAAAAGCCAATGACGGAGCATGGAGGACATCAAAATCTGACTATCACTGGCAAAAAGAGGCATTCCTAGCCGATAGAGTAGTCCTCAGAGCCATTAAAACCATTTCAACCCCAATTTGAGAAAGAAATTTCTGAGAACATAGGTTCGGAGCACAGCATTGTATGGTAGTGAAACATGTTGGAAAGCGGAACGGAAGAGAATACAAGCATTTGAAATGCGATGCTAGAGACGAGTGTTGGAAGTTAGATGGATTGATCTGGCAAGGAATGAAGAGGTTCTGCGAAGAATGGGAGAGGAAAGACATACGTGATTTGTTGGTTGATTTCGGGGAGAGGACCAAAAATGGAAGTTATCGGTCCCGTCGGATTAAGGTAGGATGGGGAAGGAAGTCAGCCGTGCCCTTTCAATGGAACCATCCTGGCGTTTGCCTGAATCAACTTAGGGAAATCACGCAAAACCTAAATCAGGTGGCCAGACGAGGGTTTGAACCGTTCTCCTTCCGAATGTGAGTACCGTGTGCTAACCATTGCGCCGTCCGTCCCCAGTAGGTGAGTGGTCAGCGTGACAGAACGTCAATCTGAAGGGCCGGGTTCAATTCCTAGCTCGGTAGGAGATTTGCTCCGCTCAGGGACTGAGTGTTGTGTTGTCCTGATCATCATCATTTGATCCACACCAACGCGCAAGTCGCCGAAGTGGCGTCAAGTCTAAAGACTTGCACCCGGCGAACGGTCTCCCGATGGGAGGCCCGAATCACACGACATTTTATTTACCACTGCGCCACCTCGCTCAGTGAAATATGTGGAAGACACTGACAAAGAGAAGAGACATGATGATACCTGTTAAGAGCTCAGGGGTTAACTTCCGTACTTCCATGCCACTAGAGGGAGCTTCTTCTTCTGTAGTGGTCAATCCAAGGATTGGTTTGCAACAGCTACAATGGCAGCTTGTCTCCATTCTGTGCGTCTTTCAGCTTTTCTCTTCATTTCTTTATAGGTGTTACATCCCACATCTTTCACGATTTGATCCATGTACCTCAGTCGTGGTCTTCCTCTTGGTCTTTTTCCCTCGACATATCCCTCTATGATTGTGTTCAGGAGTCCTTTATGTCTTAATAGATGGCCTGTAAATTGCACTCTTCTTTTAACAATGAAATTCCAGAAGCTTCTCTTCTCACCTGCTCTTTCCAGAACCACTTCGTTTGTGACCTTGTCGATCCATTTTATTTTGAGCATGCGTCTATAGCACCACATTTCAAAAGAATTTAGCTTCTGCTGTTCCTCTGTCCCGAGAGTCCATGTTTCACACCCATAGCATGCCACACTCCACACATATGATTTAAAAAATCTTTTCCTGGTTTCAAGGCTGATGCTCTTAGATGTTAATATGTTTTTCTTCTTGTTAAAAGCAGCCTTTGCTTGAGCTATTCTACTTCTCACTTCTGCCTTGCTCCTTCCATCCCTGGTAATATTACTGCCCAGATAAGTAAATTTATCAACTTGTTCAAGCAGTTCATTGCCTACATGAACTTGGACTTTCACTTGATCTTCTTTGTCGCATGCCATTACTTTTGTTTTTGCTTTATCAATTCTCATATTATATTCTTCACCCATAACTTTATCCATTCTATTCAGTAGGACTACAAGATCTTCACTTTCAGCCAGGACAGCTATATCATCAGCATATCTTATGATATCTATTCGTTGGCCATGAATTACTACACCTGTCTGTGAATTTTCCCTTACTTTTTCCAGCGCCTCTTCAATGTATACGTTAAAGATAATAGGGGATAGTGCGCAACCTTGTCGGACACCTTTCCGTATCTGCACCTATAGAGGGCAAAAAGCTGTAGAGGAAGACAGAGACTGAAATACATCCAGCAGACAACTGAGGATGTACATGAAGAGGCTGGCAGAGGCGGGCCGTATCAAACACGTCAGAAGACCGATGACTAAAAAAAAAAAAAAAAAAAAAAAAAAAAAAAAAAAAAAAAAAAAAAAAGCGGGAAGAAACGCTGCTCTGCTGCATCTGTACATCTGTAAAACAGGTGATATAGTGAGAAAGCTTGGTGCAACGGAACAGCTTTAAATTCCTGTTAGTGTTGAATAAATATTTCTCACTGTATTACCTGTTTAACAGATGCACATAATGTCATACAGTTATACTTATTCAACTGCCCTGCCCCTCTCTCTGTTACTACTGTTACTACGTCTCGCGAACTTGGTTCGCCCTTGATGATGCTTTTTACATCAGCATTGCTTTAGTCTGGTTGTTCTTTTTAATACGAATGCATGTATTTTCATGATGTTCGCTCTTGATAATGTTCAATGCAGATTCAACTGCACTTACTGTATCAACGATATAAAGATGGTTATTATACACAACCTATACTAGTCATAATGTTTCTTTTGTTTAATGTTAAGTTGCGATCCAGCCAGTATTTAAGTTTTGTATAACTTTTGTTTAATTTTAATAAACTGCTTTACTGTATCACAACGGTTAACAATAGTGGCAAGACAAAGTCTTACATAATACGTGCAGTCAGTCTGCCTGCGACATTATGCACTGTATCTACTTTTAAAAGATTTGCTCCACGGAGTAGTGATGTTACACGTCAAAGTTATACGTGACTAAGGATCGAGAAATAATCTTGAACGTGACAACGAAGGAAACCTGTGGAAAAACAGAATCGTTCGGGAGAGTGAGCCCCACGATACGGTCACGTACTTTCAGGTACACAGCGTGGCGTGCTGAGCAGGCGGGCACCGTTCTTTAGGAAGCCTCCACGTGAGTCCAGAGTAGGATGATGAGCGAGTGAGAGAATCAGCAGTAAGTACCCATTGTTACAACCTCAGTATCGGGATGCTTGAAATGTACGTAAAACATTTTGTTTGTGGTCAGTCTTTAAGTGTTCCACCTGTCTCGTAAACTCGAGCTGTTGAACACTTAAAAGATTGTCATCTAAGTCATTAGAATGTCGATAGTGTTTTAGAGAGAAGGCTGGTACTCACCAAGTAGACGGACATCGGAAGTGAGATAAAAAATTTTGTGTTGAATGTCTTGTTTGTTAACAGTGTTTGAAATTTTTTTAACTGCGAGGCTTCCGCGGCCGGTGACGGGATGATTAGATGTTGTACCGCATCACGGCATAAAATGTATCTTACAAAATGAAGCGGCTTAACACGAAGAACAATGAATTTAATGTTTGGATTATAATCAACTGTGAAATCAATAGATATTTGAATTTATTTATCATGCAACTAAAATTACTCACCGTGTTGCCCCTTTTCGAGTATTTACCATCTGGCATGTGTTTGATTTCATTGTAGAAAGAATGACTTAGGATGAAAAACAAAGACGGAGAATGTATAAGAAACTATCAGCCTCGATTGCGGTAATGAAACCAACATTTACCTAGGTTTCAGCCCAAATAATTGAGCCTTCTCAGATGATGTACCTGAATCTATAATTTCTCTAAGAGGGCATGGTCTAGAAATAAAACTAAAACAGCCTGAAGAGGCGTAGTCAAATTTTACAAATGCGGTACATAACTACTAAGTCAACGCCAAGACTTAACTTGCTGCAATGTTGAAAGTACAAGGACGGAAAAAACTGCAACAGGAAAAAGTAGCTAAAGTAGGGTAATGAAACCTCGGAAAACACCTGTCTAAGTAACATTTTTAATTGATTAACATTGCAAGCTAACTGGTTAATGTATACGCGAGATAAGCCACTGCAAATGTGAAATGCTGGGGCATTAACTACCGGTGTAACCGTCAGAATGTTCAATGCAAGCATACAGACGTGTATGAGATATGTTGTACAACTGCCGGATGTCAATTTGTGCGATAGAGTTCCATGCCTGTTGCACTTGGTCGGCCAATAAAAGGCCGGTTAATGCTGTTTGTTGATGACGCTCGAGCTGTCATTCAATTATGTGCCATATGTGCTCACTTGGAGACAGATCTGGTGATGTGGCAGGTCAAGCCAGCATGTCGACACACTGCAGAGTATGCTGGGTTGCAACAGCGGTATGTGGATCAGCATCATCCTGGTGGAAAACTCCTGCGGGAATGGTGTTCATGACTAGCAGCACAAGACGTGTAATCACCAGACTGACGACTAATTTGTAATTAGTACGACTGGGATGAGCACGAGGGTGCTCCTGAAGTCATTCGAAATCCTACTCCAGAGCATAACTACAGGTGATGGTCCAGTTTGTCTAGCGCACAGACAAGTTGGTTACAGGCACTCAGCTGGTCTCTTTACAATCAAAACCCGCCCACCATTGGCACCCATCAGAACCAGCTTTCATCAGAAAACATAGCAGACCTCCACCCAGCCACTGAAGTCGTGAACGGCGGTGGTTTGGGTCCAGTGGAATGCACGATACATGGCGTCTAGCTTGGAGTTGCCCTCGATGTAACCGATTTGTAACAGTTCATTGTTTCACTACGGTGCAAGCCGCTGCTCAAATTGCCGCTGCAGATGCAGTACGATGCACCAGAGCCACACGCCTGACACAGTGCTCTTCACTCTCGGTAGTGTCACATGGGGGTCGGGAATGGAGATCCGGAACCTGCGTTCCTGCCATGTCTTTGCTCAATATGGCAGAAGGAACATACAGTTTCCCGTACCCCTATTTCACAACCTCGTTCAAATTCAAAGAGGTGTTTATAATGGCGCCTTTACCGCCTTAAAAAGGGATTATTGACTGACATCATCTCACCACGTACAACCTCAAAGGTAACTAGCGCTCACGTCCGTTACAGCGTGTATTTAAAGCAAACCTGATTTTAATCATCATAGTGTCGCTTCTAGTGCCACTCTTGCGCGTCTGGCGCTAAATTTAAGTAGACATCACCTTTCAGATGTAGAAAGACGCCTACCAGCTTTCGTTTATGTTGCACAACTCCTTGGTGTTGTGAATTTTTTTCGCCTACGTTAATCCGCAACGTTTGACAATTTTTGTATTAATTACTGTAGTAATATCACTCTGCTACAAGCAAATTGACAGTCATGTCCATCAAATCTGTCAACATTGGATTATAGTAACACTGAAGCTATATCTTGTATTAAGCATTGTCGTCCATTAATACTGGTGGTTAAGACGAGTTCTCATGATTCTACTAAATGTATCGTCGCCATTTATAGTATATTCTCTCTCGTGCCATACTGACGTCAAGCGTGTTAATATGTTGTAAAACGCATAACATTAATTATGATGCTGTTTACGATGTTGTTGTTGTTGTGGTCTTCAGTCCTGAGACTGGTTTGATGCAGCTTTCCATTCTACTCTATCCTGTGCAAGCTTCTTCATCTCCCAGTACCTACTGCAACCTACATCCTTCTGAATCTGCTTAGTGTATTGATCTCTTGGTCTCCCTCTACGATTTTTACCCTCCACGCTGCCCTCCAATGCTAAATTTGTGATCCCTTGATGCCTCAAAACATGTCCTACCAACCGATCCCTTCTTCTAGTCAAGTTGTGCCACAAACTGCTCTTCTCCCCAACCCTATTCAATACCTCCTCATTAGTTACGTGATCTACCCACCTTATCTTCAGCATTCTTCTGTAGCACCACATTTCGAAAGCTTCTATTCTCTTCTTGTCCAAACTGGTTATCGTCCATGTGTCACTTCCATACATGGCTACACTCCATACAAAAACTTTCAGAAACGACTTCCTGACACTTAAATCTATACTCGATGTTAACAAATTTCTCTTCTTCAGAAACGATTTCCTTGCCATTGCCAGTCTACATTTTATATCCTCTCTACTTCGAATATCATGTTATTTTACTCCCTAAATAGCAAAACTCCTTTACTACTTTAAGTGTCTCATTTCCTAATCTAATCCCCTCAGCAGCACCCGATTTAATTTGACTACATTCCATTATCCTCGTTTTGCTTTTGTTGATGTTCATCTTATATCCTCCTTTCAAGACACTGTCCATTCCGTTCAACTTCTCTTCCAAGTCTTTTGCTGTCTCTGACAGAATTACAATGTCATCGGCGAACCTCAAAGTTTTTACTTCTTCTCAATGAATTTTAATACCTACTCTGATTTTTCTTTTGTTTCCTTTACTGCTTGCTCAATATACAGATTGAGTAACATCGGGGAGAGGCTACAACCCTGTCTCACTCCTTTCCCAACCACTGCTTCCCTTTCATGCCCCTCGACTCTTATAACTGCTATCTGGTTTCTGTACAAATTGTAAATAGCCTTTCGCTCCCTGTATTTTACCCCTGCCACCTTCAGAATTTGAAGGAGAGTATTCCAGTTAACGTTGTCAAAAGCTTTCTCTAAGTCTACAAATGCTAGAAACGTAGAATTGCCTTTTCTTAATCTTTCTTCTAAGATAAGTCGTAAGGTTAGTATTGCCTCACGTGTTCCAACATTTCTACGGAATCCAAAATGATCGTCCCCGAGGTCCGCTTCTACCAGTTTTTCCATTCGTCTGTAAAGAATTCGCGTTAGAATTTTGCAGCTGTGACTTATTAAACTGATAGTTCGGTAATTTTCACATCTGTCAACACCTGCTTTCTTTGGGATTGGAATTATTATATTCTTCTTGAAGTCTGTGGGTATTTCGCCTGTCTCATACATCTTGCTCACCAGATGGTAGAGTTTTGTCATGACTGGCACTCCCAAGGCCGTCAGTAGTTGTAATGGAATGTTGTCTACTCCCGGGGCCTTGTTTCGACTCAGGTCTTTCAGTGCTCTGTCAAACTCTTCACGCAGTATCGCATCTCCCATTTCATCTTCATCTACATCCTCTTCCATTTCCATAATATTGTCCTCAAGTACATCTTGATATTCATAAAAGTGGTTTTCTTCTCTCCAAAGGTCTCTTTCATTTTCCTGTAGGCAGTATCTATCTTACACCTAGTGAGACAAGCCTCTACATCCTTACATTTGTCCTCTAGCCATCCCTGCTTGGCCATTTTGCACTTTCTGTCGGTCTCATTTTTGAGACGTTTGTATTCCCTTTTGCCTGCTTCATTTACTGCATTTTTATATTTTCTCCTTTCATCAATTAAATTCAATATTTCTTCTGTTACCCAAGGATTTCTATTAGCCCTCGTCTTCTTACCTACTTGATCCTCTGCTGCCTTCACTACTGCATCCCTCAGAGCTACCCATTCTTCTTCTACTGTATTTCTTTCCCCCATTCCTGTCAATTGTTCCCTTATGCTCTCCCTGAAACTCTCTACAACCTCTGTTTCTTTCAGTTTATCCAGGTCCCATCTCCTTAAATTCCCACCTTTTTGGAGTTTCTTCAGTTTCAATCTGCAGTTCATAACCAATAGATTGTGGTCAGAATCCACATCTGCCCCTGGAAATGTCTTACAGTTTAAAACCTGGTTCTTAAATCTCTGTCTTACCATTATATAATCTATCTGATACCTATTAGTATCTCCAGGATTCTTCCAGGTATACAACCTTCTTTTATGATTCTTGAACCAAGTGTTAGCTATGATTAAGTTATGCTCTGTGCAAAATTCTACAAGGCGGCTTCCTCTTTCATTTCTTCCCCCCAATACATATTCACCTACTATGTTTCCTTCTCTTCCTTTTCCTACTGACGAATTCCAGTCACCCATGACTATTAAATTTTCGTCTCCCTTCACTACCTGAATAATTTCTTTTATCTCGTCATACATTTCATCAATTTCTTCATCATCTGCAGAGCTAGTTGGCATATAAACTTGTACTACTGTAGTAGGCATGGGCTTTGTGTCTATCTTGGCCACAATAATGCGTTCACTATACTGTTTGTAGTAGCTAACCCGCACTCCTATTTTTTTATTCATTATTAAACCCACTCCTGCATTACCCCTATTTGATTTTGTATTTATAACCCTGTAATCACCTGACCAAAAGTCTTGTTCCTCCTGCCACCGAACTTCACTAATTCCCACTATATCTAACTTTAACCTATCAATTTCCCTTTTTAAATTTTCTAACCTACCTGCCCGATTAAGGGATCTGACATTCCACGCTCCGATCCGTAGTACGCCAGTTTTCTTTCTCCTGATAACGACGTCCTCTTGAGTAGTCCCCGCCCGGAGATCCGAATGGGGGACTATTTTACCTCCGGAATATTTTACCCAAGAGGACGCCATCATCATTTAATCATACAGTAAAGCTGCATGTCCTCGGGAAAAATTACGGCTGTAGTTTCCCCTTGCTTTCAGCCGTTCGCAGTACCAGCACAGCAAGGCCGTTTTGGTTAATGTTACAAGGCCAGATCAGTCAATCATCCATACTGTTGCCCCTCCAACTACTGAAAAGGCTGCTGTCCCTCTTCAGGAACCACATGTTTGTCTGGCCTCTCAACAGATACCCCTCCGTCGTGGTTGCACCTACGGTACGGCCATCTGTATCGCTGAGGCACGCAAGCCTCCCCACCAACGGCAAGGTCCATGGTTCATGGGGGAATAATGATTCAATTTCTTCATCTATATTCTGAAAACTACCTGAGGGTAAATACGAGTAGACCTGTAGCTAAACTGGCAGGATCGTATTGAAAGAACTACTTTATTGATCATAAAGTACGTATGGCGGGTTTCGGAATTATTTCCACCTTCATAAATCCAAGTGCAAAGGTAGTGCTGAACTCCTGAAGATGGAAATAATTCCGAAACGCGTCATGCATATTTTGTGATGAATAAAGTCTGTCCTCAATTGCTGCATGACTATTTTGTGCGATCTAGGCAGCTTAACTACAGATCTACCCACATTTACTAGAATGGTTGCTAACCTCCCACTTGATATTATGTGGCACCTTTATTACCTCGTGGTGTGTGGTAGAGTGTTCCTCTACTACCAGCGACATTTCCTCCTACAAAGTTCAATCCGTGAATGGCTTGTATAAACGACTCTCAACTAGCCTCCTACGATAATGAATTTCTTTGATTTTTCCCCTCCATTGACATTTCACGAGATGTGCATAGGGCGACGTGATACGCTGTCCGACTGTACTTGGGACGGATGCTCTCCAAACTTAGTTAACCTTTCCGCCATGAACAACGGTACTGAGCTGCAGCTCGTGAGTTACACTCTCGCACCGTGATGCTCTTCCGTTGGTTTCTGTCTCCTCTGCTAATATGTCTCGAGAGGGTTTCTGGCTGACAGAAATGTGCAGTAATCGGTCCAACGACTGATTCATAAGCAGCTCCTTTCGTTGATGAATTACATTTCGCTGGGATTCTTCCAACGAATCTCAGTCTGGTATCTACTTTGCCCACAACTGGTGTTATATGGTCGATTCACTCCAGATCGCTTCAGGTGAATACCAGACGAAAATTTTGCAATAGTTACTGTTTCCTGTGGTTTACCTTCAGCAGTCTAATCAAACTACTATGTTCGTCTCCGTCTCTCTGTACGCGCTTTACGTTACCATGACAACGGTGTGTCACGGTCCGCGCGGCTCCCCCGGTCGTAGGTTCGAGTCCCCCCTCGGGTGTGTTTGTATGCGTCGTCCTTAGCGTAAGTTAGTTTAAGTTAAATTAAGTAGTGTGTAAGCTTAGGGACCGATGAACTCAGCAGTTTGATCGCATAAGACCTTACAACAAATTTCCATTTCTTACAACATGAAACATCCCCTTAGAAAAATTAAGAATGACAGTGCTGGTAAATCTCTTACGTTATTTGATTTTCAAACAGCTGAGCAAAACTGAACATACTCAAACATTTCTCTCTTTACTTATTCTGATCAACACTAAACTGACACACAATATTTTTAGCGCAATGCAATCTGACTTTCAACAATCCCCACAAAAGAATGGCCCTGACTAACAATAACCTATACCTTTCATGAATCACTTACCTCACAAAAATCTTCGTTAACTACTACGACACACCGTGCGCCAATGCTGCCAGCTAAATAAAAGATCCTAACTACTGAAGGCACTAACTACTGGCAGGCATAGTTAGCAAATGAAAGATTTTGATAGAGAACAAACAAGTATTTATCTTAATAGTGTTCAAAATTCATAATATACATATCAGTTCCTGACATCCAGTCTTACAAATTTTGTTTTTCTGGCGGACACACGTCCAGATCGTCCGCTCTCAAAACTCTGCCATCTATCTCCCCACATCCACCACCACTGGCGGCTCACCTCCAACTGCCCAACGCTACGCGCTGTTCACATCCAACTGCCTAACACTGCAATAGCGAATATTCCAACAATGCAAACCAGCCACAGACTGCACACAGCACAGTCAGTGATTTTCATACAGAGCGCTACGTGGCGTTACCAATATAAAAACCTAAACAGCCTACTTACAAACACCGATGTACAGAAATTAAGAACAAAAGTAAGTTTTGCATGATGTGTCAGTGCAAAGCAATACAGAGTGATGAAACTTGGACCATATAAAGAAATAACTACTACAGGAAATATAGAAGGTAACTGAAAGGAATGAGAAATGACAGGAACAGAAATCACACTTCTATTCAAGGACAATAATTACACTGAAGTCACAGCGATTTATGATG
Source organism: Schistocerca nitens (assembly GCF_023898315.1). Lineage (NCBI taxonomy): Eukaryota > Metazoa > Arthropoda > Insecta > Orthoptera > Acrididae > Schistocerca > Schistocerca nitens. Next base: position 53,149,862 of record NC_064620.1, read on the forward strand.
TTCCACAGAACATTATAAAAGGCGTGACAGTGTTCTTAATAGCGTGGCTGACCACAACGGACAACTATTCACGCTCAGCAACGTATTCCCATGGTAGCCTCAAGGTTGATTAGGGCACTGCATTCTTCCATCAGCGCTGTTGACAACTGCTGGAAGGTCGTTGCTGCATGTCGACGTGTTACAGTACGTCTCCCCAGTCTTTCTCACACGATCTCGATAGGATGTAAGTCGGCAGTCCAGTCCATTCGCCGAACATCCTCTCGCTACAAGAGTTCTTCCAACCAAGCTGCTCGATGCGGCAGCACATTGTCGTGCATAAACATGATGTCAGAGCAGAATGAACCCCTGAAAACTCACCCATACGGAAGGAGTATCGTTTCACGATAGTTTTCACCGGTGAATGTACCCTATTCAAAGATCTGGAGGTCACCACGCTCATGGAATATTATGCCTTCCACATGGCCCACCAAAGCGATCATGTTCGACGATGCTGGACGTACTAACATGTGGCGAGTGGCGTGGACAGGCAATTCATCCAGGAACACTGTCGAAGGCGATTGTCTCGGTGATCGAGGTGTTACTGAGTCGGGAGATATAATGTTGCATGGGCGTAGTGACCTTCAAAACTTAACACGTTCCCGCGCCCGCCAGCGTCATTGTGCCATCGAACTCCATCCAATGTGCGCCCTTGAAAAGTGCATTCGGCTTTGAGTTAATGTTTTTGATGGATGAAAGTGCGTAACCGTATTGAAAAGCGAAGGTGTAGGAGCTCCTGGAACTATATGGTATTCGGCGGATAATTTGGCCCACGGGTTCCCTCGACTTATATCCCTCTGACGAATAATAGGAAGCTTTGGGGAGACGTATCCCAACACATCCCCATGCACCTACGACCATCCATCAGTTGTTAACTGCCGTGGTAGAGGAATGCCCAGCATTGGACCACTTTGTAGAGCGTATACTGTTGTCCAAAGTGGTCAGACACCCTGTGTTTCTCGCCTTTTGTAATGTCCAGGACACCAATGTAAATCGCGGTGATTTCAGTGTGATTATTGTCTTTGAATAAAGTGCCATTTCGGTTTGTGTCGCTGCGCATTTCTTTCATTTATTTTATGTGCTATACTGTAGCAATTCTTTCTATGTATGGTCCACGTTTCATTGAGCTATGTTACTTCTACGTGACACATCATGAGAAAGTGACTTATATACTTAAGTTTTGCTCACCAATATTGCCGCTCAACAGTCAGTTCCGAGCAATGACCACCTGCTGTATTATCACATTTTAATACACTTTTTGTGCGTAAGAGCTCTCTACATCATCCACCAGGCCATCGTTCTGCCCACACAACAGGAAATTCTGACTCTACCCAAAGTGAAAACTTAACTGCTTTCACACGATTATTTTTCTGTAGGGACGCATTAGAATTGTATTATAGAATTACACAGTGTCCCCTGGCTGACTGATACTTCCAGGACAGTTAAACAGTTCCCTACCATATGCGACAGCTTTGCACAGTCATTGCTACGAAGGCATCAAGAATACAGTGAAGCTGGATTGAGTGAATATCCACTGAAGATTTGTACCGATATTCCTACAAGAGAATGTTATTTGAGTACAGTTGTTGCTATTCATCATTGACTCTTATGAACGACTCTTACGCGTAACTAATAAATGAAATGTTGAAAGAAAATGTTCCTCATAAGAAAATAATCCACAGAATGTGATCATTTTTCGGCAGAGTTAGTGCACTCAGTCGTAAAATGAACTTTGCTCAAGATGATTGGGGTGACGTTACACTCCGTATAGTTGGTCATCTCGGATTATTCACACGAACTCTTACACAGATTGTTAGATATATCTTTTCGTGTAGTGGTAGTTCGCAAACAAGTAAACAAAAGAGTAACATAAGTTCGAATACTTCGATAAGCATAGAAACTGAAGCAAAGAAAAAAAAATTGCGTTACGGACGAGAATTCAGTCCGTGTTCTCCAGTTTTCTGCGCAGATCAGCTCAGCTGCATGGTTATATGATAATGGTGGCTTCATGGGTAAAATATTCAGGAGATAAAACAGTCCCCATTCAGATCTCCGGGAGGAGACTACACGGCAGGATGTCTCATCAGAAAAAGAAAAGAAAACTGGCATTCTACAGACCGGAGAGAGGAATGTTAGATCCCCTAATTGAGCAGGGGATTAGACAGTTGAAAAAAGGACATGGGTCACTTGAAGTTAAATATAGTGGGAATCAGTAAAGTTCGGTGGTGGAAGGAACAGGACTTCTCGTCAGGTGAATACATGCTTGTAAATACAAAATCAGATAGAGGTAATGCCAGAGTAGGTTTAATAATAAATAAAAAGGAATGTAGGTAAGGTACTATGAATAGTATAGCGAACGCGTTATGGTAGCCCGGACAGAAACAAAGCCACACCCACCAACGTAGTACAACTATATCCAATAGATGATGCAGATGATGAATAGATTTAAGAAATGTATGACGAGATAAAAGAGTTTATCAGATAGTTAACAAAGACGAAAATTAATAGTGAAGGTGGACTGCAATTCGATAGTAGGAAAAATAGTAGGTGAATATGGACTGGGGAAAGGAATGAAAGAGGAAGCCCCCTGGTAGAGTTCTTCTCAGAGCATAATTTAATCATCGCTAACACCTCGTTGAAGAATCATAAAAGAGTGTTGTATACATGGAAGAGACGTGGAGACACCGGAAGGTTTCAGAATGGTAATATAATGGTATTACAGAGATTTAGGGACCAGGTTTTAAATTATAAAACAGTTCCACAGGCAGATGTGGACTCCAACCACAGTTTATTGGTTATGAACTTTAGATTAAAACTGAAGACATTGGAAAGAAGGTAGGATATTAACGAGACAGGACCTGGAAAAGATGAAATAACCAAAAGTTGCTGAGAGTTTTACAGGGAGCATTAGGGAACTATTGACTAGAACAGGGAACAGGAATACAGTAAGAAACGAACGGACAGCTCTAAGAGGTGAAATAGTGAGGGCAGCAGAGGATGAAATAGGTAAAAATGCAAGGTCTAGTAGAAATCCATGGATAAAACAAGAGATATTGAATTTAGTTGATGAATTATAAGAAAACAGAAAATGGAGCAAGCGAAACTGAATACAAATGTTTAAAATATCAGACTGACAGGAAGCACAAAATTCGCAAGGAGGAATAGCTAGAGGACGAATGTAAGGATTATATTGGAACAAATAAGCCCTCGGTCACAAATATTAAGTCAAAATTGACCTGGTTTCGACGCTACTATGAGCGTCGTCTTCAGAATTAGACTAACTTCTAAAACATATTAGGTATATAGTACACTATTAAAAATAAAGTTTGTACTGACTGGAAAAGATGCAGTACTTGCAAGTTACATATTAAAAAAGATCTAATCCGGAAAGGCGACGTCATGAACAGTTGTGAGATGGCGAGCTGGTAAGGGCTGCTCGTACGTGAACAAGGGTTGCAACGAGACTCTAATAGACTCTAGTAGTCTTTCCTCCTACAAAAAGCAGTCTTGCCCTGAAAAAGGCCTTGACAAAACGGTCGAAACCCCGATTTCATTGTTTACAATTAAAGTACATTGTGCAATGACATGGTACAACGCCCAGAAGGTTTTAAATTTCATTACTAGGTAATGTGTAAGGGTGTGTAAAGAACCTTCGCAAATTTCACGTTATCTGTTTTTTCTTAAGAATCGTTATCGACTGCGAAGGCCTAGTATTTTTCATTGGAAACCTTCTTCCTTTTGTGGCTTTCTATTTCTTCTTTGATAATATTAACACGTTTGTTAACTCCAATAGTTTTAGCTTATTTTTTCCTGAGTGTTCGTTCTGCAGTTACTGTGCATGCTCAAGCCAGTTTCGGGTGTCTGTGGGATGGAGGCCTTCTCTAGCCTGAAGTTGCTGGACCGGTCTGTACCCAATCGTTCTAAATTCTATGTATGGTTGAAGGAATATAGTGTAACGGGAATTGTTAACATCAACATTGTACAATAACGTAATAAGAATTTCATGCCTCGATGGATTAAAATGACGATCCCTCTCTGGCGACAGTCACATAATGTATGTGCCGGCATTAGGGGACGTGGACTAGTGTGACATGGAAGCTCGCGTCTGTCCTCAAGGTGTGCTCGAAAAGCGAAGTTACTATTCGACTGCTAACGTTAAGCATGAGATCCGGTTTCGAGTCCTGGTACGGCACAAGTTAATAAGTCACGTGAAATCAATTTAATTTCGAAATTTGTGAAACCAATTTGATGTTAGATGTGCTGTCGTGGAAGCCTACTATGCCAGCTCAAGTGCGTGCAATTTTTCCAGTATAGTGGGTGTTTCACAGCGGGCGGGAAGCAGCACTTTATAAAGAGTGCGATAGGCCTAAGCACGATAAAGTCAATGAAAATGCCTCAATTCTCCTGTAGGGAATGATCGACTGAAAAATTGAAATCCTGAATAATTTAATGGAGCCGTTGTGATACGACAAAGTCGGGAAGTCGGGCGGCAACCCCGTCAGATGCAGGAGGCAAGTCTTGTGCCCTATTTGTCAAAGGTTGTGTTGTGAGGCATATTTCGGAGGTCGCTAGTCGGCGATAAGAATGGCTGTTCTGCTCATGCAGAAATCTTCGTAAGAGTTCACATGTGCTACGCAACACGCAGATGTGGGAAATTACAAAACCTATTTTGTTAAATGCAAGTGAATAAGTGTTTCCTCTCTTCCAGGGTTAACTGATCCCATGCGTCTAAATCATTAAAAAACTTGGACTGTTGACTTGGTTTCCAGACACAGTATTGTATTAAAAGGGGAAAAGCAAGCTGTAAATGGGATTCGAACCAAAGTTCGTTGAGCAATAGGAATAGTACATAACTGGATAAGTGAAGTGCGATCACCAGTCCAAATTAGACAAATAAGTTCAGAAAAATTGTCAATGACTTTTTTTGTTCAGAAGTCAGAAATAAAAAATAATTTCATAGAAATAGGCAAGAAGATGTTAGAAAGATCAGTCCAAGACATCAGAAATAAATAATAATCTCTTATATTAGAATTAGGTGAGAACATGTTAGCAACATCAATCCGAACGTCTATAAAGTCCCCTACTGTTAAGCATGAACAAAGTAATAAAACGCTGCATACCATAACGTTTACTAACTGACCAGTTTAATAAATGAAATACCTTGTTTATGAAAATTAATCAGTCGTTGATCGAAACTATTTCTAAAATATCGGTTCAATAGGACTGTAGTACCATTCAACAACGCTTTTAGTAGCACATTTCATACATAGAAATGCATAACACGTATCTTAAATTTTGTAGCACTAATTTAAGGAAAAGCAATTTCTGGCCAGCGTGAGAATTTAAACCTACTATCTTCAGCAATTTTATAGATCATGTTGAACAGTTTACGAATTATGGTATCGTGTACACTGATTTAATGACTTAACACATGTCCATGAACACTTTAATTATTCATATTAGCAAGAACCCACATAACAGCACATTTATAGATAGTCAGAAATTTTAAGTATCAGGAATCGGACCCTAACACAGGATATGTAGCATAGGTGACTGGCGTTCTCATAACACATGAAAACTGAATTTTGCAAATGTACACTCCTGGAAATGGAAAAAAGAACACATTGACACCGGTGTGTCAGACCCACCATACTTGCTCCGGACACTGCGAGAGGGCTGTACAAGCAATGATCACACGCACGGCACAGCGGACACACCAGGAACCGCGGTGTTGGCCGTCGAATGGCGCTAGCTGCGCAGCATTTGTGCACCGCCGCCGTCAGTGTCAGCCAGTTTGCCGTGGCATACGGAGCTCCATCGCAGTCTTTAACACTGGTAGCATGCCGCGACAGCGTGGACGTGAACCGTATGTGCAGTTGACGGACTTTGAGCGAGGGCGTATAGTGGGCATGCGGGAGACCGGGTGGACGTACCGCCGAATTGCTCAACACGTGGGGCGTGAGGTCTCCACAGTACATCGATGTTGTCGCCAGTGGTCGGCGGAAGGTGCACGTGCCCGTCGACCTGGGACCGGACCGCAGCGACGCACGGATGCACGCCAAGACCGTAGGATCGTACGCAGTGCCGTAGGGGACCGCACCGCCACTTCCCAGCAAATTAGGGACACTGTTGCTCCTGGGGTATCGGCGAGGACCATTCGCAACCGTCTCCATGAAGCTGGGCTACGGTCCCGCACACCGTTAGGCCGTCTTCCGCTCACGCCCCAACATCGTGCAGCCCGCCTCCAGTGGTGTCGCGACAGGCGTGAATGGAGGGACGAATGGAGACGTGTCGTCTTCAGCGATGACAGTCGCTTCTGCCTTGGTGCCAATGATGGTCGTATGCGTGTTTGGCGCCGTGCAGGTGAGCGCCACAATCAGGACTGCATACGACCGAGGCACACAGGGCCAACACCCGGCATCATGGTGTGGGGAGCGATCTCCTACACTGGCCGTACACCACTGGTGATCGTCGAGGGGACACTGAATAGTGCACGGTACATCCAAACCGTCATTGAACCCATCGTTCTACCATTCCTAGACCGGCAAGGGAACTTGCTGTTCCAACAGGACAATGCACGTCCGCATGTATCCCGTGCCACCCAACGTGCTCTAGAAAGTGTAAGTCAACTACCCTGGCCAGCAAGATCTCCGGATCTGTCCCCCATTGAGCATGTTTGGGACTGGATGAAGCGTCGTCTCACGCGGTCTGCACGTCCAGCACGAACGCTGGTCCATCTGAGGCGCCAGGTGGAAATGGCATGGCAAGCCGTTCCACAGGACTACATCCAGCATCTCTACGATCGTCTCCATGGGAGAATAGCAGCCTGCATTGCTGCGAAAGGTGGATATACACTGTACTAGTGCCGACATTGTGCATGCTCTGTTGCCTGTGTCTATGTGCCTGTGGTTCTGTCAGTGTGATCATGTGATGTATCTGACCCCAGGAATGTGTCAATAAAGTTTCCCCTTCCTGGGACAATGAATTCACGGTGTTCTTATTTCAATTTCCAGGAGTGTATTTTGGCACTGCAATGAAGTGACTGATTCATGCACTGATACAAGTCTTACTGATATGTATATTGCCTGGACGTGTTGAATTGATGATTTGCTGTGACGATAGTCTTACAAAATATTACACTCTCATCGCTCTTCTTAGGAATTTATTAAACTGTTAGAGCATTCCATTTTACGATATATGTTCCAATATCCAGTAATACTTCCATCAAACATCCTTTTAGAGAATTTAGGTACAAGGTTGCTTTTCTTTCCGCTACAGGACATTCACGCATCAGTAGCTAGTTAATGATTCCTTGAAGTTCTCTTGGCATGCTAATTCAGTGCCCTCAGACCTATCCCTTTTGTACAACAACATCTCCCATAGAGTGATTTCCCTTCAGCTCTTGCTCTTAAGTATCACATTTTTAACTTGCCATTCCCTATGCAAGAATCAGTGAATGAATATATATATATGAGGGTAAGTCAATAGTTATCCGCAAATAAAATTTTATTGTAATCAAATAGGAAGCTTAGAAGAACATCACTTTTCGACATCGTCTCCTTGCGTTTCAACGCACTTGGTCCATCGTTGTGCAAGCATCCTGATGAGGAGAGGGGCTAGTGTAATTGTTTAGTACAAACGATACAAAAATGCACGGAAGTATGTTTTTTAACACAAACCTACGTTTTTTTAAATGGAACCACGTTAGTTTTGCTAGCACATCTGAACATATAAACAAATACGTAATCATTTCCGTTTGTTGCATTGTAAAATGTTAATTACATCCGGAGATATTGTAACCTAAAGTTGACGCTTGAAACCTCCGACGTTCAGTTGCGTGTAGTAACAAACACGGGCCACGGTCGGCGAGCAGAATCTGCAGGGACATGTTTACGATGACGACCGTGTGTGGCTGTAGTGCACTGTTGTGGTTTGGTCTAGCTGTCGCAGTGTCCGCATGTAGCGCTTGCTGCTATTGTTATTCTGCATTCGTCTCCGCACGCAGACCAACTGTAGTACACCGTGTTACCAGACGTCTGTGATAGTGTAGTGTTGTACGAACTGTGACCATGGTGTATTCGAACTCTGAAAAGGCGGAGATGATATTCATCTATGGCGAGTGTCGACGAAATGCAGCTGAAGCCTGCAGGGTGTATGCAGAACGGTACCCGGACAGAGAGCATCCAACGTGCCGCACATTGCAGAACATCTACCGCCAACTGAATGCAACAGGTATGGTCGTAGCACGCAAACGGGTCCGTAACAGGCCCGTCACAGGAGAAGCGAGTGCCGTTGGTGTGTTAGCTGCTGTTGCCATGAACCCACACATGAGTACACGGGACATTGCGAGAGCCGGTGGACTGAGTCAAAGTAGTGTCATGCGCAAACTGCATCGTCACCGCTTTCACCCGTTTCATGTGTCGCTACATCAGCAATTACATGGTGATGACTTTAATCATCGAGTGCAGTTCTGTCAATGGGCGTTAACAGAGAATGCGTTGCAGTTCTACCTGTTTAACGATGAAGCGTGTTTCACAAACCACGGGGCAGTGAATCTACGGAACATGCATTACTGGTCCGTGGACAATCCTCGCTAGCTCAGACAGGTAGAGCGACAGCGACCGTGGACTGTAAATGTATGGTGCGGAACCATTGGCAACCATCTCATTGGTCCTCACTTCATTGTAGGGGCCCAAACAGCTGCAACATACATCGCGTTTCTACAGAATGATCTGCAAAAGTTGCTCGAAAATGTCCCACTGGAAACGCGTCGACGTATGTGGTATCAGCATGATGGTGCACCTGCACGTTCCACAATTAACACTAGGCTGACCCTTGACAGGATGTTCGACGGGCGTTTCATAGGACGTGGAGGACGCATAAATTGGCCAGCCCGTTCTCCTGATCTTACACCTCTGGACTTCTTTCTGTGGGGTACGTTAAAGGAGAATGTGTACCGTACAACCCCAGAGGATATGAAACAACGTATTGTGGCAGCCTGCGGCGACATTACACCAGATGTACTGCGGCGTGTACGACATTCATTACGCAAGAGATTGTAATTGTGTGCAGCAAATGATGGCCACCACATTGAACATCTATTGGCCTGACATGTCGGGACACGCTCTATTTCACTCCGTAATTGAAAACGGAAACCACGTGTGTACGTGTACATCACCCCACATGGTAATGTATATGTGCGTCAGTGAAAAAGACCAATAAAAAGGTGTTAGCATGTGGACGTAATGTGCTGTTCCAGTCTCTTCTGTACCTAAGGTCCATCACCGTTCCCTTTGGATCCCTACGTAATTCGGTCCTCTCCGTTACACACGATCGAACAGCGGAGGAGTGGTACTCAAGCTTCAACTTTAGGTTACAATATCTCCGGATGTAATTAACATTTTACAATGCAACAAACGGCACTGATTACGTATTTGTTTATATGTTCAGATGTGCTAACAAAACTATCGTGGTTCCATTTAAAAAAACGTAGGTTTGTGTTAAAAAACATACTTCCGTGCATTTTTGTATCGTTTGTATTAAACAATTACACTAGCCCCTCTCCTCACGTTCGGTCTGTGGAATCGGTTCGTCAGTATTTGATGTGGTTTACGAAATATATCCAGCGGATATATATATATATATATATATATATATATATATATATATATATATATATATATATACTTGTTACCAGTGACATACAAAATACTTTCTAAAGCACTTTTAAATAGAATAGAGGAACAAGCAGGACCTAATATAGGAGATCATCAAGCAGGATTTAGAAAAGGTAGATCATGTGCAGAACAGATTCTTAATTTAAAAACAATTTTGACAGTGAGAGCTATACAAAATAAAAATACAGTAGTTACTTTCGTAGACTTCAAGAAGGCCTACGACTCAGTTGACAGACAAACACTATTCCAGTTACTTTATGAATCAGGGATAGATGAAAACACCAGAAGACTTGTTGAAAAAACGCTCACAGATACAACATCAAGAATTAAGTTTCAAGGCGAAATTTCTGAACCATTCAAAATCAAAATAGGAGTTCGAAAAGGTGACGGAATGTCCCCAATTCTCTTTAACTTCGTTTTAGATAAAGTAGTAAAAACATGGGAAAACACATTAAAAAACAGAGGCACAAAGGGTATAAGCATGGGCCAAGGAAAGAACAAATTTGAAGTAAAATGTATAGCCTTTGCGGATGATATGGCATTGATAACTGAAAACCGAACAGACGCAACAGTTATGCTTGATATGTTACACGAGATTGCTGAAAAGACTGGGCTAAAAATAACCTACGAAAAAACCGAGTATATAGAACACAAACATAATACAGAAAAGTTTATGAAAACAAAGTATGGAAAAATTAAAAGAGTTGATAGATTCAAATACCTGGGAGAGTGGATCCAAGCCAGTGGACTGGATAACACAACAAATAAAGAAAGAATAAAAAAGTTGGAATTTGCATATAAATTAACACAAAACTACTACAATACGAAATCAATATCCATACAAGCAAAGATTAAACATTATAATTCAGTTATTAGGACACAAGCAACATATGGATCAGAGTGCCTAATATTGAATAAGAAAGGCGAATTAAGAGAACTAGAAAAAAGAGAGAGAAAAATATTAAGAAAAATTCTAGGTCCTGAGAAAAACAAGGAAAACAGGTGGATTAAAAGGAGAAATGAAGACCTATACAAAAATACAGAAAATATCACACATACAATGAGGAAGAGACGGCTAAAATTTTATGGACATTTAAAAAGAATGGAAGAAACACGGATTACAAAGAAAATTTTTAATTACGTTAGTAAGCTGAAAAACACTGTAGGATGGATAGAAGCAGTAAAGAAAGACGCCAACAAAATAGGTGTTACAGAAGAAATAATACGTGACAGGAATAACTTTAGGCTACTTATAGAAAACGGAAACTATGAAGAACCCAAGAGAGTGTGGACAGATGAACAGAGACGAGCAGTTGGCGAGAAAACGAAGAAGTACTGGGAAAAACGGAAGAAAAAGAAACACCATAAGTCTTAAGTTGTATGCGGTCCATAGCTGGCCAAATTAATAATATATATATATATATATATATATATATATATATATATATATATATGTGTGTGTGTGTGGGGGGGGGGGTGTATGTGTGTGTGTGTGTGGTGTGTGTGTGTGTGTGTGTGTGTGTGTGTGTGTGTGTGTGTGTGTCTGGGAGCACTGTGGATTTCATAACTTCCTAGCTGCAATAGGAGCAGAGCTACAGACGGAGACGTGTTTTCCCCAGCCAGTGGTTTATAGGCTACCCTGCATAACAGGCGTGTTGTGCAGGAATGGTATAAGCCTGCCAAATTAACCTGCTATGAAGGGCAGACGCCATGTCAGGTACAAGAAATGGTTTCGCATGGTAGGGATGTTGTGTTTGAGTAGAATCAGTCTCCTTTATTGGCCTGCTTTGCATGTCGACGTGTAAGTCAGGGGCAAATAAATGATTTTAAGGCACTCATGTGTAGCTTGCACTGTTGTGTTGTGCGAATAGTATAAAAATGCTTTATTGCACTATATTTCTTGACTACAGGTGCTAATGAGCATGGCTGGAGCATGTTGAGATGGATAAAGGATGGGATGAATGGAGCATGGGGAAGAGGAAATGGAGAGGAGATACATGAGGCAGGTGGAAAATGTAGAGACATAGTGGAAGAGATGGAAAGAGGGAGAGGAGGATATTGTCAGATCGATGGGAGGAAGATATGGCCAGAGACAGATGGTGGAGGAAATGGAAAGAGAGAGAGAGGGAGAAGGAGAGAGAGAGAGAGAGAGAGAGAGAGAGAGAGAGGGACGGATGAGGAGATGAAGAAACAGGGGGTGGGGAGAAGGAAATCGACAGATAGATATGGGATGATGTGGTAGATAAGCAGAGGGATGAATAGTGGACACAGAGGGAGAAGTAGCTGTGCTCAGTATATGAGTGAAACACATATGTTGGTGAATCTGCAGGGAAAAAGGAAAGCATGTACATAAAGCAGGACATAAGATTGTATGTCTGGGATCTCCTCCTAAAACACTGATTCGATTTCAAACGAATCTGGCACACAACAGAAAGTTAAGCTAATCAGCTCTGTGGTGTTTGACTCCTCTACAGATAAATGCGAAAATGTGTTTTGTGGCCTCCATCTTATAGGCCGCCCCACATGACAGGCTTCTTGCGTCAGAATAGAATCGTCCTGCCTTATCGACTAGTTTCACTGGGTAGTCGACATGTCAGGACCAATAGACTGTTTTCCAGCCCCAGGCATGAGGGCTGCTCACCACAACAGCTGTATTGTGTAGTAGTAGTAGCGACCTGCCATATCTAGCTTCCTTTACAGGGCAGCCTACATATCAGGGGAGAAAAGCAATTTTCCAGTTGTGGAAGTAATTTCGATGTTCTTCATTGTCCAGTTATGTGTAGGATCCATATGCAGATGCGCTTGGCTAGCAAGTGCTTCACACGGATGCAGGAGGAGTTAGAGAGGGGGTGGGAGGGGAGCAACTGGTGAGGAGTAGATGGACATAGGGTGGCGAGGAAGTGGACAGAGAAACATGAGGATATTATGTAAGGAGAAAGGTTGGAGATGGAGGGTTTGGTCATATAATAGGGAAGGCGATTGATGTAGAAGGTGGAAATGAACAGAGCTAGGGGGAGAAGGAGCTAGATAGACAGGGAGAAGGAGGGGATGTTTAGGGAGAGAGGGGTCAGGAGGGAATTGGCAATGAATGGGGGGGATGAGGTGAGGGACAGTGCAAGTGAGAGGAAGAGATGTGTGAGAGGAGGGGAAGGAGGTGATTGATAGCAGAGGGCAGCAGGAGAAGTTGAAGGGGGAGAAGGAGGTGGATAGAGACAGGTGGCAAGATGAGATGGACTGGGAGAAAGTGGCAGAACGCAATGAAGAGGGAAATGTGGGAAGCAGGAGATGGACAGAGAGAGGGGATGTTGGAGATGGACAGAGAGTGGAGCAAAGAGGGGACAGACAGAGAGAGGGGGAGGAATAGATATTAAAAGAGGGGTGGAGGGAGATGGACATTGAGGTGTGCAGGAGACACAGATGTAGGAGGCAGGTGGATGGTGTGAAAGGGTAGTGGGAAAGTGGAGGTGGACGAAGAGGGCAGGTGAATGGAGGGTGAGGAGGATATAGTCAAGAGAACAGGTGGAGAAAATGAGAAAAGAGGGGAACAAGGAGGTGATCGAGAGAGCAGGGACGAGGTGGAGGAAAGAAATGGGTGGGAAAGTGAGATGGACAGACAGACTGGGGGAGGAGGAGGTCGGCTCAGGGATGGGGGAGATCAGTACATGAATCGAATGTAAAGATAAGCAAAGCTGCAGGGAAAAGACTTGTTTCAGCTATAAAGAAAATGCACCATTTAATTACCTTCAGTTATAGAAATACATACATTTTAAAACATACAACAATAATAATACAACAATATTGTCACACCATCAATGATATAAGGTATTGGTCTTACAAATTAGCTTCGATATTTGTCGATTACAAAGGCGAATGCTGCAATTTAGTGGTAGTAAACGATAGGCTGCTTGTTGGAAAGAAGGCGGTTGGCATCGTGTGGAGCCATTACTTAAGTGGGGGAAATTACTGGGAAAGGCAGGAAATCAAAGAAATTGATCAGGCTAAGTTGAAAAAAGGTAAGTACGACCGTAATAAAGACGAAATGATTGTCTGCGACCCATGTGAATGGATTGTAGATTTACTAAGGAGGTTAAATTCTGGATTGAAAGAGATGAGAAATTATAGAAATGATGATCTAAACAGAGAGCGAGTGCTGGTTTAGCAAACATGCAAGAGCAACGTGGATGTGTACGGCTTAATCTTCAAGCGTGGAAAAGTCTGGAGATAACCTTTATGCAGCATTTGATGTCCAATTCGCTGACGATGATATTTGTAGCAGTGTAACTTTGGTTACTGCTGCAACGCTTCTCTCTGGAGTATGCGCTTGTTTGCTTCTAGGCACACGGACCATGGCCGCCAGCATGTTGACCCTCTCTGCCTCTGCCTGTTTGCTCGTGGTTGGCGCCTTGACGCTGGTGGGGCTGGTACCTGCTGCAGCTGCTGCACCAGACTACAGCAAACACCTGCAGTGCGTCTCCTGTGGAGCGCACGGCGCACTGATCAACCCCGTCTTGCTGGCCATGTTCCTCCTGCTGAGAGACTTGATTGGAAACCTGGAAGTTGCCCTCTGTCTTACGCTGCACATTTTCTACATCTCCATCATCATAGTAAGTGGAAAATTAGTTTAACTGCTATAATAAGCAAACTTAGGAATTATTTTTTCCTCACGTTCATGGAGAAATATAATGAAATAATTACGTAAGAACACATACTTCCCCTACATAATTCTTTAGTTTCGCCTGGCGTATTTGTTGATCGAACAGTTCACTGCGGGTTCATAGTTCATGGTGTCTAGTGGTCTCCACCTACATTTCTCGATCCTGTCCCACATACGAGATCTGTATGCTCCAGACACACGGAACATCAATAATGCTTGGAATTAGAGAAAACAGATTCCACTTTTGCGGAGAACAGGTAAAAAACAAACATGAATATCACCTAAATGTCTAAAAGTTTTTCTCAGGACAGAGACGATGATAGTCCGGTGGACATGAAATGTCCGTAATCGAGCAACCATCATCACAATCTGCTGGTAAACAGTCACTACTGAAAGATCAGTTGTTTTTTTGCTTTGCCACCATCCATGGATACTACCGGAGTAGTTAATTGAAAACCTAACAGTCACACATCCTGTCTAGTGAAGGTAAATAAATCTCCGTTCGAAAATACTGTGAAATTTTCTGTAACAACTGGAAAACCATTTGCAAAATATATAGAAGCCCTTTGTTAAAGTGGGGTGTTGAGAAGCAAAGTATTTAATCCACAATAAAAGAGAGACACTGCACTGTTAATGTTCCATGTAACCACTTAGGTTCTTTTTGTGTATTACATTCTCTGTACATATATTCGAGCAGCGCTTAACGTCTTTGGTAGTTGCAGACACTTCTTTTTGCATCAAAGCATAGCGTATTGAATCTACAGCACTAGAAAATGGGCCGGCCGCGGTGGCCGAGCGGTTCTAGATGCTTCAGTCCAGCACCGCGCGACTGCTACAGTCGCAGGTTGGAATCCTGCGACGGGCGTGGATGTGTGTGATGTCCTTAGGTTAGTTAGGTTTAAGTAGTTCTAAGTCCTAGGGGACTGATGATCTCAAATGTTAAGTCCCATAATGCTCAGAGCCATTTGAACCATTTGAACTAGAAAGTGGTGTGGGAACTAAACACCTAGGGTTAAGGAAGATGTTGTGAAACATAGGCAAGAAAGTGCATCTTCGTATGTAATAATTTACCTTTTTGGTCTGTAAGCTATACAGAACATTAGAATTTCGTATCAAAAACATATTAAAACCATAAAGCCGTTTATTAATAATGCTACTTATATCGCGGTAAGAATCCTATATCTTCAGTCATTTTAACGCGGACAGTAAGAACCACGTGGTGAAATGTAAGTGAAATGGGAGTGGTACATTATTCTCTGTAATGTGTAGTTGTGCACATCAAAATGGCTAACATTGTTGGATTAACGGCAGGAAATGGCGTCATTACGGTTAGAGAAGACTGTGACAGAGAGGGAATTTTATCTACTGCCACAGGTAAATCACAGTTTACATTCTACAAATTACAATAAGCATATTTTGATCATTTTGTTCGTAGAAATACAGAACATACAATACTGGACGAGTGAAGCAAAACATTATGACCACCTGCTAAATACCGCGTTTTCATATCTTTGGAACGCAACAAAATATCGATTTTGCGTCGGATGGAGTCGAAAAATCATTGGTACGTTTCCGGAGGTATGTGGCACGTGATGTGTGCACACAGATCACGCAGTTTCCGAAAATTACGTGCCAATAGTTTGTGTGGGAAGAGTTAACGCATGCTAGCGTCCTATATGTGTTCCATAGAGTTTAAAACAGGACAGTTTGGTAGCCAGGGCACCAACGTGACTATCTTCATCAAACTAAACTTCAGTCGTCAGCTGCACTATTTTTTAATTTATTTTACCAGTGATGGAAGCCTGTCTACGACACATTAATCTGTTGGTACAGGTAACGTTTTTCTTTTGGTGGGGTTAGGGGGGGGGGGGGGCGGGCCATCAGTATTTTGACTGGGTTAATGCCACGAATTCCTCTCGTATTCTAATCTCTTCATCCCCGAATTACAATTGCACACTAGCTCCTCAGCTAGTTATTGAATGTATTCAAATTTCTGCCTGCTTCTTCAGTTTTTACCCTCTA
This sequence comes from Schistocerca nitens, assembly GCF_023898315.1. NCBI lineage: Eukaryota > Metazoa > Arthropoda > Insecta > Orthoptera > Acrididae > Schistocerca > Schistocerca nitens. Next base: position 53,166,251 of record NC_064620.1, read on the forward strand.
TTGTTCCCTCTAGCCACTAACCACCATAACATATGTCCTATCGTCCTATGCCTTCATGTTGTCAGAGCTTTCCGTAGATTCCTTCCTTCGCTGATTCTGAGGAGAAATTCCTCTGTTATTATCAGTCCACCTGTTTTTCAACATTCTTCTACAGCACCACAACACAACATCTTCATTCTGTCCTTTTACGAATTTCCTACGGTTCAGGAATCACTACCATAAGATGTCGTGCTCCGAACATACATTCTCAGAAATTTCTTCCTCAAATCAACTCCTATTTTGATACAAGTACACTTCTCCTGATCACGAATGCCCCCTTTGCCTACGCTAGTCTGCTTTTTATGTCCCCCATCTTTTCTACTACATCTCAATGTTTTGGCTTTTCCGGTTTACTCTCAATCCATACTCTGTTCTCATTGGGCTGTTTATTTCATTGAACAAAGTCTGTAATTCATCGACCCTGAATTTTTATTGCCCTCTTGATGCTTTCAATTCCGTCTTACGTCTTCGATTTATCGACTAAACAATAGGGGCGAAAGATTGCAATCCTGTCTTACACCCTTTTTAATCCGAGCGCTTCACTCTTAGTCTCCTAATTATTTTGTTCCCTCTTGATCTTTGCGTATTATCAGCTTTTCCGTACAGATTAATCCTATTTTTCACAGAATTTTGAACATCTTACACCACTTTACACTGTCGAATGCTTTTTCTGTGTCGACAAATGCTGTCAGCGTATCTTAATTTTTCTTTAGCCTTCCTTCCATTACCAAACGCAACGTGTGAACTGCCTCCCTGCCTCCCTAATCCCTTTACCTTTCCTAAAGCCAAACTAATCGTTATCCAGCTGATCCTCTATCATCTTCTCCACTCTTCTGTATAATATTCCTGTCGGCAGCTTCGATGCTTGAGCTGTTAAGCTGATTGTGCTATAGTTATCACATTTATCTGCCCACTACATTCGGAGGTATATGGATAACCCCCCCCCCCCTCCCGCCATGAACCATGGACCTTGCCGTTGATGGGGAGGCTTGCGTGCCTCTGCGATACAGATAGCCGTACCGTAGGTGCAACCACAACGGAGGGGTATCTGTTGAGAGGCCAGGCAAGCATATGGTTCCTGAAGAGGGACAGCAGCCTTTTCAGTAGTTGCAGGGGCAATAGTCTCGATGATTGTCTAATCTGGCCTTGTAACATTAACCAAAACGGCCTTCCTGTGCTGGTACTGCGAACGGCTGAAAGCAAGGGGAAATTACGGCCGTAATTTTTCCCGAGGGCATGCAGCTTTACTGTATGGATAAATGATGATGGCGTCCTCTTGGGTAAAATATTCCGGAGGTAAAATAGTCCCCCATTCGGATCTCCGGGCGGGGACTACTCAAGAGGACGTCGTTATCAGGGGAAAGAAAACTGGCGTACTATGGATCGGAGCGTGGAATGTCAGATCCCTTAATCTGGCAGGTAGGTTAGAAAATTTAGAAAGGGAAATGGATAGGTTAAAGTTAGATATAGTGGGAATTAGCGAAGTTCAGTGGCAGGAGGAACAAGACTTTTGGTCAGGTGAATACAGGGTTATAAATACAAAATCAAATACGGGTAATGCAGGAGTAGGTTTAATAATGAGTAAAAAAAATTGGAGTTCGGATAAGCTACTACAAATAACATACTGAACGCATTATTGTGGCCAAGATAGACACGAAGCTCACGCCTACAACAGTAGTACAAGTAGCTCCGCAGATGACGAAGAAATTGAAGAAATGTATGATGAGATAAAAGAAATTACTCAGATAGTGAAGGGAGACTGGAATTCGATAGTAGGAAAAGGAAGAGAAGGAAACGTAGTAGGTGAATATGGACTGAGGGTAAGAAATGAAAGAGGAAGCCGCCTGGTAACTTAATCATAGCTAACACTTGGTTCAAGAATCATGAAAGGAGGTTGTATACATGGAAGAAGCCTGATGATACTGACAGGTTTCACATAGATTATATAATGGTAAGACAGAGATTTAAGAACCCGGTTTTAAATTGTTAAATTGTAAGACATTTCCAGCGGCAGATGTGGACTCTGACCACAATCTATTGGTTATGAACTGGAGATTAAAACTGAAGAAACTGCAAAAAAGTGGGAATTTGAGGAGATGGGACCTGGATAAACTGAAAGAACCAGACGTTGTAGAGAGCTTCAGAAAGAGCATAAAGGAACAATTGACCAGAATAGGGGAAAGAAATACAGTTGAAGAAGAATGGGTAGCTTTGAGGGATGAAGTGGTGAAGGCAGCAGAGGATCAAGTAGGTAAAAAGACGAGGGCTAGTAGAAATCCTTGGGTGACAGAAGAAATACTGAATTTAATTGATGAAAGGAGAAAATATAAAAATTCAGTAAGTGAAGCAGGCAAAAAGGAATACAAACGTCTCAAAAATGAGATCGACAGGAAGTGCAAAATGGCTAAGCAGGGATGGCTAGAGGACAAATGTAAGGATGTAGAGGCTTATCTCACAAGGGGTAAGACACTGCCTACAGGAAAATTAAAGAGACCTTTGGAGAAAAGAGAACCACTTGTACGAATATCAAGAGCTCAGATGGAAACCCAGTTCTAAGCAAAGAAGGGAAAGCAGAAAGGTGGAAGGAGTATATAGAGGGTCTATACATGGGCAATGTACTTGAGGACAATATTATGGAAATGGAAGAAGATGTAGATGAAGATGAAATGGGAGATACGATACTGCGTGAAGAGTTTGACAGAGCACTGAGAAACCTGAGTCGAAACAAGGCCCCGGTAGTAGACAACATTCCATTAGAACTACTGACGGCCTTGGGAGAGCCAGTCCTGACAAAACTCTACCATCTGGTGAGCAAAATGTATGAGACAGGCGAAATTCCCTCAGACTTCAAGAAGAATATAATAATTCCAATTCCAAAGAAAGCAGGTGTTGACAGATGTGAAAATTACCGAACTATCAGTTTAATAAGTCACGGCTGCAAAATGCTAACGCGAATTCTGTACAGACGAATGGAAAAACTGGTAGAAGCTGAACTCGAGGAAGATCAGTTTGGATTCCGTAGAAATATGGGAACACGTGAGGCAATACTGACCCTACGACTCATCTTAGAAGCTAGATTAAGAAGAGGCAATACTACGTTTCTATCATTTGTAGACTTGGGGAAATCTTTTGACAATGTTGACTGGAATAATCTCTTTCAAATTCTGAAAGTGGCAGGGGTAAAATACATGGAGCGAAAGGCTATTTACAATTTGTACAGAAAGCAGATGGCAGTTATAAGAGTCGAGGGGTATGAAAGGGAAGCAGTGGTTGGGAAGGGAGTGAGACAGGGTTGTAGCCTCTCCCCGATGTTATTCAATCTGTATATTCAGCAAGCAGTAAAGGAAACAAAAGAAAAATTCGGAGTAGGTGTTAAAATCCATGGAGAAGAAATAAAAACTTTGAGGTTCACCGATGACATTGTAATTCTGTCAGAGACAGCAAAGGACTTGGAAGAGCAGTTGAACGGAATGGACAGTGCCTTGAAGGGAGAATATAGGATGAACATCAACAAAAGCAAAACTAGGATAATGGAATGTAGTCAAATTAAGTCGGGCCATGCTGAGGGAATTAATTAGGAAATTAGACACTTATAGTAGTAAAGGAGTTCTGCTATTTGCGGAGCAAAATAACTGATGATGGTCGAAGTAGAGAGGATTTAAAATGTAGACTGGCAATGGCAAGGAAAGCGTTTCTGAAGAAGAGAAATTTGTTAACATCGAGTATAGATTTAAATGTCAGGAAGTCGTTACTGAAAGTATTTATTTGGAGTGTAGCCATGTATGGAAGTGAAACATGGACGATAAATAGTTTGGACAAGAAGAGAATAGAAGCTTTTGAAATGTGGTGCTACAGAAGAATGCTGAAGATTAGATGGGTAGATCACGTAACTAATGAGGAGGTATTGAATAGGATTGGGGAGAAGAGGAGTTTGTGGCACAACTTGACAAGAAGAAGGGATCGGTTGGTAGGACATGTTCTGAGGCATCAAGGGATCACCAATTTAGTATTGGAGGGCAGCGTGGAGGGTAAAAATCGTAGAGCCAGACCAAGAGATGAATACACTAAACAGATTCAGAAGGATGTAGGCTGCAGTACGTATTGGGAGATGAAGAAGCTGGCACAGGATAGAGTAGCATGGAGAGCTGCATCAAACCAGTCTCAGGACTGAAGACTACAACAACAACAACATGGATAACATTTTGTCGAGGTCTGAAGGTACATCGCCAGTCTCATTGGCTCTACACACCAACATGAACAGTTATATGGTTGTCGGCTGTCACTTCGTATCCCTTCTGCCTCAGTCGATTGCAGGTCTTAAAAGGTCTTTTAAATTATGACTAATGCTCGACCCCTTGTCATCCCTGTCGACTCCAATTTCTTCTTTTTACGTGTCACCAGACAAGCTCTCCCCCTCGTACAAGCCTTAAACGTACTCTTTCGCGGTTAAAAGCGGAATTTCTGTTCCACTCTTTATGTTCCTACCTTTGCCTTTAAGTTTACCGAAGGTGGTTTGGACTTCCCTATATGACGAATCAGTCCTCTCGACGAACATATCTTTTTCGAGTCCTTCACATGTTTCCTGCAGCCACTCCGTCTTCGCTGCCCTGCATTGACTGTTCACATCATTTTTACGGAATTTACACTACTATGTTACTGTCTTTCAATGAACATTTTTGTAAATCTTTCTTTTTTGGATCGAATAAAGAATGTCATCCGTTAACCGAGGATTCTTCACAGTTACCTAACTTGTGTCTGTGTTTGTCTCTCCAACATCAGTGATTGTCTTTTTCAGAGATGTCCACTCCCACTCTACTAAACTGCCTACTCCGATATTCCTCATCGCAGTATCCACATCCTTATCGAGATACAAACTAGTCCTGTCATTTCTCCGTACTACAGTATCCCACTTCTTTCCGCATTGACTGTTTCGGACGTTTAACTTAAGCTTGCGTGCCATCATTATGTTGTGATCTGAGTCTTTATTTTCACCTGGGTGCACTTCACAATCAAATATCTATAACGGTGTAATCCAGCTCTTCCCGTATACCCGGTCTTTTCCAAGTACTGATTATTATTAATGATTATCGAACAGAGAATTCGCTTTTTCCATTTGAAATTTATTACACAACCCATTTAGTCGTTCTCCTCCCTCATTCCTACTACCAAGCCCATATTCTCCCGTGTCCCTTTCTCTTACCCGTTCCCATGCAACCACATTCCAATCTCCCATGGTTGTTACATTTTCATCTCCCTTTCCATATTGAATTACCAGTATCCTCAGGTACTTCCTCTATCTCTTCATCAGTTACCGCGATCTTGGCCTGTATACCTGAACTATCGTTGTCGATTCTGATGATAACAATCCTATCATTGAACTGTTCACAGCAGCTCATTCTCCTCCCTACCTTCCTGTTAATAACGAATACTAAATGGTTCAAATGGCTCTGAGCACTATGGGACTTAACTGCTGAGGTCATCAGTCGCCTATAACCTAGAACTACTTAAATCTAACTAACCTAAGGGCATCACACACATCCATGCCCGAGGCAGGATTCGAACCAGCGACTGTAGCGGTCGCGCGGTTCCAGACTGTAGCGCCCAGAACCGCTCAACCACACCGGCCGGCACGAATCCTAACTCCGTCATCCAATTTTCTTCTGCTTTCGATGTTACCCTATACTCGTCTGACCAGAAAGCCTTATCTTCTTTCTTTCACTTCGCTGATCCTGATTACATCTAGATTGAGCCTTCGCATTTTCCTTTTCAGATTATCTAACTTTCCCACCACATTCAAACTTCTGACATTTCACGCTCTGAGTCGTAGGCTTTTACCCTTTCGTTGGGTATTCAGTCTTTTCTCTCGGTCACCTCCCCTTTGACAGCCCTTTCCCGGAGATATGAATGGGCAACTAATCCGGAAACTTTTACCAACGAAGAGATCTTCATGACACTCTTTTCAGTTGAAGACCACATGTCCTGTGGGTACGGATTTAGTGTCTTTTACAGGAAAATGAAAAGCTCTGTCCAACTTTTCAAATCTGTGTAGCACAGTGTTAGCCTTGTGACACGGACAGTACTCCTGCTGGAAGATGGAAACACAATTGAGGGTGACACCGTGCATGGAGGGATGCGGGTGATACGCCATAATGTTCCTTAAGACTACAGCTGTTATTGTGCATTCGATTACTACCACAGCTCCCATGGAAGCCCAGGTGAATGTCTCCCGTAGCATAATACTTTTTGCATCGTCCCATCACCTTGGCTCGATGTACTATCCGAGGAACCTCTATGATGGCGTATACGGACGCGATTATTGTCCTTGTGTAACAAGAAATTTGGTTCATCCTTTAAAGTGACACCTTACCACTGATCCACGGTCTCAATGATCCCGTGTCCACAGCAGTAGTTATTGACGATGAGGTTGGCTCTAAGCAAGAACACCTACTGCTCTTCTGGTGTGGATACACCTGTATATCAATGTAAGCTGAACGGTGTCATCCGAAGCAACACTACTACCTGTACCAGTTTTGTACTCTGTCGTCTGACCTGCCACAGACGACCACCCGTCCCCCTTTACAGAGCGCATAAGCCCCTAAATCTCACTATGTTTGTCAGTCGTGGCTGTGCATCGACTTGTCTCCTGCTCGTAGTTTCGCCGTCTCCGAATCGCTTTCCATAGATCCACACGACAACAGCATTCGGTTAACGCGTTTCGCTGTTTCCCAGAAGGCTGACATGTTGCGGCAACCCGCCTCATTGCCTGAGTCGTTTAGTCAATGAATTTCCCAACTGGTGGCCCATATCGCCCATAGAATGATTCCCCAGTCAACTCTGCTCTGCTTATATGTCGGTGGTTATAATTAAAGTGCAGCTTCTCACGGACGTCCACTGTGGAGTATAACTATCGTATTGCAAAATTCCAATGAGTTAATGCAGGACCGATTTACGCTTGGTTCTAATTTTGGCCACCAAGTGCAAATCTGGCGCGATGCAGTATCTCGTCGAGCCTATGGTGCTCATACTGAACAAATTGTGTAAGCAGTTGTTAATAGTGTAACAGTTCTGACACTAAATGTAACACTTCTGCTACTGAATGTAACTGGGTTTTCTCTTTTGATGCTAGGCAATTGTCAGGATGAGCATTACTGCAAAGGGCATTTGATTCTAAAGCCTTATGTCAGGGTGAAAATACTAAATAAATTAATTTTTCTCTCTTCACAACATGTGGGCAGGGTGGGTTCTTCCTTACCTCGGGTATGAGCAGCATTTTTACGTAAGATAACTTGTTTATCCTCTTCCAAACATTACAGATATCATTGACAGTTTGGGTAACAGTAAATACTTTTCAACAATCGATTTACGTAGCGGATATCATCAATTGGAAGTTGCACCTGAAGATAGGTATAAAACAGCATTTTCTACCCCTGGAGGCCACTGGCAATTGAAAAGAATTCCTTCCGGTTTGCCGGCCGCGGTGGTCTAGCGGTTCTAGGCGCTCAGTCCGGAACCGCGCGACAGCTACGGTCGCAGGTTCGAATCCTGCCTCGGGCATGGATGTGTGTGATGTCCTTAGGTTAGTTAGGTTTAAGTAGTTCTAAGTTCTAGGGGACTGATGACCACAGATGTTAAGTCCCATAGTGCTCAGAGCCATTTGAACCAATCCTTCCGGTTTGAAGAACGTACCAGCAACGTTTCAAAGACTACTCAATGGAGTATTGCGAGGACTCAAAACTCAGCAATGTTGTGTATATCTAGACGATATTACTGTATTCTCCAAAGACATTAATGAACATGCTGTGCGTCTCCATAACGTTCTTCAGAGACTTAGGAAAGCTAAATTAACATTAAATATGGAAAAATGTAGTTCTGCATTGACAGAGGTTCCATACCTAGGGCATGTCATTAGGAATTAAAACAGATCTTCGATTAATTTCGGCGGTTAAGGACTTCCCAACACCACAACGCATTAAGGAAATACAAAGTTTCAATGGTCTCGCATCGTATTACCAAAAATATGTTCAAAATTTTTCTGAAATTGCCAGACCCTTAACCCAATTATTGAAAAAGGGTGCAAAGTTTAATTGGTCTGAAGATTGTGAATCAGCATTTCAAACCCTTAAGGATAAATTAACACACAGTCCAGTATTAGCCTACCCAGATTATAATAAAGAATTTATTTTATCCTGTGACGCAAGTGGTCATTGAGTAGGAGTTGTTTTGAGTCAGAATATTAATGTCGCGTAACACCCCATAGCCTACGCTTCGAGACAACTAACAACGGCAGAAAGAAATCATTGCACAACGGAGAAAGAATTGTTACGTGTTATTTATAGCATCATATACTTTAAATGCTACTTGTATGGTAGCAAATTCAAGGTTATTACAGAACACACAGCTTTAAAATGGTTGCTAGGGTTAAAGGATCCATCTAGTCCTCTTACCCGTTGGGCCCTATGTCTTTCCGAAATGGATTTCGAAGTTATCCATAAACCAGGCAAAAAACACACGAATGCAGATTGCCTAAGTCGGAAAATAGCACTTTTGGAAGCAACAGGCCGAGATACTGAGGACTGGAGAAAGGCACAGGATGAGGATACAGAATGCAAAAAACACGCAACTCAAAAACAATTTTGCTTTGAAGATGGTGTATTATGCCGTAAAACAAAACTTGGACCGTGAATTGTTGTTCCCCAACACCTTAGACAAGAAATAATGGCAGAGGCCCACGATCATATCCTTGCAAGACACGGTGGACAGCGGACAACCGAAAGACGCCTAGCAGAGGGATTTTGGTGGCAAACCAGAAAGCAGGATGTTGCGCAGTACGTTCGTAATTGCATTGCGTGCGCACAACGAGCGGAACTTTCTCGTTTAAAAATACCCTTACAGAGGCTCCCCGAGGCTTCATGTCCATTTCAAATCTGTCGAATAGATCTCTATGGGCCATTTCATAAAACACCTGCTGGTAATAAGTATGTTCTTACCATTACAGGTCACTTTTCACGCTATCTAGCTATGGTGAGTCTCCCAGATCAGCAAGCAAATTCAGTTGCCCAAGCTTTAGTAAACAACTGGATACTTAAATTTGGCGTACCTGAAGCTATAATTACAGATCAGAGATCAAATTTTATGTCTGAATTAATGAAACAGCTATGCCACTTACTAAAAATACGTAAATTACGCACAACTCCGTTACATCCTCAGTGCAACTGACGCACAGAAAGAGTTCATTGGACAATTGGCAAGATGCTTAGTTATTATATTAACGAACAACATTCTAATTGGGATATGTATTTACCAATAATCGTGTCAGTATACAACGCCAACATGCATGAAGCTACTTGCATGTCACCTTATGAAGTGGTCTATGGGAGAGAAATGCCGTCCCCTTTTGATGTAATCAGGCAGAATAACGGAAAAGTCGGAGAGACAGTGAAAGATATCTGTCGAGTGATGAGGAATAAATGGAAAAAGGTTCAAAAATCTAATACAAAGGCTTTGGAACGACAGGAAAGATTAGGTAATGCCCAAGCTAAATATCCAAATTACAAAATCGGTCAGTGGGTGATGCTGTCAACCCCATACATTGCGAAAGGAAAAACGAAGAAATTTGTAACAAACTACAGAGGTCCTTACCAAATTATTGAGACCACGTCACCAGTCAACGTTAAACTGCAACTGCCCACCCAAACTACTATTGTCCATGCATGTCCTTTAAAACCTTTTAAGGGTGCTCCAGATGTAATTCCTTCAACAATAGTGTCTGCTTTTCCGAAGGGTGGAGGAAGTTCCCGAAAAGGAAAAAGAGTGGCCACGCCAGCACAACATACAGACATGGCACCATACAGTCTTAGACCAAGGGTGCGAATCTCCTAGTGGAATCTTCATAGACTGTGGATAGTATACAAATGTAAATAATTACTAAATGATAATGGTTTATTTTTTAAGAAAAAAAGTTGAATGTGGAAACATGTAGATCTTGTAGTTAAGAATGTATTCCTTCTTTTCTTCCCTCAAATTTATTGGCCAGAAAACGCCATACTAGCATTTTCTACACAAAACCTATCCTCCCTAAATGTCTCCCTTGACAGTTCCCCTCTGAAGTCATTAGATATGTTCATAAACTCACAGCAAGGCAAAATTGATGGCAATGTTATGATGCAACATGCCTTAAATTAAAAAGTGAACACAAAACTAAAATTATAATGATAGGAACGGGTATATCTGGAACCTTTGTGTTGGTGTTTCTGATTGGTACAGTTTTCTTTTTAATACGAAAAAATAAGCCAAATAATAATATACCATTTCATCAAATCCCTGTTAACTGGATACAACACTCTTACTTGGTGTACTTCAGAGGTCACTTTGGAGCATTAGTGAATTAATTTTGTTTATTGTACTTCAGTCTTTATTAAACAGTCTCATGTTAAAATAAACAATACTGTAGAATAGATATTCTTGCATTAATATAGGGTAGATTAAACAGGTGTTGCTATGTAATTTTCTAAGTGAAAAATCTATTTTTGTTTATTCATTGTCATCAAGATTTGTTACACTTATTACAACGATTTATGTGTGGACTATGTGATTCATGAGCATACAGTGCTCTAGTAATTTGATAAAGTATTTTCAACATACTTAATGTGAAGCGTGTGTAATCGTCTGAGTCGAGAGTTTTCATTGCTTGTGTTAGTGTTTTTGCCGTGTGAAGAGTGGAGGAATGTTGAGTGGTAAATTCGAGGACGAATTTCTCCGAAGGGTGGAGGAATGTTGAGTGGTACTTAAGATAAGTAAATAAATTAATGAAAGCATTGTGAAGTGAAGTAGAAATTAGAAAATAAATGAAAAACTTAGTTTAGTTTAGGGAGTTACATACTGGCAAACAGCGGGCAGAGTAGAAGACACAATGACTGTGAAGTCAGCACGTTCAGGAGAAGACATCGCCCTCCCCACATAAGCGGACGCTGTCGATTCAGCTATCAGGGCATTGCCCGACCGGATCACATGTTTCTCAGTTGTGACATGTGACCAAAGGCCCTCGCCTACATTCCAAGAGCCAATGACCGACGTTAAGAAGATTCTTCAAGAAGCTTTTCAACGTGACAGAAGAGGCAATGACCGGCTCACGTGTTTCTCAGTTGTCACATGTGATCAAAGGCCCTCGCCTACATTCCAAGAGCCAATGACCGACGTTAAGAAGATTCTTCGAGAAGCTTTTCAACGTGACAGAAGAGGCAATGACCGTGAAGTCGTTCACCTCCAGTTAACTGAAGTGAATAAATACGCGAGACGCAGTGGGCCCGAGGAGCAGAAGAGTAGCAGCAGTTTTCAGTCAGTTTCGGTGCTGAAGACCGTCATGCAAGAAGAGACTACATCATACACAGACGCACCAAGTCCGCCGCTGTACTGGAATAGCAAGCAGCAGCCTCGGCGCCAGAAGACAGAAGTTAAAAGGTATTTGAAGTCTGATTTTTACGTACCTGGGTGGCCCGTGAGGACGGGAAGGAGACGGCCTCACATCAGCAGTCACCTGTGAGCTGGGATGAAGATCTGACAGCCGAAGACTGGCAAGTGGGAGTCCGTTGTTCGAATCCGGGACACTTGCCTTCCCCCGCCTCGCCGCTCCACTGGCCGACGCACAACACACGCGACTGCTTAGAGAAGAGAAACACTGGGACGCCACATCCAAGGTATCACCATCCGATGCACGACTTCACTCTCAATAATTAAACGGGCCACCACACGAGGCGCTTCTCCAGTCAACTGGGCGAGACGGCGACACGAGATACACACCGCCACGCGTAATCAGACGCCGCCGCTGCCGCAGCAGAAGGCTTCGCGAACGACACAGCTGCTGCTCTCCGAGCCAGAATATCCAGTAAGAAACAGTTGTACAAAACTTTCAATATAGTTATCTTATGTAAAAATGCTGTTTCATTCTACCTCATACCCGAGCCAAGGAAGAACCCACCCTTTCCACATGTTGTTAAGAGAGAAAAATTAATTTATTTAGTATTTTCACCCTGACATAATGCTTTAGAATCAAATGCCCTTTGCAGTAATGCTCATCCTGACAATTGCCTAGCATCAAAAGAGAAAACCCAGTTACATTTAGTAGCAGAAGTGTTACATTTAGTGTCAGAACTGTTACAATAGCAAAATATACGTTATGGCTTTCTCACTTGTTTCATATTTTCTCCACACGTCCCGTTTCTAATCCGTTGTAATTGGAAACATGTCTATACATTTTTCTTGATTTCACAGCGCCGGATTTGCATCTTTTGTCAAAAAACGGAAACACCTTTTTTTGCAGACTAAATCGCTTCTATGTTAACGAATTAGAATATCTACCAAGTTCCTCTGCCATTACGAGAAGTCTAGCCCGCACTGGACCTTTGTGTGCAGCTACGCTTCATTTATAACGATCCGGTAGTTTCTTACCACGTCGCGTGCCAACACGCTTCCAGGCGGCATTCAGGCTTCATTGTTTCGAGTATTAATATATACAGCATATCTCTTCTATGAGTCATCTGGTCCCTTTTCTCTGATGTTTCGGTGGATATCTGCAGTTTTATTTTTGCATTGTCTACCTGGAATCAGCCGAAACGATATTACTCATGACGTTTTTCAAGCGACGTCTACTGTCAACGGAAAGCATTGGTTTGTTTTCCGTTACAGACAAAATAATTTTTATAATGGGACTTTGAGTGTCCATTGGATAGAGGAGTCCCAGATAAATCAAGTACGATATTCGTATTATCGATATGTATTAACAGGGAGGGTAGCCGGCCGGAGTGGCCGTGCGGTTCTGGGCACTACAGTCTGGAACCGAGCGACCGCTACGGTCGCAGGTTCGAATCCTGCCTCGGGCATGGATGTGTGTGATGTCCTTAGGTTAGTTTGGTTTAATTAGTTCTAAAGTTCTAGGCGACTGATGACCTTAGAAGTTAAGTCGCATAGTGCTCAGAGCCATTTTAGCCAGGGACAGTAAAACCCTAGGAATAGCCGTGACTCCAGTAACGAAAGAGTAGTGCTGCTGCCTGGTGCTACAGGGCTGCTCCATCGCTGCTGGGGTACCGGTTATTGCTTGAACTGTTAACGCATATCGATAAAACGCACAACGCAATAGACTAATCTGCGACTGCTCTATCGAATGAGAGCGTAAACTTCCGCTTCAAAAATAATTTTGTGCATAATGGGAAACAAACCGACACTTTTCGTTGACTCTGGGCTTCCCATGAAATACGTATCGAGCAGCATTTGCTTGGCTCACTCCAGGTAGTCGTTACAAAAACTAAATTGCAGATATCTCTGTAAACAGCAGAGAGAATGAACCCGATGGGTGTTAGGAGAGGCACCTGTTATGTATACATTAGCACTTCTAGTTTCATAATTATCAACTTGTTTGTTTAACGCTGAATATTTCCTGTCTGGCTCTAGGTAAAACATACATATATAACGTTGGAAGTGATAAAAATTTAAATTCTTTAAAAATGTTTCTGCACAATAACCTATTGGTAACCCCTTTCACTACCCATTCTTCTCGTTCCACACAAATATTACATTAACGTTTTTCAAACTTCCATTTCCACTGACATGTGTCCAGATCGTAACAGGCTATGAACATTTACATACCATATACGTAATTTATGTGAATGTTATATTAATCCCCAACATTCGTAAGACATAACAGTGTTTGTGCAGCTTTTATTTAATTGTGATTCAACATGTTTTGTCCTGCTTAAATTAAGCAACAAACGTTGAAATTTTGTACAAGCTGGTTGTTAGATACTGTAACCCACTAATTCAGTGTAATTAGCTGATGACTTGTTTTGTAGCCGAGCGTTCTAGGCGCTTCAGTCTGGAACCGCGCTTCTGCTACGGTCGCAGGTTCGAATCCTGCGTCGGGTCTGGTTGTGTGTGATGTCCTTAGGTTAGTTGGGTTTAAATAGTTCTAAGTCTAGGGGACTGATGACCTCAGATGTTAAGTCCCATAGTTTTTAGAACCATTTTTATTCTTATGTTTCAATAGTTAACTTTTACACAATGTTTCCTCCTCACTTATCACCATACTATGTTCTCCAAACCAATTTTCTGCTTCTTCCCTTACCACAGAGATCGTTTACGGTAAATAAGCTTCAGCGTGTTCTTCAGCAATAATGCTAGTCAATAAAATTCTTCTGGATTTGAGGCATCATTGTCAACTGTAAAATTCCGAGGTTTCTACGACTATTGCAAGATGCCTTCCTCAGGATGTACTGCTAACTGCTGAATAAGCACCAGTTTGGTTACTTATATGCTATGGAGGAGTGCTCTCGTTGGATATGAGGGTGAGAGGGAAGGGTATTATGTTTTCTTTTATTGGTCTTTGCATTGCGTGTTGTCATGGGCGGAAATAGGCGTTTTGTTGCCTGACGGGAAGCTTGGACACAGAATTTATTGAAAGCCCACCTACACGGGCAGGTACCTGCATGCTTCCTCCCACCACCATCCTACGCAAATGAAATCGACCCTGAAAACTTTAATTAAGAGAGCCTACAGGATCATCGATGAACACAAAAGCTGAACTACAAACCTCAGGTCCATTTTTGGAGCTAATCTGAGGATCCAGAATGAGATTTTCACTCTGCAGCGGAGTGTGCGCTGATATGAAACTTGCTGGCAGATTAAAACTGTGTGCCCGACCGAGACTCGAACTCGGGACCTTTGCCTTTCTCGGGCAAGTGCTCTACCATCTGAGCTACCGAAGCACGACTCACGCCCGGTCTCACAGCTTTACTTCTGCCAGTATCTCGTCTCCTACCTTCCAAACTTTACAGAAGCTCTCCTGCGAACCGGACGATTCACAATGAGATTTCAGGCCCAAGACGTTTCTGGAGAAAATGTCTGGAGCATTATGGCAGGGCTCTCCAAGCAGGTCCGGATTTTGACGATCTAACTCACCAATTGGACAGAAGTTGCCACGATATCTAAGAAGAAATTCAACAACTCCATCAGTCAATTCCAAGACAAATAACTCCTTGCATAAGGGCCAATGGTAGACGGACGTGTTATTGACTTGCTACGTTTGTGAAGTTCTTTGTTTGGAATAAATCATCCTATTATTATGGTACTGTAATCATTTCTTGTCCGTACGTGCGCACCACTTCTACCGGTTTCCATCCTATTCGGATAATTCCTTCGTGGTGTGTCTTGTTTCTAAGGTTTGAGTGTTCCATTTGTTTGTCGCTGCGAACTTCTCTTGCTGAAGTTTTCGATGTACATTTTTGTTCTGTATGTTTATCTTCTGCTTGCCTTTTTATGTTAAACAACTCATTGTTGTGATATGTGCAATTGATTAAATGGGAGCAGACTGTCCGCCTACGAATACATCAAGGCATAATACTTGATGATTTACATATCGCTCGAGATTATTAGGAATCAACATACGCGATTGTATCCAGTGGATCCGAATTAAACGGTCTTGGCAACAAAGAATGCTATTTGTTAAATTCTAACCTGACTTGTATGTAGTCACCGATCGGAAGGGTCGGTGGTGGCTACCAACAGCCACTATCATTGCAAAAACATAAATAAAAATGTCGACACCGTAGTGAAACGGGAAGAAGAAGTCATAGACTGTATTTCTAAACCCGTAACTGTATGAATTTTAATCTAATTATATGAGTCAACTTCAGAAAACATTAGTTATATTGATTTGTTACATTTTGATCGGAAAATAAGCTACCAATTAACTTCTGCAAGGATTTACATTACGATTTTTATGTGTCGGATAGACGACAGTAAGACGGAAATTAGATCGACTTATTCGTTGATGTGTAACTATTTTTTGAATCATGTAGCTTTGATATAACTCTTTTTCACTGAAGTGACTTGAACTTTGAATACTTCTATCAGAAAGACACGAGAATGTAGTTCATACTCTATACTTAAGAACGCAACGAATTCAACACTAATGCTCTTCATAGCTCATTCCTAAAAGGCAACACAACTAAACGAAAGTACTTGGAACAACAAAAGGAAGGCTTTCACACTCGGTGTTCGTTCTCTGTAAGTTGACTAAGCCCTCGCTCTCCTTGAGTGGACTACATTGGAACGGATTAACTCTTAAGTTACGGTATGTACGACTTCACAGTTTCTACAGTCGTGCAAAGTGAGCCTGACAGAATACGAAAAGGCCCCCGAGCAGGTTACGAGATACCGTGACGCTGACGGTGGCGTCGGGTCAGCGGTGCTGCAGCCGGAGCAGACTTCCTCTCTTGGCTGACTGCATTGTAATTGCCTTAATCGTCTTTTTTTTTTCTTTATTGCATTTCAATGCCCCACAGGGGGCGGGCTGGCAGCAGCATAGGCGTCGCTCTTCAGCCGAGAGACAGACAGTAAGTACAGAACATGGAGACATTTAAAAAACAAACGAAAGGAGGAAATACGGCGAAACAGACATATAAAAGGGAAACATAATGGAAGATAGCGTAAAAAAGGGGCGGTGGTCGGTAAATGCTGATAGAAAGCAGAAAACCATACGCAAAAAACCACGCACTGTGACTATTGAAAGAAATACAAGGCGAAGTATGGCCGGAGCATAAAAGTAGCGAAGCACAGGGTGGCGAAGCACGTAACAGTCACTGACAGTAACACAACGTACCAGTCCAGCACACAATTAAAATCACAGCCTTTGACGTCATGGGAGTACAGCACCAAACACAACACTGACATAGCACACCAATGACGATGAACAAACTGAGAGGGTCTGCCAGGGGGATGGAGAAGGGAATAAAAGGGGGGAGAGGGGGTAGACAGGTGGGGGGTGCGCCGGAAGGGGCCGGGGATGGAGGGACATGGGAGGGAAACAGCCGAGGAGGGAGTGCAGAGACTCATGGGGGGGGGGGGGAAGGAGCAAAATCCGTTCTGTGGGAAGAGAGGAACAAGGCCAGGCTGCAGTTCGTAGGAGGGGTAGATGTCACAGCAAAGATCAACATCTGGTATGGGGAGGTGCTTGAAATTGCCCTGATGAGGGAGATGGAGGGTGTGGAGGTCGAGAAATGGAGGGAGACAGCGATGGAGGCGTGGTAACAGGCGAGAGGTGGAGAGGACGGAGGAAACTAGGGATGGGGGATCAAGCCTGCAGACAATGTAAATGATGCGGATATGTTGAAGGAAAAGGAGGAGGTGGGAGAATGGGATGAGGTCGTACAGGAGTCATGTGAGAGAAGGAAGGTGGATATGGAATGCAAGGTGGAGTGCATGGCATTCCAGGATTTGGAGGGCATTATAAAAGCAGAGGGGGCAGAGATCCAGGCAATGTTGGCATAACAGAGGATAGGACAGATGAGGGATTCGTAGGTGTGGTGGATGGTGGAAGGAAGCAGTCCTGATGTTCAGCCTGACAGGAGTTTCAGGAAACAGAGGCGGGTATGAGCTTTCTGCTGGATGGTCAGGAGATGAGGGGTCCAGCTGAGGTGACAGTCAAATGTGAGGCCAAGGTATCTCAGGGTGGGAGTGCACTGGATCGGATGACCATAAATGGCTAACTAGAAATCATGGAGACCGAAGGAGTGGGTGTTGTGGCCTATGATAATTGCCTGGGTTTTGGAGGGGGTGATATGAAGAAACCACTGGTTACACCAAGTGGTGAACTGGTCAAGGTGGGTTTGGAGGGTGCATTGGGACCAGTGAAGGGTATGATGGAGAGCCAGGAAGGCGATGTCATCAGCATAATGGAGAAGGTGAACAGGTAGGTGTGGGTTGGGCATACCATTGGTGTACAGGAGATTGAGGAGAGGGTAGAGGACAGAGACCTGGGGGATGCCAGCATTGGCATAAAAGATACGGGATTTGGTGTCATGGAGGGTGTCATGGGAAGAGCAGCATGAGAGGAAGGAAGGGATCAGATGTACAAAACTGATAGTCAGGGCGTAGGTTTGGTGTTTAAAGAGGATACTGGAATGTCATATGCAGTCGTAGGCATTTTGGAGGTCAAGGAACACAAAAATGGCCGAGCAATGGGAATTAAGTCGGAGGGCGAGAAGGTGGACGAGGTTAAGGAGTTGGTCAGCAGTGAAGAAGGAGGGTTGGAAGCCACACTGGGTAAGGGGGAGGTGGTGGTATTGGTTAAGGTGGTGTTGGATATGATGGGAGAGGATGCATTCGACCTTACTGAAGGCAGAAGTGAGGCAAATAGGACGATAGGAAGAGGTGATGGGAGGGGTTTTGTTGGGTTTGGGGAATAAGAGGTTGGGGGAAGTCTTCCACAGGTTGGGGTAGAAGCCAGTATAGAGGATGACATATAAATGGGCAAGGGCAATCTGGAAGGAGAAGGGGCATTCTCTGAGGTGGCAGTAGGTGACACAGTTGTGACCAGGGCCCGTGTTGCACTTTGGCTGGAGTATAAGTTTAATGTTGTGTGCTGTGATGGCAGTGTTTATGTTGGAAGGGGCAACTGCCCCAAGTTCTGGGGACTGGGAGGAAGTGGAGCAACCAAGGTATCGGCATGTTCCATGATGGTAGGAAAAAAGGAATAATCAAAGAGGGGATCATCAGGGATGGAGAAGACCTCAGAAAGGTGGGAAGTGGAGTGGTTAGCCTCACTGAGGTTGTTGGGAAGAGGGTGGTTGTTATGGACAAGGGGGTAATGAGGTGTGGAATGGGAACCAGTAAGGTGATGGAAGGCTAACCAATACTTGGAGGGGTTCATAGGGAGTGTGGCGTTGAGTCATGTACAGATCTGGCGCCAGTCCCAGCATTTCATGGGAATGTGAACACTACCTGTAGCGTCAACGATGTTGATGGCAGTACTCTCAAGGAGGTTGACTCAGGCAATGATAACATTGGGGTTGGTGTTGCTCTCAGGACAGCTGTGCTGGGGAAGGGGAACAAGATCACCTTGGACCGTGAGGAGGAACTGATGCCACCGCTGAATGGTGGCAGTGGAGCGGCTGTGGATTTTGGTATCTGTGGTCATAGATGGTGGTGCAAATGACAGTGATGGAGGGGCAGAAGACACTGTTCCGTGGGATCATTGAAGAGGGGTTGTGGCGAGATGGGGATGTGCTTACGGTGGTTGGTGGCAACTCCATCCTGCACATGGGGACCAGTGGCATCAGTTCATTGGAAGAGATAGGGAAATGTGTGGATAGTATGGTGGGGCTGGAGAAAGGTTTCGTTCAGGAGTAAGGTGTCTACTTGGTGGTGGGAGAGGGTGTTCATGAGCAGGAATTTGTTGTTACGGAAGGAGCAGACATTCTGGTAGATGATGTGACATTCATGCCACACTATGACAGGAAGAGAGGGAGGTGAAGAAATGGGAGGGAAGAGGCTTAAATATGGTTGTCAAGGTGGGTGAAGGTGAAGTCTACTTGGATGTGGGAGTAAGTGGTGAAGTTGTTGCGGTGAAAGACACAGTGGGTGATGAGGGAGATCTGTTGGAGGGTGTGGGGTCGTTGCAAAGGGTGAATGTTTTGAAGGACTGTGGTGCGGAAATGGGTGATGTATTCAGCTGTGGATGGATGGATGGAGGGAACTGTTAGGGTGGGCAGGGGGATCGATGGGATGGACAGGGATAGTCAGCTCAAGGGTGGCAGGAAGGGGTTTAGCTTTATACTTGTGGGAGTAGGTGGGATGAGAACCATTGCCGGTGTTACAGGAAGGAGGGGTGTTGTGGTTGGGGCAGTTTTTGAGAAAATGGGAGGCCTTTCAATGGGAACAGTGGGGGGGGGGGTTATGCAGCTGGAAGTCAGGTGATCATTATACATGAGGCAGCACTGGCAGCGGTAGGATTGGGGAAGCGATTCGGAGGATTCAACAGGGTAGTGGCAGTGGAAAATCAGGACACCCTGGTTGATGAACTGGTTGATGGGGGGGGGGGGGGCTCTGAAAAGACCTGCATGAGTTAAGTGAGACTCGAGGCATTGTGGATATGGTGGGAAGAACAGATTTCCAGGTTGGGGTGTGAGTACAGTTCAGCCAACACCTCATCCTCTGTGATCACAAGGCTGAGCTTGGTGATCAAGGCAGTGCTGGGTTGGGGGGGGGGGGGGAGGTGATGGGGAGGCTGGGCTGGGGCTGAAGAGGAGAGGAAGAGGCGTCAGGGAAGCATGGGGGCCAATCATGATATACAGGAGTGTACAAAGGAGGTCCATATGAAAGGAGGGGAGGGCAATTAGGGGAGGGCAACTTTATAAGTACTGAGACCCTGCTGGGAATCAGTTGGGATGTGGGAGCACCTGGGACATAGTTTCGTATCTCCTTGGTGAGAGTACTGGTATCAAGAAACCTGGGGTCTGGAGTTGGCAGGACAAAGGTGTGCAGGGTGGGGGCTGGTGTGTGGGTGACTGGAGGAGGGTTGGTATCCATGGACGATGGCGGGAGGAGGAGGAGGCGGTGACATTTTGTGGGAAGTGGTGGGAGCAGAGTCAGCGTTAATGTGCTTCTGGTTTTTTTTGGCAAGTGTAGGCTGGGAGGAGGGGAGAGCGACAGGGAGGAGAGGGAGGTGGCAGGCGGCAGATCATGCTGGGAGATGCAGTTGGTTGATTGGTGGCAATTGTGGCTCGGCGTGACGTGATGCGGGCTGTGGAGGCAGAAGGTGATGTGACAGGTGGCTGAGAGAAGGGAAGCTGATCACCTGAGGGGTGGCAGCAGAGGCAGCAGCGGTGATGTACGTGAGGGTGGGGAGTTGTTGCGTGGAGGCTGGGCGATGGGTGGAGTTTTGAGATAAACAGCAGGTGAAGAGATGGGGGAATGGGCGAGTGGGGAGAGGCTACCTGAAGTATAAAGGGGGAAGCCAGGGATGGCACTCCAGGAAGTGACAGTACAAGTGGGGTAGGGAGAAGTGTAGATGACAGTGGAGGTGGTAAGGTTCATGACAGACGGCAGGCGGCGGCGAGCACCGGACGGCGGAGGAGGCGGACGTACGACAGTGGATGGCCGGCAGGCAGGAAGACGGACAGATAGGCATACAGACAGACACCTGGCAAAAGCAAGGGGTCTTCGAAATCGTAGATTGCGCATTGAGGGTAGCCCAGGCAGTGTAATCTAACTCTCGAGATGCTGTAATCATCGCAGACGGTGTCCTAAGTAGCCGCAAAGTGGAGGTACACTCCTTCCTGAGGCCCGCATCTCGTGGTCGTGCGGTAGCGTTCTCGCTTCCCACGCCCGGGTTCCCGGGTTCGATTCCCGGCGGGGTCAGGGATTTTCTCTGCCTCGTGATGGCTGGGTGTTGTGTGCTGTCCTTAGGTTAGTTAGGTTTAAGTAGTCCTAAGTTCTAGGGGACTTATGAGCACAGCAGTTGAGTCTCATAGTGCTCAGAGCCATTTGAACCATTTGAACTCCTTCCTGATTCGCTGCCCGTGACGTTGGCGGATGCAGCAAAAGGTTCGTGGTATGAGCGACCTCGCTTCTTGATTTACCCGCCGTCTTTAGAGTGGTCTGGTGTACGCGAAGACCCTCTGCGGGTCGTGTCGCAAATGACGGATTCGTAACGTCGTGTAGTCCCAGGGCCTGAGCTGGAAACAACCCGGCTGCGGTGTGTTACCGTGTGGTGTCCGTGCTTGACGGCTTTTGCGACACGTCACTCACCTGGATGGCAGTACTCTATGTTTGCGTGGGGAGGAGAATGTCAGTGCATGGGCACCTTTGCTTTTAGGTAGCTAGCGGTTAGGACCAGCTTGGTAGTGACGATATGACAAAACGGTGGAAATCCCTCAGAACTCACTTGTAAAAGTGTCTTAGATTGTTGTAGGAATATACGTTTAGGACAGCTGTGGGAAGAGATACCAACCACGTCAGGATACTGTTTTCTTCCCGAGAAGTATACTTCATAAGCAAAGGTGTTGTAGGGTCACTGAATATTATCAGATTTCTGAAGCAGTGACCATTCAGCATACTGGACACCTTAATAGGTAGCACCGCTGGCGAAACTGCTGACCTGAGAGGTCACGTACTTAGAGGAACAACGAGTGTCCTTGTTATAGAGCATGACATTTACCATTACTATGACGCAAAGTATCAACATAATTTACGAGGTCGATGGACGAACCGCCGATCCATAATCAGCAGCTACACTTGTAGTTTTGCCTTAGACTAGTGGCTAGGTAACATGCCTTATTGTTGCACTATCATATCTGCTTGATCTCGCTTCTGAAGCTCTCTCTCATCTGTTGGGGAACCAGATGTCAGACTGAGATCAGTTTCATAGGGAGAATCAAGAAAATGTAATTCATTAACCAAAAAAGTGACTTTTTTTGGGTATCTGTATTGATGCGGCCCGTCACCAGTTCCTCTCCTGCGTTAACCTTTTCATCCCACTGCAGCACTTGCATCTTACGCCCTCAATTACTTATTGCACGTGTTCAAATCTCTGTCTTCTCCTACAGTTTTCACCCTCTACGGTTCCCACTAGCACCCTGATGTAACACCTACGCTATCATCCCATCTCACTCTCGTCTCGGGATAGCATAAAAATCGCAATGAAAATCCGTGCAAAAAATAATTAATAGCTGATTTGCCAAACAAAATGTCACACTTCAATTTAGTGAGTGTTATCTGCAGTTGACTCATATAATTACATTAAAACTTACACAGTAACGGATGTCACAGTAAATTCTTCTACTTCATATTCTTCTTCTTCCTCTTCTTCTACTTCCCGTTTCAATACTGGTCGACATTGTTTTTTCCAAAATGTTCCTGCTTTCACCGATTCTGAAGAGAATCTCCTAACTTTTTATCTTGTCAGTCCACCTAATTTTCAACATTCTTCTCTAGCACCAAATGTCAGTAGCTTAGATTTTCTTCTGGTCCAGTTTTCCCACCGTCCATGCTTCACTACATTACAATACTGTGCTCCATACTGACATTGTCAGAAGTTTCTTCTTCAAATTAAAACCTATGTTTCACACTAGTAGACTTTTCTTTGCCAGGAATGCCCACTTTGTGCTAGTATGCTGTTTAGGTCATCTTTGCTTCGTCCGCCGTTGGTAATTTTGCTTCCAAGTTAGCAGAATTCCTTAACTTCGTCTTCTTCGTGATCAACAATTTTGATGTTAATTTCCTCGCTATTCCCACATCTGCTACTTCTCATTACCCTTCTCCTTTTCCGATTTACTGTCCATCCATATTCTGTGCCCGTCAGACTGTTCACTCCTTTCTACAAATTCTGTATATTTTTATTTTCGCTGAGGATAGCAATGCCATCAGCGAATCTTACCCTGAGGTTTCATTCCACACTTGAACCTTTCTTTCATCTCTGTCTTTGCTTCTTCGATGTATACATTGAGTAGTAGAGGCGAAACATTGCATCCCTGTCTTATAACCCTCTTAATCCGAGCATTTAATTCATTGTCTTCTAGTCGTGGTTTTCTTACATACTGTTTTTTACCCTCCTTTCCCTGTAGCTTACTACTGTTTCTCCCGGATTCGAACATCTTGCACCACTGTACATTGTCCAACGCCTTATCTGTGTCGACGAATTCTACGAGCGTGTCTTGATTTTTCTTCTGTCTTCTTCCATTTATCGAGAGAAAGCTGTCTTTCTGGTTGCTTTACCTTTTTTAAAGTGATCTAACAGATCTTCAATTTTCTTTTCCATTCTTCTGGATATTATTCCTTGATGCACGAGCTGTTAAGCTGATTATGTGATAGTTTTCCCACATATCTACCATTGCTACCTTCGCAAATGTGTGGATGATATTTTTCCGAAGTCTTATGGTACCTCGCCGATCTCATGGATTCTACACACCAGCTTGAACAGTCGTCTCGTTGCCACTTCCCCAAATTATTCTAAAAATTCTGATTGAATTTTATCTAGTCCTTCTGCCTTATTTTATCTCGAGCCTTGCTCTATTCAATTCTGTTCTGTAATACTGGATTTCCTAAGTCATCCACACTCCAATTTCTTCTTCGATGTATAGCCACCATAAAGACCCTCAGTGTACTCTTTCCATCTATCCGCTCTTTCTCCTGCGTTTAACAGCGGATTTTCCACTGAGTTCCTAATGTTACCACCTTTGCTTTTAACTTCACCGAAGAATGCTTTGAGTGTTCTTGACTGTTCTGTAGGCTCAATCAGCCCCCCCCCCCCCCCGATGTTTTTTTATCTTTTCTTTTTTTTATTTATTTTTTGCTATTTCTCACATTTTCTTCACATTTTTCCTGTTGCAATTTCGTCTTCGCTGCCCTGCACAGGCTATTTACTTTATTCCTAACGGATTTAAATTACTGCGTTCCTGTCATTCCATGAAAATTAAGTACTGCCTTCTGCTGTTAATGATTTGAAGTATTTCATCTGTTATCCAAGGTTTCTTTGCAATTAACTTCATTCTACGTATGTTTCTCTGTTCAACATCTGTGTTCGCATTTCTAAGAGATTTCCACTGCTCTTCGACTAAACTCCCTACTCTAGTATTCGTTATCGCAGATCTACATCCTACACAGAGAACTTCGAGCGCGTCTCATCATCACTCAGTGCTTCAGCATCCCACTTCCCTCCACATTGATTCCTTCGGACGATTCTCTTGAACTTCAGTCTTTTCTAAATCATTATTAAATTTTTGATCTGATTTCATATCTGCACATTGGTTCACCCTAAAATCGAATATCGGATTATGGGAATCAATCAAAATTATGTCCTTAATTGTGTAAAGTCTCAGAATATGTAAGAGATATTCTATTTACATTTTCAGTTACTCTTGCTAATGAAAGCTTAAGTCACAGGGATATTATTGATGATACAATCACATTACCTACAAGTGCATAATTATGGTCAAGAAAAGTATAAAATGGTTTAATAGTACAGTAGAGCGCTTTTCATTCATATCTTACACTGCAGCCATTATATTTCCTAGAATGATCATTTTAGCCCGAAATAGTGCCCGAATCGAAAATTTTATTTAACTTTCAAGGCTCAGATTACAAAAACGGTATCACATACTGTTCCAACTTCGTTGTACGTCTCTATGACATCTTTCTGTAACAAGGGAAACAGACGATAGTAAAATAATGGGATGTTAAATTATAAATCGAACTAACTTCTATGCATAACTATACTACGTAACCTGTTCAAGTGTGTTTAGTGAAGCTAAACATTTTGTTTCGTTAACGCAGATTGGCTTCAGCTCTGACTAAAAAGTTTGATTACGAACAAAGATATTAACTTTTTTGAAGATTCGCGCAATTTGTGTGTACACAAGCAACTTATTAGACAGGAAAGTCTCTCCTAAGTGTCATAACGTTTCTTACGACTTTTGGGGAATTACCTAAAATTCGTTTTTACAATGTATATTGACAGTTATATCGGTTGGTACGTAAAATTCCACATTAAAGTTTTTCTTTGTTTGTAATTATAAATAAATAAACACTTGCGACACAATCTGGGCGTCGAATTTAACACGTGATGAATAATATGTGATGGGCTGTCTCCCTCTGCACATTGCAAAAATGAAATGGAAAAATATTTGCGTAAACAATGGAGAAAATTTTCCTGCCGACTAACAGTAGCGCTACCTGGTATACTTTTGACATACATCTCCTTAATCCTTGCGCATGCTTCTGTTTCGTAGTTCAGTAGGATCGTATACAACAAATGTTTCAATGTTTATAACTTGCAATAAGTCTAAGCCCACACAAAAGACGAAAGAAACATCTTTAAATATCTTCTCTTAATGCACGTAGGTAATAAAGTGACTTGAGGTAAGATTACAAGGGCCTCATGTTTCACAGCTGATTGCTGCTTAAAATATTGTATAATGATGAGTCATTATCTTGTCTGCAGCTTCAAAACGTGCTGGAGGTGAATCTGGAAGAGATTATTTCTGGACTCGTGGTTCTGCTGGAGAAGGTAAGTGGGTAGGTCATTTAAAGTATTACTGAAAAAATTGAATTACAGATTTAGATTATTTCAATTATTGATTGTTCTTCAGGTCTCAAATGAACCCCAGTTCAATCGTATTCTGGAATTAACGGGGCTTTTACTCACAGGCGTATTCAGCTGCGTCCTATCTTCGCTGGAGAACGTAAGTGACTGTGTTACTTAGAACAACTCGAGTCAGGAGCTAATTTGTGCCTTACATACGATTTATTATTTTTTTTTACTTCTTTAGTACATCAGAGTACATCTAGTACATTGTTGTTGTCTTCGGTCTAAAGAAAGATTTGATGTACCTGACAATGCCTGTCTATTTAGTCTAAAGTTCCTCATCTGGACATAGCTACTACCACCTGCATCCGTTTTCACTTACTTACCGTATCCAAACCTTGGCATTCACCTGCAGCCTTTAGAGATGCATGATCTACTATCCCCAACCTACATGTATATCATGTTTAAGTCTGCCATGGACAGTTATTTAACTGTCTACACAACAAAACTCATCTACTGCTTTTGGTGTCTTATTTCCTCATCTAATACTCTCATGACGTTCAACTGATCCTACAAATCCTTCAATGTCTGCTTGCAAAATTACGGTCTTCTTTTAGGTTTTAATTTATTCCCCCTAAATTTTAATTGCTTTACCAAATTCTTTCTGTGGTTCCTTTACTGTTTGTTGTGTGTACTGCTTGAACAACATATACTATCACATTTGCAACCCTCAACTAACGTTTGAACATTAATATCAACTGCACCGATTGACTGTTCCGTAGTTCTTGGTAGAATATTTTATAGATTAGGAATGAGAAACACACAACACTGGTGTAATATTCTAAAATATACAATCAAATGTATCGGTTCTCAATTACAAAAACGGGCACACATGATAATTTTCGATTACAGCGTCACAAATGGAAAACATTGGTTTGACTAATAAGTACGTGTTTTTTGGGGTGACAACCGAATATGCAAGTGTTCTAACACTTTTAGACAACAGTACGCTTCCAGTGCTTCTATCTTACACTCCTCCTAATTTCTTATGGGTTTCATTCCACTTCCATAAAATGCTTTGCTCAATATCTGCATTATCAGGAACTTCTTTCTGGTACACATATGCGCTTGACACAGTGGAGCTTTTTCCCTGAAGAAAGCTTTTTTCATCTTTCGGAGCCTTGGTATCTTGCTTGATTCTGCGATCCTGTGTAACCCTACCTTCTAGATAGGATAATTCTTTCACTTCTACTCTTAGATAGTTCCTAGTTTTGATGTGTAAGCAACAGGTTATTCATCTTTTTGCTATTACCCGTTTTCTACTTTGTTCCACCGCTAAGATCTCTTTGTGCTGTGTACACTCTCCATTCCTTCTAATGGGTCTTCTATTTTCTAGATGTTCTTATAGAAATTGTTTTATAACTTACGGATGACTATATAGATCCCTTGCAATTTTAATAAAAACCTTTAACATGTAGTGTCCAGACATATGGATGCTGCACACGCTTTGGTATTTATTATGCCATACTAGAAGGGTACCAAAATGAACAGAAAATTTGAGTTACTATTTTGTAAATAGATCAAAACTGCTTTAAATCTGTATGAAACCTATAAGTAGGAAAAGAATTCCAAAGGTGACAGACGCAGCTGGACACAGTAAAGATCTTTCGAGGTAAAACAATATAATAACCTTCAGTTACAGCAGATTCATGAAGCGTCAAACCAGACAACTCTTTGCCATTGGGTAACTGAAACTATTAAAAAATAACCAAACTGTCAATGTCACCGATGATTTATCTACAGCCCTATATTTTCAATCTTATTTCTTACAGGCATTGATCTGGTAGCGCTTCTGACGGTACGATATTGATGCAAAACTAACAGAACATACTTACTGCAGAAGTTATCGAGCGTAAGTCAGCTCAAGATACCATACTGCTGTAATTAATACTGTATTTCCATTGTTCATCTATTTTGCTATAAAGTAGACATAAATAGGATCTTGGATCCTTTGCACCAGCCTTTATTCTGTTTACTTTTTTTGTAAATGTTTGGTAAATATTTTCAGGTACTTATACGACGGAGAATTACGAATTTTGCCAAGTCATTTTTATACATGACGAAATGAAAAGAATGAGAGGTCCTACAGATTACCATGGACAGAAATAAAAAATTTTTATAAATCAAACCTCATAATTATATGTGGTACAGTGGTGGCAAGTATTTATGAAAAGTATGAAGCATGAAGTTAAGCCTTGGTAATAAACCAAAACAAAATAAATCAAATAACTTCTTTAGATTAACGCTGTTCTTCATCAAATTAGAATTCCTCTGATAAATGCGTTTCCGAACTGTCTTCTTCCAGTAACGTTTTGTTAGTTATAAGTCTTTCAGCAAACACTGAACTGTACCAGAATTCTTGATAGCTCACTGTGTTGAAGAATTTAATGACAACATGATATCCTGCAACAGAATGAACGATGGAATACGCAGAGAAGAGATTAGTAGTTGAAATAATTTATGATTGAATGTTTCCGATGATTCTGACGTATCAGTAAAGCAGCAGGGAAACCCAAAAGCATTCTGCTGAGGTCTGTCCAAACGTCGGCAGTAAAATTATAATTTTTGAGAGTGCTTTACTCTAATTTATAAGGAAATTAAGATATTTGCATATCATGTAGCTGCACCACTACAGCGAAAGATGCAATACGACTGCGCATATTCTTTATTTTCCCTGTTATTAAGGTGCGCAAACACTAACTCGATATTCGTATTTCAGAACCAAAAGCAACTTATTTCATATACTGTCTTACATAAATTACCTTTTCAGCAATTAAGAAAATTACTGACTGCTGTAATTGAAATCGTTGAAATTTGGAGTAAAGTTAATTTGTGCTAATTTAATAAGCTAAACTGGCTTAAAATAACTTTCGTTACAACGATATACCCTTAGTAAATTTACACTTGATGTCAGCCCTAAGAGCAGATGTTTCCACTTTTCAGCAAAAAACTCAGTATTCTTATGTTTCCCATTAACATGCATTCCTCATCTATTTTCCACATCAGGGATCTGATAACTTCCTCTAGCAATGCTGAGAATATTTTTTGTGATATAGGACCCCTCGGCTTGTTTCTTCTTTCAGTTCTTAATTTCCCACTACCACCACGAAATGTAATACATGGACTAGCTTTAAGTATTAGCTTTGTTTAACTCATTTTCTGAGCTTAATATTCTCCTCTTTCTGTTCCAATCTTGTACTAATTTTTTCAGATCCACGTATGTAAGATAACTGTATCAGACTTTTACTTCAGTGGCAAAATTTCATTGACTCCGCACAAGCAAGATCCATGCGAATACACAACATTGTACAACTGCAGCCTTTACAAAATATGATTTCTGTTAACTAAAGCGTTGATTATTTATTATTGGTTTCCAAATCTTGTGTCTTTTTACGTACCACTAGCTACGATGTACAAGGCAAGTTATGAATTATTGTTAATTTTTATAAATACATTTGTGGCAATAGAAAAATTAAATATATCGACTGTCCATTTAACTTCGCCTCCGAGTTTGCCTATAAATGTCTAATTTTGTTTTTCCTACTTCAGGGAAGGAAGTTTATAATTGTTAATTGGTTACTTCCGGCTACATACACGTGACACTGATTATTTTGTTCCCTTTTGTTGTCCATGATTTTCAATGTCAAAAGGTATTTGGAAACAAGTCTCATCTGCCTGGCAATGTGTATGGGTGGAGGTTTATAACGCGGTCTTTCCTTCACTAAATTTGCTAAGATGACGTGGTACCTTTGCTGATTTTACGCGAATGCGCATCAGAATCATTACTTGCCCTCTCTGTGACAGACTGTCTTGAATGAACCAACTTTTACTGAAAAGCACAAATAAATCCAGAGCAGCATGTGAAGGAATATCCAGGTGGGGCTACTTTCAATTTGCTCACAATCGTAAATTTCTGGTACCTCAGCGGAATGCCCAATACATAACTTGGGGTGTGATCCTTTCTTAAAAAGATTATCCATATTAACATCCCACTCCTTGTGGAGCCAGTCTGGTCCCTTTAATCCCCCAAACCAACCAACCAACCTCGTGCAGCATTTATGCTACATCCAGCAGTTACTTTTTTTTCTACCTCAGAGAACAAACTAAACACACTGTGGATGACTGTAGCATCAGCATCTGCTTTCTGTGGATGACATCTTTAGGCCTCTGCATGTTGTCTCTCTCCTGTCACCTTCCTTCAGTTGTCTATTCCCCTTATTTTCTACAGATATTAATCACTGGGAATAGCACAAACGCAACGGGAACTAAATATTCAATATGTAAGAGTAAATGTGTCATTAACAGAAACGATATAAACGGAAGAGAAAGAAATTAGAGAAAAAATCTGACACAATACTGCTTCCAAAAGAGTATAAAATAAGTTTTCCGTATTTCACTTTTTTTTGTTCCCCATCCTTCCGTAGTTCGCTCCTTCCAGGAAAAAAGTGACTACTTTCTTATGCTGTAGCTGTTCTCACTAACATGTGCATTTTTATTACATTCCATAGACATTGTTCCTCGCTTTTTATTTTCAGTATTTCGTCTCGTACTTTACGTGTCCACGTCTATGTCCATATCCACATCTACAACACAACGAAGTGCGTGAAAGAAGTTACTTTTCTTTGTACCAACTGCTTCTTGTATTTGCGTACAGGGCATTGGATGAATGACTGCTTGAATGTCCCTCTAAGGGAGCAACACCGTAATTTATTGTATACGGAGCAGTATATTTCTAGATTTCTCACGTAGTACCAGTTATTAAACTAATCAGCATTTTCGAGCATTTCCATTAAGCTTTTTTTTATCACCAGTCTTCCGACTGGTTTGATGTGGCCCGCCACAAACTGCGAAACTGTTCCGCGAATTACACAAAACAGTTGACCATTCATGCTGCCACTTTTTTGCATACATCAGTATCCCAGTATTGGTATTAGCAAAACACACTTGAGCAAAATTCTAGGATGTATAAGTGGTGTGTTTTCCAGAAAGTCTATATTCTCCCCATATGAATTACTTTTTTACCATTCTTCGATGCCTAAAATGATCTCAACAGTTTCGGCAGAGCCTGCGCATGTTCGTAGTGAACGATGTGTAACTGGTGAATAGGAAAATCTTCTGCGGCCCCGGCGGAAGTTCGAGTCCTCCCTCGGGCATGGGTGTGTGTGTTTGTCCTTAGGATAATTTAAGTTGAGTGTGAACTTAGGGACTGATGACCTTAGCAGTTAAGTCCTATAAGGTTTCACACACATCTCAAAATCTTCTGTAGCCTAAATTTCTTAGTATTTTTAATTCATTTCACGATGACTGAATTCAATAGATTCTTGCCGTCATCATCGTATCTACAATGTACCAAAAGTGAAGGCATTAAAATGAGACTTTACACTGTGCACAAATCCGCATGTCGGTGATAAGCAGTACATAAGCTCAGTGTATATTCCTTGGGAAAATTCATATTAACGTTGTAAGACTTCGTGGTCTCCTGAACTACATTGCTTACACATTCCGCCCTCACAATCATATTCTGCACATCAAGACGCTTCATTCGAACCCAAACTCGATAAGATAAAGTCAATGTTGTATGAATTCATGTAAATGATACGCAAATAACTAGTAAATCGCAAGTGCACACCGAGATTGAAATACTCGAGGCTGGTCTTCACACATACATTCAAGACATGACAGTCACAAAAGCTTTTAGATCAGGAGGGGCAAGCCGCACGCCGGGAGGCTGGTCCCTTCAGAGGACGAATCAAGTCAACCTAACTAAGTTGGCCAGTGACCGCCCGTAGAGCAGACAGCTTTTGCCTGAGTGAAAGGCAGAACGACCTCATGTTCAGCTTAAAAGCAAATTCCGATACACTGTGTGGGAGCGCCCAGCCTGCGCATTCTTTACAAACATAGCACGCAGTTTCAGAGGTTTTCACAGGGAGACAGCAAACGCCAAATGCTAATGCTAGAATTCCGGATTGGTCGCCTCAAACGAAGCGTCATTCTCCCGCTTTAGAAGAGCAATACTAATTGCCAGACGATATTCCTGACGCTTTGAGCTGAAGGAATAATGGAAGAGAGCAAAAGATACACCCCTTCACGTCTGGCATGGAGAGGGGCCGTTCCATTGTCGCACTTGGAGCGAGAACATGTAACGAGTGCGTGTGCACTCGTACACGTACTCAAAGAGCGAGGAACAAGTCTCTCCTCAGTACTTCATTCGGAGAGCACCTCTGTCGAGAGCGAATCGGAGTGCGACTCTATATTTAGTCCTTGCGATTAAGCATTGTTCACTATGCTGGCCATCACACTTATTGTGTGGTGTGAACAGACAGAGTTATAGTTAAACGCCTGCGAGCGAATTTTTGAGTGGCATCACAGTGGACTGATTATCTGACCGGTGTACCACGCCAATAGTTAGACCAGGGGCAAATGTTCTTGACTTCATCAAGGCGTAGGGAGAGTTTGATTGGCGAAGGTCAATCCAGATATAACGAGAGTTATCATATTTGTCAGCAGCAAGCGGCGCAGACAGCAGTCATCACAGCTTACGGTATTGTGTGCTACAGCTCTTGCGAGCCCCATATTTCCTCCACAACAGTACACTTCACTGAATCTCACATGCGACAGCCTCGACCGTACCTAGCAACATTCTAACGGATAATTATCCAAGTTGAGTAGGTGCGGCTCTCAGCCATTCTGCCTAGTCAATAACAATGTTAAACTTTGTATAGAAATTTCATTTGCGAATCCTATCCTTAAGAGGTAACTTCACATTCCGAAAAGAACGCGGAAATAACTTGATCAGTTTATAACTAAAAGTGCCATTGTGATTTCTCATAATTTTTGCAAAATAAATAATAATTTTCGTGAGTTTCATGTTTCTCTTACACTAAATAGCACTACTCCAGTACCCAAGTATCCCACTAGTTATGTAAGAAATTTTGTGTTGTTTCTTTACAGCAGATGACTCCAGAAGATATTTATTGTTGAAAGTTTTTCAGGCATTTCTCATTAGAACGTTAGGAGCGTCTGTCTGACTTCTGTAGTGGTGTGGGGGTGGAAATTGCATCTTCCAGGAGCCACAGGGTAAAGGGTACATCTCAGATTAATCTTTTGGGCAGAATGACAGAATAACACCCACACGCTGACAACATGCATGTAGGCCACCAATAGAATGAGAACAGCCTCCTGTCATAGGAAACGACACCACATTGGCTTGTCAAGTACATAAACAAGAACATATAATTTATTCATTGCACCAGACATGTGACGTTTACTTGAACGGTCAGCATTATTCGTATGTGTGCACATCGATACTTGACATTCTTACAGAAATACAAAATTGTTCAAATGTGTGTGAAATCTTATGGGACTTAACTGCTAAGGTCATCAGTCCCCAAGCTTACACACTACTTAACCAAAATTATCCTAAGTACAAACACACACACCCATGCCCGAGGGAGGACTCGAACCTCTGCTGGGACCAGCCGCACAGTCCATGACTGCAGCGCCCCAGACCGCTCGGGTAATCCCGCGCGGCTACAGAAATACGATGGAGAATGGTTAACTGACAATCTTACAAAAACTGCACTGGAGAATCATTACACTGTGGGATCCAAAATGCATTTGCCGTCCACATAGATACTGACTTAATCAAATACTGCTAGCTCTATTGTTAATTGGTACAACCCACATAAGTATAATACAGTATACCATGATCCGCACTCATAGCGTGGATGACTCAAACGAAGTATGACCTCACAGCCCAGAGATCCGCGCGCGCTACAACTCCCTTCCATGTTTCCCATGTAAGATAAGTTTTTCTTTTCATGTGCATTGTCCGCGACTGCACTTTCTATTTTGTTCACCTCGACTTCTGGGCGCTTACTTGGTTCAATGAATATTTCATACGTTAATGTTTAAGTGATTGACAAAGTTATGCGGTGTCGATTTGTACGAGAGGAAAGTGTTGTTATTGTATTGGTAGTAGGTATGCACGTTATTAAGAATTTTCCGTAGGTATGTAAATTAATGTTGATGCATTGCTTATCACTGATGTATGCGTTTGTACATAGTGATAAACTTTCTTTGTAATGGCTTTACTTTGGAACATCGTAGATACGATAGTGATAGCAAGACTCTGCCGAAACCCTTCATTGCGATATGAGATAGAAACAGTAAGCGAAAATGGCTGATGAATCTTTTCCTGTTCACCGGATTTCGGCAGATAGGTAGACTGGTTGGTTGTTTGATTTGGGGGAGGAGAAACTGCGAGCTCATCAATCTCATCGGCTTAGGGAAGGAAGTCAGCTGGG
Source organism: Schistocerca nitens (assembly GCF_023898315.1). Lineage (NCBI taxonomy): Eukaryota > Metazoa > Arthropoda > Insecta > Orthoptera > Acrididae > Schistocerca > Schistocerca nitens. Next base: position 53,200,505 of record NC_064620.1, read on the forward strand.
CCCTTTCAAAGAAACCATCCCTATTTGCCTGAAGTGGTTTGGGTAAATGACTGAAAAATTAAATCAGGATAGCCAGACGCGAGATTGAACCGTAGTTCTCCAGAATGCGAGTCCAGTGTGCTAACCACTGCCGGCCGCTGTGGCCGAGTGGTTCTAACACTTCAGTCCGGAACCACGCTGCTGGTACGGTCGAAGGTTGGAATCCTGCCTCGGCCATGGATGTGTGTGACGTCCTTAGGTTAGTTGGGTTTAAGTAGTTCTAAATCCGGGGGACTGATGTTAAGTTCCATAGTGCTCAGAGCCATTTTAACCATTTTTTTGCTAACCACTGCGCCATCTCGCTCGGTGCGATTTCGGCAGAAACCAGGCACAGGGGAACGACGAATATGCAAAAATCCAACAAAACTTCTCGTGACTGTGGTTCAACCCATCGGAAATTACTGTATTTCACTTCACAAATGGTTCATAAACATTTGAAAAGGTGAGGTGGTAAGTTAGAGCAGAGAGCAATCAATCCTGCAGCTATTGTCGAGAGAAAGAGAGAGAGACAAATCGAGAGAGGGGCGCGCGTCCGTTGAGGGGGTGGGGGAGTGGAGAGAGAGGGAGTACTGAGTGGGCGCGCTGCAGTTTTGCTAAACAGGGTGGCCGGGTCGGTAATTGAATTCATTACGCAGAAGTCATATTTGCCAAGTCGCGGCGTCCCTCGCCTCACCTCGCCTCACCTCGCCTCGCCTGAGCTGGGGCCGCCGCTGCCGCCACCCCGTCATTAAAACTGACTCCGAGAGTCGCAGGAAACCCCGCAGCAATCATCGCTATCAGCCGCCGCCGGCGACCGTGGGCGGATCTTCACACCCGACGCCTAAACGGTCAGGTATGGCGCTGTCATTCTCGATTCCAAGCCTCTGCAATGGAACAGTTCTATCGCCCAGACGTGTGGAACGTGTTTCTGGGGCAGCCAATATTTAGAATTACAGCTTTCTCTGCCTGTCCACTCCTACCGGGCTCTCAATAGTCGCAGATGAACGAATCAGGCGCGTCTACACTGGTGCCTGCACAGCTGCACACAGCGTCTGCGGGAGTGCCGAGCAGACACTTCCCCTTTCCTTCATCACTCAAGTTCCCCTCTGCTCGCAACGCGACAGGGAGTCTCCATACGCAAAGATAAACAACGGCACAGCTACTGCCATTTCGTCGTTGCTATGGTTACATTTAAATAAAGTTCCCTTGGCTATTACCCAATAATTTACATTATTTTTATTATAATTTCAATCAATTGTATACAGCGGAAACAAATACACCATTACATCGATTCCATGTTAAATATCGTTTCTGTAATATAAATTACAGAAACTAAAAGTTATCAATGGATATTAACCCAGATAACCCAGACGTCCTTCTGGAAGGACTGCCTCACTCACTGTTGAAATTATTTATTTATGCGAATAACGCATTGTTGCAACGGACTGTGACGCATTGTCATATGAAATAGGCAGAGTCAGTTGCCTGCTGCGACAGTCAGTTTGACGCTGTCGTTCATAGTGAGTGAGAAACTGTGTCTTGGAAATAGGCCGAGTTTACCATGAACGAACTGACTGACCTTGTCATCGATGTGTATGTATATTTTCTTTCACATCACATCAATAATTCTGAAACTTGTCGTATAATATCTTCAAGAATTAACCTATATTATTTACGGGTTCATATTACGATTGAAAGTTTTCTTCAGTTGTAATTCAATAGTGTTTTCAACCGTCCTTCCACAAGGAAATCAGGGTAATATGTTGTCATTTTGTATTCACAGGAAACGATGCACACTGGTGCAACTTTTGGACATGTTAGAATCAAAAGATGAGGAAATGCCTAATGCTGGTAAGTGTAGTAAGGATTATGAAACGAAAGGTATGGGGTACAGTATGGTAATGACTTATGTTGACCAGTTACTTCCACATGTTCCATATCGAATATGCTTTGATAACCTCTTTACCAGGGTGCACTACTACATGACCTAAAAGAGAGGGGCGTGGAAGCAACAGGAACAATAAGCGGAAACAGAGCTAAGAATTGTACTCCATCATCTGTAGATAAAATGATAAAAGAAAATAGAGGATCATATGAAGTTTGTTCTGACTCAGAATCTGGGATGTCCATTGTACGTTGGAATGGCAAGAATGTTGTTACTGTAGCAACCAACTTTGACAGAGTGCAACCACTACGCTCTGTAGCAAGATTTTCCAGGGAACAAAAGAAAAGGATTAGCGTGCCTCAACCTAACTTATTACACTCCTACAATACTCATATGGGATGCATAGATCGAGCTGACCAAAATGTATCCCTATATAGATGCTCGGTAAGAGGGAAAAAGTGGTATTTCCCGATCACTGCACATTTAATAGCAAAATGCCTGGGATCTTTACACGCACAACGAAGAACGCATAGATCATCTTACATTTCGTCGTCGAATTGTCACTGCAATTCTTGAAAGTAACAAAAGAGTCACTACCAGCAGAGAACGTCCTAGTAATGGGGCAAAACTAGATTCTAGATTTGATGGAAGAGAACATTAGGTTGCTGAGTTACCAACGGACGAGATAACAAAAACGAAGAAGCAGCTGAAATGTCGAAGGTGCCAAAAATAAAGCTACTACTATGTGCGTAAAATGTGACGAACCACTTCATGTTTGGTGCTTTTTGTCTTATCATACTAGTGCATAAAATATGTGTATAGGTTATTTTCTTTGTTTTTTGTATTTATTAGCTGTTTTAGCACAGAATTAAAATATATTTATGTTTATTTGGAAGTATGAAAACCAAAACAAGTTAATTGTGCAATATCATATACTTTAAAAACATGTTCCCTTATTGTCCTGACGTCCTTCTGGAAGGACGCCCATTTTTGGAAATACTAAATAAAAATAAATACTCAAAATTGATTTTACTTTCTTCCTTACAACCTTGTGAATGAATGTAGATAAGATATAAATCCATTTTGAAAAACAAATAATTCAGGACTCTCTTGGTTAAACGGCGAAAATTTTGGGTGGTACAGAAGGTATTTTATTTGCATTTTCGATGTTGCAAGCAGAACTTGTCAGAGCTAAGTAAATTACTAGTACTAAAAAACTAGATTGCAAAACAACATCACATGATAGGTGATAAGAATTCATACTCACAAGAGGAGTCTGCCTATCCTTAAACAGGAACAGGTCTGAATACTTAAGGTGATATATGCACATAGTGATCACATTCTCCATAGAAGAGTTGTTCACCATATGAACATTGTAATTAGTGCTGACGTACTACAGTTGTTACACATTGGTAATAAGCACACAGCTGAAAAAACATTACATAACAAAAAAACAAATATATGTTAACATGAACATTGTAATTAGTGCTGACGTACTACAGTTGTTACACATTGGTAATAAGCACACAGCTGAAAAAACATTACATAACAAAAAAACAAATATATGTTAACATGAACATTGTAATTAGTGCTGACATACTACAGTTGTTACACATTGGTAATAAGCACACAGCTGAAAAAACGTTACATAACAAAGACATGAAATATATGTTTACTGAGGTGAAAAGAATACTAAATACCTCTAAGTTACTATACGTTAACTGAAGTACACCAAAATGTAATAAAAAGTAAAGTTGTAGGATCGGTGGCTGGTCAACAATCATAGTATAAGCTACATCAAATCAAGGAAAAGGACAATGAGGACAAAATAGTTATTGATATCAATGACAAACTAAAAAAGCATGAGGAATTAGTTCTGAAAGCAGATAAGGGGAATACTCTCATTTTTTGAGGCATTAAAACACGTTGAAAAGGTTAAAGTATTTTTCGATATTGATGGAATCGTTCAATTAGACAGTAACCAAACTAATGTTTGTACAACAGATTAAGAATTCTTTTAAAATAATTAATATCCTTTCTGATGAAAAGGCAGTAAAACAGTTACTCCCACACACCTAATTGCCAACCAATTGTCAGCGGTTAAATGAAGTGGCTTCTGGCTCAACAACTCAATTTCTCGATCAACCTACGATTTCACCAAAAAGGAGCTATTTACCAAAAACCTGCTTTATTTAGCTACTAAATATTACTTTTCTGGCTCGAATTCACTATATTTTTATAAAAAATACATTTTTTATAATAGGTGAGCATAAGAAAAAAAATAAAATGGACTGTTTAATGAAAATTACTCACTAGCAGTCATGAGATTTTTATGAAGAGTAGATGTTAAATGACTTTTTAAATAGGGTCTGTTTACAGATTTACCATATTCACATCTAATTCTAATTATTTGGTAATAATATACCCATTCTCTATAAATATTTCTAAATCCATGTTTTCGACGTATATCTTAATGAAATTTAGAATTATTTTTTTCTGCCATACATACACTTCATTGCTCTAGCTGTATAGTATTGTCCATTTAAACTATATAAATTAAATAAAAAATCAAAAATTCACAGCATTAAGAACTCTATATCATGAATTTCAAACAGGTAAAAAAAATCACTTCACTTTACTTTCAGATAGCCAACATTCAGCTATTTTTTATTTTTTCTATTTTTTAAGGTTTCTTAAATCCTAGCCACCTTTTGCAAAACTATTACTTTTTTCCTCTATAAATGGGAGCTGTAAATAGAATGGGTGCTACAAAGAAAACAAAATATTCTATAAAAGAACTACTAGGAAATATAGTAAAACCAACCAAAGAAAGATTAGGATTATGATCACTTGCAGAAGATGTAAATAATATTTATCTTGTCACAAATTTTTGAGTTATTTTTTACACAAAAGGAGAAGGTAAATGAGAAGATGAGAAGAATTTTTCCAATTACAGAGCAATTCTGTGAGAATATTATGGCAGTTAAAATATCAAATTTTATAAATCGTGAAGGAGAAATTAAAAATGAAGAATTTCTTGTAAAAAAGGAGTCCTGTGGAAGTTTTAACAGGTTCTTAATATCTCAATTTTCTACATTTCATCTGGAAAGAGATAGAGTTAAAGCAAAAACTCCATATTTGTTGGATTCCAATACACAAACAATTAAGGGTACCAAACAAATCATTAACAAAGCTATAAAAATTATGGAACAAAAACATAAAAATCCTGTTTTTATTCCTTACAAAGTAGAACTAGCAGATGTTAAACCCTATACACTTTTAAGAGAATTACCACAGATTTTAAAAGAACTTATAAAGGATCACTATTATTTATTGGATTTAGACATAACACAAGATTTTGCAGTAATTTTTAATAGAGAAGAAATATGCAAATATTTAACAAAAAACTTTAAACTTCGAAAACAAGGAGAATACAAAAAATTTTGCAATGTAATAGCTAACAAAGGTAATTCTGTTGGGAAAGACTGCTTAGCTTGGATAAACTCTAATTCTAGAGTAAAAATATACAGTAAATTTATTGGCCCATTATTGCGTCCAGGAGGTAATAAACAACTACGTATCCATACTATAGATTTTTTTTAAATTCTCCAGACAATAGATCAAAGGAAACATTTGCTTGTACATTAGGTAAAGAAAATGGAATTACAAGACTAGAAGCAACAATTTGTAATTATGTTAATCCAGAATTCCAAAAAGAACAAGAATTTAATCCATTAACAAATTTTTTTAGAATGAGTAGCAAACAACTGGAAATATTTTGATGACTATCTAAAATGTGGCAAAAATTAACAGATACTTTAAAAAAAACAGTTTTTGTCTTATTTCTTTCAATATGTTTATTGGGTTGTCAAAAATTCAAAAAACTAACAGGTATACAAATAAAAATTAAAACAGAAAACAAAGAGGAAAGAGAAAAATTTATTCAATTTGTTTTTTCTTCCTTTAGTTTTAATTTGTTGCATATTAACTGCATAGAAATTTTCGAAGAGACAGAGAATGTAATATCTGTAAAAAATGCTTTATAAAATATGGAAAAACATATTTATTTCTAAATAGAATAACTTGTTTTCTACAATAACCAAAGAAATAAATTTCAAAGAACAGGGACTAGTAAAAACAAATAGTATTATTCCATTTGTGTGTAGAAAAAGAATAAATAGCAGCAGCAAACATTATCCACTTCCATTAAGGAAATGGAACCAATTAATACAGTATATTCAGAATCCACTAAAAAAATGGGAACATGAACTAGAAAATTTAAGTATACAAGAAAGAAAAGTGGGATATTTGGATAAACCACACTCTTCAAATCAAGAATACAAAAATACTTTGGGGAGGAACAGAAGAAGAGAGAAACAGAAGAAGAAATAAAAAATTATTTTAACAAACAATGGATAGATTTTTAGAAATTATGATTTTGTAGTAAAAAATAGAAACAAATCAGTTCCCTGATCCGAGGCATGTTCCCTTTTTGAAAGCAGTTGATTTATCCACTACTGTCTTGCTAGGCCTATCGCAGCTTCACCAGAGCCCCGTTAGCCGTCACAAGCTGGAAAATGGGCTGCGACAGGGAAGTGCACTTTGGCCTTTATTGTTTATTATTGTTATGGATGAAATCCTACAGCAAGTATCAGATGCAATTGGAGATCATAAAATGAAAGCAGTGCTTTTTGCCGATGACCTGATGTTAGGGGGAAATTGCGAGAAGGAGGTGCAAGAGCAGTTAGATGTATGGGAGGCAACGGCAGCACAATATGGAATGCATTTCTCTGCAAAGAAAAGTGAAATAATTGTCAAAACAAGGAAGAAGAATATGCCAAATGTGGATATAACTTGTGGAAAAACTACAAGTGGTAGAGAACTTCAAGTACCTGGGAAGCATGATTGAAAGTAAGGGGGGAAACGCAATGGAAATAAATGTGCAGAAAAGCAGGGCAGTTCTACAAATGCATTAGGGGGCTCATTTGGAGCAAGGAGGTGCCACAGAAATCCAAGGGAATTATATACCGAACCTACTTTGTCCCCATATTGGCATACGGAAGTGAGACATGGGTAATGCACAAAAGCGACAAAAGTAGAATACAGGCTAGTGAAATGAAGTTCCAGAGGAGCAGGTTGAGTGTAACAAGACGAGAAAGATTGCGAAATGTGTATGTGATGGAAAGACTAAAGGAGGAACCAGTACAGGGCAGGATAGAAAAATCAAGACACAGTGGTATGGACACATGAAGAGAATGGATGAGGGAAGAAATCCAAAGAGGATGTTTGATCTGCAACTGGAGGGGAAGAGGCCCAGAGGAAGACCAAGAGATAGATGGGTGAAGGGAGTGAAGGAATGTGTGACGAGAAGAGGAGAGAACTGGACGAAGGTGGAAGAGGGGGAATGATGGAAAGACAGAACACGATGGAGAGGCTTGTGTTCCCGACAGACCCAGCCAGTGGCTGGAAACTGTCCAAGATGATGATGATGATGATGAATAGAAACAAGTTTGCAAGTGTTGGTGTTTTGGGCAAAATTAATGGTAAAAATCTGTATATATTGTTAAAGGTCCCAATGAAAGCAAATTTATAGAACTTAAGAAAAAAAGCAACATTCTTAAAAAAGAACGATTTATTTGTATTCCATATAGTAGTATCAACAAGAATTACAAATTATTTACCATCCCTAGCAAGAGCCAGTTTTGGAAATAAAAACAGATAGTTTATTACTTATGATGGATATTCATTCCCCAGAATAGCTTATGTAAAAATACATCCAAGTTTCGAAAACTAAGACAGTTTATTATTAAAGAAGAAGATAAAGAAATAATGGAAAATGAAAAAGTGGGTCGAATACTAGGAAAAGTAACAATAAAAAAATTTTAATGGCTTAATATCTAGATGAAGAATTAGAACTAATAACTTCCAACATCAAAATGGAAAATTGTCAAGGAAAGGACAGGTATATTTTCTAACTGAAAATAGAGCAGTTTTTTACTGTTATAATTATTGGCTCAAGAAAGAAATTAGAAAAAACAATATTGCATTAGGACGATGTGTGAGATAACTTAAATAGTTTGTTAGATGAAGACTCCCATACAGAATAGATTTAGTTTTACTTAAAAACGGTTGCGTAAAAATTACAGTTTACAACAAGAAAAAAGATACTTTTGTAGAGTTAAAAAATTTAAATAAACATAGTAGAAACAAATACATAATAAAGATTATTAAGGAAAGTAATAAATATTATATGGAAGAAAACAATTCGGATTCTAGCAAAGAAAAAGAAACAGTTATCAATTAATATTATAAAGAACCATTTACACAAGAAGAATCTGTAAAAATGAAAAACGGTGGATGAATTTAGATAAAAAGGATTTAAATTTTTATGTGTTGTTCTGTTTGTTTAACATCTGCACTGATTAAAATTTTAATCACTGGAATTCCACAATGATTTTCCTTAATAAAAAATAATCGGGTGATTATTTGCTACATACACAAAAATTCAACAAGCACTGCAGCAATCGAAAAATCGATCGCTAAAAAAATAATCTCCAAACACAGATAAATTGACGATAAATTTCTCTTATTGGAATAGAGATGAAAGGTTAATTAATTAAACTCGAAATGCAGAGAAATTAAACTCAGCCAACCAACTAACTAATAACTGACCAACTAACTAACTAACTGACCTACTAACTAACTGACTAACTAAACAAAACAAACGAACGTTAGAAGTATATTAAACGAATGTTAGACGTTAAAATTTATGTTAATGTTTATGTTTAGCTTAATTGCTAACGTTCTTTTCATGGGCAAATATACAAACAACATGATGGGTACCATTTGATGGTGCATTTGTGGTATCCTACTCATAAATTATATTTTTGTTAATCACCTAGAAAAGATTTTCTTCAGACAGCATTAGGATTTTGCAAGACATATTTTATGTTATCATGAATATGTTGATGACGCTATATTACTATATGAAGATAAGTATAACCACCTGCAGGACGTCCTATATGTTTACAACAGCTTACACCAATAGATGAGCTTTACCCATTAAACTGGAGAACACAGTAAAATAAATTTCATTTACCTTAATAAACAGTGAATGAAGCCATATTTTGATGCTGATAATAAACTGTCAGCTACAGATATTATTATTCCTTTGAAGTCTGCACATAACAGGAAATATAAAACATCAGTTTTACAGAATGATCAGAAGGATGCTTAAAATCCCACTAGACCAGGAGAGCAGGAAGTATAAGACACAAGTATTGAAAGACATTCACGTTGATGAAAGTTTTCAGCTGGGAATAGTGTAACACATACACACGTAAATGACATGGAAACAATCAAATATATTAAATTAAAGTACTCTAACACATGAGGTAATTAGGAAACAGATATTTTCCAATATCTGCTACAATGGTGCGATTTCTGCAAAGGTAGCCCAAGAATTGCTGAATGTAAATGTAGGTGTAGGCTTTCAGAACAAGCACAGCTTGGCTAACGTATTTGAATACTTCATTGGACAGCATGACAGGTTTCAGAAATCATAAATCAGACACATACATGCAATAACATGTTAAAACTATGATCATTTATTTGTAAGTCCAACAGTTAGGACCTTCAAAGAAGGGTACCATGAATCTACGAATACTGTTAAATTTTCGTCATTCGGACAACATTTACATACAAAAAACCATAATGTTTCTATTAATAAAAAAATCTTGAAATACTATATACATTAGACACAGGAGATACTATGACGTACCGGAGGAGCTGCAAATGTCTCATTGTTCTCAGGAATCCGAGAAGTTACTGAATGCACAAAAATTGTTTAAAAATAAAGTGTTTTTGATCATATGTGACAATAAATTGATTAGCAGTAATTATGTCAAGCTCCTATAATGGATTCTCATTCCTGAGACACGATTTGAGGCTAGAGGATGGGAAAACCTTGGAGCAGGCTAGCCTTGGGTATTTAGCCTTTCAGTGGTAAGTCAATGGGGACATGTATTAGACAAATTATTTAACAACAACAAGAACAACTTCAGCTTTTGTATTTGTACAATATTTTATCAAAGGCTGACACATGATACCATCAGAAGATGCAACAAGGTAAATCACTGTTAACAAATAATTACTAGTTATGTGTTAGCAAACTACAAACAGCCCACAGGAGCAGGATCTGTATACAGGATTATTCCCTCCTGGCACCCAATGATAGGCACGATCAATATACAAGGATATCAAATGACAGACAGAAGTGCTATTCCGTGTCATGAATGACAGCTTCCTATTTTATGTAAAATAATGTAATTTAATGCAGATGAATAGGAACAGCAATCCTATAATGTTCGAGTACAGTATTAATGGTCTGCTGCTTAACACAGTGACGTAAATATAATATATGGACTTTAGATTGCAAATCTGTATCAAATGGGACTAGGACGTGTGGACGGCAGTAGCGAAGGTGAATGGTCGATTTCAGAGTAATGGGAGAATTTTAGGGAAGTGTAGCTCATCTGTAAAGGAGACCGAGTACAGAATAGTTGTGGGACCCATTCTTGAGTGGGAACTCCACCACGTCGGATTTTAGGAAGGAACGAAGATTAGAGTTTAAACGTCCCGTCCGCAATGTGGTCCTTACAGAGGCAAGAGAAATTAGAGCTTGTATGGAGGCACGTAGTCGCATTTCCATTACTCCATTTACGATTGGAACAGGAAAGAAAATAGTGAGTAGTGGTAAAGGTACCTTAAGCCATGCACCATATTTACGATACGGTGGCTTGCGGAATGTGTCTGTAGATCTTTTAAATTTTTTTAGTTTTTTTTTAATTTCTTTTTTACGACACCAAAGGATAACATCACTAGTGGATCAAGTATTGACGATGTCGGGCTGATGCTACTCAAACTCACCTTCAATCATGTTGCTTACCAATGAAGCCATAGTTACTGGTTCTTTCATTTCAATGTATGCTGTAATAAAGTAACAGGTGAATTAAGATTCGGTACATATGCAAAAGATACGGTCAGCCATAGATCCTTGTCAGTTTTATGTATTCTATAGCTGTTCTCGAATTAGTCGGACTGCAACTTTATGTAGTATGTAAAATTATTAGTTACGTTTGGCCTTCTCAAAACTTCTTCATCGTCTCACTGTGGGTCTCTCGTTATGTTGTCTCTTTGTGTTTTAGGGTTTCAGGCTAATTTACGTAACTTGTTGTATGTGAAGGTATTGGGACTCGACTGCTTTCAGTATGTAGTCCGTATAGTTGCAGATGAGACACGAATGACTTCCACAGTATAGTCTGGGCTTTAGCTTCATGCTGTGCCATGATGGGTGGACACTCGTTTACGGTCTAAGGTTTTCTTGTTCAGTCTTTGACTCTACTTTTATTAATATACTTCGAATTGAAAGCCATTTCATGCACACTGGCTGAATTTCATTATCAACAGGTGTATGCAACATAATTAAATGATCCAGAACACCAAAATAGAACCAGACATAAATAAAACAGTTACTGAACACAGTTCTAATATGTCACAGAACTGCAGTTTCTTATCAGAGAAATCGACATCTATTCTGTGCGGTTTCTTGCTGTCCTAAACCTGGTACAAGTAAAATTCAATAACACCAAATAAAATTTGTTCCCTTAGACGAGACATCATACAGGCAAATGATATAAAAATGCTTAAATACCAGTCAGTTTCTCCCCATGTAAACGGAAAAATTTAATCACTATGTCATCATGCGTTACTAATTTAAATCGTCGTTGGCACACACTACCTTCAGGCTACTTCTCATTAACAGACAAAAACGTTTTGCAGTTTCTTGACCCCAAGGGCGGAAACAATTTTAAATATAGGATTCTTACAGAGTTTTGCAAATATACCCTCACAGTTAGGGTAAATAGTTCGGATTATGAGGCAATGGAATATATTGAAAATTTTCCTTGAAATTAATACAGTTATAAAAGATGTATTATACGAAATATCACAGATGGAATTTAGAAGAGAATAATGAAGAGCTGTTCACACTCGAAAGGCCGTAGTATCCTGAGTGGCGAGTTTAATTAGTGACTAGTGCACCGAGTTTTTCCATATAGTTTAAAGTTACCACTGTGAAAACTCTTTGAATGACATATGTCTTAATAAATCCAAGTAACTGTCATACTGTTCCCTTACTGACATATTTTTCTAAAATATCATACAAGGTACTGAAATGGAATACTGATATACTTAAATAGAAATATAGAACTTAGTATTTTAATAGTTAAAAGTATTATTCCAATATTTTTGAGACAAGTTGGAACGTCAACTTTTTTCGGGCATCACCTGAATATTTGCTGTATTTTCTAAATGATCAATAACAAACTGGTCTCTGTTTTTGTTCTCATGTGTTTGAAAACACACAGCCCGAAAAAAAGATCAGTCACACACAAGGAAATATCACCAGCGTAACCTTATATTTTAGGAGAGAAAAGTGCATCTACTAGATACACCAAATAGCCAAAGATACTGGTACATTTACCTAATACCGTGTAGATCCCAATAGAGCATGCAGAAGTGCCACAGCACGTCGTGGCATGTACTCGACTAATTCGTAAAGTAGTACTGGAGGGTACTGACGCAATGAGACTTGTAGGGTGGAAATCTCTCCTGAACAGCACGGCGAAAGGCATGTCAGATATGGTCAATAATGTTCATGTTTTGGAGTCTGGCGGCCAGCAGGCGTGTTTAAACTCATAAGAGCGTTCTTGTAGTCACTCTGTATCACTTCTGGACGTGTGGGGTGTCGCGGTGTCCTGCTGGAATTGCCAAAGTCGGAATGCACAATGGACATAAATGGATGCAGGTAATCAGAGAAGATGCTTACGTACGTGTCACCTGTCAGAGTCGTATCTAGACGTATGCGGGCTCCCATATCACTTCCAACTGCACAGCCCCACAGAATTACAGAGCCAACACCAGCTTGAACAGTCCCCTGCTGACATGCAGGGTCCATGGACTCATGAGGCTGTCTCCATACCCATACAGTACATCTGCTCGACACAATCTGAAACGAGACTCGTCCGACCAGGCAACACGTTTCCAATCATCAACAGTGCAATGTCGGTGTTGACGGGCGCAGGTGGGACGTAAGGCTTTTGTGTCGTGGCTTCAGCTCCGAAAGCGCGCGTCGATGATGTTTCGTTCAGTAGTTCACACGCTGACACTCGATCATGGCCCAGCGTTGAAATCCTATCACGTTGAACGATTCTCTTCAGTCGTCGTTGGTCTCGTTCTTGCAGGATCTTTTTCCGATCGCAGGGATGTCGGAGTTAAGATTTTTCTACCATACACTCGTGAATATAAAGGAAAATACCCATTCCACCGCCACCTTGGAGATGCTATGTCCCATCGCTCGAGCGCCGACTATAACACCACTTTCAAACTCACTTACATCTTGATAACGTGCCAATGTAGCAGCAGTAAAAGATCTAACAACGGCGCCAGACACTTGTTGTCTTATATAGTCATTGCCGACCGCATGGCTACATTCTGCCCCTTTTTCGAATATCTCTGTATTTGAATACGCATACCTATACCAGATTCTTAGGCGCTTCAGTGTATTAGCCAGAGCAATCGAGCCCGTACAAAAATTTGAGCGATTATTCTCATAGTACACATTTATAATACTCTCAATGTACAGCTCTTTAACTTCGTGTGCACCGGTTGTTTGTCATTCGCTCCACCTCCGTTGCACCGTTCACAACTGTGTGACAAATGGAGGCCTCCAATTCGGAGGACGTAAAAGGCGAGCAAACATGAAGGTGGAGTTAGACACGTATGCCCAAAGCGTTTTGAAGGCTTGTTTGAGAAGAAATGTTATTCTACAAGAAAAATAAGTAAGTCACTTAAAAGAAGTACATAATATTTCAGCTTCAAAATGGTTCAAATGGCTCAGAGCACTATGAGACTTAACTTCTGAGGTCATCAGTCCCTAGAACTTAGAACCACTTAAACCTAACTAACCTAAGGACATCACACACATCCATGCCCGAGGCAGGATTCGAACCTGCGACCGTAGCGGTCGCGCGGTTCCAGACTGAAGCGTCTAGAACCGCTCGGCCACTCTGGTAGCCCATTTCAGTTTCACGCACATATATGTTGAGAACTGTTTAACAGTAATCTGGTACTGATAGTCTCCAGCTAGATATATGTCTCGAAATCAAAACGTGTAAATCTCAACAACTAACGAATTACCATAAAATGAAATGAATAATTGTCCACTTACAAGTTCATAATGCCATCCACTTCGAAGAACAGCGCATCTCTTGCAAATTTCCTTGACTTTAACATTGTCAGTTTTAAAGTCCAAAGGGGGTAAAGCATAACACTGGTGCTAATAACGATACATCGTTATGTTACTTTTAATGATACACTCATACTTTTTACTCATTTGCACTGCAGGTGTGAATTTAAACATAAAAATGGTCAAAGTGAAGAGATCTCTCGGACAAGCGACAGTCTGGAAATTGCACTTTGACATAAAGGACAGAGCATGTTATTACAGCAGTATTTTAGAGACTCCTTATTCCATTGCACAGTACTTCGGTTTCGGGATTGGAAAGGCAGTAGCGGTGACAAGCGGTGCACGAAATTTAAAAACTAAACATTCAGAATGTCACAACTGCATACAGTCAGGACTGTGGTCTAAGGATGATGAAGTTGGAGGTATTTCCTTGTCACTCCTTTGGATATCAATTTAACTTCGTACACGTACACACTATAGACAGGTATGTAAATGGTGAGATTTGTAGTTCTCTGTGAGACATAGAAGCGGAGGAGGAGATTAATTTTAATGCCCCGTCGACCACGACGTCATTAGAGACGGAACAAAAATTTGGATTTATAAACATAAGTTAAAGGGGAAGAGAAGGAAAAACAGAATTCTAATGTTCGAATGCAGCATTAGTAGTGTCCCGGTTGACACAGTCCAACTGTTTAAATATTTTGGCGTAACATTGCAAAGCGAAATGGAACCGCACAAGCATTTTAGGACTGTGCTATGGCAGGCGAATGGTCGACTTCGGTTAATTGGAAGAATATTAGGAAAGTGTGGTTTACCTTAAAGGGAACAGCATGTAGGACGCTGGTGCGACCTATTCTTGAGTGCTGCTCAAGTGTTTGCGATCCGTATCAGGTCGGAATAAAGGAAGACATCCATGCAGTTCAAAGACTCGCAACTAGATTTGCTACCGGTTGGTTCAAACAACACGTAAGTGTAACGGAGATGCCTCGGAAACTTAAATGTGGATCCCTGGTCTTGACGTTCTTTTCGAGGAACAGCTGAGAAAATTTAGAGAACCGGCACGTGAAGCTGACAGAGGAACGATTCTGCAGCGACCGACACACATTGCGCGTAAGGAGGACGAAAAATAGAACGAGAAATTAGGGCTCATACGGAGGCATACAGACAGTCGTTTTTCCCTCGTTACGATTTGTGAGTGGAATTGGAAAGGAAATGATTAGAAGGGGTGCGGGGTACACTCCGCCAACGTCCACCGGTGGCTTGTGGAGTATCTGTAGATGTTGAGGGAAGGATGGAGAATTAAAGCAGCCTTTGTCTTTCAAAGGAATCATACCGAAATTTGCCTTAAGGGGACCTGGACGTCAACGGGCTGTCTTTTTACGCCTCCCTTTGAGAGCGCATTACTCTTGATCTCCAACGCGGACAAGTTGCGGTTTTGTACCAGTAACGAATGACATTAACTAAAGTTGTACAAAAATGGTTCAAATGGCTCGGAGCACTATGGGCCTTAACAGTTGAGCTCATCACTCCCTTAGAACTTAGAACTACTTTAACCTAACTAACCTGAGGACGTCACACACATCCATGCCCGAGGCAGGATTCGAACCTGCGACTGTAGCGGTCGCGCAGTTCCAAATTGTAGCGCCTAAAGTTGTACAAGGAAACTTATTTTAATAGCTTTTAGAACTTAAGATTTACAACATTTTCTCTGATAGATGGTTTTATAACACTTGATCCCATTCTGATACCATTTTCTGGTGCATCATCAGTGTAATAATGTTCAAACGGTGGCAAGCTGCTGTCAACATTTATAGGAACACCTTATTCCTCGCGTTTTGTAGTTTTGAGTATATCTAAGGAAACAGAAGAACCTTTATTCTACCACATAATTATTTTATTTAAGAATTACAGCTAAAATTGTACGCAGAATGATAAATAGAAATTTTCTGTCATGTATTAGTCATAATACAAAGAGAATACTCCATTCTTCACCTTGCAGATATTTGGTGAATATAGCACCAAGCACTGCGAATTATCTGAAAGTGTAGTTTCGAGAAAACGAGAAAAGGTTGTTCACAGTTGTTTGGAATCACCGTGTGCCTCTTTCAGAACATTCGAACAGCATATTCTTACTGGCTTCTTTATCGTCTGTGGACTTCTTCAGGAATCTTTCCCTTACTCTGGACTCTTTCGTGGTAGCTTATGCAGCCCTTTTAGTTTCAGCTACTCGGTGGTCGAAGTAGAGAGGATATAAAATGTAGACTGGCAATGGCAAGGAAATCGTTTCTGACGAAGAGAAATTTGTTAACATCGGGTATAGATTTAAGTGTCAGGAAGTCGTTTCTGAAAGTATTTGTATGGAGTGTAGCCATGTATGGAAGTGAAACATGGACGATAACTAGTTTGGACAAGAAGAGAATAGAAGCTTTCGAAATGTGGTGCTACAGAAGAATGCTGAAGATAAGGTGGGTAGATCACGTAACTAATGAGGAGGTATTGAATAGGATTGGGGAGAAGGGAAGTTTGTGGTACAACTTGACTAGAAGAACGGATCGGTTGGTAGGACATGTTTTGAGGCATCAAGGGATCACAAATTTAGCATTGGAGGGCAATGTGGAGGGTAAAAATCGTAGAGGGAGACCAAGAGATGAATACACTAAGCAGATTCAGAAGGATGTAGGCTGCAGTAGGTACTGGGAGATGAAGAAGATTGCACAGGATAGAGTAGCATGGAGAGCTGCATCAAACCAGTCTCAGGACTGAAGACCACAACAACAACAACAAACTCGGTGACGATCTATGGCTGTAAGAGCAGCTACCATATTACTTCCTAGTTGGCTGCCTAATTTGTCCATTACTTTTGTCCTGCTAATTGCCCCATTACTGAAGTAAATTACGGCATCAGTCACACCTATTTTGAGTACTGTCAATCCAACGAACACTGTTTTTGTCTCACTCGTTGCCACACGCAGCTGTTGAAACTCTCATTAGGGTTTTGTCTATGGCCAGGTAGACATCTGCTAAGTAGTTTTGTACCTGCAACGTCCCTGTGCATTAGCTTTACTGTTTCCATGATTGCCGCAGACAAGGAATGGTTATCAAGCAGCGATAGTGGACTGAAAGGAGACATGGCCGGTGCGCTGACATCTGTTCAAAGAGCGTTTAAGACCAAATTAACAATTTAAAAGTTGGTAAACAATTCATTTGCGGAAAACGGAGAAATTTGTCATCAGATGGAGATGACATTTTTCGTTCTTTTTGTCACTTTTACGTCCAGGAGCCCTTAAGCGAATTAGGGAAATCACGGAAAATTTAAATCATGAAAGCCAGACGCGGTTCTGAACCGTCGTCCTCCCGAATGCGTGTCCAGTATGATTAGCACGGGGCTAACTACTGCTTTGTCCCGCTCGGTTGACAGGCAGACAGGCCACATCAGCGCAGCAGTGTCTTTCGTGTTTAGTGTCGTTACCAAGGCTGGTAGGGGATATTATGAACGTGAACAGCATCAGATTCCAAGTGGTCACTGTGAAGGACGTGGAGATGCCGCGTACTCGTCTGAGCCAGTGTTTGAAAGAGGTCTCCAAGTGCGTCTGTATTTGGCTAGCTGCCGAGTTTTGCAGTATCCAGACTT
This sequence comes from Schistocerca nitens, assembly GCF_023898315.1. Lineage (NCBI taxonomy): Eukaryota > Metazoa > Arthropoda > Insecta > Orthoptera > Acrididae > Schistocerca > Schistocerca nitens. The sequence goes on from NC_064620.1 coordinate 53,218,346, forward strand.
GTGGGGTATTTGGATCTAATGCTGGTCCGATGTTAGACTGCATTGGAACGTGAGGGCAGATATATTCGTCTTCTAGGTTCCGGTCGACCACCTATGGAGACTACAAGCCAGGATCGCTGCATTGTGCGTCAATTACATCGTAACCCCTCCACATTGCCGCAAGCCATCAAAGAGCAAGTGGTTGTTTCCCTACAACATCCTCTGTCGTCTCCCCACCAATGATAGGAATCTATCAGCAAGTGGACTAAGGAATCACCATCCCATGCATAGGCTGCTGAGGACCCCACAACACAAACCGATGCATCTGGAGTGGCGACATGACTGGGTGGCAATGGGCTGCAGGAGGGGGAAGGGGGGGGGGGAGGAGGCATGGACTGCTGATGAACGGCGTCCCGTAGTGTTCAGCAATGAACTGCGATTCTGCAACACCCCGGATTATGGACGTCTGTGATTTTGGCGGCGACCTGTGGAAAAGTCACAGTCTCTCAGTAGTTTGGAGAAGCGCGGTGGTGTTACTCCTGGCGTCATAGGCTGGGGAACCGTTAGGTCATTGAGAGTACTCTGGTGGTACAACAGAACACCATGTAAATCCTGCGTCATTATATGTTACCCCTCACTTGACATTATCATGGTGTCATTGTGGCAGAGAACAATGGCCGGCCGCGGTGGTCTTGCGGTTCTAGGCGCGCAGTCCGGAACCGTGCGACTGCTACGGTCGCAGGTTCGAATCCTGCCTCGGGCATGGATGTGCGTGATGTCCTTAGGTTAGTTAGGTTTAAGTAGTTCTAAGTTCTAGGGGACTGATGACCACAGCAGTTGAGTCCCATAGTGCTCAGAGCCATTTGAACCATTTTTAGAGAACAATGCTAGTCCGCATCCGGCCCGTGTCGCTATTGAAACGCCCAGGTTAACCCGCAGGGCAGGACAGATAGTATAAATTGTGGAAAGGGGCCATAATAAGTGGCTGTCAGTTATACTCAAACATACAAGAGACCAATTTTTTTTAAATTTTTTTAAACACACAGCTTTAATCTTTGGGACTTAATTACCGGCTGAAAACCACTTCAATTAAAAATGGCTGAAGGACAATAACTTAAAATGCAAGTATAATCAGAAATTTAAAAGGGAAGCCTTATCTTAAAACAGTTCTCTAGTTAGGCTGAAGTAGACAAGTTAAATTCAAATCGGCTGAAGACCTAACACTTAAAATTCAACCACATTAGAATTTTTAAAATGCCAGAAGCCTTACGTGACACAGTTCTTTGAACTAGGCTGAAGGCTTTAAGACCTCAACAACTCCAACTCAACATCGTCTGAAGGCTCAAGACTTAAAAATTCAACCACATTAGATTTTTTAAATGACAAAGGGCTTGAGTGAAACAGTACTTTAAACTAGACTGAAGGCCTTAAGAACAAAACAACCCTAATTTTTAAAAAATCGGCTAGAAGCCAGACAAGTAGAAACAACAAGAACAAATTTTAAAAAATAGGGCAGTACACCCAAGGGCGCTCAGATTTTCGAGGATCGGCCTGGAATTCAAACACTAACGCTCACTTAGGTGAGACAGGCAGTCGGGCCAACCATTCACGATCCGACGACAACCCAACCGACCGACAGTCAACGGACCCACCGACAAGATAACTTCCACTTCACCCGCCCCAGGGCACAACAGGGAGTTCAACGGAACAAAATAGAAGATATTGGCGCCCACAACCAATCATACATGGAGCTCTCAAACTACACACCGTGCTGGACAGCAACAAGACGATCAGCAAACTACACTGCCTGAAATTTACGTCAACGGCCAGGGCAGGTAACCGGAACGTTAACGGCCACAAGACAGAAGATTCCGCTCGTGCACTTCAATTCAAATAACCGGGACTCTACTGCTTACTACATGAAGTCAAATCAAACACCTTTCAGTCATCTAATTTCCAAACTTATTTTATTTGGCTACCCGTTTCGAAGATTTACCACGCCATCTTCAGGCCCCTGACCGTTGTGTAGGAAGATTCAAATCCGATTCTGGTCAAAAGAGGGTACCGATTTCAAATACTGGTATGTGTAGGTTTCTGCTTGCTGTAGCGATTACTTCAACCATCAACTGCCGAGGTGGTCCCTATTTTGACCAGAACCGAGGCAGAATCCTCCTACTCGTAGGTCAGGGGCCTGAGGATGGCGTAGTAAATCGCCGAAACTGGTAGTCAAATAAAATAAGTTTGGAAATAAGACAGCTGAAAGGTGTTTGATTTGACATCCGGTTACAACAGTTGTGGGACAGCTGGCCTCAGGAGAGAATACAACAGCCTTATGTCACGCTACTGAAACGAGACAGTACGTGCATCTAGGCCACAATGGGTGCAACGTAATACCGATAATTTAGCTCATAGCGACCTTTGTAATTTACCTCGATTTTGTAATTGCCGAAATAACATCACATAATCTGTCAAAAAGTGAAATTTCATTTCGTTTCCTCCTCTCCTTATCAGAGCATCGTCTTATATTCAGTAACTAGATGACTTCAGTAAATTACAAAGAAAAGTAAAACAATATCGTATATTTCAGTATCAAATTTCCTGAATCTAACAATCACCACAATAATAGTTACATTACAAAATCGTATATCAGTTATGGTTAATCTCTTGCGATGTAACTTAATAGGGCAGTTCACCATTACCGACAGCACAAAAGCGAGTGGTGCTGTCAGGGCACTCTATCCTCTCCTTCAGTTTATGCCTATGCACTTAATCGTCTACATAATCCATGGTAACTTGAGACGAATAGTACTGTCCACACTAAAAACACAAGCAGAAAGAATTACGTTCATTACACGCTACTAAAGCTATAAGTGGCTAAGAAAAATGACCACTTTTCAATATTGTATTATACGTGAACTACCATGAACTTGTCTAGCGGGTGCCTTAGTGGTGCTGGCGTGCACAGGCATTTATTGCCCGTGTGGCGGCACGTCCCCTTCCCAGCCAGACTTCGCCGCCCCTGCGGCTTAGGCACCCCGCGACTCCCACCGAGTCTCCGGTGCGGCCGTCCCTCAGCAGACATCAGGCGTGCCTCCTTACTCATTACGCGGGGCGCAGAGCGCCTTAAGACGCGGCTGGGAATCTTAAACAGCCAACAGCCGCGTGCTCCGCATGCCGGAGCTGACGCCGGCTGCAGGTGGCGTGCATCACCGCTCCCACACGTGTGCCGTGCCGCCAACTCATTTGCGCTCCTTATGTCTATGGGCATCTTCCCAATATCACTTTGTCTGCCAGTGTCACACTTTGTACCGTTTATTAAATTTCCAGCCTAGAGAGTTTTCCTTTATGCTCTATTTGTCACACAACGTTCATTGATTCCTTCCATCATACGTACGGTGGTTCCTTGACAACGTTATAAGCTTTCAGCGATCACAGAGTACGGTAAATATATGAATTGGGAGTATGGGATCCTAGTCTCGAAACGACTGAGTCGAAACTAATAAGCGACCATTCTTATGGTACCTCTGACATGGGCTGTAAAATACAAATCTTTAGGAGCTCTAACATTTTGTTCATCTCCGATACTGTGAAACACACATCATCTTTTGCAAGCTGTTGGGTTTCCATTATTCTGGAGGAGGTAGTATGGCCAAAAAAAGGTCCAGTAAATATGGACTCTGAAATTCCTATCTTAAAAGCTATGTTATTTCTCTTCGCGACAGTGTAACACATCCCTTCGACTGAACAAGTGCTCATAGCTCTTGAAATAAGCATTATAGATCCCCCATTTACATGCTACCATACCTGAAATTTTATATAATTATCATGGAATCACCTGTACCTCGCTTGGGAAGTCGTACATTTACACTGTGACATTTTTAGGCAAACTGCTGCGTTACACACTCTGTTAAAGTTAGTATTTAACAGAAAAGTGTTAAATGATAATTTTGGCATTTTTCATTATTAATTACTTTAATGGCTAAGAATAATACTTCAACACATTCACAATCTGACCAGATCTGCCTTTTTCCTTCTATTTCATGCAGTATAGCTGTTTCTAATTATTTATCAGGGAGGTTAATGTTAATCGATTTTAAAGTGGTTTATCACTTTATGCTCGCTAATTAGCCATTACTAACATCATGATACCTCAAAATAAATGTTGACTAGTGAAAAATAATAGAATATCACAACAATTTTGTAGTCAGATTTCAAGGTTTGAGTTGAAGAGACGAATATTAGGTAGGGATGTGGTTCCTAAATTTAATTCATTTGTGAGTAAAATTGCTCTACTGACCCCTAAAGGAAACAGTGAAAATCGACACTAATAGTGTCTCAAATACACTTTTTGTAACAAACGGAATTGCACTACTATATAGAAGGAACAGAGAACTGCACTATTTTAACGAAAGTATCCAGAGACCTATTAGTGGATGTTAATACTGGTTATGTGGAGCGTTCGCATTTATGGTGGCTTGAACTCTGGTGAGAACACTTTCAGTGAGGTGTGTGAATGTCTGTGAAAGAATGGCAGCTCAATATTTCCCCATAGAAGATAGGAAAGTTAGACGCTGGAATCTGGAATGAAGTCGACTTTCTAACACATCCCAAAGATGTTCCATTAGGTTCTTTTCGGGAATCTTAGTAGGCCACTCCATATCAGGAATGTTAGTAAACATTTTTGTAAGATGACTGCCAACAGCCGTTAAGTAATATATAAAATGCGAATTTGAACCATCCGCTGTTTTTATTTTAAACCGAAATTCTACCGCTTCCGGCCTTGGACTGTCTTCACGGATGCTATCCAAAGATACAAACCATCATATGTAGTATATAGGAAATGTTAACAGTTCTTTTTACAAAGAAGTGCAAAATAATATGATTACTTAAAAGGGTTAAAATGGTTTAACCCACTGTACTGCATTAGTCATTACTCAAAGTGTGTAATGAATGCCATGAATGTAAATATATGACCCAGGACTTCAAAAGCAAACATCCGAATTGTAAATGTATGCAGAGCAGTACTCAAGCTAACACCAGGACTGTAAGTATTACTTATAAAAATAGTAAGAAGTTGTTTGAAGATCTTTAAAAGAATATTTTCATCAGATGGTATAAAAATATCTCGGTGATAAGTTACTTGGCAGTGCAAAGAACTAGACTACCTTTGGTGAACACCTTTGGTTCAGTGCCATATGTAGACAGAGAACGAAGTTGCTATCTCCAAGTTTAAGATAGTGTAGATGTTACAATTGTTATTTTTCACTAACTATTGCACCACAGATGCTGATTAATGAGAGGATGCGCTTTCATGCTGGTATAAACCATCATCGTCTCTCATCTATAGGCAGCACACAATGCTGTAAAACACATTCTTTCCTTTCGTATTCCGGATATTCTTTACCGTGATAAATGGACCACACCGTAACCACGAAAACCTCGGGCATATTATAACACCATACATTCCGTGCTTTACTGTTGGCTGTACTCATGATAGCAAGTGACGTTCTCCAGGCTTTTGCCAAACCCAAACACTTTCATCGAACTGCCACAGATTAAAGAGTGATTCATCACTCGATATATCTCATTTTCAGTCATCCGTCGTCTAGTGACGTCGCTGTTTGTACCACAACAAGGGTCAGTTATCACTCACTAGAGAAGTGTGAGGCTAATGAGGAGCTGCTCTACCATGGTACCCAATTCCTTTCAACTCGCTACGCCCAGTCATTGTGCTAGCTGGACTACTGGTAGCACTTTGGAACTCACAAATAATTCCTGGACTGATTTAATGCGATATTTTAATCGCCTCCGCAATACACGATGGTCCCTCCCAATCGGTACATGAGGTCTTGCTGGTCTTGGTTTACCTATCGTTATTCCTTCGCGTTTCTACGCCACAGTCACATAGTCAACAGTCGACTTAAGCAGCTTTAGAAAGGTTTCAATGTCCCTGTGTAACACCACAGCTCTTATGCTGTATGGATTTTTTTTTTTTTGCTTTATATAATGTTACATTGTTGATCGTCTGTAAATGTGTTTGAATCGATAACATAAAATTGTACACTCTTTTCTTTGTCAAGCCTTTGATCTCGTGATTTGATTCTATGCAAAGTAGTCTATCTGTAATTTAAAATTCTTTGTCCCATTTGGAGGGAACAAAACTTACTGTATATAATTGTAATTCTGTGTGAATAATTTTTTGTAGAAGTGTCAATATGTGAAAATGTTCTGTTTTATTTAATGTGTTTGTTTGCTATTATGTAAACTGCTGACCTTCACTTAGGGCTCTTAGTTATTCTGTATGTAAAAGGTGTAGTGGTTCCCCTCGGGAACGGAACTGTGTAGCGCGCGCAAATTGTGGTTGGCCTAGGTGGAAAAGGGGAACTGATAGTCAGTCGGGGACGAGCAGTCAGTCGGGAACGAGCCAGCAGTCAGAGATGAGCTACGAGTCCGTGCACTGCCGTGTAAAAGTTGCATAGTGCTGGTTTCGAGAGAAGCTTTTCTGTTATTTTCCAATGCCTCGGATGGGTGGATAAATAGCTGGGCTATTCTGGAATTTGTATCTATCATCGCCACCAAGAAATGACAGAGTCCAGCAATTCTGCCTGCAGTTTCACCTACCAACATGCAGTTACCACCACATTGCGCATAAATTGCAACGTAACACTATAATGATGTACAGTGAAGGATCAGCTTAATGGATGTGTTATTGTGCTGAAATATAAGGTAATTTATATCTGAATTTATGTACCTACCTGGACTTTTCTCCTCATCATAACACCTCTCAGGTTCCTTTCCGTTTGAACTAAAGTAATTACCGAGTGTCCCTATTGAAAGAACTTTTATGACCAATGTTATGCTAATTAATGTCTCTTGTACTTAGTAAAAAGAAAGTTAAAGTTAATGTGGCAAGAAAGTGGGTTAAAGTAAATGTTGGTTGATGAAAATAATTTTCCTATTAATACTGCTTATTAAAGTGCTGTTGCCAACTGCAAAATTAAAAGTTCTTAAGACTCAGGCTTATAGAGTTTTGCTTAGTAAATGATCACATTACTGCCTGTTGTTGATCTCAGAAAGTGGGTCAGTGTCTTACATTAATGTTAATTTTATGTCTCACGGTAGTAAAAGTAGAAGTCTGCATAGTACGAAATTATATGTTCATGATTACTAAGTGCTTGTCTCTCTTGTGTGCATATTAACAGTATAAAGACCACTCAGTTTGTGTAAGCCCTGAAAGTGATAGTGTTTTTCTGTACCTGTTATAATTTTGCAAATAGTTTGTGCTGCTCTAGTTGTTAGCTTCAATCTTAAAACATGTGTGTGTCAGAGTTCATTGTATTCGCGTGTGGCCAAGTGTAGGTTGTGTTTGTCCATTAGAGTTACTAATAACTACTTTCTTGAACGAGAATGTTAATCATTCTCTTGCCTAGTTAGGCTGGCGGCCGTTTTCTTTATCCGTTGAACAGTGCAGATAAACAAAATTTTGTTTGGTACTGTTCAAATATTTACGTAATTCTGACTTTCATTTCCGATAAGCCACCTCCGTTAGGGACAACACAGTCAACATAACAAAATTCCTCTCAGTGGGTAACACTGCTCTGTTGCTTTGTACCATAATTGCTTTTACAAAATAGTTTTATGTCACAACCTGTTTCTAGCATTGAGGTTATGGTATAACAGTAGCAGACGGGAGTGTTATACCTGATGTATTTTTTACTCACGGACATCCAATGTCTAGTCCATATCAGAAAATACCGTGCTCTATATACCAACCCATTCTGCTGTTATTCCTGCCCTACTAACAACACACCGCTCCCCACATTCTCTTACACTGGTGGGTCCACGTATCGTGACATTATATGGAGTGTCCGGATAATTTTGATGAGATAATTTTTATAACTCCAAATGGGCTTCCCGCAGTGGTAACACCGAAGTTAAGCGCTGTCGGACTTGCCTATCAGCTGCATTGGTAACAGCCAGGTTCTGACGAGTGCTGACGCCATTCGGAGTGCACTCAGCACTTGAGAGGTCAACTGAGGACTTATTTGATGGACAAGGAGCGGATCCGGTTACAAAACTGACAACGACCGGGAGGGCGCTATACGAGGCGCATTCAAGTTCTAAGGCCTCCGATTTCTTTTCTCCGGACTGGAAAGGGATAGAAACATGCGCATTAATTTAAAATGAGGCCGCATTCATTGTCAATACGTCCCAGAGATGACAGCACCGTACGGCAGATGGAATTTTACCGCCAGCGGCCAGAATGAGAACTGTTTTAAATACTTAAAATGGCGACGTTTTCCTTACTTGAACAGCGTGCAATCATTCGTTTCCTGAATTTGCGTGGTGTGAAACCAATTGAAATTCATCGACAGTTGAAGGAGACATGTGGTGATGGAGTTATGGATGTGTCGAAAGTGTATTCGTGGGTGTGACAGTTTAATGAAGGCAGAACATCGTGTGACAACAAACCGAAACAACCTCGGGCTCGCACAAGCCGGTCTGACGACATGATCGAGAAAGTGGAGAGAATTGTTTTGGGGGATCGCCGAATGACTGTTGAACACATCGCCTCCAGAGTTGGCATTTCTGTGGGTTCTGTGCACACAATCCTGCATGACGACCTGAAAATGCGAAAAGTGTCATCCAGGTGTGTGCCACGAATGCTGACGGACGACCACATGACTGCCCGTGTGGCATGTTGCCAAGCAATGTTGACGCGCAACGACAGCATGAATGGGACATTCTTTTCGTCGGTTGTAACAATGGATGAGACGTGGATGCCATTTTTCAATCCAGAAACAAAGCGCCAGTCAGCTCAATGGAATCACACAGATTCACCGCCACCAAAAAAATTTCGGGTAACCGCCAGTGCTGAAAAAATGATGTTGTCCATGTTCTGGGACAGCGAGGGCGTAATCCTTACCCATTGCGTTCCAAAGGGCACTACGGTAACAGGTGCATCCTACGAAAATGTTTTGAAGAACAAATTCCTTCCTGCACTGCAACAAAAACGTCTGGGAAGGGCTGCGCGTGTGCTGTTTCACCAAGAAAACGCAACCGCACATCGAGCTAACGTTACGCAACAGTTTCTTCATGATAACAACTTTGAAGTGATTCCTCATGCTCCCTACTCACCTGACCTGGCTCCTAGTGACTTTCGGCTTTTTCCAACAATGAAAGACACTCTCCGTGGCAGCACATTCACCAGCCATGCTGCTATTGCCTCAGCGATTTTCCAGTGGTCAAAACAGACTCCTAAAGAAACCTTCGCCGCTGCCATGGAATCATGGCGTCAGCGTTGTGAAAAATGTGTACGTCTGCAGGGTGATTACGTCGAGAAGTAACGCCAGTTTCATCGATTTCGGGTGAGTAGTTAATTAGAAAAAAAATCGGAAGACTTAGAACTTGAATGCACCTCGTATTGACCACATGGCCCTCGATATCCGCATCCAGCGACCCCTCTCGGCTGAGGATGATACAACAGTTAGTCGGTACCGCTCGGCCTCCTAAGGCCTGTTCGGGAGGATTTTCGTTTTAGTTTACGTAACATGATCAGGAAAACCAACTTTGTGAACTGTTTTTCTGGCCGTGCGGTTAAAGGCGCTGCAGTCTGGAACCGCGAGACCGCTACGGTCGCAGGTTCGAATCCTGCCTCGGGCATGGATGTTTGTGATGTCCTTAGGTTAGTTAGGTTTAACTAGTTCTAAGTTCTAGGGGACTAATGACCTCAGCAGTTGAGTCCCATAGTGCTCAGAGCCATTTGAACCATTTTTTGAACTGTTTTTCCATTATAAAAGTTAAACTCCGCCCGAACAGGCCATAAGGTCGAACGGTAACGACCGGCCGAAGCGTCATCCTCAAGCCATGGGCGTCACTGGATGCTGATATGGAGAAGTATAGGTCAGTACACCACTCTCCCGGCCGCAAATTCTGAATCACGTAGCGCCCCAGTTAGTTTCACAATGGCTGAGAGCACTCCACTAGCCAACAGCGCTCGGCAGACCGGATGGTCACCCATCCAAATTCTAGCTCAGATCTGACGGGAGCCCGTGTTACCATTGCAGCAAGACCGTTGGCGATTATAAAAGATGTTGCTTTTTATTTAGGAAAGCTGTGCTAAGAATCTTCAATACTTGGTTCAAATGGCTCTGAGCACTATGGGACTCAACTGCTGTGGTCATCAGTCCCCTAGAACTTAGAACTAGTTAAACCTAACTAACCTAAGGACATCACACACATCCATGCCCGAGGCAGGATTCGAACCTGCGACCGTAGCAGTCGCACGGTTCTGGACTGCGCGCCTAGAACCGCGAGACCACCGCGGCCGGCTTCAATACTTCACACGCAGCATACAAAGTAGGCAATATTTTGTATCGAGGACAATGTTTATCTTACAATCTCCTTTCAACGTAATGTCCATCTAATTAAACTGCCCTTTTGATTCCTTCTCCATCTCTGAAAGAATCACCTTGTCATCAGAAAACCAAGAACTTTTTTTTTCTCATTGAAACTTAATTCTCTTTTCTAATTTTTCTCGCTTTCCCGTACTGCTTGCTCAATGTGCTGACTGAATAACACCCGACATAGGCTACTTCCGTAGACCCACTCTCTTTTCAGCTACTGCTTGCCATACATGTCCTTCGACTGCTACAAGTGCACGCACGTTTCCGTACAACTTGTAGGCAACTTTTCGTTCCCCTTTAAAAAATCCTGTTCTAAGATATCATCTTTGCGAAACTTTCACCTTGAATGTATCTGAACATTTAAGTTGGATAAACGTAACGAAGTAAATTTTGATTATTTTAGACCAAAGTTACTGAAATGAACTGTATCAGAATTTGGCAAGCAAACTCAAAAGTATACGTATAGTTAAATTTTCTAATCGCGTTGTATGTAACAGTGGAATAGGCTTAATATTACTCAATTGAAAACACAAAAAAACAAAGCTACTCAGTCGTGGACATGTGTATGCTGTAATATGACGATCTACAGAGTGTAAATGTGGTTCCCGTAGTGGGGCAACTGCAATATTTAAAGTTCCCATCGATTTTATGCTTTGCACCAATAAAGAACGAGTAGCTTGGTTTCTACTGGTTGGAGAACACAGTCTGTTCGCGGACGCCACAGATCAGGACGTTTACCACATGCCGTAGTTAAACACTTAAATGTGTATAAGAAACACATATGTACGAGCTCCCCCTCGAAATGATGTACAGAAACACGTTCAATAACAGCGTAATTCCAATAAAAGATTAAGGCAGATCCAGCAAAGTGTTATGAAAGAGAAATAAACAATAAGGTGAACTGTGTCACCACAAGGTGATCCTTCTCACACTAAATCTATGGTAACTGAAGAAAACAAATATTGAAAAAATTTTGTCAGAAAAGAAAAGAAAATACTTATGAAACTATTTAAAACGGGTTCTGAATCATTGTAGAGAGAGATTTGCGCAGCAGATTATCTATCGGCAGACATGAAGTACGTATCCGTCGGCAGCTCGTCGATACTAGGTAATTAAAGTACCTCCATCGGTCGTGAATTGAGGTGGTTTCATATTCTTGCGTGATGTGTTGTTCTCCTAGCGGTAATATTGTGCTCCGCCGTTATCCTTTGATCACGAACTGGTCGGAAATAATATTAACAATACAAAAGATCTAAGTTCGTATAAGTACGACTGCATCGATCCGTACACAAACGAGGCCCTTATTAGTGTCCTATAGATAGCTTTGAAGCAGTGTAGAATTCACTTCAACTCGCCGATCGTGAAGTTAGTTCATCCGCTTTTCAGCATGCTAATCACCTTCGCGAAATCACAATTTTGCGAACAACTTTCACAAGTAGTAAATAGTTTAAGAATTTCTGTAGCGACGGTTAATAATTTAACGAGCGCAGTTCACCATGTTGCAAATAGAATAAGAATCTTAAAGTTGAATGGACTGTGGAACTCGCTTAGCTACAAATAATTTTGAAGCTAATGGCGGCATCCACACGTCAGTTTGCACTTGCGTATGCATTGTCACCGCTGTTTACAATACTCCACGAACCTTGCCGTATTCAAAGAGTATACCATTTGGTTTTGTAACGTTGACGTCAAAATATTGTCCAAACCGTACCCGAAACATAAAAGCTTGGTAGCAAATTTTCGTGTGTTTTTATTCTACGCTGTACTGACTCTTTACACAGAACATTACGTGCGCACTCGCTGCTGTACACAATACGACTTCTTCAGTTTGCCTGCAGCTATCAATATCGATCTCGCAGCACAGTTCGTACAGCAGTTCTACACCCTACATTTAGTATTGCGTGTTGCATTTAACAAAATTTTTAGAATGGGAATAAAAAATTGGAATTTAGCATACTCAACAATAAACGTATTAACAAGAGATGCGTGTTGTAACGTAAATAAAGTAAATCGTAGCTACATTTTATACTATGGCACAACGCAAAAAAACCCTGAACCACCAAAGGGGTATGCATAGAGTGAACAGAAACAAAACAAAGAAATTATCACTCGCAATTAACATTGTATTCATACACTGTACGTGTGTTCTTCTGCTGCCTTCAGAATTACAAAGAATATATTCCTGTCTATCACAGCCAAAACATTCTCTAAATCTAAAATGCTGTAAATTAGGTTTTCCTTTCTTCGGTCTTGCTTTTAAGTTGAATCGTAGGGTCAGTGTTGCCACGTGCGATCCTAAATTTCGCCGGATACTGCAATGATCTTCTTTTTCGGTGTCTTGATCTTGCAGAAGGTATTTAAGAGCCTTTTCTACAGCATCGAACTAAAGAGAGGTGACTATCAGCAATTCGACTCACAAGCTTGCATTAAAAATCTCCAACTTTTTAGCTAGATTAAGTGGCTCAGAGACGTTGAAGATATAAACTGTCAATTAAATGACGATGCAGAGCTTTAGGGGAGGTATGGCTAATCTACAGACCAGGAAGGGTTTCCTGAACTGGAGTCGGATTCCACCTCTAATCTGGCATACAGTGGGGGAAGAGGCGTGAATTTGTACATGGGTGTCCACTTCCAACCCAGAAAGAGAGGGTGAGCAGGATGGAAGGGAATAATATGATAATAGCCTCTCTTGTATCTTAGTTACTGTAATGTGCCCATAGAATCCTTAAATTTTGTAGAAAGTGAGCGCTAAGATATTTATCAGGGTTCATCTGATGGGACTGAGTAGTTATTTAGTGACTTAATGTGGGATTGAAGAGATTCAGCTGACAATGTGACACGTTTTCACTGATCAACGGTGAAATCTCAATCATCCCGTGCCCACTGGAATCATTATTAACGATGACGTTGACTCTGTGTGGGAAAACGTAGCTGACATCTGCCGCGGAACCGCGTGTTCAACTAAGTATGCTAAATCGTGTTCGGAATACTTGTACCTGCACCAGCGTTGTATCCTGTCGTTGGATCTGCCACGGATCACCGACTATCCTGCATAAGAGAAAGAGAAATCCCCCTATCTACAAGTTTTGGAAAAAGGGGGTTAGCGTTTTTGGAACAAGACGATTACCATTTAGGGCTTTTTTGTGTCATTCTCTGCTGCAGTGCCATGAGACGTGGACGTCCAGTAGCTCGTGGCCTTCTCATGGTTTCACCGTTCTTTAACCACTATCCATACATGCTCGCAACGGTTATCATGCGAATAGCCAATCAGCTTCCCGTTTCTGATATGCTCGTTACCAGTCATCGGGTCACAGAAATCTGCTCTATGCCAACGCCGTACATGTCAGTGGATCGATCTAATCACAAGCGGGCCGTATCGTCGCTTGAATGTTTTCTCATTCTTCTCCGTTTCATTCACATTCGTTCCTTACAGCGGCTGTATCCACACTGTCACCAGGTGTCACTCAAATTCGCGGTGAAATGTGGTCATAACGTTTTGGGCTATCTGTGTAAATTTGTAATAGATCTACACGGCCTATTTGAATCCTATACTCAGCGGATTGCAGTACCTAAAAGTACATAAAAATAAAGGAAACATGTAAAACATGACCAGTATGTTAACTAAATTGTCAAGGTACCCTTCACGTACATAAGAAAGCATGTGTTAACAGAAAAGGAAATGATCGCATCGAAGCGATCTTTATGCGTGATCTTCATTTCATTCTCTCTCTCAGATCCGTCACATTTTTGTTACGTTGCTACAGCTCATACCAACGTTCGAAATTTGCCTATAGTTTGCCCCATGATATTTAAATGTATTCGTTGCTTTACAGACATTACACATACTCTCAGCATAGCCATGTCCGCTCCCTGAGGTATGAGAATTTCGTAACAACAATAGTCAACGCAGAAAAAATGATGTGCCCACAAGTAATATCTAAGTGTTAATCCGGATGAGGGAGGTGACGCTTCGCTGTGTAATCTGAATTAGCTACATTGCAACAAGAGAATTAGTGGCGAACCCACCGCAACCAGTAACACAGCTGTAAGGCTTCGGCGACACATGTCTGCTTCTCCTTTCACCACTGATGGGGAATTCGATGCACAGTTTCGATTATGTCCGACAGACAAGACGTTTTTTAGTAAGTTTGTCAGTGTTCAAGAATTCTTTTATTGATCGTCTCCGCACATTATCTAGTCAGTCGCCCTCCAATACATGATACTCAACGAAGTGTAACACAATTTTAGTGTATAAAATCCATAACTTATCTCTCTCTCTCTCTCTGACACACACACACACACACACACACACACACAAGCGAGAACGCGCGCGCGCGCACGTCGCGCTCATTTCACATGATCGAATCAATACATCATGAAAAAATATTTTAAGTTAATTGTATCTTAATCTGACCAGCTGCTAAAAAAATTTGCATATATAAATTCATTAACATATCATTTATTGCGAGCAGAATCTTGATGCAGATGACACGAAAATTCAAGAAAGACGCTCTGGAACGTCATTTTGGAGTTTTGAGGTTAATAGGTTCTGACAATCATCTATCAACAGTACATTTTCTGCAATTACATACAGTATGCGATCAAAAGAATGCCGACACATGGCTGAAAATTACTTACAAGTTTGTGGCGCCCTCCAGCGGTAATGCTGGAATTAAGCATGCTGTTGGCCCACCTTCAGCCTCGATGACAGCTTTCACTCCTGCAGGCACCCGTTCAGTCAGGTGCTGGAAGGTTTCTTGGCGAATGGCAGCCCATTCTTCACGGAGTGCTAAACTGAGGAGAGGATGTCGGTCGGTGAGGCCTGGCACGAAATCGGCGTTCCAAAACATTCCAAAGGTGTCCTATAGGGTTCAGGTTAGGACTCTGTGCAGGCCAGTCCATTACAGGGATGTTATTGTGTAAACGTCCTCCCCCGGTAGCTGAGTGGTCAGTGCGACAGACTGTCATTCCTACAGGCCCGGGTTCGATTCCCGGCTGGGTAGGAGATTTTCTCCGCTCAGGGACTGGGTGTTGTGTTGTCCTAATTATCGCCATTTCATCCGCCTCGACGATCAAGTTGCCGAAGTGGCGTCAAAACGAAAGACTTGCACCAGGCGAGCGGTGTACCCGACGGGAGGCCCTCGTCACGCGACATTATTATCATTATTATTGTGTAACCACTCCGCCACAAGCCGTTCATTACGAACAGGTGCTCGATCGTGTTGAAAGATGCAATCGCCATGTCCGAATTGCTCTTCAACAGTGGGAAGCAAGAAGGTGCTTAAAACATCACTGTAGGCCTGTGCTGAGATAGGGCCTCACAAAACAACAAGGGGTGCAAGCACCCTCCATGAAAAACACGACCGCACCTTAACACCACAGCCTCCGAATTTTACTGTTGGCACTCCACACGCTGGCAGATGACGATCACCGGGCATTCGCTATACCCTCTTCGTTCCATCGGATCGCCACATTGTGTACTGTGATTCGTCACTCCACACAATGTTTTGCCACGGTTCAATCGTCCAATGTTTACACTCCTTACACAAAGCGAGACGTCGTTTGGCATTTATCGGTGTGATGTGTGTCTTATGAGCAGCCGCTCGACCATAAGATCCAAGTATTCTCACCTATCGCCTATCACAGTACTTGCAGTGGATCCTGATGTGGATTTCTGTGTGATTGCCTGGATAGATGTCTGCCTGTCACACATTACGAGCCGGCTGCTGGTGGCCGAGCGGTTCTGGCGCTACAGTCTGGAACCGCGCGACCGCTACGGTCGCAGGTTCGAATCCTGCCTCGGGCGTGGGTGTTTGTGTTGTCCTTATGTTAGTTAGGTTTAAGTAGTTCTAAGTTCTAGGGGACTTATGACCTCAGCAGTTGAGTCCCATAGTGCTCAGAACCATTTCAACCATTTTTGAACACATTACGACCCTCTTCTACTGTGGACGGTCTCTGTTAGTCAATAGGTGGGGTCGGCCAGTAAGCTTTTGCGCTGTACGTGTCCCTTGACGTTTCCACTTCGCTATCACATCGGAAACAGTGGATCTGGGGATGTTTAGGAATGTGTAAATCTCCCGTACAGACCTATGACACAAGCGACACCGAATCACAGGACCACCCGGACCACGTTCGACGTCTGTGAGTTCCGTGAAGCGCCCCGTTCTGCTGTCTCACGATGTCTAATGACTACTGAGGTTGCTGATAGGGAGTACTGTAAGTACGGTCTCAGCACAACAAACCTAATAGGAAAAACGTATGTTTTTAGGGATGCAGTTGTATGTCCCCTTTATGATGGCTGTATCTACTTTAGCCTGGAACTGAGAACCGAATTCAGATGCGTTTATGAGCTAACGAAATTTAGATACTTAACAAACGCGCTAACTTATACATTGCGGATAAAACTAAGGACAAAATGGTGATAGGGGACTGGGAGAATGCGCTTCCTATTCCGTATAAGGACAACATTCCAAAAGAATGTTTAGTTTAGGCCATAGCAGCTTACATTATCAAGAATATTGATAAACAGAGCAGCTGTGTGAAGTGTGCTCCAACCCTTGTAAATGAAATGTCGTCTGACACAAAAGTCGCAACCTTCACCGCCATAAGGACTTCGGCTCAATAAATGGCATTTCTTATTTTATTTACCCGTTCGCAAGCGTTTTCAACATTCTTTTATAGGTTAAAGTAGTTCTTGGACAGAAATTATCTGTCATCTATGATCAAATGGGTGATATATTTTATGAGTGTTTAGACATCACTGCCGGACATGTTTTAGGAACATGTGATTTAGGACGTTGTTGGAACATAAACTTGTCTTTGCCGGCAAATTAATTTTCCATTTCAGGAAATGCTGCTCTTTCTTTCGCACGAAACAAATCAGCAAAGAGACATTGTCAGTGAAGACAGCAAAGTAACCATGCAAGCTTTCCAGAGTTTCCGACAACTAACAGCTACAGATTACACTGGTGAGTTTATATTATTTTTTATCTCCTATGTTTTAGTCTGTGTTATTTATTGATGTACGCCTCTATAGATGGTTTTCTGTGTGTTAAGCTGTATTTGGATCTTCGTCAGTACATTTTATTTGCTTGTTATACGTGACCCGAAGTTTCATAATTGCCTTAAAGGACGTCAGCATTTTACATTTCAATGCAGATGGCATAGTTCACTTATCGTGTCTTAATCTTGTCAAATACAGCGTCCTCAAATTGTATAAGATCAGACTGGTACGTACGTTGAGAAGTTCTCGCCCAGCGCTAAGCGACGGTAGAGGCGTCTTGCGGCAGGCCTGTGGTAACTTGTCGAGTGCCTACACTTCTTCTTCTGGACGCTGTGGTACTACCATAGACATGCAATACGTCTTCATGTTTTTCCCTGTGTTCATATAAATGGGGACATGATTGCCGTTCCCTAAGGGCCTGATTCGTCATCGCATGTTTTAGAGAAGCTCTGTGTAACTAGTCCTCTTACGCCATATTGCCGCTTGTGAGTAACACGGCAATGCTTTTGATGCAATAGTGTAGTTTTGCATTCTGTTGAATTATCTGTACACCTAGTTGTTGTTGGCGTAGCTTAATTCTCTAGGAGTTTCAGTGTTGACGTAAGTATACAGAATAAAACTAGGTCGTCCTCAAGAACGTCACTACATTCAAATCTCTTTAGTACCGCAGTAAGCACAGAAACTTACGGATAACGATAAAATTTGCCACAGTGGCTTTGTATCTGTAGAGTAACATGCGCTGCCGACGTCGTTTGAAGAACGTGTGCCATGTGGGCAGAGACAGCCTGCATGTTCCCGTTCACAAAAAAAGTTTTATATCCATGTTAGCATACATATAAAGGGGTGACTGTATAAATCTGTTTTGTTTTTGTAAGCTATTCCATTTTTGTAATCTGCCAAGTAACATGTACTTCGGTGACACAGTGGAAAGACCTTATAAAAGTTAGGTGCTAATGCAACTTAACTACTCTAACTTCGTGCGTACTCCATTTTACAAGTCGAAGCACTCTTGTAAGTTAATGGGAACCAGGCGCAGGCTCGTCGCGTACCGCCCGCATCTTTCTGCCTTGTACGTCACGCTGCTGGTATAGATAACTATAATTAAAGTCGTTGCATATCAGCTTGTCGATTTATGGGCGCTAGCTGACCTGTTGAGTAATTAAATTCCTTTGGGTATGATTATCTTGAAGTTTTAATATCTTATTTTAAGGCTAATTATTATCATCTCAGTAGCAGACGTTGTTACCTCCACAGTTTTAAACTTACGCCTCAATCAGAATCTGTTACCTGTTATTTCGTTAGACCACTGAAGTAATTGCTATCAGGCCTCTACTGCTAATGCTCCAGTGTGAAGCGGTGGCTATTACAAGAATTTGGTGCATTGCTTTTAAGTCTGTCTTGTATTGTACGTTTATTCTTGGCACGACTTGGAACCACTTGTTTTGTAGTTACACTTGGCAGTTAAAAACTTCTTGTACTGTCGTATTGAGAAACGGTCGGTGTTATATGGTTTTCCACACCTGGCACCAGTGTAAATACTTCAAGCAAAGGAATACGTGCTTCCTTTAAGGGTGCAACACTTCACGTACAGCTATTGTATGATATGGGATTGTTTTAATTAAAAGTAGTGTGTTTTCTAAATCATAGGGTGACGTACGTCACGTGTAAGGTGTATCATAGTTTGCGATTCTGCTAAGCTAGCTTCTGTCACCTTAAAAGAGACATACGTCTGGTCTAAACTGCATTACACTTTTGATTGCGTTTAAGTTAATTACTGTTTTTTTTTAAAGTAACATAAGTCATCTTTGAAGTAAATTCCTGTTTTGTAAATGGTCACATTTAGCTATATTATATTCTTTCGATCTGTTTAAGCAAATTCCTTTTAGCTAGACTGTATCTTTAACTATGTCTAAGCAAAGGCTTGTATTTCTCCTGAATGACATACGTCACGTTTTTGCTAAATTGTTCCTTTTTATTCTGTGCTCGCTTTATGTAATGGGCCACACGTCACATCGAAGCTTTGGAATGATTTCTACAGGCTAATGAAATTGTTGTTATTGTTTAATAAATTTTGTTTATATGATGTTGTTAACATTCATGGAACAGTACCTCACCACTCCTCTCACAAGCTAGCCTGTGCAGTATCACTGCTCTTTCAAATTCATTATCTTCCCCGACAGCACTGCACGGACTACAGGTCATGCATTTCGTTAATACAGGGTTAGGCAGTGAAACGGGCAGATTAGAAATGGCCTTGACAGCTGGATTCCGAGTGGTGGCGGTAATGGTGGCCGGCTCCGTTCTACCTGCATGTCCCGCCGTTTAGTTGCGATGGATCGTTGGACGGGTGAACATCGCGGCTAGGCGGTTAAAGCGTATTATACGAATGGTGAGAGTTTGGTGAAAACGCGACGTGCTTTTCGACGTCATTTCAACATACCGCGCAACAGGCCTGTTCCCTCGGATAACGCAATTCGTTCGTGGATAATCAACCTTGAACAAACTGTATCAACGTCTAAAAAACGAGGTGGGAGTGCAAAACCCGGTCGAACCCATCAGAACATCGCTGCTGTTCAACAAGCAGTGCTCAGAAATCCACGCCCATCTGCCAAACTGGCCGGCCAGAGTGGCCGAGCGGTTCTAGGCGCTACAGTCTGGAACCGAGCAACCGCTATGGTCGCAGGTACGAATCTTGCCTCGGGCATGGATGTGTGTGATGTGCTAAGGTTAGTTAGGTTTAAGTAGTTCTAAGTTCTAGGGGACTGATGACCTCAGAAGTGAAGTCCCATAGTGCTCAGAGCCATTTGAACCGTCTGCCAAACAACATGCTCTACGTCTTGGAATAAAAAATGGTTCAAATGGCTCTGAGCACTATGGGACTTAACATCTATGGTCATCAGTCCCCTAGAACTTAGAATTACTTAAACCTAACTAACCTAAGGACATCACACAACACCCAGCCATCACGAGGCAGAGAAAATCCCTGACCCCGCCGGGAATCGAACCCGGGAACCCGGGCGTGGGAAGCGAGAACGCTACCGCACGACCACGAGCTGTGGGCGTCTTGGAATAAGTAACACTTCGGTGAGAAGGCTTCTTCGTCAAGATTTACATTTTAACCCATACAAAATACAGATTGTGCAATCTCTCAAACTGAGTGACTATCAGAAACGATTGCAATTTTGTGAGGAAATGGCCAGAAGACTTGAAGAAAATCACGACCAAGTAAACCACTTGTGGATGAGCGATGAGGCGCATTTCCATTTCTCCGGTTTTGTTAATAAACAAAAGTTCATATATTGGTCAGAGGAAAACCCTGGCGCACTTCATGAAACGCCTCTTCATACTCAAAAAGTGACGGTTTGGTGCGCAACGTCGGAAAGAGGAATCATAGGCCCATTTTCCTTCGATGATATCAGTGGAAGTGCTGTGACTGTTAACTATGTGCGTTATGTTGCAATGATCCAGAACTTTCTTACGCCAGAACTCGCCCGTTTTCCAGTGAATAAACACACAATGTTCCAACAAGATGGGGCAACAAGCCACACTCCAAGAGTTCCTTTGCTCCTACGCGGCGTCATTTCCCGAAACGGGGATATCCCTTGGCCCCCTCGCTCTCCAGATTTGACAACCTGCGACTTTTTTCCATATGGTTATTTAAAAACAAGAGTTTTTCAGAACGATCCACCCACAACTATCCCAGCCCTAAAACAACGAATTCGGGACGAAATTGAAGAAACACCTGTCAGTATACCGCAAAATGTCATGGGAAACTTCCAGGCCAGCTGCAGAAGTACATAGATTCCGATGGAGGACCTTTGGCAGATGTTACGAGGTGCATTCAAGTTCTAAGGCCTCCGATTTTTTTTCTAATCAACTACTCACCCGAAATCGATGAAACTGGCGTTACTTCTCGATGTAATCGCCCTGCAGACGTACACATTTTTCACAACGCTGACGCCATGATTCCATGGCAGCGGCGAAGGCTTCTTTAGGAGTCTGTTTTGACCACTGGAAAATCGATGAGGCAATTGCAGCACGGCTGGTGAATGTGCGGCCACGGAGAGTGTCTTTCATTGTTGGAAAAAGCCAAAAGTCACTAGGAGCCAGGTCAGGTGAGTAGGGAGCATGAGGAATCACTTCAAAGATGTTATCACGAAGAAACTGTTGCGTAACGTTAGCTCGATGTGCGGGTGCGTTGTCTTGGTGAAACAGCACACGCGCAGCCCTTCCCGGAAGTTTTTGTTGCAGTGCAGGAAGGAATTTGTTCTTCAAAACATTTTCGTGGGATGCACCTGTTACCGTAGTGCCCTTTGGAACGCAATCGGTAGGGATTACGCCCTCGCTGTCCCAGAACATGGACACCATCATTTTTTCAGCACTGGGGGTTACCCGAAATTTTTTTGGTGGCGGTGAATCTGTGTGCTTCCATTGAGCTGACTGGCGCTTTGTTTCTGGATTGAAAAATGGCATCCACGTCTCATCCATTGTCACAACCGACGAAAAGAAAGTCCCATTCATGCTGTCGTTGCCTGTCAACATTGCTTGGCAACATGCCACACGGGCAGTCATGTGGTCGTCCGTCAGCATTCATGGCACCCACCTGGATGACACTTTTCGCATTTTCAGGTCGTCATGCAGGATTGTGTGCACAGAACCCACAGAAATGCCAACTCTGGAGTTCAACAGTCATTCGGCGATCCCCCAAAACAATTCTCTCCACTTTCTCGATCATGTCGTCAGACCGGCTTGTGCGAGCCGGCTTGTGCGCACCCACGAACGCACTTTCGACACATCCATAATTCCATCACCACATGTCTCCTTCAACTGTCGATGAATTTCAATTGGTTTCACACCACGCAAATTCAGAAAACGAATGATTGCACGCTGTTCAAGTAAGGAAAACGTCGCCATTTTAAGTATTTAAAACAGTTCTCATTCTGGCCGCTGGCGGTAAAATTCCATCTGCTGTACGGTGCTGCCATCTCTGGGATGTATTGACAATGAACGCGGCCTCATTCTAAAACAATGCGCATGTTTCTATCTCTTTCCAGTCCTGAGAAAAAAAATCGGAGGCCTTAGAACTTGAATGCACCTCATATTCAAAAACTAATTTTTTCACTTATTGTACAGTAAATGGCTTCTTTTGTACTTCATATTTATAACCATTAAATTAAAAAAAATACATTATCTTAAAGAATTAGTTACTTATTTAAATCTTGCCGTTTCACTGGCTAACTCTGTACTGTCTGGTAAGCGGAACTGCGTTCCAAGACCTGAGTGAAATTAGAGGTATTTGTCCTACCAACAGATTTACGTTGTAAACAAGTACTGTCACAGTAAAAATCGAGTCCGGCTGTAAGCGGACGGAACGCTGGAGGCGCGCCTCGACCACACAAGGCCCGACGTGAGGGGAACCCGGACCGCTTGTTTGTTGGTGACACCGCGGTCGCCAGTTGCGTCGGCTTACGTGGACGGCGGGCGTCACGGAGCGTCAGCTGCGCGGCCTCAGGTCACAGCGAGAGGAACAATAATCACGGCGGCAGCTGCGCGCCGTCCACACCGCTCCCGATTTACGCCTGGGACGGCCGTGTGCCGACAAAGGTGGCGCCGCACGGACTGCGCCGCCTCACACCGCGTGCCGGCCGCAGCGCCTCAATGGCAGGTCGGCGACCTACCGTACGCTGCCTCAGCTCTGCGCCAGATAGTCCAGTCCCATCGGATGCCGTCGTGGCGCAGCTCCCTGGTACGCCGGATGCGGACGGGTCAGTTTCGTGACGTCGCATACACATTGGGGCGACGAAGGCCAATGAACGACAGGGACTGAATTCGGCCGAACGTTGGAAGCCAATGCATTGGCGTTTGGCTTCTTATCCATACCAAACAAAAGACTTGCGAAAGACATGTGGAATAGAAGTTGGCTCTGATAACTTGCCGACGTTGCACCCGTTTTGTTATTACACTACTGGCCATTAAAATTGCTACACCACGAAGATGACGTGCTACAGACGCGAAATTAAACCGACACACCTACAACGTGCTGACATGAGGCAAGTTTCCAACCGATTTCTCATACACAAACAGCAGTTGAACGGCGTTGCCTGGTGAAACGTTGTTGTGATGCCTCGTATAAGGTGGGTAAATGCGTACCATCACGTTTCCGACTTTGATAAAGGTCGGATTGTAGCCTATCGCGATTGCGGTTTATCGTATCGCGACATTGCTGCTCGCTTTGGTCGAGATCCAATGACTGTTAGCAGAATATGGAATCGGTGGATTCAGGAGGGCAATACGGAAGGCCGTGCTGGATCCCAAGGGCCTCGTACCCCTAGCAGTCGAGATGACAGACATCTTATCCGCATCGCTGTAACGGATCGTGCAGCCACGTCTCGATCCCTCAGTCAACAGATGGAGACGTTTGCAAGACAACAAATATCTGCACGAATAGTACGACGATGTTTGCACCAGCATGGACTATCAGCTCAGAGACCATGGCTGCGGATACCCTTGACCCTGCATCACAGACAGGAACGCCTTCGATGGTGTACTCAACGATGAAACTGGCTGCACGAATGGCATAACGTCATTTTTTCGGATGAATCCAGGTTCTGTTTAGAGCATCATGATGGTCGCATCCGTGTTTGGCGACATCGCGGTGAAAGCGTGTATTCGTCATCGCCATACTGGTGTATCACCCAGCTTGATGGTATGGGGTGTCATTGGTTACACGTCTCGGACACCTCTTGTTCTCATTGACGGCACTTTGAAGAGTGGACGTTACATTTCAGATGTGTTACGACCCGTGGCTCTACCCTTCATTCGATCCCTGCGAAACCCTACATTTCAGCAGGATAATGGAAGACCGCATGTTGCAGGTCCTGTACGGGACTTTCTGGATACAGAAAAAGTTCGACTGCTCCCCCGACCAGCACATTCTCCAGATCCTCACCAATTGAAAACGTCTGGTCAATGGTGGCCGTGCAAGTGGCTCGTCACAATACGCCAGTCACTATTCTTGATGAACTGTGGCATCGTCTTGAAGCTGCATGGGCAGCTGTACCTGTACACGCCATCCAAGCTCTGTTTGACTCAATGCCCAGGCGTATCAATGCCGTTATTGCGGCCAGAGGTGGTTGTTCTGGGTACTGATTTCTCAGTATCTATGGACCCAAATTGCGTGAAAATGTAATCACATGCCGGTTCTAATAAAATATATTTGTCCAGTGAATACCCGTTTATCATCTGCATTTCTTCTTGGTGTAGCAATTTTAATGGCACTAGTGTATTATAACGTACCATTTTAATTACAATTTCACGTGTCATTGTAACGAGGGACGAGGATGATTTAGCAGCCGTCACATGTGCAGCATTTTTTTTTTACTGCAGTAAGCTGATCATCAGGAAAGGAAGTTGAAAAAACTATTGTGGTGGACGACATCTCTTTCAAAATTCAGGGAGCAGTGCTGTGGGAAAAAAAACTGTCTACCTAAAACTTGAACTGAAATATGGGCTATTTATTAAACTTATTCCTAGTGTAAGCTATAGATTTCAAATTGTTATCGGATTGTATGGGCCTTAAAATTTCCAATTATCATGTCTCTGCATATGCAGCAGGAAATTAATAGCCATTCCAGGTTTTGTTTGTTTCTCTTTGGCGTTCACAGCGAAAAGATATCGACTAAGAGATCAATCCTTTTTCAAATTGTGAATATCATTTTCTAATGCCTGAATTATTTCCCTGAAAGCATCTAACATTTTCAGTTTCTTTTTATCATTGCAGTTCATAGGGCTCCATGAACATTTATGTTCAAGATGAAGCTCGATATCAGCTCACTCCACATTCCACACTCTGCAGCAGCTCTTTTACACACTACAGATAAATACTCATAGCGAGAGCGGGCATTGCGTCCAGGAGAAACAGTGACTGTTGAAATTTCGTTTTTCAAGACAGCCACAACTCACACTCAGTATGTTTTCTCGATTGGTTTCGTTCGCTCTTTAATTCAATAGCTGACTACTGTTCTTTTAACTTTAAAAACCAAGTTTCTCATGACGCAATTATTAAAGTAAAGAGTGAAACACGGCAATAAACCGTACTATGCGTGTCTTTTGAACGTCCTGAAAAACGTAAATGGACACCCATTCTAGAGACAGAACAAATCTCTACTAACCAACGACATTGGCGCAGTGGTTAGCACACTGGACTCGCATTCGGGAGGACGACGGTTCAATCCCGCTTCCGGCTATCCTGATTTAGGCTATCGGTGATTTCCCTAAATCGCTCCAGGCAAATGCCGGGATGGTTCCTTTGAAAGGGGACAGCCGATTTCCTACCCCGTCCTTCCTTAATCCGATGAGACCGAGGACCTCGCTGTTTGGTCTCTTCCCCCCAAACAATCCAATCCAATCCAACAAGATTCGACTCACCACACACACTAGGAGAGGATTCTCAATGCTGTACAACCACAAAGGCTTTGACGTTACGACTGCCAACGGACTGAACTGCAACCAGGACTAACCACTTAATTGTCTTAGTTGACGCTTTGATTTTCGCGCATGGACAGTGAAATGAGACGTCACGATGGCAGTAGATTTGTTTACTTCTTTGTTCAGGTCGTTGGCTGCAGTACCTCAGAAACAGCTGCCTCCCACATGAAACAAGAGACGTCCAGCATTGATGGCAGCGCAGTAGTGGGGCCGAGGATGTCGTCACTCGAATGCCACTGTCAGCGATGCCTCAAGCTGCGACCGTGATGACAGTGTGGCAGAGTGGCTGGCGATACCGTGGCGGCGGCCGTGACATTCCTCCAGTGAGTGGACGGCTCTCTGCTCTGGCGGCAGCTTCTCACTTGTCTCTGGGCAGGCTGCCCCATCCCACGGTCGAACATCGGACCCTGTACTGCGTTCCCGGATTGCGCTCTAGGTGTCACAAGCTCGTGGTATAGAATGTATAATGAGACGAGAATATTTTAGTACACGAATCGCTTAGTACTTATACGACCAAAATATGTTTTTTTAGGGCTTGAAGCACCTACTCTAAACAATTCCGTGGTAATAAGTGAGGAAAGACTTTCGTCCTTCCACTAGCGTATTGCAGCATCGGTTCTTGCTATACCACACGCAGCTCGCTCTGCATTGCAACATATATCGGCCGACTTTTACCTCGCATTACGTAACAGTCTTACACGCCTGCAGATGTCTGTGTTGCAACCCACTCTCGCCTACTTTTTGCCTGAATATAATGGATATGTTCATTGCCCAACTTTTTATCAAGACCTAGTCCCTTTTTTCGAACGAACTAGATCATCCTTTACACTAGAGTCCTTGGCAGCCAGACCTCATGGATCTGTTTCGCCTCTTAAGAATTATTTTAAAAATTTGTGTCCTTAACATTATCACTTAATCTTACACATTTCTACATATGTTAGCTTGTCTTTTGCAATTAATAAAAGTCGCTTCGTTTTTACTCCAACAAATTTGTTCAATATCCCCCACCCGACAGGATACGCATGGTCATCCAGCACCTATAATGTACTTTCTTCCCTGCTACTGGTATATAAACGGAAAAATTAACTTTTGCTCCATCAGTTCTCACCGATGCTATGGGTACCTTGAAATAAAAAGGTAGGATTTTGTGCTTGGGTACTAAAACGAACTCAACTCTGGAGGTATTTTCTTCAATTCTTACCTCAGATTCCCTAAATACTGCTTTGGCTGCAACAAGTTTACCCTAGTTGATTTCTTACAACTTGCTGCAAGGACTTCCATTGTTCTCTTACTTTCCCCTGTGCTTCCCAAACATTACCTTCTAAGGACTGCAACCATTTTGTGATTACTACTTCCCTATCTAAGACTTCTACTTTGGTTTTTCGTTCCGTGATACTCTGATTAACTGCCTCTTCTGCAGCTCTGGCATACCACATTACATCTCCAGTCAGTTGTAGTAGCTGCGTGTTATTCAATACACTCTTCCCTAACCTTGCAATCTGCTTAGTGTGCTAATCACTCAAGGCTTTGTTCCCTTTCGCCAACTGCTTAATATCTTCTATGGCGTCGATCACCCTCTGAAACTCTTCCTCATAAGCCGATCTCCAGCGTCGACCCAACCCCTCTTCCTTCGTGTATGTGGAGTAACACGCAGTACCTGGGTCATCTCCTTAATTTCCCGTACGCTCCATGTACACCCTCACATACCCCAGCATTTCCTTTGAGTATCCCATGCCTTTCCCCGCCCTGACGGAATTTGTCGAATGCTTCTCTCAATCTCCTCATCTCGTTACGAATCTCCCACGCGTTGAGCACCAGCTGTACCACCCAGCGATGACTAGTGATCACTACGTCTTCCTGCTTGGCGACCTGCACTACCCTTTCCACGTGCTAGTTCCGCAACGTCCCTTTATGAACTGCATCATCTAGCCTTCTCTGCACGGATTTGGCCTCACGAAAGCGGGCGTATATAATATTCCATGTGGTTGCGGCTAATCCCACATTGGTCAAACAATCCGAACAGTCGAAGACCGCTGCAAAGAACACCAACGCCACAAGCGCCTAGGGCAGCCCACCAAATCAGCACTGGCAGAGCACTGCTTGGAAAGTGGGCACAACGCGAAATACGAAGACACCCAGATTCTGGCCCTACCAGTTGCTATTAGGACAACATCTTCAAGGAGGCCACTGAAATTCGCGTAACGGACAATCTCAGAAACCGAGACACAAGTTTTCAACTAAGCAAGCCACAGCAACCATTACTTAACTCCATCAAGGAGTCACGCAACAAGAAGACACAAGACCCTTCTACGTCGGCCGCAGAGGACACTCCACGGGACTCTGCATCTTCCACCACCCGGCGCGACGCCGGGGTGGGCGCGGACCTGGGTCGGCGCCCACAACCGGATTGTCGGCGGCCGCAATCGAAGCGTCGGCGCTCGCAAACGGAATGTCGGCAGCCGCAACCGGCAGTTCTTTCCCGCTCACGCTGCGGTGTGGTACGCATAGCAGATTGTCGCTGTTGCTATTGGAGATGCCTGGACGCGGAAGTGGACGCAAAGCTGCTGCCTTGGCGGAGTTGCTGCTCACGATAGCAGGGACTTCCAGCAAGAAGAAGAGGAAGACTGCAGCGCAGTGCTTTCGCTGCCAGAAGCTCGGCCACGTCGCCAAGCACTGCAGCGGAGCAGTTGCATGTTTGAAGTGTGCGCAAGCACACGACACACGTGACTGCAAGAAGCAGAAGGACGTCCCCTGCACCTGCGCCAACTGCGGTGGCGCACACGCGGCCAACGCCCGTTCCTGCGCCTACAGAAGAAACTGGCGCGGACCGGAGAAGGAGAAGACGCAGCAGCAAGTGGCCACCACACACGAAGAGGTGGCCACTTGCACAGAAGACGTCGTCACCAGGCGCCTTAACGACGCCGTACAAGACGCCATGTCCGCCTTCAAATCCGCCATGGCGAAAGAGAGGGCGGCCATGCTGGCGGAACTGGGCGAGGCTCGGCGTCAGATTGCTGAGCTGACGCAGGAGCTTCGCTCAGCCAAAGCAGCTTCCGCCACAACCGTCGACACGGCCACCCAGGCGACTCCTCCACGGGAGGATTTCGCGACGGTGGCCACGCAGACCGACGTGCCTGCCGAAGGGGAGGCAACACAGCCCAAAACGGACACCGAAGCAGCAGCGCAAGAAGAAGAGTGGGAAGAAGTCCCATTCCTCCCGCTTCCAGACATGTACAGCGCAAGCGCTTTAACAAAGAAGATCGCTGCATCGCTTCGCGATGGTACTTACCCCCACCACGACAACCCTTATCCTTTCGTCCCACCTAACCATCCTAAACCTCCACCCCCACATCGCCCAATTGGATATCCAGAAGGCCTTGTCGGTCTTTCTAGGGAGGATTTCAATCTGATTGATTCCTACCCCATCTTTACAGAGTGGCAACTGCGCTACATCATCTACGCTCTGATCACCGGAGACCATGATAGAGGGGGACTCACTATGCACAGTATCCCAACCGAGGGAGAGCCCTCAGCAACAGCCAAGAAGAAAAGAAAAATCGTCATACCGACAAGTACAGGAAATAGGTCATCGGCACTCCTTGCCAGTCCAGAAAACCTACCAGTACAGAAAGAAGATTCGACAAGATTCCCAGGGGCCAACAGGCCACAAACTTCCACCCGAACCTCGTCACAGTGAGGAAGTCAGAAAAGGAGCAGCGGCGGCAACCGGCAGTTAGGCGACCGCAATCGGACCGTCGGCGTACGGCATCCAAGCCCGACTGACGGACATAAATAACACTGACAATTATCAGACAGACCATTCCATCAGAACCACCTGATGATGGTGGAAAGGTTATTCGCCGAAATATCGTGGGACTTCCACGATCGCAGCCTGCTGGACACCACAGAGCCCTGAATAACACACACGCCGGGAAAGCCTCCGACCACATAACTTCTTTGTCCTTTCCTTCGGCGAATATGAAGTTGACAGCATCATCCACTGACCAATCTTATAGTGGGGTATTCTTGCAGTACGGCCCACTGTTTATTCCTGTTTCAACAGTGCTTCTGTATTTGCCCCTCTTTCCTCCCGTACTCTACTCCAAATTTCCCTAACCACTCTGCCAAATTCCTTAACAGATTCTCCAGGCTTCTCTTTCAATACGTCGAATGGTGATAGCATTTTACGATCATGTACTACTTCATACGGCGATAATCTTGTATCCGTTTGCTGTTTTGAGAAGTAGGCGGACACGACGTACTTCAAGTAGGCATCCCAGTTGCTGTGATGTGAGTGAACGTAGTATACAAGCATCTTTTCGACTGATGTATGTACTCTTTCAGTTTTTCCGTTAGCTTGTCGATGGAAAGGATTCGTCCCTAACTTCTTCACATTAAATACCTTACAAAATTCCTTGAACAGATATGAACGAAGATCGTTCCCTGGTCCGTTACTATTGTTTCAGGCACTCCAAACTTCATTGTACAATTATGCACAAGTGCTTGTGCCACTGTTGCTGCCTGCTGGTTTGGCATCGCGACCATTTCTGTTGCTGTTTTTGTCATCAGGCCTCTGACTGGTTTGGTGCCGGCCACCACGAATTCCTCTCCTGTGCCAGCTTTTTCATCTCAGAGAAGCACCTGTAACGTACGTCCTCAAATATTTTTTGGATTTATTCCAACCTCTTTCTACCTCTACCGTTCTTATCCTCTACAGCTTCATGTAGTACCATGGAATTTATTCCCTGATGTCTCAGAAAATGTCCTATCATCCTGTCCCTTCTTCTTGTCAGTGTTTTCCACAAATTCCTTTAATCTCTGATTCTGCACACGACCTCTTCATTCTTCACCTTATCAGTCCATCTAATTTTCAACATTCGTCCGTAGTTCATCTCAGATGCTTCCATTCTCTTCTGTTCCGGTTTTCCCGCAGTCCATGTTTCACTACCATACAATGCTGTGCTCCAAACGTGCATTCTCAGAAATTTCTTCCTCAAATTAAGGCTTATGTTTGATACTAGTAGACTTCTCTTGGCCAGGAATGTCCTTTTTGCCAGTGCTAGTCTGCTTTTGGTGTCCTCCTTGCTCCGTCCGCCATTGGTCATTTTTCTGCATACGTAGCACAGTTCCTCATTTTCATATACTTCGGCCGGCCGCGGTGGCCGTGCGGTTCTGGCGCTGCAGTCCGGAACCGCGGGACTGCTACGGTCGCAGGTTCGAATCCTACCTCGGGCATGGGTGTGTGTGATGTCCTTAGGTTAGTTAGGTTTAAGTAGTTCTAAGTTCTAGGGGACTTATGACCTAAGATGTTGAGTCCCATAGTGCTCAGAGCCATATACTTCGTGACGATCAATCCAGACGTTAAGTTCATCGCCCTTCTAATTTCTATTCCTTCTCATTACATTCGTCTTTCTTCGATTTACTTTGATTCCATATTCTGAACTCATTGGACTTTTCATTCCATTCAGCACATAATGTAATTTTTCTTCACTTTCACTCATGACAGCAAAGTCATCAACGGATCATATCATTGATATCCTTTCACCTTGAATTTTAATTCCACTCTTGAACTATTTTATTTATATCATTGCTTCTTTCACATATTCATTGAACGGAAGGGGCGAAAGATTAGATCCCTGTCTTACATCCTTTTTGATCTAAGCCCATCGTTCTTCGTCTTTAGAGTATGACACATAGTCTAAAAAATTCAATGGTGGCAAGTAAGGAAAGACTTCGATCCTTTCTGCTAGTGTATTGCAGCATAGGCTATTGCTACTGCACCCACCTGCGTCTTATTTGCAACACCTGTCGACCATGTCTTGCGATGCAGCGCTAACACCCCTGTCTGCCTGCAACTGGCTCCGTTGAAATTCGCTTCTACTCTGGCGTACTTTTTAACCGAAAATGTTCAATACGCTACAATTGGCTCATATTTTCCAGCCATACACTCAAGCATATTTCGGGCAGCTAAGCGGTTGGCTGTCATTCGTTGGCCCTTTTTGGCGTAATATGTACACGCATTTAGATGTCACCGGTTAGTCACCTAAACCTTCCCTACCTAAAAAAGAGTTCCACCGGCGATAACTTACGAGTTGGGCCCAAACCGAGCTTGATAACTGGATTTAGTCCCTTCGTTGATAAATAACAACTCCAAGGTCCTGTGGAAGTCTGGACGTCGGGTTTAATAGCGGATAGAGCTGGCGGAGGTCATCCCACGGCTCCTCGTCACACTTCGTCGACGTTCTGATTCCCACAGGCCGGCTCCGGCGAAAGTTTTTGGTCTTGCGGCAAGACAAACCGACACTTCCTATTTATGACAAAGCTGAGTCTTTCTTTCGGTCAGAGGCAGAAAGGCAAGGCCTTCATTCCAAAATGGACACACTAGACACCAGTCGAGAATGACACCCAAGTACGTGGCCGTTGTAATGAATCTTCCTCTAGCGACATTGACTTTCAAGTCTTTTCACTGGAGATCCTAATGTATCGAAATGATATTATTCTCTGTTTCCACGAAAAGCAGCACACCTAGTAGTATTCTTCCACTATTAAAACTGTATGCTTAGTAAAACATTGGCCTTTTCGAAACGAAGGGCTTGCCTTTCTTGCATCTTAGAACTGCACCATACTCGGCGTAAGTCGCTTGTTTTTCACAGGCGGTCAATGACGAGACGTCTCTGGCCGAGAGAGAGACTCAACTTTACCAAAATTAGGAAGTGTCGGTTTATCTTGCCACAAGACCAAAAGCTGTTACAGGAGCCGGCCTGTGGGAGTCACAGGTGACAGTATTTGTTTCTGTTGCATCATGGTTTGAATCTAAAGGCACTCGTCTCGTCTTCCGCTCTCAGCAGAGCGCGGAAGCAAGATATTCGTTTTGAGTTTAATATGGACGCATTTTATCACCCATGAGAGGCGACACACGGTGAGACACAGCAAGCCGCAAAAGTTTCAGTTGTATTCACATCTCCAGATTCCGTGAAATTATGCAAGTCACGTACCATCGTGTCATTTCGTGTTGTCTTTTATATACGGGTTTCACATGCAAAGTATTCTTTATTTGCTCACATTTTCAGTTGCAGCAGAACACGTGCTGTCCAGAAACCATCTGTGTGCTAGGCATCTTTAAATTAAAATGACTTGCAAGCGGTGTTTCCCACTCGCGACTATGTTTTCAAGCACTTTATAACATAATTTCTTTTGTGATTCTGAAATATTGTCGGGAATATATGTGAAGGCGCTTTGATTCGATGCGCCTTTACAACCACCATGAGGCAACTGTATACACATCCTGTTCCTGTGATACCTTTAGACTCTTCGAATTCATTAACTCACACCTTTTTACCTGAACTACCGATCCCGCAGAGCGCTGCAGTCACGGACTGAGCGGCTGATCCCGGCGGAGGTTCGAGTCCTCCCTCGGGCATGGGAGTGTGTGTTTGTCCTTAGGACAATTTAGGTTAAGTAGTGTGTAAGCTTAGGAACTGATTACCTTAGCAGGTAAGTCCCATAAGATTCCACACACATTTGATCGCGCAGAGATTATCTGCTTCCGTGATTGGGTATTTATACGTATTTTTGTGGGAAAGCTTGTTCCTTACACTCATGTGACATTCGCTCCGGATGTACACTGCACGTTACTAGCTAACTAGTATTTTATGTTTTGCTATAGATTTCAGCTATCTAGGCAAGGTGACGCTGTTCTGCAAGATATTATGCCACTGAGATAAGGTAATTGTAATTCATCGCATTCAGCCTAAAAGCTAAATTTGTTGGGTTGTTAGGCAGTGTAGTTAACAAATAACAAAACCGTTTGTCCTAGCACAAATCGGACCTACATGGTGCAATTTAACGTACTCTGAGACCGTGTAGTATAGGGTTTGCGTTTCACGCACATGTTCAATATTAAACTGTGTTACTTCTGAATGAAATCCTCAATTTTCGTTGCACTTTGTGTAATGTTGCCGTATCCACCACTATTTAACACTCAGACTGCGTTATCAGTCGGTGATATTGACTGTCTGTTGTGCTTTTGTGTTCATCGACTTGAATGAATACTCGTGTGTATTTCAGAAAACAGTTGCAGCTCACACTAATTTTCACCATGGAAGTGCCTAATTATTTAACTCAGAACCGTTACGAAGCAACATTTAATCATATGAGAGCTGGAACAACAGGTGTCAATACCAAAGCTACTGTGCGTTTCGAATTAGTAATCCAAATCCTAAAAAAAATATTTTACAAAAATTACTTGGTTATTTTGGTAAAAGAATCCAAATAAATCACAGTAGTACCATATGTTAATTGGTAAAGCACGTAAAAAAATACAAATAAACCACAGTAGTACCCTATATTAAATTTGTAAAGCACGCACGGTCATTTACCACTTTGGGAATGTGTCACAATGACGACTTTCAGAATGTAAGCATAAGTTTCTGTCATCATATAGCTGCGAGATTTCAAATTTCCACATTTTAGACCTTCCATGAACGATAAAAAAAGTATTCTTTAATCCGACTGCTCGGTGGCAGAAACATAGCATACGTCACAACTCGCACACATTTTACAGATTTAAACGTATAGAGAGGCTCAGTTTCCTGACAACGTCATTGAACTCACATATTTCGGAGCTAATCCCGCAGAAATACGTAAATAAAGAGGTAGAAGGCTAACAGAAGCAAAAGAAGGCATTTTTTTTCAGGTTAGGAAATTATGACAAATCAGCTGTTGCGAACCATATATATGAAACAGGCCATCCCCTTAATAGCATAGAAGACAACGTAGAAATATAACATGTAGAAAAGAAAGGGAGGAAACTTGATTTACTAGAGGAATTCGAGATAGCTATCCATGAAAAGAAACAAACCAATATTCTAAATGCACAAGATAATTTTAAAGAAATGAGATTTTTTAGCGGGTTTTTAGAATTATTTTAGGGTAGGTATGCGATTTTAAACCTGTAGCATGTCACTGACGGAGCTGCGAGAGACTAACGATGGCAGACCAATGCAATAAGGAAATCAGGCGCCCAATAGCATAGCGTTACCGTCAAGCACACGGCTGTAACCACGCCACAACACCTAGGCACGTCAGTCCACAACAGCTCCCGAGCCGGCACAGTGCGACACCATATTCGGTAGCTATGGGACGGCCATCGACTTGTGTCAACAACTTCAATGTAAGACGAGGACCCACAGTCCAATATACTTTTAATTCTGTTTTACTCTATGGACTTCCCAACTATTTGTGATGGTATTTTGTCTTTTTAGTCCGTTTAATTTCATGACATAGATTTTACAACCTGATGATGGGAGCATTGTCTCTTGAAACGCGTTGCTAAAATACATGTATAAGAATCGCGGTTGAATGCTAACAGTGATAACCAAAAGAAGGCATACTTGGCGAACAATGTTGTAGGGAAACGTTATGGCTAATAGTGGCAACATAACGGTTATTGAAATACATAAATGAAAAAAATTACATTAAATTTGATTTGAACCGCATTTGGAGCTATTCCGAACGGAAATCCTTATGGCGATAGGAAAACGAAGTATTGCATATCTGTGCATGATGGATGATGTCCTCCTGAGGCGTCTGCAGCTGGATACCGAAGCTACAGCAAGTTAGTTAATATGGGAATACAATTGTTCCCCTTGACGGATGCATAATCCGTATGGTGAGGATACCATTACTAGTCGATTTGTTATGGATATAGGCCGGTAGGAAGCAAGCAGTATCGTATTTCATTTACGTTCACATTTGCACTTGGTTTAAAATTAGCGCCACACAATCATTGGTCTAAAGTTCATAGATTTTAAAGTACGCAGAATCACGTCTCTGGAAGCAAAATAAATTTCGTATGTTAT
This sequence comes from Schistocerca nitens, assembly GCF_023898315.1. Taxonomy (NCBI): domain Eukaryota; kingdom Metazoa; phylum Arthropoda; class Insecta; order Orthoptera; family Acrididae; genus Schistocerca; species Schistocerca nitens. The sequence continues at coordinate 53,254,081 of NC_064620.1, forward strand.
TGCCTCATTTCGCAACCACGAAATAACAGTTTGCTGAGTAGCATTCACGTTCAGAAAACTGTTTAGGTCATTTCATAATTACCTTTACTGTGCTAACGCGCACGATACCGCATTGGCTTACACAAGAGAAATATAAAACATAAGGTTACACGCGCAATACAAGCTGACACTAGGGGCAGTATTTTCTATTTACGATGGCTCCCATCAGCCACCGCCCTCAGTGTCAGCTACGAGTACGTGAGTAGTTTCTCCTACTCACGTCACATCAGTGTATTCAGTCCATCCAAGCAACAATCACAGCATACACACTGAAGTCCGTGGCATTTCACTGAGGTTCCACTATTTGAACCAGTCTGATATTTTCTCCACATAATGTTCAAGACAGTTTTAAGTTCATACATTATTCGAAATGTACGTGATCGGCAGTCTTGGCATACTTTTTATTCCGTCAGGTCATCGATCAGCTACTATCATCTGCGATCAAGTGGACTCTCTTCACATTCTCTCTGTTACACTCCTGGAAATGGAAAAAAGAACACATTGACACCGGTGTGTCAGACCCACCATACTTGCTCCGGACACTGCGAGAGGGCTGTACAAGCAATGATCACACGCACGGCACAGCGGACACACCAGGACCCGCGGTGTTGGCCGTCGAATGGCGCTGGCTGCGCAGCATTTGTGCACCGCCGCCGTCAGTGTCAGCCAGTTTGCCGTGGCATACGGAGCTCCATCGCAGTCTTTAACACTGGTAGCATGCCGCGACAGCATGGACGTGAACCGTATGTGCAGTTGACGGACTTTGAGCGAGGGCGTATAGTGGGCATGCGGGAGGCCGGGTGGACGTACCGCCGAATTGCTCAACACGTGGAGCGTGAGGTCTCCACAGTACATCGATGTTGTCGCCAGTGGTCGGCGGAAGGTGCACGTGCCCGTCGACCTGGGACCGGACCGCAGGGACGCACGGATGCACGCCAAGACCGTAGGATCCTACGCAGTGCCGTAGGGGACCGCACCGCCACTTCCCAGCAAATTAGGGACACTGTTGCTCCTGGGGTATCGGCGAGGACCATTCGCAACCGTCTCCATGAAGCTGGGCTACGGTCCCGCACACCGTTAGGCCGTCTTCCGCTCACGCCCCAACATCGTGCAGCCCGCCTCCAGTGGTGTCGCGACAGGCGTGAATGGAGGGACGAATGGAGACGTGTCGTCTTCAGCGATGAGAGTCGCTTCTGCCTTGGTGCCAATGATGGTCGTATGCGTGTTTGGCGCCGTGCAGGTGAGCGCCACAATCAGGACTGCATACGACCGAGGCACACAGGGCCAACACCCGGCATCATGGTGTGGGGAGCGATCTCCTACACTGGCCGTACACCACTGGTGATCGTCGAGGGGACACGGAATAGTGCACGGTACATCCAAACCGTCATCGAACCCATCGTTCTACCATTCCTAGACCGGCAAGGGAACTTGCTGTTCCAACAGGACAATGCACGTCCGCATGTATCCCGTGCCACCCAACGTGCTCTAGAAGGTGTAAGTCAACTACCCTGGCCAGCAAGATCTCCGGATCTGTCCCCCATTGAGCATGTTTGGGACTGGATGAAACGTCGTCTCACGCGGTCTGCACGTCCAGCAAGAACGCTGGTCCAACTGAGGCGCCAGATGGAAATGGCATGGCAAGCCGTTCCACAGGACTACATCCAGCATCTCTACGATCGTCTCCATGGGAGAATAGCAGCCTGAATTGCTGCGAAAGGTGGATATACACTGTACTAGTGCCGACATTGTGCATGCTCTGTTGCCTGTGTCTATGTGCCTGTGGTTCTGTCAGTGTGATCATGTGATGTATCTGACCCCAGGAATGTGTCAATAAAGTTTCCCCTTCCTGGGACAATGAATTCACGGTGTTCTTATTTCAATTTCCAGGAGTGTATATTCACACACTACCGAGTCATCACTCGCTCTCTCTTTCTCGCGTACTTTTTCATTATACTCATTTCCTTAGTAACGTACCACAAAGGTTTACATTAATTTAAAATATTTGCACACTCAAAATAAAGAAGTTAACAATAAACACGTAGCATAACAAAGTCCACCTCCGTACCTGAGTGGTTAGTGTGGATAATTGATATGCAGAGGACTTGGGCTCGATTCCTGGTATTACCAATGATTTTTCCTTGCTGGGGGGCCTAGTCAACCTCCGGATGCCAATTGCGGAGCTACTTTGCCAAATACCAGCTGTACCAGGTCGGCTAACCTGGGTCGAGCGAGGTGTGTGCTGACCCCCAATCCCTCCATATCGCATTAACATGACGCCATTGGCTGATGAATGGCACGGTGGCCGATCGAACTCGAGTGTCCCATCCGCGGTCATAAGGGCGACGCTAATGATATACAATGAGGTGACAATAGTTAAGGGGAACCTCATAATATTGTTCTGGACCTCCTTCTGAACTGCATACTGCAGCAAATCCACGTGGCGAGCAAGTAACCAGCCGTTGGACGTCCCTGCGGAGAAAATTTGACCCATGCGCCTCTGTAGCCACCCACAACTGCGAAAGTGTTGCCGGTGCAGGATTCTGTACACGAACTGACTTCTCGATTATGTCCTGTACGTGATCGACGGGGTACATGTCGGGCGATATGGGTGGCAAAATTATTAACTCGAATTGTCCAGACTGATCTTCAAACAAATCGCGAACAGTACTGACCTGCTGACATGAAGTACTGCCCTCCATAAAAATGCCGTTGTTTTTCGGGCTGAAAATTGTCTGTGAGTAGCAGAACATAGCAATTTCCAGTCAATGATCGGTTCGGTTGGACCAGAGGTCCCATTCAGTTCCATGAAAACAAAGCCCCCACCATTATCCAGCCACCATCAGCTTACATAGTGCCTTGTTGGCAGTTTGGGTCCATAGGTTCGTGGGCTCTGCGCCACATACGAACGCTGCCGTCAGTTCTTATCAACTGAAATCGGGAGTCATCTGAAGAGGCTACGGTTTCCCAGTCGTCTAGGATCCAACCGATATGATCACGAGCTGAGGAGAGGCGCTTTTACATAGATGTTACATCAAAGAGCATGCTGATGCAGAAGTCACATTAAGGAAAAAACAGAAAAAAGATTAGATGATAAGACAATTATAGGTAATATCGATGATAGCGTTAAGAACTCTGCCAGTGCGTTGTCCTTTTATGCCATGTGTACGTGGTGCCACCGCCATATGTATATGTGTATATTGCTATCCCTTGGGTTTTGTCCCCTCAGTGTAGTGAAAGTCACACACAATTGAACATCCTGCTATAGTAAGCTTCCTTTAATTTACGTCTATGGTCACAAACGTTTTGTTAATAGATTACCGGTTTCGGTCGATAATGACCATCATCAGATCTGTTATAAAAGAACAAATCCTAATGTAATGCAGCCATAGTGGCATCGTCAAATGTTAAATGCAGAATCAGTAAAATTAAAGGAAACTTATTGTATATACGGCTCACTGTTTTATTCGCGACAATGTCGCAGCTTGGGATCCTGCTACAGAACAAACCACGTGAGCCAGGAAAGATATTTCCGTATTGCAGTGATTTAAAAGGAGGAAATAAATAGCACCATTCACAATTAGGAAGGTCTACAGACCATTCTTGCCTACTGTACAGTTCTATCCAGCGTGTCTATCTGCTACAAGTCGCAGGTACTGGAAGTCTTACCGAAACGAGTACTTGGTTATTTCTGGCAAATTTTACTCATTTATTCATTCTATTGCACTTTGCTGATAAAAAGAATCGATCGTTAGATATCACCTTTGTGTGAAGCGTTAGGACAACCTTTAACTCTTTTTTTCTCTGCTCTGGGTTCAGAACTCTATATTAGCGAACTATATGAACCAAATGCAGCCCGTAGCCAGTGTTCCGGGCACTGTCGCCAAAGTCAGTAACCCAAGCTGACGCAGCACACACTGCAACAGCAGTGGGCCAGTTCCGTTCTTCAGCCTACTTCTGTGAGACAAAGATTGGCACCATACAGATTGCCCATCCTTCGAGGAATTCCTTATGATAGAGAAATGCGACAGAACTACTTCTCCCACACGATCAGCTGCAGGCAGCACGCAGCTACACCCCTCGAGGCAAGTCAGTCATCGTCAGAGAGCTGGGTGATGTTAAGATACCCAGCCGGCTGTCCTACATTGGTGTGAAGACATCAGCATACCATACCAATCTACATCTATGTGATTATTCTGCTATTCACAATAAAGTGCCTGGCAGAGGGTTCAATGAACAACCTTCATGCTGTCTCTCTACCGTTCCACTCTCGACGGGCACGCGGGAAAACAGAGCACTTAAATTTTTCGGTGCGAGCCCTGATTTCTCAATTTCGCAATCTGAGGAGAAAACTGGTGATTGAAATTTGATGAGAAGATCCCGTCGCATCGAAAAACGGCTTTGTTTTAGTGATTGCTACTCCAATTCACGTGTCATGTCTGTGACACTATCTCCCCTATTTCGCGATAATACAAAACGAGCTGCCCTTCTATGTACTTTTTCGATGTCATCCGTCACTCCTACCTGATGCGGACCCCACACCGCACAGCAGTACTCCAGAATAGGGTGGACAAGCGTAGTGTAACAGTCTCTCTGGTGGACCTGTTGTACCTTCTATGTGTTCTGCCAATGAATCGCAGTCTTTGGTTTGCTCTACCCACAATATTATCTATGAGATCGATCCAATTTAGGTTTTTTGTAATTGTAATCCCTAAGTATTTAGTTGAATTTACAGACCTCAGATTTGTGACTTATCGCGTAATCGAAATTTAACTGATTTCTTTTAGTACTCATGTGAATAACTTCACACTTTCCTTTATTCAGGGTGAATTGCCACTTTTCACGCCATACAGATATCTAAATCATTTTGCAAGTCGTTTTGATCATGTGATGACTTTACAAGACGGTAAATGACAGCATCATCTGCAAACAATCTAAGATGGGCACTCAGATTGTCTCCTATGTCGTTAATATAGATCAGGAACAACAGAGCGCCTATAACACTTCCTTGGGGAACGCCTGATATTACTTCTGTTTTACCCGATGACTTTCCGTCTATTACTATGTACTGTGACCTTTCTGACAGGAAATCACGAATCCAGTCGCACAACTGAGGCGATACTTCGTAGGTACGCAGTTTGATTAGAAAACGCTTGTGAGGAACGGTGTCGAAAGCCTTCTGGAAATCTAAAAATATGGAATCAATTTGATATCCACTGTCGATAGCACTTATTACTTCATGAGTATAAAGAGCTAGTTGTTTCCCATAACGATGTTTTCTGAATCCGTGCTGACTATGTCAATAAATCGTTTTCTTCGAGGTACTTCATAATCTTCGAATACAGTATATATTCTAAAACCCTACTGCAAACCGATGTTAGTGATATAGGCCTGTAATTCAGCGGATTACTCCTACTTCCGTTTTTGGGTATTGGTGTGACTTGAGCAATTTTCCATTCTTTTGGTACGTATCTTTCTGTGAGCGTGTGGTTGTATATAATTGTTGAATATGGAGCTATTTTATCAGCATACTCAGAGAGGAACCTGACTGGTATACAATCTGGACCGGAGGCCTTGCCTTTATTAAGTGATTTAAGGTACTTTGTTACACTGAGGATATCTACTTCTACGTTTCTCATATTGGCAGTTGTTCTTGATTGAAATTCAGAAATATTTACTTCCTCTTTGGTGAAGGAGTTTCGGAAAACCGTGTTTAATAACTCTACTTTAGTGGCACTGTCATCAGTGACTTCACCGTTGTTCTCGCACTGTGAAGGTATTGATTGTGTCTTGCCACTGGTGTGCTGTATGTATGACCAGAATCTCTTTGGGTTTTCTGCCAGATTTCGAGACATAATATCGTTGTGGGAATTATTAAAAGCATCTCGCATTGAAGTACGGGCCATATTTCGAACTTCTGTAAAACTTTGCCAGTCTTGGGGATTTTGCGTTCTTTTAAATTTGGCATGCTTTGTTCGTTGCTTCTGCAACAACCATCTGACCCGTTTTGTGTACCATGGGGGATCAGTACCATCACTTATTAATTTTTGTTGTATATATCTCTCAATTGCTGTCAATACTATCTTTTTGAGAACATTCCGCAACTTTTCTACGCTTACATGATCAGATCGGAAAGAGTTAAGTCTGTCTCTCAAAAAGGCGTTAAGAGATTTTTATCAGTTTTTTTAAATAGATATACTTTGCGTTTATTTTTGCTTGTTGTAGGTGTTACGGTATTCAGCGTAGCAGCAACTGCCATGTGGTCGCTAATCCCTGTATTCGTCACAACACTCATTATTGGTCTAGGATTATTTGTTGCTAAAAGGTCAAGTACGCTTTCGCAACCATTTACGCTTCGAGTGGGCTCATAAACTAATTGTTAAAAATAATTTTCTGAGAAAGCATTTAGTACAATTTCGGATGATGTTTTATGCCTGCCGCAGGCTTTAAACATAATTTTTCCAGCATATCGAGGGTAGATTGAAGTTACCACAGACTATAATTGTATGAGCGGGATACTTATTTGAAATGAGAATCAAGTTTCCTTTGAACTGTTCAGCAACTATGTCTTCTGAGTCGGGGGGTCGGTAAAACGATCCAATTAATAGTTTAGTCCGATTGTCAGGTATAATCTCTACCCATACTATTTCACATCAACTATCTAGTTCAATTTCGCTACAAGGCAAACTACCTCTGACAGCAATAAATACTCCACCACCAACTGTATTTAATCTATCCTTTCTGAACACTGTTAGATCGTTCAAAAAAATTTTGGCTCAACTTATTTCCGACTTTAACCAGCTCTCTGTACCTACAACTGTTTGAGCTTCAGAACTTTCTATTACGGCTTGGGCCTCTGGTTCTTTCCCAACACAGCTACCACAATTTACAAATACAGTACCAATCGTTTCTACAACTACCTTACTGTCTTTTACCTGCCCACTTTCTGACGGATCCCCCTTCTGTGGTTCCCTGAGACCCTCCAACCTAAAAAACCGCCCAGTCCCTTCCACATAGCCCCTGCTACCCGTGTAGCCGCCTCCTATGTGTAGTGGACTCCTGACCTATTAAGCAGAACCCGGAAAGCCACCACCCGACGGCGCAAGTCAAGGAATCTGCAACCTACACGGTCACAGAACCGCCTGAGTCTCTGATTCAGACCCTCCACTCGGCTCTACAGCAAAGGACCAGAGTCGGTTCTGTCGACGATGCTGCAGATGGTGAGCTCCACCTTAATCTCGGAAGAAAGACTGGCAGTCTTTACCATTTCCGCTAGCCCGCCCGAAAGCAGACAGAATCTGCTCCGATCCAAAGCGACACACGTCATTGGTACCGACATGAGTCACCATCTGCAGTTGGCTGCACCATGCACAATGAGGCAGCTTCTGTCACCATTACCGTGTCTCGAACCCTCGAGTGCTGCCTTATCTCCCAGGCACTTGGCATCCCTGCATTCTGCCGCCACCATGAGTCAGCTCGACGAGGTCCAGTTGCCTTCAAATGTTGCGATGCTCGGACGGACGTCCACCCAGCTCCATGCTGCTGGGGTCCGATGCCACAGACCGTAACGCCACAGCTAATAGCCAGCGACACACAATCCGATTTTAGCCATGAATTGCGGACGTTTTCTGTGGATTCTTGATGCCCTGCAGTCCTCAACTGTACGTTAGTGGAGGCACCGCCTTTTTGAGTCCTTTACTCACAGCTCTGGGAGCTGCTGATCCAGCCCTTTCAGCAGGTACACATACGTGTTGATACCTGCGATGGGCTTCATAGAGCAAATCTGTCAGCTATCGGCGAGCTGGTGGCTTACACGCTACTCAGGCAGATCTGCGCGCTCTGGCTACCGTGTAATCTTTCTCACACAATTTTAAAGAAGCTATTCGGTTAAAAAGGTTGGTAATTATGTCACTTATTGGTTTATATGACACCTTCATGATGAAGTGGCTATTGTTTCGTAATGGTCATACCTACTGCGGGGCGCTGAAGACCTTGCTGTCGTGCGCCCACACAACCCCTCTACTACTACTACTACTACCTACTGCGATATTTTCTATGTACGTAATACACTACTTGGAACTCGAAAAGATTGTAATGAAAAATAGGGGTCGCTATGAATTTGTGTTTGGTGCATATAAACCCACAAACAGCCGCACATTTAATTTAGCTGACATACTGAATTCTCCTTTAGACTTGGGAAGAGGTGTCTATCCATCACCAAACTCCAGAAAATTGACGTCATGTAGTGCAATCACTTGAGACCATGTGCAGCAGCAATAAAGCTAGAATGAAACACTCATATCACCATTCATAGCTCACAAAACGTTCGGCATATCGAAACGAGATTTTGGGAAAAAGATAGCACGCGGGGAGGAGAGTATTTATCTTTGTCATCTACCGCGATATAACTATAGCCTTTCACAATGGAATGAACTAATTGTTTAAGAGTCATCGATAGCTGGTGAAATGTGAATTAGTGTGGCTTCGCATTATTTCAAGTGAAGAAATTAAACTTTTATACTGACATCAAGAGTTTTCCTCATATCTTGATTATTTCAGTATTCTATCGCAACTGCAACTGCATTAGGTTCTCAGCGAAGTGGCACTGTGGAACCTCCAGTTTGTGTTCGAAAAAGAAGCAAATTTTAACATGGCAACCAGAGAAATGTAGGTGATATTCGTTATTCGCCGCTGATGAATGAGTAGTATTCAGGTGATTGCAGGTTTCTTCTACTACAAGCGTAGTAAATACAAATAACTTGTTTGTAAAAATTGACGCATTAACATTATACGAACAAGAACAAAAATTACTTCATACAAAGAGATCGTTGAAACATTTCTTGACAGTATTCCATCTCTTGATGAAAGGGTTATAAAGACTAACTGCATTGCCAAAAACATGCAAGTAGACTGCGTTTGCTGGTATGAGCGACAATCGAACATAATATATCTTAAGTAACACTAATATCTTTTGTAACAAACTGTTTTTAGATGCAGAAAGCAAGCGAGATTGTAAATGTTTCATTACAGACCATTTATTATGCTTTATTTTAATAAAACGAAATGCATTTGGTGACAAAATAATCATTAAAATTGATACGTGGTACTTACTGGAATTAAGGAAAACGGGGAAGGGAGGACCTACCAATGTAACTTTCTTTTCACAAAACCTGTTTATTTAACAATATATAAACTGTGTTTTAGCGGTAATCGAAGCATTTAACCATAAAATTTTCTTTAATAAAATGAACTTACACTCCTGGAAATGGAAAAAAGAACACATTGACACCGGTGTGTCAGACCCACCATACTTGCTCCGGACACTGCGAGAGGGCTGTACAAGCAATGATCACACGCACGGCACAGCGGACACACCAGGAACCGCGGTGTTGGCCGTCGAATGGCGCTAGCTGCGCAGCATTTGTGCACCGCCGCCGTCAGTGTCAGCCAGTTTGCCGTGGCATACGGAGCTCCATCGCAGCCTTTAACACTGGTAGCATGCCGCGACAGTGTGGACGTGAACCGTATGTGCAGTTGACGGACTTTGAGCGAGGGCGTATAGTGGGCATGCGGGAGGCCGGGTGGACGTACCGCCGAATTGCTCAACACGTGGGGCGTGAGGTCTCCACAGTACATCGATGTTGTCGCCAGTGGTCGGCGGAAGGTGCACGTGCCCGTCGACCTGGGACCGGACCGCAGCGACGCACGGATGCACGCCAAGACCGTAGGATCCTACGCAGTGCCGTAGGGGACCGCACCGCCACTTCCCAGCAAATTAGGGACACTGTTGCTCCTGGGGTATCGGCGAGGACCATTCGCAACCGTCTCCATGAAGCTGGGCTACGGTCCCGCACACTGTTAGGCCGTCTTCCGCTCACGCCCCAACATCGTGCAGCCCGCCTCCAGTGGTGTCGCGACAGGCGTGAATGGAGGGACGAATGGAGACGTGTCGTCTTCAGCGATGAGAGTCGCTTCTGCCTTGGTGCCAATGATGGTCGTATGCGTGTTTGGCGCCGTGCAGGTGAGCGCCACAATCAGGACTGCATACGACCGAGGCACACAGGGCCAACACCCGGCATCATGGTGTGGGGAGCGATCTCCTACACTGGCCGTACACCACTGGTGATCGTCGAGGGGACACTGAATAGTGCACGGTACATCCAAACCGTCATCGAACCCATCGTTCTACCATTCCTAGACCGGCAAGGGAACGTGCTGTTCCAACAGGACAATGCACGTCCGCATGTATCCCGTGTCACCCAACGTGCTCTAGAAGGTGTAAGTCAACTACCCTGGCCAGCAAGATCTCCGGATCTGTCCCCCATTGAGCATGTTTGGGACTGGATGAAGCGTCGTCTCACGCGGTCTGCACGTCCAGCACGAACGCTGGTCCAACTGAGGCGCCAGGTGGAAATGGCATGGCAAGCCGTTCCACAGGACTACATCCAGCATCTCTAGGATCGTCTCCATGGGAGAATAGCAGCCTGCATTGCTGCGAAAGGTGGATATACACTGTACTAGTGCCGACATTGTGCATGCTCTGTTGCCTGTGTCTATGTGCCTGTGGTTCTGTCCGTGTGATCATGTGATGTATCTGACCCCAGGAATGTGTCAATAAAGTTTCCCCTTCCTGGGACAATGAATTCACGGTGTTCTTATTTCAATTTCCAGGAGTGTATTTCCAAATGTCCTTTGACCTACACCTTAAGTTGAATAAGCTTTTAATCTTTGCAAAAGAAATGTGAAATACTGTATTGCAAAACAGCAAACAATATGACACTGATTACACGACGGCCGTACCAGCAGCCCTCCCATTACTGGGCGACACAGCGGTGTTTACTACCGCGATGGACACACTCTTTCTCATTAAACGCGCTTGTGCAACACATGAAAGCTATATAAGCACCATTGATGACAAGAGTGATTCAATTACTCAAAACAGATGACTTAACTTTTAATTTGAAAGGTGTATGACGAAAGGTTCGGGGTTAAGGTGCGGACCTATGCTTCAATGTTAAACAGATTAGCAAACATTATGAGAATGTTAACGCTTGCTTCAAAGCTACCAACCTCTTAATTTCAATCGCCAACAAAGGTGCGACTGAATCCCAACCCGTCCCTTCTGACAATTTTATTTTGACTAAAGACCTGGTGATAGATGGATGTTAATATTTTCAAAGCTAAACTGACTCTCAGTTATTAAGACCGCTCTGATGGAACGTCTTAAAACTTTACTTGTGAACACTTATTACAAGAGAACTCACTGGGCGGAACCACAACATCCAGCTAAAATACGTCAATAATTACCCGGTCTTTCACACACAGCAACGAACAGCTTAGTACAACAGGTTGTTCAGATTAATACTGACGAGTGAGAAATGCAATTACATTCGAAGAATTGAACTGATTAACAGCTAAATTTAACCACAGGTTTCCTCTTTTGTTTAACAGCAAACTGTGCCTTAGTACAATTTTTCCGGCTGTATTTACGACGAAGAACTGATTAATTAAAACATTAATGAAAGGGTGCAAACCAGAAAGGAAAGGCAATATAATAGGGGAACAAATTTTCAATCGACAACCAGTGTCTTATTACAACACTACTGCCTATATTTACGACCAAGCAGCCGACCGAGTAAAACTCTGAGGGTCGGGTACAAACCAGATAATGATAAGGAGGGCAGGTAGACACAGACACAAATCACCACGAGGATTAAAGAATGTTACTCCTCTTTATCAGTAAGCAGTTCCCTGGATCCACGGTGCGTCGCAGCGGTTACTGAGTGGTGCCGATAAAAGCCAGGTAGAAGAGGGCGGCCGGGCCAAGAGCGACCGTTCTACAGGAATGTGGGCAACCAACCGACGTGATGTCGGCCTGCTGTTTGTAGTCGACGCTGACCCCGATGAAGTACTGCGGTATCTTCGCTCTGTCCAGGCCCTCCTTGCGCAGCTTGTGGCTTCGGCCGCTAAGACCTTGTGACCACCTCTTGTCGCCACGCTACTGTTAATCCTCAAACTTTGTTCCTCCCTCTCGGGCCAGTGAACCCCGTATATATATCGATAAGCAAAGACCTTCTTAGGACACAGTTCACAGATGCCAACTCTTCCTCATAGATATTGGCAATGGGGCCGCGAGAGGGATAGTCGATGCTACACCTGAGCCAGTGGCGCCAGACAGACCAGTCTACCAACTCAGTGGCGCCACGGCTCAAAACTACCTTCAATACTTTCAGAAATAACCTGAGAAAGGAGGAGGTCTCTTGAAAGAAGAGTAAAAGTGTGAGGTGCGCGTGAGTTGCGTAAACCAACACTAAAGTGAGCGCCTGTAAAATACTGCTTGTATTCTGTTCATTATTGTAGGCTACTACCCATAACTGAGTGATGACCATTTTTTTTACAGGTATTACAAATTACTGTACTTTACAGCAGCCCCAACAGCCAGAGCCTGCCACCGTTTTCCTATTATTATCGTCCATACTTCCTCTCGAAGATATAGACTGCTTTGAGAGGTCGGAAATGTACTACAGATAATGAAATGCCTATAGAACACCGCACTGTATAACGTACTTATTGTGTGACACAGTTTGCAACGCCTGAAGTCCGTGGTCTGCTGCTTCTGGCTCGTTCAGCTTGAACGGCATCCCTGGGGTAGCAGATCAGCCATGATAATCTTGATTTTGCCCCCCCCCCCTCTCCCACGTGTGCCTGTCGGCACGTCATAGAGGATACATATACATGGCTGGTGATCCGATCCATCTACTGTATCTAGGGAGTGGCGACTGCTTGGCGGACCCTACCTGCCTGCACTGATGGAGTGTAGACTGGCACGTTGAGGTCGAACCAAGCTGGCAGCGGTTCTCCGTCAAACCATCGCACCTGGACGACAGACCTGGCCGCTATAAAATCGACCACACACAAGTGAATTTGTCAGGTACGCTCAGTAGGAGGCAGTTGCCTGAATGGTCGGCGTGTGTATGGGTACTTTTAGTGGGAAATGGAGGGGCTCTGATCAGTGGGCTGTGTCCATCATCGAGTTGGCCTGAGGTTCTGGCCTGTCGTGGAAATCTGTGTTCGTGTGTGGCCAGCTAATACCTGAACTCTTTGTTTCCCAGGGCAGCACAGCTTCCCTTGGTTGCCGGCTGCCCCATCAGCTGAGCCGAATGCTGCTGCCTCTGCATCCAGCTTTTCAGCACTGCTCGTTACACTCTCTGCCGCCCAGAAACATGTTCTATAGGGCCATTCGCCATACCTACCATACAGACACAGGACTTCATGCAACACCAACAGGCCATGTCCATGTTGGGGCATACACTTGTTCAAGCCTACTGAACTAATAAAGATTTTTCATGTTTTCCAACTATCTTTCTGCAGTCACCATATATGGACTCCTGTCTCCTTCACCAGAATACGAAACCATGACGCCCTAGGTGGCCGTCGAGCATCCCCTGACAAACATGAAGACTGGTCCATCACCCAGCAGCAGCCGTTGGACTACTGCATGCTACATATAAAATACATTTTCCTTAATTTAGTTACTATCACTGTAAAATTTACATGATCGCCAACCCAGTACCAATAATCTATTCTGCATCCAGATATCCAGTGGCATCTTTTCCAGATTTTCGGTGCACTCCATTATCACACTTATTGCGTCAAGTCGTAGCTGTCAAACTGGAGTCTGAGCTGCATGAAGTAAATACTCAGCCGGCCGCTGTGGCCGAGCGGTTCCAGGCGATTCAGTTCGGAACCGCACTGCTGCTACGGTGTCAGGTTCGAATCCTGTCTCGGACATGGACGTGTGTGATGTCCTTAGGTTAGTTAGGTTTAAGTAGTTCTAAGTCTAGGGGACTGATGACATCAGATGTTAAGTACCATAGTGCTTAGAGCCATTTTGAACTAGATGGTCATGCTGCATGAAAATAGTGCTGCGTCCTGTGTCTACAGCATGAGCCGAACGGTTCAGCCTAGCCACGCTGAATCATATTGACATGCATCTTTCTATAGTAATCATTTCATATTTCTATAGGCTAATCACAGTCTACCCATATTTAAATACATATAACTTCCCCATATCAGACCAAAGAATAGGAAAAAATCGAAAAGAAAAGATACAGAAAAAATAGAAGATTAATAAATAAAATTAAGCTTTTACATAAAGCGGATCTAATCTCTAATAACATGCGTTCCTAGCTGTAGAACAGCTTGGATACCATGCATAAAGCCACATGGTAGGTGAGTGGTACGGGCAACAAACGAACTGAAAACTTTACCAAAGGAAAGCAGTGCCCCTCTCACACGACATAACCAGCTAGTACACTCGAGGACTATGCTGGATTTCGCCAATGTAATACAACTCTTGAGGCCGAACAGTCGACAAATAAATAGAGAAAATAGAGCTGACATTAAATCCTGTATTTTCAGTGCAGTTTTGATTGAACTGCATTAAATTACAATGTTATAACTGTATTTCATGTGAAAAATTTCGTTATTACTCTCATTAATGGCCCACTCCAAACGACGAAATACTATTTACTGTGTAAGGCACATACGAGTTTGGCCCTCACAAGTAAAAAGACTCCAAAAAAAAATTAATATTTCTGTTTTATTATACTGAAAAGACTCAACATAATTACAGTGACCTATGTTTTCTACCAGAAACGGAGGAGCAGCAACATTAACAAGATGGAATCACAAAGCCTATTTTCCGACTGACCAAGGAGTTAAAAGGAGCAGAGAACGTTTTATTAACGATTTACACAAGACAGCAAAATACAGAGTATACATCAAACCAGCGGGAAGACATGAGTTAAGAAAAATCTTAAGTCATTTTGTGCAATAAAAATATGATCCATCCACACTTTTCATGTGAAAATGAATGGTTAATCAGAATATTGAAAGAGTTAAAAGCAGCGAAGAAAATGGTTGCAGCCAGAAAGGACCCGCAACAAGCGCTTTCACCATAACACTGCAGAGTTTCAACGGCATCTTGCTACGTATGAACTGATCATACTGGATTCATTCAGTTGGCAGTTGAAGAACAGTTCCTTTCACCTGAAAATTTTCCTTCGATTATCGTTTGGACATTGCATGTACCCCAATATAAATTGATCTTTTAAGGGAAACTGCCCAGATAAGTACACTACTGATCATTAAAATTGCTACACCAAGAAGAACTACAGATGATAAACGGGTATTCATTAGACAAATATATTATACTAGAACTGACATGTGATTACATTTTCACGCAATTTGGGTGCATAGATCCTGGGAAATCAGTATCCAGAACAACCACCTCTGGCCGGAATAACGGCCTTGATACGTCTGCACATTGAGTCAAACAGAACTTGGATGGCGTGTACAGGCACAGCTGCCCATGCAGATTCAATGAGCCACTTGCTCGGCCACCATTGACCAGACGTTTTCAGTTGGTGAGAGATCTGGAGAATGTGCTGGCCAGGGCAGCAGCGAACATTTACTGTATCCAGAAAGGCCCGTACAGGACCTGCAACATGCGGTCATCCATTATCCCGCTGAAATGTAGGGTTTCGCAGGGATCGAATGAAGGGTAGAGCCATGGGTCGTAACACATCTGAAATGTAACGTCCACTGTTCAAAGTGCCGCAATGCGAACAAGAGGTGACAGAGAGGTGTACCAATGGCACCCCATTCCATCACGCCGGATGATACGCCAGTATGGCGACGACGAATACACGCTTCCAATGTGCGTTCACCGCAATGTTGCCAAACACGGATGCGACCATCATGATGCTGTAAACAGAACCTGGATTCATCCGAAAAAATGGCGTTTTGCAATTCGTGCACCCAGGTTCGCGCTGAGTACACAATCGCAGGCGCTCCTCTCTGTGATGCAGCGTCTACGGTTACCGCAGCCACGGTCTCCGTGCTGGAAGTCCACGCTGCTTCAAACGTCGTCGAACTGTTGGTGCAGATAGTTGTTGTCTTGCAAACGTCCCCATCTGTTGACTCGGGGATCGAGACGGGGCTGTACGACCCGGTACAGCCATGCGGATAAGATGCCTGTCATCTCGACTGCTAGTGATTGAGGCCGTTGGGATCCAGCACGGCCTTCCGTATTGCCCTCCTGAACCCACAGATTCCATATTCTGCTAACACTCATTGGATCTCGACCAACGCGAGCAGCAATGTCGCGATACGATAAACCGCAATCGCGATAGGCTACAATACGACCTTAATCAAAGTCGGAAAATTCCTTACACGAGGCATCACAACAACGTTTCACCAGGCAATGCCGGTCAACTGATGTTTGTGTATGAGAAATCGGTTGGAAACCTTCCTCACGTCAGCACATTTTAGGTGCCGCCACCGGCGCCAAACTAGTGTGAATGCTCTGAAAAGCTAATAATTTGCATATCACAGCATCTTCTTCCTGTCTGTTAAATTTCGCGTCTGTAGCACGTGATCTTCGTGGTGTAGCAGTTATAATGACCAGTAGTGTAGTTTTCGAATTGATTATGAAAATAGACAACACTGTCCGTGATGGAAGTTCCATCACACAGTGTAAGAAAATTCCAGTTCGTGCGATACGCTATTAGTGTAAATGAATAAATGGACTCAACTGGAACTGAGAAACGAAAATGACAAGTGAATTTATATGCAAACCAGAATAATAAGAGTCATTTAAATATTCCATAACAAGATAGTGTCTCCTAAATCGAACAAAGCATAATAGCTTTGACTCAGAAAATGAATAGAATAAAAAGAATAGGTAGAGCGTCAATGTGAAATCCTGAGAATAAAACTAATCATAAAATTTTAGGCTAAGAAAGAATGAGAAGGAAGATGAACGTATTGATTATCAAGGTAACTCGAAAAGTATCAAAAATATTCAAATGTGTGTGAAATCTTATGGGACCTAATTGCTAAGGTCTTCAGTCCCTAAGCTTACGCACTAATTAACCTAAATTATCCTAAGGACAAACACACTCACCCATGCCCGAGGGAGGACTCGAACCTCCGCCGGGACCAGCCACACAGTCCATGACTGCAGCGCCTTAGACGGATTTTTTGCTTTTTTTCTATTTTTCTTCTTTTTTTCAGTTTGTTCGGTATTGTTCTTTGCGTTTGGTCTGGGCGGACGTCACAGTACATCTGCTCAAGTTGATCGTTGATTTATTTCCTCAGTTTTTTTATTGCAGATTGTGAGAAGCCCTCTGATCGAAGACGCTGCTTTAATCTGAGGAAGAAATTCCTTTGATAGTTCTTTTGAGACATAGGATTGTAAGGTGTTAGGCAAATCCAACACCTTCCATGAAAACCCTGATATGATAAGCAAATCCAGTAGTATGTCACATATCTCTGAATAAATCGTGACATTAAATTAACCAAAGTAATACGAGTAACGAGTGAGCAAATGGAATACCACAGGCTAACACAAGAATGCCTAAATGCATGTCATACCTTCCCACCGTGGGACAGACGCAGTTCCGAGGGGAGAAACGAGAACAGAAGCCGAGAGCCGAACCATGTTAAGCTGGAAGGCCCTACGATAAGGGATGGACGGACAGCCACGTCGCCAGCTAACCGCTAGGACCACACCACCCGCAAGTTTTAGCGTGAGACTTTTTCGCGTCTCTGTTACGTTGCAAACTTTAAAAACATTGCCCCACCACGAAAAGTATAATGTTTCTCATTGGATAGACAGAATTTTTGTAGGCGGAGCTTAAGGTTAACATTGAGACCCTGATTGGTCAGATGAAAACACAGCCAGATAGGTTTTTTTTAAACCAACTTCGGTAAATTGTCGTAAGGAGAAGTTAGGACAGGAGTTACTTCCGAGACGGCGAGGTGAGCGGAGCTGTGCTGTCCGCCGTCCCCTGACGAACACCGACAAGGTAATGAACGCACGCGGTGCCGCATTTTTGAGCGCATAAGGCTTCACTCAGAACTGCAGAAGTCTCATCTGTTACATCCCCTTTTTGCGTAATACTAGTGTCGATCGTCAATTAAAGCTCATGGTGTTCACATTTGCCACTTGAAGTAAAAATCTGAAACGCGATGATTTTTCTGTTATATAGTTATTGAGAAGCCACATCAGCCACTGTAATTTACGACAAGTTAGATAAGTAATTCAAGATAATTGAGGGTCACTGTAGACCATTTTGATACTTTTCTCTCCTGTGAAACTTAATTTAAACCTAGGTTATAGATGTGATATGACATAGGTCATCCTTCGATCCATCGTACAACTTGGAAACACATTCAGGGAATATTCGTTCACATTTTTGTTGAACGCGGTAGGTTTTTACTATCCTGTATTAAAACATTTCCTTTTGTCAATAGTGCAATTTATAAACAATGTTTTGTGAGTAGAATAAAATTTCCAATGGTAAACGTAACTGCTTTTTCGACGTTATTTTACCAGCTAACTGAAAATAGGAAAGCCTTGAACCCCTTCCAGTAAATTTAGTTAGTATTAAGATTCTTTTACAGGGAGTGCAGTGGAGCTGACGCTGAAATCATTAAGCATTTGGTTATATCATCGCTAGTCTCACTGAACTCTTCTGAATTCTACATGTCATGTGAGGTCTGGCGTCTCCTTACCAGCAACAGGTCCCAGGTTCAAACTAGTCAATTCCCCAAAAAACACGCTCAGAGCGTCGTTGCGTGAAAGTGGTAGAGAGACACGATATAGAACAAACAGACACCACGCAGAATGTTTGGAGCAGGGCTTAACAACTGGCCGGTTTTGAGCGCGAGTACTCGCGTCTGCTCAGGCACGTGCTAGCGAGCAGGTGCAAGGTCACGGAGTAGGGAGGGAGGGGAGGAAGGGGAAATGCGCGCGCACGTTTGAATGTGATCTCGCGTTCGTAGCAGATTTAACTAGCCATCTGAATGCTTTGAACATTTTACTACAAGGTAAAGATCTGCTAATTACTCATTTCATAGATCGAATACGAGCTTTTAAAATGAAATTGACACTTTGGGTGAGTCAGCTGGAAACATGAAACCTAGTTCATTTTCCTAAATTATCATCCATGCAAGATGTCACAAAGACTGTGAACGTTATTCACATAGTTTAGTTGATCAGCGCTTTCAAGATCTGACAGCACTAGAGAGTGATTTTGATTTGTTCTCTCCATATTCAGCGAATATTGAAGAGATTCGTCCTGAGCTGCAGCAAGAAATTATTGATCTGCAGTGTGACAGAGAATACAGAGACAAATTTCAGAACAAGAAAAACATTTTGGAATTACAGACACTTCCCTCAGCATAGATTTCCTCGTTTGCACAAACTGGCGGCTACAATAATATCAATGTTCGGTTCCACGTATGTTTGTGAACAACTGTTCCCTGCAATGAAATGTAACAAGACGCGCCTGAGAAACGCATTTTATGATCGAAATTTAAACTGCACGCTGCGCCCACAATGCACAAGAACAATTACTCCGAACATAAACGCAATTGTAAAGGGCAAAACGTACAAGATAACCGAGAATCCCACACTTCAGTGACACCTTTTATTGTGTAACAGTTCACAAATTAATGCGAAGCTAATAAAATTATGTGGCATGTGTACATTCTCCTTTATTTGTTTCATTTGTCGCAGTAATAATTCGTGAGTGATATCCTTGCAGGTGGCCGCGGATTTACATTGGCTGGCGGCAGCTGTTGTGTGCCCCACGTGACTTTCCCCACTCTCCGCTCTGGTCCAGTAGTGGAGGTAGCGTGCTCGCGCTGCTCCCTGCTCGCGCCTTGCTGCTCACAGCTTGCTCCGCGAGCACGTATGTTGTGAAGCCCTGGTTTAGAGGATTGGTATGGTAGTGGAAATTAGCGTTTGGCGTCATTGGCCGGGAGGCACCTTATGGGGCTGGTCTGGTCGCCTTAGAGCAAGTCTTATTATTTTTATTTATTTATTTATTTATTTATTTATTGTTCCGTGGGACCACATTTAGGAGAAGTCTCCATGGTCATGGAACGAGTCAATACATGAAATTATAACACGATTGTAGAAACAGATAAAATGCAATATAAGAAACATATTCAGGCGACAAGTCGTTAGTTTAAATAAAGAAAATCAAGAATGTAACAATGGAATTTGCTTAATTTTTTAGCTCTTCCAGGAGCTCCTCGACAGAATAGAAGGAGTGAGCCATGAGGAAACTCTTCAGTTTAGACTTAAAAGTGTTTGGGCTACTGCTAAGATTTTTGAGTTCTTGTGGTAGCTTATTGAAAATGGATGCAGCAGAATACTGCACTCCTTTCTGCACAAGAGTCAAGGAAGTGCATTCCACATGCAGATTTGATTTCTGCCTAGTATTAACTGAGTGAAAGCTGCTAACTCTTGGGAATAAGCTAATATTGCTAACAACAAACGACATTAAAGAAAATACATACTGTGAGGGCAATGTCAAAATTCCCAGACTATTGAATAGGGGTCGACAAGAGGTTTTCGAACTTACACTATACATAGCTCGAACAGCCCGTTTTTGAGCCAAAAATAACCTTTTTGAATCAGTAGAATTACCCCAAAAAATAATACCATATGACATAAGTGTATGAAAATATGCGAAGTATACTACTTTTCGTGTTGAAATGTCACTTATTTGAGATACTGTTCTAATGGTAAATAAAGCGGCATTTAGTTTCTGAACAAGATCCTGAACATGGCCTTTCCACAACAGCTTACTATCTATCCGTACGCCTCGGAACTTGAACTGTTCCGTCTCGCTTATAACATGCCCATTCTGTCTGATTAAAATGTCAGTTCTTGTTGAATTGTGAGTTAGAAACTGTAAAAACTGAGTCTTACTGTGATTTAGCATCAAATTATTTTCCACAAGCCACGAACTTATATCATGAACTACATTATTTGATAATGTTTCAATATTACACACAAGATCCTTCACTACCAAGGTGGTGTCATCAGCAAACAGAAATATTTTTTAATCACCTGTAATACTAGAAGGCATATCATTTATATAAACAAGAAACAGCAGTGGCCCCAGCACCGACCCCTGGGGAACGCCCCATTTAACAGTGCGCCATTGGGACTGAACATCATTACAACTCTTAATATTGCGGAGGATTACCTTCTGCTTTCTGTTCTTAAAGTAGGAGGCGAACCAATTGTAAGCTACTCCCCTTACTCCATAATGTTCCAACTTCTGCAGTAATATTTTGTGGTCAACACAGTCAAAAGCCTTCGTTAAATCAAAGAAAACACCTAACGTTCGCAACCTTTTATTTAATCCGTCCAAAACCTCACAGAGAAAAGAGAATATAGCATTTTCAGTTGTTAAACCATTTCTAAAACCAAACTGTACATTTGACAGCAAATTATGTGAATTTAAATGCTGCAGTAACCTTGTATATACAACCCTCTCGATAACTTTAGCAAACACCGATGGCATAGAAATAGGTCTATAATTGTCAACATTATCCCTGTCTCCCTTTTTATAAAGTGGCTTCACTACCGAGTACTTTAATCGGTCAGGAAACCGACCACTCCTAAAGGAAAAGTTACAGATATGGCTAAGTACTGAGCTAACATACGTGGAACAATACTTCAGTATTCTGCTAGATACCCCGTCATATCCATGAGAGTTCTTGGTCTTTAGTGATTTAATTATTAACTCAATTACATTCGACGATTACATTCGACGACCGCTTGGCTAATCCCGCGCGGTGAAAAGTATCCATCACTATTGTGTACTGCGCCATAATGTTATGGTTAATCAGAAATTCGGCTACAAGCTTTGCAGCATGCAGCGTAGCGTTGATTATTTTCCGATGAAGTCAGCGGCACTGGTGGGTCCCGTGTGTGGCCCACACAGGTGTGGGCCGTGCGGAGGACGCGTCGGGGCGGAGCCAACTTGTTGCAGCGCCGGCTGACGTTGACTGATGCTCGGCGCCGCAGCTGCGCCGTATGTTTGGCCGACAGACACCTCGCTGCTCCGCCTCGTCACCCTCCCAGTGTGGAGGTCCCAGAGCGCACGGCGACGTCACACGTGCGGTTACCTCGCACGCCGTCAAACCGCGCGCCGTCTGCGGGAAGCCGCCTGCCGAAACTTTGCTTCAGCCTGCGCTGGCGTCGTTTATCATGCGGTGGGGTGTGCCACGTGATGTTGATCTACGGCTAGCGCAGCAGCGCACAGTGTCACTGTAGCAGGCTTTGTAACAGGTCTTCCTAGCCAGATGCATGACAGCATATTCCGCAAAATACCGAGACAGGTATATTTTTATCGTAGCGTTACTTCACCGGCAGTTTGCTAAAAATAGGAAGTACACTATACGAAAATCTCTGGAATCTTATTGATGGGAGTACAGTTATTTTGAGCGATGAGTCCGGCTTCGAACTCAGCGCCAATGACCAGATGAACCAATTTTTCTAAAATTGTTAACCTACAATTTTGAACATGGCCGATAATGCAGCAACCGTATACGAAATTTCTAATATACAGCTCTTCGGTTGCACAGGTAAAAATTTTCAACTTTACCTAGGTTTCAACTGCTCTAAGGCAGCCTTCATCAGAAGTGAAAAATTTTTACATTACCTATAACAGAGCTTTGGAATAATATAAAAATTATTAAATTAAACGTATGTAATAAAATTACATCGTAGCTAACTGCTACGGTAAAGTAGACAAAGAAAGCATACTTACATAGAGTAAATACACTCCTGGAAATGGAAAACAGAACACATTGACACCAGTGTGTCAGACCCACCATACTTGCTCCGGACACTGCGAGAGGGCTGTACAAGCAATGATCACACGCACGGCACAGCGGACACACCAGGAACCGCGGTGTTGGCCGTCGAATGGCGCTAGCTGCGCAGCATTTGTGCACCGCCGCCGTCAGTGTCAGCCAGTTTGCCGTGGCATACGGAGCTCCATCGCAGTCTTTAACACTGGTAGCATGCCGCGACAGCGTGGACGTGAACCGTATGTGCAGTTGACGCACTTTGAGCGAGGGCGTATAGTGGGCATGCGGGAGGCCGGGTGGACGTACCGCCGAATTGCTCAACACGTCGGGCGTGAGGTCTCCACAGTACATCGATGTTGTCGCCAGTGGTCGGCGGAAGGTGCACGTGCCCGTCGACCTGGGACCGGACCGCAGCGACGCACGGATGCACGCCAAGACCGTAGGATCCTACGCAGTGCCGTAGGGGACCGCACCGCCACTTCCCAGGAAATTAGGGACACTGTTGCTCCTGGGGTATCGGCGAGGACCATTCGCAACCGTCTCCATGAAGCTGGGCTACGGTCCCGCACACCGTTAGGCCGTCTTCCGCTCACGCCCCAACATCGTGCAGCCCGCCTCCAGTGGTGTCTCGACAGGCGTGAATGGAGGGACGAATGGAGACGTGTCGTCTTCAGCGATGAGAGTCGCTTCTGCCTTGGTGCCAATTATGGTCGTATGCGTGTTTGGCGCCGTGCAGGTGAGCGCCACAATCAGGACTGCATACGACCGAGGCACACAGGGCCAACACCCGGCATCATGGTGTGTGGAGCGATCTCCTACACTGGCCGTACACCACTGGTGATCGTCGAGGGGCACTGAATAGTGCACGGTACATCCAAACCGTCATCGAACACATCGTTCTACCATTCCTAGACCGGCAAGGGAACTTGCTGTTCCAACAGGACAATGCACGTCCGCATGTATCCCGTGCCACCCAACGTGCTGTAGAAGGTGTAAGTCAACTACCCTGGCCAGCAAGATCTCCGGATCTGTCCCCCATTGAGCATGTTTGGGACTGGATGAAGCGTCGTCTCACGCGGTCTGCACGTCCGGCACGAACGCTGGTCCAACTGAGGCGCCAGGGGGAAATGGCATGGCAAGCCGTTCCACAGGACTATATCCAGCATCTCTACGATCGTCTCCATGGAGGAATAGCGGCCTGCATTGCTGCGAAAGGTGGATATACACTGTACTAGTGCCGACGTTGTGCATGCTCTGTTGCCTGTGTCTATGTGCCTGTGGTTCTGTCAGTGTGATCATGTGATGTATCTGACCCCAGGAATGTGTCAATAAAGTTTCCCCTTCCTGGGACAATGAATTCACGGTGTTCTTATTTCAATTTCCAGGAGTGTAGTTATGAAATGGTTTAGAGCAACAATGCTCACGTTAAAGATAAAAACATATTTGTGCATTATAAAATATTCCTAGGAATGCTACTTAAGACGCGCCGCTAAGGGTCGCGTGTGCGGCCGGCACTGTAAGCAGCATCAGACTGACAGGCGCGCGCGCCGTCGATGTTAGAAAGTCGGCACCTTGTATCGCGCCATCTAGTATTGAATGCTTGTAATTTACAGTGACAACAGCTGTCAGAAGTATTGGAACAGGAGTGCACATAATGTGCTGATTACATTATGTCAGATAGTGTGTAACAGATCGAAAGTTAAACAAAATATTATACTGTAAAACAGAGAGAGAGAACAATATTTAAGGATACAGTATTGGAAGCATAATAGCAATATTCCGCGTTAAGTGACTTTAAGTGCCGGTTATTACAAATTACTGAAGCGATTTCACAGCTCTACAATAACTTTATTATTTGAGATATTTTCACAATGCTTTGCACACACATACAAAAACTCAAAAAGTTTTTTTAGGCATTCACAAATGTTCGATATGTGCCCCTTTGGTGATTCGGCAGACGTCAAGCCGATAATCAAGTTCCTCCCACACTCGGCGCAGCATGTCCCCATCAATGAGTTCGAAAGCATCGTTGATGCGAGCTCGCAGTTCTGGCACGTTTCTTGGTGGAGGAGGTTTAAACACTGAATCTTCCACATAACCCCACAGAAAGAAATCGCATGGGGTTAAGTTGGGAGAGCGTGGAGTCCATGACATGAATTGCTGATCATGATCTCCACCACGACCCATCCATCGGTTTTCCAATCTCCTGTTTAAGAAATGCCGAACATCATGATGGAATTGCGGTGGAGCACCATCCTGTTGAAAGATTAAGTCGGCGCTGTCGGTCTCCAGTTGTGGCATGAGCCAATTTTCCAGCATGTCCAGATACACGTGTCCTGTAACGTTTTTTTCGCAGAAGAAAAAGGGGCCGTAAACTTTAAACCGTGACATTGCACAAAACACGTTAACTTTTGGTGAATTCGAATTTGCTGCACGAATGCGTGAGGATTCTCTACCGCCCAGATTCGCGCATTCTGTCTGTTTACTTCACCATTAAGAAAAAATGTTGCTTCATCACTGAAAACAAGTTTCGCACTGAACGCATCCTCTTCCATGAGCTGTTGCAACCGCGCCGAAAATTCAAAGCGTTTGACTTTGTCATCGGGTGTCAAGGCTAGTAGCAATTGTAAACGGTAAGGCTTCTGCTTTAGCCTTTTCCGTAAGATTTTCCAAACCGTCGGCTGTGGTACGTTTAGCTCCCTGCTTGCTTTATTCGTCGACTTCCGCGGGCTACGCGTGAAACTTGCCCGCACGCGTTCAACCGTTTCTTCGCTCACTGCAGGCCGACCCGTTGATTTGCCCTTACAGAGGCATCCAGAAGCTTTAAACTGCGCGTACCATCGCCGAATGGAGTTAGCAGTTGGTGGATCTTTGTTGAACTTCGTCCTGAAATGTCTTTGCACTGTTATGACTGACTGATGTGAGTGCATTTCAAGCACGACATACGCTTTCTCGGCTCCTGTCGCCATTTTGTCTCACTGCGCTCTCGAGCGCTCTGGCGGCAGAAACCTGAAGTGCGGCTTCAGTCGAACAAAAGTTTATGAGTTTCTCAACGTATCTGTAGTGTGTCGTGACCATATGTCAATGAATGGAGCTACAGTGAATTTATGAAATCGCTTCAATCATTTGTAATAGCCCTGTAAGGGCTTCACATCATCAAAGAAATTTTTATCAGGTAATTGTAATTGCTTATTGAGGATTAAATGGTAGTCACGGGAAAAATTTTTGAAAATTTCCAACTGTTCAAGAATATCAAGTCTGAAGCCTTTCTTTTCTGTATGTAAGATACTAATATCATGAACATCTTTAGGTTAGTGTCCTATGATGAGAAGGTGGTCAGCGAATGACGAATTATGTACGTTCGTACCTTTTTTCCGTAATAGATGCTCTTTATATCTAATCGAAAATGCTCGTCCAGTCTGTCCTATATAATAAGCTGAGCAAGTGTCAGAGGTGAATTTATAAACGCCTGAGTTTTGCAGAAGTGACCGTCATGGTTTTAAATTATGGATAAGATTATTTTTGAGAGAGTTGTTGGCAGAGAAAACTATGTTGCAGCCATATTTACTTTTAAGGAGACGTTGCAATCTGTAGGTTATTGGCCCTACATACGGTAAAGAGAAGTATTTCTTCAAATCGCTAGGCTCGTCAATAGTGGTCCCAAGCGGGGTAATTCTGTTATTGGTTTTCTGTCTGAAGACATCATCTACTATGTTTGGTTCGTAACCATTATTAACTGCAATGGTTTTAATTAGATTCAATTCGGTTTTTAAATTTTCAGAGGACAAAGGGGCAGAGATTGCTCTATGAACAGCAGTGTGAAAAAATGCTCTTTTGTGAGATCGTGGGTGTGTGCAACAGGCTGGCACAATTTGGTCAGAAAAAATTGTAATCATTTATTTGTGCATCATATCTACCGATATCTGTCCCATTCGTATGATTCCTTCTTGGTGCGTCTTTATTTTGTTTCTCTTTTTTTTCTTTCTTTCCTTCCTCAAGAGTATTTATCCTGCGCACATTAAGGTAACTGTATCACCGAGTATGGATAATTCGTTACTGGTGTTGGTTTGCTTATCCAAGTTGCTGGTTATGTTGTATACGTAGCCCATAGTACACAGCAACACCACCAGATGGCGTCACCATCCCGGCGCCAGAGGGCGCCACTTCGTTCCCATCAGTCGCCACACCGTACTGGAGCAGTGACGGAACTGTTCCCGAAATAAAGGCGACAAGTGTGAATACTTGACTAGCAATTGGTAGGGTATGAGACACAAAGAAACGAAACAGAAAAATAAAGTAAAAGGAGGTTTACTTCACAATTCCTATTGACTCATCAAGTATGCCTAGAAGAAATATAGTTTCCTCGTTTTCTGTGTTAGGTCTACATCAAAACGTTCAAGCTGTACTTAACGGGTCAGAGGAAAAGGGGTATTAGTACACTTCTTGTAGCTTTAAGAAAACTGAAGTTAAAGTTCACAAGGTTTCAGAATTATCGTGAGATTGCACTATGAAATTTCAACTTTTTTTGTATAAATTAGGAATATTTTGTAGAATTTCCCGTTTGCTTGTTGAAGTAACTCTTTAACATAAAATATCAGTTTCCTATCACATTTCGCAAAAGTCTTTATGAACTCGTACCTCTTTCTTCCAGAATATTGTGAATTAAGAAGAATGAGATTTATATTTTCTCTACGATATATTAAGTGTTATAAATTCAGTATCATAAAGTTGCTATTAGAGCAATAAGAAAACATTTATGTAATGCTACGTGAACGCCATGCCTTGTTTGGGCTACAATAGCGAAACAAAATAAGAAATAATACTGTTTAAAGCTTTCTCTCATTATTAAAAATATTTCGCAGCATCTAGGTAATTTCACTTTCCTCATGTATCATAAAGAGGTTGTGTAGATAATATACAACATAAAAAGGTAGTGTAACCTTACAGAAACGTAATTAATTTTGTTAATACAGCAATTAAAATAGTGTTACAAAATAAGTCTATTCACAATCTGATTCCAGAAAGTCATTCTCATCATCTGGTTCGACGTCCTCAAGCGTATCATTCCTATTTGTTCTTCCTGGTTGTTCTTCTTCATATGTAAGCGAGCGAAAGAACCCATGATGAGAATTCGAGAAATTAGAGCCAATAAAGATGCTTACCGACATTCTTCCCACGCACTATTCGCGAGTAGGACAGGGTTGGAGGGATTAGATAATGGTACTGAGAGTACCCTCCGCAACACATCATTAGGCGTCTTGCAGAGTATGATGTAGAAGTAGATGCAGATGGTGGACAGTCTGGATATATGGAAGCTATTACAGAAAACTTTTGTACTTAGGAAGCGTAATTTTCGGAGATTTGTTGAGCCGATCTGACAAGGTAACAGTCGTAGGAGTTTTGCCTTTTCTGTCAGGTGTTTTACATCATATGTGAGAAACTCAAATACCAGTACACATGTATTTCTTTGGTGTCAACTGTTTCTTGATTAAATAAATGTTCTGTAAATAAATGTTAATTAAATACTGAGCGTGCATCAAACAAACTTGGATGCCCACATTTCAGCTACAACAATTTTCAGAAGGAAGAATAAGAGATGACTGGATACAATTGACTAGACAATTTGATTAATTTGGCCAGGAAAAGTCTATTGAAGAATAAAGCTTGAGATGGTTAATGAATATCATGGAGGCCATTTTTAGTCACAAGTCATCAACATAAAAATGACACAGTTCATCTCAAGGAAACCTCTCTGTGTTTGTGTCTGAGGTTACATACGTTATTGTAAACCATTTCTGTAAATTTACGTTTAGTTCGTAGTACATCAAAAGTAGAGTGTAAGGGAAATCTGGCTTCAGGTCGCAATAGACAAAATTTACTTGTTACACTAAACGTACTACGTTTATCTTACAACTAGCCATTGTCACCACTTTGGTGCCTACATCGTCAAATTTTGAAGGTAAGATACACACTTTGAAATTAACCTCAACTTTAAATACGTCCATAACTTGTTTTAATGGAAATTGGACTGACTGCAACCATCATTAATTGTTTCACTGTTAGGAAGAACGTAAACTAACAGTAAATAATGAAACGTAAACCTTCGAATTAAAAAACGCTAAAAACAGTTTACCACGAAATGAAATACAACAGACAGAAATAATAAAATTAGTGACTACTGTAACATGGCGCTGAATAAGAATACAGTCAGATCACACATATCACCAAAGTAATAAAAAAAATTATTTCATAAAAAAATCAGTGTACAATTATTGCATTCGAACGTGTACACATAAATTATAGTAGATAGTCACAGTAATCAATGCACCAAAACAACCATACACTATACGTCTAGGAAGTTCTGAGACTAATTTTATTCCTGTCGTGTAAGCGACATCAGCTTGAACTGCAAATGTAAACAACAGATGTGCGTTGGGGGACTTAGTTGCGAGCAGCCAGTGTCAAGTAGAGGACGTGCGACTGTGGTGTATCAAAGCTGCTGTGTCACAAATCGCAGTGGAGCAAAATCTCTAAATCAGGAGCAAGAAGATATTCTCGAGAATGTTATGAAGAAAAGGAAAGTGTGTGGAAGCGTTTATCCTACACATCGTACATCCCGGACAAAAACAGTGACTCATAGACACCTGCTGCAACTAGACTGAAATACAAAACTCAATCTATTGTTACCGTCAATAAACGAGACTTGTTATTATCAGTAGCCCGCATCTCGTGGTCGTGCGGTAGCGTTCTCGCTTCCCACACCCGGGTTCCCGGGTTCGATTCCCGGCGGGGTCAGGGATTTTCTCTGCCTCGTGATGGCTGGGTGTTGTGTGCTGTCCTTAGGTTCGTTAGGTTTAAGTAGTTCTAAGTTCTAGGGGACTTATGACCACAGCAGTTGAGTCCCATAGTGCTCAGAGCCATTTTTTTGTTATTATCAGTACAATGTGGCACAAAGCGACAAAGTGACGATATTCACAAGAAGGGTCACAGCTTGGACGACATACCCTACATTCAAATCAACGTGATTAGCCGGTTGAACAAAACCAAAAAGAACGCCTTTTCTGTCACTTACACGTGGTTGTATGAAAGTTTTGTGCCTTTTACTCACTTAGGCAGAGCCTGTATAGAACAAATGAAGCACTCGAACGATCTTAATATTCTGTTTTTTTATTAATCCAACCTTGTAAAGTTTAGGACTGACGGGATAAATCACTCACTGTTCCAAATTTAGCACACAGATTTATGTACAGTGATTGAAATGAGCTTCTCAGTGCAATGACGCGGAAAACAGTGCTTCAACAAACTGATTTTGATGTAAGAATATCATTTGCTGACTTTCAAATATATATTCTGTGACCCATAAACTGCAAAGACTGCTTAATTACTCATGACCAATAAACTGATTTTAGTATGTAGGGAAAAAAAACAGAATCGAAAATCTAGCTTTTACGGAATGTCAACTGCGTTGTCAGAAATACTGATTGTATCCAGTGGTACAGATTTATAAACAAGTTATCCCCATATAAATTGACACAAATAATGGTAACTTATTAAAAATGTACATGTAGTAAATAAGATGCAGCCTATGGTTCCAAGCCTAAAACGGTCCTTTGCCTGGTTTCTGTATTCTTTGTTCGCTACCGCGGCTCAGGTAACAACCGTGGCATGAAAATTTGTAGAACTTGAAAGTAACAGCCGTTCTTTACAATGTACTACCCCAATAATCGACAAATAGAGCCTCTACTATTCCCACATTGGATTTAAATTTAATTCTCTAAGAATACTGCGCTGCTACTAGCTTGCAATAGATCAGCAGAGAACAACTTCTTGGCTTACTATAATTCGAGACGCCGCGACTCTTTTGTCAAAGTCCATTTAACACGAAAAGCTTCCCACTTTAACGGTTGCGTTCATTCAAATGTCTAGCATATAGCTTTTCTCATTACACCTGACTGATATGTTCCTTCAGACACATAGCAATAACCATGTACGCACACTTACTACAAAGAATACAAAATACACAACAATCATAAACTGGTAGTCAACAATAAGATGTGAAAGTGGGACAGTTTGTCAGACTCGATTTCTGGAGTGACCATGCAACGATCAAGTGATCTGAATACGTTTGCTGACGTCTGTTGGGAAGTTACTGTAGAAAAATTACAGACGAATCGTAATAACGAAGTGTCAATTATTGTGGAACTAATAGCATCCGCTCTTCTGAACACTACATGGAATCGGATTAATTCTAATATTTGGTTAGTAGCTGAAGGCAGTGAAAGTTAACGGCAGCTCTGCTCGTAGTCTCCAATAGTAGTAGCTATCAATCAAACTAAATCTTCTCTTACGCTTCTCAACAACAACTACACTACCGGCCATTAAAATTGCTACACCACGAAAATAACGTGCTGCAGACGCGACATTTAACCGACAGGAAGAAGATGCTGTGATATGCAAATGATTAGCTTTTCAGATCATTCACACAAGGTTGGCGCCGGTGGCGACACCTACAACGTGCTGACATGAGGAAAGTTTCCAACCGATTTCTCATACACAAACAGCAGTTGACTGGCGTTGCCTGGTGAAACGGTGTTGTGATGCCTCGTGTAAGGAGGAGAAATGCGTACCATCACGTTTCCGACTTTAATAAAGGTCGGATTGTAGCCTATCGCGATGGCGGTTTATTGTATCGCGACATTGCTGCTCGCGTTGGTCGAGATCCAGTGACTGTTAGCAGAATATGGAATCGGTGGGTTCAGGAGGGTAATACGAAACGCCGTGCTGGATCCCAACGGCCTCGTATCACTAGCAGTCGAGATGACAGGCATCTTATCCGCATGGCTGTAACGGATCGTGCAGCCACGTCTCGATCCCTGAGTCAGCAGACGGGGCGTTTGCAAGACAACTATCTGCACGACCAGTTCGACGACGTTTGCAGCAGCATGGACTATCAGCTCGGAGACCATGTCTGCGGGTACCCTTGACGCTGTATCACAGACAGGAGCGCCTGCGATAGTGTACTCAACGACGAACCTGGGTGCACGAAAGGCAAAACGTCATTTTTTCGGATGAATCCAGGTTCTGTTTACAGCATCATGATTGTCGCATCCGTGTTTGGTGACATCGCGGAGAACGCACATTGGAAGCGTGTATTCGTCATCGCCATCCTGGCGTATCACCCGGCGTGATGGTATGGGGTGCCATTGGTTACACGGCTCGGTCACCTCTTGTTCGCATTGACGGCACTTTGAACAGTGGACGTTACATTTCAGATGTGATACGACCCGTGGCTCTACCCTTCATTCGATGCCAGTGAAACCCTATATTTCAGCAGGATAATGCACGACCGCATGTTTCAGGTCATGTACGGGCATTCCTGGATACGGAAAATGTTCGACTACTGCCCTGGCCAGCACATTCTCCAGATCTCTCACCAATTGAAAACGTCTGGTCAATGGTGGCCGAGCAACTGGCTCGTGACAATACGCCAGTTACTAGTCTTAATGAACTGTGATATCGTGTTGAAGCTGCATGGGTATCTGTACCTGTACACGTCATCCAAGCTCTGTTTGACTCAATGCCCAGGCGTATCAAGGCCGTTATTACGGTCAGAGGTGGTCGTTCTGGGTACTGATTTCTTAGGATCTATGCACCCAAATTCCGTGAAAATGTAATGACATGTCAGTTCTAGTATAATATATTTGTCCAATGAATACCCGTTTATCATCTGCATTTCTTCTTGGAGTAGCAATTTTAGTGGCCAGTCGTGTAGCTTTAATTTTGTTATCTGAGTAAATTACTAGAGACTTTAACCTCATCCTTAGCTCATTCAATAAGAATTTCAATAAATACTTATCGTCATGTTTAAATGTGAGGAAAAAAGTGGGAAGAAGATGTTTTTCAGTTTATAAACTGTGAGGTAAACAACAATTACATCATCTGATTGGGTAGTTCTCAATGCAGTTGTCATTCGGATTAACACTGTTACTGATTTCTTAAAATAATCACTATCACTGTCTATGCAATTCGTATCAGTTCATCTGTTACTAGGATAATGATTATATTGTTACCAGTATAAACAAATATGGGAGTTAGGGTATGAAATCACAGATACGTTCTCTTGTCACACCTGTGTCCTCACTTTTGTGAAGGATGTACACTAGATCAGACGATCTGCTGTTCTCGAAGATCGCTGAACAAGAAGATGATGGCGGTGGTAATTTTAAAAATTACCAAAGTAATGGTCAAACATGGAAAAAAATTTTTACCACTGCCTCGTCGCGTCGATTATCGGCGGAACTCACCAAAGAAATAAACTTCTACTGCTTTCCAGGCAACATTTGACTCTTATAGCTATAGTGTAAGCTCTCAAGTTCACTGGGATACATTCAATCTTCCATACAACATTCCTTTTCTAACTTAATTTGTTACACGTAGGAAAGGATTTTTTAAAAAAAAATGCGTTGTGTACATCCCACACAGCAAAATTCCTTATTAAATAAAATTTACAGACAAACTGTCTTTTCGTAATAGATGGAACTACTTGACTGACCTTTCTTGCTTCTTAATTGATTCCGTTTATCTTATGGTTTCTTCGCTCGTTGCCGGCCTGAGTGGCCGAGCGGTTCTAGGCACTTCAGTCTGGAACCGCGCGACCACTACGCTCACCGGTTAGAATCTTGCCTCGGGCATGGATGTGTGTGATGTCTTTAGGTTGGTTAGGTTTAAGTAGTTCTAGTTTCTAGGAGACATGACCTCAGATTTTAAATCCCATAGTGCTCAGAGCCATTTCCTTCGCTCGTTGTTTTGCTTTATGTAATTACATTTTTTTCCCTTCCCGATAGTTTCCTCTTCCGTTTCTCTTTCTAGTGTTACGTTCAGTCAGTAAAATAATTCTTGTGTTTGTTGCTAATGTTCCATCCTTGACAATACACAAATTGAACTCGCCAATTCCCACCAACCCGCAGTGCTAAGTTTCTGTGATGTTTTCTCTTTATACATAGATACTTGCTGGTAAATTTCCTTGAAGACGTAAGATTTTCGCTGAAGTATTTTTTATCTCATGTTGCCTTCAAGAGTATTGTACGTCTACAAAGCTTTGTTTCTCCAACAGCTTATTTTTAAATTTTGTGCTGCGTCTGACTTCCTCGCTACAGTAATTTCTTCATCACCCTGTCTGCCACTGTATAGTACGTCCAATAGAATTTGTTTCTTCTGATTGGTAGATTCGGTCAGTAAACTGTAAATACTGTCACCCTAATGAAACCAAAGTGGACACTTGAGATGGAGGCGGGAAAACGGACAGTTCTGGTCTAGACACCAAAGGGACAGTGCTGGTGGATATGCGAAAGCGTACAGTCGGTCTTTAGGTAGCTAGGAAGCAAAACGACTTAGAAAATGTCGCGTTGTGTGGTATCTCGGGACTCAGTCTCTGAGAGGTGAGCAGCCGCGTACCTTGTGTGAACTTTAACTTTTCGCATAGATAGCGTGGTGGAATATTGGACTCTTATATCGCGATGAGATTGTGAATGATCGAACTGTGTCAAATGGTTATGCGCTCGAGTGTAACGGTAACTCTAAATACGACCACTTTTCCTATTAGTTTACTTTCTGAATAAACATTATTCTTACCAAATCGCAACTGTGTGGCATTCATCATTTATGGGTCGTCAATTTAGTTCCCGATATTATTATTACTGTTATTATATGTTATATTAACTTTGTATGTTTCATACAATTTCGCAAACTGGCCATCAGCCAGACAATTTAACCAAAGGGTCACAAGTGTCTAATTTAGGGCGTGTAACGCGACACGTGCGGTTCAACCCCTAGACGAGTTTGAGCCAAGAGATTTCGACGGAGAGGAACCGCATGTGACCCCGAACACCTTTGGGATTTTTCCTCGCAATCTTCAGTGGAATGACTTCATAAAGCAAACAAATAATTAGCCACACTGAGAGCCACATGAAGAATCTTAAGGAAATGTAACTAATCCATGAAGGAAGTGGCTCATAAGGCGCTTGTTCGTCCGGTTCTTGAATACTGAAGATGAATCTGGGATCTTTGTCAGGTAGGAGTGAGAAAGAGGGAGAGATGATCCAACAAAGAGTGGTGCGTCTCGTCACGCGACCGTTACCGAGATGGTCAACAAGCTCCATGGGCAATCGTTATAAGAGAGATATTGTGTATCACAGAGAGGCTTTCTATTGAAATTTCGACGGTACACATTCCGGGAAGATTAGAGCAATGTATTAAATTCTCCCACATTCATCTCGTGTAGTGACCAAGTCGAGAAATTTCGAAAATGAGAACTAACGCAGAGGCTTATCGACAATCATTCTTCTCACGCCCCTTTCACGAGTAGAACAGGGAAGGGGTGATCAGTTAGTGGTACCAGAAGTACCTCCGCCCACACTATGATGTGGATTGCGGAGTATGATGTAGGTGTAGATGTAGAAGTAGATGTAGATACAGGCTCATATAGCAATAATGAGAGACGAGGTGGGAGAGGAAGAAACGATCAAGGAAGAACTACTCTGGGAAGGCAGGAGGGAACAACGGAATAGCGGTAGAGGGAGAAGGCAGAAAATGAAATACAAATTTTAATCAGCAGGAAAAATTATACGAAGTTACGCATACACGGCAACGGACGGCCATATTCAACCATTTGGTGTAGGTAGCAAAGACCATGTAACCGTTATTATAATTCTGAAAAGCGTGGAGGGAAAATTATTGACCTATATCATCAGTAGCACAGAGATAAAGGCGAAATAATACGAGCGGCAACAATGAGACCAATTGAGCAAAGTCAACTGACCAGAACTGTCGCACTGCCTGTCTCCGACCACGTTTCCCGCGAGCCGAACATCTTCGCTCAACTGACTAGCGCAGTTCCCTTTCCTGAAGTCATCCGTCTCATTGGCTAACAGCTTATTCTACATCACTTTACATTTTAACACATTTAGATAATGAAAGCTTGACCACGTTCACGTTGTCAATAAAGTAAAACTAATACGCATTACATAATAAACGTTAAATTCTTTTACATAAAACCAATACAATTTCCTCCTTAACTTTGAATGTCACGGCCAGTAGCCTTGCACAAATGTGCTTTCTAATAAAAAATATATAACAAAAGTAACTATTACGCACTAAACTTTACAAGAAATATTCTATTACCTAATGATTCAATAAGGTGTCATGCTGTAATCGTTCAATGTGTTTTGCGAGGAGGAAATGATGATATGATGCTTAACTGTAAATACTGATAGTTGTAATTTACTATATCTTTTAAACAAATAAAGTTACAGTATTGATATTTTCAACTTTTACCATTTTAATGATGCGCTTCTATATGAAATGTCGATCGTTAAGGTCGACCAAAACGTTCAGATTATAGCATTTAGGTCTTTGTTACAAAACGTGTTAATTTCACTTTAACAGTAAAAACTATAATAGATATGATCAATACACAGGTGTTACTGTGATCACCAAGAAAATTTATGAAGGATGGCAGCTTAAAATTACTGTGGCTTGATTAAATAGTTTTCGTAAATGTTTCCCTTTATGGCTGGTCTTAGATCCGCCATATTTAACACTGCTACGTCTCCTTGGCCACAAAAACCTTCTACCGATTTTCCCTATGAGATAGGTTCTCGTATGTTTCACTCGCACACAACAGCGCTTAGTCCTCAATAGACAACAGACGCCTTTGAGTTTCACCATCTCGTGGTAACTCTGCGCCCTTTGTGGCATCCGGTATTGGACAACAGGGTTCTTTTCACAATTCCTGAAGGCTGACTCTTTCGGCCATATACTTAATTGAGAGCGAAGTGCTCGTTAACTCACAAGATGACTCTGGTATGAGATATTTTACGGCTGATACTGCTCCTGTAAATTTCTCGTCACTGGTGTAGTTGTACGTAAATTGATTACTTTTCCTACGTTCAGCGTCAGCTGCCAGAGGTTGCGCTATTCATCAGTCCTCCGCACGTCATTCTGCAAATCGATACTGTGTTCTGGTGACGCTACTTTCTTACAGACGACCGCATCATCTGCAAACAGTCTTAAAGAGCTTAAGAGCCTCCGATGCTTTCTAATAGATTATTTATATACATTATAAACAGTAAAGGTCCTGTCACACTACCTTTACATCTGTCAGTTTTGTCCCATTAAGAGCGACTGGTGGGATTGTGTGTGCAAGGCAGTCATGAACCCAACTGAAAATCTGGTCCGATACTTGATGATCTTTGATAATCTTGAATTTTTTCACGAAACAGCAATGCGGGAAGGTGTCAAATGCCTTCCTGAGGTCAAGAAATACCGCACGAACCTGACAGATGTTGTCCACAGCGCTATAGATATCACGGAGCAACAGAGTGAGCTGAATTTCGCAAGACTCCTGTTTGTGGAATCCATGTTTATTTTATAGAGGAGATATTTGCTCTCTAAAAACGTTATAATTGATGAGCATAAAACATATTCAATAATTCTAACAAGATTGAAGTCAAAGATGTAGGTCTAAAATTGTGTGCATCTGTCCTAAGGCCCTTCTTGAAAACGGTAAAGAAATGCGCTTTTTCCCAGCCGCTAGGTAACCTTCGTTTCTCCTGAGTTGATCCATTCATGTAATTCATGAGCTGGTCAGGTGGTGTACGGTTCTGCGCACTTTTCTTTCTTACTAAAACTTATCATCATTCCACGGACCTTCTTCCACTATATTGTGTGCTATCGTCTGATTTGCTTATCGTAGTTTTCGAAAATTCTTCTCTAGTACTCGTACACACATCCGCCACTATTTTGTATTGGACGCTACAGAATATCCATTACAACATTGGCCTGCATTTCTGATGACCAATACTTTTCAGTAAATGTCTAAATAAACTCCTCAACATTTTGCATTAGATTCGTACAGTGCTCTCCCAGTGTAGAGGGTCATCTTCCATTAATGTACACGCCACATCTATTTTCTTTGGCTCATTCCAGTATATTGCTATGGTCCTTCTTAACCCATCCACAGATTTCTTGGGATGTACTGACTCATCGTCTTTTGAATTCTAAGCTACTGAATTTAGCCTTCTCGCAGTTTCATTCGAACTTCTGGACTGGACCCTCACACAAGACAACACTTCTTCTTCTTCCTTGCAACTGCTCATACATCTTACTTATTTTCTGTATAAGCACTGTGGTCTACTCCTGCATAGCCTCAACATTGGATTTAGTCGCCTCTTGCTTTTCTTCTGATCGCTTAACTCGGTCGGATACCTTGGCTTGTATTTGCTCTGTGATCTGCACTGTCGACTTCTAAATTGTCCTTTTTGTCTGTTCCTTTACATCGTAGCCCGCCGTTGTGGCCGAGCGGTTCTAGGCGCTTCAGTCTGGAAGCTCGTGACCACTACGGTCGCAGTTTCTAATCCTGCCTCGGGCATAGATATGTGTGGTGTCCTTAGGTTAGTTAGGTTTCTACCTTGGTTTTCCCTGCTTGCACCTGTTCTATTTTCTTTTCTATTGTATCTAGATTTTCCAATTAACTGAATATTTGATGGTGTAATGGGTTAACATTTGCTTCTCGTGATGGACCTGTGGTATTTGCAGCAATTCTTGAAACTCTGTTTTTTGTTGTTTCTACTCGCCTTTACTCCTCTTGTACAGCACTACTTGGGATAAATTATTGAAATGGTTTCGTCAACAAAAACCATATTCATACTTCTCAGTCTCGCTTGGGCTCGAGAGAGCGTAAACCGTCACGTACTCTGTACTTCTTGTCGAAAGATCGTAGTACTGGTCCCAATGGCTGCTGTTTAGTATGACAACAACAGCAGTCCGTTACACGGTCGCCACATAAAAAAACGGTTCTATAGCTGGTTTGAGTCTTCTTTGTTTGCCACCACGAATCGTGCTAGGGCTGTTTCATGAAATTTTGTAGAGCTTGTAAACAACTGGCGTTCTTTATAATATGCTTCCACTGCAATGGACAAATATGTGTGTAGCCTGGATACAAACTTAGATTCTCTGAACAAACAATACTGCCACAAACATGTTATACCTCACTACAGAATGTATACTGCTCAACAGCTTGTTGGGTAGATATAACTCAAGATGACACGTCTCTTCTGTCGAATTCCACTTACTACGAAAAGGTTCTAACCTAAGCGGATGTATTCTGTCCAACATATGGTAACTCGCTCATCTCCTTACACCCGGAGAAGATCATGCACCGCTGCGCAGCAACACTCACAGACACATATACAACACGGAGTACAGTGTAGCCGCAGTTGTGGAGCAGGGTCTGTAGCCTGTAGCAATACCAGTTTCTCTGACACACAATAATTTAGTTTACTTTCTGTTTCTCACGTAGTTCTACGGTGAAGTAAATTATAGATGTGAATTTCTCTGTCTTGTCTAGTGTTGGTAACCAAATCTACTTTTTTCTAAGTTTAGTGGATATCCCTGTGTGATGCGAGCACTGTCAGAAACGCCAAATAACGGGACGCACTCCATTTAAATATTGTATTAGTGCACAGCGTATAGTTTAGATCTGTGCTTTAGAGTTTGCGCATTTATTTCCTGCAGTCGGTTTTGTGCAACCACTGTTTCTAGTGAAAAGTAGCTGATAGTACATCCATTCTGAGTAGGGAAATTGCTTTCTGTTTTAAGATGTAGCGGATCATGCGATCTTAGGCTGTAGTGAGATCTCTGCAGAGCTGATTCTAGAGTTTTGTTTATGCTGCTCGCTTGTATTTTACCTACTTTCCAACCTCAGTAGAGCTACAGTCAGGTAATTGTTCCTTTTACGTTCATATGTTTGCACTTTCTTAGTTACTCCTCAGATCTTTCTCGCATTATTTGATATATTATTTAGTTTTTTATAAAATATTATATGGTTCACGACCATACTTGTTATGAAACAACACAAGGAATATTAGCTGCTGTCTGTACTATTACCGCCGGCCGAAGTGGCCGCGCGGTTCTGGCGCTGCAGTCTGGAGCCGCGAGAACGCTACGGTCGCAGGTTCGAATCCTGCCTCGGGCATGGATGTGTGTATGTCCTTAGGTTAGTTAGGTTTAACTAGTTCTAAGTTCTAGGGGACTAATGACCTCAGCAGTTGAGTCCCATAGTGCTCAGAGCCATTTTGTACTATTACCCGAATTGTACGTTATTGTCAATGTTCGTGTAGCACAAGAATAATTAAGATGACTTATTCTCAATATCAATGGTAAATGCTGTTGTAAATGCAGAATACTCAATTCTGCTAACACGCAATGATGTTCTTTGATATGTAAGGTTGCAAATTAGAAAGTACAATACCATTAAATCCAACTTAATGGAGCTTTGCTATTTTAAATTTTAAAAAATGTACCTTTCCTTGGGCGCCTTGGCCCCAGACACTCTAGATTTCTGAGAGCCTGTCGTTATTAGAATATTATATCTCACGTACCTTTCGTCCTTTGCAGAGGGGAAGTGGCGCTCTGCAACACGAAGCTGAAATACTGTCTTAAAGTGCACAAAAATCTTGACGGTTACGTGAAAGGCTTTGATTGTTGTGTGAGCGATGTTAGTTACTTTTCAACTGCGACTTTAAGTAGTCTAGCATGTTTGTGTTTAACGTATTAGACATGACATGTAGCAAAGCTAAATGTCGCGCACATTAAAATCCTATCAGCTTCATTGTTGTGTTAATGGGAAGAGACTCTGGGCTTTCTGTGAGGTTCGCATCGAAATCTTGTTATAGAACTGATTAAAATTCTTTGAAAACTTTTTTCTGTTTACATGTGTATTACAATTATTGTTTATCTTCTGAATCTTGAGAAACCAGGTCCTTACTGACTGGTCTAGCCTAACACAAAAACTGTTTCTGCAATGAAATATTAATTCACTTTTAAGTGTAAGAGTTAAGCAGGTAATTCTCAGCGAGTCAGTTCCTATTTTTAAGCCGTGTGGCGTAATGGAAAACTTAAAATTATGTTCTCGCCCGAAGTGGCGTCTTTGAAACAGAATCAGCTCAGTATACGAAAACCGCAAATTATTCAGTAATAATTATGGGATGCCTTTCCCTACACTATTGAAAGGAAAACACAAGTTTACATATTTATAGAATTAATTATTATTATCATAAGAATGCTTTTCCTTACAGTATTAGTAACAAGCACATACCATTCTCATCTCAAATCGTCAATTACGTCCTTTTACAAACAAGAACAAAACGAAGAGTAGTTAGTTTTTTCTCTTTCTTCCTCGTCAGAGGTCTGTCTATTCATTTTTATCTTTGTTCACAGATTATCCTTGAAATACATTGATTTCGTATTAATAGCAATTTTCATTGTTCTTTTTCTGTATCATTTTAGAATATTTCTCTGCAATAATCACAACACGTCGTCTTTATGGCCTTTATCAATATTTACGTTGTTACGATTGTTTTTGCGAGTACATCGTAGCACTAATTTCGTAAATTTTCACAATAGCGTCATGGGGATGGCACCGGCCCGTAAGCAGCTGGAGGTCTGTGTTGGCCATGATCGACGGGCTTCTGACTAATGCTGAAGGCTGTGGCGACATCGGAACGACACCTTTGGTGCCATTGGTATCACGTGGTTTCATGATTATGGCATCTCCTTCCGATGTGCAACGTCTGTCCGTTTCGTCTTCACTCAGGACACTGACAGGTTCTCACTGGGAAGAAGGCAAACGAGGGAACAGGCCGCATTGCTGGCTCCTTATGCCTTAGCAACAGGTACGAGGTGCTACCCTGTGATGATGGTACTTCTGAGTCAGCACGGGATACCTCTCCTTCTTGATTTTCCTGCCCTGTTCAGACAAGTCCAGAGGGAAGGTATGCTAATCACTGGGAACTCCAACGTAAGGTGGGTAATCAAGCCGTTCAGGGATATACCAGGCAGAGCATTAAAGAATACCAGTGTAGACTCGGTATGTTTGCCGGGGAGTCACGTCCGAGACGTGGGGGAGACTCTGCCAGCGGATATCGAGCGTGCTGAATGCGTGCAACCGGCCAAAGTTATTGGCACACGTCAGCACGCATGACGCCTGTAGCTTGGGTCCTGACGCTATCCTCGGTTCCTTTCAGCGGACTTTGTGAAAGCAACTAGCATCGCACACGGGCTGGAGATGCACCTTACTATTTGCAGTAGCTTCCTTAGAGTCAGTCGCGGCGATTTGGTTTGGAGCAGAGTGGAAGGCCCAAACCAGAGGCCCAGATGATTCTGCGACGGTGTCGGATACGAATTACTAGACCTCTGCTGTCTAGTGGCCAACTGTAAGGTTCCTCTTAATAGTGAAGCACATGTGCACATGCGGGTAGGTATTTAGGTTACAGGATCCCCGACTCTTCACCCCCTCCACCCACTTTTGGGATCAAAGACAGAATGCCTGCCTAACAAAAGATATAACAGCCACAATGTTCTCAGAGAATGCTCCTCCTCGCAGATCGGATATAGAAAACTTTAACCTGATGAGATATTAGCAAACTCCAGGAGCAGCCAAGGAAAAGTTCCAGAATTAGTGTCAAATGGTTCAAATGTCTCTGAGCACTATGGGACTTAACATCTGAGGTCATCAGTCCCCTAGAACTTAGAACTACTTAAACCTAGTTAACCTAAGGACATGACACACATCGATGGTCGAGGCAGTTTTCGAACCTGCGACCGTAGCGGTCGCGTGGTTCCAGACTGAAGCGCCTAGAACCGCTCGGTCTCTGCGGCCGGTAATTAGTGTCATTTACTGAAATTTTTAATGCCCATGCAAAGAACGAAGACAGTCAACTACTGAATAAAAGTTTGAGCAGTTGACTGTCGTCATTCACCGGTTCCTGCTCCATATACAGCCGTTGTCCATCAGTTTAGTTGTAGGTGTGAAGATGAACATGTGATGTTCGAAACTAGTCACCTTCTACTAATACTAACTGTATTTATATTAATCAAAATTATGATAAGTAATTGAATGCAGTGAAAGTTAATGGCACCTCCGTATTTAATCTGCACTCAGAGTAGCTGTCAACCAAACGAAAACTCCTGTTACGCTTCCCTAGGAGATCTAGCCACAAATTTGTTTATCTGAGTAAATTCCTACTGTCTTGAATCGTCATTTTTAGTTCTCTCAAAATGTATTTAAATAACTAATTCCCGTAATGTCAAGATGTGAGGAAGAAACAGAGGGAAGAAAATATTAATCAATATATGAACACTGAGGAGAGCGCCTATCATACCATCTGATTGTGTTCTCACTGCGACGGAAAGCTATATGCTACTAGAGCTTCTGACATTTGGATTAAGACTGTTATTTATTTCTTAAAATAATCACTGTCACTGTATAAGCAATTCGTCTTAGTTTGTCTGTTGCTGCTCTGCTGTTCCCGAAGATCGCCGATTTGCTGCAAGATGATGGTGAAAATCTTCAAAGTTACTAAGATAATGACTAACTAACTAACTAACTAACTAACTCCGTCTACAGGCCGCAAGCGACCCATCGGGACCATCCGACCGCCGTATCATTCTCAGGTGAGGATGCGGATAGGAGGGGCATGGGGTCAGCACACCGCTCTCCCGGTCGTTATGACGGTTTTCTTTGACCGGAGCCGCTACTATTCGGTCGAGTAGCTCCTCAATTGGCATCACGAGGCTGAGTGCACCCCGAAAAATGGCAACAGCACGTGGCGGCGGGATGGTGACCCATCCAAGCGCCGGCCACGCCCGACAGCGCTTAACTTCGGTGATCTCACGGGAACCGGTGTATCCACTGTGGCAAGGCCGTTGCCAAGATAATGACAATACATTAAATAAAACTTTACCGTTGCCACCTCGCATAGATTGGCAGTAGAACTGACAAAACAGCTAACATTAAATGATCCTCCGTTTGTACATGGGACTGTATCTAATCGGGTTGGAAACCCATCCACAAATACGGTCTTTTA
This sequence comes from Schistocerca nitens, assembly GCF_023898315.1. Classification (NCBI taxonomy): domain Eukaryota; kingdom Metazoa; phylum Arthropoda; class Insecta; order Orthoptera; family Acrididae; genus Schistocerca; species Schistocerca nitens. The sequence goes on from NC_064620.1 coordinate 53,297,730, forward strand.
ACAATAATTAAGTTAATTGTATGTTAAGATAATTAGCCATCGGATTATTATTCCATTCAAAACCAAATGGAGGAAATTTGGCCGTCATTCATTTAAGCACATTTTTGAATGAAGTAAATGGCAGTTCAGTATTCAGAATGAGTCCAGTAAAATTTCTGCTCGTCAGTAACGCCAAATAACAAAGGTCACACTTTGTAGTTCGCATTTTATATCACAAAAACGAAGCTGGCTTGGCTGTTCAGAGTTAATAAGATCAAATAGTTGAAATCCCTGATCTAGCAGGACAGAGTAAATGCGGTTACATTTGTGGAAAGGGGCCAAAATAAGTTACTGACAGTTGCACTCAGCATGTAAACTTTATTTGTTAAAACACACAATCACACAAGCAAGAATCAAAAACGAAAGACCTCCTTTGATTTAATTTAGATCGGCTGAAGGCCACATCGAAAATCCAAGGCACAAGGCCACTCATGGGCAAGTAAGGTAGGAAGTTAGTGACGCCAGTAAATGGAATAACAAAATGTGGAGGCAACACCGTAATGGAAGATGACAAACAATAAATGGCATGAACACGAGCCGTGCACGGTTCAGTAGTATTCTCCAAACCGTTCTGTATTTGCGCTCTATTAAAACAACTCTTCTTTTCAAAAACTAATACAGTTTTCTCAAAGCTGCAACACACTCGCAACTTCCCGTCTTACACAATGCAGTCGCGCCTTCAACCAAATCTCCTGTCAGATGCCTCCTTTTCTTTGGTGAAACTTTTGCACCGATATCATTTTCGCTTCTACTTTCAGACATACATAGACAGTATACACAGGTGCAAAGCAAATACCATTACAATTCAAAATAATAACATCAATTTACATGACACTTTCTCAGTAGAAGTTGGTACACATAAGTCGTAAGCAAGTAGAAACCAAATAAAGAAGGTAAATAAAATATATACAGTTTATTGTAGTTCCCTACAGGATATCGATTCAGTGAAACAATATTACAAGAATACCAAAAGGACGCCCAAAGCATGTTCTACACAACCCAATAATTATGATAATGTCATCACTGATTTATACGTATTGGACGCCCTTTCCTTTAGGCTCGTATATCGTTAACAAAGAAATGGGAGTTTCCAGTACACACATCGCAATATTTGGCCCATCAAACTTGAGCACGTCTGCTCTACTTGACTAGTGGAACACAACCATTAATGAATATCAAACTACCCTGAACTATTATGGGAACCGACATTCAGTACTTGACTGTAACAGAAGCGTCCTTATAACAACTCATTATAATTAAGCATATTTGAAAGAGATTACAAATAAAAGGAAAATTGTTACGCTTCAAAATGTTACACTAAATCATTTTCATCTATTTACTTCGTAAACTAAATACAGTGGCGTGCAAAACATTAGGATGAAAAAACCATTCGCATGATGTTTTACTGCCAAGAAGCATAATTCGATGAAACTTGGACGTATCATAGAGTTTCTACCCACCTTCCACACGGAGCACGTCCATACCTCACCACTGACTTCTAGTATCAGCCGCACGCAGTTGACGTCAGCAAGTGTATGGGACTGAAGATGACGTTGTTACAACGTTGAAACTAGTTGCGAAAATAAAATCGACACCTCAATTACAGCTGGAGGAATTTCTTCTTTTTAATATACCAGCAGACGTCCCACTCTCCTCTATTTCAACTATGGATGTACGAAGATATGTAGAAAGGCAGAATGATAGTCTCGCTATTTACCGGGTAATTTGGTTGGCGGATCGTGATGTGCTGCCTGTTGCCTGAGGGAACACTTTGCATCTGAGACTGCCGCCAGTAGGCTGTAGTGGAACTGAGCTGCCGCAAGCTGTCACTGTAGTTTGGTCACCTTCGTTGCTGATAGAAAAGGTGAACGAGCATGAGTCTTCCCCTGGCGAAGGTCCACACCAAGTGACTGCAAACTACCGCCTTTCACCTTTTGGGCGGTGGGCGGGCACCTTGGTACAACATCTTTGGCTGTATGTGATACTCTCTCCCTGGCTGTACGCTGTGTTGCTGATTCGGGATCCTGGGCTTGCACTTCATGACACGCATTTTCCGTGATATATTGGCATCCGCTTAAGTGCACATCCGTCTTCTAGAGACCTGGGGTGGGCCACACGAGTTACAGGGTACTCACAGAAGGTTCGCGCCTACAGACTTCTACACTCCTGGAAATTGAAATAAGAACACCGTGAATTCATTGTTCCAGGAAGGGGAAACTTTATTGACACATTCCTGGGGTCTGATACATCACATGATCACACTGACAGAACCACAGGCACATAGACACAGGCAACGGAGCATGCACAATGTCGGCACTAGTACGATGTATATCCACCTTTCGCAGCAATGCAGGCTGCTATTCTCCCATGGAGACGATCGTAGAGATGCTGGATGTAGTCCTGTGGAACGGCTTGCCATGCCATTTCCACCTGGCGCCTCAGTTGGACCAGCGTTCGTGCTGAACGTGCAGACCGCGTGAGACGACGCTTCATCCAGTCCCAAACATGCTCAATGGGGGACAGATCCGGAGATCTTGCTGGCCAGGGTAGTTGACTTACACCTTCTAGAGCACGTTGGGTGGCACGGGATACATGCGGACGTGCATTGTCCTGTTGGAACAGCAAGTTCCCTTGCCGGTCTAGGAATGGTAGAACGATGGGTTCGATGACGGTTTGGATGTACCGTGCACTATTCAGTGTCCCCTCGACGATCACCAGTGGTGTACGGCCAGTGTAGGAGATCGCTCCCCACACCATGATGCCGGGTGTGCCTCGGTCGTATGCAGTCCTGATTGTGGCGCTCACCTGCACGGCGCCAAACACGCATACGACCATCATTGGCAGCAAGGCAGAAGCGACTCTCATCGCTGAAGACGACACGTCTCCATTCGTCCCTCCATTCATGCCTGTCGCGACACCACTGGAGGCGGGCTGCACGATGTTGGGGCGTGAGCGGAAGACGGCCTAACGGTGTGCGGGACCGTAGCCCAGCTTCATGGAGACGGTTGCGAATGGTCCTCGCCGATACCGCAGGAGCAACAGTGTCCCTAATTTGCTGCGAAGTGGCGGTGCGGTCCCCTACGGCACTGCGTAGGATCCTACGGTCTTGGCGTGCATCCGTGCGTCGCTGCGGTCCGGTCCCAGGTCGACGGGCACGTGCACCTTCCGCCGACCACTGGCGACAACATCGATGTACTGTGGAGACCTCACGCCCCACGTGTTGAGCAATTCGGCGGTACGTCCACCCGGCCTCCCGCATGCCCACTATACGCCCTCGCTCAAAGTCCGTCAACTGCACATACGGTTCACGTCCACGCTGTCGTGGCATGCTACCAGTGTTAAAGACTGCGATGGAGCTCCGTATGCCACGGCAAACTGGCTGACACTGACGGCGGCGGTGCACAAATGCTGCGCAGCTAGCGCCATTCGACGGCCAACACCGCGGTTTCTGGTGTGTCCGCTGTGCCGTGCGTGTGATCATGGCTTGTACAGCCCTCTCGCAGTGTCCGGAGCAAGTATGGTGGGTCTGACACACCGGTGTCAATGTGTTCTTTTTTCCATTTCCAGGAGTGTATTTCGGCTACTTCTACGATATCACTGTCGGATCCTGACGTGCACAACAGCCGCAGTCGACAAACCGCTGCCGGCCAGTGTGGCCGAGCGGTTCTAGGCGCTTCAGTTTGGAACCGCGCGATAGCTACGGTCGCCGGTTCGAATCCTGCCTCGGGCATAGATGTGTGTGATGTGCTTAGGTTAGTTAGGTTTAAGTAGTTCTAAGTTCTAGGGGACTGATGACCTCAGATGTTGAGTCCCATACTGCTCAGAGCCATTTGAACGACGTGACAAACCGCTGCGTCCACGTTCCCTGTCTCACCGGAGTGCGCTATTCTGTACACCTTCTGCGACGCTGGAGAAGACGGTCTGTACCGTAAAATCACAAGTAATAAACATGTTTCCAGACGAAGCTGTTTTACTGACCTAGAGGATCGACGGCCACCTACACCATCTCCCGACCTTGGGCTCCTGCACCACCTAGCCGTCCCTGGCATGCTGTAGCATTATCACCTCACCTGCTCAGCCTCCACGGCCATTAAAAATCCGAAACCGAGGTGTGGCCGACCGAATTACTTTCTTCTACTGCTACACTGTCCAGGCCCACTGTCAGCCCCACAATTTCTCGTTATAGGTGGTGTGTGGTTTTGAAATCACAGCTCTCTCTGATACTCCCAGTTTATGGAACTTGGAGATTGGAATATATCGTGAAAATGATTAAGGACGTAGGTTGAAGTGACTTCTGAAGCGGTCGTCTTCTTATTTTTCGTCAAATGGCTCTGAGTACTATGGGACTGATGACCTTAGAAGTTAAGTGGCTCTGAGCAGTATGGGACTTAACATCTGAGGTCATCAGTCCCCTAGAACTTAGAACTACTTAAACCTTACTAACCTAAGAACATCAAACACATCCATGCCAGGGGCAGGATTCGAACCTGCCACCGTAGCGGTCGCGTGGTTCGAGACTGTAGCGCCTAGAACCGCTCGACCACCCCGGCCGGCTTTCGTCATATCCTCTTCGTGACGGTCTGTCACGATCACTCGACACACATGACGATTTTCCACTCATTCATAAATCTTAAATGTGATGCTTCTTTAAACAGCAAACACTTCAGTTCCCTTGTTACAGAAGAATCAGCCAGATGCGCACTAACAATTTACAATCGTTAGAGTTTGCTTAGCTGCACAGCTGCACAGAACACAGTTCTGAACGTGACCGACACTTGCAGTGTACTGAGGAATTTCACAGGTGCCATTCGTGGCCAAATACAACAGCGTAAGTTGTAGGCTGGAGTATTTATTTTTTTATTTTCAAGCATGAATTTCTTGCATATTTCCATGTTTTTGTCCAACCCTAGTATATGCGTGTACGGAACAACCCCTGTTAGTACAGATTAGGATAAAAAGCAGAATGTTACTTTATTATGTGTTTTTTGACAACTTCAATCTAAGTGTACTTGAGTCAATGTGGACGAGTATATTAGACTATCCTTATTACGTTCCGTTATCGACACTGAATCTAGCTCCATCAGTATTCAGAGAGCTATGGACGACTAAACACTCTTTTATTCTCGAACGCCACCTCAATCTAATGTGCTCTGACAGCTGATGGTAAATACCGTGATACCGGTCTGTCAGTTATTGTGTGATATTGGCCTCATATAAACAGTGTGGATGAATTCCTTACTTTTACGACAAGATCAGTATATTTATAAACATCACCAAGACTTTCACCTATAGCATGAAAACTAAGAAGCAGCAAGTTATCTTTCTGTATCTGTACTCTGTATGTACAACGACCTGTATTAATGTAGTCGGCACAGTTCATCTTCCTGTTTTGAGAACAGCCCCAGATGGCAATGACGCAACAGGCTTACAGTTTAGTGGCTGTTACCTTCAGCTGCATTCACGTGTCAGTAGCTTTGTTATAATCAGTGATGGTGAGTAAGTAAGCTGTCGTACATGCAATAACATCAGCAGCCCTCACGTGTCTGACTTTCCAGGTATGCTTAGCTCTTGATGTGCCCCTCTCCCTAGTCTCACCCCTTGTCACCTGGCCCACGGCATGACATGTTGACATGTGCATTGGCACTGCTGAGCATTCTGAGCAGTTCGTGTGGAGGGGCGTGAGCAGGAAGAAACATCGATTCGTTGTGCTACAAAACCAATTACACGTTATACAAAATGTAGATGATACACTGAGGTGAAAAAGATCATAGGATACGTCCACATATCGTGTCGTTGTAGTGCTGCAACTCGATGTGGCATAGAATCAACACGTCGTTGGATGTCCCATGCAGAAATACTGAGCACGCCGTCTCCATAGCCGTCCGTAATTGCGAAAGTGTTGCCGGTGAAGGATGCTGTGCACGACAAACGTCGCAATTATATCCCATAAACGTTCTGCGGAATGCATATCAGGCGATCTGGGTGGCCTAATAAGTCCCACGAATTGTCGTTCTTCAAGCCAATCGTGCCAACACTGCCTTGTTGGCAACTTTGATCCATGACTTCGTGATGTCTGTACCACACTTAAACTCCAACATCAGCTCTTTTTTTAGTTATCAGTCTTCTGACTTGTTTGATGCGGTCAACCACGAATTTCTCTACTGTGCCAAGTTCTTCACCTCAGCGTAGCACTTGCAACCTACCCCCTCAATCATTTACTCGATATATCTGTTTTCATCTACAGTTTCTGCCCTCTGCGGCACCGTCTAGTACCATGGAAGACATTCCCTCATGTCTTAACAGATGTCCTATCATCCTGTCCCTTCTCCTTGTCAGTGTTTCCCACATATTCTTTCCTCTTCGATTCCGGGCAGAACATCATCATTCCTTGCCTTACCAGTCCTCCTAATTTTCAACATTTGTCTGTAGCACCACATCTCAAATGCTTAGACTTTCTTTAGTTCCGGTTTTCTCACTGCCCACGCTTCACTACCATACAATGTTGTGCTGCAAACGCATATTCTCAGAAATTTCTTCCTCAAATTAAGGCCTGTGTTTGATACTAGTAGACTTCCATTTGCCAGGAATGCTCTCTTTGCCAGTGCTAGTCTGTTTTTTATGTCCTCCTTGACCCGTCCGTCATTAGTTGCTTTGCTGCCTAGGTAGTATAATTCCTTAACTTCAGCTACTTCGTGACCATCAATCCTGAAGTTAAATTTCTCGCTCTTCCATTTGTTTCATCTTTCTTCCATTTACTCCCAATCCACATTCTGTACTTATTAGACTGTCCATTTTGTTCAGCAGATCATGTAATTCTTCTTCGCTTTCACTCGGAATAGCAGTGTAATCAGCGAACCGTATCATTGATAACTGTTCTCCTTGAATTTTAATTCCACTCATGAATCTTTCTTTTATTTCCATCATTGCTTCTTCGGTGTACAGATTTAACAGTAGGGGCGAAATACTACATTCCTGTCTTACACCATTTTTAATATGAGCATTTCATGCTTGGTCGTTTACTATTATTATTTCTCTTACTACTAGTACATATTGTATATTACTCCTCTCTCGCTATAGTTTACCCATATTTTTCTCAGAATTTCGAACATCTTGCACCATTTTACATTGTCGAACGCTTTTCTAGGTCCACAAATCCTATGAACGTGTTTTGATTTTTTTTAAATCCTGCTTCCATTAGCAACCGCAACGTCAGAATTGCCTCTCTGGTACCTTTACATTTCCTAGAGCCAAACTGATCGTCATCTAACACATCCTCAGTTTTCTTTTCCATTCTTCTGAGTATTATTCTTGTTAGTTACTTCTGGCAACTGTCAGCTCTTGCAGTCTTCGGACTTGTTTGGATGACATTTTTCCGAAAGTCAGTCGTTATATTGACAGACTCATACACCCTTCACACCAATGTGAATAGTCATTATGTTGCCACTTTCCACAATGAGGTTAGAAATTCTGATGGAATGTTATCTATCAGTTCTGCCTTATTTGATATTAAGACCTCCTAAGCTCTCTTAAATTTTGATTGTAATAGTGGTTCGCCCATCTCCTCTAAATTGATTCCTGTTTCTTCTTCTGTCACATCAGAAAAATCTTCCTCATAGCGGCCTCCAATGTACTCTTTACACCTACCCTCTCTATCTTCTGTTTTTAACAGCTGAATTCCCGATGCGCTCTTAATGTTACCACCCTTGCTTTTAATTTCACAGAAGGTTGTTATGACTTTCTTATATGGTGAGTCAGTCCTTCCGGCAATCATTTCTTTTTCTATTTCTTCACATTTTCTATGTGGCCATTTCGTCTTAGCTTCCCTGCACTCGATATTGATTTCATTCCTCAGCGACATGTGTTTCTGTATTCCTGAACTTCCGCGAACGTTCTTGTACTTCCTTCTTTCGTCAACCAACTGAAGTATTTCTTCTGTTACCCATGGTTTTTTCGCAGTTACCTTCCGTGTACCTATGTGTTTCTTTCCAACTTCTGTGATTACCCTTTTTAGAGACGTCCATTCCTCTTCAATTGTACTTCTTACCGAGCTATTCCCTAATGTTGTACATATAGCCTTAGAGAACTTCAAGCGTATCTCGTCATTCCTTAGTGCTTCCGTATCCCACTTCCGCCCTTATTGATTCTTCCTGACTGATCTCTTAAACTTCATCTTCTCCATCACTACTACATTCTGATGTGAGTCTGCATCTGCTCCTGGGTATGGCTTACAATCCAGTATCTGATTTCGGAATCTCTTTCTGACCATGATGTACTCTAACTGAAATCTTCCCGTATTACCTGGCCTTTTCCAGGTATATCTCCTCCTCTTCTGATCCTTGAACAGAATATTCGCTGTTAATAGCTGAAATTTGTTACAGAACCTAGTTATAGTCATCTCTCATTTCTTGTCCCAAGCCCATATTATCCTGTAATCTTTTCTTCTACTCCTTCGCCTACATCTGCATTCCTGTCCCCCATGACTAATACGTTTCCATCACCATTTACATAGTGTATTACCCTTTCAATATCCTCAAATACTTTATCTATCTCATCTTCTTCAGCTAGCGACATCGGCATGTATACCTGAACCATCGTTGTTGGTGTTGGTTTGCTGCCGACTCTGATAAGAACAACCCTACTACTGAACTGTTCACAGTAACACACTCTCTTCCCTACTTTCCTATTAATAACGAATCCTACTGCCGTTATACCATTTTCTGTTGCTGTTGGTATCACCCTACACACATCTGACCAGAAATCAGGATTTAGCCTTTGCATTTCCCTTGTCAAATATCTTTTCATTTGGATTTCTAACAAAAGACTCCACCCGCAGTGCAAAGGTGCGATCGTCATCAGCACTTACCAAGTGAAACCGAGGCCAATCTCTTCAGGCCATTTTTTTCCAGTCGTCTAGAGTCAAATCGATGTGATCGCCGGCCCAGGACAGGCGGTGCATTCGATGAGCTGTTACCAGAGGCACGTACGTCGGTCGTCTGCCACCACAGACGCTAAATTTCATCGCTCTCCCCTAACAGTTCATCTTTCGTACCTCACTGATTTCTGCGATTATTTCCTGCAGTGTGGCTTGTCAGTAAGCATTGACTACTCTACGCAAACGCCACTGTTCTTGGTCGTTAAGTGAAGGCCGTCGGGCACTGCATTGTTCATGGTGGGAGGGAATGCATGAAATTTGGTATTTCCAACACGCTGTTCACACTGTGGATGACGGAATACTCAATTCCCTAACGATTTCCGAATTGGGATATTTCATGAGTCTAGCTCAAAATCTGTTAATTCCCGTCGTGCGGTCATAAATTCGTCGGAAACCTTTCCGCGTGATTCACCTATGTACACTATGTGATCGCCGGCCGCGGTGGCCGTGCGGTTCTGGCGCTGCAGTCCGGAACCGCGGGACTGCTACGGTCGCAGGTTCGAATCCTGCCTCGGGCATGGGTGTGTGTGATGTCCTTAGGTTAGTTAGGTTTAAGTAGTTCTAAGCTCTAGGGGACTTATGACCTAAGATGTTGAGTCCCATAGTGCTCAGAGCCATTTGAACCATTTTGAACACTATGTGATCAAAAGTATCCGGACACCTGGCTGAAAATGACATCCAAGTTCGTCGAGCCCTGTATCGGTAATGCTGGAATTCAGTATGATGCTGTTGGCCCACCCTTAGCTTTGATGACAGGATACACTCTCGCATACATACGTTCAGTCAGTTGCTGGAAGGTTTCTTCGGGAATGGCAGCCCGTTCTTAACGGAGTGCTGCTCTGGAGAGAGATATCGATGTCGGTCGGTGAGGCCTGGCACGAAGTCGGCGTTCCAAAACATCCCAGACGTGTTCTATAGTATTCAGGTCAAGACTCTGTGCAAGCCAGTCCATTACAGGGATGTTACTGTCGTGTAACCACTCCGCCACAGGCCACGCGTTATGAACAGGTGCTCGATCGTGTTGAAAGATGCAGTCGCCATCCCCGAATTGCTCTTCAACAGCGGGAAGCAAGACCATGCTTCATACATCAATGTAGGTCTGTGCTGTGATAGTTCCACCCCCCCTCCGTGAAAAACACGACCGCACCATAATACCACCGTCTCCGAATTTTACTGTTGGCACTACACACGCTGGCAGATGACGTTCACCGGGCGTTCGCCATTCCCACTCTCTGCCTTCGGAACGCCACATTGTGTACCGTGATACGTCACACCGCACACCGTTTATCTACTGTCCGATGCTTACGCTCCTTACGCCAAACGAGTCATCGTTTGGTATTTACCGGCAACTTACAGCTTATGAACAGCCACTCGACCATGAAATCCAAGTTTTCCCACCGCCCGCCTAACTGTCACAGTACTTGCAGTGGACCCTGATGCAGTCCGGAATTCCTGTGTGATGGTCTGGATATGTGTCTGCCTATTACACATTACGACCCTTTTCAACTGTCGGTGGTCTATGTCGGTCAACACACGAGGCTGGCCTGTACGCCTTTGTGCTCTACGTGTCGCTTTAAGTTTCCATTTCACTATCACATCGGAAACAGTTGACCTACGGACGTTTAGAAGTGTGGAAATCTCGCAAACAGACATATGACGCAGGTGACACTCAATCACGTGACCACGTTCGGAGTGCACGAGTTCCGCGGTGCACCCCATTTTGCTGTCTCACGATGTGTAATGACTTCCGAGGTCGCTGATATGGAGTACATGGCAGTAGGCGGCTGCAAAATGCACCTAATGTGAAAACCTATGTTTTGGTGTGTGTCCGGATAGTTCTGATCACATAGTTAATAAATGACAGATCCGCAAATACACTGCCCTTTTATACCTTGTGTGTGCGATACAATCACCATCTGTATATGTGCATATCACTATCCCATGATTTTTGTTGCCTTACTGTACAACAGATTTATGGGATTTATCATTTTTTATGTTCACTGATGCAATAACAGATGTTCCATTCCCTAATTTACCCTCTTGCTCTCTTAAGTATCCCATGTTCTTCCTCATGGTTCAGGCTATATCCGTGCCAAATTTCATCAGAACCGGTTGAAAGGCTTAGTCCTAAAATCGTAACAGAATTCCTTTTACGTATTATTATTATTATTGAAATGATAATTAAATAGACACTCTAGCTGCAAGCAGGCGTTGATACACTTCATTGGGGATATGTTGAAAATGTGTGCCCCGACCGGGACTCGAACCCGGGATCTCCTGCTTACATGGCAGACGCTCTATCCATCCGAGCTACCGCGGGCACAGAGGATAGTGCGTCTGCATGGACTTATCCGTTGCACGCTCCCCGTGAGATCCACATTCCCAACATGTCCACAACACTACATTCGTAGTGCGCCTAATAGATGTTTGCCCATCATACTCATTACTCGTGGCAGATTAATCTACCAAGTCCCGTACGAGTTCGGGCATAGCGTGTGCGTTCGCACAAGAAGGTCAAAGGCCGGGAACCCATATTTTTAACTGTATATGACGGTAGTATCTGTTCCCGAAAGAACAGTTACCGTCGATGACCATGCAGCTTTGCTAGAAATGAAATGATAATTAAATAGACACCCTAGCTGCCTAGCGGCCTTTGAACTTCTTGTGCGAACGCACACGCTATGCCCGAACTCGTACGGGACTTGGTAGATTAATCTGCCACGAGTAATGAGTATGATGGGCAAACATCTATTAGGCGCACTACGAATGTAGTGGTGTGGACATGTTGGGAATGTGGATCTCACGGGGAGCGTGCAAGGGATAAGTCCCTGCAGACGCACTATCCTCTGTGCCCGCGGTGGCTCAGCTGGATAGAGCGTCTGCCATGTAAGCAGGAGATCCCAGGTTCGTGTCCTGGTCGGGGCACACATTTTCAACATGTACCCAATGAAGTGTATCAACGCCTGCTTGCAGCTAGGGTGTCTATTTAATTATCATTTCATTTCTAGCAAAGCTGCATGGTCATCGACGGTAACTGTTCTTTCGGGAACAGATACTACCGTCATATATAATTATTATTATTATTATTTATTTTATGGCCTTCATTGGACCACTCTAGTCAAAAATACAAAGTTGTAAACAAGTTGTTACACAGAGATACAATTTGGCTCAACAATAACTTAATATGATATTTAGGTAATATAATTATTAGTCTATTCTTATATGAAAGTTGTTTTGCTCTTCTGTCTGCCCAATATTTCTTCATTATTTCAGATATTTTCTTTCTTTCTTCATCTGAGACCACTCTTCCTCTACTCGTTTTATTGGTTTTCATTTGTAGTCTGGTTTGCAGGTCTTGCAGTATTGTGGTTTTCCCTGTCTTGTTTTTTAGGTCATCTACTGTAATTTGGAGTTCTTTTATATCTTCCTTATTTTCTGTGATCCATTTAATGACGCTCTTGCTATTCCACAATTTTTGTATTAATTTTTTACTAGTTCTGTTTTCTGGAGTTCTCATGAGATGCGTTTCTTCCTTATCGTGCTCATGACTGGTTCTATTTTCTTATATACTGTCTCATTTGATGCTATTCTCCAATGTCCATTTATTTTGTACTATTTATTTATACATGTCCTAATTATTCTTCTTTATATTTTTAGTATTCTGTCAATTTCTGCTGTATTAGTTGTTTTGAAGATAGTATCAGCTGCATAGGTTGTTTCTGGTAGTGTAACTGTTTTATAGTGTTTTAATTTTGTATCTATAGATAGGTTTTTTTTGTTGTATGTAGTTTTGGTAATGTAATTTGAGTAGTTCAGTTTTTTTATTGTATTCTGCCATGATGGCTTCTCATTTAGAATGTATGTTATTATTGCGCCTAAATATTTAAATTTAAAAACAATTTTGATTTTCTGCTCTCCTATTGTAATTTTGTTTGCAAGTGGTGGATCAGTTAGCGTAATATCCGTTTTTTCAAATGATATTCTAAGGCCTACTTTCTCTGCTATTTCTTGTAGTGATTTCACGTGTTGCTTGGCTTCTTGTACGGTGTTGGCTAGGAGAGCAAAATCATCAGCGAATCCCAAGCAGTTTAAGCTAATATCACCTTTTGCACTTCCAATTCTTATCATCATTGGATTGTCTTTGTACCATTGTCTCATTATGTATTCCAGTGCACAGTTGAACAATAATGGTGATCGACAGTCACCTTGTCTTAGGCCTGTTTTTATGAGGAATGGCTCCGAAATTTCTCCTCTAAACTTCACTTTTGATTTGGTGTTCGTTAGAGTGAGTTGCATTGTTTTGATTAGTTTTGGATGGAGTCCTAGATTTCTTAAAATTTTTAATATTGAAGGTCTGTTGACACAGTCATATGCAAATGTTATTGCCAGAGGTTTGTTCCGTTTCTTGTAGTATGCCATAATCAATTTTAAATTAATTATCTGCTCTGCACAGCTTCTCCATGGTCTGAAACGTCCTTGATTTTCCCGTAACTCATGTTCTAATTGCTCCTTGATTCTTTCATTTAGGATCTTGGATAGAATTTTGTATGTCCAATCTAGGAGAGAGATTCCTCTGTAGTTGTCTGGGTTGCTCTTATCTCCCTTTTTGTGTAGTGGGTGGATGATAGCTATGGTCCAATCTATGGGGAATCGTTCTGTTACCCAAATTTTTGTTAGAGCCATTTGTAAGGAGGTCTTGACTGTGTCACTTGCATATTTCCACATTTCAACAAAAACCTGATCTTCTCCACATGCCTAATAATTCTTTTGTTCTTTAAGAATTTTTTCTACTTCATGGAAAGTTGGTCTAGTTTGTTAGGTTTGGTTTTTATTGGGTTATTTATGTTGATTTGTAAGGGTCCTTTGGGTTCCTCGCAATTCAGAAGTTTGTTGAATGCTGTTGCCATGATTTCTGCATTTTCCTTGATACTGTGACTCATTCTTCCATCTTCATTTTTCAGTGTAAGTGTAGGGGCCTCATATTGTTGTACTTGTTGCCCAAAGATTTTATAGTAGTTCCTGCAGTTGGTTTTATGATAATTACCTTCTATAGAGTTTATAATATTTTTACGGAATCCTCTCTTGATTCTTCTAATATTTTTTGTGAATTTTTTTCTTTCATTTTTTAAGTTGATGGCATTATCTTCAGTTTTATGTGTTTGAAACTTTAACCATGCTTGGTGTCTATCTTCATGGAATTTGTCACATTCTGATGGCCACGATGCATGTTTCCTTCGTGGGTTCAAGGGAGCTAGATTCTCTCCTTCTTTTTTATGATCAGGCACTAGTTGTTGTAGATCATCCGTTAATTTGATGGTTTGTGTTATTTGTCGGTATTTATTGTTTTTAATTAGCTGATGTGGGTCAAACCTCCTTTTTATTTTATTAGTTTTTCCGGTCCTCTTCTTTAACAGAGTGAATTTGATTTTCATTTTAACTACATAATGGTCTGAGCCTGTGTCTACTCCTCACAGTACATTAGCATTGTGGATCTCCTTATGAAAATTTTTGTCCATGCAGACATGGTCTAGCTGCCACTCCCCCTTCCTCCAGTCTGGATGTTTCCATGTTTCAAGTTTACTTGGATTCCTCTTAAAGTATGTTGATTTAGATATAAGGTTGTGTTTTCTGCAGAGTTCTACAAGTCTTTGACCGTTTTTGTTCGTAGATTTATGTGGACTCCATTTTCCAATTATATCTTTATATTTCCTTATATTTCCTTTCTTTTCCCAACTGAGCACTGAAATCTCCCAGTAAGATTTTTACGCTCTTTTTATTTACTCTGTTCACAGTTTGTTCCAGAAGGTCCCTAAATTTATCTACCTCTTCTTTGTTTTTGTTAGACAATTTTTTTCATTTGTTGGGGCATGAGCATTTATTATTGTATAGGTTTTATTCATTGTTTTAAAGCATAGAGTCGCAATTCTTGGTGATACTGCTTGGAAATCCGCTACTGAATCTATTATTTTTATGTTTACTAAAAATCCTATTCCTAACTGGGGACATTGTTTCATTGCCCTCGGTCCCGGTTTCCCATTATAAATTCTGTATCCTTGTGGTTAGAATGGGTCCTCTGTGGTGTTTCTCATTTCTTGGATCCCTGTTATTAAAATCTTTTGTTTATTTAGTTCATCTATGAGCTCCTTGAGTTTTCCGGTCTGAAGTAGTGAGTTTATGTTGTGTGTTGCTATATAATTTATTTGCTCATGTTTAATCTTCTTTTTGTGTTTTAGTGTGCATTTTGATGGTTGCAAACGCTCCGATTCCTTGGTGTCTTCTAGTTGACTAACCACCAAATCCGATGCAGCCTTTTCCTGCCTTTCTGAGCAGGGCGGTGGAATTTTTTCCCTAAAAGACCTTTCCATTTTTGACATTCGAAGCTTGTCAACCTCAATTGGAGCAAGCTCCGATTTACAGCTACGCTTGTTAACCGCAGAGGGTGTGTTTGGTCCGCGAGAGCTATTTTATTTCACTCAAGTCCGCCAGTAAAGCGGTGAGGACTTCCCTATCCGCCACCTGGGACGCGCCACGTAGGAGTATCACCTCTCCTCCTACTATGAAAGCATAGTATATTAGTACGGATTTATGGATTAATCACGTTCAGGATTGTATAAGCATTGTATTCTTTACATTGAATGATATTACGTAGAATATAATCTGAGTACATATCCTTCGTTGTATTACTCAAATCAATAAATATGTGATGTTACGCACTTTTCAGTACCTGTAACTCCCGTTCAGCGGTTTGGTAGTGAAAATTATATTAGTGCAGATATAGGTTACTGAGCGTAGACAATTTTCGCGTTCGTCAGTAATAGGTGAACTCCATGTCGATAGCCTCTGCTTCGGTACTGTTCAGACATATTTAGAGTTTTTAAGTAACTTTGAATTTACTGTGTGGACGAGTGGTGAGATTCGAATTGCAATCATGTACAGTAAATGGATAGGCAAGTAGCTTTTTACTTTACATAATCAAACATTTCTGTTCCAGTCTATGTAAGCAGTTAGTTTTTTGAGCAGGGTGACGCTAAAACGAGGTAGTCTACACAGCTGACGTCTTTAAACTGTCAACAGCTGCTTTACCTGCTATGCGTACACAGATGTTCGAACGATACAATTACGTTAAGCAATAAAACTTTTATGACAGAGTACAGATTCAGAAGGCTATTCTCAGTCTGAAGTCAACCAAGGAAATTGCCTACCTGAAGTGACATTTCGGAACGCTCTATATTTTTTCACTCTTTTTCTTATATAATAATGTGAGACAGATATGACTACAGGCTTTTGAAAGACAGGTTGCTTATGATCACATGCAAGTCACATACTTCATGTGGTTATAATTAAAGTGCACCTACTCAAAGAGGTCCAGAGTGAACTGTAATTATTGAAATTTGTTAGATATTCCGACACGTTGATGTGTAACCTATTTACGCTGGAAAAAATTTTGCTCAAATTTTGGACACCAGTTGCATATCTGGAGGTTGGAATGGAAAAAAGAAGTATGTACATTTTTCCACATGTAATGGATTAGTAACTGGATGTGGACCGAAAATGTGAAACAATTGAGAGAAGCATTATTTCTTTATGATTAACCTCCATTTAGACAGTTTTTTTTTTTTCAGTAAGAGCGCCGGAGACGTAGAAACCTTGTACAGCATGTGTATCTAGCTGGCGAAAATGAGATTGACTTTTTTCCAGCATAAGTCGGTTCCGCATTATCGCATTAGCGTACCCACCAATTTTCGCTGCAATATTGTAATTACAACTGACTCTGGATCTCCATGAATAGCATCTCTTTAATTATAGCAATCCAGTATATGCCCAAATTCATGTCGTCCCTCTACAGATTTGGTCTATCTACTAATAACCTTCCGACACACTCTTTTTTTTACTGTTTCAGCATTTATTTATTGTTTCGTTTATCCTGTGTGTAGATGGCGTGAGCCAAAGGAATACTGCGACACTCGGCGTTTGCAGAAAACCTCGTTTCCTCCTGGTTTATTTCTAAGTGTCCGTTCTATATGGCTGAAAATTAGTTTGCCACGTTATTCGATTTAAAGATGTGGCGGACAGACAGCGCGGTACAGGCTGGAACACAATACCGGTAGGGCGACTTGGGCACGGAATACGTGGCGATCGCATGTTTAAATCTCTTTCGGTACCTAGTTTTGTTACCGACTGATTAGGAGAAATCCAAATACCCATAGCAGTAATTGAGGCCTACACAACTATTACCTTCCATCATTTGAGTAGATCATTATTCCCCATGTTCCACTGAGTTCTAACTAAATTATTCCTTGTATGTTTCATTTCTGAAGATCATGAGGTTTTTTCTTTATTCGTGTCAGAAGCACCATGGATACAGGAATATAAAAAAAATGAATAACACACAGAAAAAAAATGTGTGCACAGAAACAGAATGTTATAGGCATTTGGCCCATAAGCGGGCTACGTCGACAGCATTTGGGGTTGCCAACATCAGATCCTCTAAAGTGCAGTGTGAAGGACATTCAGGGCAGTTATACATGTGCTGGGTCGTCTGCACCTCTCCACAGTCGCAGAGATTAGATGTAGTAGAATATCCCCACTTCAGAAGGTTATCTCTTGACCGTGCAGTGTTGGTGCGTAGCCTGTTTAGTGATCTCCAGACCACCCAGTCCTCATCGTAACCTGGTGCCAATTCTTCCTTTGGTTCCATCCAGTGCCCTTCTCCCGGCCGCTTCCATCTCTCCACCCTAGATCCAGGTTGGTCGCTAAAATCTTCGGTTGCTCTGTGAAAACTGCGTCTAGATTTCAAGCGTTTGGTGGCTGACTGAGTTTTGTGGAGGGGGTGGCTCCCTGCCATCTCAGCCCTCGCTCTTTCACTCTAGGCTGCCGCTTCTCTTCGCACTGCAGGAGGTGCAATCCCAGCAAGATGGTGGAGCTTGTCTGTTGGCGTCGGTTTCAGACATCCAGTGACGAGCCTGCAGGTCTCGTTCAGAGCAATGTCGACCTGTTTAGCGTGGGTAGAGTTGTACCAGACACTGCTTGCATATTCGCCTGCTGGGAAGCAAACTGCTAGTGCTGTGGTCCTCACTACCTCTGGCTTTGCGCCCCAGGAGGAGTTCGTTATTTTCCGACGAATATTATTTCTGCCGCTCACCTTCATTTTGGTGTTAATACAGTGATGTTTATACGTCTGAGCCCTGTCTAGGGTTACTCCTAGGTATTTGGGGTTAACGCAGTGTTCGAGGAGTGTGTCCTTCCAGAAGACACGCAGCTTACGGAATGCCTGCTTGTTACGGAGATGGAAGGCGCAAACTTGTGTTTTGCTAGGGTTCGGCTTGAGTTGATTGTCGGCGTAGTACTGACAGAGCATGTCTAGCGCATCCGTGAGCTTTGTCTCAACATCCTCGAAGGAATCACCCTGTACGGCCATAGCACGGTCATCGGCGTAGATATAGTTTTCCGTACCAGCTGGCAGTGGTTGATCGTTGGTGTATATGTTAAAAAGTAAGGGTGCCAGTACGCTGCCCTGAGGGAGACAATTTTTCTGGGCCCGCCACCTGCTATGCATCCCTTGGAATTCCATAGAGAACCTACGGTTCTCTAACAGACTTCTAACTGTGGATGTGAATTTAAAGTCCCTGGTAATGGCATACAGCTTCTTCATTAGCAGACGTAAGTTGACGGTGTGATATGCGGCTGTCAAGTCTATAAAGGCGACACCGGTTATTATCCAGTTCTCATAGTCGTCTTCAATCAGCTGCGTGAGGTTAATTACCTGAGATGTAGTGCTTTTCCCTGGGCGGAAACCTGCTTGTTGGGGGATTAGGTAGGGTTCTATGGCACTGGAGAGGCGATCCTGGAGTATTCTTTCAAAGATTTTAAAGATATGGCAGAGAAGTGATACGGGTCGGAAATTTCTGGGGTCATCAGCATTTTTGCCTGGTTTTAAAATGGCAATAACTTTAGCCTTCGTCCTGATTGTGAGAATCTGACCTGTTTCCATGCAATTGTTAAACAGTTTCAGTAGCCATTGTTTAACGTTGGGACCAAAGTGTTTAATCTGTTCAACAAAATCCCGTCCAGGCGCAGTTGATATCACATAGTAAACTACTTCTTGGAGTCGACGGGAAACACTGTCACATGCAAAGTATGTTTCGAAAAATGAAATTTTTCCGCACTGTAAACAAAGACTGCATCATCACACACGAACACGTCCGTGCGGGCACACACACACAGACACACACACACACACACACACACACACACATACAGACACACACACACGCACACACACACACACACACACACACACACATTTATATAAAATTTGTTCCCGGGAAAATGTAGGTCAGTGACTGGTAAATGTATATATACATATGTTTACAAATGAATGAGCTACATTGTCGAAGAAAGAAGCTAAAAATTATTCTAATTCACTGGATACGAGCAACGTTTTTCAAAGGTTTCCCTCGGTTAGGTCGTATAAACTGAAATCTTCTACCAAATATTCACAATTGAGGAGTATTTGCTCCTACTCCCATGTCTCCAGGAACATGGCTGAAAATCGACAACTGCAAAGGCTGGATCTGAATCACCCCGCTCTGCGCTTGACAATGGGAAAATTATTGACATACAGCATGTGCACAGGACCTCTTCCCGTCATCGCGACATCGTTGTAGTAGAGATAAAGTACACAGACACAAATAGACGTACTTCGAAGAGTTTTAAATTTTCAGATATTTGATTCGGACAAAACTATGTCAACAGGTACATTAATTCTGGTCTAATATGCTACTCTATCCCTAACGTTTCCCGTTGAACAGTCATTCAAGGCCCGATATGCCCTATTTCTTAGGCGATGCACCTCTTGACAAAAAAGTGAAGCACCCAGAATGGAATGAAAAACTGAAATGGAACTTCACGGGTTGGCAGACTACATTATGTCATTCAGTAGTTAAAAACTCGAGCCAAATTCCCAAAGAACATGGCAGTATGTGCCCACTTATCAATATTAAACTGAAGTCCTCTGGCGTAGATGCTTGCACTGATGGACCTCTACTGAGGGAAGCTGGTCCACAGTTGTTGTAACTGGTCCTTGATATCTGTAACTGGTACTGGGATGGAGTTGATATCCAAGCTAGCCACACACAAGCTATGTCAAGTGATTACGTCAATACAATTCAGACAGTGCATGAAGACAAATGCCACGTGTTGTCGAGAATTTTCATATTGATACTGTCGTATTACCGGTACCAAATGAGGAAGCAGAATGTCTGTCTGTGATGTGCCACTCTGCCGCCAGGATTCCCTCAAATACTACTAGCCGTGAACTGACACTCATTGGCTTCCTATACCACGGCGCCAGGAGTACACTGTGCCTATCCAAAACACTGGAAGTATAGATCTCTCACCAAATCACCGAGACATTCGTAGACAAAGGACGTCCAGGATAGTGCTTAACTATGCATCACCTCTGAACAATATGCTATACCATTCCTGAGTAATCCACGATTCTTGATCAAGGTACCATTAGAAAAGGAGTCGTTTATGTCGTGGAGTTAATGGCAGCATAGGTATGAAACAGCAGCTCCCTAGTCCAGCTGTGTCAAATGACGCAGGATGTTGCAGGGAGTCCATTACTGGTCATCGGGCCAGTTGCAGCTGTGCTTGCTCATCGACATGGTGGTCCTCCATTATCGTGGCCCTACATGGTCGAACAGAACATTAACTACGAGAATTTATTTATTTATTTTCATTAACAGTACAGAGTAACCCACCGCCTTGAAATGTAAAGTGGGTCGGATGCTTCTGATGCTAACAGCAAGGAATTCTCATTGTTACAGTCTTATTGGTATACAGTTGTTAGTGCTTTTTTAAAATAATATAAAGAACTATAAAGATTTCTCTGAGGTTACAGCGAATTGAATGCTTAACAATTGTTAAAATTATTCCATATCATTTGTTACCACCTAGTTGATGAGAATATAATTTATATAATGCAAATGTCAAAGAAAAATAAAAAAATAGAAAATGTAATACAATGAGTGTGGTGAAGATAATCTGCGGTATGTAGAGGGAAGTGATAAGCTGTATTTGGATGTGTAATACAGTCTAAGTAGCATGTTGGTTGAAAATGACCTATTTCCACCTATTTCAGATGAGAAGGTCTCGGTACAACCTCGAGCTATTCTCATCTGAAATGGTTGTATTAATGCGTGTTTACGCAGATTATACAGATTAAATACTGACTGAGCATTTCCTGCATGGAATACATGAATTTTAGCTTTACATGAGAAATAAACTTATATTTGTAATTTGTTAGTAGAAACAGAATGTAGTTCATTGCTACTTGAATGCATTATTCCTTAAATAACTCAATACATTACTGATGTATAAAATTCATTGATTGTAGCATTGAATAGAGAAGAGAATATACTTCTCTCAGCACACAGTAAGAGGAGCAATACATTACTGCTTGTGGGCAGTATACTTTAAACACTATGCAGTATGTTCTTGGGGAGGAGGAGCCTCTGAATAAAAGTTGTTCGAGCCTTCTCCTCCCAAGCGACATTACCTTATTACTACAGTCTTAGTATGTGGTGCCAGAGTTTATTTGTTTTATGATTGTTGTGTTGTTTGCGACTGAGTTGTGCATGCAATGTCATGCGTTGTTGGTTTTGGTCCCTTACATGTTGATTCCTTCTGAGTCATGTTCACCTAGTGTTCCTTCCTAGGTTTCAGAATCTGTGGTCGTGTTTGTGTCCTCCCATGTGGTTTGTTGTGTTGTTTGTGCTTGTCTACGCCTTCTTCCATATGGGTTTTGGAGCTTGTATTCTTCGTGAAGAGTGTTCGTTATTCTGGAGATGTCATTTTCGTTCCGTATAGGTCTCACTTGTGCAAGCGTGTTGCATAGCAGTGTGACATCTTCTGGTGTCCCAGTTTCTCCGCATACGCATACTTCATCGTTAGTTAGTCCCATACGGTTTAAACGTACCAGATACGGCCCGTGGCCTGTCACGAAATCGACCATCCCCCGGCTTGGGTCGACATATTTCAGTCGTAGTCTTTCACGTACATCAGGAAAGTAATAGTGTACTCGGTGACACATGTCGGATGCATCCCACTCTCTCTGCGATGATTAAATCCGCCATTGTTTCATTTGTGTTTTGTTCATAATGTTGGTTCCCGTAATTTCTGTGACTTTAGCGAGCCTGTCCCTCTTAAGCCAGTAAAGAGCAGCTCTCTAACGTATTGTAATGCCTATAGGGCACGTCCCCATCACAACGCGAAGTTCCTCAAGTGACGTGGTGTTGAAAGCTTCGCTCATTCTCAGAAGTACACTATGTTGACCTCGTCTTGTAATTGTCTTCTTAGACTGTGTGTTTAACCAGTGAGACCAAGCACTTGCAGCGGAGGATGCGATGGATTCAAATATCGCAATGTTGTAGATCCTTATCGCCTTGATAGGTAATTTGTACTGAGTTGTGTTCAGTCTTCGTAATTTGTCAGTTATCCGTTTTATTTGATGGTTGAAAGTCTGTTTTTCGTCAAGATTCAATCCGAGATAACGTGTGGCTTGCTTCCTCTCTGTATGCTTGTATAGTCTAATTTTAGAATCTGATTCCTCTGTAGTGTTCCTCTGAGCAGTAAATATACAATTTTGTTCGGAGCTACTTTTAATTTATTTTCTTTGCAACAACTGTTAATTTTCTGAAGCAGTTGTGTGCCTTTTGTCTCTAGTGCTGCTCCCGATTTGGCTGACACCACTACGAGCAAGTCATCTGCATACGCCACCACACCTCTTACTCTGTCGTCACTGTCCAGGGTGTTCAGCAAGGGCTCGATTGCGATATCCCAGAATATTGGTCCGTATATCGAGCCCTGTGGATATCCCTTTGTTATTCTCTTGACAACCTTCCGTGCACCAGCCCTCCACCCCGCCACTCTGAATCTGCAGTAGTCGAGGAGGCTATTGTAAAGGGAAGCTGATAGCCTCATTTTCCTTAACCTGGCGAAGAGGGATGGCCACCACAAGTTGTCAAAGCCTCGGCTATGTCGATCAGTATCGCGGCCAGGTATTTGTCTCTGATGCTATTTGTAATTGTCAGCGCTTGGTTGACGGCGTCTTCTATTGATCTACCTTCCCTGAAGCCGAATTGATGGGGCGTTAGGTCGAGGAGGCGTCTGTGCGATTGTAAACGGTCACACATGAGCCTTTACTGTACCTTGCCGAGAGTGTTTAAGAGGCAGATCAGTCGGTAAGTTTTGGGGTCTGTTGGCTCGTACTACCAACAAGCAAAGACAGCTCCTGGAAGACAGATAAGATTTGGTCTGTATCGCGACGCTAAACAGAAATACCAAAAACAACTAAAGACAATACCAATTTTGTAAAAACTCAGCTACAGAACGACATCTCGGGAAGCCCATTCAAGACAGAAACAGAACGAATTAAGACACCGACAGATCTGTCAACACTAATACAAGCTGGAGGCACAATGATGGAAAAGCACAGCAGAATATCTTCTGAAGAGGCTCCTCCCAGAATTAGGCAACCATACATCGGTTACAGTGTCACCATGCCATTCGCGCAAGAAGTCGCGACAGCAATCAGCAGGCTTAAAAACCGGAAAGCACCCGGCCCAGACAAAATACTTTCAGAAACATTAAGGGGCTCCGGAAAGGCTCAAAATCATGAAAAGTTCAATTTTTACTTTTTTGCGTTTTCTGAATCTGCAGACTATTACCTTTTAATAGATATATAATTTATTCAATTCCGAAGACTACAACTGTTTTTAAATTTTTTTTGAAATGTGTTCTAAATGGGCGTGACCCACTGTGGCGCTGTTAAACTGCTGTCAAATGGTATTACTATTAACGTCCGTGTTCATCAGGTACATTTTAGTGATGTGAGATAAAGTATGTGTTGTGGCTAACCTGTGATGGTTCAATATATATCGCTGGTGTGATTGTCGATTGTTTCATGTTTATTTACTCTGTCGTTATCTCGAAAATATTCGTAATTAATTCTGTTTCTTGAGTCTCTGTTTTGTTGAAGTATAATAATGAGTGAAAGTAAAGTTATTAGAAATCCCGTGAAGGCTTTTAAGAAAAAGAGAAATGTTGGAAAGCCAAAGGTATGTGTTATTACTGTAAACAATAAAGACGATAACCAAGTGAGTGAACCTAACCTCTCAAGTACACCTGCCTATAGCAGTCAAAGTTTGAAAGAAAATACTTCACAGAAGAAGCTTGGTTCAATGAGTGAAAACTATGAATGTTGCAATTTTCAGAGACTTAGCAGCACCTGAACTGTTGAAAAAGTGTATTCACGGAAAAACTCAAAACCCCAATGAAAGTGTAAATAGTGTTATATGGTCGAGAATCCCCAAGACTGTATTTGTTGGAATAGAAACACTTCACTTTGGTGTGTATGATGCTGTTGCGACTTTCAATTATGGCAACATTGTAAGGTGCAAGGTATTTCGAAATATGGGAATGAATATAGGTTCTAACATGGTACGAGCGATGCTTGCTTTAGACAAGGAACCCCTTCGGGCTGCAGACAGGGCTGTAAAGAGTCTAGAAATACAAGCAAGAGTAAACAGGAGGAGGAACAAGAGGAAGCTGGAGGAGGAGTTTGCAGAGGATGAAGATAATCCATCCTATGGACCTGGAATGCACTAAAAAGTTAATCCAATCTTTGTCGCTCGATTCCCAAAACTTTTATTTTTTCATACTAATTACATGTTTTCTAAGGATCTTCCAAACATATTTGTTTCAAACTTTCAGTAATGTTACACAGTACCTTCTGCATAATTTAACACAGCCTTTTTCCAAAAAACTGTATATTTTTGAATATATAAAAAAAATTGCAAAAAAATGTTGTGAATTTTCATTACAATTGAAAAAAAATCATCTTTAATAACTGAACTAAAATTTTGTAAAATCCCTGTGTTAAGTTGTAGCCCATATCCCAATAAATAATCTGAAAAAAGTTCAACTTCCTACCTCAAATACTTTGTGAGGAAAGATGTAATTTATAAGCGTTATTTTAACATTGCAAGTATAGGGCGTTCCGGAGCCCCTTAAAACAAACAGTAACACAACTCACACCTTTTCTTGCTAGCATGTTCAACGATGCACTACTACCAGGCAGAATTCCAAACCTCTGGAAAACTGTTAATGTAGTAATAATTAGGAAGTCACTACGAGAATGCTCAAGTTTCCATGTAGTTCAACAACGGGCCACTAACGTATCTAGTGCCCAAAAAATTAGGGCCGCACGATTCGACCAGCCACCCAAATGTAGACCCAGAAGGACCCTTTCAAACTCTGTCAGGTGCTGATAACGCTATCTCACTCGTGTACCCAGCACACAGCTTAACTTTATACTTCACAGTGTTCCCTCGACATCTGATGCTCTTCACTTCTCGTACATACCCTGCAAGGAATAGTAACAACACTACATATGAACATAAACTGACGCATTCTGATGCTCATTCTACCTGAGACAGCATTGCAGCTCTAAGCACTTACGTACAAAGCTATTGTGTGTACGTTGTAAAGACATTGCTCTCCCCGAAAGTCTATAATATTTTTTTCTTTTCTGCATTACCTTGTCATAGTAAGTATGTATCATTTATTTCAACTATACTTTATTTGTTAATACGTCACATTGTTTCTTCATTCATTTTGTAAACTGCTTCATATTTTATATTGTGCGAATGTACAGATAGAGAACATCCAAAGAAGAGCGGCGCGTTTCGCCACAGGGTTGTTTGGTAAGCGTGATAGATTTACGGAGATGTTTAGCAAACTCAAGTGGCAGACTCTGCAAGAGAGGCGCTCTGCGTTGTGGTGTAGCTTGCTGTCCAGGTTTCGAGAGGGTGCGTTTCTGGATGAGATATCGAATGTATTGCTTCCCCTTTCTTATACCTCCCAAGGAGATCACGAATGTAAAATTAGAGAGATTCGAGCTCGCACATAGGCTTTCCGGCAGTCGTTCTTCCCGCGAACCATACGCGACTGGAACAGAAATGGAGGTGAAGTGCCCTCCGCCACACACCGTAGGGTGGCTCGTTGAGTATAAATGTAGATGTAGATGTATAATGTGAATGTTCTGCTTTTATATGTTTTGTAAATCTTTGGTTAGGATAAGAGAAGTACTGTGTCAGAGAGAGAGCGAACGACTATCGATAGGGAGCATGCGAGTTGTTGTGGTATTGTGATCGGTCCGCGGGTGGAAAAACGTGACAAAATTCGGCGTGAAAGACGGTGATACGCGGAGGAACAATTAATTACAGTGCGTCCGCTGTGGTAAGAGGAGATCGTGCATTATTAAGTGAACAGTAAAACCTGAAAAGTATATCGAATGTTTGCTGTGACGATTTTACAAACTGTGTGAACATGTGATAATTATCCATGAATCAGACACAACTGTCGTGTAGAAACACTAACTGTTATAACTTCGTGAAAGTGGAACAAACCAAAATGTTAAGTAAAAGAACAGTGCTGTGATTTGATCAAGAAACATTTATTATATCGTCCAAACTGTCTTAAAGACGACGACGTAAATTGAACTGATGTTTAACTGACTGTTATAGTGATGAACACATGTGACTGTTTTCCTGTGACAACACGGTGAAAGAACTGTACTAAGTAATGGCATTAACAGGATATATATCTTCAATACTAAAGACATTGCATAATTCCGACCCACCCGCACCGCGTGATTATTAAACTTTTAATAATAAAACGTCGCGCGCGTAACGACAACGCACATACTGGAAGTATTATTATCGC
Organism: Schistocerca nitens; assembly: GCF_023898315.1. Taxonomy (NCBI): domain Eukaryota; kingdom Metazoa; phylum Arthropoda; class Insecta; order Orthoptera; family Acrididae; genus Schistocerca; species Schistocerca nitens. The sequence goes on from NC_064620.1 coordinate 53,324,491, forward strand.
GCCAGTGCTGCCAGCTGATTCGACTACAACGGAGACGTGGACAACCGCCGTAACTGGAATGTATATGAAACAGGAGGCTCCATCATTATCTTCACGCCAGGAACCAGGATTAACTTCACACATCGTCCGCGCGGACCACCGCTGACGTCATCGCACTGCCTGCAGCAACAGTTAAGACATTAAAAGAAAATTATTACGCTCTCTCTCATTTCAAAATTAACGACAATTGCAGTTAAATTAACTATTTTAAAAAATACTCTCACAATATCTCAATTTTGATAAGTCCCAATAAATATTCTTTCCATTATTTTGTCTTGTTGACAGTGTTGAAAACCCGCCAAATTAAAGTTCAATTAATAATTTTCTTTCAGAATTCATCTCAGACACTTTCCTGCTTTTTATAATTTTATTTTAATGTTTGTTTGTAACTTCTTTTGGAGGGAGTAGATATTTTATTTTTTGTGTACTAAAATTAGCTACCATAAAATTACGTATATTACCAGCTGATGGTGTCCGCCATTACTGCTTGAAAACTGCACCTACTTTCTCATTGGCTGTCAGCTTCAAAACAAAATTACGTATTTCGTGGGCATCTCGCAGATGCGCGATGTATATGTAAGCCCCTACCATAATTTATTTTTACTTTTGCAATTTACTGGAATTATATTGACTGTAATTGTTGATTTGGCCCCATTAAAGTGATTTCTTGCATCCATATAATAATTATACTGAATTACCTAATTTTTTTGTTTTCATGTTTTATTATTTAAAAGGTGTTTTTTTATTTTTTATTTTTTTAGTAGTAGAGAAACAGTTTCTTTACAACGTGCACGATGTTATATTTTAGTACGCCACGTCTTCTGGGTGTTTCTTTTTTTCGTCAGGCAGTGTAAACAGACGAAATCTCAAAAACATGTGACTTCTGTTTTTGCTGTCGATGTGAGCACATAAGCTAAAGTAGTTCCCTTTTCCTTAACTAACTAACAAGGGAACCTCCCAATCGCACCCCCCTCAGATTTAGTTATAAGTTGGCACAGTGGATAGGCCTTGAAAAACTGAACACAGATCAATCGAGAAAACAGGAAGAAGTTGTGTGGAAATATGAAAAAAATTAGTAAAATATACAAACTGAGTAGTCCATGCTAAGATAGGCAACATCAAGGAGAGTGGGAGTTAAGGAGCGCCGTGCTCCCGTGGTTACGTGAGTAGCTGCGGACCGAGAGGTCCTTGGTTCAAGTCTTCCGTCGACTGATAATTTTACTTTCTTTATTTTCGCAAAGTTATGATCTGTCCGTTCGTTCATTGACGTCTCTGTTCACTGTAATAAGTTTAGGGTCCGTGTTTTGCGACCGCACCGCAAAACCGTGCGATTAGTAGACGAAAGGACGAGCCTCTCCAATGGGAACCGAAAACATTTGATCGCAAGGTCATAGGTGAACCGATTCTTCCACAGGAAAATACGTCTGATATATTCTATACGACACTGGTGACGGCATGTGCGTCACATGACAGGAATATGTTTTCGACCCACCTAACTTGCACACTTGGCGAATGGGTAAAAAGATTCTTCTACCTTTCCCGATTTAGGTTTTCTTATGGATGTGATAATCACTCCCAAAAAAGTGATGAAAACATAACAGTCTGACACAAACTGAAAATAAAAAATTAAAATTTTCACTGGGTGGAAGACTTGAACCGAGGTCCTCTCGTTCCGCAGCTGCTCACGCTAACCACGGGACAACGGCGCTTCTGAGTTCGAATTGGCCTTGATGTTGCTTATCTAGCACGTGGACTACTCAGTTTGTACGAGGCCTGTTCAGAAAGTAAGCTCCGATTGATTGCCAAATTGAAACCACAGTGAACATCAGAAATGTTTTACTTGTAACAATTAGCTACACCTTTCAGCTACTTCTCTACGTAGTCGCCGTTCTGACTTAGACTTTTGTCATAGCGTTGTACCAACTTTTCAATAGCCTCATCATAGAAGGCAGCCGCCAGTGATTTCCGCCAATTCTCCACGCTGGCCTACACCTCGTTGTCTGTGTCAAAATGTTGTCTTCAAAGACAGCGGTTCATGTGACCAGAGATGAAACTCAGGGGGAGACAACTGCGGACTGTGTTGTGGGTAATCTCACCTTTCCATTTGAAAACGATGCAGGAGCATCTTCATTGCCCCTGCAGAATGCGGCTGAGAATTGTCTTGAAGAAGAAACAGCACGACAGTTATGTTGAGAGGCACCCACTTGCCTTTCTCATACTGTGGCATCAAGCAGTCAGGCCTGCAAGATGAGTGGTTTGCCAAGCGAGTGGATTCTTCCTTAATTTATCGAGCAACATGAATTCTCGTATCTTACTATTTAGTTACAAATTATCCTCCTGCCTGAATAATACGCAACGGAAACACGCATCTGACTATCAGTGATTTATAGAACTCTGACTGCACACTACGCACTGGCAATACCACATTTACTTTTTGTCTTTGATTTAACGGCTTTTATATAAATTCGGGACATTATGACAACATACAATTTAATGAAAAAGGCCACCAATCTCTTTCTATTCACTATCTGATTTATTACTAAACACACAAATTCTACAACCTACAACAAAATCACATGAGAAATTCCGCCCAGTGGGCATGGCTTTACGTTAGTGAATCTCTATACTATGGTCTCGTAATCTATTTACCGCAACAGTGCACTCCCTGGATCGGATGGTGGATCTTTTATTATACCTCACACTTCGCCTCTCACAATCATCCTCACGAAACTTTCCTCCAGATCGAGCGATACAGAAGGAACAGGTATACCCACAAATCTTTCGAAACTACCTTGCTACCCCCATGCAAAACACACATACCCAAATTACATGACATATACAACACAACAATATGAAATACAACACAGAGAACTGTTACAACATCATCACTTTCCGCTTTCCCACTACAATCAATATCTATCCCAGTTTCACACGACACTGCCCGACTTTGTAATTCTACTTTCCTACTGTGAACTCTGGAGATAAACGCACGTCTTCCTGTGCAATGCAAGCCAAGTGGCGTTGCTGGAAAAACGGCCGACTCACCTTGATTCTCTCTCAGAGTTTAAATTTAGCGTCACACGGAATGATATTTCTTAAATACTTCAACTTATGATACACACGCTATTTCTTAAATATTTCAGCTTATTGTACACACGCTATTAATTCTTAAATATTTCAGCTTATTGTACACACGCTAGTATCTCAACTTATAACTACACGTGGGCTCATTGTGACCGTTGGTTTACTACAATCCCCTTAAAATTACCTGCCTCACTTTGTAATTTTCCCCACAAAAGTTCCTGGGAAAGAGAAATGATTAGTTCTAACTACTCTTAAATATTCCACATCCATACCATGCCTCCGCACTTTCATTACGGAGCACAACAAAAAAACAGGTCTTTACAGCAGAAGGTTCAGCGCCAGAGTGCCGAAACATGGCCGTATTCCGGTTCTCTCGCACCTCTGTCGAAGTGGGAGAAGCACCTTGCTACCTTATTGGTCAGCCACCTTTCAGACGCTCAAAGCTCTGGTAACGTCCATCTCTTTGGTCCCACCAAAGGTAGCCAAAGGATCGACTCAAAGATGATCATATATTCCCATTCACTATCTGTGGTTAGCAGACGACCATACATTCATTCATTTCACAGATCTCACCAAACTGGATGTAGGGATTTATTTTGAGGGAGTGCACATGTGATCAATTAAATAAATAAATTGTCATTCTTTCCCACACTGGTATCCGGCTTCGCTGTATTAATTGAAATTGAGTTACTTTTACACAAAAAATGTGTTGTTCTGACAAGAATTTCGTACCTATTTTCAATGTTGGGCGGTACTGTACCCTTTCACCACCGGCTACCCATGCAGAAAAAAATGGCACGGTACTATCCTTGCAATGCGAGGGTAGTTCCGAACATTTTTTTTAAGAAAACTGTATTAAAACAAACGTAGCAATTCATCAAAATAACCAGGAGGAGACCTTATCCCCTGGTGACCTCAAATAGACGACCAAATTATTGACAGTTGTTGCATTATTGTACTCTCCACAATCCGGAGTAATGTACACATACAAATATATAACAATTCACATGACAAATAAAACATCACATCATAGAAATGAAAAAATAATATTGAGATAAAAATTTGCTTTAGTTACTGGGATCTTTGTTATTTTTATGAGTAATCCAAATTTCAATAATTCTAAAACAAATAAAAAAATACTAATTGTTCTCATGAAATTTTAAATAGCTCACCGTCCAAACACAGAGCAAGTAATCTGACATTCATAAATTGTGCTGTAAAAACCCTTACACAGCAAAGTCTAAATACAAAACAAAATCAACAAAAGAAAAAAAAATCGTACACTAGTTACACGTAGAATGTCAGGCTCCATACCATTACTCTAAAATATACCTCAAACCTACAGAGAGATAAAAACTGAGAAGAAAAACAATGAAATATACCACAAGTTACATACTGGTTACGTAAAATAGTTCGTCTAAGACATCATGTCATACCTCATTAACTATCATCACCTAAACAATTGCCACAGCTACTCGACAGTGAGTTTAACCTTATCCTTGTCCATCAGTACAAATACCTGCTGCTGAGCTAGTCAGTCCATCAACTTTGATCAATACTCGCAATAAATAGTTAGCAATAAGTGCTTGAATCTACCAGTAGCTCTCTTATCTTACTCTACTGTTCATTTCTCTGTTGTCACACATATAGACGACAAGAACTTGCATTTCGACTAGCCTTCGTTACACTTTAATGTGAAATATCACCACTGTGATAATAAAATTAAGTGGCTTCAGTCAAAACACCAACAAGATTATTACTATGCACGACATCAAAATACATCAGTTAATTCCGATATTTGTTGTGCAATGCAAACTCTTGTCCCCTGTGACAATCTTACTGATCAATGCTACATAAACCGCTACGTTAGTATTACGCCACTGGCTTATAATTAAAGCATCATTGTACCAAATATTCTAATAAACATGCTACGTGAACTTGATAACCCAGAACAAACAAAAAAAAAATACTAACTATTCTAAACACAAATATTAATAAAATACAATTACGCTTGCTGTCCCTTCAGGAATGAAACATATAAAAAAAAAACATTTACACAATTACAAATACATTATTCCCTATCTTGCGAGTCACACGGAAACATTTCATTCTGTGATTTTCTTGGGGTCAAAAGGTTGCTGATAGTTTTCCTAGAACCACTGTCTCAGTGTCAAAGCTCTCCCATGGTTACCCGGACGAAAGTCTTTGAGTCACTCAATTCGGCATTTTGAACACGCACTGAACAGTAAACTGTATCTCTCATTAAACACAAATGTCATAGTCACTCTCAGAGTACCATCCACACGAATCTGTTCGTCCAAAAAATGGCCCTACAACTACTATTACCCACGGTTCTGTCCTTTCAGTTCATGGTGTAATTAAAAGTCGTAAGTTTCAACAAACAGCACTTATTCCCGCGCCAATTCAAGAAATGTCTCCTACTACAGACGCAAATGTCAATGTCCCACTCTAGTTTCTTGCCTTCATACAATAATTGTTCACCATACGACAACTGTCCTCTAAGTATACCAAGTGTCCCACATGCAATTCACAAAGCACACTTAACAAGTCACTGTCAAAAGTTTATGGATCCCACCATTCAGTGGTCAAGACACAACAAAACAATCGTCCTGTCTGCTACAGACAAAATCTTTTCCCCCACTCACAATGTGGAAACACCAGTCCTTCACTTTCCACATTATGGAAAGTCGCAGTCATCTTGTTTCACGGCTCCACAGTCCAGTACTAGTTATTAGCTGCTGGTAAAAAAAATGCTCGCCAGGCTCTGCCGCGCCTCGTCCATCTGCAGTAGCGCCGCTGCACGCGCCGTTGAGCAGAAGAAACCACCCGCTGTTGCCTCCGCGGGATACCTTCCCCAGTCGTAAGGGTGGCGGAACTCATGAATGGCCAGTGATACGTGCGTGTCGCCCCAGGCCGTTGACCTGCTGTAGCGGGCGCGTGGAGTGTACCTCGTCCGACAGTGGAGTGGGGAGTGCCGCGGCTGTGTCGCCTGTCGCCATGGCGACGTCAGCTCGGCCCGTTAGCGGTATGGGCGTTACGACACCCAATTAGCCAGATCTTCCGTGCATCTCGCAACATTACAGACAAAAGGATATTCTTACATTATTTAAATACTCATTGATTACATGTATGATCTATTAGATACATTGGTAATAAAAGAACCTTTGTTCTAAAAAGAACATAAAATTATACACCCTAGTTTTCTACACATACAACATCAACATTTATCTCTTTTCTATAGACAGCCCACACTCGTGCTATTCATTGTACCAGTCGTCCCTCATACAAAACATGAAAGTGTAAAATAAAACAAAAGGAATAATAAGCAATCTATACTGCTCATAATTACAATATCAAATAGTAGGCTACTCTATCATCCTATCACAGTGAAAGTGTTCGAAACTGTTTATTCTAAAACTATAATATACAATGAACTTTTGTGCTTGTGACAGACTGAAATTAATACCCCTTGAAAGTGCTCTAACAAAAAAATAAGAATAATCCACAAGGCTCACAATTACCTACCCCATGTTATTAAATAGTAAACTACTTTTACCTCCTAACACAACAAACATTTTAGAAACTGATGACTCTAAATCTACAACATACAATGCACCTTTGTGCTTGTGACAGACTCTTTCTATATATTTTACCTTTTTATTATATATAACAACATTTCTAGGACATGTATGAACCATCCACATGATGTCAGATCCTGACCTGCCATCGAGGTTCATCCCAATCAAACAATACATAATAATGTTATAGTTACAGAACGGTAGCATCCCCTTTACAGGAGTGTGCGCATTGATCACACTACTCTACGATCACTCACCAGACATCACATTTTCCCTCTCACTCAATCCATTAATACACTAACAGAATAGGTCTAGGAGTCAGCTAACCTTAACACCACCACACTCACTACAACATACCATACCTTTGCTCCCTTATACTCAACCACATAACACATGAAGCTGCTTCAGAGATAGCTTTCCAGTCTCCGAATTCGTCCTTTCACTCTGGCACCTCTCTTCATCGGCTTACCTCTGCATTCACTTTATGCTAAATATCAACTTAGAATCGCGACATTTCATCTAAGAACAAAAATACACAAATTAATCAACTTGCAAAAATAACTGCACACATTCTTGGTACCGTTTTGATTGGTTATACTGGTACCAGGCTTCAACAACAACAAAAAATATTATTTTTCCCAAATCGCAAATTTTATGCTAAGAATTAGATCTACACTTATATTACATCTTACGTCAGTATTCCACAACGTTCACCATCTGGGTCTCATACTCCCTTTACGTCCTTTCACATTGTGCAGTTGTCCTCATCTCTTCATTCGTATTTCGGCTCTCCGTCCGTCCATTACTCCATCATTTCCTGGTCTTCCTTCATCATTGGCATCAATCTCTATTGCAGCATACACAGGCCTCTCTGTAACATACATCTAAGACATCTCCACATTATTCAATTCTACTCACCTTTATTTACCACTGTTTCATAATCACACTGCTTCACGTCGCTTTTCTTCTCATATACCACCTTTATCCACTACTATTTATCACGTCGCTTCTCTATCTACCATCTTTCATCACGTCGTTTCTGCTTGATCCTTATTCATACGACAAAAAATACGTACATACACCACTCTGTCGACTCCTGTTCATGACTCATTCGACCAGTCTATTCCGTCATACTTCCTGACATCCCGCCTGAAAATTATTATGTTCGATTTGACCTTGCACAACGTTACACACCACAAATAAATACACTGACTATCTACCATAAATTGCCTACCTTAGATCTATCCTTAACTTTTCCATAATTTGATGTTAGAAATGAGATGAAGCCCACGAGATTGTTTTCCTTTGATCGTCTCAATTAGTACAGCATTTTCATGGACAATCCGCCTCACTCTGAATTGTTCCACTATACACAACAAAGAATGCGCTAGTTAGGAATATGTGCTTACTTGAAAATTAAATGTGTGCAGAGAATATACAAGCTGGGAGAATTGGGCAGCCCAAGTGTTAGTAACTTTGTGCTAGTGGCCTCTTTCATTAACACCAGATTCCGAACAACCATACACAGCACTTCATTATAGCTGTCACCACGACAATGACATACTATAGATCAGATGGCATCTAATTTAAAAACTTCGATCACAATGTTTACCTCTTACATTACTTGTTTAGTATCTACAATAGTCGAATCACACTAATTCAACTGGACTCATTGGCATTATTACATAACAATTCTTTTACTTTACTGTTCGAAATAAAATTTGCAAATTTTACTGAGATACCAGCCTAATAGATTCCATTACTGGCGTTTTATTCTCTGATCAGAAGTATGGTATTTGCATCCCTACATATTAGTTGAGTTTGTCTGCTACATAGACAATTTTCAGTGCCAGCTGCATGTGTTTTAAGAGCAAGATATTAAGGGCTGATATGTTGGATTAGTTTCTCCTATTCTTGAATCCATTATGACAAGAATGAAATGCCTGGATTCCACGCTCTCCTGTCATTATGATAGTTTCTGCCGTTCCTATCCTCGACACTAACTGACCTATGAGTCGTGTCTCCGTTCACGATATTGCTCTCATTACCCAATCCTTGTAACAAGTGCTGAAATGACGCGGAATCGTCTAAGCCTCTGCCTGCCATCGCTATACCTCTGCTCAATTTCACTGGCAACTTCGTTATACGGATCCTAAAGAGCTCCCCAGGTTCGTATGTCACATTCAAATACCTGTTTCGTCTGAACATTTCCTGATAGCACGACACTGAATCCCTTATGCCACCTTCGTTACGATTTTGTATCATCGATATGCTTAGCGTAACCTGGTCCTGCTTACTTTTCGGCCTGAATTCATTTAAATAGCTACTACAGTCTTTAAGGTCTTCCTCCATTTTCGCTCTTGCCTCGTCCCTCAAATAGTTATACACGAACTTCGTTTTGAGGAGCAGTCCCCACGATGAAGGTAACGAATCGTGAAATTGAGACAGCCTTGGACTATACCCAGTTGGGTCTGCCACCTGTTTTATCCGACACAACCGTTCTTCTAACTCTCTGAGTTCGTCTTCCTCTTTCTGCCTATTTTCGTTTTTTGAATTTATCTCACTCTCCCTCTGCAGTCTACCTGGTGGTGTTTCACCTTCGCTTCTGCACGCTAATTGCAACTGTGCTAGTTCTTCCCTATGTTTCCTATTTGTTTCTAATTGTGCCTCTTTAAACTGTAATAGTGATTGTATCTCCTCCTGGTCGGCATAAACCTCTCGCTGCGTACTGTCAGACCCTGTTTCGCCTCTCATACTGATCTTTTCTACATCTGCGCTAATCGTATTCATTCTGACCACTACCTCCGCAACTTCTTCCCTGTGTTTATTTAGCGCCACTTCCTGTCGGGTGACTTGAGCTTCCACGCTGTCTAATGCCCCTTGTTTATCTGCAAGTAAGTCCTCCACTATCTCTTTGATTCGCTCATCCGGCAACACGTCCCTACGTTCTGTAATATCGCTTTCTATTGCACTTATTCGTACCTCCAGATTATTGGCTTTTCCTTTCACGGCATCACATACTTGCTTCACCGCACCCAGATTCTTCTCCCCCTCATCTATCCGATTATTAACTGCGGACAGACGCTCATCGATAACTGTGTGTAGCTTCTTCATTGCCTCTTTATTTCCCTTATCCATTGCCTCCAATTTTTCCTTATTTGCTTCCAATTTTTCCTTAGTTGCTTCAAATCGTTCCTTATTCTCCCTATCTCTCTCCTTATTATCTCTATTGATTGCTTCTAATCTTTCGTTATTTGCTTCCAATTTTTCCTTACTTGCTTCAAATCGTTCCTCATCCTTCCTATCTTTCTCCTCATTCTTCCTATCTCTCTCCTCATTCTTCCTATCTCTCTCCTCATTCTTCCTATCTCTCTCCTCATTCTTCCTATCTCTCTCCTCACTCTTCCTATTCATCGCTTGTAAAAACTGTAGTATCACATCATTATTTCCTACTTTCGACGCGCTCACCTCGTGCGCCTGAGAAACCGTAGCTTCGCTAATGGTAGCTGCACTTTCACCGTACACCTGGCCTAGTCTCGGCTCGCCCGCGTCGTCTGGAAAAGCCCCCGATTGTGAACAAAGCCCGCCGCACAAAGGATCCCCTTGCAGCGGTCCACTGAACAATACAGCCTCTTTGGAGTGTCTGCCGTCCCCTCTCACTAACCCATGGTCAACACCTACTTCCTGCTGCACTGCTACGTTCACGCCAGAATCGCTATTCTCCATTGTGGCTACGTTTTTCGACTGCGACCTAGTTACTACGGACATTACGCAAAAAAAAATTATGAAACGATCTTCCAGCCTTGTGCGATATAGCAATTAATTACATAAAATAAAACAAAAGATCCTCACCAATCCAGAAAGAAATTGCAAACAGAAAAAACTTTACTTCTTAGAGCTATCACAATATATTCCATCAAAAAAAATAAAAAAATTTAACAGCAAACCCTAACAACAAAATATCCTAACAAAATCTATCCTGGCAGGGTCGAAATTATGAGAGGCACCCACTTGCCTTTCTCATACTGTGGCATCAAGCAGTCAGGCCTGCAAGATGAGTGGTTTGCCAAGCGAGTGGATTCTTCCTTAATTTATCGAGCAACATGAATTCTCGTATCTTACTATTTAGTTACAAATTATCCTCCTGCCTGAATAATACGCAACGGAAACACGCATCTGACTATCAGTGATTTATAGAACTCTGACTGCACACTACGCACTGGCAATACCACATTTACTTTTTGTCTTTGATTTAACGGCTTTTATATAAATTCGGGACATTATGACAACATACAATTTAATGAAAAAGGCCACCAATCTCTTTCTATTCACTATCTGATTTATTACTAAACACACAAATTCTACAACCTACAACAAAATCACATGAGAAATTCCGCCCAGTGGGCATGGCTTTACGTTAGTGAATCTCTATACTATGGTCTCGTAATCTATTTACCGCAACAGTGCACTCCCTGGATCGGATGGTGGATCTTTTATTATACCTCACACTTCGCCTCTCACAATCATCCTCACGAAACTTTCCTCCAGATCGAGCGATACAGAAGGAACAGGTATACCCACAAATCTTTCGAAACTACCTTGCTACCCCCATGCAAAACACACATACCCAAATTACATGACATATACAACACAACAATATGAAATACAACACAGAGAACTGTTACAACATCATCACTTTCCGCTTTCCCACTACAATCAATATCTATCCCAGTTTCACACGACACTGCCCGACTTTGTAATTCTACTTTCCTACTGTGAACTCTGGAGATAAACGCACGTCTTCCTGTGCAATGCAAGCCAAGTGGCGTTGCTGGAAAAACGGCCGACTCACCTTGATTCTCTCTCAGAGTTTAAATTTAGCGTCACACGGAATGATATTTCTTAAATACTTCAACTTATGATACACACGCTATTTCTTAAATATTTCAGCTTATTGTACACACGCTATTAATTCTTAAATATTTCAGCTTATTGTACACACGCTAGTATCTCAACTTATAACTACACGTGGGCTCATTGTGACCATTGGTTTACTACAATCCCCTTAAAATTACCTGCCTCACTTTGTAATTTTCCCCACAAAGGTTCCTGGGAAAGAGAAATGATTAGTTCTAACTACTCTTAAATATTCCACATCCATACCATGCCTCCGCACTTTCATTACGGAGCACAACAAAAAAACAGGTCTTTACAGCAGAAGGTTCAGCGCCAGAGTGCCGAAACATGGCCGTATTCCGGTTCTCTCGCACCTCTGTCGAAGTGGGAGAAGCACCTTGCTACCTTATTGGTCAGCCACCTTTCAGACGCTCAAAGCTCTGGTAACTTCCATCTCTTTGGTCCCACCAAAGGTAGCCAAAGGATCGACTCAAAGATGATCATATATTCCCATTCACTATCTGTGGTTAGCAGACGACCATACATTCATTCATTTCACAGATCTCACCAAACTGGATGTAGGGATTTATTTTGAGGGAGTGCACATGTGATCAATTAAATAAATAAATTGTCATTCTTTCCCACACTGGTATCCGGCTTCGCTGTATTAATTGAAATTGAGTTACTTTTACACAAAAAATGTGTTGTTCTGACAAGAATTTCGTACCTATTTTCAATGTTGGGCGGTACTGTACCCTTTCAATGTAATGTTAGCTGCATAGCTTCAGGCGAAATTTCTCACCAGGCCCTCGTACTTGGCGGCAGACACTATTTTCTAGACATCTTTACGCACTCACTGCGAGCTCAGAAATGAGAAGAGCGACGTGATGCTAACTGGGGTTATACTAGAGACACTACCCAACACATCTGTGCAAAGCTTTATCGGATTTTCATAGTCGTTTCCATTTCGCGACCGATCGGAGCTTATTTTCTGAACGCCCCTCGTATATTTTCCGTATTTTTCCATAGTTCCTCACAACTTCTTCCTGTTTTCTCGATTGATCTGTGTTCAGTTTTTCAAGGCCTGTCCACTGTGCCAACTTATAACTAAATCTGAGGGGGGTGCGATGGGGAGGTTCCCTTGTAAGTGTACCCTTTCATTTGTGACTCGCTCCTTTTTCACTACCCTTCTCACTACCCTTCTCACTAACAAACTCTCCCCCCTCCCCCCCGGTTGCTGGCGCTTCCTCTGCTGTCTGTGCAAGTATGTGGAAGCGAGAAGGCCAAAATTCCTACGAAGACGCAGGAGCCGCGCTAGGGGTGACCGAGGCAGAGGGCTGGCCGCTTGCCGGAGGCGGTGCTAATTTGATTTGCCGGCAGGACGCTGCGCCGTGCCGCACACCGTGCCGGGATGATGGATTACCGCGAGGCGGGCCAAGGAGCCGGCCGTGGTGGTCCCCAGGGAGCGGGTGGACCTCTCTCTCCACCCCTCGTAATTAAATACACAGCGCGCGTATATGAGACCGAGTGTCCCGTCGGGTCCCTCACACGCTGCGTTACAAGCTTGCGGATTGTGTGTGAGCCACGCTGTTGGCAGACCTCGCAGACAGAACACGGACTTCAGGGCTTGGCACCGAGAGGGGTAGTATCAGTGGAGACAGATGCCGATAGCTTGCACTAAATACATAACGAGCAGGGCTTTGCAACCATCTCGGATTTTGACAATCAAACGATGCAGTTGATCGAATTTGGGACGATACCCTCAGAAGGACAGTCAACAACTCTGTCACTCAATGCAAAGCCAAAGAACTGCTTGCGTAAGGGCCAGAGGTGGACCAAGCATTACTGAGTTGCACAGTTTTTCAAGGCCCGTTTCTTGAATAAATCTTCCAGTTTTTCTGAAATTGGAATTATTTGTTTGTTTGCTCCTGTTGATCACATCCACCGACTTCCATCCCCGCATATTTAGGTCTTACGACGAAAAACCCACACTGAAGAGCCAAAGAAACTGGTACGATTCCTTAATATCGTGTAGGGTCCCCGCAAGCTCGCAAAAGTTCCGCAACACGATGTGGCGTCGTCTTGACTAATGTCTGAAGTAATTCTGGAGGAATTGACACCATGAATCCTACAGGGCTGTCTATAATTCCGTAAGAGTACGAGGGGGTGGAAAACTATTCTGAACAGCATTTTGCAAGGCATCCCAGATATGCTCAATAACATGTCTGGTGAGTTTCGTGGGCAGCGGAAGTGTTTAAGTACAGAAGAGTGGTCGTGGAGCCACTCTGTAGCAATTCTGGACGTGTGGAGCTAGAATTGCTCAAGTATGTTGGAATGCGCAATGTACATATATAGATGCACGTGATCAGAGAGGATGCTTACGTACATGTCACCTGTCAGAGTCGTATCTAGACGTATCAGGCGTCCCATATCACTCCAACTGCACACGCCTCACACCATTACAGACCCTCCACGAGCTTTAACAGTCCCCTACTGACATGCAGCATCCATGGATTCGAGAGGTTGTCTCCATACCTGTACACGTCGATCCGCTTGAGACTCTTTGAAACGAGACTCGTCTGACCAGACAACATGTTTCCAGTCATCAAAAATCCAGTGTCGGTGCTGACGGGACTAGCAGAGTCATATAGCTTTGTGCCGCGCAGTCGTCAAGGGTAGACATGTGGGCCTTCGCCTCCGTAAGTCCATCGATGATGTTTCGTTGAATGGTTCGCACGCAGACACTTGTTGATGGCCTCGCACTGAAATTTGTAGCAATTTAGGAAAGGATTGCAGTTCTGTCACATGGAAGGACTCGCTTCAGTTGTCATTGGTCCCGTTCTTGCAGGACCTTTTTACGGCCGCAGTGATGATGCAGTTTTGATGTTTTATCGGATTACTGATACTCACGGTACACACATGAAATGGTCGAACAGGAAAACCCTCACTTCATCGCTACCTCGGAGATGCTGTGTCCCATCGCTTGTGCGCCGACTATAACACCACGGTCAAACTCATTTAAATCTTCATAACCTGCCATTGTAGCAGCATAAACCCATCTAACAATTGTGCCAGACACTTGTTGTCTTATATAGGCGTTACCGAACGCAGATCCGTATTCTACCTGTTTACGTATCTCTATATTAGAATGTGCATGCCTATGCCAGTTTCTTTGGCGCTTCAGTGTACGTAAAGGCTCCAGAAGAAGTAATTTACTCACCGCCTGCATGTAGGCAGACTTATACTCCAATGGAAAAAAAGACGCTCCACGAAGGTATTACGCGAATGGGATCGAAATCGGTAGATGAGATGTACATGTACAAACAAAAAATGACTACAATGGATAGCATAATTGGACTATTTATTCAAGAAAAAGAGCTTTACAACTGAGCAAGTCAATAACGCATTGGTCCGTTGTGTCCCTTATACAAGCGGTTATTCGACTTGCCATTGGTTGATAGTGTCGTTGGATGTCCTCTTGAATGTAACCGTGCCAAAGTTTGTCCAAATTATATCCAATTGGTTCGTTAGATGGTCAAAATCCCGGTCTAGGTGGAGATCCCTGCCCATAATGCTCCAAGCGTTCTCAGCTTTGCAGAGATCCAGCAACTTTCCTGGGCGAGACAGGATTTGGCAAGCATGGATATAAGCAGTAGAAACTGTCAACATGTTCGGTTCGGCAGTATCTTCCTGAAGTCTGAGCTCAGCATGGCTTGCCATCACCTGCAACAAAACATGACGTAGTATACCGTTGACGTAAGGGTCTAAGGGTGACAAGGATGATAACCAAAGAGGTACTATTAAGAAAAGAAATGGCTCCCCAGACTTTCACTCCTGGTTAAGGCGGGCGGCAGTCAGGTTGGTATAACACTGCTGTCTTCACTGATCATAGGGGTCCATTTCGAAGCGGAACTTGTCAATGAAGGCAGCTCTACTTTGGTCAGTGGGAGTCCAGGCTGAAGACGTGTCTGGAGATGCCCCGGACAGCGGTGGGATTCGCACCTAACTGTCGTCCGCCATATGGCGTGAGAGCCAGCAAAAATGCTCAAATGAGTGTGTATTGGCTCAAATGGCTCTGAGCACTGTGGGACCTAACATCTGAGATCATCAGTTCCCTAGAACTTAGAACTACTTAAACCTAACTAACCTAAGGACATCACACACACCCATGCCAGAGGCAGGATTCGAACCTGCGACCGTAGCGGTCGCGCGGTTCCAGACTAAAGCGCCTAGAACCGCTCGGCCACACCGGACGGCGAGTGTGTATTCCTAAGGAACCAAACTGCTCTTGTCACCACTTACACTAATTTATGCTAAGAACAACACACACACCCATGCCCGAGGGTGAACTCGAACCTCCGCTACATGGCGTTCCTAAACGAGGGGCCACTCCGCGCGGCTGACAATCAGCAGTGACGGTCTGGGCTGCCATTTCTATTCATAGCAAGACCCCTTCCATTGCTATCCTCGGCACCCATACGGCACGTAGAAGCCCATTTTATTGTCTCCATGCTTGGCGAATCCTACCTTGTCCAGCTAGATCGCCAGATTTCTCCCCTGTCGGGAATGTTTAGAACGATATCGGCAGGGCTTTGCAAACATCTCGGATTTTGACAACATAACGCGTCAGTTGATCGAATTTGGAACGATACCCTAACCCTACGACTTATCTTAGAAGCTAGATTAAGAAAGGGCGAACCTACGTTTCTAGCATTTGTAGACTTAGAGAAAGCTTTTGGCAATATTGACTGGAATACTCTCTTTCAAATTCTGAGGGCGACAGGGTAAAATACAGGGAGCGAAAGGATATTTACAATTTGTACAGAAACCAGATGGCAGTTATAAGAGTCGATGGGCATGAAAGGGAAGCAGTGGTTGGGAAGGGAGTGAGACAGAGTTGTAGCCTCTCCCCGATGTTATCCAATCTGTATATTGAGCAGGCAGTAAAGGAAACAAAAGAAAAATTCGGAGTAGGTA
This sequence comes from Schistocerca nitens, assembly GCF_023898315.1. NCBI lineage: Eukaryota > Metazoa > Arthropoda > Insecta > Orthoptera > Acrididae > Schistocerca > Schistocerca nitens. The sequence goes on from NC_064620.1 coordinate 53,341,086, forward strand.
TTAAAATCCATGGAGAAGAAATAAAAACTTTGAGGTTCGCCGATAACATTGTAATTCTGTCAGAGACAGCAAAGGACTTGGAACAGCAGTTAAACGGAATGGTTAGTGTCTTGAAAGGAGGATATAAGATGAACATCAACAAAAGCAAAACGAGGATAATGGAATGTAGTCGAATTAAAACGGGTGATGCTGAGGGAATTAGATTAGGAAAAGAGACACTTAAAGTAGTAAAGGAGTTTTCCTATTTGGGGAGCAAAAGAACTGGTGATGGTCGAAGTAGAGGGGATATAAAATCTAGACTGTCAATGGCAAGGAAAGCGTTTCTGAAGAAGAGAAATTTGTTAACATCGAATATAGATTTAAGTGTCAGGAAGTTGTTTCTGAAAGTATTTGTATGGAGTGTAGCTATGTATGGAAGTGAAACATGGACGATAAATAGTTTCGACAAGAACAGAAGCTTTCGAAATGTGGTGCTTCAGAAGAATGCTGAAGATTAGATGGGTAGATCACATAATTAATGAGAAGGTATTGAATAGAATTGGGGAGAAGAGGAGTTTGTGGCACAACTTGACAAGAAGAAGGGACCGGTTAGTAGGACATGTTCTGACGCATCAAGGGATCGCAAATTTAGCATTAGAGGGCAGCGTGGAGGGTAAAATTCGTAGAGGAAGGCCAAGAGAGGAATACACTAAGTAGATTCAGAAGGATGTAGGTTGCAATAGATACTGGGAGTTGAAGAAGCTTGCACAGGATAGAGTAGCATGGAGAGCTGCATCAAACCAGTCTCAGGACGGAAGGCCTCAACAACAACAACACCCTTAGGAAGACATTCAGCATCACTATCAGTCAATTCCAATCCAAAAAACTGCTTGCGTAAGGGCCAGAGGTGGACTACTCGTTACTGACTTTCTCAGTTTTGGAAGGCCCTTATCTTGAATTAATCTTCCAGTTTTTTTCTGAAATTGTAATTATTTGTCTGTCTGTACATGTTGATCACATCCACCGATTTCCAACCCATTGGACTAATTCCTTCGTTATGCGTCCTTTTTTATGGTGTATATAGTAGATTCAACGGGAATACGGAGTAAAAAAGCAAGCATTATCAAACTAAAAAAGAAGTACTTTATTGTGAAAGAAACTGAAAAGAATAACCAAATAAAGGCAGTCAGCTGGAAAGTCACATCTTTGCGCATCTTTGATATCAAAATATGCTATTGGATAATATTCAGTGCCGTATTGCTCCTTCCTGTGAGCTGCAGGAGGCATGGATACTCCCGGAAGTTTGAATCTGCCAGCAAGTTGCAAATCATAACACTGTCCGCAGCACAGTGACAGTACAATGGGGAGGCAATCTCTTAGGCTGTTGCTGGGCCACTTCAGAGCATTTCACTTTCTTCCAGGAGTGCTAGTAGTGGAAGGCATGCGGAGCAACTTCTGTGATGGCTGCAACGTAGAAGAAGAGGTACTGGCGGAAGTACAGCTCAGAGGGCGGGCTGTGAATGATGCTTGGGTAGGAACAAAGAGAAAATCATACCTCCACCGAAAACAAAGACCAAATTCCCCTGCAGAGTGAAAATTCTTTAAGAAAAATGTGTCATTTGCAGTGAAAAACATAAATATTAAGGTTTCTAAATAGAATTGTCTGTTTCACAATCACGGAGTAGTCTCCCATAATCAGTATCCCGGAATTAGCCACTGAAATTAATCCCACCCAGTCACCATTATAATGATGAATCATGAGACTCAGTAGTACTCCAATACGGATAACTTAGGATTCACATTTATTCACTCTGGGTATGTTGTCACCCACCCGAAAAGAAAGCTTAAATGCTAGAAACCGTATGATATGACAATGCTGCAACTATCTCAAGACAACAGGTATCGAATCTCTAAGCTTCCCAGGACATTTCAATGAAATTTAGCCCATCCACAAAGGGAAAATAATTATAAATTATGGTTTGTCGTTTCAAAGATGAAAAATAGTAACGGCGGTTATTAGTTAGCGCTTCTCGAGCACCTGGCTGCATCTGAGTTGGTTACTGATGGTGTCATTCGTTGTAGCGACATTTCACGTTCCGTCGTTGACATTCTGCTTTTTGACGCCCGCTCTAACAGACTAGTACGTTCGACCCCCCCGGAGCGCTAACCTAATTAATCTAATGCTGTTTCCACGTTTAGAGCTAAAATTGAAACCGTGTTGTCGGTGGTCCCCTACTAATGTTTAATTAACGTAAACGAACGTGCTTAACTGCATACCGATGATGGATGGGCTTTAAAAACTTGTTGCGTGATAGACGATTTCCGCAGCATGCCGAGTTACGGGCTTAATTAATTTTGTTAACGGTCCTATCCGTTAAACGGATGTCGCACATGTTATGGCCTGTGGGGGGGACCAAGGTTTTTTTTATCGGGCAGTTGACAGATGAGAGATTTAAAGCGTTAACGCACAGGCAGCATTTATTTATTGCAACCTCGTGAAGGGAGGGGGATGAAAGTGGGAGGGAAAAGTATGAGACCGCTACAGAGTGATCCATTATCTTTTACGTGAGAGGGTACAATGCCACCCACTTACTGCATTTAAGCTCGATACATCACAGTATACTGATGCTACCTATTTTTCAGTTTCCTTGCGTGTACATTTAAGTGAAAGATTATTAAACTTCACTCAGGAACAAATGATGGAAAGCAGCCCTTGACGAAAGTGTCAAACAAGAACTGCCGAAATTTTTATTGTAATATATCTTGATTACAATAGCGTCGACGAGGGGTTATTGAGAATAGACTACTAACTCGTTCTGAGTGAAGCTTATGGAGGTAAATGGGCAATGTCTTTTTCAAAGGATTCGTAACAGCGTTCGCCTTAATCGATTTAAGAAAACTGCGGAAACATAGATCTGGTTTACCGGACAGGGGAAGTACTCCAGCCGGCGGTTGTGGCTGAACGGTTCTAGGCGCTTCAGTCTTTAACCCCGCTGCTGCTACGGTCGCAGATTCGAATCCTGCCTCGGGCATGGATGAGTGTGCTGTCCTTAGGTTAGTTAGGTTAAAGTAGTTCTAAGTGTAGGGGACTGATGACCTCAGATGTTAAGTCCCATAGTGCTTCGAGCCATTTGAACCATTTTTAAAGTCTTTCCGGGTGGGAGTCTAGTGTGTTGCCACGGTATCGTCTCGCTCGGTGATGTCTAAATACGCAGGACAGATGGCACATCTTGTGGAATGACGAACAGAACATTAGGCGAATATAAAAAAATGGAGGACACTTTGTCCGTATTCCAGACTCTTAGGAAGTGTAGTTGTTGAATTATACGCACGTAGCTGACTAAAAAGAGGGCATCAACTGCCGTCCAGCGTTATTGTGAATGGAAACTAATCTCACTGACTGCAACTATTGTTTGAGGGAGAAGTGCAGAATGGTTCAAAACTGAAACACCAGCACTATACATGACTTGAAACTATGGTTTGATGGTTTATCAGCAGCGACAGACTGTGGATTGGAAGTTACGGGGACTGCGGAAGCACCAGTGCAGGGAGTGGACAAAAACAGGGAAACACCAAAAACACATTACCATGCTTAATACGCTAAAGGAAAGCCGTTGGCATACAAAACAGCTTCCGGTCGTGACGGAACAGACAAATACCGATCCTGTATGGTTATCAAGGGAATTTTACACCATTCTTCCTGACAAATAGTTGTAGGGTCAGGTAACGATGATGAAAGGATGCAGGCCGTTGTGGTCGATCGATTCTAGGCGCTTCAGTCTGGAACCGACCTGCTGCTACGGTCGCAGGTTCGAATCCTGCCACGGGCATGGATATGTGTGCTGTTCACAAATGGCCCTGAGCACTATGCGACTTAACTTCTGAGGTCATCAGTCGCCTAGAACTTAGAACTAATTAAACCTAACTAACCGAAGGATATCACACACATCCTTGCCCGAAGCAGGATTCGAACCTGCGACCGTAGCGGTCGCTCGGTTCCAGACTGCAGCGCCTAGAACCGCACGGCCACTCCGGCCGGCTGTGTGCTGTTCCAAGGTTAGTTAGGTTTAAGTAGTTCTTAGTCTAAGGGGACTGGTGATCTCAGATGTTAAGTCCCATACGGCTTAGAGCCATTTGCACCATTTTTAAAGTCTTTCCGGGTGGGAGTCTAGTGTGTTGCCACGGTATCATCTCACTCGGTAATGTCTAAATACGCAGGGCAGATGGCACGTCTTGTGGCATGACGAACAGAACATTAGGCAAACATAAAAGGGTGGAGGACACTCTGCCCGTATTCCAGACTCTCACGAAGTGTAGTTTTTGAATTATGCGCACGCAGCAGACCAAAAGGAGGGCATAAATTGTCGTCCAGCGTTAACGTGAATACAAACTATTCTCACTGACGGCTAACGATTGTTGGAGGGAGAAGTACAGAATGGTTCAAAACTGAAACACTAGTACTATACATGACTTGAAACTATGGTCTGATGGTTTATCAGCAGCGACAGGCTGGGAAGTGCAAGTGACGGGGACTGCGGAAGCACCAGTGTAGGGAGTAGACTAAAACAAGGAAACACCAAATACACATTACCATCCTTAATACGCTATAGGAAAACCTTTGGCATGCAAAACAGCTTCCGGTCGTGACGGAACAGATAAATACCGATCCTGTATGGTTATCATGGGAATTTTACACCATTCTTCCTGACCAATAGCGGTAGGCTCAGGTAACGATGATGGAAGTGTGCCGGCCGTTGTGGCCGAGCGTTTCTAGGCACTTCAGTCTGGAACCGCGCAACCGCTACGGTCGCAGGTTCGAATCCTGCCTCGAGCATGGATGTGTGTTATGTCCTTAGGTTAATTAGGTTTAAGTAGTTCTAAGTTATATGGGACTGATGATCTCATATGTTAAGTCCCATAGTGCTCAGAGACATTTGAACCATTTTGATGGAAGTGTACAGCGATCATGCAACATTTTCTCCCAAGCTCAATATTACGGAGACTGGGTGGCAGTGGTGGCCATTGGAGGTGCGACGGTTCACCCCGAGCTCACAACAACAGTCCTGGACGATGCGAGCAGCGTGGACAGGGCCCCTGTCGTCCTCGAACACAGCGTCAACATTGGGAAACAAACAGTGTATCATGGGACGGACCTGATCGGCGGAAATGGTCACAGAAACTTTGTTTGTAATGTGACCTCATAGCGTAACCATGAGTCCCATGGAATAGCACAATTTGGCTGCCCAAATCTTCACTGAACCCCCTCCTTTTCTCACACTTGGGAGGTGGAATGGGCCAGAAGTTGGAATCGGCGTGAAACAATACTCATTCTACCAAATGACTTTCTTACATTGCTCCACATTCAAGGATTTATGGCTTCGGCCCAACTTTATTTGTTAAGGGCGTCTACATCACTGACAAGTGGTTTTGGAGTTCCAGTTCGCCCTGTAGTTTTCTGCTTCTGGAACTCCCTTTGTGTATTTTAGATGCTGACAGGCTTCGTCAGTGCGACATTCAGTTCTGCAGTGACTTTTGCAGCTGTCGTGACCTTATTTTTCGTCACAGCGCTCTTCAATGACCATCTATCACGAACACTCAACATACACATTAGTCCACGTTGCATCTATGAGGATAAAGTTTATCCGCTTTCCTTATAAAGGTATGAATCTTCGATACGGTCCACTGAAAAGACCAAACATTTCAACTACCTTGGTTACAGAAACCCCATACATACTAGCATCAACTATTCATCCTCGTTCGAATTCACTTAGTTCCAACGTAATGAATTCCCAAGTGGAATGAATCCTTTTCTCTTCACAACTGAAACTCGCAAAAAAAATGTTCAAATGTGTGTGAAATCATATGGAACTTAACTGCTAAGTTCATCAGTCCCTAGCCGGCCGAAGTGGCCGTGCGGTTAAAGGCGCTGCAGTCTGGAGCCGCAAGACCGCTACGGTCGCCGGTTCGAATCCTGCCTGGGGCATGGATGTTTGTGATGTCCTTAGGTTAGTTAGGTTTAACTAGTTCTAAGTTCTAGGGGACTAATGACCTCAGCAGTTGAGTCCCATAGTGCTCAGAGGTCTATGACTGCAGCACCTCAGACTGCTCGGCTAATCCAGCGCGGCTGAAACTTGCAACGTACTGAGAATATTTCACGGATACCGTTCGTGGTCAAGGACGACAGCGCGAACTTCAGGCTTTGCTAGCCTTTGAATTTCACGCAGTGTTTCCATATTTTTGTCCAACCTCCGTTAGTCTGAAATGTAATACGATTTATTATCAACGACCATTCACAATCATCAAAAAATGAGAAGAACTATTCCTAGATTTGCCTCAAAATGGACATATCATAAAACCCATAATCATACCGTCATAAAATAGTCATAGTTAACACGAAAAATTTAACTATTACATTTTAAATTCATTGTGGCTGATGAAACAATCACTACCTACACTCATGAGCCAAAATATTATGACCACTAGCTTAACAGCTTGTATGTCCGTCTTTGGAACGAAATACGTCTGTGACTCAGTGTATCAGGGATCTGACCGTTTGTTGGTAGGTTTGTGAAGGTATGTGGCATTAGATATCTACGCACAGGTCATGCAATTCGTGTAAATAACGGGTCACTGATATGCTTATGCAGTGATGGCATCCGATAGCGAACCAGATGGGTTCCATCGGATTTACATCAGGCGAATTTGGCCGGGTTCACTATAACGCACATCAAACGCCTGTAGCACGGTTCTGCTTCCGAGACAGGGACAGTAATACAAGTAAAAGATGACACCTCCGCTGAGGAAAACATCAAGAATGAAGGGTCGCACGTGGTTCGCAGCTATCAGCTTCTCTTCGATAACTAGCACAGTTCGCATGTAGAGCAAGAGAATGTCTCCCATAGCATAATACTGCTCCCAGCAGCCTGAGTACGCGGGGCGCTTCACGTTTCGAAGCGCCGTTCACTTCGATGACGGTGATTGTGGAGACAACATAATGTAGCAAAAACGTGATTCCCCCGAAGAGCCGATACGCTTCCATTGATAGCCTGTACAATCCCGATGGTTCCGCACGCACTGCAATCGTAATTGACCATGTCGTTGGGGCAAAGTGTGAACATGTAGGGGTGGTCTGTTGCGGACCTCCACGTTCAAGAATGTACGATGAACATTGTGCTCCGAAATACTTGTGCGTGCACCAGCATTGTGCACGTCCGTCAGAGATGCCACAGATCACTATTTTTCCTATTTCACAGAGCAGACAAGTTTCCCAACCACACGTTCTACGAAGAGGCGTTGACGTCCAACCATTTAGCGCCAAGTAGTAATTTCACTGTCCTTCTACCTCTTTCCATAGATACTCACGACAATATGACGTGAACATTCGACCAGCTTCGCTGTTTTCGAGATACTCGTTCACAGGCTTTGCGTAACAATAATCTGCCCTTTATCAGAGTCAACTAAATGGATTTCCCCATGTGCAGACCATATCTTAGTTAGAGCGATCCTCCGTCGCTTTCTGCTCCACTTACTTTTGCTACCAGGTCACATACCCGCAACGCCCCCAGGTGGCAGCCAACGTCGCGCTGAACAGTGGTGATAATGTCTTGACTTATCAGCGAATAAGTCACTTAACAGTGCAGTTAAATCACACTTCAAACAAACGTTATCAAAATCGTAGCTCTACATAACAAGGCCCCGTGACACATTTGCAACATTCACTGCTTGAACAGCAAACATGCGCGGTCAATACAGAACAAAGCGCTACCACTGACCGTGCACTCCAAGCACGTTCTCATCGAGCACCGGGACAACACCGTCCCGTCCCTCCGTGCCGTCGCCACTGCTGCTTCATGCTGTGACCCCTCTCACTCCGAGCACCGGGACAACACCGTACCGTCCCTCCGTGCCGTCGCCACTGCTGCTTCATGCTGTGACCCCTCTCAGCCGCCACCCGCCAACCGCGAAACGCCTTCTTCGGTCGTTGCCCCTGCGTCGCTGCGTGTTGAGCTCCTCGTGGCTTGACTGATGACGACCGCTCCAGTCACTCAGTTCACTCCAGCGGTTGTGCCCACTAACGCGCTGCTAGGATCACCGCAGCCTCTCGCCGCGGCAACAAGTCTCTACCAACTTGAGCGCCACCTGCTCCACGTCGGGGAACCTGAACTGTGTCTCGAAACCATGGTGCACTAACATTTTGTGGTTTCAGCCACGCAGAGCTGGGCGCTTTGTACTTACGATCAACAGTCTTCAACAGAAGAAACAGTTGACGGAGTCACCAACAAAATGGAAGGGGCTGGAGAAGTAACTCTATTTTGGACAGACTTCAGCAGAAATGGGGCAACAAAGCGAAGGCGGAAGGCATTCATTGACTAAGTCTCACCTTCTGAATATCTCGATCGTCCCCCATTGTGAGTAAAGGAGTTTAAAGAATCTGAAAGTACCGCAGAAACTCAATCAGCACTAGATAAGGTACGATATACAAAGTTTTAAACATGGCTGCTGGGTTCAGTGACCGTTTCTAAATTAAAATTGGAACAAATGAGCCCTCGGTCACAATTATTTAAGTCTTACTGACCAGGTTTCAACACTTGTAAGGGTGTCTTACGACCTCCGCCCCGAGCAGATGTGACGAACAAAAGCGAACAAAATGAGATTAAAAAAAATGATTAGAGCGTCTGCCATATAAGCAGGAGATCCCGGGTTCGAGTCCCGGTCGGGGCACACATTTTCATGTGTCTTCATTAACCATCTTAGTAAATATATATAGTTAAGGCTCACCGGCCACTTGACCATCTTCTTCTTCTGTGCGAATGCACAAACAGTGCCCGAACTCTTACGGGAATCGGCAACGCGCCGCGAGTAATGAGTATAATGGGCGGGGGCACTACGAATGTAGTGCGGGACAATACGTTGAGAATGTGGGTTTCGCAGGAGGCGTATCAGAGGTAAATCCCTGCAGCCGCCTTCTCCTCTGTGTCCTCGGTGGCTCAAATGGATTGCCGGCACGGTAGCTCAGCATGTTCGGTCAGAGGGTTAGCTGCCCTCTGTAATGCAAAAACTGAGTCAATCGATCAACAAAGAACTTAAACGGATGTCGTACGACGTCCGCCCCGAGCAGCTTGAACGAACATAATGCGATAAGCCGGCACGGTAGCTCAGCGTGCTCGGTCAGAGGGACAGTCTGCTTTCGGCTGCGGTGGGGCGAGGACGTCCGCAGCGCCCCGCCGTGCGCAACCGTGAGCGCTTGCTTGTGTTTACCTTCGCGCGGCGCGAGTTGTATTTGTTCCAAGTTCAGTGCGACTATGGCACATACATGGCGCCACGATACGATCAAAATTACTTTTCAACCAGATCATGCGCGTCCTCGAGCCTATGAAATAGAACAGTTCATACGCGACGATCTACGTTTAGATCCGGCGACTGTCGTCGGAATACATTTTTCTATAACGGCGAGCGTGGTTTATGTTAAAAGGACCAGCGCAGAGGTTTGCGCGACAGTGGTTTCTAAATACTCGAACTCACTGAGATTCAAACATTCTGACGGGCATATCGGTGCAGTGACGGTGGATCATGCAGGCATGGGCCTAAGGACTGTAAGAGTTTTTGAGCTCCCCTTCGAGGTCCCAGAGGAAGTTGTCAAGGACGCCTTCCGCCCATATGGCAATGTAATCAGCCACGTTGCAGAAAAGTGGCAAACTTTCTCGACGTACAAGGTCTACAATGATGTGCGCCAAATTAAACTTGAGCTCAAGAAACATGTGCCGTCCTATTTCAACATCGGTGGCTGTCGTGCAATCATCATGTACGACGGTCAACCGCGTACTTGTTCCGGATGTGGGCAGGAAGGCCATGTTCGGTCGAGCTGCTTACAACGTAGAACTACGCAGATACCAGTGGGAGACTCCATTTCCCCGACGGGGACGACAATCCTGCCCCTCACGTACGCTCAGACGACGAGGCGCACCATAGATGAGGACGAAACGGGCGATCAGACACTTCCATCGACGTCAGAAGTACCAAGGGAGGAAGAGGAAGGACCCCCTATGCCAACCCATGTGTTGCCCCCGCCACAGCAAAAACAGCAGCAACAGTCCCACGGAATCCAGACGCAACATAACATTCAGAACGCAATGGACGTGGGCGAGAACATTGTCCCGACCGCGACTTTCCTAGCGGAAGGTGATACGACGCTGGATTGCCTCCCACATTCGGATACGGATGTCCACGTTCGAAAGCAACGTTCGCCTCGACGACGCAAGCGACGTCGGCGGACCCCTTCTGACGATTGCCTCCTACACACGGCCGGTCAAGAAGGTGACATCTCCTCAGACGGCATGGATAATGCGCCTGCTGAGGATCTAAGTGGTGTAGACGGTTCACTTGCCCATACTACGAGTGCCCAGTTACAACTTGCACCACAGATGGAGCTGGTCGCGTCGATGGATGGCGCTCCGTCTACCTCTACCAACGACGACGTACGTGAGAGAGATTTAGGTGGCGATCAGCTACACAGCATCGTGTTGCACCCACTGTGGTCGGACGATGTTGAGGAACTTCCTGGAGAGGGCACGGGTGACAGGGGAGGGGGCGGCAATGGGGGTGCCACTCCTAGCGTGAAAGACTCATAATTTGTAACGAGTTTGGTGGGTCCGGCGTCTCTTGCGGTTATTTTTGATTGCCATGGCGTCTACCCTAGGTGAAGAGGCTAGGCAGCACACCTTTCGCCTTGCCACCATCAATATCAACGCGATAAGGGCACCACACAAACTGACAATGCTACAGCGCATGCTCGATGCGGCGGACATCGACGTGGCCCTCTTACAGGAAGTATGTGTCGCTAGTTTCCCTGACTACTACGGGTATACCGCCCACATCTCCCACGCCTCTTCTACCGATTGTGGCGTGGCTATCCTGCTACGGGACGGCTTGGCGGCTACGGACGTGCTGTACTTACCGAGTGCAAGAGCCATGGCAGTAACTGTCAACGGTGTCCGACTCATCAGTGTATATGCCCCTTCAGGATCAGGGAGGCGGAGAGATCGGGCCCGCTTTTTTTCGGAAGATATTACGCGTCTATTTATGGGCCGTATAGACGATATGGTGATCGGAGGAGATTTTAACTGTACATTATCTCCGTCTGATCAACAGCCACATCACGTCCCGTGTGCGGGATTGGAAATGCTAGTGCGTGACCTCCACTTGATCGACACGTGGCGCCACATCCATGGCCCAGCTCCTGGTTACACCCATTATACAAGTCATTCATCAAGTCGGTTAGACAGGATTTACGTCACAGGCACCCTTTCGACGGCGACGAGAGGAGCAGAGCTCTGGCCCACTGCATTCACCGACCACACAGCCTATATTTGCACCATTGCCCTCCAACCTGCACGTGTGTGGCGCAGTAGGCCCCCGTGGAAACTGAACGTCGCCCATCTGGACGAGCCGGCATGTAAAGGTGCTATCGAAGAGTCGTGGAACGCGTCCTTACAGCGTCGTGGTCGTTACCGATCGACCCTCAGTTGGTGGATTGAATGTGCGAAGCCTGCTCTTAGGCGCACCTTCATGGCTTACGGCCGGAAAGCGGCGGCGTGGAGGAGGAGCACAGAAAACCTTTATTACACCGTCCTACGGGAATGTCTTGCTATGGAGCCCTCACCTGACAGGCAGATCATAGTCAATCGCGCGAAAGCGCAGCTCGTCTCCTTAGCACGCCATCATTTACAGGGCGCTGTTATACGGTCGCTTGCTCCAGACATGATACAACCAGAAGACCATCTATGCATCACGTGCTCCTAGAACGCAGAAGGCGCCGTAGGGCACTGGTAACCGACATGATAACGGACGACGGACGACACGTGGCAGAACAAGCAGATATAGCAGAAGCCTTCTATGGGCATTACGCTCAACTTTATTCAGCAGTGCTCCCTGATATGACGACGGTAGACGCCGTTTCAGCACATGTCCACGGTACAGTTCCACCAGACATGGTACCGACTTTACTGGGAGAAGTGACAGAAGAGGAAGTGCTCGACGCCATTGGTAAAGGGGCTCCCATAAATCACCAGGAATCGATGGATTACCATTAGAGTTCTATCAAGCATTTAAACAACTGTTGGTACCATGTTGGGTTGAAATTTGTCAGGAATTGATGTCCCCGGGTATACCTTTGCCTGCACCGTTCTTGGAAGGTCTGATTGTCCCCATCCATAAGCCGAAGGGACGCCCCTTAACGTTATTGAACAGCGACTTCAAGATCTTTTCGAGGCTGCTATCAGAACGTATTCGCGGCACATTATTGCACGTCCTGTCCAGCGATCAGGCGTCCTTGGGGGGACCCAACAACATCAGAACTGCGTTATGTCGTTACAGAGATCTCATCTCCCTTGCACGGGTGAGACGTTTGCCGGCAGCCCTGGCGTCTATCGACTTTAGCCAGGCTTTTGACCGTGTGGGCCACACTTTCCTCACGGCCGTTCTACGGCGTATGGGATATCCCCTCCCCTTTATCACCGTGTTGACACGCCTTCTGCATGAGGCTACTTCTCGAGTTCTTCTTAATGGAAGACTGACGGCACCCATGCCTATCCGCCGATCAGTACGACAGGGATGTCCACTCTCAACATTGTTATTTGCATTGACCTTAGAACCTTTGTTGTGTGGTCTCCGAGACAGGCTCACTGGGATACAGTTCGGCGGCTCCATCTATCGCTGCACAGCATATGCGGATGATTTGATGATCGTCATACGTGAAGAAGCTGACGATATGGCCGCGGCTTTGGACTGGATTGCAACCTACGGTACAGCTTCTGGTAGCCAAATCAACGTTGACAAGTCTGTCGCCTTGAGCATCGGGATTGGGCTACCGCAGGAACACATTGCTCCCTTACGCTTCAGTGATACCGTCCGCTGCTTAGGCTTAGATTTCATGAACGACATGCGACGCGCGACGACGCTCAATTATCGGCGCGTTCTTAACCAAATTAGGGCCGGAATTGCAAATCAGCGCTTGCGATCCCTCAACATCGTTCAACGGACGTATTATGCCTATGTATACCTTGCGTCCCGCATACCGCATGTCGCCCAAACGCTACCCATTCCGAGCCCTCTGGCTCATAGCATTATGGCAGCGCTGGGATACTTCGTCACCCCTGGTATGTTACTTAAGATCAGATACGTATCTCTTACCCTCCCCAAGGAAAAAGGTGGTCTCGGCCTAGTTAATGTCCATGATAGGGCCATTGCCCTCTATGTTAGCTCACATTTATGTATGCTGCGCCGTTGTCCTACGAGCCTCACGAGTTTGCTTCTGACGGCGCTACGACCTGCTTCACTAAGAGCGCCGGTGCCACAACAGGACATCCCAGCGCCCCTCTTTTATTTAGGACGTTTCTATTTAGAACAAATTGCAGTGTAGCGCTCACGACACCACAAATGGCCACAACTCGACGCCTATATCATGACATGCTGCAACGCCGCCCCCTAAATGTGATCGAACTAAAATATCCTGACGTACGGTGGCGCGTGGTGTGGAAGACTGTACACGATGCCATGCTTGATTCCGATGTCGTTTCCCAATGGTACGTAGTCGTAAATGGGAAGCTGGTGACGCAAGAACGTCTCTACAATATCCACATGGCAGAAACTCCCAATTGTGTGGGTTGTAATACGGTAGTTTCTGACGAGCACCGCCTCAGCTGTGGAGAGGCGGAACCGGTTTGGCACATAGTGCGGCAGATGCTGGCTTATCTCTTGCGAGTTAGGCCGGAGCATATATCTGCACGCACGTTATTGTTTCCGGATGAGACATTTTACCCCAAGACTCGAACCAACTCCGTCACCTGGATACGTGGACATGCGGTCCATTACTTCTGTCGTGACGGACACAAGAATTTACTTGACTTCTGGCTCTATTTGCAAGAAAGACATCATGCTATTTCCGGGCATACCAGATATCGATAATGCTTCGCAAACTACCTATGGAGTGCCTTTCACAGCCCGCCGTGTAGCTGGAATGTTCCAGGAAGTGGCAGATGAGGTCAGAACGAACTGAAAACGATAAAAAAAAAAAAAAACGGGTTTGATTCTCACTGGTCACAATTTCTTTTTTCATTTTATTTCATTACCCGCAATGTTAAACCATTAATTATAAAATTTAAATATACTTAAACAGGTCGTATAGTATAATGTAACTGTCAATCTCTATAAATAAAAATGAATGTATGTATGTCTGCCCTCTGTGCGTTCCCAAACCATTCATCCGATTGCGATGAAATTTTGGTGATTTGTTCTCCGTACGCCCACGAAGGTTCCTAGCTGAAAAAAAGAAATAAGACACATTCTTGAGGAGATATGACGTCATAAACAATGAGATGCCACCGCGGGAAAATACTCAGATTTATTCATCCACTATTTGAGAATCGCTACGTAACAGTGGTTTCCTTCTAACCGTAGGCCTACCGGTAGGGGTGGTTGGTGACTCCCGAGATGGGCCAGCAACCGCCTCTTCACTCATTTTGATAACGTTTACCACAACTGCACAATAAAAACACGCAGAAAAGTACAGCGCAAAACAATAACGAAGTAGACGACAATGGCTACCTTGTACAACACAGTCATCTACGTAATGTTGGCAGCAGTGGAAAATGCGTACCTTATTCAAAAAAAAAGAAAAAAATGGGTTTTCTGCCCTCTGTAATAAAACAACTGAGTTAATCGAACAACAATGAACTTGAAAGGGTGTCTTACGACGTCCGCCCCGAGCAGATGCGACGAACAAAATGAGATTAAAAAAAATGGATATAGCGTCTCCCATGTAAGCAGGAGATCCCGGGTTCGAGTCCCGGTCGGGGCACACATTTTCATGTGTCTTCATTAACGTATGTCAACGCCTATAAGCAGCTAAGGGTCTTAATTTCATTGTAATTACCTGTAAGAGGGCCTTCATCAGAATTAAACAGTTAAAATGGCCTATAACAGTTAGAAATTTATAGGAGAAGACATTTTTTATACAAAAAGTGTAAGTACTTACTAATAATAAAAGACGGAACCAGTACTTACATGTCACATATAGAATAATTAACAGGCCAGAAGGGCTTTACTCACAAAATATATAAAAAGGAATTTTAATTGTTTAATTCTGATGAAGCCACTCATAGAAGTTTTGAAACCTGGTCAATAAGACTTAAATAATTGTGGCCGAGGGCTCATTTGCTTCAATTTTAGGTACGATATATTAGATTCTGCCAAGATCCGCCTTTATTCTCCTCCTCCTTTAGAGACTGTCTATTGCTATTCATTGGATACATCTGCGATGTATGCACGCTGAAGTCCCAGTCATATTATAGCTGGTCAGAGGATTCGATTAATGGGTGATTAAGTCGGACTTCCTGTTAGTGCACTTCCTCTGGTTATCTCTGGTATTACTGTCTAGGAAATCAGGGGTTGGGCGGAAGAAACGCATCCGGCCAGCAGAAGCAAAGTTAACAAGTGCGTTCTGGTGTAAGTGGCTTTGATGAAGTGGAGGAAATACTCATCTGATGAAAGAGAAGAAACTGATTTAAAAACTCTGTGGTGCGCGCGCCAGACAGACCATTTCCGCTGGCAGTGGTATTACTTTTCTAGTCACGAAGAACACGAAGTGTATTAAGATACACTAACAAGTAGCACTGCGCACACCGCGCTACTGAATGCCAACTGGCCAACTAGTGATATCGCCTCCACTTTAAGTAATAAAGGAAGTATACAAGCGAAGGATGTACGATACTTGTCCAAAATGATAAAATCCACTGACGAAAGCCACTTTGACGAAAGGCAAATTGTTATAGCCAGGTGCACTCAATCGTGCGTTTCGGAAACGACGAATTTGGTCATGTATATATTTGAAACTGGTTTAAGGAAAGTGAACTACGAGCCGGCGATAGGTTGTTGAACGTCCAGGCCTTATTGCAGAACGAGGAACTGGGAGGCTTACCAACTTTGTAATCCTGGGTAGCTGGTCATCTGTGTCAGATCTAACAACAAAGTATGATGCTGATGCAGGCACAAATGTTTCGCAGCGCGCCGTTCAGCTGGCATTGTTGATATAGCGTTCCGCAAATGGTGACGCGTACGTTTTGCCATGTTGACACAACGAAATCATTAATTACTTTCGTAATGGTCACGGGATCTAGATTGGATTGTGATTGGATTATGGCTCAATGGAAACATATGTTCCGGTCTGATTATTCACGTTTATTGTTACACAAGGCTATTTCCGTGTCCGTATACACTCACCGAGGAGAATTTGCTAGTCGAAACACGCACCGGTCCAGGGACGCAGGCTAGTACGGCAGTATTATGCTGTCGAGAACATTCATCTGACTTCAGTGAGGCATGTGACAGTAATAGAAAGTACGAAGGACATTTCACAAAAGAAACTGCACAGGTTGGTATTATTGGAGACCGTTTGATGTAACAACACTGTAAATGCCACCAGATGTTTTATTTGGGAGCTGTTGTTTTGTTGTTTCGCTGTGTACTCTACCATAAAATTGGCGAGAGGTATAAATGGACCCTGTAGGGATCTCGGACTGCGACTGTTGGCGACCAGAGGTCGTACATCAAGATCGAAATATTACGCGGCAAAAACCAGACAAAAATCCACCGTGAGTTAAGTGAAATTTGTGGTGAGTTCACAGTAGACCGTAGTGTAGTTTCACTTTTGGTTAATCGTTTTCGTGGCAGTTGTATGAACACAGACGATAATCCAAGACCCAGAAGGCCAAAAACATCAACAGATGAACGAATTGTGTAACTTCGTGCAGATGCCCCTGACAATTGCAGGACGAGTTGTGAGGAACTCTCTGAGGCCACGGGAATTCCTCCAACATCAGTATTCCGGATTCTGACAAATGATTTGAAGAGGAGAAAAATTTGTGCGAGATGGATTACTCACTGGTTGACTGCTGAGGATAAGAAGAAACGCCTGGACATGGCAACCTTACTGAAACAGCGATTCGACCGCGAAGGTCAAGGATTTTCGTGTCGAAATGTCACTATTTACGAAATGTGGATTAGAGAATTTGAGCCGCGCGGGGTACCCGCGCGGTCATGGCGGTCTTGCCACGGTTCGCGCGGCTCCCCCCGTCGGATATTCGAGTCCTCCCTCGGTCAAGGGTGTGTGTGTGGTCCTTAGCGTATTAGTTTAGGTTACATTAAGTAGTGTGTAAGCAGTTTGGTCCCATAGGAAATTACCACGACAGACGACAGACAGACAGGCAATTGGAAGCGGAGTTGAAATCACTGTCCACTCAGTGGAGAGCTCAGATTCTCCACGTCCGAAAAAGTTTCTGCTCGCTGAATCAAAGCTCAAGCAAATGAAGACTTCTCCTTATGATCAACAAGGAATCAGCTTGACAGATAGAGTACCATGTAGAACGAGTATCACAGCAACGTACTATCGTAAATTCATGCAAAATCTGCGCAGAAAAATGCACAAAACCCTACCACAGATGCTCGAGACTGGACCACTCATCCTTCACGACACTGCTCGCCCACATATCGGCAATGCTGTAGCGCAAAATACTGCGCCAGTATCAATGAGAAGTGTTGCTGCATCCTCCACCAGACTTCGACTAGCTCCCGAAGATGAAAAAGCCTATGAATAGACGTCGTTATCTTTGTCCGGAAAAGCTTTCTGCCACCTTTACGCAACCCATTCGACAGATGAACTGAATTCGTGTCCTAGATTGAATAATAGAGCTTCTGAGACGTTGTGATATAGTCGTAGAGGAGCAGGAAGGCTATACCGAACGAATGTAAAGCGATATTAGAAACAAACAATAAACGTGTAAGTAAGAAAACTGGTGTGCAAAATTCATTAAATGTCCCTCGTATAAACACAGCTGTGCTCTACGTGAACGTTATTCTAGACCACCTGAATCCTTTCATTGTTGACGTATTCGCCGGGAGCCATGGCATCTTCCAGGGGGGTAACTGCCCGCGTCACACGGCCAGGGTCGTGCTACGTTGGTTTGAGGCGGATTATAGTGCACTTGCTTTCTTGCTCCGCCACCATGTTTGCCTGTACAAACACTTTTTTACCATCTCTCATTTATGGAAATACTTCAGATTACTTTAGCAAAACAAACTTTAGTTTAACTTTCTCATAATCGAAAAGAATATAGTTGTTGTCGTTTTTGTGGTCTTCAGTCCTGAGACTGGTTTGATGCAGCTCTCCATGCTACTCTATCCTGTGCAAGCTTCTTCATCTCCCAGTCCCTACTGCAACCTACATCCTTCTGAATCTGCTTAGTGTATTCATCTCTTGGTCTCCCCCTACGATTTTTACCCTCCACGCTGCCCTCCAATACTAAATGGGTGATCCCTTGATGGCTCAGAACATGTCCTACCAACTGATCCCTTCTTCTGGTCAAGTTGTGCCACAAACTCCTCTTCTCCCCAATCCTATTCAGTACCTCCTCATTAGTTATGTTATCTACCCATCTAATCTTCAGCATTCCTCTGTAGCACCACATTTCAAAAGCTTCTATTCTCTTCTTGTCCAAACTATTTACCGTCCATGTTTCACTTCCATACATGCCTACACACCACACAAATACTTTCAGAAATGACTTCCTGACAAATCTATACTCGATGTTAACAAATTTCTCTTCTTCAGAAACGCTTTCCTTGCCATTGCCATTCTGCATTTTATATCCTCTCTACTTCGACCATCATCAGTTATTTTGCTCCCCAAATAACAAAACTCCTTTACTACTTTAAGTGTCTCCTTTCCTAATCTAATATCCTCAACATCACCCGACTTAATTCGACTACATTCCATTATCCTCGTTTTGCTTTTGTTGATGTTGATCTTATATCCTCCCTTTAAGACACCATCCATTCCGTTCAACTGCTCTTCCAAGTCCTTTGCTGTCTCTGACAGAATTACAATGTCATCGGCGAACCTCAAAGTTTTTATTTCTTCTCCATGGATTTTAATACCTACTCCGAATTTTTCTTTTGTTTCCTTTATTGCTTGCTCAATATACAGATTGAATAACATCGGGGGAGGCTACAATGTCTTACTCCCTTCCCAACCACTGCTTCCCTTTCATGTCCCTCGACTCATATAACTGCCATCTGGTTTCTGTACAAATTGTAAATAGCCTTTCGCTCCCTGTATTTTACCCCTGCCACCTTTAGAATTTGAAAGAGAGTATTCCAGTCAATATTGTCAAAAGCTTTCTCTAAATCTACAAATGCTAGAAACGTAGGTTTGCCTTTCCTTAATCTTTCTTTTAAGATAAGTCGTAAGGTCAGTATTGCCTCACGTGTTCCAGTATTTCTACGGAATCCAAACTGATCTTCCCCGAGGTCGGCTTCTACTAGTTTTTCCATTCGTCTGTAAAGAATTCGTATTAGTAGTTTGCAGCTGTGGCTTATTAAACTGATTGTTCGGTAATTCTCACATCTGTCAACAGCTACTTTCTTTGGGATTGGAATTATTATACTCTTCTTGAGGTCTGTGGCTATTTCGCCTGTTTCATACATCTTGCTCACCAGATGGTAGAGTTTTGTCAGGACTGGCTCTCACAAGGCCGTCAGTAGTTCCGATGGAATGTTGTCTACTCCGGGGGCCTTGTTTCGACTCAGGTCTTTCAGTGCTCTGTCAAACTCTTCACGCAGTATCGTATCTCCCATTTCATCTTCATCTACATCCTCTTCCATTTCCATAATATTGTCCTCAAGTACATCGCCCTTGTATAGACCCTCTATATACTCCTTCCACCTTTCTGCTTTCCCTTCTTTGCTTAGAACTGGGTTTCCATCTGAGCTCTTGATGTTCATACAAGTGGTTCTCTTATCTCCAAAGGTCTCTTTAATATTCCTGTAGGCAGTATCTATCTTACCCCTAGTGAGATAAGCCTCTACATCCTTACATTTGTCCTCTAGCCATCCCTGCTTAGCCATTTTGCACTTCCTGTCGATCTCATTTTTGAGTCGTTTGTATTCCTTTTTGCTTGCTTCATTTACTGTATTTTTATATTTTCTCCTTTCATCAATTAAATGCAAAATTTCTTCTGTTACCCAACGATTTCTACTAGCCCTCATCTTTTTACCTACTTGATCCTGTGCTGCCTTCACTACTTCATCCCTCAAAGCTACCCATTCTTCTTCTACTGTATTTCTTTCCCCCATACCTGTCACTTGTTCCCTTATGCTCTCCCTGAAACTCTGCACAACCTCTGGTTCTTTCAGTTGATCCAGGTCCCATCTCGTTAAATTCCCACCTTTTTGCAGTTTCTTCAGTTTTAATCTACAGGTCATAACCAATAGATTATGGTCAGAGTCCACATCTGCTCCTGGAAATGTCTTACAATTTAAAACCTGGTTCCTAAATCTCTGTCTTACCATTATATAATCTATCTGATACCTTTTAGTATCTCCAGGGTTCTTCCATGTATACAACTTTCTATCATGATTCTTAAACCTAGTGTTAGCTATGATTAAGTTGTGCTCTGTGCAAAATTCTACCAGGCGGCTTCCTCCTTCATTTCTTAGCCCAAATCCATATTCACCTACTACGTTTCCTTCTCTCCCTTATCCTACACTCGAATTCCAGTCACCCATGACTATTAAATTTTCGCCTCCCTTCACTATCTGAATAATTTCTTTTATTTCATCATACATTTCTTCAATTTCTTCGTCATCTGCAGAGCTAGTTAGCATATAAACTTGTACTACTGTAGTGGGTGTGGGCTTCGTATCTATCTTGGCCACAATAATGCGTTCACTATGCTGTTTGTAGTAGCTTACCCGCATTCCTATTTTCCTATTCATTATTAAACCTACTCCTGCATTACCCCTATTTGACTTTGTGTTTATAACCCTGTAGTCACCTGACCAGAAGTCTTGTTCCTCCTGCCACCGAACTTCACTAATTCCCACTATATCGAACTTTAACCTATCCATTTCCCTTTTCAAATTTTCTAACCTACCTGCCCGATTAAGTGATCTGACATTCCACGCTCCGATCCGTAGAACGCCAGTTTTCTTTCTCCTGATAACGACATCCTCTTGGGTAGTCCCCGCCCGGAGATCCGAATGGGGGAGTATTTTACCTCCGGAATATTTTACCCAAGAGGACGCCATCATCATTTAATAATACAGTAAAGCTGCATGCCCTTGGGAAAAATTACGGCCGTAGTTTCCCCTTGATTTCAGCCGTTCGCAGTACCAGCACATCAAGGCCGTTTTGGTTATTGTTACAAGGCCAGATCAGTCAATCATCCAGACTGTTGCCCTTGCAACTACTGAAAAGGCTGCTGCCCCTCTTCAGGAACCACACGTTTGTCTGGCCTCTCTACAGATACCCCTCCGTTGTGGTTGTACCTACGGTACGGCTATCTGTATCGCTGAGGCACGCAAGCCTCCCCACCAACGGCAAGGTCCATGGTTCATGGGGGTTGAAGAATATAGTGGGGGCCCATAAACAGTCACTTCCCTTACAAGCAAACGAAGCACATATTTCATAGACAATTTCTGATTACCAACCCCACTTGAAAATATTTATCTCTCAATGCTTCATAGCAATTTACGCTAACAATATTCTTCATTAACTTCAGAAATAAGTTCAAGGTAAAGTAGGATCAAAATCGTGTACCTCTTTCATTACTTGTGAAGCAAGCGATTTTAACTAACAACATTTATGCCCTTTAGTACTAAAACTTTGGCACATTTAAAGTAGAAACAATTCAGAGCAAAATAAAGTTTTTTATAAGTTCCAAATTATGTGCCTCTCTCTTTACCCGTGAAATAAGTAATTTAACTAGCAACATTTGTATGCTGAACTTAGTCACATTCAAATTGAAACAAGTTAGTTGTTCTTCATAAACAAGATACTCAGTCATCAGCACTTTTAGGATGGGACCCTGCTTGGTTTCATGAACAGGACAGTTTCAAAGTACAAACACGAATTTTTATCGTTTAAATTGTTATTGAAAAACACTCACACACAAGCATACTGGTATACATATCTGATTTCCAACGTTGGTCAAGCAGTGATGCAATAATGACGGCAAGCACGTGGCGGCTATCTGGTCTCACCTCTGGCGGTTTAATGCTCTATTCAAATCTAATTGGCGACGTATTAATCATTTTAGAGCCATTCCAAAATGCGAGAGCACCATTTTACAGCCGAAACCACATCCCAGGCCATTCCTTCATAAATAGGTTTCTGAATGCCTCACGTGGCACCTGCGGTGTTTACTGTACAACTGCTGGCCACAGACTGCGTAATGTTCTCTCTCTCTTGCCGCCCAGATTGATCGCCAGATCCACCATTTCCCACGCGCCAATTAAAAACAAAAAATAACAATCGATAACTAAACCCATGTTGTTGTTGAAGTCTTCAGTCCTGAGGCTGGTTTGATGCAGCTCTCCATGCTACTCTATCCTGTGCAAGCTTCTTCATCTCCCAGTGCCTACTGCAACCTACATCCTTCTGAATATGCTTAGTGTATTCATCTCTTGGTCTCCCTCTACAATTTTTACTCTCCACGCTGCCCTTCAATACTAAGTTGCTGATCCCTTGATGTCTCAGAACATGTCCTACCAACCGATCCCTTCTTCTAGTCAAGTTGTGCCACAAACTACTCCCCAATTCAATTCAGTACCTCCTCATTAGTTATGTGATCTACCCATCTAATCTTCATAATTCTTCTGTAGCACCACATTTCGAAAGCTTCCATTCTCTTCTTGTCCAAACTATTTATCGTCCACGTTTCACTTAAAAAAAAAAAAAAGGTTCAAATGGCTCTGAGCACTATGGGACTTAACATCTATGGTCATCAGTCCCCTAGAATTTAGAACTAACCTAAGGACATCACACAAAACCCAGTCATCACGAGGTAGAGAAAATCCCTGACCCCGCCGGGAATCGAACCCGGGAACCCGGCGTTTCACTTCCGAACGTGGCTACACTCCGTACAAATACTTTCAGAAACGTCTTCCTGACACTTAAATCTATACTCGACGTTAAAAAATTTCTCTTCTTCAGAAACGCTTTCCTTGCCATTGCCATTCTGCATTTTATATCCTCTCTACTTCGACCATCATCAGTCACTTTGGTCCCCAAACAGTAAAATTCCTTTACTACTTTGAGTGTCTCATTTCCTAATCTAATTCCCTCGGCATCACCCGACTTAATTTGACTACATTCCATTATCCTAGTTCTGCTTTTGTTGATGTTCATCTTATATCCTCCTTTCAAGACACTGTCCATTCCGTTCAGCTGCTCTTCCAAGTCCTTTGCTGTCTCTGACATAATTACAATGTCATCGGCGAACCTCAAAGTCTTTATTTCTTCTCCATGGATTTTAATACCTACTCCGAATTTTTCTTTCGTTTCCATTACTGCTTGCTCAATATACAGATTGAACAACATATTGGAGAGGTTACAACACTGTCTCACTCAATTCCCAACCACTGCTTCCCTTTCATGTCCCTCGACTCTTATAACTGCCATCTGATTTCTGTGCAAATTCTCAATAGCCTTTCGCTCCCTGTATTTTACCCCTGCCATCTTCAGAATTTGAAAGAGATTACTCCAGTCAACATTGTCAAAAGCTTTCTATAAGTTTACAAATGATAGAAACGTAGGTTTGCCTTTCCTTAAACTATCCTCTAAGATAAGTCGTAGGGTCAGTATTGCATTTCATAGACTGACAAAAACTATAAAGGAGTTGGATAGTGAAGTCATTCTGCACCCATCTTATTCATATGATCTTGTGCCATGAGATTTTCACCTTTTCCTCTCTCTATTAATCTTCAAAGGGACATCCACTCCAGATGAAAATGCGCTCCGAACGTGGCCTGACGACTTCTTCGTCCCGAAACCACGTGATTTCTACAGTCATGGAATCGAAAAGCCACTCCAGTGTTGGCAGACTTTTGTAAGTAGGGAAGGATAATTTTGTATTGATAACTAAAGTATCTGTAGTGTGTATCTAATGTATTTACACCACTGGCAATTAAAATTGCTACACCACGAATATGACGTGCTACAGACGCGAAATTTAACTGACAAGAAGAAGATGCTGTGATATGCAAATGATTAGATTTTCAGAGCATTCACACAAGGCTGGCGCCGGTGGCGACACCTGCAACGTGCTGGCATGAGGAAACTTTCCAACCGATTTCTCATACAAAAACAGCAGTTGACCGGCGTTGCCTGGTGAAACGTTGTTGTAATGCCTCACGTAAGGACGAGAAGTGCGTACCATCATGTTTCCGACTTTGATAAATGTCGGATTCTAGCCTATCGCGATTGCGGTTTATCGTATCGCGACATTGCTGCTCGCGTTGGTCGTGATGCAATGACTGTTAGCAGCATATGGAATCGGTGGGTTCAGGAGAGTAATACGGAACACCGTGCTGGATCCCAACGCCCTCGTGTCACTAGCAGTCGAGATGACAGGCATCTTATCCGCATGGCTATAACGGATCATGCAGCCACGTCTCGATCCCTGGGTCAACACAAGGGGACGTTTGCAAGACAACTATCTGCACGAACAGTTCGACGACGTTTGCAGCAGCATGGACTATCAGCTCGGAGACCATGGCTGCGGGTGCCCTTGACGCTGGATCACAGACAGGAGCCCCTCTGATGGTGTACTCAACGACGAACCTGGGTGCACGAATGGCAAAACGTCATTTTTTCGGATGAATCCAGGTTCTGTTTACAGCATCATGATGTTCACATCCGTGTTTAGCAACATCGCGGTGAACGCTCATTAAAAGTGTGTATTCGTCATCGCCATACTGGCGTATCACCTGGCGTGATGGTATGGGGTGCCATTGGTTACACGTCTCTGTCACCTCTTGTTCGCACTGACGGCACTTTGAACAGTGGACGTTACATTTCAGATGTGTTACGACCCGTGGCTCTATCATTTATTCGATCTCTGCGAAATCCTACATTTCAGCAGGATAATGCACGACCGCATGTTGCAGGTCCTGTACGGGCCTTTCTGGATAGAGGAAATGTTCGACTGCTGCCCTGGCCAGCACGTCTCCAGATCTCTCACCAATTGAAAACGTCTGATCAATGGTGCCTGAGCAACTGGGTCGTCACAATACGCCAGTCACTACTCCTGATTAACTGTGGTATCGTGTTGAAGCTGCATGGGCAGCTGTACCTGTACACGCCATCCAAGCTCTGTTTGACTCCATGCCCAGGCGTATCAAGGCCGTTATTACGGCCAGAGGCGTTTGTTCTGGATACTGATTTCTCAGGATCTATGTACCCAAATTGCGTGAAAATGTAATTACATGTCGGTTGTAGTATAATATATTTGTCCAATGTATACCCGTTTATCATCTGCATTTCTTCTTGGTGTAGCAATTTGAATGGCCAGTAGTGTATTAAATATATGGAAAATACTACGAACCTTACAGGAACTTAACATAAACGAGTTACTGCTTCACTAATTTGTCATTTTTCAGCCAGGTAATGTAAACGAAATGAAGCCATGCTCGTGACTCGTTGGAAAATAATATACGTGATCCTGGTCCCTCCCCTCCCCACCGCGTAAGCCTCTGCAGCATCGCAGAGCACCGCCGAGGCGCCGCACTCTAATGGGTTCGGAATCCCGAGCGCGCCGCGCCGCCGCCTGCTCAGAGAATGCTTGCCGGCTTCCGCGGCGCAGCCACGCAGCCCGAGACAAAACACGGCGCTCCGGCGACGCGACGGCGGCCGCGCCTCCGACAATACGGCGCGACGTCAGGCGCACGCGAGCGACTGAATGCCGCCATTACGGAGACAGCCGCGACAATAGGATTAGCGTAATGCCTTCTGCGGTAGGGAGCGCCGGATTCACTAAGCAGACCTCCGAGCCGTCGCCCCCGAGACCGTTGGGCAGGAACTCAACATCTTCATTGTTTGCCTCGCCATAACATTATTATCCTTTCGGCCTTCTTTGGTACCGTTACGATTTTCTAGTTACCTCTTAAACAACTTAATACTGTATGGGAGTGCAGACCTGCTCGCTCATAGTTGTTGATGGAAGTTTCTCGGAATGACAGCCAAGCGGAAGCGCGTCTTGCAGTCACGTCTGAACGAGAAATGAGAATCTCACATGATAACTTCTCGCACAGGTAGTGCGTGCATTCTCAATAGCCTAGCGATCGCTTTACAAGCTTTATTTTACATTCCCGTTGCAGGATCTTTATATCAAAATGTTCAAAATTCGTTCTCTACAATCCTCCAAATTCTTGAAACATCATTCTTATTATGTGAAAGTAGGATGTTTACAAAACAGCGTCCATAAATGTAAGGATGAGTTCGTCACACAAAACATTACTCCATAATTGGCAAACAATGCTGTACAATCGCAATAATGCCATGAGATCCTTCACTCTTTTATTCGAACTTGTTACGGGTTTCGGGATTATACCCATCTTCAGACATCGCAAACTTGAGCTCCTTCCTAACCAACCAGGCGTACAGCCGTGACAACTCAAAGAAAGTGCCCAAGCTTTCTTTGAGTTGTGAAGACTGTAAGCCTGATTGGTTAGGAAGGAGCTGAAGATTGTGACGTCTGAGGATGGGTGTAATCCCGAAACTCGTAACATGTTCTAATAAAAGAGTCAATTGAACATCTCACGCCTTTTTTGCGACTGTACAGCACTGGTTGCCTATTATTAAAAATGATCGCAGGCCTCAGACGAGTTTTTATATCCTGATCCTGTATATTATAAAACATTACTTGACTTGTATATGAATATGGGTCCGAAAATCCATCTTTACTGTTTAACGGAAGGAATTCCCTTTTTTTTTCAGTATCAACGAGTAAGGTTGAATCATTCACGATTGACACCTGTCTGTTCCCTCAACTTCTTAACGGCTAAACTTACGTTGTTTGATCAAAAGTATCCAGATACGTATTACGGGACATCAAGATGTAGTGTGTAGACGCTACGTTTTTGTGATGCCTTCATCTCTGCTGTAGACACTCTCAATGAAGTGCCAGAATCTCGGTGGAGCAATGGCAGTCCACTTTCACACAGGTACTGAAACCAGGGAAGGTAGCTGTGTTGGACGCTAGGTCCAGCAATGAGGTCAATGTTCTAGCTCATGCCAAAAGTTTTCCGATTGGGACTCCGGGGAGGCCGGTCCATTTTAGAAATATTATTGTCTACATGCCTTTGCCTCACAGATGTTGCTTTACGACACTTTGTATTGTCATGCTGATACAGATAATCATCGCATCGGAACTGTTCCTCTACTGAATGCAACACATAATGCTCTAAGTTGTGTACATATTCTTCCGCATTTAGCGTTTTCCTTAGCGCGGTCAAGGGACCACGCCTTCACTTCGAAAAACATACCGAAGCACCACCTCCTTAAAAAAAAATGGTTCAAATGGCTCTGAGCACTATGGGACTTAACATCTATGGTCATCAGTCCCCTAGAACTTAGAACTACTTAAACCTAACTAACCTAAGGACAGCACACAACACCCAGGCATCACGAGTCAGAGAAAATCCCTGACCCCGCCGTGAATCGAACCCGGGAACTCGGGCGTGGGAAGCGAGAACGCTACCGCACAACCACGAGCTGCGGACCCACCTCCTTCATTCTTCAGTGTTGGCACTACACATAGTGGCAAGCAACGTTTCCAGGTATTCACAAATCGCAAAACCTCCATAGGATTTGTACAGCGCACAGCCACTCCAAATCACATGTTTCCAGACATCCATTTTTACACTACCTCAAGCGTCGTTGAGTACTGGAAATGAGTCGCTTACTCAGAAGACACACTACGTTCTAAGTCAGTGAATACCACTAACCGACCGTTGTGCAGTTACTACTTCTGTACTGACAAGATAGTCTAATACTCTCTGTCTCCTTTTGTACTGGAGATCCACCCTGTGTGACGTCTAGTGGTCAATTTCTCTTGATATAGGTGTGTTCACATACTCTTTATGAGGTGAGCAGATGGTGTACTTACAGTTTGTCGGAAACGACATACTTAACTTTTTGGTAATGTCCTTCTGCACATTGTTCAACGGATGAGGATTATGTGGCGTGGTTATTAACGTTACGTTACTTTAAAAGATCGCGTCTACCTCGGTAAAAAGTTTCTGAATCGATACATTGGTCGGGTGATCTACCGCGTGCCCTGCACAATCTCTATAAATTCAATGTATTTGTACCGTTGGGATGGCTCTGAGCACTATGGGACTTAACAGCTATGGGCATCAGTCCCCTAGAACTTAGAACTACTGAAACCTAACAAACCTAAGGACATCACACAACACCCAGTCATCACGAGGCAGAGAAAATCCCTGACCCCGCCGGGAATCGAACCCGGGAACCCGGGCGCGGGATGCGAGAACGCTACCGCACGACCACGAGCTGCGGACACCGTTGGGATGTTTAAAATCGTTGTTGTATTCAACTCCTACACCCACAGACGCGTCCGCCCAGATAGCTGAGTGGTCAGCGTGATGGATTGCCGTCCTACTTGCCCGGGTTCAATTCCCAGCTGGGTCGGGGATTTTCTCCGCTCAGGGACTGGGTGTTGCGTTGTTTTCATCATCATTTCATCCCCATCCGTCGCGCAGGTCGCCCAATGTGGCGTCGAATATAATAAGAGCTGCACCAAGGCGGCCGGACCTGCCCCGCAAGGGGCCTCCCGACCAATGACTCTCATTTCCATTACCCACTGACAACACTCTGAGGGCGTGTTTCCAAAATAGAAACACACTCCCTAACTTTGTAACAGAGTACGGCACAAGATGGGACAGGGACTCAGTGCATGGTCCGCAGCTAGTGGTCGTGCGGTAGCGTTCTCGCTTCCCGCGCCCGGGTTCCCGGGTTCGATTCCCGGCGGGGTCAGGGATTTTCTCAGCCTCGTGATGACTGGGTGTTGTGTGATGTCTTTAGGTTAGTTAGGTTTAAGTAGTTCTAAGTTCTAGGGGACTGATGAGCACAGATGTTAAGCCCCTTAGTGCTCAGAGCCATTTGAACCATTTTTGAACTCAGTGCATGCGTCAAAAGAGGAAGAGATCACTTCGAATAAGTTTCATAAACATACGTTGTTAAATGTATCACGTGCAATATTACCAACACACTCATGTAACTCCCTAAGGAAGGATTCTAGATCCACGTTGATATGGACCTTTAATATTCATTTCATACATTCCTACAGTTATGGGTGGACTCCTCCTTTTAAGAGTCATGAGGCCTACCTCCTGCGGTATTTAGGCCGATATCTGCAGTTTCGTATTTTGAATGTGTAGCTATGGTCAACCCAAGCAAAAGCTGTTGATCAAGTATTTCATGTGATACCCAGTGTCAAAGCAGTTCCTCTGTTTCTTTAATTATTCTTAAAGTGGAATTTCACTTCCTCATTCGATACAGCGGTTCCAAATTAGTCTATTCCCGTGTTCGCTTTATCGATGTGCATTAACCGGGACATTAAAACACGAAGAAATAAGAGTACCCTAGCAGCGACTCGTGGGTCGCCCATGCTACGGTCGCAGGTTCGAATCTTGCCTCGGGCATGGATGTGTGTGATGTCCTTAGGTTAGTTACGTTTAAGTAGTTCTAAGTTCTAGGGGACTGATGACCTCAGATGTTAAGTCCCATAGTGCTCAGAGCCATTTGAACCAATTTTTTTTTTTTTTTTTTTTTTAACCGTGGGTCGCCCAGGCCTTCACTGACTGCTGCGGCCATGCAGCAACGCTGCCCACATCTTCGTGTGTTGGTGTCCTCGGTAATACATATCCATGAAACGAATATCGGACTAGACTGATTTGAGCTCCCTCTATCGAACAGGACGTAAAATTCAGTTTTAAGTTCATTTTGTTTGTAGAGGGGAAAAAAGACCGAGCCTTTGCGTCGATGCCCTGGCGTCACATGAAAGACATTGTTTCGGCTGACACTGCTTACACATCGCCGAAACGAAGTTGCAGATATCTGCCGAAACGTCAGAGAAAATGTGCTAGGCAACTGTCAAGTGGTACTCCAGATACACAAAGTGACTTAGCTGCCCATCCTGCTGTCGTTTTACGCGCCCTGCACGAAATTGCTGGCCTTTATAAACCACACGCCCAATTTTCTACATCTACATCTACATATATACTCCGCTAGCCACCAAGCGGTGTGTGGCGGAGGACACAATTCGCGCCAAAGTCATATATCACCCCCCCCCCCCCCCCCACACACACACACACACACACTCTCTTCCACTCGCGGATCGCGCGAGCGATAAACGACTGTCTGAACGCCTGATTACACGCTCTAATTTCCCTTGTCTTTCAATCGTGATCATTGCGCGATTTGAAAGTTGGTGGTATGTATATCCTCGGTGAAGATCGGATTTCGGAATTTAGTGAGCAGCCCCTTCTGTTTAGCGCGCCGTCTATCTGCAAGTGTGTCCCACTTCAAACTTTCTATTAAATTTGTAACGCTCTAGCGATGGCTAAATGTACCAATGACGAATGTTGCCGCTCTTCTTTGGATCTTCTCAATCTCTTGAACCAGGCCCAACTGGTAAAGGTCCCATACAGACGAACAATACTCCAAGACTGGACGAACTAAGGTATTGTAAGCTACTTCCTTTGCTGAAGGACTACATCGCTTCAGGACTCTACCAATAAACCGCCTTACCCGTTACTTGTGTAATCTGATCATTCCATTTGAGATCGTTTCAAATAGTCACACCCAGATACTCGACGGACGTTACCGTTTCCAAAGACTGGGCATTTATTTTGTACTCGTACATTAATGGGGATTTTCGCCTTGTTATACGCAATAGGCTACACTTACTAATATTGAGAGATAATTGCCAGTCATTACACCACGCATTTATTTTCTGCAAATCCTCATTGATTTGTTCACAACTTTCGTGTGATACTACTTTCCTGTACACTACAGCATCATCGGCAAACAGTCTAAGGCCGCTGTCAATATCATCAACCAGATCGTTTATGTAAATCGTAAAAAGCAGAGGACCTATTACGCTGCCCTGAAGTTACGCTTGTTTCTGTTGAAGTCACCCCGTTCAGGATGACATACTGCTCCCTGTCTGTTACAAAACTTTCTATCCAACACCATATGTCATCGGATAGACCGTAAACGCGCACATTTTTTAGCAAGCGGCAGTGCGGAACTGAGTCGAACGCCTTTCGAAAGTCGAGAAATATAGAATCAACCAGGGAGCCGGTATCTAGGGCCTGTTGTATATCATTCACAAAGAGGGCCAGCTGTGTCTCGCATGACCGCTATTTCCTAAAACCATGCTGGTTTCTGCAGATGAGCTTCTCAGAGTCTAGAAAGGTCATTATGTCTGAACACAAAATATATTCCATGGTTCTATGACAAATCGATGTCAGTGATATTTGGCCGGTAATTATGTGCAACCGATTTTCTACCCTTTTTATAGATTGCTATGACCTGGGCCTTCTCCCAGTCCCGTGCAACTTTCCGCCGTTCCAGTTATATCTGATAGATGCCGATTTTCATGTTATCTTGTTCGCTACGCGCAAGCTACTATTCCTACAGGAAAAATGAGTAGAACCTTTTTGTAGGAAATGACATGCAGGTTTTCGAGTAATTGAAGAAAACCTACAAAAGTGACCCCCTAACGCATCTCCACCCCGCACATATTCCTCGCCAGCCGACATTTGACCTATTTTGGGCTCTGTTGATCAAGGCATGGCGCCACCAGCATAGTCAGTTATTTCGTTAACATAATGAATGAATGAATGAAAAAAACTTTTGTAAAAGTTACACTAAAACTAATTATGTTGACAATTCGACCCGCACTTGACCCTTACGCGCACACTAGTTTCATAGTCAGAAGGCCTGACGAATAAACGATTTAACAGTTTATTTTATGCTGTTTAAAATTCACAAAGTTGTTGAGTATAAAACTTCTACAAATGTCAATTTTACAATTTATAAATGCTCGAGGGAGCTGGTGGTGTTTATACGGCCAGCCAGTAAAGACTAAGAAAGCTCGACTGTGGGGAATACTTCGTGTAGTCACAAATTATTTCAAATCCTAAGCAGTGGGGTCTGAGTGTGGGCGTGGGCATGCGTTCAGAGGTCACCTTTGTACGTTTTTCTCGACTAACTCAGAAACTATCGCCTCTGTCCCAACGTATCCCAGCACAGAATTTAACAATATTACATGTCCCGCAAAATGTCCTGCTTTTTTTTTCTTTATTGTGAGTTTAAAACCTGTGGAACAGGTAGGCTGGCAGCAGCACAATACGCCGCTCTTCAGCCGAAGATATTACAATGATATAAACAGAGAAGATACATCACTGGGAAAAACGGCGGGAAAAAACAGTAGACACATGAACATAAAAAAAACATGAAGCCGTTCACACTCGATGACAATCCACACTACAAACTGTTGACACAAAGCACAAACACTGAAGATGACGATGGCACTGGTGAATGATGGAGTGTGACGGTGAACACTGAACACTAAACACGACGGCACACACGAGACACTGATGGCGTTGATCTCCGGCGCGCGAATGTCCACTTAGTGTGTGCGAGTCCGGGGACCTGCCTAGAGGGGAACAAGGGTGAGGTGGTGGAGAGGGGAGAACAAGGATGCCAATGGCTGAGGAGATGGGGGCAGGAGGAGAGGGACAGGGGAGGGGAAGCCCGGGGGAGGAGTGAGGAGAAATGGAGGAGGGAGGGAAGAGGGAGAGAAGGGAGGGAGGGTGCCCAGAGGAGCAAACACAGGAGGAGGGTGGGAGGATCAAAGTTGGTAGGAGGGGTAGATGGAGGGGAGGAGGGCATCATCAGGCAGAGGGAGCTGGCGGAAGCCACCTTGGGAGAGGGTAAGGAGGGTGGGGAGATGGAGACCAGGTGCGATGTGGGAATACAGGCGCGGCAGCAGGCGGGGGTGGGAGAGGATCGGGGAGACTAGCGGGTGAGGAGGATCGAGTTTGCGGGAGGTGTACAGAATCCGTATCCTTTCAAGGAAAAGGAGGATGTGGGGGAAGGGGATGAGATCGTACAGGATCAATGTGGGGGAGGGGAGACGGATGCGATAGGCGAGGCGGAGAGCATGGCGTTCAAGGATTTCGAGGGACTGATAAAAGGTAGGGTGGGCGGAGATCCAAGCCAGATGGGCGTAACAAAGGATAGGGCGGATGACGTATTTATAGGTGTGGAGGATGGTGGAGGGGTCCAGACCCCACGTACGGCCAGAGAGGAGCTTGAGGAGACTCAGTCGGGAGCGTGCCTTATCTTGGATTGTCCGGAGGTGGGGAGTCCTGGAGAGGCGACGGTCGAGGGTGACGCCAAGGTACTTAAGGGTGGGAGTGAGGGCGATAGGACGGCCATAGATGGTGAGATAGAAATCAAGGAGGCGGAAGGAAGGGGTGGTTTTGCCTACAATGATCGCCTGGGTTTTGGAGGTATTGACCTTGAGCAACCACTGGTTGCACCAAGCGGTGAACCATTCAAGATGGGATTGGAGAAGGTGTTGGGAGCGCTGCATGTTGGGGTGAAGGGCAAGGAAGGCGGTGTCATCGGCAAACTGGAGAAGGTGGACGGGGGGTGACGGCGGCGGCATGTCCGCCGTGTACAAAAGGTACAGAAGGGGGGGGGACGGAGCCTTGGGCACACCGGCGGAGGGGAAAAAGGTGTAGGAATCTGTGTTATGGATGGTGACATAGGAAGGACGGCGGGAGAGAAAGGAGCCGATCAGACGGACGTAGTTAATGAGAAGGGCGAAGGTTTGGAGCTTGAAGAGGAGACTGGAATGTCATACGCGGTCATAAGCACGTTCGAGGTCCAGAGAGAGGAAGATTGCGGAGCGACGGGAATTAAGCTGGTCGGAAACGAGATGAGTAAGGTGAAGGAGAAGGTCGTCGGAATAAAAGGACGGCCGAAAGCCACACTGGGTAACGGGAAGGAGGCGGTGTTTGCGGAGATGCTGGTGGATGCGTCGGGTGAGGATAGATTCCAGGACCTTGCTGAAGACCGAGGTAAGGCTGATGGGACGGTAAGAGGAGACGGCGGACGGCGGTTTGCCAGGTTTAAGGAACATTAGGATAGGGGAAGTTTTCCACAGGTCGGGGTAGTAACTGGTGGACAGGACTACATTGTAGAGCCTGGCCAGGGTGGAGAGGAAAGAGACAGGAGCTGCACAATGGTGATGGTGGGTGACACGGTCGTGACCATGAGCGTTGTTGCGTTTTGTGCGTAGTGTAGCAATGAGATCCTGTGTAGTGATAGGGGCATTGAATTCTGTGTGTGCAATGTTGTCCAAGTACTGGAAACCAGGAGCGAGGGGAGGGACAGTGGTGTCAGTTCGATTGCGGACATCCGGGAAGAGGGAGTAATCGAACTGGGGATCATCGGGGATGGAAAATACATCGGAGAGGTAGGAGGCAAAGTGATTGGCTTTACTAAGGGTGTCAGGGAAGGGGTGACCATCATGGGGAAGAGGATAGTAGGGGGAGGGTTTAGTTCCAGTAAGTAAGGCTGACCAGAACTTGGACGAGTTGATAGGTAGGGTAGCATTTAAATGGCTGCATGTCTGTCGCCAGTCCCGGCGTTTCTTAGCCGCGAGCAAATTACGAATGTGTCGCTGGGGTTGCCGGTGGCGTCGTAGTGTGTCCGGGTCACGCATGTGGAGGAAGGCAAGGTAGAGACGGCGGGATTCACGGAGGAGGAGGATGGCCTGTGGGGGTAAGGTAGGACAGTGGGGGTGGATGGCGACAGTAGGGACGGGGGCCTCCAAGGCCTCAGACAAGGTCTGCTGGAGAAAGGAGTCGGCATGGGCGACATCGTCGGGTTGGTGGTAGGTGAAGGAGTGGCTATCGACCTGGGTGGAGAGGGTATCCCGGTAGGCATTCCAGTTGGCACGGGAATAGTCATGGACGTACTTAGGGGGAGGGTCATTACGAGGGTCGGCGCGGGGCGACGACCGTCTGAAACGGTGAGGAGGGCAGGGAGATGGTCACTACCAATAGGCTCCAGGACATCCACGATTATGCGGCCAAGGAGGTTGGGGGAGGAGAGGATAACATCGGGATTGGAGTTGGATTCGGGACGGGTGTGCTGGGGGATGGGGATGAGGTCGCCTTGAAGGGAGGAGAGGAACCGTCGCCACCGCCGTAACTGGGCAGCGGAACGACTATGGATGTTGAGGTCAGTGGCAATCACGTAGGAGGAGAAGGTATGGTCGATGTGGGAGACGAACTCGAAAGGAATAGGGGCGTTGGAGCGGACATAGATGGTGGCACAGGTAACGGTAAGGCCGGGGAAGAAGAGACTAAGGATCAGGTGTTCGGTGGAGTCGGGAAGGAGAGGTTGGAGCCGAATGGGGATCTGGCAGTGGTGACCAATGGCAACTCTGCCACGCGCAATTGGGAGGGGATTATCGGAACGGTGGAGGAGATACGGCGAAGTTTGGACGGTGTGGTGGGGTTGGAGGAAGGTTTCATTGAGGATGACGGCATCCACGCGTTGGGTGGCAAGGGTGTGCAGGAAGAGGTTCTTGTTGGCGGGAAGGGAGCGGATATTGTTGAAAAGGATACGTTGCTGTCACGCCATGACAGGGATTTAGACGAGGGTGACAAGATGGGAGAAGGTGAAATGGGCCTGGTTGGTGGAGTGGGTGGCGTACATTTTGAGTTGGAAAATGGAACGGGCGGCGAGGGATATCTGTTGGAGGGTGTGGGGGCGCTGAAAGGGATGAACATTCTCAAGGACGATGGTGAGGAACCTGATGATGTCCTCAGCGTTGGGTGGTGAATGAAGGGAATTGCCAGGAGGGGTGGGTGTGTCCAGAGGACGGACAGGGACGGTGAGTTCAGGAGTGGTCGGAGGGGGTCGGGCTTTACACTTTTGGGAGTAGGTGGGATGGGGGAGATTGCAGGTATTGCAGGAGGGAGGGGATTGAATGTTACGGCACTGCCGGAGGAAGTGCGCTTGCCTACAATGCGGGCAGGTGGGGGCCTCGCGGCATTCGGCTGTTGGGTGGGCGTTGTAGCACAGACACCTCTGGCAGCGCAGGGATTGAGGAGGGGAATGGGAGGCGTCGACCTTATAGTGCTGGTTCAAGAGGAGGGCACCCTCCTTCAGGAGACGGTCAATGGAGGGGGCGTCCTCGGAGAAAACCCACATAAGGTGGGTGGGGCCAGCCGAGTTGAAAATGCGGCGGACCGCCTGCACCTCCAGCGTGGGATGCGCCTTGAGCTCTGCCAACACCTCCTCCTCCATGATCGACGGACTGAGCCGAGTGATCACGGCGATGAGGGTCGGTGGGCGACGTGGGGGTTGGGGTTGGCGGGTAGGAGATGAAGAAGGAGCAGGGGTGAGGGAGGCATTGGGGCCAAAACGGGTGATGGGGAGGTGGGAGAGGATGTTAGTATGGAGGGTTGGGCTGGGGGTGGAGATGAGAACGGAATCCCGTCTGGGAGTGAGGAGAGAGATCGGGCACCAGGGAAGTGTTGGCAGAGGAGGAGGGAGAGATTCCGGGCCTCGAGATGGGAAGGATTGGGACGGGAGAGGAGGTATTTGTATAAAGAGGGGGGAGGAGAGGAGGAGGCGGAGGGAGCAGGGCCAGGTGGGGAGACATCCATGGCAACCTGGGGAGGGGAAGGAGGATGGGGCAGGGCCTTTTTGGGAGCGGAGGAGGTGGTGGTGCCACTAGGGCGTTTAACGGCGGCAGAAGGGCAGGTGGTGACATGAGGGACGGGAGCTATAGGGAGGTGGTGGGAAGGGACAGGTCCCGGTGTGGACGCAGTAGTCGGCGCCGGAGATGGTGACGTCGACGGCGACGCCGGCGGTGGCGGCGGTGATGGCGAAGGCGATGGGGAGAGTTGGGCATGGACAGTGGCCCGACGGGCCACCACCCTACCTGGAGATGCAGTGACAGTCTGGGGGAGTGGGGGGAAAGGATCAGAGGGAGAGGAGCAGGAGGAAGAAGCTGGAGAGGGGGCGACAAAGAGCGAGGGCGAAGGGAGAGTGAGAATAGGCGGGATGGAAAGAGAGGGGTGTGACTGGGCACACCATGTTATGGTGGTGGTGGCGGCGGAGGGGGAAGTATAAACTATGGCTGTGGTGGGAGTGGTGGTGGGGGCTGACATGACGACAGGAAGAAACAAAAACGCACGGAACGAAAAAGAAAGGACAAAGACTGGGGACGGACGAAGACAGATGAAGACGAAGACGGAGGAAGACGAAGACGGACGAAGACCAGAGTCCCACACTGCTGGCGCTGACTCGACGACGAGTGGCAGGAATGCCACAGCTGCTGCTGCTGCTGCCGCGGACGGCGCCAGGGCCGCTGCTGCTGCTGCTGCTGCTGCTGCGACTGCTGTGACTGCTGCTGCTGCTGCTGCTGGAGGGCTGGCTGGCTGGCTGGCTGCTGCTGCTGCTGGAGGGCTGGGTGGCTGCTGCCGGCTGGACCGCTGCTACTGGCCGGGACCGCTGCTGCTGGCTGGGACTGCTGCGGCTGCTGCTGCTGCTGCTGCTGCTGCTGCTCGGCTGGACTGCTGGTTGGCTGGCTGGCACCTGAAACCTAGCGCTTCGATTAGTGCTGGAATGGCACAATCGAAGGGTGGTATCCTTGCGGAGTATCGCCGGAGATGAATGTCCTGCTCATTTTTCCCCTATAGAACTAATATCTTGCGCGTAGCGAGTGAGAGAATATTGAAATCTCGCGCGTGTCTTATAAAGGCGAGCTATAAAATAACAGGTTGCATAAGGCGACAGCGGTAGGGATAGCTGATTCAACCTGTTTAGTGACCTTTCCCGGCCCCACACTTGTAATACTTCGTAATAAGTACCTATGGCAAGTGTTGTGTACATAGTTCCGCGTAGCCAGCGCGTACACAACTTTCCCACTAGAGCGCGCCTCGCTAAGCACAACAGCGCAGGCGCAGCGCTCGTCCGTCTCCGCTCTACGAGATGGCGCTGCCATAGAGATGGACCAAATTCTGCTTCCGCCGATCCGCGTATTAATATGTAACGCAGCCAATGAGATTGCTGCTAACGTAGAACTTTTTCTCCTCGCGGATCACACTCGCGCAGTGATACCTGAATGCGCGAGGTATGATAACGAGTGTACAGACCTCCGATTAGTCAGTCTGCATTTGTCTGCACCAGTCTGTACTAGTCTGCATTAGTCTGCATTAGTCTGTAGTCAAGTTTCAGTCTGCGCCTAATAAGATTATCATATTCCTGTACATAGCCATGAAGAGAAATGTAGAGACACTTTGTCAAGTATCATAGATATGTGAGAATAAGATTAACGTACCAAGACCAAAGGAACATCAGATTGTCAATTGTAAACAGCATCCAGAATCTAGTTAAGTAATTTCTATACTTTTTATTATTTTAATAAATGTGTGTGAAAATAAATCAAGTTCTGTTTAAAGTTGGTCACCGTCAATCTGCTACTCTAAGCGTGCAAGTGGCATTTCTATCGTCTGACCTAACGGCAGAAGATAAACACGCCACGATAAGACCACGAGACATATTGCTGACACTCGCCTACTTCGTTAGAGCGACAAGTCAAATAATCAGATGGTGTGTATACCGAAGGTCTTACAGTACGCACACCACAGCGAGACAACTTGGCATGCGTAGCGGTAATAAACTGTGTGGTGAAACTATCCTAATGAATCAGTGTATCTGCTATGGAAACTGTATCTAAATCGCTGAAGTAGTCCTTGAGAATAGCCTTCACATAGTGACAGGGAAACAGGGAAGAGCATCTTAATTTATAACATGTATACCGGGTGTTTCCGTAAGAGTGTGCCAAAATTTAACAGGACATGGATGACGGTCCACTGAACAATTTGAGGTGGGGAACGTGAGGTCGGAGAAGCCAGTTTAAGGAGATGATAGGAATAGAATCAAAGCCGCACGGGATTAGCCGAGCGGTCTAAGGCGCTACAGTCATGGACTGTGTGGCTGGTCCCGGCGGAGGTTCGAGTCCTCCCTCGGGCATTGGTGTGTGTTTCATCTTAGGATAATTTAGGTTAAGTAGTGTG
The DNA here is from genome assembly GCF_023898315.1 of Schistocerca nitens. Classification (NCBI taxonomy): domain Eukaryota; kingdom Metazoa; phylum Arthropoda; class Insecta; order Orthoptera; family Acrididae; genus Schistocerca; species Schistocerca nitens. The sequence continues at coordinate 53,380,098 of NC_064620.1, forward strand.
TAAGCTTATGGACTGATGACCTTAGCAGTTCAGTCCCATAAGATTTCACACACATTTGAACAATAGAATCACATTATGTGTACTTTTTATTTACATTAGTTACAGTTAGCCTCAAACACCGTCATTGGCACAATGAACGTACCATGTGCTGTATCATAGAAAATGTGTTGAAACTAACGGCCATCAAACTCAATGCAAGTGTCACATCGATGAACAAGATTCTGACAAATATCCCCGGTGTGTTTCAAATCACATCACAGGCAGCTACAATTCTGACAACTAATTCCATCTCGATACCCGTTGGGTTGTCACACACAAGTGAGTTTAGACTTCCCAATAGGAAATTATCAAGGGGATTCAGATCAGGTGACTTCGCAGGCATGGAATAGGACCTCTCCTTCCAATCCATCTACCACAGGGCTTCACAACATACGTGCTCGCGGAGCAAGCTGTGAGCAGCAAGGCGCGAGCACGGAGCAGCGCGAGCACGCTACCCCCACAACCGGACCAGAGCGGAGAGTGGGGAGAGTCACGTGGGGTACATAACAGCTGCCGCCAGTCGATGTAAATCCGCGGCCACCTGCAGGGATATCATTCACGAATTATTACGGCGACAAATGAAACAAATAAAGGAGAATGTACACGTGCCTCATAATTTTATTTGCTTAGTGTATGCCTCTACCATCTGTAGACACAGAAACTAAAGAATTCCACGACAATCCGATATTTTCAACACTTTCTTCAACACTACTTAAAATATCACCTCCGGTTGTAGTGTTCTTCATGGCTACTACATCGAGGAGCTCCTCCCTCACCTGAAGATCTCTATTAACACCTCTAATAAATATGGCAAGCTGCGCTGTTCCAGTGATATCAACACTTTCGTCCAGAGCTAGAGAATACGGCATAAAAGCTTTACAGATATTTGCAAACTGGCTCTGGACGTCGTCTGCCATGTCCTGTATGCGACGCATAATGGTCATGTTAGATAATGCCACAATCAGAAACTGTTCAACTTGAGATGGACACAAATGTTCCGCTGCAGCTACCAAACATTCTTTTATTAAATCGCCATCAGTTAAGGGGCGCAGGGATTTTGCTAAAAGCAAAGCAATTTTGTAACCCACTCTGAGAGCTGCCTCAGTTGATTTTTCTTCGTCGACCAGATCTTCTTCGGATAGCTTCCTTTTAAGTTTAATAACTTCCTGTGCACGATCTGGTCAATCACATTTTCCACGTCCGTAGTCTTTCGCGTGGTACGACATATAATGTCGCTGCAAATTAAATTTCGTAAAAGAATTCAGCGTTTTGTGACATACTAAACATTTTGCAACACCATTTTTTTCTGTAAACAGATACAATTCCTCCTAATGGGGGTTGAACTGCGAAAGCATGGTTGTGGTTACACAACGGCGACTTGACATGATTCTTAACCAGCGAAGTGACTGTTAGAGCTGATCGTAGTACTTTAAAAGTTACACAGTCGGCGAGATTTCAATAGGCACCCTGCGGCCCTATTCAAACGTGCGCGCGCATTTCCCCTCCCTCCCTACTCCGCGACCTTGCACCTGCTCGCGAGCACGTGCCTGAGCAAACGCGAGTACTCGCGCTCAAAACCGGCCAGTTGTTAAGCCCTGGAATAAGACCTCTCCTTCCAATCCATCTACCAGGAAATACAACACTGACATGGTTGCGGACATCCACACTGAAGTGAGGCGTTGCACCGTCATGTTGTATCCACATCTTCTCTCGAACAGCCAAGGGTACGTTCTCCAAGTCAGGTAGAACTTGAGAGTTTTCCTCATCCCACACGTGGCTATTCCTACTGTTCGAAACACCATTGAGGCGTGCCTGGCTCTTGTTCCCGCCATCATGTATTTTACACGCTATTTTTAACGTACTTTCATCTCACTACGTTAATTTAAGTTACTACTGACACTGAGTTGCTGATTTGTCTGACCGTGAGCGGCGTTAGCAGCGCGTATCGATATATTCCCTCTCGTAGTATCTTTGCTCTACCGCTATTACTTCCCGCTCGTTGTCTGTAGTAAATCGTAGTTCGGGTTCAGAGTTCGTGTCGTTAGTTCGGGTCTACCAGTCAGTTGGAACGCGTCTGGAGCGCAGTCCGGACCTGTCAGTCGGGGAGTTGCAATGCGGCGCTAGGGCAGTCGGCTTGAAGCAGCATTGAGGTCAGCGTCGACATGGCTCGCCCGACCATTGCCGCCAAGCATCACTTGAGCCGGGCCACGGTGTTGGTGGATCGTCGGTCGGTCGCCCTACAGGACGACGCGTTTTGGCTCGCCGATCGTTCATGAGTCGGCTGTGTTTGTGTGCATCGACTCCCGATTTGTCTTCGTTCGTATTTAGTGACTGTTGGGTACCGTTCAGGTCTTCGTGCAAGTGTTTGTCAGGTTGTGTGTGTAGTTGCCGTTATTTCCATTGAGGACTATTTTAGGTGTTGTCACCATTTTGAGGGCAGTGCTCCGTGTCATCGGCGAAATGTAATTGGTTCTCTGAGCGCTTCTGGTCCTCTTCATTTACCATCTTGTGGAACGTGGGTCGGTTCTTTCCTGATGCAGGGATGTCGTTTAACCAGTGCGCGAGTTTCCTCTGCATGGTTCCGTCTGAGACAGTATTTCTGCCGTCGTGTGTGTGGAACTGAGTGGGAGACGCACCAGCAGAGCAGTCGCGACGGAGCAGCAGTCGCGGACGGGCCAGCGGGCAGTCGGTGTGTTGCTGCGGACCAGGGAAGATATCTCCGCGCGGTACAGTCGGCTGCGTCCACTTGCGGTCCCTGCGCAGTGTCGGAGCGTGTGTGGAGCTGTCCGATCGCCACGAGCTTCGTGGTTCACCGACCCAGGACGTCAGAGTTGAGTACTGATTTCACGTATCCACGCAACGTCCATTAATGTTGCGTGGTTCGTTTCGGTGGTTCGCTGTTGGCGAGATTTTCTGTTTGAGTTCTCATGTACCGACTGGTGGAAAGCCAGTCGTATGCCGGTAGGTCCGTGGCTGCCCCTGGTTGGGTTCCAACGGATCAAGTGTAGTTGGGCTCACCACCTGTCTCGCCTAAGCGAACGCGGGCAGACTGACCTCCCCGGACGCTTCTGAGTGCCACCGGTGTTTAATTATCTTTTTTCCACTACTTAAAATTTAAGGCTTCTGGTTATTTTTCTTTTTTCTTAAAAATTTTGGAAAATTAAATATTAACTTTGTCTTTCAAGCTTAAACATTGCGGCCTTCTGCCTTTAAAAGATAATGGTAATATGGTTTAAAATTTTGAAACATAATTGTAGCCTTCAGCTTTTGGTATTGCACCTTGCATATGTTGGTTCTATCTACTTGCTTTGATATTTTTTAAATTATTTTATTGCTATATTAATTGGATTTTTATCTTGTTTATTTTTAAGATTTCTTGTTTTTAAACATTGTGGCCTTCTGCCTTAAAAGTCTATGGTGATGTATTCTAAAATATTGAAACTTAATTGTGGCCTTCAGCCTTTGGTATCACACCTTGCATAAATTATTTTACTGCTATCATTGGATTTTATCTTGTTGATTTGTTAAGATTTCTTGTTAGGAGGCCATCAGCCGTGAAAGAGTTGCATTCGGTAAAGATCCGGCTATGTACCGCTTTGGTTGTAAAAGTTATTAAATTACAATAAATGACAATTAGAAGGAGAAATTGACCTCAACCTTTGGCCCTTTCCACAATCCTATTACCTGTTCTGCCCAGCGGGTTTAGCGGGCGTATCAACCATCACAACCAAACGGAGCCTCAGCAGTAAACAGCACGATTTGAAAGAAATCTGGTCGATCAGTCCAGAAATGCCGGAAATGCATATCCTCCTATTTCCATCTATTGTACTGTAAGTTTTTTTTCCTTATTTTGTTACCTGAATATATGACATTTCTGTGCCTTTATATATTGTAATTGTTTTACTATTTGTATATATATATATATATATATATATATATATATATATATATATATATATATATGCATTTATGTCGGTGTATAATTGGTTTGTTTCGTAAATATTATTTGTATTTCTACGCTGGGTCTTGCCTAGGGAAAACTGCTATCGAACGATTACATCGATAGGTCGTGTGAAGAATCAAAGTGTGTAGGATCTTTGGTAGTGTTAACTCTGCCGCGTGGAGCGCGGGCAGAGCAGTTGGAGTCTGGCTGGAGTAGCGAGTGGAGCAGGTGTGTTGTGTGACGCTCCCGCGAGTTGCCGCGCTTTCGGGGTTTGGCAGCATGTAATTGCGCTCGACTCGCGATGATAGTTTCTGACATGGTGTCGCGGACGGGAAGCATTAGCTGGCGCACATCAAGAGCCCGTTTCGCCTGGTGACCGTGTCGAGAAGAAGGCCCGCCAACATCCAGCTTCTGCAACAGCGACGGCCGACAATGAGTGACTGTCTCCACCTCCTCGATCGACGGCTTCAAACCTCCAATCAACCAACAAGGAAGACTAAAAGCACGTAAAGTTTCAGAACTGTATGGCAGACCTCAGCTTTTCAAATTGTTCCATTTGCCTCGCAAAATTACAGCAACTCAGCATGAACCTTTGTTGCTCATTGTCCCAATTGCATTACCAAGCAGGGTCCCTTCCTTTTCCGAAATGAAACCGAGTGTCGTTGAAATTCAGACGCCAGCGTTAAAGTACTGTCATTGCATTTCATTACTTTAGTTTCAAAGTGCAGTTAAAGCATAGCTGGCTACAATAGTTAGATTACACAAGCACAAATTAAGAGTGCGAGTTTTGTTAGCATATTTTAGCTTACCTGTGACTGCAGCTCAGCTTGGTACGTACTAAATTTTACTATTGTTAATTATTCAGAATCATTTAATTCAAGTTCAAAGTTAAATCTCTTGTTTCTAAATTGCGTAGAGTCAAGTTGCTTTTGAAATGATTGTTGAGGTAGTCCAAGGCTAACCGTATTCTGCTGGATTTCGATGTGCTTCAGAAAGAAAGCTCACTATTAACTTCAGTCACTAAATTAACTTTCGATTTTCCGGATTTATTAATTCTTTTGCTAAATTAAGTCAGAGTGTAGCGAAATTTATTACTTCTGACAAACTTTCAGTTTTCACACTACACGTGTCAACCTTCAGTTGCCACGCTTCTAGTGCTAATTATATGTGTAATAACCTTTCTTTTTCAGTTACTGTAGTAATTGTCCTTAGGACAGGCGACCGTGATTTCCCCCAAATCTCAAATATCTAATTACCGCTAGTTAATTGTTGACGTAACGGCCGCACATTTACTTTCTTTATTAACTTTACCCCTTTTCAAAATTAATTTCCACCAGTTTCATTTGCATTTTTCCTTTCATTTAGATGTAACCCTTTCCTCCCTCTTTACCGACAGATTAACTTCGGTGACGATTGCTTTCCCAAATTTCCCATTAGGTACACGCGGTTTAATTTTTCACTGTCATTAAGGTCGATAAGTGAGGGGGAGGTTACACGTGGCGACCTGGTGACAGGACAATCTTCAAATTTGAGGTTGTTCTGGACACGAATTTTGCATTGTGCAAATCTCGTAACAAAGTACTGGTTACGAAATGGTCGATACGTCAGCGAGAATATTAGTCTGAGGAATCCTAATTAGATTTGAGATTTGTTATTTATATTGAAAATTATTAAAATGAGTGAAGGCAACAATTACCAAAATTTGGTAGACTTGGGTACGGAACAATCGGTCGAACAGTGGGAAACACGCACCGCGGTACCCATTGTTCAGGGGCAGGCGGCTAGCATGAAAGACGCGACCGCCGAGACGCAACAAAGAGCAGAAATGGAATTCCAAACATTAGAAAATGTTTCGGAATCGGAAGTGAAAATCAAATCGGAATCCCTTGATGACGAATACGGGGGGACAATTAAAGAGGAAGCCGCTACGGAAGTAAAACCGGTAGTTTCCGGGAATTTAACTGATTTATTGAATGTTTTGTTTAACGAAATCAAGGCTCAGTCTAGCAAGATAGAAACTCAATCGGCAGAAATTAAAGCTCAGTCTGAAAAAATTGACAGGAAGCTAGACAATCAGAACAAAGCTATTAATGTTGTTAACAACAATGTTGGAGTTGTTAACACAAAAGGTGATAAAATCAAAGAAGATATTGTTGTGATTAATACCGAAATCGGTAATCTTAAACAGGAAATGATAGGCGTTCAGGCGGAAATTGCGAGCATAAATACGCGTTTTAATTCCGAAATTAGCAGAATCGAGAAAAGTGTAGGAGACGCAGTTGCTCCGATCATCGAGAATAAGGTGACGGAACAAATTCAATTAGTGAGAAAAGACGATCAACAGAAGGTGGAAACTTTAAAGGTTTTAGTTATCGAAGTAGATACCAAAGTGAGGAAGCAGGCTAATACCTGCGAAGAGAAAAAGAGGGAAGTGGAAACGCTTGCGACAACCACTTGCCAAGTGATTACGAGAGTGTCGGAATTAGAAAAGAAACTTGAAGAAAAACAGAGCTATGTGCCAATCTGTGCACATAGTTCGGAATTGTTGACGAAAGAGGAGCGGTTCGACCCCTTGAAAAAAGGCGGTATACACGCGACGGATTTCATTAAAAACTGTGAAAGAGTTTTACCCAGATCATGGACAAATGAGAGAAAAATTAATGCGGTTATTGATGTGTGGGCTGGTGATGCCAAGCGTTGGGGCTTAAACCGCAACATTACGAACCTGACCTTTGACGAGTTTAAAAATTTGTTTCTGGCTGAATACTGGTCAGAGCAAAAACAGCAAAGTGTCTGGCGCGAATTTGTCGTATCGAGGCCTTTCGATGCGAATTCGTGCGGCTCGATGAAGGAGTTTTGTGAGGGCTGGATCCGCAAGTTGGAATATTTGCGTGATCACCGCACGGAATCCGAAATAGTCTGGGAACTCTACAGGAAGCTTCCAGATGATACAAAACGCTACGTAGGAAGCAATTACAAGACAATCAATGATATCCTGAAAAGAGTTGAGGACGAGGACAATTGGCGCAATAATCGCGACAGTGGTAGAGGCCGTGGTAACAACAACGGGTACCACAGCAACCGCAACAACGGCAACTATGGGAATAATGCATACCGCAATCTTGGCAGCAATAACAATAGTGGTTCGGGCCGTAATGACAATCGGTACAATGCAAATAATAACAGGAATGACGGAAACCAGTATCATACTAGCGTGATACGGGCTTCGCAGAATAGTAATAACGCCAGAGTGTGTGATCAGCCGCCTCAGCAGCATCCGGGGAGCGTATCTGCTGGGACGAGACAGGGAAACCATTAGCCGCGCCGGTGAGGGGCCGACCGGGCGTGGAGAAATTTTGGCGGCCCAATAACAGTAGAAAACCCAGGTGTCGTCGTTATGAAAATTCCGTGTGGAATAATCAACGGCGGGAGAGTGTGCCAGTGTTAGGAGAAAGGAGTGCGCCCACAGGTAGTAAATCAGCTGTATACACGGCAGTAGGAAGTACATTCACTGTCAGTGAGAACAATTTAAGTAGTGTTCCGGAAATCGATTACAAAGTGGTAGCTGTAATACCCACAGCGGAACTGGAGATTGAGTTTAAGAATGATTCGCAAGTGTTGAGAGAAGATCAGATGTCGGATAAAACGTCCGTCATCGAGCGAGGGGATGCAGAGAGGGATGAGGTCTGGTTAAGGCAGTTCGGTCGCTTATACGACGAACTAAGAGATTATAGGGGTATGTATGGGAGAAGCGTTTATGGGGAGCGCGGGCAGGATTTGCCGCGTTTCGTCCCACAGGAAGATAGTATTTGTGAAGTGATAGGAAGTTCTGGCCCTAACCGGCAGACTTTACTAGAAATAGTTGATGTTAATGGGGAGCACGAGCAAGATTCGTCGTGTTTCGTCCCGCAGGAGTTGGCTGTTGAAGCAGTAACGGAAAGTTCTGGCCCTGACCGGCAGACTTTACCGAAAGTTATAGTGTTAGAAATGACCGACCCATCCGACGCAAAACTCCAGTTTAAACATTGCGAAAGTATTGAGGAGAAAGATTACGAGAATTTTAGTGATAGCCGGACACGATTGGTAGAAAAGCACGTAGATTACAGCGTATATTAGGTTAGAGCTGACGTTATACGGTCGGACGCTAGCAATGTGGGTTGCGCGGATCCAGAGGGAGTAATTGCAGATACTACTGGGCACATTCCTCCAGGTAGATTGGCGGATGATATCAATCTGGCCAAAGTGGAATCAACGAAGGTGACAATTAGTGAAATGATAGCAGGGCAACACTCACTAGTTGACGAGTTAGAGGAAAAGGTTTCGGTATTGGAGGCGAAGCTACAGACTAAGCCTCAGGACAAACGTGTTGAAATTAAAACTGTATGTGAACAGAGGTTGAAAAAGCCGCCAGATAAACCGGATTTAGGATCAAAGCCGGATGGTTTTTTCTGGAATGACCTGGATATAGACGAGAATTTACTGTGGGAAAATAAAGAAACAGTCGAGGACAAGTGTAGACAGATAGTAGTGTCTGCTAATGTGCGCGACCTACAACTAAACGTGTTGATTGACACCGGTGCAGAATTGAGTGCTGCATCTGGGAAAATATTTGAGTTACTGAAAGACAGACCTGGTATCGTAGTTATGCCAGTAACAGGAGTGAAAATTATCGGTGCTACTGGGAAGGCCAGTAAACCGGTCACAAAACAGATTTTTGTCAACTTCGAGATATGTGGGGCACGATTTGAGCAAGAGTTTGTCGTCGTGCCAGACTTAACTACGGAAGTAATTATCGGGTTAGATTGGCTATTAAGGTACCGTGCAGTGATTAATTGCGAAAGCAAAACTTTGACATGTACGTCACAAGATAAAACAATAGTAGTTAGCTTTGACGAGGCAGGAGACGGTGTGCATAGGCAATACCAGCCTATACACATTGTTAACTGGCCGAATGGTATTGATGTAGGTATGAATTTGAACTACTGTAAAGTGAGGAATCTCGGCATTGACAAAAGTGTAGAAAGTTTAGTGGAAGAGATAATCAAATTCCCTCCACGGATTGACATTAGTATTGGTGTGAAAAAGGATCGTTTGCGAGAAGTAATGAAGCTAAAAGCTGATGCTCGCATACGTCGTCATGACGCTAAAGCGCGTTTTGCTAAGTTTGCAATCGGAGACTTAGTACTTGTAAAAGCTCATGAGAAATCGAGCGAGATAGACAATGAAATCTCTAAATTTAAGTTTATTTATAATGGACCATATAAAGTCATTGGTATACCTCACACAAATGCTTATTGCTTAGAGTATCCAAGCTCTGGAAAACGATTAGGTATACGGGATATTGTAGACTTGAAATTGTACCAACCTAGGATTGATTAATACCACAGAATGGGTAATTTGTACAGTATGTAATATAGAGTGTAAGATTTAAGGATGTGCCATGTTGCGATGCTTTTGCCTGACCTAGAGGTCATTAAAGAACTTGTAATTAACAAGTAATTAATTTTTGATTAGACGTTTTAACCAATTGAAAAATCCAAGCTGCTAGTTTAAGTTTTCAGCTGAGTCACAGTAGATTAAGGAATGTAAATATGCTTTTGTGACTAGCTGTCAGATTTCATGAATGTGTGTTTTACTACTCATTGCCGATGTACTTAGACGCTGTTTTAAGTTTCAGGCTAGTACATGCGTGTGATGATGGACAGTGTTGAGTTATCCACTGTGATAGTATTAAGGGACTCCTTGAGATTACTCGGGAGTGAGTTTTCCTAAAGAATTCAGTGAAACGGACGTTCTGGAAATGCCGCTACACAGGCGAGTGAGATCAAGCGTGCCGCACAGGCGGGCGCAACAATACTGGCAATGTGGAGCCGCTGTCGGCTCTCGGGTCGCTGTCGGCTCTTGTGCCGCTGTCGGCATTTTTTGTACTTGCGAGTACGGAAGGCGGAGTTGTTTTTCTTCCCGGACAGCTGATATGAAAGAATTCTGTTGTCAACATTTATGTTTTTGTCGATCTGCTGTATATTATTTTCTTGTTTAGCGTCAAGTGCACACTCATGACGAGAATATTAATTATGAAAAGTTTATATAAAATACGTATTCTATGTAATTAATTATTAATTTGCGTATTTTGATATACCTGTTTTCTATGACCATGTAATCTGATTAATTTTGTAAATAGTATTCCATTTCTTGATACTGCTAGGAATTTAGATTTTTAGAATAGCTAAACCATTTTCTATGCTTTCTATGAATTTTAATACGTCGTCAACCTGTTTTATTTTGTGCAAGATGACAGAGTGGAATAAGATTAGGACTGTCTCCACTCAATTTTTATGGTCTAAAAAATTGATTTATGCTTAATTAGACGAATGCTAAATTTTGATGATGTTTTGAGCATATGCATTTCCGCTGTTTATTTTTTGGGACATTTTCTGAGTCTGTTCAGGTTACACGAACATCCTCAGACAATGTGGGGCACGTGTAACGCCGGAAATGCATATCCTCCTATTTCCATCTATTGTACTGTAAGTTTTTTTTCCTTATTTTGTTACCTGAATATATGACATTTCTGTGCCTTTATATATTGTAATTGTTTTACTATTTGTATATATATATATATATATATATATATATATATATATATATATATATATATATATGCATTTATGTCGGTGTATAATTGGTTTGTTTCGGAAATATTATTTGTATTTCTACGCTGGGTCTTGCCTAGGGAAAACTGCTATCGAACGATTGCATCGATAGGTCGTGTGAAGAATCAAAGTGTGTAGGATCTTTGGTAGTGTTAACTCTGCCGCGTGGAGCGCGGGCAGAGCAGTTGGAGTCTGGCTGGAGTAGCGAGTGGAGCAGGTGTGTTGTGTGACGCTCCCGCGAGTTGCCGCGCTTTCGGGGTTTGGCAGCATGTAATTGCGCTCGACTCGCGATGATAGTTTCTGACATGGTGTCGCGGACGGGAAGCATTAGCTGGCGCACATCAAGAGCCCGTTTCGCCTGGTGACCGTGTCGAGAAGAAGGCCCGCCAACATCCAGCTTCTGCAACAGCGACGGCCGACAATGAGTGACTGTCTCCACCTCCTCGATCGACGGCTTCAAACCTCCAATCAACCAACAAGGAAGACTAAAAGCACGTAAAGTTTCAGAACTGTATGGCAGACCTCAGCTTTTCAAATTGTTCCATTTGCCTCGCAAAATTACAGCAACTCAGCATGAACCTTTGTTGCTCATTGTCCCAATTGCATTACCAAGCAGGGTCCCTTCCTTTTCCGAAATGAAACCGAGTGTCGTTGAAATTCAGACGCCAGCATTAAAGTACTGTCATTGCATTTCATTACTTTAGTTTCAAAGTGCAGTTAAAGCATAGCTGGCTACAATAGTTAGATTACACAAGCACAAATTAAGAGTGCGAGTTTTGTTAGCATATTTTAGCTTACCTGTGACTGCAGCTCAGCTTGGTACGTACTAAATTTTACTATTGTTAATTATTCAGAATCATTTAATTCAAGTTCAAAGTTAAATCTCTTGTTTCTAAATTGCGTAGAGTCAAGTTGCTTTTGAAATGATTGTTGAGGTAGTCCAAGGCTAACCGTATTCTGCTGGATTTCGATGTGCTTCAGAAAGAAAGCTCACTATTAACTTCAGTCACTAAATTAACTTTCGATTTTCCGGATTTATTAATTCTTTTGCTAAATTAAGTCAGAGTGTAGCGAAATTTATTACTTCTGACAAACTTTCAGTTTTCACACTACACGTGTCAACCTTCAGTTGCCACGCTTCTAGTGCTAATTATATGTGTAATAACCTTTCTTTTTCAGTTACTATAGTAATTGTCCTTAGGACAGGCGACCGTGATTTCCCCCAAATCTCAAATATCTAATTACCGCTAGTTAATTGTTGACGTAACGGCCGCACATTTACTTTCTTTATTAACTTTACCCCTTTTCAAAATTAATTTCCACCAGTTTCATTTGCATTTTTCCTTTCATTTAGATGTAACCCTTTCCTCCCTCTTTACCGACAGATTAACTTCGGTGACGATTGCTTTCCCAAATTTCCCATTAGGTACACGCGGTTTAATTTTTCACTGTCATTAAGGTCGATAAGTGAGGGGGAGGTTACAGTTAGACCATCGACTGACACAATGTGGTCATTGGATCAGTCACAAGCATTGCATGGAGTCGTTCAGGGTGATATGAATGTAATTGTTGTTCCTGGAGTACTTGCCACACTCTTAGTATGTGCAGCGCCCATTTCACGTGCAATACGACGATTACTTGTAGTGGAGTCTGCTACAACACATTCCCACACCTCCTCTTCCAAATCGAGTGCGCGGGTGGTCCTCGTGTTGCCAGGTTCTTCGTTTCTTCTTTCCAATGAACCAGCCTCCCGCATTCGTCGATCAAGAGAGATAATCACTTGTCGTGACGCATGATGCCCGCCAGGAAACCGTTCGCTGTACAGCCTTTCAGCAGCGAGAGCACTGCCACGTACTTCCCGATACACAATGAGCAAATCTACATCTACATCTCCATAGATACTCTGCAACTCACTTTTAAGTTCCTGGCAGAGGGTTCATCGAACCACCTTCACAATTCTTCATTATTCCAATCTCGTATAGCGCCTGGATGTTTGTCTTGCTTTCTTGGCCATATTAGATGCAGACCTGCCTGCAACGGTTAGCCTCATTTTATCGCAATGATGCAACCCATTGATCATATTTCCACCAGAATAAATTCACAGGTTTTTCAGTACCCAAAACTTTCCGATATTACCACAATTGAAATGTAATAACTGCATAATGAACTCCTAGTTTCATTGTATGCATGCCTACAAATACAGTTTCAGGAAGGCGGTTCCAAATTATGCTGTTGCAACATTCATTTGGGTTCTGTGTCTGCCCATGCAGATCTTTCCTTAGATGGTCAAGATGAGCTAAGTCTCTAAAAATAGGTTTAACTGCTGTAATAACAGCAGCAGGAAGAGAATGCTGATGGGAATAACATTCTCCAGTCGCCTGAGCCCTATTGTATTTACGCCACGAATTTTCTCCTGATGCCCACAATCCATGACATGGCTTATCATCAGTAGAGGACTTATGGAAGAATATGGACCAAACATCTCTCTCCATTTCCTCCAGATTTTCTTTATTTCTCCTAATTGCCTGCCCATAGTATACCTGCAAGTTTTCTATAACAACTACACGCAATCACATTTGAACAAAACTAACCGCGTGATTGAAAGCATGTTGTTTACAAGCGGCAGAAACAAACGAATACCGACCGTTGCATTCCAAGGATAGCCAACACACGAGGGAGTAAAACAAAATCCCTAACGTGCAATGTAGGGGATATAAAGACCTAAAATATAAGCAGAAAAATGGGTGACAGAAAAGTGGGCGTGCCACATAAACACACGTGGTAGGAAAATGCTCTTTAAATACATGAAAAAAATAATTTTTTAGCAAAATCCTTTTCAGAGTACTTAAATAAAACCTAAATCTATCGAAATATGATGAAAACCGAAAATTGTTTTTTTTTTCCGACCTGAACCACGGTGTGGTCCCCTTAAGCTGGCTTGTCCGATCCTAGGTTTCCTGCCTCAAATTCTTCAGTGAAGCGTTCTCTATGTCCTGTTACAATTTTCCATGCTCTTACGTAAACACCCAGTATAATATGTGTGTGTCGTAGATTTGTGAGCGTATCGTGTATGGAAGACGCCAGACTCGATAACGCCCAGAGATATTTTAAAAAAAAGCATTCCATCTTCCTTACAAAGCCGTTATCAGTCATACACTCTGCAGACCGCCACGACACGTGTTGTTAGCGTAAGCCGAGCCGCTGTGACGAGGCCTGCCGCTCGTCAGTTCGTCACGCGTGTCGGGCATTCGCGGGGCTCTGCGGCGTGCAGTCCCCTAATGAATGGATGCCCCCTACCGCGGAACTGCGGCACACCCGCGTTCTACCGTCCCCCCCCCCCTACCCCTTTGCAGTAAATCTGCCGGCGGTAAGAGGATCCTCGTAATCCGACCACCCGGCGCCGTCTTGGCTGTAAACACAGCCGCAGGTGAAGCGCGTGCCGCGCGACGCCGTGTTTGTGCAGAGGCTGCCGGCACCTGTATCGCGTTACATCCAGGATGAGTTTGGGAAACGTCAGCTGCTGCGGTAGCTACACTTCGCGTAGTGCTTCACGGTGTAACACGTGAACACTTATTTCTGAAAATGAGGCAGAAATAATGGACAATAACTTGAAAAACATAAGTGTAATTCACTACATATCATAAAAGTAGTATGCCAAAACATTTCCAAAAATGGTTCGAATGGCTCTGACACGTCGCGCGGATGGTGCCAGTGTTCTCGCACTGACAAGGGAGCCTCCCCATCGCACCTCCCTCAGATTTAGTTATAAGTTGGCACAGTGGATAGGCATTGAAAACCTGAACACAGATCAATCGAGAAAACAGGAAGAAGTTGTGTGGTACTACGAAAAAAAAATAAGCAAAATATACAAACTGAGTAGTCGATGCGCATGATAGACAACATCTGCACAATATCAACTCAGGAGCGCCGTGGTCCCGCGGTTAGCGTTAGCAGCTACCAAACGAGGGGTCCATGGTTCAGGTATTCCCTGGAGCGAAATATTAAATTTTTTTTTATTTTCAGACAGTTATTATCTGTTCATCCGTCCGTCCGATGCGAGGTAACTGCGCCGTAGTATGAGGACGCTACACCTAAACAAACATCGAAACATCCAAAAGAATACCTAAATCGGGCAAGGTAGAAGAATCTTTTTACCCTTTCGCCAAGTCTACAAGTTAGGTGGGTCTACAACATATTCCTCTCATGTGACGCACATGTCGTCACCAGTGTCGTATAGAATATTTCAGACTTGTTTTCCTGTGGAGGAATCGGTTGACCTATGACCTTGCAATCAAATGTTTTCGGTTCCCGTTGGAGAGGCACGCCCTTTCGTCTACTAATCGCACGGTTTTGCGGTGCGGTCGCAAAACACGGACACTAAACTTATTACAGTGAACAGAGACGTCAATGAACGAACGGACAGATCATAAATTTGCGAAAATAAAGAAAGTACACTTTTCACCCAAGGGAAGATTTGAACAAAGGATCTCTCGATCTGCAACT
This sequence comes from Schistocerca nitens, assembly GCF_023898315.1. Lineage (NCBI taxonomy): Eukaryota > Metazoa > Arthropoda > Insecta > Orthoptera > Acrididae > Schistocerca > Schistocerca nitens. Next base: position 53,395,236 of record NC_064620.1, read on the forward strand.
TCTAACGCTAACCACGGGACCACGGCGCTCCTGAGCTCATATTTTCCCTGATGTCCCTTACCATGCGCATCGACTACTCAGTTTGTTTATTTTGCTTATTTTTTTCATATTTCCACACAACTTCTTCCTGTTTTCTCGATTGATCTGTGTTCAGTTTTTCAAGGCCTATCCACTGTGCCAACTTATAACTAAATCTGACGGGGGTGCGATGGGGAGGTTCCCTTGTGAGAATGGCATCGCTGCCATCGATTATAGGGTCACCTTCTTTGCCTTCCCCGATTCAGGCCGGTGGTCGGGTGGTTAACGGAGAGAGAAAAGAGAGAGTGGAGTGGATATTCGCAGGGTCGGAGGTGACTTGTTGACGTTTACCGTGAGGCCTGTGGTACGACGCCTGTACGCTATGGGCAGGGTCAGCGAGAGATCCCGGCAGTGACTTGATGGGACCTCGGGTTTGGTATCGCGGTGGTGCACTGTTGAATTTTGGGGCTTTTCTGCTGCGACAGCATGTATAGACTCTTGTTACTGGCCATTGAAATTGAGATGTGTCTGTGGCGTGACGCAGGAAATGTGTGATGCTCGCCGCTGTTGCATGTGAAAACAATTCGTCTGCCTTGTGTCTGTGCAGGAAATTATGTGAAGTAAAAAGCTGATACCACGGTGACGTCTTGCTCTCACGCGTTGTTGAATATATTTCGGAATTACTGAATGGTGAAGATATCCCAAGTGTAAAGCAAATGAATCCATTTGCACCATACTAACGTACTGTTTTATGTTGGGTTGGCTGAAGAGCCAACACCGTGTTACTAGAGGAGGCCGAAACGCACGCGACTTAGCTCACGCAGGCTGGCGTGAGGAGGGAAGGACTATACTGACGTGAGGTCTGGAACATGGCAAGGAATTAGAATTCAGAAAGCGGACGCAATTACTTTGATACTTAACTTTAATCCATTAATGATGAACGTCGCTCTTGACGTTACATGATTCACAATCTTATCTGTTCAGAATACATATAGTAACTGAATATGGCGCCTTGCTAGGTAGTAGCAAATGACATAGCTGAAGGCTATGCTAAACTGTCGTCTCTACAAATGAGAATGTATATAGGCAGTGAATCATCGCTAGCAAAGTCGGCTGTACAACTGGGGCGAGTTCTAGGAAGTCTTTCTAGACTAGACCTGCCGTGTGGCGGCGCTCGGTCTGCAATCACTGATAGAGGCGACACGCGGGTCCGACTTATACTAACGAACCGCGGCCGATTTAAAGGCTGCCACCTAGCAAGTATTCTGCTTAAATATGTGTCAGCTATATGTGCATTTATATGCCCTTCTTTAGTTGCAGAAGTTATAGAAGTGTGTAAACAGAGAGATATATGGAAAGGAATGTAAAGTTGAAACCCTTCCAATAAGTGAATACACTCGAACTCTGTATTACCAAAGGTGCCTTTCGACACCAGCACCTACCTTGGGTAATAAGTGTTATTCGGAGGTTGTCATGGTACTGTAAGTAATTATTATACACAAAATTGTTTATACTAAATTGGAGATGTATGATCGGTTGTGTGACGCTGTAAATTTCTATTGTCTCCTCCGTGTGGCAGCCTAGCATTGTCAGTGGCTTCAATCATTATTCCTGTCATATTTCGAGTTTTGTATTCGCGGGTTTGCATAAGCTGTTGAGTTGTAAGACCTATAAACAGGCAAGTCAAAGTGAGTATTCTGTGAGCTCAAGACTATATTCTATTACGTGGTACCTTAGTTTGTTATAGGTTAGTAGTATTTTACGTGTTATTAATATTCTGCTGTTTGCTTTGTCTAAAGGGGAGCTAGTTCTGTGAAGTAGTAGTTTATATGTTATTAGTGTGTTACGCGTTGTGCCTTTTCATGTTAATTGTTTTTAAGAGGCTACAAATGACTCTGTATGTTGCAGGTAGCTGAAACTGACATGTTCACGGGGGTCGCGTCCTGACGGGGTTGATAGTGGCCCTTTTTACTACGGCACATCCGGCTATCCTCCTTCAGTACATTTGTCGCCCTTATATCGTTACTACGTTTGTCGAGTGGAATTACAGCTTACTGTAATCACATTATATGTTGAAGTAAAGTATCTCCCTTGCCCGGGCGCGAACCTTCGTGGATATAGTCGTATTCTCATCTGGAAAGATTGATAGTGTTATTTATTTGTTCTGGTCACGTGTATGATTATTTATCTTGTTTTATTTAATGGTTGGTTGTTTCGGGGAAGGAGACCAGACAGCGAGGTCATCGGTCTCATCGGATTAGGGAAGGACGGGGAAGGAAGTCGGCCGTGCCCTTTCAAAGGAACCTTTTATTTAATGTCTGTAAAATGTAAGTGTTAGCGAGGTCCGAATTGGGACGCTCTATTCTCCTCTTGTGGAAACAAATTGAAGTGATTTTATTCCTTTTTTAAGTAGCCTTTAGATGCGTACCTTTTGCCTTCATATTAGGTGTTTTTATGGCTTCCAAGTTAATTAAAATTACAAAAAAGTAAATTTGGCAACGGAGGGTGTGGTGTGCGTACTGTAAGACCTTCAGTACACACCATCAGATTATTTGACTTGTCGCTCTAAAGAAGTAGGCGAGTGTCAGCAATATGTCTCGTGGTCTTATCGTGGCGTGTTTATCTTCTGCCGTTAAGTCAGACGATACTAAAACCACTTGCACACTTAGAGTAACAGATTGACGGTGACCAACTTTAAACAGAACTTGATTAATTTTCGCAAACATTTATTAAAATAATATCAAGCATAAAAATTACTTAACTTGGTTCTGGATGCTATTTACAATCGACAATCTCAAGTTCCTTTGGTATTGGTACGTTAATCTTATTCTCACATATATCTCTGATACTTCACAAAAGTGTCTATACATTTATCTTCATGGCTATTTATTACATGAATATGATAATCTTATTAGGCGCCGACTGAAACTTGACTACAGACTAATGCAGACTAATGCAGACTAATGCAGACTGGTATAGACTGGTACAGACTAATGCAGACTGACTAATCGGAGGTCTGTACACTCGTTATAATACCTCGCGCGTTCAGGTATCACTGCGCGAGTGTGATCCGTGAGGAGAAAAGGTTCTACGTTATCAGCAATCTCATTGGCTGCGTTACATGTTAATATGCGGATCGTCAGAAGCAGAATTTGGTCCGTCTCTATGGCAGCGCCATCTCGTAGTGCGGAGATGGACGAGCTCTGTTGCACTTAAAGGGCGCGCTCTAGTGGGAAAGTTGTGTGCGCGCTGACTGTGCGGAACTATGTACACAACAGAGGGTTTCGTGTATTTATTAGTTGCTAACCGGATCCTAAGTTAAGTGCAAAAATCCCCTACCAGACTCTAAACACTATGGGACTTACTATCTGAGGTCATCAATACGCTATACTTAGAACTACTTAAACCTATCTAAATTAAGGACATCACACTCATCCATGGCCAAGGCAGGATAGGATCCCGCGACCATAACAGCAGCACGGTTCCGGACTGAAGCGTCTAGAACCGCTCGGTCACAGCGGCCGGGCAAAACGTTTCCAGATTAGGAATTTATGCATAATCTGCGTCTATATCTACAACTACATAGATACTCCGCAAGCTACCGTACTGTGTATGACGGGGGCTATCATGTACTACTACTACTGGCCATTCCACCCCCATCCACTCACAAATAGAGAGAGGAAAAAACGACTACCAATATGCCTCCGTATGAGTCCTAATTTCTCATATCTCATCTTCTTGGCCCTTACGTGCAGTGTATATTGGCGGCAGTAGCATCGCTCCGCAGTCAACTTCAGATGCTGAGTCTCTGATTTTTCTCAATGGTGTTACTCGAAAAGAACGTCGCCTTCCCTCCTGGCATTCCCATTTGAGTTCCCGCAGGATTCCAGTAACACTTACGTCTTGTGCGAACCTACCGGTAGCATATCTATCAGCCCACTCCTGAACTACCCTAATGTCCTCCTTCAATCTGACCTGGTACGAATCCCAAACACTAGAGCAGTATTCAAGAATAGGTCGCACCAGAGTTCTACATGCAGTCTCCACAACATGTCAACAACACTTTCCTAAAATTCTCCCAATAATCCGATGTCGACCATTCGCTTTCCCTGCTCGTTCCATTTCATATCACTTTGTAACGTTGCGCTCAGACATTTAAAAGACTTGACTGTGTCAAGCATGACACTACTAATACCTATCCGACTGTTACCGTTTTGTTATTCCCACCCAATCCTATTAACGTACACCCACATTATCGTACATTTCTCCTCAATTATAAATTTCGTCAAACTTGTCTTGAATCTTTCCTACAGTCACTCAATATCGACACCTTATTGTACACCACAGCATCATCAGCAAACAACTTCAGATTACTGCCCACCCCGTCCACAAATGATAATTCGGAATATACACTCCTGGAAATGGAAAAAAGAACACATTGACACCGGTGTGTCAGACCCACCATACTTGCTCCGGACACTGCGAGAGGGCTGTACAAGCAATGATCACACGCACGGCACAGCGGACACACCAGGAACCGCGGTGTTGGCCGTCGAATGGCGCTAGCTGCGCAGCATTTGTGCACCGCCGCCGTCAGTGTCAGCCAGTTTGCCGTGGCGTACGGAGCTCCATCGCAGTCTTTAACACTGGTAGCATGCCGCGACAGCGTGGACGTGAACCGTATGTGCAGTTGACGGACTTTGAGCGAGGGCGTATAGTGGGCATGCGGGAGGCCGGGTGGACGTACCGCCGAATTGCTCAACACGTGGGGCGTGAGGTCTCCACAGTACATCGATGTTGTCGCCAGTGGTCGGCGGAAGGTGCACGTGCCCGTCGACCTGGGACCGGACCGCAGCGGCGCACGGATGCACGCCAAGACCGTAGGATCCTACGCAGTGCCGTAGGGGACCGCACCGCCACTTCCCAGCAAATTAGGGACACTGTTGCTCCTGGGGTATTGGCGAGGACCATTCGCAACCGTCTCCATGAAGCTGGGCTACGGTCCCGCACACCGTTAGGCCGTCTTCCGCTCACGCCCCAACATCGTGCAGCCCGCCTCCAGTGGTGTCGCGACAGGCGTGAATGGAGGGACGAATGGAGACGTGTCGTCTTCAGCGATGAGAGTCGCTTCTGCCTTGGTGCCAATGATGGTCGTATGCGTGTTTGGCGCCGTGCAGGTGAGCGCCACAATCAGGACTGCATACGACCGAGGCACACGGCCAAGACCCGGCATCATGGTGTGGGGAGCGATCTCCTACACTGGCCGTACACCACTGGTGATCGTCGAGGGGACACTGAATAGTGCACGGTACATCCAAACCGTCATCGAACCCATCGTTCTACCATTCCTAGACCGGCAAGGGAACTTGCTGTTCCAACAGGACAATGCACGTCCGCATGTATCCCGTGCCACCCAACGTGCTCTAGAAGGTGTAAGTCAACTACCCTGGCCAGCAAGATCTCCGGATCTGTCCCCCATTGAGCATGTTTGGGACTGGATGAAGCGTCGTCTCACGCGGTCTGCACGTCCGGCACGAACGCTGGTCCAACTGAGGCGCCAGGTGGAAATGGCATGGCAAGCCGTTCCACAGGACTACATCCAGCATCTCTACGATCGTCTCCATGGGAGAATAGAAGCCTGCATTGCTGCGAAAGGTGGATATACACTGTACTAGTGCCGACATTGTGCATGCTCTGTTGCCTGTGTCTATGTGCCTGTGGTTCTGTCAGTGTGATCATGTGATGTATCTGACCCCAGGAATGTGTCAATAAAGTTTCCCCTTCCTGGGACAATGAATTCACGGTGTTCTTATTTCAATTTCCAGGAGTGTATGATGGTTTTTCTCCTTTTTCGTTTTTTTCAATTTCCGGTTGGTCAAGAAATTGAAATTGTAAAGAAACTCGGATGACGTTTTGTTCTACACAGTATGTCTGGTATGCCCAACAACAGCGTCAAGTCGCACATTTCAGTTAAGAGTGCGCAGCGAGCAGGTAAGGATGCGTAGAGCAATACAATCTCCCGCCAGGTGCTGTCATTCGATTTCCTTGTTCCAGTGTTTTCCTCCTGATTTCATCCAGCCCACGTAAGGTAACTGACATAAAAAGTACCCGGATACCCCCAAAAACATACGTTTTTCACAGCAGGTGCATTATGCTGCCACCCGTTCCCAGGTACTCCATATCAGCGACCTCATTAGTCATTAGACATCGTGAGAGAGCACAATGGGGCACTCCGTGGACCTCACGGACTTCGAACGTGGTCAGCTGATTGGGTGTCACTTGTGTCATACCTCTGTACAGTCCTAAACGTCTCTAGGTCCACTGCTTCCGATGTGATAGTGAAATGGAAACGTGAAGGGGCGCGTACAGCACAAAAGCGTACAGGCCTACCCCGTCTGTTGACTGCCAGAGACCGCCGACAGTTGAAGAAGGTTGTAATGTGTAATAGGAAGACATCTATCCAGACCATCACAGAGGAATTCCAAACTCCATCAGGATCCACTGCAAGTACTATGGCAGTTAGGCGGGAGGTGAGAGAGCTTGGATTTCATGATAGAGCGGCTGTTCATAAGCCACACATCACACCGGCAAATGACAAACGACGCCTCGCTTGGTGTAAGGAATGTAAACATTGGACTATTGAACAGTGGAAAAACGTTGTGTTGGGTAACGAATCACGGTACACAATGTGGCGATCCGATAACAGGTTGTGGGTATGGCGAATGCCTGGTGAACGTCATCTGCAGCGTGTGTAGTGCGAACAGTAAAATTCGGAGGCGGTGGTGTTATGGTGTGGGCGTATTTTTCATGGAGGTGGCTTGCACTCCTTGTTGCTTTGCGTGGTAGTATCACAGCACAGACCCACATTGATGTTTTAAGCACCTTCTTGCTCCCCACTGATGAAGAGCAATTCGGGGATGGCGACTGCATCTTTCAACACCATCGAGCACCTGTTCGTAATGCACGTCCTGTGGCGCAGTGGTTACACGGCAATAACATGCCTATAATGGACTAGCGTGCACAGAGTCCTTACCTGAATCCTATAGAACACCTTTGGGATGTTTTGTAACGTCGACTTTGTGCCAGGCCTCACTGACCGACGTCGATACCTCTCGTCAGTGCAGCACTCCGTGAAGAATGGACTGCCATTCCCCAAGAAACCTTCCGGCACCTGATTAACCGTATGAATGCGAGAGTGGAAGCTGTCATCAAGGCTAAGGATGGGCCAATACCATATTGAATTCCAACATTACCGATGGAGGGCGCCACGCACTTGTAAGTCGTTTTCAGCTAGGTGTCCGGATACTTCTGATCACATAATGTATGTATCCTTCTTCGTGGCAATGTACGGCGGCATGAATCAGTTGCAAAAAGACGCTTCTGCAGAGAGTTCGATGGGAAGTGTTTGATCACCCACTTTACAGCCCAGAATTGGCTCATCCTGTTTTCATCTCTTGCTTACGAGAACCGCTGGCGATGAAGACAGACAATGAGCTGCAAACGGGAGTATGAAATTGGCGTAACTGTTTTCTGACACGAGTGTGTTAGAATGTTGGCACAATGCTGTGATAAACGTTTACATCAGAGTGGCATCTATGCAGAGGAACGGCTGGAAGGTGCATATTAATGTTACAAGTAAATTGTATTTCATTTTCACTATCACTCCCCATGACCGAACGCCCCCCCCCCCAAAGAAAAAGAAAAATCCCTAATATCCAAAATCAACTAAATGAGTGTCTTTACAGCATAATACAAGCAACTCCGTTACGGAATGAGTTTAATTCGAACAGTAAATTATTGGGGGACGTGATAACAAAACAACTATTCACGTTGGATGTCTAGAATGTACCATATGACTTTCGAAAAAATATCATACATACATTTCCGAACTCTGTAAGAGCAAGACATTGTCCTTTTGAGCCGGGCAAAGATGTAAACAACCCTGCATGAGCAGCGCCTATAGGCGGAGGGGGTCCGACAGCCGATCAGTTACAGTCATTACACCAGGAAGGAGCTACACGACTCGTGTTGTCTGTAGTTCAACCAAGCCTAGACGGTCAATACCGCGGTTCGAACGCGACCGCGTTTTTACTTTGTACCAGGAAGCGCGCTCAACCAGGGAAGTGTCCAGGTGTCTCGGAGTGAACCACAGCGATGTTGTTCAGACATGGAGGAGATAGAGAGAGACAGGAACTGTCGATGACATGCCCCGCTTAGGCTACTACTGCAGTGGATGACCACTACCTACGGATTATGGCTCGGAGGAACTCTGACAGCAACGTCACAGTGTTGAATAATGCTTTACATGCAGCCACAGGACGTCGTGTTACGACTCAAACTGTGCGTAAGAGGCTGCTTGATGCGCACCTTCATTCCCGACGTCGATGGCGAGTCCCATCTTTGAACCACGACAACATGCAGCGCGGTACAGATTGGTCAAACAACATGCCGAATGGACCGCTCAGGATTGGCATCACGTTCTCTTCACTGATGAGTGTCGCATATGCGTTCATCCAGACGATCGTCGGAGAAGTATTTGGAGGCAACCCAGTCAGGCTGAACACCTTAGACACACTGTCTAGCGAGTGCAGCAAGGTGGAAGTTTCCTGCTGTTTTGGAGTGGCATTATATGAGGCGGACATACTCCGGCGGTGGTCATGGAAGGTGCCGTGAAGGCTGTGCGATACGTGAATGCCATCCTCCGTTGAATAGTGCAACCATATCAGCAGCATGTTGGCGAGGCATTCGTATTCATGGACGGTAATTCGCGCCCCCATCGCGCACATCTTGTGAATGACTTCCTTCAGGATAACGACATCGCTCGACTAGAGTGGTCAGCATGTTCTCCAGACATGAACTCTATGGAACATGCCTGGAATAGACTGAAAAGGGTTGTTTATGGACGATGTGACCCACGTGACCCACGTCGAATCACCGTTGAGGAGTGGGACAATCTGAACCAACAGTGATTTGATGAACTTGTGGATAGTATGCCACGACGAATACAGGCATGCATGAATGCAAGAAAACGTGCTACTGGGTATTAGAGGTACCATTGTGTACAGAAATTTGGACTACCATCTCTGAGGGTCTCGCCGTATGGTAGCACAACATGCAATGTGTGGTTTTCATGAGCAATAAAAAGGGCGGAAATGATGTTTATGTTGATCTCTATTCCAATTTTCTGTATAGGTTTCGGAATTCTCGGAACTGAGGCGATGCAAAACATTTTTTTATGTGTGTAGGTATAACAAAAGTTGTTTCTGGGTGAGGAAAACCAATACCAATGCCACAAAGAGACTGATGTACAACATGTCAGTAATTTTGTACACCAGTATACTGGAACATATCCACCAGGTCATGAGTGTCTATGGAAAAGTCTTACACTTCTGCCACTCACGAGTGTCCTGGATGAAAAATCACCATTCCAAGAATATCATCTCCAGACTCGCTTGCAGAATTAATGTTTTTGCCAGCCAATCAAGGGTTCGTACGTTCCTCCATGTCACTTGAGTTTTAATGTCATCCCACGGTAAAGTAAGTGACCATCACAGATCACTCGGTGAGCGACTGACCTTCTTTACCTATGCATGACAGATTGAGGAATATATTTTAATAACTTTCATTCATTTTCACTTTTAACAATAAATAAAAATATAATAATAAAGGAATCATAAATTAAAGATTTTAATTTCTAATCTATAGCATTGACAATATTATTATTTACAATTCTGCTGGTTCAAATAAAATATTCAATGGGGTGGGAAAGATAATTTATCCTATCAATAATAATTAGATCTAGGACTTACACAATTTAAATGCAGGGCTATAATTCTTTGACTCCTGTTATTGGAGGACTCTAATATATTTTAGGTGTGCAAGATTGGCTGAAGCGATGCCACCTCCCCCAGGGACATGGACAGTTTAACACTGATCCTATCTCACTAACGAAATTCTACATGTTCCATTCCAATTTCCGGTTCAGAAAGGTACAGAGTTCGGCAGAAAGAACTCACGTACTTCAAAAAGTAATTACAAGCAATCGAAGATACAGTGCAAATAATTTTATTTGTCAATAACAAATACTATGCCCTTTCGATTAGGTTGTTTCTAAAAATATGTATGGTATACGGTGTGACACTCTGATGAAGCCTTTCCCGGAATTCCCCACAGATATTCATGTTATATCCAGTGGAATGGCAGCTTGTTCCTGGGTTATTTTCTCCTTAAGTGCTTGTAGGGTTGTGGGGTTATGTTACTGCACCTGAGCCGCAAAGAAAACAATTACAATGTGATAAATAGGGTGACTTTTGGGGCCAGGCGATGTCTCCTCGCTAAGAGGGAAAAAAATCTCTCTAAATTTCTAAGGAATGCCTGGAAGTGTGAGCTGTGGCTCCATCTTCTTGGAACCAGACCTCTCTCTCTCTTCACGGTCACTGACAAACCGGTTTAGCTTAGATCGGACAAAGGTGTCTACCATGTGACAGTAGCGATTTAAATAAAACGTTATCGTTACACCATCTTCTTCGAAAAAATACGAACCTCATCACTAAATTGAACAATGGCGTATCAAGCTGTCGGACGATGGTTGAGAAGTGAATTCTCGAAACTTTAGCGGAAATTTTATTGTTTACAGTACCTGAAATGGAAGATAGCATCATCTGAAGAGATAAACATAGCGCCTGCGGGTATGCTCTGAAGAATTTCCTCAGACAGCTCTTCGAGTTTCAAAATCTCTTTCACTTAATTCTTGGTTAACTATCATTTAATTTGAGTGAATGTGAAGATCTCTGTGCGGATTGTTCTCACACTCCGGTCAGACAATTCCAGGGCAGTTGCATGTCTAAGTGCTGAACGCTTTGGAGACTGCTGGACAGACGATCTCACACTCGCCACATTTTCCGACTTTGCAGTCGTAGATCGGGCAGTAGATTTTCTTTTCAGCGCAGAACCTGGTGCTCTAAAGTATGGTACCCAAACTGCAACAGTTTTCCTGTCAGAAACGGAATCACTACGGTGATGTTCGAACCGAATACGAAACGCTTGCTGAGTAGTGTGTGTGTTTGTGTGTGTGTGTGTGTGTGTGTGTGTGTGTGTGTGTGTGTGTGTGTGTTTGTGAATTCCTAAGGGATACAACTGCTGAGGTCATCGGTCCCTAGACTTGCACACTTCTTAAACTAACTTGTGCTAAGAACAACATTCACAGCCATGCCCCTCCGGCGGGAGGGGCCACGCAGTCCGTGACATGGCGCCTCAAACCGCGTGGCAGCTGAGCAGTAATCACAGAACCACCGCTATAAATATAATTTATCACAACAATGGCACAATGATCACCTAGCCAAGCCATCACTCCTATTGAAAATGGCAATCATAACGCTATCGATCAATACTCCCTCCACATCACTATCCCCACCAATACGGGAGGTCATTTGGCCGGACCCGGTATACTGTGCCTCTTGAAACCTCGCCAACACCAACTGGATGCTTTCCGCTCCGGTTTGTACTCTTACACCATTTACAGCCCCTAACTCTAAACTGGTTGTATCCATATTCATTTTCTGTATTCCATTACAACATCTGTGACACTCTGAGAAATCAGCAGTGGCAGAACGCAGCCTAAATGAAGAAGGCACGTTTTGATTTTAAGAACATGCAATTGCCGTGCCGAGCCACCAAGCATAATAAAGGTCTTTACAGAAATGAAGACACACAAGAATAATCTCAATAGGAAAGAATATCATCAGGTAAGTTGGGCGCCGAATCCATTGTCAGCAGCGGTATGCCAAGAGCACTGCTAAAAGTCGATATCAGAACAGACGAGGAGGAGCAAGTGTGCCCATGCAAACATTCGAGGGAAGGAAAGAATAATAGGATTACCGTTCCGTAGACATCGAGGCCATCAGAGACAGAACACAAACTCTCACGTATTCAAGGACGCGGATGGAAATTGACTGTGCACTTACTGGGCCGAATTAGAGAAATTACGGCAAACCCAATAAGGAAGGCTGGAGGCGGATTTGAACCATCGTCATCCAGAATTAGAGTCAAGTATGTTAACAACATCGCCGTTTCGCTAGTTGCTGGGATTCAAACGCAGCCTTCGACTCTTCCGCACCTCAATACTCAGCCCTCGCTCCGCACCTACCCCTTGCCATCCCCAACACCCGCCGTTCAAAGCACGCTGGTGCCCCAGCTAAGAGGAGAGAATGATCGTCCCACGCTTATGTGTTGAAATGTCCCCTTAGAAAAATTATAAATGATTGTGCTTAAACTGACACACAATATTTTTAGCCTAACGCAATCTGACTTTCAAAAATACCTACAAAAGAATGGCCCTGACTAACAATAACCTATACCTTTCATGAACCACTTACCTCACAAAAATCTTCGTTACTCGAACTACTACAATACAGCGAGCGCCATTACTGCCAGCTAAATAAAAGATTCAACCTACTGAAGGCACTAACTACTGATAGGCATAGTTAGCAAATGAGATGGAGAACAAACAATGTATTTACCTTAATAGTGTTCAAAAGTCATTATATATATAGCAGTTCATGGCTACCAGTCTTACAAATTTACTGTCTCTGATGGACACACGTCCAGATCATCCGCTCTCAAAATTCCGTCATTTCTCTCCCCACATCCACCACTGCTGGCGGCTCACCTCCAATTGCGCAACGCTACGCGCTGTTAACAGGCAACCGCCCAACACTACAATAGCAAATTCCAACAATGCAAACCAGCCACAGACTGCACACAGCACAGTCAGTGATTTTCATATAGAGCGCTACATGGCGTTACCAATATAAAAACCTTAACAGCCTACTTACATAGCCCCCATGCTCCCCACAAAAAATTTTACAAATTGTTTTGGGCAGAGGCCAATACAGATTTGAAAATTTTTTTTTCATAATTACCATAACAAAGAAATAAAATGCACACACTTATTGATACACCGTTCTTCAAGAGCAAAAATTGTTGTCATAAAGACAGTCCTGATGATTCATCACAGTATTAATTACACAATTTATGCACAATGTCTCAGCAGTAAAAGAATATGCGAATATGCACACAGATGTAGTGGATTTCCATGCAATCTTGAAGAAGTAGTGTTGTCCTTCCAACGGAAAAACAGTGCTGACCCTTGACATGCAGACAGGTAATGGGCCACAACAGAGTAAACCCACAGCAGAGTCAGTCGAAGTTTTGAGGTCTTGCGGAGAATATAGCAAGTCCATAAACCATCACTTGTGCACTCACAAAGTTTTTAGAATTGTCCTTAGAACCAGCAATAGCAAGTCCATAAATCACCACTTGTTCACTCACAAAGTTTTAGGAATTGTCCTTAGAACCAGCAATGGTGTTAACCAGAACCCTTGCTGAATTATCAACACACGTGCGAGCACTAACAGTCCCAACTTATCACATATTGTGCATATGCTATGACCAACAGGAACTTGTGCACTGAAATGTATGCTTACAAATTACTTAATTTGATGAACTGGCGTCCATTACAATTTTATAACATGAGAATACAATTACAAAGGTACAGAAAACGTCATTAAAACATAATAATACAGATAACATTTGTCGTAATACAGGCTTTACAAAGAACAGAAGTAGACATATACATCAGTGTTACAGGAATTATGACATGAGTAAATATATAAAGTAATGAGAATTGTTTTCGAAACATTAATTTAACACATGAGCATTAAAACAGAACAGAATAAATAATGTCGAAACATCTTTACAAAGTAAATAACATATTATTAGAAAAATTCTACGACATAGCTCTTATCAGATAAACACATAAAGAGAGGAAGAACACAAATACACAAGGGTACCCAAAGACATAGCGGAATAACAGAAAAGGAAAGGAAAGGGTTTGTTTTACTGCAGTGTTTTGCGAACAAAACTTTTCTTTTTCCTTGGAGATCTCCCTTTGTTCATCATTATTCCCAAAAAGTCCTATCTTAGCCTGCTTTCTGTATTTTATTCATCCTCTTTTAAAATAATTATTCTTCATTGTATGGTACCTTTCCTTTCACAAACTTTTTTCGTATAACTTCTCAATGCATTTCTTCCAATTCATCACAACTCATTCTCTTATATAGCCTACCCCCTCTTAAGATAACTTAAAGCTACTGAGCTCAGATATATGTACTAAGGGACGAGGCAATGCAGCAACACACAACAAATTAACACAAACACCAATGACAAAAAAATGCAAATTGGCAAAGCAAGCAACAGTATACCTAAATTAGCAAAGCAAATGCCACATTACAACTAACATGAGCCAATGTGCAGCAACAAGAACCATAAATCAGTGGTAAAACTGGCTTAACAGTGTAAAACAAAGTGAAATTTAGTAGCGCTATGCCTGACAAACTGCAGCAGCAAATGTAATAACTAATATCTAAACATGACAAAGCTCAAGCAGAAAAAATATTACAGTAAAGATGGCCATGTCTAATACCTATGTCACATCTTAACACTAGAGTGATGCATCACCTTGACTTACTCTACAAAACAAGTTACCCAGTCATTGACAAAAATTGTGTATGCAATTCCTGTGAAGGGAAATATCTTTTTGTGCTCCCTCGTTTTTTTGGAAGTAGATCATAAAATTATTATGTACTGGATCTGTAGGCATAATATATCCAAATTACTGCATCTAATAAATTTTATTCTAACCAATGCTGCAGTGCAGCTAGAAACTAGATATTAAACAAAATAGGCAAATATATATACAAAGCATGAAACATCATTCACTAGGCAAATGGCGTCTCCAAATGCAGTAAAAAAGTCTCTCAACTAGAAATACAATAGATGTAAAATGTTCTTATCATTTCATTACGCATTTTAGTAAATATCATAAATTAAGAGCTCCACAGTGTAATCATATGGTTTCAAGTTTGAGCGTGTCGTATTTGCGATGCTTTCTACAAATAAATGTCAATAGCGAGGATAATGGCCTCTTTTCTTCTCCACCTGATAGCTTTCTTTTTTCAGGATATTATCTCTCAGCTGGGCGCGCACAACACATTACGTCGAGGTCACTTACCTTTTTTACCGAAATATTTACGACAGCAGATTCCGCTACATTGACAGTGTCATATAAAAATTTCACAGGTCAAGAATTTGCGTTAGGAATGTGTAGAAACAAAATCCTATAAATATAACAGTGTCCAAAAAATTTTTGCCAGCATTGTGATACATTCATGCATGTACACACATTGCATAATTCCCAAAGTACGATTCTTGGTTTCCAACATCCTTTTCCACAAATCAGAATCCTTAACCTCTGCTCATTAGTCCTTACCTTATTACACATATACATATTCGTTGACACTTCTTCAATATTTCATCATAATAAATATGTAGCACAATCAAATTCCTCATATAGCATCAGGTTATTGATCATAAACATACCCCAACAGCATAATACACATCGTCGTTGTAATAATAACATCATAACACCTCAGCCAAATGTCAAAAACGTCGTAGCTTTCTGCAATAATTTCAAATCCTAAAAAAATTCTCTGCTCATTTTAATAGTGTCATCTACCTCAAATGTACTTTAAAAATCATGATCTCATACCAAACACATCATTAGAGCTCTCATAGTATCGCAATGGTTCGGAAAAAATATGAACAGTTCACAAAGTACAGACAAAATACAATTTCATAAGTGTGAAGTTATCCAACTGTGTAATTGCGTAAACACGTGTCACTGACGTAGTAAAAGATATGACTGTCTCTCTCAGTTAAATGATCAGATAGCTGTGTAATTCTGTGTTAGAGAAATATGGTACTGATGTGTGAAGTTGTATATGCAAATACCATATTAGCTATGGCTCCTAGCGCTCGCTATACGCTTAGCACACAAAGTAAGCATGTACCCCCTGAGGATTGATGTAATTATACCCTCAGGTGTAACAGATTACAGCAATCGAATGAAATGTATCACGGGAAACCTTTGTATCTTTGTAATTAAAGAATCTTTAAAAATATATGTTTTATGTACAAAATTAATTACTCAAATGTATGTCCTGTAGCGCTAAATGTGCGTCTTGCTGTAAGTTAATTCTGTGGAAGTGTCGTAGTTACCGTCCTTTGTAAGCAAGGTTCTGCTGAAGTCGATATACTCACCTCATCAAAAGCAAAAGTGAAATGCTTTGCGTATAGATATCGTAGTTATTACGCTTATTGCCGTGATGAAGAAAGTACTGTACTGTAACGTATTGTTGTGCTACGGAGAAGGCTGCCTCGTTGTAGCTATACCAAAAAAGTTACTACTAAAACATTTTTTACTTTCCAGAAGAATTCTGAAAAACTGTGCAGATATAAAATAGATACACCGCAAAAGCAACAATGTAAATTGTCACTCATTAGTAGCGTCGTGATATAATCATGTAGCTGTCACATAAACTAACCACTGTGTCATCTGGTATCTCTCAGAAAGTACTTTAAATCCAGAATGTATTTTCAAGTAAACCGAAATGTTGCATTAAAATCTCATTAGCAGCTCTGGTATATGTTCTAAGTATGTAAGCCTTATAGTCGTTACGTAATCGTGCAACTAACAAGCAAGAATGTACACACACAATAACACTGGGTCCTCTGTTCACTATAACAATGTATTTTTAATTACTTGTCTAAATAAGTTCCCTAGGCTCTTGACTGGATAGTTAACTTCAAAACATAGTTGCATGTTAACAGTTTCTAAGTGTGACAAAGTGCACTAGTAACGCGAAGTGAAAAATTTTATATCAAAGACTAAGTTAACAAGCAGATTATCTCTCAATAAACGGTTTTACATGTGAAATGTGATGCAATCCTTTACTCTTCATAGTACTCAGAGTTTCAACTTGAATGCAATTATCATGCGGTATACGTCGGTAAAGAATACTGGAATTTTTCTCAAGGTTAGTGTCTATGTTATTTTTCTCTGAGACAGCTGGCGCACGTGGCTGCCTGCGGTGCGAGTCGTTGTCTGTCTCTTTGTTGGCGCGTGTCGTTATTAACAATAGGAGACCTAACTTCTACAAATTCACCTTGACGAGAAGGCCCTGCGCTCTTTGAATTTCACCAGTTCTGATGAAACTCAGGTCTGTCGTTATGATTATATCGTCTGTCGTCATGTCGGTAATTTCTGTAATTAACTTCTCGTTGGTCACGTGGTGGAGACCTTCTCCCTGAGTCGTAGCTGCGCGGAGGACAGTTGTGTCTGAAGTTATTCTGCCTCCTTTGATAATAATTGTTTTGGTTCCCATATTGTCTGTTTAGATGGTCGTCTCTGTCACATTCATTGCTATGGATATGCGATCTTTCTCTGTAATTATTACTACCCTGCCAACGGTTGTCATACGGATGGTGTCTGTTTTGGTCACGATTTGCGTTGTAAGAATAGCCTTGTTGTGTCCAATTATTATTTCTGTCATCGCGGAATTGTGACGGATGTGACCTGTAATTGTTGTGCTCCTGTTTTCGCGTTCCGTGATTGCAGTGTTAATTTCCAATTCTTGTAACAGTCCGTGAAAAGCTTCAATGTCGTCTTTACAACGTCCTGCCAAAATAATATGTCGTAAATGTTCAGGCAATTTGATTAAGCAAATGCAGATGAGTTCTGAGGGGCAGAATGGGTTTGAAAGATACTGATTCTTATGTAACATGTCTTCGAAATATTTGACAAGACTGGAAAATTCTGATTGTTCGAAATGCTTCATTAGTATGATGCTATGTTTTACTAGGTCTTGTGTAGCTTGAGACCAATATGCTGAGAGGAAGGCATGATAAAATTGTCCTTCACTGTGACAATCGTGAATGACCGATCGCATTCTTAGAGCTGGTTCATTCTCTAAGTAGCCACACATAAATACTAACCTGTGCTCCAATGATCAGTTGGGAGGAAAACAATGAGAGAAATGATGAAGCCAGGCTTGTGGATGAATGTCGTTGCCAGAATTCTTAAATGTTTTGAATTTACGTGTAGTAATGAACAGCTTATAGTCAAAATCATCATGTCAGCGAGTCGCATATCGGTCATTGTTACTTCGTTTCGGCGGTTCCATCTCAAAATTCGGTGTACCTTGCCAATTTCTTTCATAATTTCCGAAGTGCCCTGTGTTTATTATTTTGTCGCTGTTCCGTATTCCTATGTCCCTCTTCCCGTGCTGGAGCGCGAGTCTTGTATTATTTGTGCCAACTGATCTTGTACTTACCGGATTTCTCTTTTGTGTTGCGTATTAATTTGATTCTGATTTTGTTTGAATTTCCTAATTTGTTCGTATTCTTCTGTGTCATTGAAGGCTACGGGTCTTGGGTCATTCAGATCATCATCTACTTTTGTACATAAGTTAGTGAACTGATCCGAAAGTTCGGCAGCTTTCTCCGATAATGAACTGATTTCCTCAGTGTGTTTTTCTGAACCAAGTTTCAGAGTGTCCATTTGTGTTGAAATCGTATCTACTGCGTCCTTTAAGTTTTCCTGAGTTTTTGCAAGTTGCGTAACCGAATAGATAGATGCAACTGAGTCAATTTTAGCTTGCAAGGTGTCGTGATTTTCATGAACAATAGTTTGCAGTTCTTTTATGGCTGCTTCGTGACTCTGTGATGCATTTTCATGACGCGAAAAAATAGGTTGAAAATGCTCACAAATTTGTGTTTTTACGTCATTACAGACTTTTTGACATTTAGATTCGATTTTAAGTAACTCAGTAGTTAAACCTTCACGTGTTTGTTCAAACGTGGAGTCTAACTTTTTAAGCTGTTACTGTGACTGTTTTTGATTTTGTCTATTGCGTCTAACTTTTGAAGATTTGGATCCATTGTGTCTAAATTTTGCTGTGTTTGTCACTAATTTTGTTCCACTGTCTCTAACTTTTGAAGATTTTGTTCCATTGTGTCTAACTTTTGTAGCTTTTGTCGCATTAATTGTAATAACAATGCACTGGTGTATGAAACATGTCCGTCAGTGCTATTCGGTAGTGCATTTGAACCGGCAATATTCGCATTTTCAAAAGTAGAAAATGTGTCTTGACTTATTTGAGAAAACGGTGAGGACGCAAAACCTGAAACTACAGTATTTGCAAGATTGTGTCCTGTCATTTCGGAATCCTGAGGCGAGCTGTTGCCGACCGATCGATCGATAATGCTTCCCTGTTCACTATTTGTTTCACTGTCTACGCCATTATTTGCAGCCCGCTCCATTTCCCTATGCACAATTACCAAATTACTACTTTGAACATTAGTCAATTCATTACAGGATGGCGCTAACACACTGCTTTCGTCTTCACTGTCATTTCTCAGTTTATTTTGGAGCCTAGTATTGCGTTTTTCACACGCCATTATTGTCACAATATTTCACACGATAACACAGAAAAGCACAATTTGAAGAGCAAAGTAAGAAAACAAATTAACATAGCATTGAAAATAATATCTGGTTAATTGAAAGCGCAGCTGCGAAATTCTTGGTGCAAATCTGCATGCATGACACAACTGTTTTACTGTACAACAATTAAAAACTACAACTACAAAGGAAATTCTCTCTATAATTACGCGCTAGCAATAAACAATAGCTACACTAGTTAAACAAACTACAAGAAAAAAATCTGAAGATTCCAGTGAGGTATCCTCGTCTAAGGGTCGACATATGAAACGTCCCCTTAGCAAAATTAATGAATTACTGTGCTGATAAACCTCTTACATTATTTGATTTTCAAACAGCTGAGCAGATCTGAACGTCCTCAGAAATTTCGCTCTTTACCTATTCTGATCAACACTAAACTGACACACAATATTTTTAGCGTAACGCAATCTGACTTTCGAAATCCCTTCAAAAGAATGGCCCTGACTAACAATAACCTATACCTTTCACGAATCACTTACCTCACAAAAATCTTCGTTACTCGAACTACTGCAATACAGCGAGCGCCACTACTGCCAGCTAAATAAAAGATTCAAACTTCTGAAGGCACTAACTACTGATAGGCATAGTTAGCAAATGAAAGATTTTGATAGAGAACAAACAATGTATTAACCTTAATAGTGTTCAAAACTCATAATATATATAGCAGCTCATGGCACCCAGTCTTTCAAATTTACTGTCTCTGATGGACACACGTACAGATCATCCACTCTCAAAACTCCGCCATTTCTCTCCCCACATCCACCACTGCTGGCGGCTCACCTCCAACTGCGCAACGCTACGCGCTGTTAACAGGCAACCGCCCAACACTACAATAGCAAATTCCAACAATGCAAACCAGCCACAGACTGCACACACAGTCAGTGATTTTCATATAGAGCGCTACATGGCGTTACCAATATAAAAACCTAAACAGCCTACTTACAATGTTTATAAATAAAAGGGACATCCGCAGGATTTCGATACTTAAGAAATAATGAGAGCACAGCGCGACGTCCGATAATTTTAACGTAGTTTCTAGGGAAACTACGGTGTACGAATGGGAGGCTACATTTTCGGGACTTATTTGTAAGAGTAGTTTAATTCACGCTCGTAAATATCGGAACGTCTAGGTTATTCTCCATCGATCTGCACCATTTTAGTGGATACTAATTTGAAACACCACATTCATTGTCTGGCACTATACGTAGCTTTTGAAAGCGTTAGTTAATCTCAGGTCTTTCCTCTCATAGATAAGAATTGGCAGGCAGATAAAGTGTTCCAAGTTCTCCTGGTACAGCATTCTGTAGGGAAACGTTTCTTATTGCATAGTTTAATCTAGCGCATGATTTATAAAACTGAAGTACAGCCTTTGGAAATTGGATGTCATTTGTCCGTATGCAACTACTCGATGGTATCATCGTGCTTGTGACGCATCGTCTCACCCTTCGGGACAGGCAACCGACATGCCCCACTGTGGGGTTAACCAAGCGCCCATGTAGGGGACTGAGCCGCTCGGGGCAGTACACAGGTTGTCGCTTTGCCGGGGGAAAACAGCTGCCGACCGAGATACACTTCCTACCAATGACCGGCTGGCAAGCGTGGCTGTAGAAGATTTGACAAAAACCTGCAGCTGTGAACGTCTGCTGAACGCCAGCTAGGCTCCAGCGGCGAGCATCGGCAGATTCCTCTCCACGAAAACCCGGCATACGGATTTGTTTGCGTGCTAAGGCTTCCAAGCCGTTATCACATTCATGGAAACATTTCCGGGTATCTGTTCGCACCGTCATTTTATGAAACTAACAGACCAAAGATCTGGGCACTGTTGCAAGTGAACTTCACCGCTCAATCGACTGGTGCGTTTACGACAGAAATGAATGTCACCTGACGTCCAGTAATATTTAAAGTATTGCGGTCGTTCTCTGTGTGACACCATAAGGTGCAGGAACAGAATAACGTTAAAGTGCGGGCCGGCATTCTGGAGGGACCGACGAATCAATTCTCGCAACAATAAAGACTGTCCCCGTCTGTCCGCAGAAATTTTCTGTATGTCTTTCAGCAGCCGCCAACCGGCTACCCACTGTGATACAAACAGATGTGACTGTGCTAACCGAGCACCTATGAGGAGATGCCGATATTTCTCTCTTTTCGGTAATTTCATATGACGCACTTGTGATGCTTAACTGTAGAGGCATGGTCTAGCTAATGGTCACCCGACACTTCACCAGTTAAAGAAACTGCTATTATAGATAACGTTATTCGAAGAAAGAAGGAGGGAGTTATGAGTTCCATGTCCTGCATACGATGGCCGCATTAGTGACGGAGCTCAAAGTAGGACAGGGGAAGGAACTACGCTGTGCACTTTCACAGAGATCAGTCCAGGAAATAAATTAAGCAACTTCGGTAAAACACGGGAAGCATGAGTCTACATGACTGGACGGGAATCTGAGTCATCGACTTTGGAATGCGAGTTCAGTATCTTATCCTTTGCGTCAGCTCTGTCGGGTATTTTTGTGCGAATGCCACAATGCAGGACTACGCATAGTACTTAGAAACTTTGGATGTTTTATATTTGTGTCATTCATTTTTTGTCTGTGAGCTTGCTTTCTAGCTACGGACGATGTTGGTTCGGTGTTATCCATTTCTTCTGACCTGCCATTGTTGAACTTGAAATAGAAAAAAATGTCTTAGACTGTAAAACTTCCTTTGCGATAATTACGAATTTTAAACTTTTTACAAAATTTTTGGAGCCATATACCAGCCGCGGTGGCCGAGCGGTTCTAGGCGCTTCAGTCCGGAACCGCGTGACTGCTACGGTCGCAGGTTCGAATCCTGCCCCGGGCATGGATGTGTGTGATGTCCTTAGGTTAGTTAGGTTTAAGTAGTTCAAAGTTCTAGGGGACTGATGACCTCTCTACGACCACCTTCCTCTGCTCTAGAACATCTAGTCCTCGAGGGGATAGTCTGTCACGGTTAACAACCTGATAACCGAGGCTAAAATTCTTGCATAGCGCCCACTGTGCATTCGTTAATTGTCTGAAGGTTGGCACATCGATTGCCGTCTCGCCGCGCACTGGGTAAACCAGAAATAGAGGTTGCTGGAGCTCCCAGAATACAGAAAGTTCTCACGCAGTGGAAGCTCAAATTGGTAGAGTCGCACACTTTGCTCTGCAAGACGAGCAGATTCGTCATGCTTGCAAACGCTTCCGGCAAACAATGGAACTTTTGTGACTTCAGAGGGCACGCTGTGTCTTGCCGAAAAACAAGAATGGACACAGGCATCCTGTGAGTTCTTAGTGTTTTGCGCCCCTTAAGAAGCTTAGAGAAACAGCCGTATGTCCTGAACCGATCAGCCCTCCCATGCACGACACTAACTCGCCTGAGCAGTCTCAAACAGGAGAATATACCTTCACTTGGCTCCATGTGTCCATTCTTCCAGCACAGTCAACAACACTATTAATGAACTAAAATTTAACTGTACTACATACGCCGCTATGAAGCAATTTGTATATACTGTAATTATTTAACAAAAAATATTATTTAATTTTGTGTAAAGGACATTCGTTATTATTGTAATATTTTCTGTAGTAATATTCTCAATGTATTTATGATTGTAATATTTCTATACTCATAATGTAATTATGAAATGTGTCAATATCTGCGATAACAAAAATGTAAAATACAGCCGCAGATTGCAAAGAGACATTAACGGTTGATAGTGATATAAATAGGAATACATAGTGTGCATTCTTTGTCGTCTTCCTCGAGAGCTGAGAGAGAGAGGAAGCTGTGACGTAGCATTTTATGAATGGGTAGACTTCATCTGTCTGTATCTAGATGTAGCCGCCATTAGAGGAGAAATTACAAACTAATGTAAGTTGAATTATTGATGTGGTCTAAATACATTATAATTTATCAAAAGTGTGTATTACTAATGTAAATTAGCTTGCCCATGTCATCTATAATATTTCTTTAAAGAATTTTCAGCATTTTTAGCGGTGTTGCTGGGCTGTGCCGCGACCGAACGATTTGCAGCGGCGGCACATTTAAAAAATTGTTCCGCTAAGAAAAATTAACCAAACCCGTAAATCGGGAGCAGATAAAAATTAGCAGTGAATTAAGAAAATGTTTTTCTTTTACAGCGATCCAGAGACTGACGGAATTTATTACTAGTTTCACATTTGTGCATTCATAGGCGGATAGTTAACGTTGAAATTTAACAATTTGTTGGTTCTTTCAAATAACTTAAATATATAGTGAAGTGTGTTTTATCAATGATAATTAAACGTCGGCTTGGCAATATTTAACCATTTTCTGCTAATAGAGAAAGTCTTGTGTTCCATAGATAACGCCGGGAAAGAATTCAGTAAATATTTAAAAAAAAAACCACTGCATTTAGAAAATGTGTGCCAAGGATTTAATTCTCAACTAAATATTCTTAATCAGTTAATATGAATTCACGTAATTTTAAATGTACTTAATTCTGTGTAAATGAATTTCTATTACCACACGTAAATAAGAGGTTCTACAACAAAGTTCGTACGTACAGAAGGAAAGAAAGGCAAATTAACTAAAAACAAATTTAAAAAAAGGTAACTGATTATTTTTTTTAATGTAATTTCATTAAAAACTGGCCATATATGTCACACTGCTATTAGTCCTGTAAGTCCGTCAAGCTGCTTGAATCTTTTGTGTCCATCCATCTTAATCATTACTGTTATTATTGCCAGTGTAATTATTATTATTATTGTTATCTTTCTTATCATTATGTCCGCAGCTCGTGGTCGTGCGGTAGCGTTCACGCTTCCCACGCCCGAGTTCCCGGGTTCGATTCCCGGTGGGGTCAGGGATTTTCTCTGCCTCGTGATGACTGGGTGTTGTGTGATGTCCTTAGGTTAGTTAGGTTTAAGTAGTTCTAAGTTCTAGGGGACTGATGACCATAGATGTTAAGTCCCATAGTGCTCAGAGCCATTTGAACCATTTTTCTTATCATTATTATTATTATTATTTTATATCATTCAGTTAAATCGTTAGAATTAAGGACCAGCACCAAAATGAAGTAGCTTGGATCCAACATTATAAAGCGCTAGACGAACTTAATAAAACACGATATTACGTTGCAAAAGAATAGAAAACGGTGATTTATTTTAGCCGAAATATTACGCTTCCGCTAACAAAATCCCGACGATCACTTAGTATACTTCAAGGGATGCAGTATAACAGTGGTTGTTGTGACATCGACAAATTTGTGTTTCTGTGTGACAATGTTTACTAGTAAATACACTAAAGAATCAAAGAAACTGGTACACCTGCCTAATATCGCGTAGGGTTCCACGAGCACGCAGAAATGCCGCACCACGACTCGATTAATGTCTGAAGTAGTGCCGGAGGGCACTGACACCATGAATCTTGCTGAGCTGTACATAAATCCGTAAGAATACCATTCTTCTTCTACTGTATTTATTTCCCCCAATCCTGTCAATTGCTCCCTTGTGCTCTCCCTGAATCTCTGTACAACCTCTGGTTCAAAATGGCTCTGAGCACTATGGGACTCAACTGCTGTGGTCATCAGTCCCCTAGAACTTAGAACTACTTAAACCTAACTAACCTAAGGACATCACACACATCCATGCCCGAGGCAGGATTCGAACCTGCGACCGTAGCAGTCGCACGGTTCCGGACTGCGCGCCTAGAACCGCGAGACCACCGCGGCCGGCGTACAACCTCTGGTTCTTTTAGTTTATCCAGGTCCCATCTCCTTAAATTCCCACCTTTTTGCAGTTTCTTCAGTTTTAATCTACAAGTCATAACCAATGGATTGTGGTCAGAGTCCACATCTGCCCCTGGAAATGTCTTACAATTTAAAACCTGGTTCCTAAATCTCTGTCTTACCATTATATAATCTATCTGATACCTTTTAGTATCTCCAGGGTTCTTCCATGTATACAACCTTCTATCATTATTCTTGAACCAAGTGTTTGCTATGATTAAGTTGTGCTCTGTGCAAAATTCTACCAGGCGGCTTCCTCTTTCATTTCTTAGCCCCAATCCATATTCACCTACTATGTTTCCTTCTCTCCCTTTTCCTACACTCGAATTCCAGTCACCCATGACTATTAAATTTTCGTCTCCCTTCACAATCTGAATAATTTTTTTTTTATTTCATCATACATTTCTTCAATTTCTTCGTCATCTGCAGAGCTAGTTGGCATATAAACTTGTACTACTGTAGTAGGTGTGGGCTTCGTTTTATTTATATATTTTTCGAAATACTTTCTAAGGCTTCCTTTCGAAAAGGAGAAAGGCTCTGGGTAGAGCACCTCCTGCCTTAGGCGTTCCTGTACCCCTTCTGACCAGAACTTTGCTAAAAACGCCTTCTCAAAATCGTCATATGTCGAGCAAACAGAAGTCATGTCCGAGACCCAGATCGCCCCCGAACCTTGTATGTATCCTGTAACAAAACTGATCTTCTGCCACTCCGACCAATTTCTGGGTAGCACTCCTCTGAAACTTCGAATAAAACAATTGGATGGACCCACCTTTTGTCAGGGTTAAAAATTTTGAATTGCCGATGCTTTATCATTTTTTCTTCGGCATGGCAAAGGCTTTCGTAATCTCCGTTAGATACGAATTCACCCGAACAGCCCGCTTGTGGCAATTTAATGTTTGAATTACTTACACAAGTCGGTATTGTGTGCGAATTGGCAGTAACTGGCTCTATAGTCGCTGCCAACTTCTGCTGCTGCCCTGTATTCATTTGATCTGAGCTTTGTTGTGAAGCGCGTATCGACTCTTCTACCGTTTGTTTCCAATGCTCCAAATCAGCACCTAACTGCTGTCGCACCTCCTCAAGTCCTTTCGCAAACAAATTCTTTCCCCGTTTGCCAGATAAACTCTGGAATGCTGCCTTAACATTTTGCTCAACGTTTTCACACATTAGCCTTTGGTTTTCTAATGTGATTTCGGATAATTTACCCGTTAATACGTTAATTTGGTGGTCTATAACGTCTTGACGCTCTGTCAGATGTTCAACGCTTTCCTTTAGGTTAGTCTGTGTACGTGCCAATTCAGGAAGTTGCGCAATTGCACATGTCATCGCGTCTTGCTTTTGTACTAATTGCGGAACCATTTCCACTTGTTCCCGTACAGTATCCCTTTTAATAGCCACATACTCCTTCATTTCGACACTTACGCGGTGAGTAGATTCCTCACATTGTGCTTTCCCCAATTCTATTTGTGCAGTTAATTTTCGTTCCGTCTCTTCGGCCTGATCTTTGAGTTCCTTGGTCTTCACCTCTATCCGCTGCTCTAATTCGGAAAAACTGTCTTGTAACTGCTGCTTAATGTCAGTCTGGACTAATTTCATTTCTTCTTGAGTTTGAGTGACTGTCACTAATTCTGCTTTAATATCGGTTTCAAGATTTTCGTGCCCTTCAGTAACTGAGGCTAATTTCGCATTCAAATCATTTTGCTCTTCAGTAACCGAGGCTAATTTCGCGTTAATATCGGTTTTCAGATTTTCCTGCCCTTCAGTAACAGAGGCTAATTTCGTATTCAAATCATTTTGCCCTTCAGTAACTGAGGCTAATTTCGCGTTAATGTCGGTTTTCAAAGTATTCATGCTCTCGGTTATCATTTGCATCTGTCTCATGATAATTACCAACGGATCTACTCCCTGCTGTTACAACTCCAGCCATGTCTACAGGGCGTTCTATTGCGCTATCTGTAGCCATCGGTCCTACAACAC
This sequence comes from Schistocerca nitens, assembly GCF_023898315.1. Lineage (NCBI taxonomy): Eukaryota > Metazoa > Arthropoda > Insecta > Orthoptera > Acrididae > Schistocerca > Schistocerca nitens. Next base: position 53,422,415 of record NC_064620.1, read on the forward strand.
TTCTTACTGCATCATTATTATCAGTGCTAACAGCTGAAGGCTGATGCGTGCTGCTTTGCTCTGCTTGACTCATCCTAAACATTGCCCTAGTTAAAACCATATAAATGTTCTACTGTCACTATATGTAACTTCGTCCACACAAGAGTACTTCTGTGTCTACTTTCTTAATGTACACATACAGATAAATGCAACGGGGACAGGTTAATCACAACACATCTAACATGAACACAATTAATCAATGTTCAAAAGCCTGCTGTCTTTCGGCTTTATTTGTAGATCCAATTATATCACCTGCGAGTCTTCCCTCTCTTTTCCAAGTGTCAGTTAGGTTAGCTCGTCGTAGTTGACATGAAACAGAGAACAAAATTATTTTAGCAACGTCCAAAAACGTGTCCTGTCACAGATTGGCCATTTTAACATTTTTTTAAATGTTAAGGATAATAAGTTGTCGTCTCTTCATCTAAGAATAGATGATGAATGCAGCTAGGCGCTAACTTTGTGTAACGTCTTGTCTGTATAGACGTGTATCTGTTGCCTTTAAGAACCCTTCACCTTCACACATAAATCTATACAGTAAAGTAAGGGCCTCCCATTTGTTGGCTGATCTGTGATAAGACAGGCGAAAAGTTAGACTAATGGAGGATTATTAGTATTATCTCTATTTTCATTCGCTCTCTCTCTTTCTCTCCTTTATCTATGTACAGTTTTTAATATAATATTTCATTACGTGCAATCAGCCAAATAGGATCTTTGGTGGAGTCCTTCGTCTTGGTAATCAGCGGCTGGCTTGCTGTAAGAGATCTTTACATTTATTCTTACTGTTAAACACTGTATTCAGTCGGGAGAATCAATCGTGTGGACAATTTGTTCCTTTTACGAAAGATTGCGAATTCCAGATGTGTACGAAGCCTTTTTGGACGATTTAACACAGACTCAGTGATTGCAGGCTCTCTTCGACACAGCTGAAACTTTCCCACTAATTACAGGGCCAACGTAATCATTTAATGATTCAGAAAAACTCATTCGTTCATTCACTCCAGAACAAAAAGTCACAAACCTTATTTATGAAGGAAATTGTGTATTACATCCATCTCCATTACATGTCCAGATCTCCGGTGATTCCACGTCTTAATTATTTTCCTTTTACAGTCTCTTTCTCTTCAAACAAACCGCTAGCGGCACAAATGTTAACTGGCTCGCTTTAGCGAGAAGAAAAGCAGAATATTTATCTCTGAGAAACACGTCAATCCCTCAACAGATACTCCAGAAGCTGTCCTCGTTACCACTCTAACAACCATGGAGAATGCATATATGCATCTCTGTTATTTCAAAGAATAAACGCACTAGAAAATACTTTGGCGTCGTCGAGCTGTCGCCGCATATGTTACGAGAGAATCAGATCAGATACTTTTCCAAAGGGAGTGAATGTGGATGGTTTGATTGACAATGATTAATTGGTGCGTGGTAGAGGGTATTTTCTGTGGGGACATTACAATGCCCCTCGCAGCGAGCGAAGTTTGTGAGCCTAATTTTGATTTACCGAACACACTTCGCGAGCTATCTATTAGTGTGGGTAACCCGGAAGTGATGAGTGTCAGTCCTCCGACTGAAAAAAAAATAATTATGTTTAAGACAGACGAAGAAAAGAAACATTGAAAACATAAGAAATGAAGAGACAGGTACCGCGGCTGTATTGCGTTTACGTGCATCAAGGTGTTATGTTTGCTGTGCACAACCAAGGAAGATGACCTTTCATGAAACTGTTATCAGGGTCTACCCATTCTGGAACTTTCTTAAGCAGGGAACCCTTGGAAAACCTCTTAAGCCTAGACCCCAGCGCACGGTACATAGAAGATAGGAAAGCCTCCAGAAGAGAAAAAATAATTTTGAAATTGATCTCTAAAGGAAAGATAGTGATCGATTTATATAACGATTTGGAGAAGAGTGATTTGTGCCTGTAGCAAAAAAAGTTTTAGCAATGACCGAAAGGGAAACTCTTCCTGTAAAAGAACTGGTTAGGTTGCACCGTCCAAGATTCTCCTTTTTGAAAACAAAATCCCTATGGCTTCATGCATCCTTTTTCTTACGATGTACTGCAAGGAATTTGCCATTGACTTAAAGTTTCCATTTATCCATTGACTAATGCTGTTGCCGAAAACATCATAATATTTACTCTAGTTTGAATTTTCTCTTGGACTTCGCATCACTATTTGTGCTTGTAAGTCCAAAAATTCTGACACATTTTCTGTCAATGATTTGTTCTTCGTAATTTAAAGGATTCGTGCAACTTGCAGTAGATTTTGGATTCAAATCATCGAATAATGGAAAGTCTGGTTCATATTATACAAAGACATAATCCATCATTTCTTTGAAAAGTCATATCATTTATCTATACTCATAAAAATTTTATCCTAAATACATATATTTCTCCGCTTGATTGCTGTAATGTAAAAGTTATTATTATTGAGGAATGTGGATTAACTTAATTCATTTATTCTCTGATTCATCTGGCATTCATACATGCACATATATGGAAATGGATTTTCAAACAAAATTCCAAAGTGAACAAGACCCATTAAATAACTACTAATTCTTTGAATATTACTTTCTTTTACATTCAACAATAAATCTAGAACTCTTAACGTCTAATTATGACACTTTTTTGAAGTTCAACATGAATCAGTTTCCCCTCGCGTTTGATGCGAGTCTCTTACAAAGCATATCTGTGTCGTCTATATCGATTCTAACTCTCGCGCAGGCGTCAATTGTTTTTCGCGGGAAATTATCTTTGCGGCGTTAACCGTCACTCATGATTCACTGCCTAAACGCATCACTTCACACCTTTACACATCTAAGCGTGCACTTGAAAGTATATATGAACATTCACTGGGAACCTCTTTTGATTATGTAGCGTCATCTTCTTGAAGGTCATTCAGATCCTTTATAATTCTTGATGTCACTGGGAACCTCTTTTGATTATGTAGTGTCATCTTCTTGAAGGTCATTCAGATCCTTTATAATTCTTGATGACATTAGCAATGCTAAAGTTCTATGTTTACCCAAACACAGGTGAAGCCTATCTCCACTATTTCTACAATCTGTATCACTGATTAATTATTTCAGTTTAAAGTTTTCTAACACTAAACACACACAGTTTATTGTTATGTTTTTACGAGCGTTCATCTCTGTCACTTGCAATGGGGAGCAGTATGGGCTTGCAGAGGGTTCGATCAAACCCCATTTCAACATCCGATCTATTTCCTTTTGAACTTGAGCCTTTAACCTCCAGGGAACAGGATAGAAAGTTCTACAATACGTTTCGTGCGGCTTAACGTAGAGATGGCATATGTATCCCTTAATAACTTCTGGCCTTTCATCAAAAACGTTTTCGTATGTGAATAATAATTCATTGAGCTGCTTCTTCTAATCTTCGATAATGCAGTCGGATTCATTTAACTTTTCAAACACTAATTGACCGAAATTTTCTTTGACTTGGAACTCATGAATTACGTGCTGTTTCGAATTTTGGGCCGTCCTGATTACTTGCACACGGATCCCACAATTATATTTTCTCGTAAGGCTTTTTTTTTTCAACAACTCCAACTCAATTTCTTGTTTATCAACATTCAACCAAATTTTTCCTGTTTTACAATCTATTCTGCATCCGTATTGACGTAGGCTGTCGACTCCGATAATGCAATCTACCACCAAATTTTTCACAACAAGGAATGTGCTTAATATTGCTACATTTCCGAATTCCACACCAAATAGTGACTGTACCTTTACATTAGCCGATCGAGCCCCAACGGCGCCTATTATTCTGCAATTTTGAACTGGAAAAATTGGTACTCGTCTTATATTTCAGATCCTGTTAAATAGTGCCTCCGAAATAACATTTGTGGTTGCAGCTGTGTCTAAAACCGCCACTATAGGTATGGTCTCCATAATGATTTGCACTTCGGCTACTGCCACCTGTTCCTTATCCTCATCTTGTGGTTCTAAGTCCTCGGTCAGTTCATCTGCCAGTAATCGTCCATCATTATACGTTAGCATGGGTACACATATCCTGTTGCCCCTCAACCAATTGTTGACCGCTCCTCCGGGGCACGAGTGGGTCCTTATAAGTTTGTTGGATTTTGATTTGTCTGCTGGTTGACATCATCCGTCACTTCGGTAATCACCGGTTGATTCGGAGATGTCCGTCCCCACTGATGTTGGCTATTTGAATTCATTCCTCCCGGTTGATTCCACTTCCTATTATTGTTATTATTCCAGGCTTGGGGTCTGAAATTTCTTTCGTTCCCCCACACGGGATTGTATCATTTCCCGTTCCTGTTGTTCCTTGAATAGTCCCTCGCAAGACCATTGCCGGGATTACTATTGAGATTTTCAGGGGTTCCACCGTTATTTAACGATCTCTGTTCATTCCTTCTAAGTGTCGATTGATCGCCATTGGTATAACCCATACTTACACCTTTCCTACCATTTGGCGGAGGTTCTATCTCCCTGTATTGTAATCTGTTATTATGGGCTTTCTGGTTGTTCTCTTCGATAATATCTATATGGTCTAACGTCGTGAGGAACGACTCCAACTCTTTGTCGTTGCCGTAAATCAATTGATTCCGGTTGCTAGTTGGTAGTCTTGCCTTAAGTATGTTTATTATGTCTGGCAAGGGCATAGGTCAGTCCCAGTATCTCGTTTTATTTATGTTGTTGTTGTGGTCTTCAGTCCTGAGACTGGTTTGATGCAGCTCTCCATGCTACTCTATCCTGTGCAAGCTTTTTCATCTCCCAGTACCTACTGCAACCTACATCCTTCTGAATCTGCTTAGTGTATTCATCTCTTGGTCTCCCTCTACGATTTTTACCCTCCACGCTGCCCTCCAATACTAAATTGGTGATCCCTTGATGCCTCAGAACATGTCCTACCAACCGATCCCTTCTTCTGGTCAAGTTGTGCCACAAACTTCTATTCTCCCCAATCCTATTCAATACTTCCTCATTAGTTATGTGATCTAGCCATCTAATCTTCAGCATTCTTCTGTAGCACCACATTTCGAAAGCTTCTATTCTCTTCTTGTCCAAACTATTTATCGTCCATGTTTCACTTCCATACATGGCTACACTCCATACGAATACTTTCAGAAATGACTTCCTGACACTTAAATCAGTACTGGATGTTAACAAATTTCTCTTCTTCAGAAACGCTTACCTTGCCATTGCCAGCCTACATTTTATATCCCCTCTACTTCGACCATCATCAGTTATTTTTCTCCCCAAATAGCAAAACTGCTTTACTACTTTAAGTGCCTCATTTCCTAATCTAATTCCCTCAGCATCACCCGACTTAATTAGACTACATTCCATTATCCTTGTTTTGCTTTTGTTGATGTTTATCTTATATCCTCCTTTCAAGACACTGTCCATTCCATTCAACTGCTCTTCCAAGTCCTTTGCTGTCTCTGACAGAATTACAATGTCATCGGCGAACCTCAAAGTTTTTATTTCTTCTCCATGAATTTTAATACCTACTCCGAATTTTTCTTTTGTTTCCTTTACTGCTTGCTCAATATACAGATTGAACAACATCGGGGAGAGGCTACAACCCTGTCTTACTCCCTTCCCAACCACTGCTTCCCTTTCATGTCCCTCGACTCTTATAACTGCCATCTGGTTTCTGTACAAATTGTAAATAGCCTTTCGCTCCCTGTATTTTACCCCCGCCACCTTTAGAATTTGAAAGAGAGTATTCCAGTCAACATTGTCAAAAGCTTTCTCTAAGTCTACAAATGCTAGAAACGTAGGTTTGCCATTCCTTAATCTTTCTTCTAAGGTAAGTCGTAAGGTCGGTATTGCCTCACGTGTTCCAGTGTTTCTTCGGAATCCAAACTGATCTTCCCCGAGGTTGGCTTCTACTAGTTTTTCCATTCGTCTGTAAAGAATTCGTGTTAGTATTTTGCAGCTGTGACTTATTAAACTGATAGTTCGGCAATTTTCATATCTGTCAACACCTGCTTTCTTTGGGATTGGAATTATTATATTCTTCTTGAAGTCTGAGGGTATTTCGCCTGTTTCATACATCTTGCTCACCAGATGGTAGAGTTTTGTCAGGACTGGCTCTCCCACGGCCGTCAGTAGTTCCAATGGAATATTGTCTACTCCGGGGGCCTTGTTTCGAATCAGGTCTTTCAGTAATCTGTCAAACTCTTCACGCAGTATCATATCTCCCATTTCATCTTCATCTACATCCTCTTCCATTTCCATAATATTGTCCTCAAGTACATCGCCCTTGTATAAACCCTCTATATACTCCTTCCACCTTTCTGCTTTCCCTTCTTTACTTAGAACTGGGTTTCCATCTGAGCTCTTGGTATTCATACAAGTCGTTCTCTTATCTCCAAAGGTCTCTTTAACTATCCTGTAGGCGGTATCTATCTTACCCCTAGTGAGATAGGCCTCTACATCCTTACATTTGTCCTCTAGCCCTCCCTGCTTAGCCATTTTGCACTTCCTGTCGATCTCATTTTTGAGACGTTTGTATTCCTTTTTGCCTGTTTCACTTACTGCATTTTTATATTTTCTCCTTTCATCAATTAAATTCAGTATTTCTTCTGTTACCCAAGGATTTCTATTAGCCCTCGTCTTTTTACCTACTTTACCCTCTGCTGCCTTCACTACTTCATCCCTCAGAGCTACCCATTTTTCTTCTACTGTATTTATTTCCCCGATTCCTGTCAATTGCTCCCTTGTGCTCTCCCTGAATCTCTGTACAACCTCTGGTTCTTTCGGTTTATCCAGGTCCCATCTCCTTAAATTCCCACCTTTTTGCAGTTTCTTCAGTTTTAATCTACCGGTCATAACCAATAGATTGTGGTCAGAGTCCACATCTGCCCCTGGAAATGTCTTACAATTTAAAACCTGGTTCCTAAATCTCTGTCTTACCATTATATAATCTATCTGATACCTTTTAGTATCTCCAGGGTTCTTCCATGTATACAACCTTCTTTCATGATTCTTAAACCAAGTGTTAGTTATGATTATGTTGTGCTCTGTGCAAAATTCTACCAGGCGGCTTCCTCTTTCATTTCTTAGCCCCAATCCATATTCACCTACTATGTTTCCTTCTCTCCCTTTTCCTACACTCGAATTCCAGTCACCCATGACTATTAAATTTTCGTCTCCCTTCACAATCTGAATAATTTTTTTTTATTTCATCATACATTTCTTCAATTTCTTCGTCATCTGCAGAGCTAGTTGGCATATAAACTTGTACTACTGTAGTAGGTGTGGGCTTCGTTTTATTTATATATTGTTCGAAATACTTTCTAAGGCTTCCTTTCGAAAAGGAGAAAGACTCTGGGTAGAGCACCTCCTGCCTTAGGCGTTCCTGTACCCCTTCTGACCAGAACTTTGCTAAAAACGCCTTCTCAAAATCGTCATATGTCGAGCAAACAGAAGTCATGTCCGAGACCCAGATCGCCCCCGAACCTTGTATGTATCCTGTAACAAAACTGATCTTCTGCCACTCCGACCAATTTCTGGGTAGCACTCCTCTGAAACTTCGAATAAAACAATTGGATGGACCCACCTTTTGTCAGGGTTAAAAATTTTGAATTGCCGATGCTTTATCATTTTTTCTTCGGCATGGCAAAGGCTTTCGTAATCTCCGTTAGATACGAATTCACCCGAACAGCCCGCTTGTGGCAATTTAATGTTTGAATTACTTACACAAGTCGGTATTGTGTGCGAATTGGCAGTAACTGGCTCTATAGTCGCTGCCAACTTCTGCTGCTGCCCTGTATTCATTTGATCTGAGCTTTGTTGTGAAGCGCGTATCGACTCTTCTACCGTTTGTTTCCAATGCTCCAAATCAGCACCTAACTGCTGTCGCACCTCCTCAAGTCCTTTCGCAAACAAATTCTTTCCCCGTTTGCCAGATAAACTCTGGAATGCTGCCTTAACATTTTGCTCAACGTTTTCACACATTAGCCTTTTGTTTTCTAATGTGATTTCGGATAATTTACCCGTTAATACGTTAATTTGGTGGTCTACAACGTCTTGACGCTCTGTCAGATGTTCAACGCTTTCCTTTAGGTTAGTCTGTGTACATGCCAATTCAGGAAGTTGCGCAATTGCACATGTCATCGCGTCTTGCTTTTGTACTAATTGCGGAACCATTTCCACTTGTTCCCGTACAGTATCCCATTTAATAGTCACATACTCCTTCATTTCGACACGTACGCGGTGAGTAGATTCCTCACATTGTGCTTTCCCCAATTCTATTTGTGCAGTTAATTTTCGTTCCGTCTCTTCGGCCTGATCTTTGAGTTCCTTGGTCTTCACCTCTATCCGCTGCTCTAATTCGGAAAAACTGTCTTGTAACTGCTGCTTAATGTCAGTCTGGACTAATTTCATTTCTTCTTGAGTTTGAGTGACTGTCACTAATTCTGCTTTAATATCGGTTTCAAGATTTTCGTGCCCTTCTGTAACTGAGGCTAATTTCGCATTCAAATCATTTTGCTCTTCAGTAACCGAGGCTAATTTCGCGTTAATATCGGTTTTCAGATTTTCCTGCCCTTCAGTAACAGAGGCTAATTTCGTATTCAAATCATTTTGCCCTTCAGTAACTGAGGCTAATTTCGCGTTAATGTCGGTTTTCAAAGTATTCATGCTCTCGGTTATCATTTGCATCTGTCTCATGATAATTACCAATGGATCTAATCCCTGCTGTTACACCTCCAGCCATGTCTACATTTATTCTTACTGTTAAACACTGTATTCAGTCGGGAGAATCAATCGTGTGGACAATTTGTTCCTTTTACGAAAGATTGCGAATTCCAGATGTGTACGAAGCCTTTTTGGACGATTTAACACAGACTCAGTGATTGCAGGCTCTCTTCGACACAGCTGAAACTTTCCCACTAATTACAGGGCCAACGTAATCATTAAATGATTCAGAAAAACTCATTCGTTCATTCACTCCAGAACAAAAAGTCACAAACCTTATTCATGAAGGAAATTGTGTATTACATCCATCTCCATTACATGTCCAGATCTCCGGTGATTCCACGTCTTAATTATTTTCCTTTTACAGTCTCTTTCTCTTCAAACAAACCGCTAGCGGCACAAATGTTAATTGGCTCGCTTTAGCGAGAAGAAAAGCAGAATATTTATCTCTGAGAAACACGTCAATCCCTCAACAGATACTCCAGAAGCTGTCCTCGTTACCACTCTAACAACCATGGAGAATGCATATATGCATCTCTGTTATTTCAAAGAATAAACGCACTAGAAAATACTTTGGCGTCGTCGAGCTGTCGCCGCATATGTTACGAGAGAATCAGATCAGATACTTTTCCAAAGGGAGTGAATGTGGATGGTTTGATTGACAATGATTAATTGGTGCGTGGTAGAGGGTATTTTCTGTGAGGACATTACATCTTCTGAACAGCACGTTGGAAGGCATCCGAGATATGCTCAATAATGATCATGTCTGGGAATTTTGGTGGCCAGCGGAAGTGTTTAAATTTAAAAGAACTACTCTGTAGCAATTCTGGACGTGTAGGGTGTGGCATTATTCTGCTGGAATGGCTCAAGACCGTCGGAACCCACAATGGACATGAATGGATGCAGGTGATCAGACAGGGTGACTACGGTGTGCCTACGTACGTGTCACCTGTCAGAGTCGTATGTATCAGGGGTCCCACATCACTCCAACTGCACACGCGCCACACCATTACAGAGCCTCCATGAGCTTGAAAAGTCCTCTGTTGACATGAAGGCTCCATGGATTCATGAGATCGTCTCCATACCCGTGCACGTCCATCCGCTCGATACAATTTGAAACGAGGCTCGTCCGACCAGGCAACATGTTTCCAGTCATCAACTGGCCAATGTCGGTACTGTCGGCAGTCTAGGAATCAAGAGTAGACATGTTGACCTTCGGCTCCGTAAGTCCATCGGTGATGTTTCGTTGAATGGTTCGGACGCTGACACCTGTTGGAATCGCATTCAAATCTGCAGCAATTTACGGAAGAGTTGCACTTCCGCCACGTTGAACGATTCTCTTCAGTCGTCGTTGGTCCCGTTCTTGCAGGATCTTTTTCGGGACACAGCGATGTCACAGAGATTTGATGTTTTACCGGTTTCCTGATATTCACGGTACACTCGTGAAATGGTCGTATGAGAAAGTCCCCACTTCATCGCTACCTCGGAGATGCTGTGTCCCGTCGACTATAACTTTACGTTCAGGCTCACTTAAATCTGTATAACCCACCATTGTAGCAGCAGTAACCGTGCTCCAGACACTTGTTACCTTATACAGGCGTTGCCGAACGCAGCGCCGTATTCTGCATGTTTACATATCTCTGTATTTGAATACGCATGCTCTTACGTTTCTTTGGTGCTTCAGTGTAGTATTTTTATGAATTGCATCCATTTAGTATTCTTCAGAGAAGTGCTGCAGACAAGAATCACAACATAGGGGAAGAATATGTTGTAAATGGCCATTTTCCGCAGTGGGTTCACTGGTCACTTCCTCGTTGTCTCATAATGAAGGACAATTAGTTAAGTTAGAGTCTATTAGCTTAATCTGTGATTAATTGTGTACATATCTTGATCATTTGGATATCGATTCAAGTAACAGATAAAAATATTTAGTTTACAAACTTCAATAATAGTGTAATACTTTTGCACTATAAGTAAGCCACCAGTTTCTAAAAGAATTTCTTCTATACAATAGAAGGAGATGCCATAAGGAAATTGTTTGCCTACTTTAAAATTTCGCTTTGTTAGATTTAAGATAATCGGGAAAGTAATCAATATTATTACATTTCTGAGATAAAATCAATTTTAATTGAGATTATGGACGTCACTTTCATCTTATGCAAAACGTAACTAATTATTGTGAAATCTAATGTGTTAATCTGAACGAAGAAATCGGGGGCAGTGAGTCTGTACTTAAAAGAAGTAACTCCTTAACAGCTGTCTACAAGCTCTTGGTGAGAGTGAAACCCACCAGTGTCGCAAAACATGAGGGGATGCACAGCCTTATACAGTGTATTTATAATATTTCCTATTTATTATCGAGTAACTTCCAAAAATGAGTTCAAACTGTTATTTCCTTAAAGATATTTGTTGTTTTACTCATTTCATACGATAACTATGGTTATAAATTAATGGAAACTTCCTTGATATTAAATTGTAGGCAACTGGTTGTTATCTGTTCTTGAGATAAATCACGACAGCAGTTATTAAACAAAAGAGCTTGCACTTTTCTAAATTCTGAGCGAGAATCTCAGCTTTGAAGGCGTCTCAAAATACAGATTCGGTGGCATACAATACTGATGTAAGTAATTTGCGTGTTTAGTCCTGAATCGAAATTATTGTTTGGTGAAATAGCCATACATGGGAAAGTAGCTGTTGCTGATAAATGGGAATACCAACAGATGCGTGATAAGCCTACCGGCTGACATCGGTTCCTGACAGATGCGATAAGTAATATAAAAGGAATTATCAGCCTGGATTGCGGTAGTGAAACCATCCTTTACCTAGGTTTCAGCCCAAGTAATTGAGCCTTCTTCAGAAGATAAACCTGATTCTATAATACGTCTACGAGGGCATGGTCTAGAAATAAAACTAAAACAGCCTGAATAGGCGTAGTCACATTTTAAAAATGCGGTACATAGGTAGTTAAGTCTTGGTGATGACTTAGTACCTATGTACCGCATTTTTAAAATGTGACTACGCCTATTCAGGTTGTTTTAGTTTTATTTCTAGACCATGCCGTCGTAGACATATTATAGAATCAGGTTTATCTTCTGAAGAAGGACCGATTACTTTGGCTGAAACCCAGGTAAAGGTTCTTTCCATTAGCGCAATCGAAGGTGATATTTTCTTACGTATTACATTATCACGATTGCTGACTGGGCTGCAATGTTGAAAGGACTAAGATGCCATAAGAGTCTATTCATTTTTAAATTCGTTTGGAAAGGAATTAATAATTATACTAATGTTTCTACACACAAACTGCAGTACTGCAAACACCATGTATTATTTTTACGGTAGTCTCTCATGTGCACAGAAAGTGTTCTTTGGTATCCCATACTATAATTATATACGACGGTACTGATTTATGGTTGAATTGAGTTCTGATAACGAATATGACTACACTTTCTGATACGTTCCGCATGTTTAATACAGTGTTATATTATGTAATGAGCTCACGTAAGTTCTGCCTTGCAACTACGCTCACACAGCTTAAGATTTCAACCGAAAGTTTATTACTAAGTTGTGAATGTTCGTTACTTCATATTATATCTACTAGCAGCAGAATGCACTACACTGTCGGGAAATTTCTAAAATCCAGGGACATTTCCAATGTCTGCTAAATGAAACAGGTCCACAGCTGTGCAGTACATTGTGAATATTAAAGCTCCTATATTCACTTTATGAACTTCGCTGTTCAAGGAGCTGGTAAAGGAAACCTTTTCATCCGCAGAATTATTAGAAATAAATAAACAGTAGCACCTGCTACATTAACATCCGCTTATCACTTTGCACACTGTAGGTATAAGGATCAAAGATGACACAGAATTTCGTGCTCTTATTCTGGGCATTTTTATCACTAAATGGCTCACCCAGGGTGTGATACCAGTTGCAGGTCACCTATCTAATGGTATCCAGGAGCAACAAAATTTTTCCTGCAGTTATTGATTGAATTTAAAAATGTAAAATGATGTCAATCTACCCTTTAGAGCTAGAATATTATGTTAAAGTTTTAACACAATAAAGCAAGTAGTAAAGTTAGAAACTTTGCATACATCTTGAGGCAGCATAAACCACTATGCATAAATTACCCATACTGTATCCATCCAGTATTTGAGAATGAGATAATTTACGACTTCCAAAAAAAAATTACACATTCTATGAACATATTACCTATTCTGTATCCATCCAGTATTTGGGAATGAGATCATTTATGACTTCCAACAAAAATGACACATTCTTTCAAATCTTCACGAAATTTTTCCATTCTGACACCACACACAAAATAATGAAAGGAAAAAAAGTTTATCACTTTGTTAGAAGCCAGGTTTTGCCAAACTAACATGCAATCTAATTATCATTCATTTATTTATGGTAGGAGACCCAATAAAGTCACAGTGTAAGTAATGCGTTTGAGTATGGATGCAAGTATGAGTTATTACAATGACTGCAAATCTCTTTTGTTGCTGTTCTATGATTTTTTTACATTCTGGAGTACTGTATTTTCACCGAAAAGTTAAGCAAGCTTCCGTGCGACATTAAGGGGTGTAATAAAGTATCATAAATGTGCTTCTTCCTGAAATCCCTGAGTGAAGAGGTAGTTGGTGCGACTAGGAACCGAGGGATTCAGAATACAACCTGCAGCCGTAACTACTGTGAACGGCTTGGTGATACTAGGAGCCGTAAACTTCGGAGCTGTACAGAGTCTAGGAATGCTTTTTAGACATATATAGGTCCACAGGGTGGAAAAAATACAACATGCTCTGAAAGCGAAGAACAGCTCTGTACATAGAAAGAAGGCAGCCAAGTGTTCCTAATCAGACTTGTGTAATGAACTCTGACTGGTTTACGAAAAACGCCTCACGTGTGTATACACGCCATCTGTCACTAGCCAGGATAGATAATCATGCACTTGGCGGGAGAGAACTCCAAATTCCTGTCCCACTTTTACAGATAATTAACACCGCTTGGTAGTCAAATGAAAATAAGTAAGAAAGAATGTAACAGATTTCTGACTTTATTATCAGTCGGAGAGTGCAGTTCTTACCATAACTGGCTGCAGAGCATTTCACGCTCGGATAGCCAGCACAATTTCTGCAACAAAGAGCACAGAAACACTTTATCTTCGAGAGGAAGAGAGAACACTTCATCTCAGACGGACCTAAGAACTCTTCGACTTCAGCCATTTTCACCTCCATTTTGGAGAGTTTAGACTCTGTCGTAGAATGGGTGCAGATACCATGACTGAACACGGTGTCCACAGCCACGATCACAGTCATTTTCTACGGCAGAACTTTACGGGTATGGTGAGAATGTGCAGCAGCTGCATGGGTTGTGACGAGGGGACCAAGTATTATGTTATTTCGAGATTCATTTTGCTTAACTGAATTCGTACTGGCAGCTCACTTAACTTACTATGTGGCTAGGCAAGAGAACTAGTGCTTCATATCATTCTTGGTTCGTTAGTTATCGTCTGGTCCACAATTCCGCTCATCAGTTGCTTTCAGACTCATTGATATCTATATTTTCTCTTTTAATTATTCTATTTGCAGAGCCTCTCCCCGATGTTATTCAATCTGTATATTGAGCAAGCAGTAAAGGAAACAAAAGAAAAATTCGGAGTGGGTATTAAAGTCCATGGAGAAGAAATAAAAACATTGAGGTTCGCCGATGACATTGTAATTCTGTCAGAGACAGCAAAGGACTTGGAACAGCAGTTGAACGGAATGGATGGTGTCTTGAATGGAGGATATAAGATGAACATCAACAAAATCACAACAAGGATAATGGAATGTAGTCGAATTAAGTCGGGTGATGTTGAGGGTATTAGATTAGGAAATGAGACACTTAAAGTAGTAAAGGAGTTTTGCTATTTGGGGAGCAAAATAACTGATGATGGTCGAAGTAGAGAGGATATAAAATGTAGACTGGCAATGGCAAGGAAAGCGTTTCTGAAGAAGAGAAATTTGTTAACATCGAGTATAGATTTAAGTGTCAGGAAGTCATTTCTGAAAGTATTTGTATGGAGTGTAGCCATGTATGGAAGTGAAACATGGACGGTAAATAGTTTGGACAAGAAGAGAATAGAAGCTCTCGAAATGTGGTGCTACAGAAGAATGCTGAAGATTAGATGGGTAGATCACATAACTAATGAGGAGGTACTGTATAGGATTGGGGAGAAGAGGAGTTTGTGGCACAACTTGACCAGAAGAAGGGATCGGTTGGTAGGACATGTTCTGAGGCATCAAGGGATCACCAATTTAGTATTGGAGGGCAGCGTGGAGGGTAAAAATCGTAGGGGGAGACCAAGAGATGAATACACTAAGTAGATTCAGAAGGATGTAGGTTGCAGTAGGTACTGGGAAATGAAGAAGCTTGCACAGGATAGAGTAGCATGGAGAGCTGCATCAAACCAGTCTCAGGACTGAAGACCACAACAAATAAACATTTGCAGAGCTATTCCAACCCTCTCAATCCTAAGTCTTAGCACATCCTACTGTGAATGTGGTTGAATCGCAGTGTATTCTATATTGACTGTAAGTTCAGTCCATGCTTATTGAGTGACTTTTGCATTTTTGTAATAGACTTTATTTTACTGTGAATCTTAGTTAAGTTTGGTAATTAGTTGAAAACCCATCTTATTTGTCGTTCCACACTGCAGTGGCATCTGTTGTGCGACTTTTAATTGTTAAACTTCACACAATTTCATGGGAGGACAAATCTGTTTACTGATCATGTCACCAGTTACAGGTCTTACTAGCATCGTAGGAGTATGCAGGCCACCCAATCGTAGCCTCACAGCTGACTTTAATTTCGCTCTTCATGTAGCAAAACTACAGTATCAGACATGACGTTACAAATTATTAAATTGGGAGCTCCAATGTTAGGTGCGTTATGGGGCGCCTTAGAGATATGGCTGCCAAGAAGGGGAAGAAAGCCAATGTGCACTCCGTGTGCGTACCGCATGGAGTCATTCCCGACGAGGAACGGGGGTCCTCCGGATGCAATGAAGAGCACAGTGTGCAGCCAGCTGCAGGTGTTGGCTCAGGTCAGTACCATTGATGTGTGTCACTTTGGATCGGAAGAGATTCTCTCTGGTTCCGAGCTGCTAAAACAAGTGCTTGCGAGATGAAAGCATAGCTGACTATTTGCAGCATAGTCGACAGGACCGATTGCGGACCTCTAGTACAGAGCCGAGTGGAGGGTCTGAATCAGAGGGTCAGACGGTTCTGCGACCGTGTAGGATGCAGATTCCTCGACGTGCACCATAGGGTGCTTGGGTTTCGGGTTCCGCCGTATAGGTCAGGAGCGCACTACACGCTGGAGGCGGCTGTGTTGCGTGGACTGGGCGGTGTTTTTATGCAAGAGGGCCTCGGGAAAACACAAAGTGTGCAGGCCGAACACAATAAGAAAACAGGAACATAGGAACCATAAGTATAAAGTTGTTAATTGTCGTAACTGTGTTCATAAAGTACCACAACTCCAAGGGCTAATAGGAAGCACTGTTGCCCAAATCGTTATTGGCACAGAAAGCTGGCTAAATCCGGAGATGAGTTCAGCCAAAATTTTTGCGAAGAAGTTCTGGAGGGATATGTTAAGCTCGATGGCTTGTTTGTTGGTGTTACAAGTAGTTTATCTTGTAGCGAAATTGAAGTAGATAATTCCTCTGAGTTAGTATGGACAGTGGTCATTCTTGGCAACCGGAATAAAATAATAATTGGATCCTTTTGTCGAACTCCCAATTCAGATGATACAATTGTTGAAATGTTAAAAACAAACTTGAGTTTAATTTCAAACACGTACCCGAATCATAAAATTATAGCTACTGGTGCCTTTAATTTACCCTCGATGTGTTGGCGAAAATACAAGTTTGAATCCGGAGGTATACATAAAACATCATCAGAAATTGTGCTATATGCATTCTCTGAAAATTATTTCGAGCAATTAGAAGAGCCAACGCGAGTAGTAAACTGTTGCGAAAACACAAGCAACAACTAATATTGAGATAATAACAAGTGTCAAAACGCATACAGGGATTAGTGAACACTGGGTTGACCTAGCGAGATTGAATACCGTAACTTACAAATCCTCCAAAAATATATACAATATACCTGTTCAAAAACGCATGTAAGAGTTCACTTGATGCCTTCCTGGGAGACAATCTCCAGTCATTCCAAATTAACAACGTAAGTGTAGACAAGATGTGGTTTGAATTCAAATAAATAGTGTCAGCAGTTGGGAGATTTATACCAAATAACTTAACAAACGACTGAGTTGATCCTTCTTGGAACACAAAATGGGATCAAAACACTGTTGCAGAAAAACGTCAAAAACATGTCACACTTAAAAAAAAATGGAGAATGTGTGGTAAGATCTTACGGGACCAAACAGCTGAGGTCATCGGTCCCTAAGCTTACACACTACTTAATCTAACTTAAACTAACTTACTCTAAGGACAACACACACACACCCCTGCCCGAGGGAGGATTCAAACCTCCGACGGAGGGAATCGAGCGGACCATGAAAAGACGCCTCATACTGCGTGGCTACCCCGAGCGGCCAGGTCACACTTAAACGGACGCAAAATCTCAAATATTTGCGATCTTTCACAGAAGCTCTAAATTTAGCGTGGAATTCAATGCGAGATCATAATAGTTTCCTCAACGAAACTTTTTTCTCGAAACTTGGCTGAAGATCCAATTAAATTCCGGTCGTATGTTGTAAGGGGTCTGTAGGCCCTTACTATAAATTTGCACTCGGCACAGGTAGATAGGGCGAACAATCGATTGTGTCGTGTTGCGAGAGCGAGTGTGGAGTTGAGCGAGTGCCATGTTGCGGGTAGAGCGTGTGGAGGCCAGTAGTTGTTGTAATGCAAGCCTTTAACGGAGAAGGGAGTTGCCATCGCCGTGGTTAGACCCCTTTGTAGTAGAAATAATACCGGGAAAGTGAAGAAGTATAATTACGGAAGTGGTCAGTGACATTTCTAGTGCCGATATTTTTGTTTCGCGTCTACCGCGCCGGCATCTCCTTGGATTGCAGTGTTGGATTGCAGTGTTGGATGCAGTGATGGATTAGCGTGTGATGATAATGGAAAATGAAGAAGCCTGTGCTGAGATTAGCCGTAATTAGATATGTATGACGAAGGCAGTGGCTGTCTCCTCCTTTTTGTGTTTTTGAGACGAATATAGGTTCGTAATTAATGAAACTGTGTTGGTGTTTTTCTTGTTACCAGAGATTTCATTATTACAGTATTGAGAAGGGCGAACTGGAAAGTAACAACTTCCGTAGCATTCAATTCCGATTGCCAGCCCCATTAGGTACACGGTCACATTAATAATAATTATTGGGCTGCTATTCGATCAGATCAGGTCGGGATAAATAACCGGAGGTGTTACAATGTGAAGTATGCTGTCGACATGACACATTCAATGTCTTCTATGAATGGTAGCAATGAAGATACTATCGACGACATTGCTGCCATAGCAGAGTTACTAAACACAGCCTTCTGAAATCCCTTTACCTAAGAAGACGAAATAAATATTCCAGAATTCGAAACAAGAACAGCTGCCAACATGAGTAACGTATAAGTAGATATCCTCGGGTTAGTGAAACAACTAAAATCACTTAGTAAACGAAAGTCTTCCGTTCCAGACTATATACCACCTAGGTTCCTTTCAGAGTATGCTGATACAGTAGCTCCATACTTAACAATCATATGCAACCGCTCGCTCGACGAAAGATCCGTACCCAACGACTGGAAAGTTGCACAGGTAACACCAATATTCAAGAAAGGTAGTAGGAGTAATCCACTTAATTACAGGCCCATATCACTAACGTCAATATGAAGCACAATTTTGGAACAAATACTGTGTTCGAACATTACGAATTGCCTCGAAGAGAATGGTCTATTGACACACAGACATCACGGATTTAGAAAACATCGTTCTTGTGCAACACAACTAACTCTTGAGTACTATTGGCAAGGAATGTGAAATTGATTACTTATTTCAAGATTTCCAGAATGCTTTTGACACTGTGCTACACAAGGGGCTTGTAGTGTAACTGCGTGCTCATGGAACATGGTCTCGGTTATGTGACTGGATTCGTGATTTCCTATCACAGAAAAAAAATAAAATTGAAATTTGTGGTATTATCTTATGGGACCAAACTGCTGAGGTCATCGTCCCCTATGCTTACACACTACTTAATCGAACTTAAACTAACTTACGCTATGGACAACACACACACACACACACACACACACACACACACGTCCATGCCCGAGGGAGGACTCGAACCTCCTACGGGGGAGCCGCGCGAACCGTGACAGGGCGATCCAGACCACGCGGCTAATCCTGTGAGAGAGGTCACAGTTCGTAGTAATTGACAGAAAGTCATCGAGTACAACAGAAGTGATTTATGGCGCTCCCCAAGGTAGTGTTACAGGCCCTTTGTTGATTCTTATCTGTATAAATTATTTAGAGACAATCTGAGCAGTCATTTTGGGTTGTTAGCAGATGATGCTGTCGTTTATCGACTAGTATAGACATCAGAAGATCAAAACAAATTCCAAAGCCATTTAGAAAAGATGCAGAAATTGTCAGTTGGCCCTAAATAACGAAAAGTGTGAGGTCATCCACACGGATGCCAAAGGGAATCCGTTAAACTTCGGTTACTCGATAAATCAGTCAAATCTAAAGGCCGTAAATTCAACTATATACCTAGGAATTACAATTACGAACAACTTAAATAGAAAGGAACACACAGAAACCGTTGTGGAGAAGGATAACCAAGGACTGCGTTTTATTGGACACTTAGAAAATGTAACAGGTCTACTAAAGAGACTACCTACACTTTGCTTGTCCGTCCTCTTTTAGAATACTGCTACGCGGTGTATGATCCTTACCAGATAGGATTGACGGAGTACATCGAGAAGTTTAAGGAATGGCTGCACGTTTTGTATTGTCGCGAGATAGGAGAGAGAATGTCACTGAAAGGAAACAGGATTTGGGGTGGACATCATCAAAACAAAGGCATTTTTCGTTGCGGTGTAATCGTCTCACGAAATTTCTATCACCACCTTTCTCCTCCGAATACGTAAATATTTTGTTCACACCTACCTACATAGTGAGAAATGATCAACACGATAAAATAAGCAAAATCAGAGCTCGCACGGAAACATACATGTGTTCATCTTTTCCGCGCGCTGTACAAGATTGGAATAATAGAGAATTATTATGAAGATGGTTCGATGAACCCCTCTTCCACGCACTTACATGTGATTTGCACAGTGTCCAAGCAGATGTTGACGTAGATGAATTTAAGTTGTTTGTAATATTGTAATAGCTGGCTATTACGTTGAATCGACAATTTGTGTGTTTTATTGTGTAACTTAAATTTACTTGTGTGTAAGACCTCTCACACTTTTTATTGTTTCGGGTCAATCCTCATTTCTCCATTTCACACCATGCTGTTACCTTGTCCCAGTCATTTTCTAATTCGTTTTCATCTTCTAGTGACTTTACTAGAGAGAAAATGACAGCATCATTTGCAAATAATCTTACTGACTCTATCCGTGACACGTTTTGCAGACAGTAACCACGTACGCTACCGAATGTACCTGCCAAGTTATAAAGGAAGGCGCAGACAAAAGAAACCCATGTAATTATGAAGGACGTGCAGTGAAATTACGGAAACGAAGAGCTGAAATGGAGTTATCATTTATTTACAGTGAAAAATACAGTGAAAAATGCATTACAGAAGATGTCAAAAGTTACCCCTTGCAACATCAGTACACAGCTGTGCACGTTTAAGCACATGCAGTCACCTGCGATGTAAAGCTTGGATGTCGATAGCGGCAACTTCGCGGTTGATGTCTTTCAGTTCCTGTACTGCGTGTAGACTTGTTTCGTAGACCTTGCGCTTCAAGTGCCCCCATAGGAAAAAATCACATGTTGTTAGATCTGGTGAACTTCGTGGGTATAATGTTTGCTGACAGATCGTTCTCCAGTGAAGAGATCATGTATCTGCTCAAGAGATACCTCACACGTGCGACATGTTGCCATGTCTCGCTGGAGGAAGTAGTATTCTCTTTCATATTCAGTGAGCTGAGCATAAAATGTATCACAAATTTCCATACATGCAACCACATCGAAATTAATGTCAAACAATAGCGGTCTAATGATGCGCGTTCCTGTTACACCGCACCAAACGCCGATTATTTCATCATGGAGTGGTTGCCGATACACGATGTTAGGATTCCCCGTTGCCCAGTACCTAATTTTCTGTGTAATCTCCCCCCTCCTTCCGTCTTCCACGTATTGTGCACACTAAACAATGCCTAGTCCAAGTAATTAATAAGCAAAGTCTTTTATGAAGATCTGAGACGGGCGAAGATTACAATAAGCTTTCAAGTTTACTTAGCTTTTTATGTTCAGGTGACTCCAATTCTTCTTGTCTAAGGGTCTGATTCCTGAGGCTGAAAATCTAACATCAGGTCTTAACGGTTGGTTTGAACTAAATGAATTGGAAGAGTGCTGTTGCAGAATTTTTTACGTAAATACATTTTCCACTGATTTTCTCACATTTTTAGTACATCACACAGTATTTTGATTTTTTACATTAACAAAGCCGAAATTATATTGTTGGCACCTATTATACAAAAATACGTCCGATCACATCCTAGGCACTCTTACAATTCTCACAATCTGCGGAAATAGCTATATTCCAAAGAGTTTACAATTTTTCCTAACAAATGAATTCCTGCTAGTTTTCGTTACATTATTAATTTCGATTATAATTTCATAAATGAGTCCAGAAATAAACATAGTAAACAGTACACGATTGAGTAATTAATAACAGAAATTTTAAATGTGCGAATAATTTGTAATTTAAAATGTTTCTAAAAAATAATTTTAACTGTACATTCAGAACTAGCACTATCGATTATAACATCGAAACCAAAAATTTTATAAAGTAATTCCTTTTCATAAATTTTCGCTTGACGTATAACAAACTGTGTATAAAATTATATGAAAGTTTTCAGAAAGGCAACTGGGATAATATAGACCTGTCCAAAATTCGAAAAATAATATTGGTATCGACAACTACTGTTAGGGAAAGTAATGCTAGAGGAGGATGTCCCGTTACAACCGGAAACATGAAATCATGCTTCATCATTCGTTACGTAAGGAAAGGATATAACAAACCATAGTTGATGTTATTCAAAAGCCACTTGCAGTAATCTACACGTCTCTGACCGTATCGCCCTAAGGAAACTTTATCAGTTGTGAAAACGAAAAGCGAAGGCTAATGTAAAATGTATCTTAACGTGAACTAGCCGCCTGAAGATGAAACTGTTGGTTTGGAGCCGGTAACGGCGCTATTTAAATAAATAAACAGCATTGTAAAAAGTGTATGGTTGCTGTTATTTCTTGTGTAAGAGTCAAACTATATTTTTTTACACAGCTACGGGCTCAGGATGTCAGTTTCCAGCAAAATACAGTACTGGCCATTAAAATTGCTACACCAAGAAGAAATGCAGATGATAAAAGCAGTATTCATTGAACAAATATATTATACTAGAACTGACATGTTATTACATTTTCACGCAATTTGAGTGATTAGATCCTGAGAAACCAGTACCCAGAACAACCAACTCTGGCCGTATTAACTGCCTTGATACGCCTGGGCATTCAGTCAAACAGAACCTGGATGGCGTGT
Source organism: Schistocerca nitens (assembly GCF_023898315.1). Lineage (NCBI taxonomy): Eukaryota > Metazoa > Arthropoda > Insecta > Orthoptera > Acrididae > Schistocerca > Schistocerca nitens. Next base: position 53,444,903 of record NC_064620.1, read on the forward strand.
ACAGGTACAGCCGCCCATGCAGCTTCAACACGATACCACAGTTCATCAAGAGTAGTGACTGGCGTTAATTGGACGAGCCAGTTGCTCGGTCACCATTGACCAGATGTTTTCAATTGGTGAGAGATCTGGAGAATGTGCTGGCCAGGGAAGCAGTCGAACATTATCTGTATCCAGAATGTCCCGTACCTGCAACATGCGGTCGTCCATTATCCTGGTGAAATGTAGTGTTTCGCAGGGATCGAATGAAGGGTGGAGCCACGGGTCGCAACACATCTGAAATATAACGTCCACTGTTCATAGTACCGTCAATGCGAACAAGAGGTGACCGAGACGTGTAACCAATGGAACCCCATACCATCACGCCAGGTGATACGCCAGTATGGCAATGACGAATACACACTTCTAATGAGCGTTCACCGCGATGTTGCTAAACACGGATGCGAACATCATGATGCTGTAAACAGAACCTGGATTCATCCGATAAAATGACGTTTTGCCATTCGTTCACCCAGGTTCGTTGTTGAGTACACCATCGCAGGCGCTCCTGTCTGTGATGCAGCGTCAAGGGTAACCGCAGCCATGGTCTCCGAGCTGATAGTCCATGCTGCTGCAAACGTCGTCGAACTGTTCGTGCAGATCGTTGTAGTCTTGCAAACGGCCTCATCTGTTGACTCAGGGATCGAGTCGTGGCTGTACGATCTGTTACAGCCATGTGGATAAGTTGCCTGTCATCTCGACTGCTAGTGATACGAGGCCGTTGGTATCCAGCATGGCGTTCCGCATTACCCTCCTGAACCCACCGATTCCATATGCTGCTAACAGTCATTGTATCTCTTCCAATGCGAGGAGCAATGTCGCGATTAGATAAACCGCAATCGCGATAGGCTACAATCCGATCTTTATCAAAGTCGGAAACGTGATGGTACTTATTTCTCCTCCTTACACGAGGCATCAAAACAACGTTTCACCAGGCAACGCCGGTCAACTGCTGTTTGTGTATGAGAAATCGGTTGGACACTTTCCTCATGTCAGCACGTTCTAGGTGTCGTCACCGGTGCCAACCTTGTATGAATGCTCTGAAAAGCTAATTATTTGCATATCACAGCATCTTCTTCCTGTCGGTTAAATTTCGCGACTGTAGCACGTCATCTTCGTGGTGTAGCAATTTTAATGGCCAGTAGTGTACATCTCTGACGGTTACTGTACAAGATTTACACGATATGGCTTCAAATAAAGAATTTTCAGCATCCGCTAGCTACTCCGCCTACTTACATGCGCCTATTGAGCGAATTTACTTGTTGACTTCTTTGGGCTCTGAAAAACTCTTAGACGAATATCTGCAGTAGCTTCTGGCACGCGAACTGAAGGAATTCTTTGTCGTTGAATATCTTGCACAGATCCGTAGGTGTGCCAATTTTTATATGTTCTCTGTATTTCTCTCTTTGCTGCTAGTCTTCTGTCCGGGTACTTGGCCCTAAAAATTTTTGCGAGTTTCCTTAATGGAACCTGTTTTCACATGAACTACCACAATTTCAATTTATTCTTCTGTCGAGAAAGTAATTTTGCAGAGAACCGTCTAACTTCACTGGTGAAATAAACTGAAATGCTGACAGAAGAATGCTAACACTCTATTATTGCATACAACTGTCCTTGGAGCTGTTTACTCTGTTTCACAAGTAGAAATATTGCATTCGCATTTAAAGGGGAAGCGAGCTACTTCTGACTGCCCCACCCTGTATCATTGTACGACACTCAGTTCGGAAGATACGAAGTTTTATACATGGGAATTCAATTGATTAATGAGACAGGGTGGAGATTTTAATGGCACTGACTACAGGCAGGGACTCCGTCGTCTTTATCGACTTGTCGGTACTGGAGACGCAGTCCTCTGTGCGAAACAGCCTTCTGTCGATTGACGACTGTTAACGAAGGTAGGAACGCGAATGAGAAGGCCAGAAGCGGAGTTGTGAAGGACCCCTCGCCCTTCCGAGAGCCGCGATTGGGAAAATCGCACTGGTAGCGCTGTTGCGTAAACGGTGCGTGTACGCACGGCGTCGCCACGCTAGGGCTGGGGCGGTGAATAATGATCTATCAAGCGGTGCGTGACGCGGAGGGTGGGGGGGGGGGGGGCGGTGACGCAGCTATCGCGGTCCTATTCTTTCCGCCAGCACGCCGCGGCAGGCCAGATGGCAGTCAGAAGAGTAATGGCATCCACGCACCGCGACAGAGCTACCAACGTGATTTCTCCAGCCGCTTCTTTTTTAGCGCGGGATCTCGCCTTATGTAGGCACTGCACCACCACTTGGCAGCGGTCGCCCGGCAGGGTACGGAAAAGGTGTTCGGACACTTGTGAACGCGGGCACTTGCGATCCCAGACATTTGCGGTTTCACCTGCTCCGAACGAAGAGACGAAGCCAGTGGAGTGTGACGAAGAGGAGATCTGGAGAAGAAACCGAACAGTTATCCGCAATATACGTTGATGAAATGGCAGATCTTCATAATAAAGAATATGACTTCGTTACAGTAACGCGTAACTCAGTCTCTGTGAGGAGGACCTTGCGTCGTCGGGGGAGTCAAGCGCTGGGAACCAACAAGAGCCGAAGTATTCTTGTGGAATTTATCTTCACGAAAATCTCTTAAAATGCGAGATGACAGTACTTTTCTTGTAGATGACGATAGATTAGAGGAGAGGATATAACTTTTAGTGGAAAAGAGAGAAAGAAAACTTAAGAATGCCTTCCCATTTCGTTATCGAACGTTTAAGAGGTACAGCGACCTCCTTATACAAATCTATGCCGCTCACGCAGACTTCAGGAGGCCCGAATGACGAATCATTCTTCCTGCTTTATTTGCACTGCTCCCAACTAAGAAAAAAGACGCCCACATATAAATGGCGTCTGTTCTGTTCTACATCTACATCTACATCTACATGGATACTCTGCAAATGACATTTAAGTGCCTGGCAGAGGGTTCATCGAACCACCTTCACAATTCTCTATTATTCCCATCTCGTATAGCGCGTGGAAACAATGAGCACCTATATCTTTCCGTACGAGTCCTTATTTCCCTTATTTTATCGTGGTGATCCTTCCTCCCTATGTAGGTCGGTGTCAACAAAATATTTTCCCATTCGGAGGAAAAAATGAAATGTCGTGTGACGAGGGCCTCACGGCGGGCAGACCGCTCGCCGGGTGCAAGTCTTTCGATTTGACGCCACTTCGGCTACTTGCGCGTCAATGGGGATGAAATGATGACGATTGTGACAACACAACACCCAGTCCCTGGGCGGAGAAAATTTCCAACCCAGCTGGGAATCGAACCCGGGGCCTTAGGATTGACAGTTTGTCACGCTGACCACTTTTTTTTTTTCGTTACATCTGCTCGGGGCGGACGTAGTAAGACATCACTTTAAGTTCATTGTTGATCGTTTAACTCAGTTTTTTTTATTACAGAGGGCAGTTAACCCTCTGACCGAACACGCTGAGCTACCGTGCCGACCGTACCACTCAGCTACCGGGGGCGGATGCATTCGGAGGAGAAAGGTAGTAATTGGATTTTCGTGAGAAGATTCCGTCGCAGCGAAAAACGCCTTTCTTTTAACGATTTCCAGCCCAAAACCTATATCATTTCTGTGACACTTTCTCCCATATTTCACGATAATACAAAACGTGCTGCCTTTCTTTGAACTTTTTCGATATACCCCATCAGTCCTATCTGGTAAGGATCCCTTACCGCACTGCAGCATTCTAAAAGAGGACGGACAAGCGTAGTGTAGGCAGTCTCCTTAGTAGGTCTGTTACATTTTCTAAGTGTCCTGTCAATAAAACGCAGTCTTTGGTTAGCCTTCTCCACAACATTTTCTATGTGTTCCTTCCAATTTAAGTTGTTCGTGATTGTAATACCTAGGTATTTAGTTGAATTTACGGCTTTTAGATTAGACTGATTTATCGTGTAACCGAAGTTTAATGAGTTCCTTTCAGCACCCATGTGGATGACCTCACACTTTTAGTTATTCAGGGTCAACTGCCACATTTCGCACCATTCAGATATTTTTTCTAAATCGTTTTGCAGCTTGTTTTGATCTTCTGATGACTTTATTAGTCGATAAACGATAGCGTCATCTGCAAACACCCGAAGACGGCTGCTCAGATTGTCTCCCAAATCGTTTGTACAGATAAGGAACAGCAAAGGGTCTATAACACTACCTTGAGGAACACCAGAAATCACTTCTGTTTCACACGATGACTTTCCATCAGTTACTATGAACTGTGACCTCTCTGACAGGGAATCACAAAAAAATGGCTCTGAGCACTATGGGACTTAACATCTATGGTCATCAGTCCCCTAGAACTTAGAACTACTTAAACCTAACTAACCTAAGGACAGCACACAACACCCAGCCATCACGAGGCAGAGAAAATCTCTGACCCCGCCGGGAATCGAACCCGGGAACCCGGGCGTGGGAAGCGAGAACGCTACCGCACGACCACGAGATGCGGGCAGGAAATCACAGATCCAGTCACATAACTGAGACTATATTCCATAAACACGCAATTTCAATACGAGCCGCTTGTGTGGCACAGTGTCAAAAGCCTTCCGGATATCCAGAAATACGGAATCGATATGAAATCACTTGTCATTAGCCCTCAACACTTCATGTGAATAAACAGCTTGTTGTGTTTCACAGGAACGATGTTTTCTAAACCCACGTTGACTGTGTGTCGGTAGACCGTTTCCTTAGAGGTAATTCATAATGTTCGAACACAATATATGTTCCAAAATCCTGCTACATATCGAAGTTAACGATAAGGGCCTTTAATTTAGTGGATTACTTCTACTGCCTTTCTTGAATATTGGTGTGACCTGTGCAACTTTCCAGTCTTTGGGTACGCATCTTCCATCGAGCGAACGGTTGTATATGATTGTTAAGTATAGAGCTAATGCATCAGCATACTCCGAAAGGAACCTAACTGGTGTACAATCTGGACCACAAGACTTGCTTTTATTAAGTTTTTTAAGTTGCTTCAATACTCCGAGGATATTTACTTGTACGTTACTAATGTTGGCAGCTGTTCTTGTTCAGGCGCTCAGTCTGGAACCGCGCGACTACTACGGTCGCAGGTTCGAATCCTGCCTCGGGCTTGGATGTGTGTGATGTCCTTAGGTTAGTTAGGTTTAAGTAGTTCTAAGTTCTAGGGGACTGATGACCACAGATGTTAAGTCCCATAGTGCTCAGAGCCATTTGAACCATTTTGAAGCTGTTCTTGATTCGAATTCTGGAATATTTACTTCGTCTTCTTTTGTGAAGGCATTTCGGAAGACTGTGTTTAGTAACTCTCCTTTGGCAGCACTGTCTTCGATAGTATCTCCATAGCTATGACGCAAAGAAGGCATTGATTGTTTCTTGCCGTTAACATACTTCGCATACGACCAGAATCTCCCTGCATTTTCTGCCAGGTTACGAGACAACGTTTCATTGTGTTATAGGTATAGGTATCTCGCATTGAAGTCCGCGCAAAATTTCGAGCTTCTGTAAAAGATCGCCAGTCTTGCGGATTTTGCGTCTGTTTAAATTTGGCATATTTTGTCGCTTTTGCAACAGTGTTCTAACCCGTTTTGTATACCAAGGAGGATCAGCTCCGTCATTTGTTACTTTATTTGGTATAAATCTCTCAATTGCTGCCGATACAATTTCTTTGAATTTAAGCCACATCTGGTCTGCACTTCTATTATTTTTGGACATGTCCGAAAGGACAGAAACCACGTATACATAATTAAGGCGAGAACGGCCAATGATCTTTTAAGTAAGGATGCAGATCAGGCTAGAACTCTTAGAGCAATAGGAGAAATGTCGCGAGTAATGAGAAGAATTCGTAGTGTGTGTGGGTAGATATGGCTAGGGTAGTCCGTGCTATTATAATGACCATTGTGTCCGGATGGCGCAGTGCTCAGAGCAACTGTCTAGTAATCAGAAGACCCGGGTTCGACTCACAGTCCGGCACAAGTCTTACATACGTTCACCTGTTTCTACTAATTGAACAAGCAGTTCCTCAGTGGTATCCTGGGGAAGTGAAGGTCGAGTTGAGGCAGCCGTGGCGTCGGCCCTTTCTCAAGTTCTCCTGTGAAGTGGAATAAATGGATTTTACTTCCAGATGAAGAAGAGTTTATGGAGAAGACTTGAAGCTGTCGCTCTAACTGAGGATTGCAGCAGAATGAAGCTTTGGGACTTCACGTTAGCATGTGTGTAGCGCTGGTATTTGTAAAACCGGAGGACATACGTAACGGAGGATTTGAGGCTGATGTACAACCTCCAGATAACAAGAGGGTTTCTCAGTTTTTTGAGTGCTTGTGGAGAACTAGGCACAGAATGAGGATATTCGAATAGCAATGCGGAACTGCTACGAAAAAGTCTCCAACCGACAAAAGCTGTTTAAGGGTGATACAATACAACAAGTAATACTATTGGAAACCCAAACCCTAGAATCACATATTTGGTGGAGTGCTTGAAGAATGTTGTTGTGGTCTTCAGTCCTCAGACTGGTTTGATGCAGCTCTCCATGATACTCTATCCTGTGCAATCTTCTTCATCTCCCAGTACCTACTGCAGCCTACATCCTTCTAAATCTGCTTAGTGTATTCATCTCTTGGTCTCCTTCTACGATTTTTACCCTCCACACTGCCCTCCAATGCTAAATTTGTGATCACTTGATGCCTCAAAACATGTCCTACCAACCGATCCCTTTTTCTAGTCAAGTTGTGCCACAAACTTCTCTTCTCCCCAATCCTATTCAATACCTCCTCATTAGTTACGTGATCTACCCACCTTATCTTCAGCATTCTTCTGTAGCACCACATTTCGAAAGCTTCTATTCTCTTCTTGTCCAAACTGGTTATCGTCCATGTTTCACTTCCATACATGGCTACACTCCATACAAATACTTTCAGAAACGACTTCCTGACACTTAAATCTATACCCGATGTTCACAAATTTCTCTTCTTCAGAAACGATTTCCTTGCCATTGCCAGTCTACATTTTATATCCTCTCTACTTCGACCATCATCAGTTATTTTACTCCCTAAATAGCAAAATTCCTTTACTACTTTAAGTGTCTCATTTCCTAATCTAATTCCCTCAGCATCACCCAATTTAATTTGACTACATTCCATTATCCTCGTTTTGCTTTTGTTGATGTTCATCTTATATCCTCCTTTCAAGACACTGTCCATTCCGTTCAACTGCTCTTCCAAGTCCTTTGCTGTCTCTGACAGAATTACAATGTCATCGGCGAACCTCAAAGTTTTTACTTCTTCTCCATGAATTTTAATACCTACTCCGAATTTTTCTTTTGTTTCCTTTACTGCTTGCTCAATATACAGATTGAATAACATCGGGGAGAGGCTACAACCCTGTCTCACTCCTTTCCTAACCACTGTTTCCCTTTCATGCCCCTCGACTCTTATAACTGCCATCTGGTTTCTGTGCAAATTGTAAATAACCTTTCGCTCCCTGTATTTTACCCCTGCCACCTTCAGAATGTCAAAGAGAGTATTCAAGTTAACATTGTCAAAAGCTTTCTCTAAGTCTACAAATGCTAGAAACGTGGGTTTACCTTTTCTTAATCTTTCTTCTAAGATAAGTCGTAAGGTTAGTATTGCCTCACGTGTTCCAACATTTCTACGGAATCCAAACTGATCTTCCCCGTGGTCCGCTTCTACCCGTTTTTCCATTCGTCTGTAAAGAATTCGCGTTAGTATTTTGCAGCTGTGACTTATTAAACTGATAGTTCGGTAATTTTCACATCTGTCAACACCTGCTTTCTTTGGGACTGGAATTATTATATTCTTCTTGAAGTCTGAGGGTATTTCGCCTGTCTCATACATCTTGCTCACCTGATGGTAGAGTTTTGTCATGACTGGCTCTCCCAAGGCCATCAGTAGTTCTAATGGAATGTTGTATTCTCCCGGGGCCTTGTTTCGACTCAGGTCTTTCAGTGCTCTGTCAAACTCTTCACGCAGTATCTTATCTCCCATTTCGTCTACATCCTCTTCCATTTCCATAATATTGTCCTCAAGTACATCGCCCTTGTATAAACCCTCTATATACTCCTTCCACCTTTCTGCCTTCCCTTGTTTGCTTAGAACTGGGTTGCCATCTGAGCTCTTGATATTCATACAATGATGAATGATATTCATACAATTGAAGAATGAAGCGGAGATAAAAAAAACTGCATGTACGTGAAGTTCGAGATAAATCTTGGGTGGAAGAAGAGGAAGATGAAATACTTCAAAAAATGGTTCAAATGGCTCTGAGCACTATGGCACTTAACATCTGTGGTCATCAGCCCCTAGAACTTAGAACTACTTAAACCTAACTAACCTAAGGACATCACACACATCCATGCCCGAAGCAGGATTCGAACCTGCGACCGTAGCAGTCGCGCGGTTCCGGACTGAGCGCCTAGAACCGCGAGACCACTGCGGCCGGCAAGAAATACTTGAAGCTAGATGACAGGATAGAGAGAACCGTGAAAGATTATGAAGAGACTGGTCACATTAGTTCCTGCTTGTAAACTATCGCCCATATTCAAAAACAGGACTAAAATATGTTAAAGAGTGATGTATTAAAGAGCTATGAAGGCCACTGAGTACCAGCACATTAGTTAATTAAAGTGACTGAGTATATTCAAGCAGCATTATCAGCGCAAATATTAAGTTACAATTGCAAATAAAGTTACTGTACTTCTTGCATAAAAATTACGAATCCTATTTAGACTACTTTTAAACAAGCAAAAGTCGTAAATGATCATTACTCATTTTGACAGTCCAAAGCGTTTGCAAGGTGTTAGCGGAATGAGCCTTTATAATTTTTAAAAATTGAAACTGTTTCAAGTCTCACAACAATATCCCTAAAGTAGCTCAATAATGAAACTAGCAGGTCAGGGCTAGGTTCATTAGCGTTTAAGCAATAAGCACTGGGATTTGTCTTAAGGGGCTCCGGAACGCCCTATACTTGCAATGTTAAAATAACGCTTATAAATTACATCTTTCCTCACAAAGTATTTGAGGTAGGAAGTTGAACTATTTATAGATTATTTATTGGAATATGGGCTACAACTTAACACAGGGATTTTACAAAATTTTAGTTCAGTTATTAAAGATGATTTTTTTTCAATTGTAATGAAAATTCACAACATTTTTTTGCAACTTTTTATTTATATATTCAAAAATATACAGTTGTTTGGAAAAAGGCTGTGTTAAATTATGCAGAAGGTACTGTGTAACATTTACTGAAAGTTTGAAACAAATATGTTTGGAAGATCCTTAGAAAACATGTAATTAGTATGAGAAAATAAAAGTTTTGGGAATCGAGCGACAAAGATTGGATTAACTTTTTAGTGCATTGCAGGTTCATAGGATGGATTATCTTCATCCTCTGCAAACTCCTCCTCCAGCTTCCTCTTGTTCTTCCTCCTGTTTACTCTTGCTTGTATTTCTAGACTCTTTACAGCCCTGTCTGCAGCCCGAAGGCGTTCCTTGTCTAAAGCAAGCATCGCTCGTTGTGTTCGTAGATTTTGCTACCATTTTCTTCAGTTGCAGTTACTGCAACACTGTTCCAAAAGGTGGTCATGTATGAACACTTATCACATTTCAGTTGTATTTCACTAGCAAGTCCTACGTGCTTTATTATGGAGAGTTCCAGACCAACTTCACTACAATGAATACATCTTACACAGTTTGAAAAAAGTCCTTTGAGAACCGACATATCAAATATTTCATTCACATCCGATTCGCCCAAAAAACATTCATAGTTTTCGCTCATTGAACCAAGCTTCTTCTGTGAAGTATTTTCTTTCCCACTTTGACTGCTATGGGCAGGTGTACTTGAGAGGTTAGGTTCACTCACTTGGTTATCGTCTTTATTGTTTACAGTAATAACACATACCTTTGGCTTTCCAACATTTCTCCTTTTCTTAAAAGCCTTCAGAGGATTTCTAATAACCTTACTTTTACTCATTATTATACTTCAATAAAACAGAGACTCAAGAAACAGAATTAATTACGAATATTTTCGAGATAACGACAGAGTAAATAAACATGAAACAATCGACAATCACACCAGCGATATATATTGAACCATCACAGGTTAGCCACAACACATACTTTATCTCACATCACTAAAATGTACCTGATGAACACGGACGTTAATAATAACACCATTTGACAGCAGTTTAACAGCGCCACAGTGGGTCACGCCCATGTAGAACACATTTCAAAAAAAATTTAAAAATAGTTGTAGTCTTCGGAATTGAATAAATTATATATCTATTAAAAGGTAATAGTCTGCAGATTCAGAAAACGCAAAAAAGTAAAAATTAAACTTTTCATGATTTTGAGCCTTTCCGGAGCCCCTTAATGAAGCCAACATTACACATCACTCAAATGACGCCCCTACTTCCCCCTTATCACCATAAATTACAGTTGCATCTGACTTTTTTCAGCTGTAATTTCCCTTCCCTGGGCGGAAGGAGAAAGTTGGTGCCGGCCTCAAAGCTGTACCCGCAAGACCTTGCGTAACAGGTGTGAGGTACTGGCCACTGCTGAAAGTACTTCTGAGCCAGCAAGGGCGGCCTCGCCTGCTACGGCAGTGGCCGGTCTTCCTGAGAGGTCCGGATTGCTTGTCATTGGGAGCTCCAATGTTAGGCGGGTGATAGAGCCCCTCAGGGATATGACACCTAAGAACGAGAAGAGAGCCATGTGCACTCCGTGTGCATACCGGGGCGAGTCATCCAAGATGTGGAAAGGGTCCTTCCGGATGCAATGAAGGGTACAGGGTGCTGCCAACTGCAAGTGGTGGCTCATGTCGGCATTAATGACGTGTGTCTCTATGGATCGCAAGATATTCTCTCTGGATTCCGGCGGCTATCTGAGCTGGTGAAGACTGCCAGTCTTGCTAGCGATATGAAGGCAGAGCTCACCATATGCAGCATCGTCGACAGGACCGATTGCGGACCTTTGGTGCAGAGCCGAGTGGAGGTTCTGAATCAGAGGCTCAGATGGTTCTGCGACCGTGTAGGCTGCAAGATTCCTCGACTTGCGCCATAGGGTGGTGGGGTTTCGGGTTCCGCTAAATAGGTCAGGTGTGCACTACACACAGGAGGAAGCTACACGGGTAGCAGGGGCTCTGTGGCGTGGACTGGGCGATTTTTTAGATTAGACAGTCTCGGGAAAGATAAAAAAGGGCTTCAATCACAAAGGGTACAGGGCAAAGAAACGACGAGAATCGACCAAGCAACAGTCGGTATGGTAGTTGTAAATTGTCTTAGCTGTGTTGGAAAAGAACCAGAGCTTCAAGCACTGGTAGAAAGCACTGAAGCTGAAATCGTTATATGAACAGAAAGCCGACTAAAGCCGGAAATAAATTCTGCCGAAATTTTTGCAGAGGTGCAAACCGTTTTCAGAAAGGATAGATTAAATAAAGTAGGTGGTGGTGTGTTTGTGTCTGTTGGTAGTAGTTTATCTTGTAGAGAAGTTGAAATAGATAGTTCCTGCGATTACTATGGGTAGAGGTTCCACTCAACAGCCGTACCAAAATAATAATTGGCCCCTTCTACTGACCCCCCCGACTCAGATGATTTAATGGCTGAACGGTTCTAAGAAATCTTGAATCTCATTACAAATAAGTACCCCACTCATACAGTTCTAATTGGTGGAGACTTCAATTAATGGTTACAAAAACACACTTGACCCCTTAGCCACAAATAATCCTGATCTAATAGAGAGCGTCATGACGGATACAGGAATTAGTGAACACAAGGCCATTGTAGCGAGGCCCAAAACCAAATCAACCAAAACCACTAAAAATAAATGCAAAATATATTTATTAAAAACAGCAGATAAAAATTCGCTTGATACCAGCCTAAGAGAGAGTCTCCATTCCCTCCAAGCTAATTATGTAAGTGTACACCAGATATGGCTCCAATTCAAAGATACAGTATCGATAGCAATAGATAGATTCATACCACCAAGTTAATAAGAGATTGGACTGATCCACAATGGTACACAAAGCACGTCAGAACTTGTTGCAGAAGGAACGAAAAAGGCATGCCAAATGCAGAAGAACGCAAAATCCCCAAGACTGCCTAAGTTTCACGGAAGCTCGAAATTTAGTGCGGACGTCAGTGCGAGATGCTTTTAATAGTTTCCACAATGAAACATTGTCTCAAAATACGGTATAAAACCCAAACATATTTCAGTCGTATGTGAAGTACACCCGTGGCAAAAATGGAAATGTCGTGTGGCTAGGGCCTCCCGTCGGGTAGACCATTAGCCTGGTGCAGGTCTTCCGATTTGACGCCACTTCGGCGACCTGCGCGTCGATGGGGATGAAATGATGATAATTAGGACAACACAACACCCAGTCCCTGAGCGGAGAAAATTTCCGACCCAGCCGGGAATCGAACCCGGGCCCTTAGGATTAACAGTCTGTCACGCTGACCAGTCAGCTACCGGGGCGGACCATAGCAAAAAAACAGGCAATACCGTCACTGCGCAATAGCGATGGAAATGTTACCGTTGATGGTGCCACTAAAGCGGAGTTATTAAATACAGTTTTCCGTAATTCCTTCACGAAAGAAGACGAAGCAAATGTTCCAGAATCCGAAACCAGAACAGCTCTTAGCATAACTAACATAAAAGTAGATACCTTAGGTGTTGAGAAACAACTCAAATCACTTAAGAAAGGCAAGTCTTTCGGTGCAGATGGTATACCAATCAGGCTCCTTCCAGAGTATGCAGACATAATAGCGCCTTTCTTAGCAATTATATACAACTACTCCACTTGACGAAAGGTCTGTTCCTAAAGACTGGAAAGAAGCACTGGTTAAACCAATATTCAAGAAAGGAAATAGGAGTAACCCATTGAATTACAGACACATATCACTGACCTCAATTTGCAGTAGGATTTTGGAGCATATACTGTACTCGAACATTATGAATCACCTTGAAGAAAATGACTTATTGATACGTAACCAACACGGATTCAGAAAATATCGTTCTTGTGCAACACTTCCCATGAAGGAATGAGTGATGTCGACAAGGGATCTCAGATCGATTACATATTCCTAGATTTCCTGAAGGTTTTTGATACCGTTCCTCACAAGCGACTATTAATCAAATTGCGTGCATATGGAGTATCGTCTCAGTTATGTGACTGGATTCGTGATTTCCTCTCAGAGAGGTCACAGATAGTAGTGATAGACGACGATAAATCATCGAGTAGAACAGAAGTGATATCTCGTGTTCCACAAGGTAGTGACTTAGGCTCTCTGCTGTTACTGGTTTACATAAACGATCTAGGTGATAATCTAAGCAGTCCCCTTAGATTGTTTGCAGAAGACGCTGTAATTTACCGTCTAGTAAAATCATCAGACGATCAACTGCAATTAAAAAATTATTTAGAGAGAATTTCTGTATGGTGCGAAATGTGGCAATTGTCACTAAACAATGAAAAGTGCGAGGTCATCCATATGCGTAATAAAACAAATCCGATAATTTTTGGGTATACGATAATTCGCACAAATCTAAGGTCTGTCAATTCGACTAAATACCTAGGAATTACAATTACGAGCAACTTAAATTGGAAAGACCGCACAGATAATATTGTGGGGAAGGCGAAACAAAGACTGCGCATTGTTGGCAGAAGGCTTAGAAGATGCGACAAACCCACAAAAGAGACAGCCTACATTACATTTGTCCGCTGGAATATTGCTGCGCGGTATGGGATCCTTACCAGGTAGGATTGACGGGGGACATCGAAAAAGTGCAAAGAAGGGCAGCTCGTTTCGTCTTATCTCGCAATAGGGCTGAGAGTGTCGCTGATATGATAAGCGAGTTTGGGTGGCAGTCAATGAAACAAACGCGGTTTTCTTTGCGGCGAGATCTATTTACGAAAATTCAATCGCCAGCTTTCTCTTCCGAACGCGAAAATATTTTGTTGACACCCACCTACGTAGAAACAAATTATCATCACAATAAAATAAGAGAAATCAGAGCTCGAACGGAAAGATTTAGGTGTTCCTTTTCCCACGCGCCATTCGAGAGTGGAATGGTAGAAAAGTAGTATGAAAATGGTTCGATGAACCCTCTGCCAAGCACTTAAGTGTAAATTGCAGAGTAACCATGTAGATGAAGACACTTCTTTTTTCAACGTTGCCCCGGCAAACATGCTTAATGAATTTTTGGCCCCAAATGATATCGCATTTTAGTGAGTAAATTAACATCGAGTTTATCATTCTCCTTTTCAACTATTAATATACCAATTTGTTCTTCTCTTATTGTTTTTTGGACTATCGATCACTACAATCAAAATAGCCACAAACGCAGCGTTCAGAATGATTAGCGAACGTTCTCATTCTTTTTATATCGTGCGTTTCTTGTTCTTCCCATGGTAATGGGCCGATTCGATCACAGTCAATAAGTGTGAAAAGAAGATACCGTACAGACGTACTGAATATAGGGCTATATTTATACTTGCAAGAATTAATTACATATTAACATAGTCAGTGGTATTGTTCTCATTTCCAAAGTTTTTAATATTTCGACTTCCTGTTATTGAAAAGAAGCTCTATATTTACTGTCGAACGATACTCGGAAGCACATTGGGTTACGAAAGGGATAGCGATATGCACATGGCGGTAGTATTCCGTACACAAGGTATAAAAGGGCAGTGCCTTGGCGAAGCTATCATTTGTATTCAGGTGAGTCGACGTGATAATGGCCGCACGAAAGGTATTAGGGGATTTGAACATGGAATGGTATTTGGAGATAGACGCATGGGACATACCACTCCGGAAATCCTTAAGAAATTCAGTATTCCGAGATCCACAGTGTCAAGATTGTACCGGGAATACTGTACCAAATTTCAGGCATTACCTCTCACCACGGACAACACAGTGGCCGACGGCCTTCACTTAAAGTCTGAGAGCAGCAGACGTTTTGTAGAGTTGTCAGTGATAAGAGACAAGCAACACTGGGTGAAATAACTGCACAAATCAATGTGGGGCGTACGATGAACATATCCGTTTGCACACTGCGGCGAAATCTGGCGTTAATGGGCTATGGCAGCAGACGACCGGTTGGACATTAGTCGAGTGGAAAAACCGTCTCCTGGTCACGTGAGTCCCGACCTCAGTTGCCAAGAACTGATGGTAGGGTTCGAGTGTGGTGCAGACCCCACGAAACTATGACCCCAAGTTGTAAACAAGGCACTGTGCAAGCTGGTCGTGGCTCCATAACAGTGTGGGCTGTGTTTACATGGAATGGACTCTCGTCCTCTGGTGCTACTCAACCTATCATAGACTATAAATGGTTACTGTAAGAACATGAAACGCTTGCAGACGTCCTTACGATCGTATTTATTGTGCAGCTACCAGTTTCGGAGCTTCAATGTGCCATCTTCAGGCAGTAGCTGATGCTGAACACAATGAATCAAAATTACGGCTGTAGGCGTACAATAGCGAACGACCACGGTTCCCAAGATTCCAGTCAGAAGGAGACCATTTGCAGGCGTTCACAGACTTCATGTTCCCAAACAACGATGGAATTCTTATCGATGACAATGCCCCACGTCACGTAGCCACAGTTGTTCACGACTGGTCTAAAAAATATTGTGGACAATTTGAAATAATTATTTGTCCACCGAGATGACCCGATGTGAATACTATCGAACATTCATAGGACATAACCGAGGACTCTGTTCTTGCACAAAATCCTGCACCGCAACGCTTTCGCAATTATGGACGTCTATAGATGCAAGATGGCTCAGTACGTCTGCAGGGAATTTCCAGCGACTTGTTAAGTCCATGCAACGTCGTGTTGCTACACTTCGCCGGGAAAAAGTAGGTCCGACACGTTATTGGGGGTTATCCCATGACTTTTATCACCTCAGTGTACGTCGTATGAGATGCAACTGCCGGCCGATGTGGCCGAGCGGTTCTAGGCGCTTCAGTCAAGAACCGCGCGACCGCTACGGTCGCAGGTTCGAATTCTGCCTCGGGCATGGATGTGTGTGATGTCCTTAGGTTGGTTAGGCTTAAGTAGTTCTAAGTTCTAGGGGACTTATGACCTCAGATGTTAAGTCCCATAGTGCTCAGAGCCATTTGAACTATTTATGAGAAGCAACTACTACATCTAGGATCCCTCTATGTATTGGGTAACTGTCAATATTTATAGTTTATTTTACGACGTAATTTCAAGTAACAAAGATGTCGAAGAAGGAGGCAACTTACGTACTGGCTGTGTCGGTTGTTAAGATGCGGAGACGGCGGCTTGAAAGCTAACTCGATGGAAATGAGGAATAGCCAGTCGTGACTGACGCAATCTCACTGAAACTACTTGCAGAACGGGCTGATCGCTAGTGACCGGCAAACCCCGTCGACAGTAAATGTCCACGATTGCAACTGTCTGCCATTCACGGAAAATGGGCACCAGTGTTGCCAATGTCAATTAAGCGTTTCTCTGCGAATTTCTTCGATGATCATCTCGACTTTTCATATTAGTAATTGCTCTTACAATGATCGACATAGTCACAAACTGCTTGCGGACGAAGCACAGAAGGATATCCTATTTGTGTACCCGTGTTATGTACCAGATGAATTGCGTACCCCATTGAATATTGAGATATTAGACTTCAGCAATGCACATTTTGAGCAATGCACATTTTCGTTACCATTTAACCACACTGAATACTGGCTAACTTTCTACTTTCTTCTGCGGCAGAAATTTGTATGCTGCGGCTTTGATACACTCCAGTCTGCGTATATCCTGTTGAAGAAGAAGCGAAATCTGCCCATAATGGTGCTGGAAATTTACATTCGGGCTGGACTGTGCTGTTCTGAAACATAACCTGAAAAGCAGCTTCGTCATCTGGTTCGTTCACCCGGTACAGTCATCTGCCTCACGATATAGAAAAAGAAGCCCAAGAGAAGTTATTATCAAACAGCTAATATCACCCTGGCTACCATACTTCTTTACATGACTCAAAGATTGTGCTTTGAGAAACCAAGTCTGGCCAAACTAGAAATCACATCTTTTCAGATATGTGTCCGGCCAAACAACAACAGAAGAAGGAATAGTCACTTCAGAGTCAATAAGTCAACGTAAACATCACTTAGGGAACAATATACTGGGAAGTGATTACTTAGAGAAAGAAGGGCCGTCTTACGTGGGTCAAGAGTATTGTTAGTCAATAAAGTAATAAATAAAGGTATGTACAGGGTGGCCCACGAAATGTGTTACCAATTGTTTCTTTCACAATTTACGACGCACATTAGATATCCCGCTGGAATCTCTACAGAAGTACCAGCAGAGCTTGGAAAAACAAATGAGTTACGAAATGACGTGTAATTCACGATACTGCCGCTAGGAGACAAGTAAGCATCAATGGCTGACAATGGACGACTGACGACACAGCAACGATCAGCGATTGTGTTACTTTTTCATGAAACGAAAAGCCTTGTTGTGACTCAGAGGCGTTTTCGACAACAGTTTAACACACGTTGGGTCCCTTGCAAGGAGACCATCCACAGGTTGTACGATAAATTTGTACAGGAAGGAACAGTATTGGATGTGAAGCGACCTCGGCCTAAGCCTGTTTGTTCGCCGGAGGATATTGAAGCGGTACGAGTTGCTGTACAGAGAAGTCCCGGGAAATCGTGTAGAAAGGTAGCAGTGCAACTGGGAATATCGAGACGCTCCGTTCAACGCATTCTTAAAAGTGACATCAATATGTGCCCATACAAGATGACCTGTGCACAGAAACTCACTGAAGAACACAAGCAGCAGACACTATTGTTTGCTCAGTGGGCGGAGGATAGGGAAGAAACTCTCAACAACGTTTGGTTTTCAGACGAGGCGCATTTTCATTTAGACGGTGTGGTTAACAAACAAAATGTACCCTTCTGGGCCACTGAAAACCCACAATTGCTTCATGAACGACAGAATTATGCTCCGAGGATTACAGTGTGGGCAGCAATTTCCAGTTATGGACTTATTGGACCCTTTTTCTTTGAAGAAACTGTGAACAGCAAGCGTTATTTGAACTACTAGCTACTCCCTTGCCCTTCAACACGCAGTGGTTCATGCAAGATGGAGCAAGGCCATACTGAAAACATTGTGTTGGAGATTTTACACGAGTATTTCGACATGCGGATCATTTCACTCAGCTTTCCAGGTCGCTTCAATGACGGACAAAATTGGCCCCCCAATAGTCCAGACCTCAATCCATGTGACTTTTTTCTTTGGGGGTACCTGAAGGAAAAATTTTTCCCGAAACGTCCACGTGATTTAATGGAGTACAGAAGACTTATTCTTCAAGTTTGCAGTGAAATTACGGAAGACATGTGCCGTATGGTAATCACTAACTTCAGTGTTCGTTTGAAGGAAGTTAGGAAACGAAATGGTGGACATATTGAGCATGTGCTGAGTTAGAACAAATCTCCATGGACGGCTCTTCATTGTAGTATATGTTCCTTTCAGATTGTATTGACAATAAAGTTTATATTCAAAAACAAAATGGTAACACAAAAATTGTTCAAATGGCTCTGAGCACTATGGGACTTAACATCTGTGGTCATCAGTCCCCTAGAACTTAGAACTACTTAAACCTAACTAACCTAAGGACATCACACACGTCCATGCCCGAGGCAGGATTCGAACCTGCGACCGTAGCGGTCACGCGGTTCCACACTGAAGCGCCTACAACCGCTCGGCCACCAGCGGCCGGCCAATGGTAACACATTTCGAGCGCCATCCTGTATATATAGTTCTCAAAACCAAGGACCACAACAATTTGTTTGAAAAGAGAGGAAGCCGGCCGGGATGGCAAAGCGGTTCTAGGCGCTACAGTTCAAATGGTTCAAATGGCTCTGAGCACTATGGGGCTCAACTGCTGAGGTCATTAGTCCCATAGAACTTAGAACTAGTTAAACCTAACTAACCTAAGCACATCACAAACACCCATGCCTGATGCAGGATTCGAACCTGCGACAGTAGCGGTCTCGCGGTTCCAGACTGCAGCGCCTTTAACCGCACGGGGCGTTACAGTCTGGAACCGCGCGGCCACTACGGTCGCAGGTTCGAATCCTGCCTCGGGCATGGGTGTGTGTGATGTCCTTATGTTAGTGAGGTTTAAGTAGTTCTAAGTTCTAGGGGACTGATGACCTCAGAAGTTAAGTCCCATAGTGGTCAGAGCCATTTGTAATATTTTGGAAAGAGAGGAACAGAATGTGATAGTACCGTCCATAAACAATGTATCACACTGTTTAAAAAACAACACTATTTTTGCTGTGATCAAGCCTGTAAGGTGGCAACGCTTTTGTCCCCTACACGCGTCCATTTAATATGACTATAATCACTTTTGCGAGCACTCTAGGTCGATAAAAACGACTGACAGTGGAGCATCGCTCTGTTGATAATTAGTTGTTGTTTGTTGGAGTAATACTCTGGATTGCCGGCCGGAGTGGCCGAGCTGTTCTAGGCGCTACAGTCTGGAACCGCGCGATCGCTACGGTCGCAGGTTCGAATCCTGCCTGGGGCATGGATGTGTGTGATGCCCTTAGGTTCGTTAGGTTTAAGTAGTTCTAAGTTCTAGGGGACTGATGACCTCAGAAGTTAAGTCCAATAGTACTCAGAGCCATTAGAACCAATATTCTCGATTACGGCGTATAAAATGTCTGTGGTAACGCATCGGAACGCTGGGTATGTAATACAGGCAGAACTACACGATTTTGTAACTATCTGATTTTGCGTCAATGCGTTGTATGGGAAGCAACAGGGACAGCGCTAGGCCAGCGGCCGGAGGCTGCTGTACTGGAGGCTGCAGCGGTACGCTAAGAAAGGAACGGGCTGGGAAGCCCTGTAATCCACTCAGCCATGTGTCACCGGCGGCCCCAAGCCCCTCAAACACGGGCGTCTCCAGGTGTGTAGCCTCAAGTGTTTACAGAACCAGGGGTCTCTGTTTGCTCCGACGGTAAATTTTGCGATGAAGTTTGAAGTGGTCCCTTAGGAAAAAATATTCCGGAAAATTTGTTGTTGCCCACAGCTGTGGATCTTTCTAGGTGGCTTGAGCGGAGTTTACTCCTGAAATTTGGTAGAAAAGGAAGAATTGTGGAAAATAGTTCAATTCCCAGGCCGTACATTGGTCGGCACTGGGGAACTGGGTATTTCGAGCGTTTCTAGGGATTTACTGGCTCGGTGAAGATTTGGTGGGGAAGACAGAGGGGCTAAGAGTGATCTTGGTCGACACGCTGTACAGGTCTTCGGTCTTCGGCTTTCGTTCTGAGAGGACATTAGCCATGTCATCTCTTTTCTGATGGGAAGACTGTCACAATTTGAGAAGTCTACTGACAGCAGTCTGTTGTCTAGGTATTGTGGGAGAGTAATTTCCGAGGTGCCGCACTCGCACTCTATGGCCGCACCGTCGCCCACGGGACATTACTCCCGCTTCGGCCTGCGTTAGGAGTAGCGTTAAGGGGACCCTGCCTATCTGACCCATGTTAGTTTAGGCAAGTATTTGACCCATTTCTGAAAAAACTATTTGATGCATGACCTCAATATTTTTACTGTATGTTACATGATGCTAACAGAGTCAACTGTACTAAAATCTACTTTATCCATTATACAGTTTTTAAGAAATACCGTTTTAAATTTATTGACAAAAAATATTAAGTTTTTTCTGCAGAATTTTTTTTGTTAACTTCCTAACGCGGGAATTTAATTAATGTAGTACCAGAGTTGGCTTTTCATGTTATGGAGAGTCTCTGAAAATTTCACTCATTTATCTATGACAGTTTCTGATATAATGGGGCATTGTTGTTGTTGTGGTCTTCAGTCCTGAGACTGGTTTGATGCAGCTCTCCATGCTACTCTATCCTGTGCAAGCTTCTTCATCTCCCAGTACCTACTGCAACCTACATCCTTCTGAATCTGCTTAGTGTATTGATCTCTTGGTCTCCCTCTACGATTTTTACCCTCCACGCTGCCCTCCAATGCTAAATTTGTGATCCCTTGATGCCTCAAAACATGTCCTACCAACCGATCCCTTCTTCTAGTCAAGTTGTGCCACAAACTTCTCTTCTCCCCAATCCTATTCAATACCTCCTCATTAGTTACGTGATCTACCCACCTTATCTTCAGCATTCTTCTGTAGCACCACATTTCGAAAGCTTCTATTCTCTTCTTGTCCAAACTAGTTATCGTCCATGTCTCACTTCCATACATGGCTACACTCCATACAAATACTTTCAGAAACGACTTCCTGACACCTAAATCTATACTCGATGTTAACAAATTTCTCTTCTTCAGAAACGCTTTCCTTGCCATTGCCAGTCTACATTTTATATCCTCTCTACTTCGACCATCATCGGTTATTTTACTCCCTAAATAGCAAAACTCCTTTACTACTTTAAGTGTCTCATTTCCTAATCTAATTCCCTCAGCATCACCCGACTTAATTTGACTACATTCCATTATCCTCGTTTTGCTTTTGTTGATGTTCATCTTATATCCTCCTTTCAAGACACTGTCCATTCCGTTCAACTGCTCTTCCAAGTCCTTTGCTGTTTCTGACAGAATTACAATGTCATCGGCGAACCTCAAAGTTTTTACTTCTTCTCCATGGATTTTAATACCTACTCCGAATTTTTCTTTTGTTTCCTTTACTCCTTGCTCAATATACAGATTGAATAACATCGGGGAGAGGCTACAACCTTGTCTCACTCCTTTCCCAACCACTGCTTCCCTTTCATGTCCCTCGACTCTTATAACTGCCATCTGGTTTCTGTACAAATTGTAAATAGCCTTTCGCTCCCTGTATTTTACCCCTGCCACCTTCAGAATTTGAAAGAGAGTATTCCAGTCAACATTGTCAAAAGCTTTCTCTAAGTCTACAAATGCTAGAAACGTCGGTTTGCCTTTTCTTAATCTTTCTTCCAAGGTAAGTCGTAAGGTCAGTATTGCCTCACGTGCTCCAACATTTCTACGGAATCCAAACTGATCTTCCCCGAGGTCGGCTTCTACCAGTTTTTCCATTCGTCTGTAAAGAATTCGCGTTAGTATTTTGCAGCTGTGACTTATTAAACTGATAGTTCGGTAATTTTCACATCTGTCAACACCTGCTTTCTTTGGGATTGGAATTATTATATTCTTCTTGAAGTCTGAGGGTATTTCACCTGTCTCATACATCGTGCTCACCAGATGGTAGAGTTTTGTCATGACTGGCTCTCCCGAGGCCATCAGTAGTTCTAGTGGAATGTTGTCTACTCCCGGGGCCTTGTTTCGACTCAGGTCTTTCAGTGCTCTGTCAAACTCTTCACGCAGTATCTTATCTCCCATTTCGTCTTCATCTACATCCTCTTCCATTTCCATAATATTGTCCTCAAGTACATCTCCCTTGTATAAACCCTCTATATACTCCTTCCACCTTTCTGCCTTCCCTTCTTTGCTTAGAACTGGGTTTCCATCTGAGCTCTTGATATTCATACAAGTGGTTCTCTTCTCTCCAAAGGTCTCTTTAATTTTCCTGTAGGCAGTATCTATCTTACCCCTAGTGAGACAAGCCTCTACATCCTTACATTTGTCCTCTAGCCATCCCTGCTTAGCCATTTTGCACTTCCTGTCGATTTCATTTTTGAGACGTTTGTATTCCTTTTTGCCTGCTTCATTTACTGCATTTTTATATTTTCTCCTTTCATCAATTAAATTCAATATTTCTTCTGTTACCCAAGGATTTCTATTAGCCCTCGTCTTTTTACCTATTTGATCGTCTGCTGCCTTCACCACTTCATCCCTCAGAGCTACCCATTCTTCTTCTACTGTATTTCTTTCCCCCATTCCTATCAATTGTTCCCTTATGCTCTCCCTGAAACTCTCTACAACCTCTGGTTCTTTCAGTTTATCCAGGTCCCATCTCCTTAAATTCCCACCTTTTTGCAGTTTCTTCAGTTTCAATCTGCAGTTCATAACCAATAGATTGTGGTCAGAATCCACATCTGCCCCAGGAAATGTCTTACAATTTAAAACCTGGTTCCTAAATCTCTGTCTTACCATTATATAATCTATCTGAAACCTGTCAGTATCTCCAGGCTTCTTCCATGTATACAGCCTCCTTTCATGATTCTTGAACCAAGTGTTAGCTATGATTAAGTTATGCTCTGTGCAAAATTCTACAAGGCGGCTTCCTCTTTCATTCCTTCCCCCCAATCCATATTCACCTACTATGTTTCCTTCTCTCCCTTTTCCTACTGACGAATTCCAGTCACCCATGACTATTAAATTTTCGTCTCCCTTCACTACCTGAATAATTTCTTTTATCTCGTCATACATTTCATCTATTTCTTCATCATCTGCAGAGCTAGTTGGCATATAAACTTGTACTACTGTAGTAGGCAAGGGCTTTGTGTCTATCTTGGCCACAATAATGCGTTCACTGTACAGAAAATTTAAATTCGTAGGAAATTGACTTTAAAGAAAAAACCTTTTAAATTTGTTACTTACAGTTAATTAAAACTATCCTGCAGCCTATGATACCCCTTCTTTGGTCTCTAGCAGATCTTACAGCTTCTTTCTCACCTTCCTGGATGTTTGTCTTGCTTTCTTGGCCATATTAGATGCAGACCTGTCTGCATTGGCTCTCCTCACTTTATCGCAATATTGCAGCCCAGTGATCATATTTTCACCATGATTAATTCCCAGCTTTTTCAGTACCCAACACTTTCCAATATTAGCACAACGGAATGTAATAACTGCATCATGAACTCCTTGTTTCATAGCATGCATGCCCACAAATATAGTTTTACGAAATCGGTTCCAAATTATGCTGTTGGAACATTCATTTGGGTTCTGTGTCTGCCCATCCAGACATTTCCTTAGAAGGTCCGGCTGAGCCAAGTCTCTGAAAATAGGTTTAATTGCTGTAATAACAGCAGCAGAAAGGGTATGCTGGTGAGAATAAGATTCTCCTGTTGCCTGAGCACTATTGTATTTGCACCACGAATTTTCTCAAATGGTTCAAATGGCTCTGAGCACTATGGGACTTAACATCTGTGGTTATCAGTCCCCTAGAACTTAGAACTACTTAAACCTAACTAACCTAAGGACACCACACACATCCATGACCGAAGCAGAATTCGAACCTGCGACCATAGCGGTCATGCGGTTCCAGACTGAAGCGCCTAGAACCGCTCGGTCACAGCGGCCGGCACGAATTTTCTCCTGATGGACACAATCTATGACATGGCTTATCATCAGTATAGGACTTATGGAAGAATATGGCCCAAACATCTCTCTTGATTGCCTACAGGTTTTCTTTATTTCTCCTAATTTCCTGCCCAGTGTATACCTGCAAGTTTTCAATAACAGCTACTCGCAAACACACTTGAACAAAACTAACCACGTGTTTGAAAGCGTGTTGTTTTCGAACAGCAGAAACAAAAGAATACCGATCGTTGCATTCCAAGGATATCCAACACATTCGGGAGTTAAAAAAAATCCCTAAAGTGCAATGTAGGGGATATAAATATATGCAGAAAAGTAGGTGACAGAAAAGTGGGCGTGGCACATAAACACTCGTGGCAGGAAAATGGTCTTTAAGTGATCGAAAAGAAATTTTTTCAGCAAAATCATTTTCACTGTACTTAAATAAAACATTAATCTATCGAAATATGGTGAAAACCGAAATTCGATTTTTTTTTCGATCTGAAATAGCTGGATCATGTGCAATTGCTGTTTCCACTGAGGTTTCACAATAATTTGGGTTCTAGTGACTCTTATTTAACGTTTTGTGTCGATGTTAGTCGGTCAGCCAATTTATAAGACATCGTGTTCAGCACCGATTTTGACACAGTTCACTGCCAATCCCTGGTAGGAGGGTAATTTGTAAATTGTTCATTTGTTTTCGTTTATACAGCATTCGTCTGAAGTTGATAATAAATTTATTGTGGTTCAGTAGAGTTTTTACTTTCAGTAATTTGATCCTAAATTCACGCTTTTGCTTTATTTTATTTCTGTGTAATTATCTGATACTATTAAACCCCCTAAGTGTTCGTTATGGTTCATGTTTGGAATTAAAAATAGGCGTGATTCATCGTCATCACTACCATTGCAAATTAATTAGGGGTGACAGGGCGACATTTAAATCTAGCGTTATCCCTCCTTGCGTACATTTCCACTCCCGATTTCTCTGTAAGTTTTTGCCAGGGGCGAAGCACGTTAAATCCATACAAGCAATAGGTGAGGTGTCTCAAGCCTATAGCATTTTTGTCGACATCGTTAACAAATAACCAGTTTTCATCTAAAGTAATTCATAAGATGTTTAGTGACAGCTATAATCACTTCGATAGGCCCCTTGGTAATTTAGGACGAAGTCTCAGACGAACAGAATGCATATTTTTTTCTAATTTTTCTCATTCAAGGTAAGTAAGTCATCAGCAAAGATCTTGGAATGAAGAATTTTTCTTGGTCGTCCGCATAACAGTTGACTCGCATTACGTTTCAAACAGTTGCTCACCCTGTGCTTGAGCATAGAGTGGACATGGTCAAGCTTATGGTTCTTAGAATTATTCTCTTCATGAATCGTAGCAGTTATGTCAATCTTCAGATATGCTTTGCAAGTCTTTTCACAGCATTACCACCGTTCAATTTCACCACTTAATAGTTCCACAGAATCGAAAATTGTACCCCTCTGCAACAAATAGCTCCTCTCCTTTCTCACTACACATCGTTGAAAGCTCCCTATACGCTCTACTGTAGCCAACCAAGGTTGTGCTCGCAATTATTATGTTTACCGCTAGAGATGTATCGATTACCAAGCATTTTATTACAGCGCCTCCAGGGAAACCATCGGCAACTAGCATCCGGCCTTTCCAACCAATCATCTTCTGGTGAGTTAAGCTGCCGTGGAAGAACGTTGTAGAAATCTCTTCAGATCCATTCGAAATCTACCTGTTCCTCCCTTAGAGACAATTAGCACTCATAAAAAAGAGCCTCTTACGGCTTCAACTACGGGAAAGTAACGAAAACCTTAGGGGTTCTCTTAGTTGCTCTTTTATGTAACAGTCTATTCTGATCTGTTTTGCTTTGGAGAGTATCTATGACACTGGCAGAAGCGATTTACCTCCGCAATTGTTGACAATTAATTTTCCACTTTTCCTGTGTAATGGGTGAATGACTCCAACTCTCCAGGATACTGGGACCTCTCTTGCGTGTCAGATCTGCTGAAATAGTC
Organism: Schistocerca nitens; assembly: GCF_023898315.1. Lineage (NCBI taxonomy): Eukaryota > Metazoa > Arthropoda > Insecta > Orthoptera > Acrididae > Schistocerca > Schistocerca nitens. The sequence goes on from NC_064620.1 coordinate 53,471,181, forward strand.
TCCCTAAATGTTTCAATACTTTGTCTCAGGCATATTTAATAAGGTTCGAAAGAAATGAGTCCTTGTCAGAAATTTTGAGGCTTGTAGTGGAGCGGAGCAAATAAGTAAGGAGACACCCAGTTTAATACCAGGTGATGTGGTGAAGCTGCATCTGGGCATGACAGCGGATGCCGACAGAAAGCGGCCCACCATACTTGGCAAGGTCTAGGAGGGATACAAAATCCCGTTGTAGTAAAGGGCCCAAGTCAAAGGGGTGCTGATAAAGCATCACACTTTTGCAAACGACGCTGATTACAAGACGCCTAAGTTTTAAAAACTACGACAATATTTCAGTCAAAGAAAATTATGCTCAAAAGGACAGTCTTTCATAGTGAAGGCAGTGGCGGCCTGTAACAAGTTTTTCTTGTTTTGGCACGTACTACCTCCTCCCAAATTGTGGAATGCTAACGGCTTGCAGTAGGAGAGGTCCACAGTCAGAATTATCTTAATAATTTTCGCTTATAACTTTCGACTTGGCCATTTCCCGACCAGGGTCGCTCACCTCAAACTGATCCATTCACTTGCCGGCCGGAGTGGCCGAGCGGTTCTAGGCGCTACAGTCTGGCACCGCGCAACCGCTACGGTCGCAGGTTTGAATCCTGCCTCGGGTTAGTTAGGTTTAAGTAGTTCTATGTTCTAGGGGACTTATGACCTCAACAGTTAAGTCCCATAGTGCTCAGAGTCATTTGAACCATTTTTTTTATACATTCACTCTCCACTTTCCCTGAAAATTTGCTGCATCATTCCAATAAATTAACAGAGAAACCTAATACGCCTAAAAGTATGATATAGAGGTTGATTTTATTTATTTATTTGATAAATTTCGTATACCTTTAAGCAAGGTAATGAAACGTCCCCTTGAAAAATTAATAAATGACTGTGCTGATAAACCTCTTACATTATTTGCTTTTCAAACAGCTGAGCAAAACTGAACGTATTCAGACATTACTCTCTTTACTTACTCTGATCAACACTAAATTGACAGACAATATTTTTAGCGCAACGCAATCTGACTTTTAATAATGCCTACACAAGAATGGCCCTGACTAACAATAACCTAAACCTTTCATGAATCACTTACCTCACAAAAATCTTCGTTACTCGAACTACTGAATTACAGCGAGCGCCAATACTGCCAGCTAAATAAAAGATTCTAACTACTGAAGTCACTAACTACTGATAGCCATAGTTAGCAAATGAAAGATTTTGATAGAGAAGAAACAATGTATTTACCTTAATAGTGTTCAAAATTCATAATATATATAATTCAGTTCGTGACATCCAATCTTACAAATTTACTGTCTTTGATGGACACACGTCCAGATCGTCCGCTCTCAAAACTCCGCCATCTCTCTCCCCACATCCAGCACTGCTGGCGGCTCACCTCCAACTGCGCAACGCTACGAGCTGTTAACAGCCAACTGCCCAACACTACAATAGCAAATTCCAACAATGCCACCCAGGCACAGACTGCAGACAGCACAGCCAGTGATTTTCATATAGAGCGCTACGTGGCGGTGGCGTTACCAATATAAGAACCTAAACAGCCTACTTACAGTAGTTTCTTTGTTAATGGTGCTACGTCCTATGTACGAGAACGCTAATATGACAGCCAGTAATGAGTTCTTCATATCTTATAGTCAGGATCACTCAGCTGTGTGAAAAAGACTGCAGTAATAGACGTAAATAAACGTAGATATTTTTAAAGAATTTCCCACGAGATCTTTCACTGTTTGCAGTTGAAGTGAGTTTCTGGCAATGGACGTCTGCATTTCGAGACTTTGCGTCGTATAGAAGCTTTGTCTGTGTTATACCTGTGATTAATACCAAACATTCATATAAACGTCATAAATAGAGGCAGAGAGCTGGTTTAGAAGCTCCTCCTATAAAAAGGCACATGAAAGTTAAACAGTTGCGGGATAAATGACAGAAGGCTGCTTAAAATGCAGTACTACCCTGTGAGGGAGGCAGCTCCCTGCTGAACTATAAAAAGGGCGGCCGCAGGGCGGCGTGAGGAGGTGGATGATTGGGGTGTGACGAGGGTGAACTTTTAGGACCAGCTGGGGTTGCGCCGAATGAGATGCCCCGCCTGCTTGCCTGCCTGCTCCTCTCTCCTTATGCCATAAAAAGAATTTCCATTGATCGCCCGTGGTAGGCTGCCGGGAACCTCTTGGTCTGCATCATTTTATTCTCCTTCCTTCATTAAAGGGCGCTGAAAATGCCGGAGGAGGGCGTCTCTTTTAACGTTAAGATTCATCTTGTGCCACTGTTTACGTTTATCAGTTTCATAGGACGCCTGTTTTTAATAACTTCCCCGTTACGGCGCTTTTTATACCGGTTATCTTGTGCTCTTCCTCTGCCTTGGTTTGCATTTCGTTATGAATTCGGCTGCGTACGGCACTTTACGATATCAAACTGAAAATCTGGTCGTGAACGCTAAGAGGTAATGCCGTTCGTTACATACTGACTAAAAAATGCGGCCAGAAACTTCTAAAGAGCAATGTCAGAATTCAGCTTACATTTAGCATAGTAGGGCGGACGTCTTAATGCGATCTCCTCTCCTCCTAACGTCAGAACAGTGGTTGCAGCTCTATAACTATCCTATCAAATTCGGTAATAGCTATACAGTTGACGTTCTCATCGAAATCTCTTTACAATGCCACAGTATGCGGACGTTGAAAAAATCATCACAGTTTCCGTTTAACGAATACGTTTGCTGACATTCTTACTCGTTCTGGATACACATTCTGAGTGGTCGGTAATAGCCGCCTAACCATACGCGGGGCGTTTAGACAAAAGGGCGACACATTCCTATAGGGGGTTGTCTTCTGCTTCTTGAAACGTTTCCTATTATACAGGCCGTTCACAAAACCTGTTCGTCTTCTCTTCCCTCTCACAGTCTAGCGTTCAGCATTTCGTCCCCATATGGTCCTCTTCGCTCCACAAAATTCTTCACCTGATCTCTTCATCTTATTCACCGTCTGACAATCAGTCTCCTTCCAAATTCTGTCCATTCTAGAGCGCTTCTTGGAAGTCTTTCTGGTCCAGATCTTTCAATGTCACCAAACAATTTAAGCCTATTTCTCTCCGTAATTTGTTTCAGGTGATCCATCTGAAGGATGTTTCGTATTGTTTCATTCCTTATCCAATCCCTCCTCGTCTTACCCAGGATCCCTCGTAGAAAGCGGATTTCTACCGCTTCTATTTTACTAAGATGTTTCTTTGTCCTAGTCCAGTATTACGATCCGTACGGTAAATTGTCAGATTTCACGATCTTTGCTTTGGCAGGGGTTTTCCAATTTCTGATTATGTCTGAAACACAATAATAAAATTTGGAACAATTTTTTGTTCTCTCTCAAATTTCACCCATGATGTTTCATTTCTGGGTTAATTTAATTTTTAAATATTTGAAAGCATCTGCTTCTTTAATAATTTTTTCAGTTCAGCTTACAGCCTTCAGTTTTTAATTTTGGCTGCTAATTTTCATCACCTTATTTTTGTTAAGGTATTTTTCATGCCTGCTTCTTCAGTTACTCTCTGCCAGGTATTTAGCTGCTCTTCCAATTTCCACTCCTTTTCCTCCCAGATTATCACATTACCCTCATAGACTATACTTTCCATATCATCTGCTGCTGACCCTTGACGAATCGTTCTAATGATGTCGATCAGGACTATATTAAAGGCCACTGGAAAGAGCTGACTTCCTTGTCGAAACTTCCTCTCACCTCTAAACCATTCTGATTTCTTGTCATCTATTATAAGTCAATTCAGGCTTTTGTTATACATGTTTCTGGTTCTGAGTTGCCTTTCTTTTGTGATTTCCGATCTATTCAGACCATGACATGTCCCTTCATCTTTGACAGTCTCATAAGTCTTTTTTTATATCTATGAATGCAGCTACGATATCTTCCCAAATTCCTGCTTCTTTTGTACGATCTCCCTAGCTGTAATTATGATACCTATAGCTGATCTTCCAGGTCGATATTATTGTTGCTCTTTTCTTAACCGTGGTTCTCTCTTTTTCCTGATTTTCTGCAAAATTATCTTTTCATAGATCTTCTTGCTACTCCCTCGTAGTTCTCACAGAGCGCCTTGTTACTCATCTCAGGAATAGATGCAATGATTGCTTTGTCCAATTGTCAGGAGTCTTTCCACTTGTCCATACTGTCCTTATTATTTTATACAGTCACATAATTCAGATAGGTCCTGCAGCATCGATCGTTTCAGTAATGATTATTACGTTATCTACTCCACAAGCTTTGCCATTTTTTATTTCTAATACAGCATTCTCTACATCCAGTATCTGCGTATCTTCTCTTTTTATGTTCTCTGTGATGGTGTTATTTCTTTCACCTCTCCCTGTTTGATTCCGTGTCTTTGTTTCATACTGTCCTTATTATAGATTTTGGATGTATTATTCCCATACTCTCAACACTTCTTCCTCCCACACGGGTCTGCCTTCTTTGTTGATGACTTTTGCAGTATTTTCCTTTTGCTTCCTTCTGTTTAATAATTTGCGATATAATATCTTCCTGTCATCCTTAAAATTCCTTTCTTCCTTTTCAAGACATCTTATTCGGCAATGCTATAATTTTCCTTACGCTCTGAAAGTCGTTTCCATTTGTCTCCATTATGTTCCGTTCTGTTGTCGAACATTTCTCTCCATGCGTTGTTCTTCTTCTTGACCGCAGGTGGTACTATTAGTCAAAATTAGAATGAAAGTTCTTATAATTACATGTCAGGAAACTAATATCTGTTATCACCTGTTTTAAATGTGACGCGTTAGTCCTACGACGTACGCAATCACTGATACTGCCAATAACATTACGTTTTGACGTAGTATATGAGTTTACGAGAACCGTGTTCGAATATAGCTGGTCCAATATCGGTCGCCAGCTGGCCAGCCTTCAACATGCGCTTAAAGATACAACAAATTTGACTTCAACTCTTAATTCAGCCTCTGCTCTATGATTCTGAAAAGTGTTCTTTTTTAGCATTTGACGATGAATAAAGTTTAAAAACTCACAAACTGCCCACCTCCATTGAGCAGTAAGTAATTCAGAGGAAGTGTGGTATTAAATTTATTTTTCAGGCATGAAATTAAAAGGAAAAAAGAAATAAATGCTCCTTGTGATCTTTAGGTCGCACTATACACACAAAATTAAATATAGTTTTTCGTGAGTTTGTTGCTTTTAAAATGTATCACACATTTTGCAGTATCAAGTACAGGTTGATTCTAATACAGCTTTAAAGCTTCTCTTACATATAGAGCACTAATAAAACGATTGAGGCACATGATTAAAGGGCCATCTTGTCTTAAAATACTTCAAGTTGCATTCAATTATTGTTGCAGTACGGAATTGCGCCACAAAGAACGGCAGAAAATTGGAAGTCATGTGGTTAAGGTGAGATCTTGTAGAAAAAGTGGCAACAGAATTGCGTTCAAACTGGTTGTAGCATTCGTCATATCAATTCTCCAGGTCACCCACTAGATTCAGAGGCTTTCGTCAAGTGAATAAGAGACAGGTTTTTTCGGAGTTCCAGGAAATAAACGCATCGTGCGTTGCGACAATTTTGAGTTCCTCATCCAACTGCCTGGAGATAAGAAAAAGATTGCACCCGAAGCTATAGAGACTGACACAGTTACACGTCCTCCAGGTGCAGATGAGGAAGCACATTCTATGCGGCAGTCCCACTTTCAGTCACTCTGTACTCATAATTCCAGGTAATTAATGGATGTCGCAGTTTTCGATGATTCTTCGGAAGTCATATAATCAAACAATAACACGTCTTTCCGCCTCTTTATAAGCGATACGGGTGTTTATGTTGCCCTAGCTCCAAATGTCGATCTTTTGCAGAGCATCAGCAATGCGACTTCTCTCATCTCCATTCAGTTACTGGGCAGCGCCATTCCGTTTTGGGCTCTCTAGCAGTAAGTAATAGCTCCGTAACCTTAACATTACTGTGTGTGCCACAACTGCAGTTAATTGTCTGGAGACAGAGATGTATCTAACAACGAAACTTTATTCTTCATGGTGGCAGAAAAGAGTTAAGCCTACACCTTGTAAATTACATCTACATCTTTATGGATACACTGCAAATCATACATAAGTGCCTGGTAGAGGGTTCATCGAACCACCTTCACAATAATTCTCTAATATTCGACTCTCGAACAGCACGCGAGCAAAATGAAGATCTATGGCTTGCCGTGCGGGCTCTGGTTTCCCTTATTTTATTATGATAATGGTTTCTCCCTATGTAGGTCGTCGTCATCAAAATATTTTCGTATTCTGAGGAGAAAGTTAGTGACTGAAATTTCGTGAGAAGATCTCGACGCAGTGAGAAATACCTTTGTTTAATGATGTCCACCCCATATCCTGTATCGTGTGCGTGACACTCTCCCATCTATTCTCCAATAGACAAAACGTGCTGCTCTTCTTTGAACTTGTTCGACGTTCTCCTTTAACTGTGACTGGTAGGGATCCCACACGGCGCAGAAGTACTCCAAAAGAGAGCGGACAAGCGTAGTGTAGAGAATAGAATCACTTTAGTAGATATGTAGCATCTTCTAAGTGTTCTACCGGTAAAACGCAGTCTTTGTTTCGCCTTCCCCACAACATTCTGTGTGTGTTCTTTCCCATTTAAGTTGTTCGTAATTGTAATTCGTCGATATTTAGTTGAATTTATGACCTTTAGATTTCATTGGTTTATTGCGTAACCGAAGTTAAAGTGACTTCTTATAGCACTCAAGTGGAAGACAGCACAGTCTTCATTATTTAGGGTCAGTTTCCCGTCTTCCACCATACAGATATCTCTTAAATCGTTTTGAAATTTGGTTTGATCTTCTTAAGACATAATTAGACGTCATTTGCAAACAACCTAAGACGACTGCTCAGATTGTCTCATAAATTGTTCACATAGATAAGGATCAGCAGAGGGTCTATAGCACTTCCTTGGTGAACGCCTGATATCACTCAATGGCCTTGCTTCAATTACTATGAATTGTGGGGTTCCTCACGAATCCTATAGCGTAACTGAGAAGATATTCCATAAGCACGTAATTTGAACACTAGCCGCTTATGAATAACTGTGTCGAAAACCTTTTGGAAATCTAGAAACGCGAAATCAATTTTAGACCCTTGTCGAGAGCACTCAACACTTCGAATGAGTAAAATAACTACTTGCGTTTCAGAAGAAAGATGTTTTCTAAATCCATATTTTCTTTGTGTCAATAGACCGTTCCCTTCGAGGTAGTTCGTAATTTTCGAACACAATATACGTTGCAAAATCCTACCGCATATGGTATGAGCCTCTAATATAGTGAATTACTCCTGTTGTCTTTCTAAAATATTGGGGTCACTTGTGCACTTTCCAGTCTTTGGGTACGGATCTTTCGTCGAGCGAACGATTGTATATGATTGTTAAGTATTGAGCTACTGTATCAGCATACTCTGAAAGGAACATAGGTGGTATGCAGTCTGGACCAGAAGACTTGCTTTTGCTAAGTGAATGAAGTTGCTTGACTAATCTGAGGAGATCTACTTCTAAGTTGTTCATGTTGGCCGCTGTTCTTTATTCGATTTAGTAATATTTACTTCGTCTTCTTTGGTGAAGGAATTCAGGAAGGCTGTATCAGTAATATTGCTGTAGGAGCTCTGTCATCGATGGTACTGTTCGATACAGTTCCACACTGTCGCCTGATTAACAAAGTAAGAGCCTACGGAATGTGGCTGGATTGAGGAGTTTTTAGCAAACAGAACACAGCATGTTGTTCTCAATGGAGAGACGTCTACAGACGTTAAAGTAACATCTGGCGTGCCACAGGGGAGTGTTATGGGACCATTGCTTTTCACAATATATATAAATGACCTAGTAGATAGTGTCGGATGTTCCATGCGGCTTTTCGTCGATGATGCTGTGGTATACAGATAAGTTGCAGAATTGAAAACTGCAGCGAAATGCAGGAAGATCTGCAGCGGATAGGCACTTGGTGCAGGGAGTGGCAACTGAACCTTAACACAGACAAATATAATGTATTGCAAATACATAGAAAGAAGGATCCTTTGTTGTATGAATATATGATAGCGGAACAAACACTGGTAGTAGTTACTTCCGCAAAATGTCTGGGAGTTTGCGTACGGAACGATTTGAAGCGGAATGATGATATAAAATTAACTGTTGGTAAGGCGGGTGCCAGGTTGAGATTCATTGGGAGAGTGCTTAGAAAATGTAATCCATCAACAAAGGAGGTGGCTTACAAAACACTCGTTCGATTTACACTTGAGTATTGCTCATCATTGTGGGATCCGTACCAGGTCGGGTTGACAGAGGAGGTGGAGAAGATCCAAAGAAGAGTGGCGCGTTTCGTCACAGGGTTATTTGGTAAGCGTGATAGCGTTACGGAGATGTTTAGCAAACTCAAGTGGCAGACTCTGCAAAGAGGCGCTCTGCATCGCGGTGTAGCTTGCTGGCCAGGTTTCGAGATGGTGCGTTTCTGGATGAGGTATGGAATATATTGCTTCCCCCTACTTATACCTCCCGAGGAGATCACGAATGTAAAATTAGAGAGATTTGACCTCGCACGGAGGCTTTCCGGCAGTCGTTCTTCCCGCGAACCATACGCGACTGGAACAGGAAAGGGAGGTAATGACAAAGTGGCACGTAAAGTGCCCTCCGCCACACACCGTTGGGTGGCTTGCGGAGTATAAATGTAGATGTAGATGTATTTCCATTACTATTGCGCAGAGTTAATACTGACTGCGTCTTCCTGGTAGGGTACTTTACGTACCTCCAGAATCTCTTAGAATTTTCTGCCACGATTCGAGACAAAATTTCGCTGTCGAAACTATTACAGAAATTTCGCATTCGCGCTAAATTGTACGACAACATCGTCCACGAAAGACCTTGTGAGATTTCCTGCATTATTTAGTATGTCATTTACACATAATGTTAGCAGTAAAGTTCTGATAACGCTTTCTTGGGATACGTGAGAAGCTGCCTTTGCCTGTGGAGTTTTCTCACCGCATAATATCTGATTTATATAATAAAATTTTAAACAGCCGACCAGTTTGCAATGGATAAAGAAATTCTTTACCTAGGTTTCGACAAATATAAATTTGTCTTCTTCAGAAGGTAGTAATTTTACATTAGTAAGGACTAATGTACCATCGCCGTTTTTACAATTGTCGGCATAGATCCATGTGTCAAAAATAAAATATAGCCCTAGAGTTGGGGTTTGTCACGTAGATATAAAACAGCTCGTTGATCTTGCAGAGCTCACAACCGACTTGTTGTTGTGAGCTCTGCAAGATCAATGAGCTGTTTTATATCTACGTGACAAACCCCAACTCTAGGGCTATATTTTATTTTTGACACATGGATCTATGCCGACAATTGTAAAAACGGCGATGGTACATTAGTCCTTAATAATGTAAAATTGCTACCTTCTGAAGAAGACAAATTTATATTTGTCGATACCTAGGTAAAGAATTTCTTTATCCATTGCAACTGGTCGGCTGTTTATAATTTTATTGCGTGAAACCGTTGCTGTTGTGCAGCTATGTTTAAAACATCTGATGTATATAGTAAGCCGTTTCACACATTAATTTGTGTCGCAGACTGTTACTACCTGTAAACAGTGCGCCGTGTAAGCAGAGTGGCACTTAGAGGGCCAGAGCTGTGGCGGACGTGCGGTCACTCAGCCCGGGCCGCGGCCCCGCACTGGTAGGGTTTCACGGCCGCCAGGGGACGCCGTCATAGCGGCAGTTCGGGGACCACTCAGCTCGTCAGGGCCGGCCTAGGAGGCCCGCCGCGCCGGCGACGCGGCCAGAGCGGCGTAATTACGCGAGAGCCGCAGCAGACGGGCAGCCATCAGGACGCGAACAGCCAGTGGCGCCTCTCCCGCGGGTTACTCGCGTGTGCGGAGAACGTGTCATCAGCACCCTGCCACGAAGATGTCTCCCCAGTTACGGCGAAATCAGGCCGCACCCTTTTGCCCACCAGCGACTGAATTAGTGCCTAGTGAAGCTCGTGGTTATGCATTCGTGTACAAAACTTAAGAACTAAACTACTTTTCGCACTATGTGTCACTGCTAACAAGGGAACCTGCCCATCGCACCCCCCTCAGATTTAGTTATAAGTTGGCACAGTGTATAGGCCTTGAAAAACTGAACACAAATCAATCGAGAAAACAGGAAGAAGTTGTGTGGAACTATGAAAAAAAATAAGCAAAATATACTAACTGAGTAGTCCATGCTCAAGATATGTAACATTAAGGATAGTACTACCTCAGTAGCACCGTGGTCCTGTGGTTAGCGTGAGCAGCTATGGAGCAAGAGGTCCTTGGTTCGAATCTTCCCCCGAGTAAATATTTTAATTTTTTACTTTCAGACAATTATCAAAGTTCAGGCACACACACACACACAATAAACTTCGTTCTCCAAAATTCCAGGACATGTTCAGATTTACTTGGACATATGAAGGATTTGACTGTCTACACACGGAAAAATTTGAAAAAGTTAAAAACATATGTTTTGACAGAGCACAGGGAAAACTGAGCGACTGTTGCAGTCATTTGTTGCAGTTTATGTGACAAACTCTTATGTTTTCATCACTTTTTTGGGAGTGATTATGACATCCACAAGAAAACCTAAATCGGGCAAGGTAGAAGAATCTTTTTACCTATTCGCCAAGTGTACAAGTTAGGTGGGTCGACAACATATTCCTGTCATGTGACGCACATGCCGTCACCAGTGTCGTATAGAATATATCAGACGTGTGTTCCTGTGGTGGAATCGGTTGACTTATGACCTTGCGATGAAATGTTTTCGGTTCCCATAGGAGAGGCACGTCCTTTCGTCTACTAATCGCACGGTTTTGCGCTGCGGTCGCAAAACACAGACACTAAACTTATTACAGTGAACAAAGACGTCAATGAACGAATGGACAGATCATAACTGCGAAAATAAAGAAATTAAATTTTTCACTCGAGGGAGGACTTAAACCAACGATCTCTCGTTCCACTGCTGCTCACGCTAACCACGGCGCTCCTGATCTCACACTCTCCTTGATGTTGCTTATCTTGCACATAGACTACTCAGTTTGTATATTTTGCTTATTTTTTTCATAGTTCCACACAACTTCTTCCTGTTTTCTCGATTGATCTGTGTTCAGTTTTTCAAGGCCTATCCACTGTGCCAACTTATAACTAAATCTGAGGGGGCTGCGATGGGGAGGTTCCCTTGTAAGTAGTACAGCTCGGTAAAACTCGGAACACACTGTAACTAGGTAACCTCTTCTGATGCTAGTCAATTGTCAGGATGAGCATTACTGCAAAGGGCATTTGATTATAAAGCATTATGTCAGGGTGAAAATACTAAAGAAATTAATTTTTGTCTCTTAACTACATGTGGGCAGGGTGGGTTCTTCCTTGGCTCGGGTATGATGTAGAATGAAACAGCATTTTTACATAAGATAACTTTTATTGAAAGATTTGCACAATGGTTTCCTTACTGGATTGTTCCGGCCGGGAGAGCGGCAGCTGTGTCGTTTGCGAAGCCTTCTGCTGCGTGAGCGGCGGCGTCTGATTACGCCTGGCGTTGTGTATCTCGTGTCGCTGTTTCGCCCAATTGACTGGAGATGCGCGTCGTGAGGTGGCCCGTTTAATTATTGAGAACGAAGTCGTGAATCGGATGGTGATACTTTGGATGTGGTGTCCCAGTGTTTCTCTTCTCTATGCGGCCACGTGTGTCAGTGTTGTGCGTCGGCCAGCGGAGCGGCGCGGCGGGGGAAAGCCAGTGTTCCAGACTCGAACAACGGACTCCAGCTTGCCAGTCTTCGGCTGTCAGATCTTCATCACCAGCTAACAGGTGACTGCTGATGTGAGGCCGTCTCCTTCCCGTCCTCACGAGTCACCCGGGTACGTAAAAATCAGTGTTCAAATGCCTTCTAACTTCTGTCTTCTGGCGGCGAGGCTGCTGCTTGCTATTCCACTACAGCGGCGGACTTGGTGCTTCTGTGTACGATGTAGTCTCTTCCTGCATGACAGTCTGTAGCACCGACTGAACTTCACTAGAACTGAACTCTAACCGAAACTGAACTGAAAACTACTGTCGGGCCCACTGCGTCTCGAGTATTTATTCACTTCAGTTCACTGGAGGTGAACGAATTCACGGTCATTACTTCTTCTGTCACGTTGAAAAGCTTCTCGAAGAATCTTCTTAACGTCGGTCATTGGCTCTTGGAATGTAGGCGAGGGTCTTTGATCACATGTGACAATTGAGAAACACGTGAGCCGGTCAGACAGTGCCCTGATGGCTGAATCGACAGCTTCCGCTTATGTGGAGAGGCCGATAGTATTCAACACGTAGAGGCAGGCCACTTCATTCGCCACTCCTCTCGCTCCAAGTGCTCCTCCACTTGCGGAATTCGATGCCTTCGCATACTGTCATCCACAAAAATTAAATCAGGCCCGAATGCAGCCCTGAGAAGACGCACATGGTGAAGGAGTATCGTGTCATAATAACACAGACTAGTGAATGTATCGTGTTCAGTGACCTGCAGGTCAGTACGACCGCGCAATATTATTCCTATTTTCTAATTTGATAGTGGTGGTAGCAGAAAGGAAAGGAATTAATGATCTCACCTGCATCTCGACTCTGTGTGGAATCAGAGGCGACGAATGAAAAATGTGTGCAATATAGGGACTCGAATCTGAGGTATCCTACTTACTAACTAACCGCACTTGCGCGGAATATCTCCACGTACTTCCTAGCCAACCCTCACTTCCGACTAGCGTCACCTACACTGTTGTTGTTGTTGTGGTCTTCAGTCCTGAGACTGGTTTGATGCAGCTCTCCATGCTACTCTATCCTGTGCAAGCTTCTTCATCTCCCAGTACCTACTGCAACCTACATCCTTCTGAATCTGCTTAGTGTATTGATCTCTTGGTCTCCCTCTACGATTTTTACCCTCCACGCTGCCCTCCAATGCTAAATTTGTGATCCCTTGATGCCTCAAAACATGTCCTACCAACCGATCCCTTCTTCTAGTCAAGTTGTGCCACAAACTTCTCTTCTCCCCAATCCTATTCAATACCTCCTCATAAGTTACGTGATCTACCCACCTTATCTTCAGCATTCTTCTGTAGCACCGCATTTCGAAAGCTTCTATTCTCTTCTTGTCCAAACTGGTTATCGTCCATGTTTCACTTCCATACATGGCTACACTCCATACAAATACTTTCAGAAACGACTTCCTGACACTTAAATCTATACTCGATGTTAACAAATTTCTCTTCTTCAGAAACGCTTTCCTTGCCATTGCCAGTCTACATTTTATATCCTCTCTACTTCGACCATCATCAGTTATTTTGCTCCCCAAATAGCAAAACTCCTTTACTACTTTAAGTGTCTCATTTCCTAATCTAATCCCCTCAGCATCACCCGATTTAATTTGACTACATTCCATTATCCTCGTTTTGCTTTTGTTGATGTTCATCTTATATCCTCCTTTCAAGACACTGTCCATTCCGTTCAACTGCTCGTCACCTACACTGTGTGATCAAAATTATCCGGACACCCCAAAAAAATACTTTTTCATGTTAGGTGCATTGTGCTGCCACCTACTGCCAGAGACTCCATACCAGTGACCTCAGTACTCATTAGACATCGTGAGAGAGCAGAATGGGGCGCTCTGCGGAACACAAGGACTTCGAACGTGGACAGGTGATCGATTGTCACTTGTGTCATATCTCTGTACCCGAGATTTCCACACTCCTAAACATCCGTAGGTCCACTGTTTCCGATGTGATAGTGAAGTGGAAAACTGAAGGGACACGTGCAGCACAAAAGCGTACAGGCCGACCTCGTCTCTTGACTGACAGAGCCCACCGACGCTTGAAGAGTGTCGTGATGTCTAACAGGCAGAGATCTATCCAGACCATCACACAGGAAGTCCATACTGCATCAGGATACACTGCAAGTACTATGACAGTTGGCGGGAGGTGGTTTTCCTGTTCGAGCGGCTGCTCATAAGCCGCACATCACGCCGGTAAATGCCAAACGACGTCTCGCTTGGTGTAAGGAGCGTAAATATTGGACGATTGAACAGTGGAAAAACGTTGTGTGGAGTGACGAATCAAGATACACAATGTGGCGATCCGATGGCAGGGTGTGGCTCTGGCGAATGCCCGGTGAACGTCATCTGCCAGCGTGTGTAGTGCCAAGAGTAAATTTCGGAGGTGGTGGTTTTATGGTGTAGTCGTGTTTCTCATGGAGGGGGCTTACACCCCTTTTTGTTTTACGTGGCACCAGCACAGCACAGGCCTACATTGATGTTTTGAGCACCTTCTTGCTTCCCACTGTTGAAGAGGAATTCGGGGATGGCGATTGCACCTTTCAACGCGATTGAGCACCTGTTCATAATGCAGGGCCTGTGGCGGAGTGGTTACACGACTGCAGCATCCCTGTAATGGACTGGCTTGCACAGAGCCCTGACCTGAATCCTTTGGGATGTTTTGGAACGCCGAGTTCGTCCCAAGCATCACCGACCGACGTCGATACCTGTTTCCAGTGCAGCACTCCGTGAAGAATGGGCTGCCATTCCCCAAGAGACCTTCCGGCACTTGATTGAACGTATGTCAGCGAGAATGGAAGCTGTTACCAAGGCTACTCCGTACTCCGTACTGAATTCCAGTATTACCGATGGAGGGCGCCACAAGCTTGTAAGTCATTTTCAGTCAGGTGTCCGGTTACTTTTGATCACATAGCGTAACGTAGTTTCAAAGAATCTCAAGCTCTAGCAAATTTATTATTATCGTGGAAGGTACTATTTTGTGTGTTTGTACTGTGGTGTAAGCAGCGTTGCTCTGTGTCTTTTTCGCTGCGGCTGTGCTATACTGAAGTCACAGTTGGTTTAAAGTGAAATTTGTCTTTAAACATAGGTGTTATTGTCCCAGTCAGCTGTATACATTCAACAAGTCGTAATTCAGCTCAAAAACTGGCAAAGTACTGAACGGTTACATCACCTCTCAAACAGCCACAAGTAAACAGTAACTTTTACGACAATATCTACATTCACGGCAGTGACGTTTAGCGTTATAGTCTGCCGTTTGTAGGGATGACAGCTGGTTTTTGTTTTAATCATGTTCCGCTAGAGAATATAGCAAACTAAATTCTACCATGTAGGATATGATTATGCCAGTGGGGTTCATACGATAACTCATGTGTCAGTCTCATTAGTTCAAAAATGGCTCTGAGCACTATGGGACTTAACATCTTAGGTCATCAGTCCCCTAGAACTTAGAACTACTTAAACCTAACTAACCTAAGGACATCACACACATTCATGCCCGAGGCAGGATTCGAACCTGCGACCGTGGCAGCCCCGCGGTTCCGGACTGCAGCGCTAGAACCGCACGGCCACCGCGGCCGGCGTCTCATTAGTCAAACTACAGTACTTCATTGCTTTCTAAATGAAGGACACGTATTATTACAATATGAATCAGATAATCCTGACTTATAATACAAACTGCTCTGTTTGCAGAAAAAAGTAATGAATTATCTTTGTTTTGGTCTTCAGTCCGAAGAGTCTTCGTCTCTGCCTAAACACTCCATTTAAATGGAATGATTACTGCATTGAATCCTTGGTTTCCCTCTACAGCTTTTGCCATCCGTTACCAAATTGACGATTCCTTGATGTCACACACAGATTTTTAATCGATTTTGTCGTTGAATACCTCGTCGTTACTAACTCGATCTACCAATATAGACTACAACTTGCTTCTGAAGCACCACGTTTCTAAAGCGTCTATTCACTTCTATATGAACTGTTTACCGTCCACTTTTCACTTTCGTACGAGGCTACACCCGAGAGAAATAGTTTCACTAAATGAATCCTAACGTTTAAATTTATATGTGATTTTAAAAGACGTCTCTTTTACACATACGCTTTGCTTGATATCATTAGTTTGCCTTTTGTATCATCTCTATTTCTGCCATCATCAGTTATTTTGCTGCATAACTGCCGAATTCATCTACAACGTTTATTGTCTCACAGCCTAAAGTAATTTATTTGGCATGCCTGATTTAATTTGACTACACTGTATTATCTTTGTTTTAATTGGTTGATAATTGTTATAATTTCTTTTCGAGACATTACCCATTCCCTTCAATTGCTCTTTCACTTCCATTACCGTCTTTGACAGAATTGCAGTCTTCAAGATCCTCACTGCACTTTCCCTGTTTCTACTCGATTTCTGTTAGTACTTGCTCAGTGTAGAGTCTGAACAACATCAGCGATAAACTACACACCATTCGCGTTCACTTCTAAACTACAGAAACTACAGAAACCCTTTCATGTCCTTCTACAGAAACCGGATTGCAGATTATAGTGATAGATTTCTTTGTCTCCATCAAACTCAACTAATTTCTTGGACGCACCTGGGGGCAGTGGAAAAAGATTCCTGTTTAATTTGTTGTTAGCTCACTTGTTCAAGGACAGGAATGTCGCTGTAGGCGTCGCGTCCCCTGGGATAACCGCAACTTTGCTCGGCGGAGTAAGAACTGCCTACTCGGCGTTCAAGCATCCTCTGAAACTTGCGAGTCATAGTAAATACACCCTTCTTCATTTTCCATGCGACTCAAAATCTTATTGAAAATATGCCTTTTCTCTAGTAATAGCAGGGACCCAGTTCTACATCTACATCTACATCTACATCCATACTCCGCAAGCCACCTGACGGTGTGTGGCGGAGGGTACCCTGAGTACCTGTATCGGTTCTCTCTTCTATTCCAGTCTCGTATTGTTCGTGGAAAGAAGGATTGTCGGTATGCATCTGTGTGGGCTCTAATCTCTCTGATTTTATCCTCATGGTCTCTTCGCGAGATATACGAAGGAGGGAGCAATATACTACTTGACTCTTCGGTGAAGGTATGTTCTCGAAACTTTAACAAAAGCCCGTACCGAGCTACTGAGCGTCTCTCCTGCAGAGTCTTCCACTGGAGTTTATCTATCATCTCCGTAACGCTTTCGCGATTACTAAATGATCCTGTAACGAAGCGCGCTGCTCTCCGTTGGATCTTCTCTCTCTCTTCTATCAACCCTATCTGGTACGGATCCCACACTGGTGAGCAGTATTCAAGCAGTGGGCGAACAAGCGTACTGTAACCTACTTCCTTTGTTTTCGGATTGCATTTCCTTAGGATTCTTCCAATGAATCTCAGTCTGGCATCTGCTTTACCGACGATCAACTTTATATGGTCATTCCATTTTAAATCACTCCTAATGCGTACTCCTAGATAATTTATGGAATTAACTGCTTCCAGTTCTGACCTGCTATTTTGTAGCTAAATGATAAGGGATCTATCTTTCTATGTATTCGCAGCACATTACACTTGTTTACATTGAGATTCAATTGCCATTCCCTGCAGCATGCGTCAATTCGCTGCAGATCCTCCTGCATTTCAGTACAATTTTCCATTGTTACAACCTCTCGATACACGACAACATCATCTGCAAAAAGCCTCAGTGAACTTCCGATGTCATCCACCAAGTCATTTATGTATATTGTGAATAGCAACGGTCCTATGACACTCCCCTGCGGTACACCTGAAATCACTCTTACTTCGGAAGACTTCTCTCCATTGAGAATGACATGCTGCGTTCTGTTATCTAGGAACTCCTCAAGCCAATCACACAATTGGTCTGATAGTCCATATGCTCTTACTTTGTTCATTAAACGAGTGTGGGGAACTGTATCGAACGCCTTGCGGAAGTCAAGATACACGGCATCTACCTGTGAACCGGTGTCTATGGCCCTCTGAGTCTCGTGGACGAATAGCGCGAGCTGGGTTTCACACGACCGTCTTTTTCGAAACCCATGCTGATTCCTACAGAGTAGATTTCTAGTCTCCAGAAAAGTCATTATACTCGAACATAATACGTGTTCCAAAATTCTACAACTGATCGACGTTAGAGATATAGGTCTATAGTTCTGCACATCTGTTCGACGTCCCCTCTTGAAAACGGAGATGACCTGTGCCCTCTTCCAATCTTTTGGAACGCTACGCTTTTCTAGAGACCTACGGTACACCGCTGCAAGAAGGGGAGCAAGTTCCTTTGCGTACTCTGTGTAAAATCGAACTGGTATCCCATCAGTTTGGGCAACTTGGTCCTCCCTGAGGAAATGAATGGACAGCTGTTCCACTCGTTGCGGGGTGGACATGCCGAAATCAGACAGCCGTTTTCCAACCATTGAAAAACATTTGTCCTCACTAAGCTTCAGCGCTATGTTAAAATGTTTATCACCACTGGCCTGTGCTGTCCCTCGTTACTGAGCGCAGTTTCTTCGGAAATTATGATTATTCAAAGTGTCGTAGGGTTCGGGAGTCCGCAGTTGGTCAGCATGATAATAAAGAGCTCTGTCAACTTGTCTGATGACCAGCACAATATGGCTCCCCTATTTCAGCGTCCCAGTGGCCATTATCTTCAAGAAGTCTCACATGCTTCCTGCAACACGGCTCTTCCTTCTCTGCCACCGTTTTCAGTGTCTGAGAATTGATATGGCCGCGGACACAGTAACACTTAAGGGGCTCCGGAAAGGCTCAAAATCATGAAAAGTTCAATTTTTACTTTTTGGCGTTTTATAAATCTGCAGACTATTACCTTTTAATAGATATATAATTTATTCAATTCCGAAGACTACAACTATTTTTAAATTTTTTTTGAAATGTGTTCTACATGGGCGTGACCCACTGTGGCGCTGTTAAACTGCTGTCAAATGGTGTTATTATTAACGTCCGTGTTCATCAGGTACATTTTAGTGATGTGAGATAAAGTATGTGTTGTGGCTAACCTGTGATGGTTCAATATACACTCCTGGAAATGGAAAAAAGAACACATTGACACCGGTGTGTCAGACCCACCATACTTGCTCCGGACACTGCGAGAGGGCTGTACAAGCAATGATCACACGCACGGCACAGCGGACACACCAGGAACCGCGGTGTTGGCCGTCGAATGGCGCTAGCTGCGCAGCATTTGTGCACCGCCGCCGTCAGTGTCAGCCAGTTTGCCGTGGCATACGGAGCTCCATCGCAGTCTTTAACACTGGTAGCATGCCGCGACAGCGTGGACGTGAACCGTATGTGCAGTTGACGGACTTTGAGCGAGGGCGTATAGTGGGCATGCGGGAGGCCGGGTGGACGTACCGCCGAATTGCTCAACACGTGGGGCGTGAGGTCTCCACAGTACATCGATGTTGTCGCCAGTGGTCGGCGGAAGGTGCGCGTGCCCGTCGACCTGGGACCGGACCGCAGCGACGCACGGATGCACGCCAAGACCGTAGCATCCTACGCAGTGCCGTAGGGGACCGCACCGCCACTTCCCAGCAAATTAGGGACACTGTTGCTCCTGGGGTATCGGCGAGGACCATTCGCAACCGTCTCCATGAAGCTGGGCTACGGTCCCGCACACCGTTAGGCCGTCTTCCGCTCACGCCCCAACATCGTGCAGCCCGCCTCCAGTGGTGTCGCGACAGGCGTGAATGGAGGGACGAATGGAGACGTGTCGTCTTCAGCGATGAGAGTCGCTTCTGCCTTGGTGCCAATGATGGTCGCATGCGTGTTTGGCGCCGTGCAGGTGAGCGCCACAATCAGGACTGCATACGACCGAGGCACACAGGGCCAACACCCGGCATCATGGTGTGGGGGGCGATCTCCTACACTGGCCGTACACCACTGGTGATCGTCGAGGGGACACTGAATAGTTCACGGTACATCCAAACCGTCATCGAACCCATCGTTCTACCATTCCTAGACCGGCAAGGGAACTTGCTGTTCCAACAGGACAATGCACGTCCGCATGTATCCCGTGCCACCCAACGTGCTCTAGAAGGTGTAAGTCAACTACCCTGGCCAGCAAGATCTCCGGATCTGTCCCCCATTGAGCATGTTTGGGACTGGATGAAGCGTCGTCTCACGCGGTCTGCACGTCCAGCACGAACGCTGGTCCAACTGAGGCGCCAGGTGGAAATGGCATGGCAAGCCGTTCCACAGGACTACATCCAGCATCTCTACGATCGTCTCCATGGGAGAATAGCAGCCTGCATTGCTGCGAAAGGTGGATATACACTGTACTAGTGCCGACATTGTGCATGCTCTGTTGCCTGTGTCTATGTGCCTGTGGTTCTGTCAGTGTGATCATGTGATGTATCTGACCCCAGGAATGTGTCAATAAAGTTTCCCCTTCCTGGGACAATGAATTCACGGTGTTCTTATTTCAATTTCCAGGAGTGTATATCTGTGGTGTGATTGTCGATTGTTTCATGTTTATTTACTCTGTCGTTATCTCGAAAATATTCGTAATTAATTCTGTTTCTTGAGTCTCTGTTTTGTTGAAGTATAATAATGAGTAAAAGTAAAGTTATTAGAAATCCTCTGAAGGCTTTTAAGAAAAGGAGAAATGTTGGAAAGCCAAAGGTATGTGTTATTACTGTAAACAATAAAGACGATGAAAATCCCCCAACATAGCTTGTGTCCCAAAGAAGAAGACAGTTGGTGTAAATATAACAAAGGATTGCTAACTGGTGAAGTGTACACTCATAAGCATAGTCTGCCTCATGCAATTATGGAGGTGATAAAACCTATTTTCAGAGACTTAGCAGCACCTGAACTGTTGAAAAAGTGTATTCACGGAAAAACTCAAAACCCCAATGAAAGTGTAAATAGTGTTATATGGTCGAGAATCCCCAAGACTGTATTTGTTGGAATAGAAACACTTCACTTTGGTGTGTATGATGCTGTTGCGACTTTCAATGATGGCAACATTGTAAGGTGCAAGGTATTTAGAAATATGGGAATGAAGATAGGTTCTAACATGGTACGAGCGATGCTTGCTTTAGACAAGGAACGCCTTCGGGCTGCAGACAGGGCTGTAAAGAGTCTAGAAATACAAGCAAGAGTAAACAGGAGGAGGAACAAGAGGAAGCTGGAGGATGATTTCTAATAACTTTACTTTTACTCATTATTATACTTCAACAAACCAGAGACTCAAGAAACAGAATTAATTACGAATATTTTCGAGATAACGACAGAGTAAATAAACATGAAACAATCGACAATCACACCACAGATATATATTGCAGAGGATGAAGATAATCCATCCTATGGACCTGGAATGCACTAAAAAGTTAATCCAATCTTTGTCGCTCGATTCCCAAAACTTTTATTTTCTCATACTAATTACATGTTTTCTAAGGATCTTCCAAACATATTTGTTTCAAACTTTCAGTAAATGTTACACAGTACCTTCTGCATAATTTAACACAGCCTTTTTCCAAAAAACTGTATATTTTTGAATATATAAATGAAAAATTGCAAAAAAATGTTGTGAATTTTCATTACGATTGAAAAAAAATCATCTTTAATAACTGAACTAAAATTTTGTAAAATCCCTGTGTTAAGTTGTAGCCCATATTTCAATAAATAATCTGTAAAAAGTTCAACTTCCTACCTCAAATACTTTGTGAGGAAAGATCTAATTTATAAGCGTTATTTTAACATTGCAAGCATAGGGCGTTCCGGAGCCCCTTAAAGTAGATTACATGTACGGCGTAAATTCTGACCAGGGCATTTCACACCTTCACAGTTTGCCAGCCTTCGATCATTGTGCCCTCCACACGACGGTGTCATTTTTTTCCGTGACGTGTTACATATGTAATATTTTGGCTCATCGATGTACAGCACGGTTCTGGGAAAGTCGTCCATGTGGGACAGACGGAAAATGCGGTGAGGGTGTCAGTGGGCAGTGTCGCTGTCCTATCGCGCAAATTAGCCTCTTTGAAGGACACGCTCTTGCCGTTGGGAAGGTGCACCACAAGATGTGTCTGTTTCGGGTGGCTGTCGTGAAGCGGCATGCCCAATATCAGCCCGTGCAGCTTCGTTGCTGCTCACATTACTACACGCTCTAAACATCTGCACTTCGTCTCTTGGATTAATATTAGCATAGCCTTGCTGTAGCACAACAAATATCACCTTGTCTCACCCTCTGAGTATTTGCAAATGTATTTAATTGCCGTTACCGAGTTACAAAATCCCACATGAAACTTGGCATTAAATACACTCCTGGAAATTGAAATAAGAACACCGTGAATTCATTGTCCCAGGAAGGGGAAACTTTATTGACACATTCCTGGGGTCAGATACATCACATGATCACACTGACAGAACCACAGGCACATAGACACAGGCAACAGAGCATGCACAATGTCGGCACTAGTACAGTGTATATCCACCTTTCGCAGCAATGCAGGCTGCTATTCTCCCATGGAGACGATCGTAGAGATGCTGGATGTAGTCCTGTGGAACGGCTTGCCATGCCATTTCCACCTGGCGCCTCACTTGGACCAGCGTTCGAGCTGGACGTGCAGACCGCGTGAGATGACGCTTCATCCAGTCCCAAACATGCTCAATGGGGGACAGATCCGGAGATGTTGCTGGCCAGGGTAGTTGACTTACACCTTCTAGAGCACGTTGGGTGGCACGGGATACATGCGGATGTGCATTGTCCTGTTGGAACAGCAAGTTCCCTTGCCGGTCTAGGAATGGTAGAACGATGGGTTCGATGACGGTTTGGATGTACCGTGCACTATTCAGTGTCCCCTCGACGATCACCAGTGGTGTACGGCCAGTGTAGGAGATCGCTCCCCACACCATGATGCCGGGTGTTGGCCCTGTGTGCCTCGGTCGTATGCAGTCCTGATTGTGGCGCTCACCTGCACGGCGCCAAACACGCATACGACCATCATTGGCAGCAAGGCAGAAGCGACTCTCATCGCTGAAGACGACACGTCTCCATTCGTCCCTCCATTCACGCCTGTCGCGACACCACTGGAGGCCGGCTGCACGATGTTGGGGCGTGAGCGGAAGACGGCCTAACGGTGTGTGGGACCGTAGCCCAGCTTCATGGAGACGGTTGCGAATAGTCCTCGCCGATACCCCAGGAGCAACAGTGTCCCTAATTTGCTGGGAAGTGGCGGTGCGGTCCCCTACGGCACTGCGTAGGATCCTACGGTCTTGGCGTGCATCCGTGCGTCGCTGCGGTCCGGTCCCAGGTCGACGGGCACGTGCACCTTCCGTCGACCACTGGCGACAACATAGATGTACTGTGGAGACCTCACGCCCCACGTGTTGAGCAGTTCGGCGGTACGTCCACTCGGCCTCCCGCATGCCCACTATACGCCCTCGCTCAAAGTCCTTCAACTGCACATACGGTTCACGTCCACGCTGTCGCGGCAAGCTACCAGTGTTAAAGACTGCGATGGAGCTCCGTATGCCACGGCAAACTGGCTGACACTGACGGCGGCGGTGCACAAATGCTGCGCAGCTAGCGCCATTCGACGGCCAACACCGCGGTTCCTGGTGTGTCCGCTGTGCCGTGCGTGTGATCATTGCTTGTACAACCCTCTCGCAGTGTCCGCAGCAAGTATGGTGGGTCTGACACACCGGTGTCAATGTGTTCTTTTTTCCATTTCCAGGAGTGTATTTTGGAAAGGCCTGGTGAGTACGGAACGACTCAACTGTTGTCCACCACGAATCCTTGCGCCACACTTATCACTCTCATTCTGACCGTGCATCCGCTGCCCTCGAGCACTCTACGTCTGTACAACGTATATCCATTCCTGTTCGCTTGGGTCTCTTTTAACAGTGGCCGAGGATACATTTTATGTGTTTCCTGTCCTTCACGTACGAGGATATAGGGTTCAGTGATGTGCAAGGACTGTGGAGTGCAATGATCTCTGCTGATATCACTTCATCGACTTGGTTCGGCCGCAGTTTCTGTTTTAACCCCAGCAGCAAATGCACGTGGTACAAGCGGCGCTTTGCCACGCACTAGAATGCATGAAGCACTGCGCTAAACCAAAAATTTCAGTTTCGTAACGAACGCCTCCATCTTTTGCACTTAAATCTTAAAAAGTCGCACTACAATGTTGTGGCGGTAGGTCGATTTGTGCCCGACGATCGGTCCGTCTCTGATCTCGGTCCAGACTTGATTGCACGTGAAGGTGGTGATAAAGTCCGGCCGACTATAGTTCCAGACATAGGAGACGGCGTCCTGGGTATATTCGTGGAGGTTCCTTGGAGTGTTTACGAGTGACTACGGCAGGATGTACACCTGACCTAAGGTTTCAGAATAAACCTACAGCCAAAGGAACTACTGACGTATATAACCTTTTTTAAAGCCTCTTTTTTTTCCTTGAACGCACATCGTTTATTTCATTACTTGATCTGTCTACCTTCTTTGTGTTGGTAGTCAACTGATCGGATGTAAGTGTCCTGTAAAGAAATTTATGTTAATAATAACAGTATTTTAATTTACATATGGTAAAAGATATTTATTTTAATACTCGTTACACTGAAGCAATCTATTCACTGTATTTCAAATTATAGGACGTACAAAAGATTTTGAACGAAATGCTGAGTGGTTAAAGCGATCGTGCGCCAATCACACACTATCATTAAACATTTTCATACAAAACGAAGTCCGATTAGCATTCCACTACATGAGAGTTTCAGTAAAGGCCAAATGACATTAAACGATAACGGGGACCAACACTGCAAACTGCCCTTATTCGAATGGGAACTTGCGATAAAAGCAATTTAAAACAGGTATTTTAAAATAACATTTATATGCTGTCATTAATTTTTAGTTCCATCGCTTTTCAAATATGCCTACTCGATGCGACAAACAGTAAATGTGATAGCTTTAAGTAAATTTTTATTCTGCACACTTGTAAAGATCAGTTCGAAGATTACTCACTAGGTCGTTCTCCGGAGGATCGCAGTAATTGTGAGGGAACTTCGTCTGCTGCAAGGAAACAGTTCTTGCCACGTTCTACACTCCTGGAAATGGAAAAAAGAACACATTGACACCGGTGTGTCAGACCCACCATACTTGCTCCGGACACTGCGAGAGGGCTGTACAAGCAATGATCACACGCACGGCACAGCGGACACACCAGGAACCGCGGTGTTGGCCGTCGAATGGCGCTAGCTGCGCAGCATTTGTGCACCACCGCCGTCAGTGTCAGCCAGTTTGCCGAGGCATACGGAGCTCCATCGCAGTCTTTAACACTGGTAGCATGCCGCAACAGCGTGGACGTGAACCGTATGTGCAGTTGACTGACTTTGAGCGAGGGCGTATAGTGGGCATGCGGGAGGCCGGGTGGACGTACCGCCGAATTGCTCAACACGTGGGGCGTGAGGTCTCCACAGTACATCGATGTTGTCGCCAGTGGTCGGCGGAAGGTGCACGTGCCCGTCGACCTGGGACCGGACCGCAGCGACGCACGGATGCACGCCAAGACCGTAGGATCCTACGCAGTGCCGTAGGGGACCGCACCGCCACTTCCCAGCAAATTAGGGACACTGTTGCTCCTGGGGTATCGGCGAGGACCATTCGCAACCGTCTCCATGAAGCTGGGCTACGGTCCCGCACACCGTTAGGCCGTCTTCCGCTCACGCCCCAACATCGTGCAGCCCGCCTCCAGTGTTGTCGCGACAGGTGTGAATGGAGGGACGAATGGAGACGTGTCGTCTTCAGTGATGAGAGTCGCTTCTGCCTTGGTGCCAATGATGGTCGTATGCGTGTTTGGCGCCGTGCAGGTGAGCGCCACAATCAGGACTGCATACGACCGAGGCACACAGGGCCAACACCCGGCATCATGGTGTGGGGAGCGATCTCCTACACTGGCCGTACACCACTAGTGATCGTCGAGGGGACACCGAATAGTGCACGGTACATCCAAACCGTCATCGAACCCATCGTTCTACCATTCCTAGACCGGCAAGGGAACTTGCAGTTCCAACAGGACAATACACGTCCACATGTATCCCGTGCCACCCAACGTGCTCTAGAAGGTGTAAGTCAACTACCCTGGCCAGCAACATCTCCGGATCTGTCCCCCATTGAGCATGTTTGGGACTGGATGAAGCGTCGTCTCACGCGGTCTGCACGTCCGGCACGAACGCTGGTCCAACTGAGGCGCCAGGTGGAAATGGCATGGCAAGCCGTTCCACAGGACTACATCCAGCATCTCTACGATCGTCTCCATGGGAGAATAGCAGCCTGCATTGCTGCGA
Organism: Schistocerca nitens; assembly: GCF_023898315.1. Taxonomy (NCBI): domain Eukaryota; kingdom Metazoa; phylum Arthropoda; class Insecta; order Orthoptera; family Acrididae; genus Schistocerca; species Schistocerca nitens. The sequence continues at coordinate 53,497,358 of NC_064620.1, forward strand.
AAGGTGGATATACACTGTACTAGTGCCGACATTGTGCATGCTCTGTTGCCTGTGTCTACGTGCCTGTGGTTCTGTCAGTGTGATCATGTGATGTATCTGACCCCAGGAATGTGTCAATAAAGTTTCCCCTTCCTGGGATAATGAATTCACGGTGTTCTTATTTCAATTTCCAGGAGTGTATGTAACTCTTCTCGAAGTAGCATATCTTCCAGCTCAAGTTAATTAACTTCCAGTTTCCTCTCAATAACATTGTCTTCAACTGCATATTCCTTGTAAACATCCTCTACATTTGTCGTTCGTTTTCCTTCTTTCATTGGTACTGGCTTGCCATGTGAACGCTTCATATTCACACTGGTGCTTTGCTTCCTTTGAAAAGTCCCTTTTGTTTGCGTGTACGCGGCATCTATCTTTCTTCTGGTTAGGCACATTCAAAAGCCTTGTATTTGACCTCTATCTTTACCTGCCTTGCCTTTTTTCATATGTTGTATTTTTAAACGCCGTTAGTGCCTTTTGCCTGCTCCAATTTCTGCAATTTTACAATTTCTGATTTCATCATTTGAGGATTTATTTGCTTTGTGTTTTTGCCTGTGTGATCCTATGCTGCCTTCATTGCTACATTTCGTCAAGCTAGCAATCTCTTCCTTGTTTCAAACAATCCTTACTTAATGTCTCGTTTGAATGTTACTTGGTGTCGGAGATTTGATGTTTTACTGGATTCCTGATATTCGCGGTATACTCGTGAAATTATCGTACGGAAAAGTCCCCTTTTCATCGTTACCTCACAGATGCTGTGTCCCGTCGCTCGTGCCATTGTTGCAGCAGTAACGGATGTAACAACTGTGCCAGGCACTTGTCTTATATAGGCGTTGCCGAGCGCAGTGACGTATTCTGCCTGTTTACATATCTCTGTATTTGAATACGCATGCCTATACCAGTTTTCTTCGGCGCTTCAATTATTTCGATGCTGGTTTTATCAGTCATTTGCATTGTCGTCTGCGCAAGTTGTTGTCGCATCTCTGATGTTGGTCAACGAAATGTATTACAGTAAGAGAATAGGTGACAATTTGATGTTAAAAAGGCTAGTACAAAATTTTATTTTAAAGAATAATAAATACACTGCCATTAAAACACAGAATCACAATTATATGTGCTTAATCGTTACGTATTTTCTATCGAACGGTATGAAATAAAAGTTGTTGAAAAAATTTGAGTTCTTGAAACCGGTAATTTCGTTGATGACCTCGTTTCCCTAATTTCACCCATGAATGAATATTTCCATATCCACCTGTAGGAAGACCACAGCATATACGAAGATAGTAAAAAACAGCTTTATCTGTCGTATCTGTGTTAAATGTTTTTATATTGCAGTTCTAGCCAGAAAATGAGGTTGGTTCATCGAAAGATGTGGGTTCATTAAATAACGTCAACAAATTTTTTTTGAGTGGTAGCGGTCCCTGAAACACATTACAAGGTTGTTTAAACAGTCACTGTCGATTAACAGTCACAATAGCTTAATTCACCTTGAGGTTGTATCGTCTATATAATATTGACAATATCGATTTAATATACCCTGCATCTAGGCAATCATCGGTGTAATCCAGTTCACGAAGCATGTCAGTCAGTCTAGTCCATAATTGCGGTGTTTGAATGGATCACATAAGTCAGACTGGACCTAGGAGAAGCAAAAATCGAGCCAACAGAAGCTGAAGTCAGGAATGTATACAGGGACAAGAGACACACGTGGAGTTTTAGATCAGAGAATGAAGCCACAAAGAAACCAGGGACAAAGTGGACTGAAGATAGAAAGAGACTCCTTGGAGGAAAAATGAGACAATCGTGGAAGATCAGAAAGAACGCTCAAATGAGGCAGAATGCTTTGCGTGACACTACAGGGTCTCGACGCAAATAATGCCACAAGTTCAGTCAAAGGCTTCTCTGCTGCCGTTAATTCTTTCGTATTTACTTTTGTTTTCAGATCTCTGCAATTTCAGCCTCTAGATATTGATTATGGGGAATAAACAAGTGAATTTTTTTCATCCCTTTTACATGCCTGTAGCGATCCGCCCCAGCTTCGCAGTGGCAGCACTAATTAGCTACATGAAAACCATATCAAAATACTTACTCTAAACTGAGTTTAGCCTAACATTTAATGACAGAGAAACGTGGTGGAATAGTTCTGGAAATTTCCACCGAATATTTATAAAATTTTTACAGAAACCTTGCTCGTGAATCAGTATATTAGTGAAAACGTTTACTTAAGTTTATAATATGTATAGATACTCGACAATACAGGCGACATACAGTGGCTACTCCAGGTTGGATGTCAAGTTTTCGTATTAGACCCTCGTTGATAAACCACACATCTCCCTGAACACACGTATCATGCTGTAAAGAACTATCACTTCTGTAGGAGAGAGTATCCATCCGCTCTCGTGGCTCTCAACACGGATATGCCAGTTATGATTATAGTTACAGAATGAGCACAGGATAGTGTAGTGTATTTGTATACCTGGTCTACCCTAATACCTAGGTACCTAGGACGATTTACTAGTTTTTAAAGTTGATGGAAATGTCAACTTCTAAAAATTTTATTCAAGTGCCTCCTGGCTACAGATTTCGAATCAATTTATAATTATCAAATTTCGTCCTCACTCTAACATTAAGTATTTCAGTTGCGGTATAGACTTGAATATATGGTAGAAAATACGCTGTGTTGTTTACAAGCTTTTAGAGAAAATAACGGGCAGTAAACGTGCTAAGTTACGAATTATGAAGGGAAAAATGTATGTTTTGAAGAGTTTCATAAGCAGCATTCTACAGTACCAAAATCTTTTAATGATGTTATGTAGCTCCATAACAGGAAATAGTTATTTAATTATCATCCTGTCACAACAGCGAACTTGCAAGTCCACGCCATACATACATTTTAATATTCACGCTAAATGAACGCGAGTTGAACATACTGGTATATTTGTTACGTCCTAAGTCTTTGCTTCAACGACGTAGTGTTTATCCACACAGCTGTCATACTTACGTCCTCTCCGTAATGTGCAAAAGATACATAAAACACAAGCGAAACGTGGACAGAAACGGTGGAAGCGGCTTTGATGTAACGCGAAGGGGTTTTAATGAAAGGCGAGGAGGACAGCCTTTGAAACACTAGTCGTTGCATGACGGGTAGCGGGTGTTGAATATTAACCAAAGCCTACGTTCGTAAGAGGGCTACTTCACCCTCCACTGCAGAGCTGCTAGCAACCACCGACCTGGGGAGCAGGTTCCGGAAGAGCCGCTGTTCATCTTTCACGTGTCTCAAAAAACAGATGATATATATTATATTTACGGAATGCCTTTGGTTGCCGTAATTCAATCGTTCACATTGCTTGATACAATGTAGATTTCTCCCTCAGAAATGAGAAAACTACAGTTTCTAGTGTAATGAATGTTGTGGCGTAACATGACAGCCACGCCACTCGGAAGTAGCCGAAAGGCACGCGTTAACTCACGCAGGCTAGTAGATAGGTCTGAAACAGGATAAGTAATGAATGCTATAAAGAAAAGTACGTAGCTCCTGGAATACTTAACTTTAATCCATCCTTGTGGTACATCGCTCTTGACGATACAAGTGAGACTCTTTAGATATAAGCTATGTAACGCTAATGGCGCCTTGCTAGGTCGTAGCCATTGACTTAGCTGAAGGCTATTCTAACTATCGGCTCTGCAAATGAGCGAGGCTTCGTCAGTGTGCATCGCTAGCTACGTCGTCCGTACAACTGGGGCGAGTGCTAGTAAGTCTCTCGAGACCTGCCGTGTGGTGGCGCTCGGTCTGCGATCACTGACAGTGGCGACACGCGGGTCCGACATGTACTAATGGACCGCGGCCGATTTAAAGCTACCACCTAGCAAGTGTGGTGTCTGGCGGTGACACCACAATGAATCAAAAAGGAAAAGAAAAGCGCGCGATCAGGCCCCGAAAGCTAAGCGATATTCGACCGACTGCTCTGTCATCCTCACTCGGTCATCATCGGATGCAGTACGGAAAGGCACGTGGTCAGCACACCACACTCCTGCCTGTTGTCGACATTTCGACGTAGGAGTCGCCACATTGCCGGCCATGGTGGTCGATCGGTTCTAGGCGCTTCAGTCTGGAACCGCGCGACCGCTACGGTCGCAGGTTCGAATCCCGCCTCGGGCATGGATGTGTGTGATGTCCTTAGGTTAGTTAGGTTTAAGTAGTTCTAAGTTCTAGGGGACTGATGACCACAGATGTTAAGTCCCATAGTGCTCAGAGCCATTTGAACAATGAGACATAAATTTTTAGTGGCAAAACTATACAAAAATGCAGGGTTGATAGGTAAGCAACTGAGAAATGCCAGCAGGGAAAGCTTAGGAGGGACAACACAAACAAATGGTTGGTGAACATATTGGAATGACATAAGTTATTATGCCCCAATGAAATGACGTGGATGCGGGTAGTGCCTGCAGCCAAGTGAATGGAAGTTGCTTATTGTCATCCAAAAAGAGAACAGTTTGGGACGACAAGCTAATCGGTGAACGGATCATGTTACAAAACATAAAGGTCGTAAAGGTTTACACAAAGCTAGGAAAAATCTATAGAAGGCCAGATCCAGTAGAGGATTTATAAGGGACGATAAAAAGTTACCGTTTGAGGGTGTTGCTGCAGCGTATATCCAACGTTGCGCAGCACGGATGCGAGTATACAGGGTGGTCCATTGATAGTGAACGGGCCAAATATATCACGAAATAAGCATCAAACGAAAAAACTACAAAGAGCGAAACTCGTCTAGCTTGAAGGGGGAAACCAGATGGCGCTATAGTTGGCCCGCTAGATGGCGCTGCCATAGGTCAAACGGATATCAACTGCGTTTTTTTAAAATAGGAATCCATATTTTTATTACATATTTGTGTAGTACGTAAAGAAATATGAATGTTTTAGGTGGAACACTTTTTTCGCTTTGTGATAGATGGCGCTGTAATATTCACTAACTATAAGAACGTGGTATCAGGTAACATTCCGCCAGTGTGGACGGTATTTGCTTAGTGATACATTACCCGTGTTAAAATAGACCGTTTACCAATTGCGGAAAAGGTCGATATCGTGATGACGTATGGCTATTGTGATCAAAATGCCCAACGGACGTGTGCTATGTATGCTGCTCGGTATCCTGTACATCATCCTAGTGTCCGGACCGTTCGCCGAATAGTTATGTTATTTAAGGAAACAGAAGTGTTCAGCTACACGTCAACTACGACCTGCAACAAATGATGATGCCCAAGTAGGTGTTTTAGCTGCTGTCGCGGGTAATCCGCACATCAGAAGCAGACAAATTGCGCGAGAATCAGGAATCTCAAAAACGTCGGTGTTGAGAATTCTACATCAACATCGATTGCACCCGTACCATATATCTGTGCACCAGGAATTGCATGGCGACGACTTTGAACGTCGTGTGCAGTTCCGCCACTGGGCACAAGAGAAATTACGGGACGATGTCAGATTTTTTGGACGCGTTCTATTTAGCGACGAAGCGTCATTCACCAACAGCGGTAGCGTAAACCGGCATAATATACACTATTGGGCAACGGAAAATCCACGATGGCTGCGACAAGTAGAACATTAGTGACCTAGACGGGTTAATAATGTATGGTGCGGCATTATGGCCCCGATTTTATCGATGACAATCTAAATGGTGCAATGGTGCTGATTTCCTACGTAATGTTCTACCGATGTTACTACAAGATGTTTCACTTCGTGACAGAATGGTGATGTACTTCCAACATGATGGATGTCCGACACACATCTCGCGTGCGGTTGAAGCGGTACTGAATAGCATATTTCATCACAGGTGGAATGGTCGTCAAAGCACTGTATCATGACCCGCACGTTGAAACGCGTATGTACTCGGTAGCAGCGATGGCGAGGCATGACAGAATCTCTGACCAGAGAGTTATTTTATCGTTGCTAGTCTGCGCTTGACCGCGCGAGAGTTCAGTGCAGTTGCGGTCGAGTTGCGAGGCAGTTGTTGTACGTAGCGAGTCGCGAGAGCATGTAGTAGCGCGCGAGAGACAGTCGCAGTTGTGTGTGAGGAGTCGGCGGGCGTCGACATGGGGCTCTGGTCAAGGTTCAGGACGAGGTGCATTTTTAAATAAGGTAATGAAGCTGCATTGCGCTCATCTGATAATGTAATGTATCTTAACAGTAATTAATTTGTTCAAGAATCGCCCCAATAATAATTTTGTTCTGAAAGCAATTTTTTAAGAAAATAATCATTACAATTGAAACAATACTTCCTATGCTTTTCCTGCCAGAATCAATTTATCAGATTTGCACAGGGCCTAAGGTCAGCGCAGATGAGCTTATAAAATTTATCAGGTTGATCATAACGTTAATTTTGTGGGGACTTAGAATTTTTGCACATTTTTCTTATCATTGAGTTTTACTACTGTGGGAAGCTAACATTTGGCACTGTTTGCAATTCTTATTCAATTCATATCATTTAAAATTAATTGCGGGAAGATTACACTTAGCTCTATGTCCATTTACATTTGAATAAAATTATCAATCATTTCTCCGGGGAGGTTACAACGTTCACCGGAACTGACGTCCCCGGATTTCTTTCTGTGGGGAGAGTTGATGGATATTTGCTATCGTGATCCACCGACAACGCCTGACAACATGCGTCAGCGCATTGTCAATGCATGTGCGAACATTACGGAAGGCGAACTACTCGCTGTTGAATGTTGTTACAAGTATTGCGGAATGCACTGAGGTTGACGGACATCATTTTGAGCATTTATTGCTGTAATGTGGTATTTACAGGTAATCGCGCTGTAACAGCATGCGTTCTCAGAAATAATAAGTTCAGAATGGTACATGTATCGAACTGGAACAACCGAAATAAAATGTTAAAACGTACCTACGTTCTGTATTTTAAATTAAAAAACCTGCCTGTTACCAACTGTTCGTCTAAAATTGAGAGCCATATGTTTGACTATTACAGCGCCATTCATAACAAAGCGAAATAAGTGGTCCAACGAAAACATTCATATTTCCTTACGTACTACACGAATATGTAATAAAAATTGGGGTTCCTATTTTAGCAAAATGCAGTTGATATCCGTTTGACCTATGGCAGCGCCATCTAGCGGGTCAACCAAAGCGCCATCTGGTGTCTTCCTTCAAGCCAGACAAGTTTCGTCCTTTGTAGTTTACACGTTTTATGCTTATTTCGTGAGATATTTGGCCCGGTCACGATCAATGGGCCACCCTGTATAAGTAGCGACATTTAGGCAAGGGATGAGAGTGGCATTCATGTCTTTCCGACGTGCATGCGGTAAATGAGGAAACGTGAACTCTGCCAACGTCATTATCAAATGCATCCAAATAGGCCCTCCACGCTGTTAGCTGAGCGCAATGCTGCTTCATTATCTTCTACAATAATATACATATCGTCCACCACATTCCTGACCATACTCGTGGGCAGAGCACACCGCGGACGCATGCCGACTCGCCACACACAACTGTATCTGACTTCTACTACAGACAGAGTACAACTCGCAACTGTTCCTGCCGACTCGGTACACGCAACTGAACTATCGCGCGGTCAAGCGCAGAATAGCAACGATAAATAACTCTCTGGTCAGAGATTCTGTCATGCCTCGCCATCGCTGGTAATGAATACCTATGAAACGTACGAGTTTCATAACTCTCCACTGGGGGGGGGGGGGGGAATTTGGCAGCGATGGTGAGTCATTTGGACTTGCCATGAGCAACAAATTTTTCTTAACTAATTAACTTTACAATTACAGAATATATATATATATATATATATATATATATATATATATATATATATATATATATATATATATATATATATATATATATAGGTGTAGAACATGAAGTAAATATAGTGCACATGCACTGAGTACAGAACATATCAGGCAAAGACAAAATATATATACAATGAGTACAAAACATATTCACAAATGGCAAAAGTGCACACGCACAGTAGTACAGAACATATCAGGTAATGACAAAATATATATACAATGAGTACAAAACATATTCACAATTGGCAAAAGTGCACACACACAGTAGTACAGAACATATCAGGTAATGACAACATACTTATACAATGAGTACAAAACATATTCACAATTGGCAAAAGTGCACATGCACTGTAGTTGATAACACATCAGGTAATGACAAAATATATATACAATAAGTACAAAACATATTCACAATTGGCAAAAGTGCATATGCACTGTAGTTGAGAGCAAATCACAAAAATGTATATGCAATGAGTACAAATCATGTTTACAAATGACAAAAGTGCACATGCACTGTAGTTCATAACATATTTGCAAATCACAAAAATGTATAGGCCATAAATGCAAATCATGATAACAAAAATGATTTTTTTTTTACTATGCCACAAGAATTAGGATAGGAAAGGGAAGGATTGCACGCAGCTGCACTGAAAGTCCATATCTTTCTACAGAAGCGCAACACCAAGTGAGGCAATCTACAGTTCTTTTCCCAGAAGTATTAATCAGCGTAGCCAAGACACTGAAATACCGTAGTAATATTCCACGTTATCCTTTTGGTAGTACATTAGGTACACCAAACAGTGGGACCATAATAGCATCTTCATCGCTCATGGCGGCGGACAGCATGTTGTGTTAACACCACGTTCTTGTCTGTTACAACAACGTAGAATTAGTGCAAAAACCAAATAGTGCTCCATGATCATGAGGATATACAGGACAAACGGATATTGCAGTAAATCCAGGTAATTAGGTTAGAAGGTGAAGGACATTAAGTCACATACTAGTCTTCATTGAGCATTACACTAGCAATGGGTGGCACTCATTGCCCAGTCATTGAACATTTCTGTACCATGTACGTAGTATTACAGAATAATGTTCATGCGTAACTTTACAGAGAACATTGGCACTCATTGCCTAATTACAAACCATCAGAAGTCATTTGCAGAGAACATTAGCACTCATTGCCTAATTACAAAACATCAGAAATCATTTACAGAGAACATTGGCACTCATTGTCTAATTACAAACCATCAGAAATCATTTACAGAGAACATTGGCACACATTGACTAATTAAAAACCATCAGAAATCATTTACAGAGAACATTGGCACTCATTGACTAATTACAAACAATCAGAAATCATTTATAGAGAACATAGGCACTCATTGACTAATTACAAACCATCAGAAGTCATCATTGAAAATGAGTTAATAAATGGCATAATTAATCTAATTATAGTAAACATTCCTCATAGTTCATCTTATTACACTAATCAGTGGCATTCATTTGCCAGTCACAAAGCATTTTTTTGTGCTAGCAATGCATTGCGTTGGTTTCGATAATTAATAACAATATTTGCTTTTGAGTTATTGCTGCAAATGAAGATGTGTAACATCATTCGTCATTAGTCAGCTGTATCAAGATTATGAAACAAGTAGAGTATATGTAATCACATTCATAAATGACATGGGTTTAAAGAACAACTGCTTATAGTACATTAATTTCATGAATAATTTCTCCTGCAAAATATACAAAAATGGATTATTAGACTGAAAGAAGAAACGCATTTTATGCTGAAAAGTAGTGAACTTTGAATTAACAAGTAGTGAAATGTGTATAAAATGTGTTCCCTAGTGGTCCTTTCCAAAACCTTTAGTCATCCTACTATGCAATATAACACATACTGTCAAAACGAACTGCAACAAATAGTTAAATAACTACATAGCATAAATACATAAACTTCAACATCATCCTCATCTGTAAAGAAAAAAACTTCATTATCCATATTATCATAACTCCATTATTATCATCACCTGTAAAGAAAAACTTCATTATTCATAGTAGCATATTCTTCATCATTATTCATCATCATTCATTATCATCTGCAAAAAAGTCACTTCATTATTCATTATACAATTATTCCTTATTTCTGTCATATTTCATCACTAAAACTAAGATGTGAAGTTCTGTCTGACAGCCTGCATCAATCGCTTCGATTCTGAAAGAAAAAATTAGTTAAGACTGCTATTCTACGATGTGTATAGTATATTCTTGTTAATGCTTGTTAATCCTGATCCATTTACTCTTCCTCATAAGGTTTATGCATCTTCTTTCGTTTATTCCGTAGGTGAAATTCCATTTCTGTTTAATTTATTTCCTTTACACATTATTTCTTTCTGAAAATGATGAACAAAGATTAATGTCTTGCATTTAAATCATATACCCATTAAATAAAAACTGGTTTATAGTGATATAATCAAGCATACAGCATACCATGACAGAAAACGTATTATGTCAAAAAATATAGACAGTGTTCAGATGCAAAAATGTACACAGAATATCATAATGTAGCAGCAAAAAATGTAAAAATAGTCACGATGTTGAGATATCATAGGGTAAAAATGTCAAAGTCAACTGGTGTTTGCTATATCTTAACTATTTCATAATGCATACATACAAACAGGAAAACAATCATACGTACATAAAAAATGGAAAATGTGCACGGTCTAATGTGTAACGACAAGAAAAGCGACCTGCTAACCTTACCTTGCCGGGCACTTGCCAAAAAAAAATGCGATAATCATCAGTAGGTGTTCATGTGAATATAATTGCATAATTGGTCATAAAAAAATTAGGAAATGGCATTACAGTGTGATAAATCATAAAGTATGTTCATTCAATAAAGGGTTGGATGTTGGAGACGTGGAGGTTTCCTTTCGACTTTCTGGTTCTCAAAGTTTCGACGTGTACAACATTGGGGTGAGGAATGCTGCGAATCCGATAATGGCCTACGTAAAGAAGTTCAAATTTACTGCACCTACCTTTTATTTTGTTGGATAAATAGTGTGTACGTACTAATATCTTCTGTCCAACGTGAAAGTCACGGCGTATACAAACCTGTTTTTGTTGTCTTCTCCGGCGCTCTGCGGCACGTTTGATGTTGTTCAGCGCAATGTCAATTATTTCATGGTGTCGTAGTCGACAAGATGTAGTAAATGTTACTAATTCTTTAATTTTGTTAGGTGGTTCAACATTTTTCAGTATAGCAGACGGAGTTAGCATAGTGGATTCATTTGGTATTGAATTAATTACATCCTGGAATGAGTGTATGTGTGTGTCCCAATCAATATGTTTTTTATTGCAGTCAATTCTACACAGTTTACCAATTTCTTTCATTATTCGTTCACAAGGGTTCGAAGAAGCATGGTACCTGGATATATATATCGGAGAAATGTTTCTAGCTCGTAACATACATGTCCATATAGCAGATCGAAACTGTGATCCATTGTCGAAAATTACTTTCAACACGTGCCCTACATGAAATAGAAAATGTTTTACAAATGCTTTCGAAACAGTTTTAGCAGTAGCTTTGCGTAACGGAGTGAAGGTAACAAATTTTGAAGTGAGTTCAACAGCGACAAAGATGTAGCAAAAACCTCTATTAGTTCTGGGAATCGGACCAAAAATGTCTATAGCGGCCATATGTCTCAATTTAACAGGTACAATGGGATACAATGGAGAAATATGTGAAGTCGTATCTGATTTAGCTTTCTGGCAGATTTTACATGACGCTAAACTAGTCGTATACGTTTCTCCATGTTGGCAAAATAACAGTTCTGTCTCAGTATAAGAAAACATTTTCTAGCTCCGTAATGTGCGTAACTTAAATGAGTATACCAGATTAATTTGTTAACAAGCTCGTCAGGAATGCATAATAAACAGTTGTTGCCGTCAGAATGAGAGCGGCGAAACAGAATGTCATTGCGTACAGTGTAATGGTTTCTAATGGTAACATTTTTCCTATCTTGCCAAAGGTGTTTAATCTCTTTCCATACGTTGTCTTTATTCTGTTCTTATGCTATGTCTTGTAATGACGACGAAATGAAATTTTCAAATGCAACTTGTTGAATGTACATGACGCTGAAATTTGCTTTGCAGAAGTTGGTTGCGATGTGTTGCTGATTATCGCCGAGAGAACGAGATAGTGCGTCTGCTACAACATTTTGTGTGCCGGGAATGTGAACAATTGAAAAATTAAATTCCTGTAAATAAAGTTTCCATCTGCTTAACCTGTCGTGTGTAAATTTAGCAGAAAGTAAAAACTGTATAGCTCTGTGGTCTGTGTAAACGGTGGTATGTCTTCCATAAAGAAAATGCCTAAATCTTGTAAAAGCCCAAACAACACATAATGTTTCCAGTTCTGTAACAGAATAATTTCGTTCAGCAGGTGACAAAATGCGACTCGCAAAAGCGATGTTTTTAATTATTGTAGAACCATCTTCTTCAATTTCCCGAAAAATGTGTACGCCTAAAGCGGTGTTAGAACTGTCGGTGGCAATGGAAAAATTTCTAGTAAGATCTGGGTGCGATAAAAGTGGTGCATTCAACAAAGCGTGTTTCAGGTTCATAAATTCAGAATGTGCATGCTTATCCCTTAAATCTTGAGCAACAGATCTAATTTCTTCACTACTTTTCCTAGCGAAAGCCTCAATTTCTTCACGTAATTGTTCTTTAGTATCATGACACTGCGCGGCAACGGTTGTAATCTGCTCACTAAGCTGTCTAGAATTGTTGTCCAATTTTTCATTAAGGCTGTAATGTTTTTCATTAAGCTGTTTGATCTGTTCACTAAGCTGTCTGGATTTGTTGTCTAATTTTTCATTTAACTGTCGGGAATTGTTTTCTAATTGTTCATTAAGGCATTTGTTCTGTTCACTAAGTTGTCTGAAATTCTCGTTTTGTTTTTCATTCTCTTGTTTGGTATTTTGGTTAAGTAGTTGTTTGAAATTCTCACTTTGTTGCTGTAGCAATCTTGCCATAATTTGTTCCAAGTCAATATTACCGGCTCTAATCTCTGTGCTGTTTGATGACGTACCTGCAATTGTCACGTTTTGTGTAACCATTTGGTTATTCTGTGATTCTTGAAAACGTTTCCCAATCGGAAGTGCACTGTTAGTCACTACCTCGGAATTAAATAAATCCGACACATTCTGATTACAATGTTCGTTTTCCTTAGACAAATTTGTCTGTTCATTACGTAAATTTTGCAAACCGGTTGTGTTGAGCTGGGCAGCGCTCATTGCAACAGAACGCCCCGCGTCATCAATTGTCATTAAATTAACAGAGGACACAATTGAATTCGTCTGTTCATCACTAGGATCAAAATCATTATTAGTGGTTGGAACGCACTGATTGTCAGTAAATAGAGGATTGTCATCATTACCCTGTGTGTCACTAGTACTATCGTTCAAATTGTTAGAATCAGCTATTTCATTCATTACAGATCGCGATGTACTGTTAACAGTTTTTCGAGGCATTTTTATCAAAACAAATTAATCACAAATGAAATAAGCACAATGCAAAAAGCATCAAACACAAATACAACAAAGAGCAACAAATTGCCGATGATCTGTGGAAGAAAGTGACAAAGTTAGTAAAAGCTTTGCGCCAAATGCTAATTATATTAAGTAAATAAGAGCAGATATCTGACTACTTATCAGAAGATTCTCAAAGAAATACGATCCTGGTCCGGATGTCGCCAAGTGTAACCTCCCCGCAATAAATTTTGAAAGTCAATAATAGTGAAATTGTAACCTACCAGCAAGATTAAAGAATTATAATGGCCCAAATGTAAAGTCCCCACAAAATTAACGTTAAGATGGTTGTTCATTAAACCCACAATAATATTAATTAAATAATGAACCGTGAACTAAATGTAACATCTCAACACAGATAATTAAACCTGATAAATCATATAATGGCAGCAACGCTGACCTTCGGCCCTGTGAAATAATTAAACCTGATAAATTCTTACCTCAGTAAAACTGCCTCTATATCTGCTCTTATTTTTCGGCACAGCTCTGTGCAATGCTGGCGTATATTTAATTTTGATTCTTGGAGGAAATGCATAGGAAATATTCTTTAAATTGAAATGAATGCTTTTTCTTTAACAGAGTGGAAAAATTCTTTAAATAGAAATGACTACTTTTCTTTAAAAGATTTACTTTATAAAAAATTATTATTGGGGCATCACTTTTTGAACAAATTAATTACAATTAACATACGTTACTAGCTGAGCGCAATGCTGCTTCATTACCTTCTACAATAATATACATATCGTCCACCGCATTCCTGACCAGACTCGTGGGCAGAGCACACCGCGGACGCATGCCGACTCGCCACACACAACTGTATCCGATTTCTACTACAGACAGAGTACAACTCGCAACTGTTCCTGCCGACTCGGTACACGCAACTGAACTCTCGCGCGGTCAAGAGCAGACTAGCAACGATAAATAACTCTCTGGTCAGAGATTCTGTCATGCCTCGCCATCGCTGGTAATGAATACATATGAAACGTACGCGTTTCAGGAACTTGACGCCACTACCGCTCCCCCCCCCCCCCCCCCCACTCCACTCCCACCACCGATAGCCAGTTAAAAACTGGCGGTGAGAATGTCATCCACCACCAGGATTTGAACTGGCTACGTCCGAGTCGAGCGCCGCCGTGATGGCGTGTGTTAGCGATCTGGGATATATACACTCCTGGAAATTGAAATAAGAACACCGTGAATTCATTGTCCCAGGAAGGAGAAACTTCATTGACACATTCCTGGGGTCAGATACATCACATGATCACACTGACAGAACCACAGGCACATAGACACAGGCAACAGAGCATGCACAATGTCGGCACTAGTACAGTGTATATCCACCTTTCGCAGCAGTGCAGGCTGCTATTCTCCCATGGAGACGATCGTAGAGATGCTGGATGTAGTCCTGTGGAACGGCTTGCCATGCCATTTCCACCTGGCGCCTCAGTTGGACCAGCGTTCGTGCTGGACGTGCAGACCGCGTGAGACGACGCTTCATCCAGTCCCAAACATGCTCATTGGGGGACAGATCCGGAGATCTTGCTGGCCAGGGTAGTTGACTTACACCTTCTAGAGCACGTTGGGTGGCACGGGATACATGCGGACGTGCATTGTCCTGCTGGAACAGCAAGTTCCCTTGCCGGTCTAGGAATGGTAGAACGATGGGTTCGATGACGGTTTGGATGTACCGTGCACTATTCAGTGTCCCCTCGACGATCACCAGTGGTGTACGGCCAGTGTAGGAGATCGCTCCCCACACCATGATGCCGGGTGTTGGCCCTGTGTGCCTCGGTCGTATGCAGTCCTGATTGTGGCGCTCACCTGCACGGCGCCAAACACGCATACGACCATCATTGGCACCAAGGCAGAAGCGACTCTCATCGCTGAAGACGACACGTCTCCATTCGTCCCTCCATTCACGCCTGTCGCGACACCACTGGAGGCGGGCTGCACGATGTTGGGGCGTGAGCGGAAGACGGCCTAACGGTGTGCGGGACCGTAGCCCAGCTTCATGGAGACGGTTGCGAATGGTCCTCGCCGATACCCCAAGAGCAACAGTGTCCCTAATTTGCTGGGAAGTGGCGGTGCGGTCCCCTACGGCACTGCGTAGGATCCTACGGTCTTGGCGTGCATCCGTGTGTCGCTGCGGTCCGGTCCCAGGTCGACGGGCACGTGCACCTTCCGCCGACCACTGGCGACAACATCGATGTACTGTGGAGACCTCACGCCCCACGTGTTGAGCAATTCGGCGGTACGTCCACCCGGCCTCCCGCATGCCCACTATACGCCCTCGCTCAAAGTCCGTCAACTGCACATACGGTTCACGTCCACGCTGTCGCGGCATGCTACCAGTGTTAAAGACTGCGATGGAGCTCCGTATGCCACGGCAAACTGGCTGACACTGACGGCGGCGGTGCACAAATGCTGCGCAGCTAGCGCCATTCGACGGCCAACACCGCGGTTCCTGGTGTGTCCGCTGTGCCGTGCGTGTGATCATTGCTTGTACAGCCCTCTCGCAGTGTCCGGAGCAAGTATGGTTGGTCTGACACACCGGTGTCAATGTGTTCTTTTTTCCTTTTCCAGGAGTGTAGATGGGTACGATGGCGGTGGTGGTAATGATGATGATGATGATGATGATGATTACGCTGATGATGCAATGTAATAAGGCACAGACGAGGACTTTTGTTTTCGGCAATGATTGATTTTGATGGTCACTGAACCTTGAATTTACTATAAAAATCTTTTCTTAAGAATCTACTTTATTTACCAGCGATTCATCAAGAACATTAACACATTTAATCACACTATGTGAGCGTGGAAGTAGTTGCCAGTGGGTAACTGATGAAAACAAATTTCTTTCAACGAATGGAAATTATATTCCTAAAAATCCTTTCTTTTCTTAAAAAATAAAAAAAAACTGATTTACAAATTATAATCAGAAAGCACCCTCCAAATATCAAGTTACAATTTATTCAGACAGTATGAGCTTTCAGGCTGAGAACCTTGCCGCTCCCTTTTAAAAAAGCCGTAGTTACGACCGCTCACAACAACCTCTGAAAGACTACACTGGTGCAAATCTGCAACACATCAGATTACTATAAACTAAAAATTTTAACAACTCACACAAACACATAAACTATACACCCCGTAGGAGTGATGGATACACTCACATTAAAAAAAATTACTTGCCACGAAAGTGCAACTTGCTTTTAAAAGAAAATTCTTACGGTGGAAGGGTGGCAACATTATATAATAAAATGACCATTTAATAAAAACCCATGAGATGCAGTCTTACTAAAATGTACAAACATGCTCTACATTCCGCCTCTCAATATGATAGGCAAGATAAAGACATATATCAGGAATTAGGCCTTTACACCTTAAGCAATAAATTCGTTCACACCGAATCCGACAAGCATAACAGAGGCAGCTATTAACGTACGGCAGACCGACCGACAGACAGACAGACACTAACTGCCTAACAAATGCGGACGGGAGACAGACGAGTAGGCTGGAGACGAGAGACTGACCAAGAAAACAAGTAGAATTTAACAAGTCAATGAAACAACATGACACGAATCACTTAACTTCTAATAAACTGCGATGTCTGGCGAAGCCCTGGCACAGCACCCACAAAACGCTCTCCCGAACCGTCCGCTGCCAGGCGCTTCATCGTACGCAGGAAGGCGCGCCGATCTCCCGTCTCACGGCGTCGCAGCTCGCGCCGGCCAGACCGACGTCGTGGGTTGGCTCCTGTTGCTCTCGTGTCGGCCGCGAAGCCACTACCCCTCGCTATACGGCGCGGCCCACTGGACTGCCGTGGCGACCTCACATGCGCCGACGCTCAAGACGGACAAGTCATCTCGTGTCACAGTGCGCGACCGACCAACCGAACGATCCAACCGCCAATGACGATTGCCTGAATAATCTCGAGCAAACTGGCAGCTTAAGACATACTAGCACTCCCGATGACAGACAGACACTGACTGCCGCACGCTGACAAGGCTGACCAACTGACCAGATTCGCCCAGACTGACAGACTGACGCACTGCCGAGTTTTTTTTTTTTTTTCTTTATTGTAATTTGAACACCCCATACAAAGGTGGGCTGGCAGCGGAACAGTGTACTCTGCTCTTCAGCCATAGGCAGTACAATAAAAAAAAGAAAGGGAGACAGACAAGTAACAGAATGGCGGTTTAAAAAACAGGAGATACAATAGTTAAAAAACATGAAGCCGTTCACACTCGACGAAACAACAAGAAAAAACGGCGGCACTGGGCACAAACACTGACGAGGTAGACGACGCACGTGAACGAAGGAGCGTGGACGGCGAAAAACACTGATGCACAGACACGACGGCACAAACACTAAACCGAGGGCGACGATCTCCGGCGCGCGAAAGTTCACGATGCGTGTGCGAGTCCGGGGACCTGCCAAGAGAGGAGGAGGAGGAGGAGGAGGAGGAGGAGGAGGAGGGGGAGGAGGAGGAGGGGGAGTGGGAAAGCGAGAGGGGAGAGCAGGGACGCCACGGGCAAGGGAAAGAGGGGGGGAGAGAGGAAGGGGGAGGGGAAGCCCGGAAGAAGAGGGGTGGAGGGAGGGGACGGGGGAAAAGGAAAGAGAAGGGAAGGGAAGAGAAAGGAGGGAGGGTGCCTAAGGGAAAGGACACCAGGAGTGAGGGGGGGGCAGGGTCAAAGTTGATAGGAGGGGTAGATGGAGGGGACGAGGACATCATCAGGGAGGGGGAGCTGGCGGAAGCCACCTTGGGAGAGGGTAAGGAGGGTGGAGAGATGGAGACCGGGTGGGACATGGGAGTACAGGCGCGGCAGCGGGCGGGGGTGGGAGAGGATCGGGGAGACGAGCGGGTGAGGAGGATCGAGTTTACGGGAGGTGTATAGGATTCGTATCCTTTCGAGGAAGAGGAGGAGGTGGGGGAAGGGGATAAGATCATACAGGATCCGCGTGGGGGAGGGGAGACGGATGCGATAGGCAAGGCGGAGAGCATGGCGTTCAAGGATTTGGAGGGATTTATAAAAGGAAGGGGGGGCGGAGATCCAGGCTGGATGGGCGTAGCAGAGGATAGGGCGGATGAGGGACTTATGCACTGCCGAGCTCATAGCGCCACTTAAATGCACGTGAACAGTAAACTTTTCCCCTTTCCCACGAGAGGGAGACACCAAAGCTGCGATTGCCACAGCGGCGCCACCGGCAGAAACGGAAGGCGACTGCTTTACACTACGCACAGCGGCGCGCTTTTGAAAACAGCAAATTATACCGCGGCTCAGTCACATAACGAAGACAGTAGGGGCAACTATTGCTTTGTACAGCGGTAAAAAGCTCTTACTGTTTTATGTGTACAGTGCTGACTTTAAGAGAGACCACATGTAAACGGGATGCGAGCCACTGCGCTATGATACACGGGGACACACCTGTCAGCCGTTGCTGCAGCCGGTATACACCACGTGTTGCTGGCAGCGCGGGACACCCGGCCGGGAGCGAGGAAGTCCCTTCCCAGCTGGCGGGCTGCCAGGCGAGTATTTCAGAGCGGATGCGAGTCGGGTGCAGCGGGACCGCCGGTTCCGCGCTCCAGATGCCCACCTAACGCCCGCGCACCGCGCAGGATAAATGGACCTCTTCGACCCACCGATTTCCATTTATTGACCCTTTTGCGCAGGGACCAGACTTACGGAGCAGTCGTTTTAATGTCCTCCCGGACTTTATAGCCCGGGAGAAGTAATGTGAAGGGTAAATTTGTATTCTGGCTCCTTTCGCGACCTCCTCCTTCACGTTTAGGAGTGGAGACTGCACCTCTCTCAGGCGCCTTTCTGGCTGTGTAGCGACACGTCTGGAGGGTTTCTCGCCAACACTTGCCTTGGCGGGAGGACAGGCAGTGAGTAGCTCTTCCACGGCTTGCAAGATAAATATTCTACTCACTGCTACTGCACCACATACCGCATGCATCTTAAATCTCTCTTCATGGTGTACCTTGAAATACCGATGTACCCATGTTATCTCACGTAATCTAGATATCCTTGACTAAAGGACAGACAGTAAAGCATCCAAGAAAAGAAAAAAAAGACATTCTGCGTATGGACAAAAGAGAATGACATAAATTATATATTTGTTTTAGACACAGACACAGGACATAAATGTAATAGTGATTAGTTTGGATTCATCAGAGTCTCAATGGAAAAAGGAGAATAAGTGTACACTGGTGTTATTGCAGTCTAAAAACTGGCCACTATGCCATCCAACAGACCTAGGCTAGGCATGATTCTATTGGACGTGCCATGTCGTCACCTTCTTCTGTCATCTGAAATGGCTTACCCAGCTATTTACAGAGCGACCTAAAGTTTAACGCAAACCCCGACCCACGCTGAAACTCGACTTTCCTCACTATATCAGAAATTGCCAGAGGTGGAAGTGGTGATATGCCACCGATGAAAAATCGTAGAACTGATCAGCAATCGAAGTCCTGCCTTTGGATCTGTATTCTGCCACTCAAGCACTGGGCTACAGAACCTCACAAAGCCAGCCTCTCTATGTCTGTGAAGGAACTGCTGCTGGTCACCTTCTGATAGTGTCTTAATGCAATATAGTATCCGTACTTAATTCTTTCTAAGCTTTTGACGTTTCTTCGAGGTACAAGTTTCGCTATTTTTCACTTACGTTTGCACAAATTTCCGCCTTTATAAACTCGCAAAATCAAAATGTAAATTACATGGTACTCCTTTGTGCATGAAGGAAAGTTTGCCGTTGAACTTAGACTGATTACTGTATATAGTGATCGAAATGTCGCTCGCTATACACAGTGCACTCTCAACGACCATACTCGTAGAGGCTGACTAATGTGTCACTGTCTATCGCAGTTATTATAGTGAAAAGGAAAGACACAGACAAATAAATGTTAAATCTTAGCTTTGCACAGAACTATTGCATACGTCAATAGAATCATTTATAAAAGAAATTAGTCGTTCATAACAGACACTGGGGTGCAATGACGTTGTGTTTCATTCTATGCTGTATTCCATACTCGAATCTATTTTCAGATATCCTACTGCGTCGTCTTTAACTTTAACTTCAATAGTTCATTTAGTTGTTCTCTTGTTTTACTCATTCAACAACTGCTGTCAATGGTTCAAATGGCTCTGAGCACTATGACAACTGCTGTCACCGGTATCAGGACGCGCGATACTTCACCAGTAACACATGGCCGTTTGAGTAACAGGTAAAGAGTGACGCACACGAGCAACGGATCGCAGCGATCCATCACATTGGCAAGGCTCGCTTCGTAGATAGCACGTGTGTGGGCAAATGACTGTGATGGGTCCCCGACGTTATGAGAATCCCTGGCAAACTGACGAACCGCATACGATGTGAGCAATATGGACGCCTAGCTGCGAGTCGATTGCCTAGTTATTAAGCGTGGTTTGTGCAACAAGTTTGTTTGTGTGGCCATCCTCCGCAGCAAGCACATAAATACTTGAAACTTCCTGGCAGATTAAAACTGTGTGCCCGACCGAGACTCGAACTCGGGACCTTTGCCTTTCGCGGGCAAGTGCTCTACCATCTGAGCTACCGAAGCACGACTCACGCCCGGTACTCACAGCTTTACTTCTGCCAGTATCTCGCCTCCTACCTCCTCGCAGGAGAGCTTCTGTAAAGTTTGGAAGGTAGGAGACGAGATACTGGCAGAAGTAAAGCTGTGAGTACCGGGCGTGAGTCGTGCTTCGGTAGCTCAGATGGTGGAGCACTTGCCCGCGAAAGGCAAAGGTCCCGAGTTCGAGTCTCGGCCGGGCACACAGTTTTAATCTGCCAGGAAGTTTCATATCAGCGCACACTCCGCTGCAGAGTGAAAATCTCATTCTTGGGACATAAATACTTGTTTTGCAAATCAAACTGCCTTTTCCTGCCGCTAGTTACTTTATTTATCCCATACGCGTTTCGCCTTCTCCTTTCTAAGGCATCGCCAGTGGGATCTATAATGATACAGTTTTATTAGTTGTAGATTATCAAACAGTTTTACAAAAATTCGCGAAGTGAACTGTTTGATAATCTATAACTAACAAACCTTATAGATCCCACTGGTGATGCCTTAGAAAATAAGAAGCCGAAACGCGTATGGGATTAATAAAATAACTAGCAGCAGGAAAAGGCAGTTTGATTTGCAAAACAAGTGGTTTGTGTCGTTTCACTTTGTCCGGATTCAGTATGAACGTTTACATTAATATTTACGGTTACTCAGGGACCAAAACCCTTCCTGAAAATTGAAGTTGAGATCGGAATTGCCGTTTATATTAATAAGTAATAAAAAGTACACCCTCCGATTCTCATGGGATTAGCATTTTGAATCTTTTGCTGTAGCAATAGATTCTATGGAAAATTCTTAATAATAGACACATTACGCTGGGCTCTATCTGGTAATTTAGAGTTAGATACGAAACAACTACCGGTATAAGCATTAATTAAAGTTTCAAATACTTACGCAATATTACGTGAATATGTATGTGTGTGTGTGTGTGTGTGTGTGTGTGTGTGTGTGTGTGTGTGGGTGTGTGTTTTCAGGGAAAACATGTTATGGAGCTACATTCAAGTTCTTTGTCATTTCGCATTTCCGATTCTCTGCCATACAATTTATAAGACGAGTTGCGGTAGTCAGCAGTGCTGCAGCTGTACACATTTCTATAGACGTGTTAGGTTTGCAATATAAATTGTGTACCTACTTGCAGTTGAGTTACGAGGCTAATTAATTTCAACACAGTGTCTTTCGAAATACTAGCTTAAATTGCTTAGCAAATCGATCGTCTATGGAGGGTAGAGGCGAACGGCCGATTTCAGCGGTAGCCCTTGCGACAGATCGCTGCGATACGTTGCTCGTGTCTCGGGTCCGCAAAAAAATCTTCGCTCCTCGACAGTGGAGCTAGCTGCTCGTTGTAGCCTTTTGATGAGCATGGATTCCACGAACATTTCATGTTTACTGCGATTTGTGCTTCAGTTCATTTCTTATCTGCGCGTGGGTCGCGTAGAATCTCTAGGTTCAGACTGAAATTTGCCTGTTCAGTGTAACAGCATTCAAAAGAGTTAGCTGCAACTAATGAGCAATTTCTAGTAAATGATTCTCGTGTAGTGAGCGCGACAACGAATGTAGTACACTAATTCGTTACCGTATTCAGTGGCTTCAAAAATTACACCCTATTAGACAAATTCATCTCAGTTCTACGTAGCTGAATTCAAAATATGACCATAATCAAGGACAATTTTATTGCTCAGGTAGAGCAGGATGAATATGGCTTCGTTCAGAGAATTTGAACGATTGCAAGTTGTAATTTATTTCAGTTGTCAAGTAATTCACTATTTCAGTCATCTTCCATGATATACTGTATGGTAGTCAGGTACAGATGAATTTTCGTAGAGGACATTCAAAAATTTCGTCATATTTCATGTAATTATTGACTTTTTATGTAGTAGCTGTTGACAGTCTCCTAATTAGTTATTTGTGGGCCCGAGAGCAATAGTTAAGGCACTCTCAATGATACTGAAATCATGAGAGAGTTCAAACATACTTGCTCTGTGAGATCATGGCTATATGATGGCCATTTTAACAACAAGGTTTATACGTCAGTCTCAATATCAAATAAAAATTAATAAAAGTAATCTAACCACAACCGTACCGGACAAGGGCGCCCATGACCGAGGTCAAATGGGGAGCCAACCTCTTTCCTCGCCTACCCAGCTCTCAGGGAAAGGAAAATGTAGTGCAGTCAGATACTATTCTTCCGAGGAAATGATTTAAAATGCCGTATTACGTAGTTTCTTAACAGATTCGGAAGTGAAACTACCTTATAGCTATTTACAAGCATCCATTCGTCTACTAAAATATTAAAAATACTCCATACCCCTAGGTCTAGCACATTCTACTGCCTACTAACCGCGTACAAGTATTATTCATTTAGAAATTAATATATGTAGCCGAAGGTACTGCCCAGCTGAAGAAAATTCTTCCTGTTACTAAACGTTTTGGTAGCACTTTTAATTCGTAAGGTATGTTATACAAATATTGTTAGGGTTGCGTACGCTGTTGGTCTATGTGCGATTTGGATATTACGTTGTTAATGCTGAAAGCTGTTTTTGACCTTCCGTTATACAAGGTATAAGATAATTAATAACGGAAAATGAAACGGGAGAAAAGATAGGATAACAGGAACAAGAATGTACGCGTAATCATGTGTATACAGATTAACTGTTGTGACATTATTGCGAGTGTGTGGTTCAGAACGGCCACTGTCCACAGTATGAAATATTGGGCTGGTCAGCAAAAGCAAACTTTTCAATCGTGTGCCAATTTATTTGGACTGAAATTTCACATATGGCTTACGTAAACAACTTCAGCACGTTACATATTACGGTTTACTGAACACCTGCAGAAGGTGGTGTCCCATCTGTAGTCCTCGCTTTTCGATGACATTTTTTCCTTTTTCTCTGCAGTAAGATGCGAATTCTTTCAAACACCTCTTGATCATTTTGAAATCTTGAACGAACTTTACGATTCGTTGCTCCAGTTCGTGTAGACAAAGAAGTGCAGAGACGTCTTGGAGGCAAACGTAGAAGTCCCGAATGGCATACACACCCATCTTGGACCCTTCTGGTGCAAAATATGTCTGACATCAGCAGAAAATTTGCCGGTGCCCCAGTCTGCATGTAACTCGTAATTCATATATTGACCAGGGATGAAAGCGAAGTTCTATTAGACGGGGACAGAACTGAGAAGATTTCTAAAACATTTGTACTAAACAAGTCAGTGGCTGCTCGGAACTACAAATTTGCATTTATCTCACAAATAGCTCGTTTGCTGTCTCTTGCTTACATTATTGTATGTTTTCACCAGTGATATTTTTCATTACTAATTGTGGTACACCCTGTATTTATGAATTTCATCTTTATTTTAAGAGTGAGATAATTCTTCACAACAAACTTCACGAGAGATTAAATATTCTGTAAGACTGTTGCTGGTCTGTCTCCTATTTTAAATAGTTTCCTGGCTTGGATTTGAGAATGGACTCCAGACATTATCCCCATATCTACATCTACATTTATACTCCGCAAGCCACCCAACGGTGTGTGGCGGAGGGCACTTTACGTGCCACTGTCATTATCTCCCTTTTCTGTTCCAGTCGCGTATGGTTCGCGGGAAGAACGACTGTCTGAAAGCCTCCGTGCGCGCTCGAACCTCTCTAATTTTACATTCGTGATCTCCTCGGAAGGTGTAAGTAGGGGGAAGCAATATAGTCGATACCTCTTCCAGAAACGCACCCTCTCGAAACCTGGCGAGCAAGCTACACCGCGATGCAGAGCGCCTCTCTTGCAGAGTCTGCCACTTGAGTTTGGTAAACATCTCCGTACCGCTATCACGGTTATCAAATAACCCAGTGACGAAACGCGCCGCTCTTCTTTGGATCTTCTCTATCTCCTCCGTCAACCCGATCTGGTACGGATCCCACAGCGATGAGCAATACTCAAGTATAGGTCGAACGAGTGTTTTGTAAGCCACCTCCTTTGTTGATGGACTACATTTTCTAAGGACTCTCCCAATGAATCTCAACCTGGTACCCGACTTACCAACAATCATTCCACTTCAATTCGTTCCGCACGCATACTCCCAGATATTATACAGAAGTAACTGCTCCCAGTGTTTGTTCCGCTATCATATAATCAGACAATAAAGGATCCTTCTTTCTATGTATTCCCAACACATTACATCGAGTGCATGATCGATGAATAACTTGTTTTTATGCTCTAATGGT
This sequence comes from Schistocerca nitens, assembly GCF_023898315.1. Taxonomy (NCBI): domain Eukaryota; kingdom Metazoa; phylum Arthropoda; class Insecta; order Orthoptera; family Acrididae; genus Schistocerca; species Schistocerca nitens. The sequence goes on from NC_064620.1 coordinate 53,522,598, forward strand.
CCCAGAAAATTCTGCTGTATGACGTCAATGTATGGAAGTATGCAAGAAACGTTTGGTAAGATCTATAATACATTATTTCAAAAAATGGTTCAAATGGCTCTGAGCACTAGGGGACTTAACACCTGAGGTTATGAGCCCTCTAGAACTTAGAACTACATAAACCTAACTAACCTAAGGACATCACACACATCCATGCCCGAGGCAGGATTCGAACTTTCGACCGTAGCAGCAGCGTGGTTCCTGATTGGAGCGCCTAGAACCGCTCGGCCACACCGGCCGGCCACATGATTTTAAACTCACATACTGATTAATACGCATTTCCAAATATTTTCGACTGTCAGTTTCACATGTTTGCATTTCGTCGTATACACAAGTGACTGCATTGTGTTCTTTCTCAGTTAAGTGATAAGCCCCTTATGTAGATGTCTCATGTATTATTCCTCCTGTCTTTGCAACTGTACTTGGATTTTATGCTTGCATCACCAGCGCATTATTTCTGTTTTGTCAACGAAAGTTGGAAGAATAGCTATATTAACCAGAAACACTTGCTGGTTGTATTTTTAAATACGCACTAGCGTCGTAGACGGCCGTTGCATGTTGTACGTTATTCCAGTGCATCGCAGTAAATATGGTGAACAGAAACGTTCATTTCATCCTCCCTCAAACCACATTCGATTTTCACCGCCCATACGACAGTGCATAGTTTCATCAACCTAGCTAGTGTGCTTTGCATGCGCACGACTTACTTGTGCCCAATACACGACAGTGAAATACGGCCCAATAAAACGATGCCACAAGGAATGCAGCAATATTTCCTGGCTTCTGCGGCACATGCTTAGTTTAACAACGCAGCGGGACAGCTGCGTGGGGAAGAGAAAAGGCAGCCCTGTAGGTTACGTGACGGTGGGAGGGGAGGGATCGCATTCGGATCTGGGAGGGCAGGGGCCCTGAATGTCTACCGCAGCAATTTGCCGTATCAAATGAAGAGCCCTTTAGAAACTCTAGGCTTCATTCGCAACAGGATTGGCTACAGCAGTCGACTGCACACGCGAATACATCATCATCCTCTGATTGATAAAAATTTCGACATTGATTGACAGATGCCTTTTTCTTGATGAAGAACAACGCAAGTTTAACTTCATCGCATCAGTTCATCTTAAAACATGTCATTAAGTCTAATTATTAGTGAATTGGTTATCTGAGAATTAATAGAAAATAATCGAATGTGAAGTTGTACATTTCAACGAAAATAATAAAGTCATACAAAACGCTTGTGTGGTCGATATTTGAATACTGCTGAAGTACATGGGATCTATGTCATTCAGATTCAGACGACGTCAAGCGCTCACAAGTAAGGGCTGTGCGATGCTTATTTTAAATTTGCATGAGTGAAACGGGTATAGCTGACACTCACCTCGAAGAACGGTTCAGTATTCACATCTCCCAAAAATTGTCATAGGAAATCTCGAGAACGGTTTTGCACAGCAAAAACCACGACTACCCTTCCATATCGTATACATCTATTCCATAGAGACTGTACAGAGACAAAGTACAGACAAAAAAAATTTCGGTTAAAGGTGTTCAATCGGTCATTCTCGCCATTCTATATCCACGAATGAAATGGAAGGAAAACTTGACATTCAGTTCAGTAAACGAAACCCGCCGTTAGAGATTTCCCAGAGAATAGTCGAGTCTAAACGACGATATAAGTGTTTTGGAAAGTTTCATTCACAAGCTGAAAATTAGTGATTACGAGACGTGATGATTTATTATTCAAGCAGTGACGGTAAGCAGACTTGTGGAAGGACCTGCAGATTGTCCGTCTTATAGATTAGCGCGTCAATGCACAGACAATGACCTCAGAAGGCAATCTGCAGGAAGTCGTTTTGCTGAAACTCGAGGCATAAGATTTTTGATGTTTCGTTCAGAGCTGGGAGAAAGATGTGCACGATCTTATATTTGTCTTAGAATAGCTTTAACTCCGGAAGTAACAGAGAAAATAAAAAAAAGTCTCTACAAACATTCAGTACCGTGCCAGAGGATCATAACATTTCTGCCATCACGGTGTGCTGGTAATTCGCTACCAATGTATGTATCTGTGTGTTCACTGCAGCTATAAAACGTGGGAGATGATTATAAGTGTGAACAATAGTTATATATTATTTCCATATTATCGTAAATACTGTTCTGAAATTGAAATATACTATGCAAATATATACTACTTGTATGCATACCAAAATTTTCTGGTAATATTTTGCCCTGAGAAAAGAGAACTTCAGTAAAGTGTAAATAACGTACTGCATATATTGCTAACGTAAGATCCTAAATTGCCGTATGACTATAATATAACACTGTCTACATTTTGTGCTGAGGCCGAAACATTAATGTTACATTTATTTGCCTCGTATTTTCAGATTCCTGCATTAGCAACAGCAATGGTGAATAACTGTAATTGTTACGGATGGAAATCGAAATACAGCAGAGGATTAAAAGTTCTTTTCCATAGGTTCACAAAAGTATAATTATATTGAGCGGGCTAGTAAGGGACAATTTATGTTACTAAAAACAACGAGACATAGTATAATAAACAGTTCTTGTCGTACAGGGGGAGGGGGGGGGGGAACCTGCCGTCCCGTCATCTGAGCTGTAATACACGTCCTATACAAATGAAATGTCCGCAGCTCGTGGTCGTGCGTTAGCGTTCTCGCTGCCCACGCCCGGGTTCCCGGGTTTGATTCCCGGCGGGGTCAGGGATTTTCTCTGCCTCGTGATGACTGGGTGTTGTGTGACGTCGTTAGGTTAGTTAGGTTTAAGTAGTTCTAAGTCCTAGGGGACTGATGACGATAGATGTTATGTCCCATAGTGCTCAGAGCCATTTGAACCATTTTGAACAAATGAAATATCCGTAAGTTTTATATATTTAGGCGAATATCAATCCGGAAAAATTACGAGTATGTAAGCTGCCTATGAAAAGTCTATCAAATTTACGCAACTACAGGTGTACCAAATTTAGGGTCTTTTGAACGAGATCTGTCCGTACTAGGAATACAGCAACATTCAAAACTGCAGACTCATTAGGGGAAAATCTTACGCCCTACCAAAATTACTACACTTCGGACGCAGTAATTTTGTGAAAAAAATCGGTCGTGTACATCAGTCCATAGATATTCCTACTCGATTATCCACAGAGTAAATCTGCAGCAACTTACTTCCTAATTTCTGTGGGTAAGATCATGGAGTAAATTTCTCTGGAGTGAGCATTGCGTTCTGCGCATGTTGTCAACATTAAACCAGGATTGTCACGTGTTTTCGGGACTTCGCTGTGCATGTGTGCTTTCCGCAGAGTTTGAAGTTTATAATATCAAGAGTTTTTGTTGTGTTTTCACCGTTTGTTGATAGTGTAATAGAGATGGTGAATTACTGTTGTTGCTACGGATGCAAAGAAAAATATATGAAAGGAGGGATAGTAACTTTTCATGGCTACTTTGTTTAAAAATTTCCAGACGCATTATAATTAAGGCTTGATTCTGTAGACCAATTTTTCTACAATTTTATGATTATATAATAGATGTTAGGGCTCGTACAAAAGCTTACGAACAATCAGTTCCTCTAGTAAATTTGTTAGTGGAACAGGAAAGGGAATGGTTAGTTGTTTCAGGAAGTACTATCCTCCATGCATTTATCAGTGACTTGTCGATTATGTATATAGATTTGAAAGACGGGAGACAGATAAATTCAATAGAGGGGGAGTCTGTAATTGCCTCGTATAATATGTGTGTCCAAAACTGTTGTTTACTATAAAGTTACAGTAGGAGACCATGTTAAGTGTGTCTAGGACATGGAGAATTATTATGTGTGAATTATATTTTAGTTTCCCGAAGGATGAGCAACGAGTAAAAATGTGGCTCCAGAAAATAAGGAGGAGTAATTTTGTCCCCACAAAATATTCCGAAGTATGTACTAAACACTTTGAAGAGGAATGTTTAGACAGGGAAAAATTTGAACGTGTGCGGCTGAAGGTAGATGCTATACCAACTATTTTGAATTTTCCACAGCACCTACTACCAATTTCTGCATTCAGCTTCAATACATTTTCTGCACAAATCAAATAAAAAACACAATAGTGTAGCTAATCGAAGTACACATTCATCTTCTTTGGTGTATTTTGCCTTCAATTTATTTTCTTCGACATTTGATTAAGAAGCGTAAAATATTAGTAAACATGTCCCCAAACTCTTTATTTGTGTCCCTTTCCACTTCCCTTAATAGTGTTATATTGGTTGACTGTTACATGAAAAACGGTATTTGCTTTACAGTACATTTATTCTCCGATCGCCTTTTTCCCCCTTCTTACTCAGTGTACTATTTATTTAATAAACTGGGAGCAAGTACGTAAAATGCGTTAAATAAACGCTTCAAAGTGTCACCAGTAAGAAAAATTGTGCTTTAGGTCGCAAAAACGAGAGAATAAATACGCAGAAACAGCAGAAAAAAGGACGAATTAGCAGGGATATAATCGCTAATGTGTGGTAAAAATCGGTGTTTTTCGGAAACTTGCAAAAGTACTAGCGTATTGTCAAGTCGTTTTGCAGGAATCACTGCAAAAATGTACGTCAGGCTGTGTAATAGTATAAAGTGCCGTACCATACCGAAAACTACCAAAAATCGAATGCATCTGAACTGCGACACCTATCGCAAAGAAGCAGAAAGCTATATCACTTGCCCTTAAAAGTTACGTAGCTGGTTTATTCCCGGTATCAAATAAATACTGTTAAAATGTTTGCGCAACATATATAAATAATCGACGACACGTACGAAAAGAATCCGTATGTACTAGGGATGCAGTGACATTCGAAATATACAGGGCGCTATATGAACAAACACACGACGTCCCGAGAACACGTGACCAGTCTGGCAATGTATGTAAAATCTGTTCTGCGCATGTGAATACTCACTTCAGAGATATTTATTCTATGGTTAAGATAGGTTAATACGCCTGTGGTAGCGTTTGGATTCCATAGCTATACCAATTAACGTTTTGCGTTCTGTGAAATTTGAAAATTAATAAGTTCAGTATGCAGGAAAGGTATCTCTGAGTATGTGTTAGTCAAAAAGTGAAAATGATCTCATGGAGAAGGTTTGTGCGATTGAAGATAAGGCCCTGATTGCATTTAGGTGAGAATAAAATGTTTTTATGATGCAGAAAATTTCGTGGAGTAAGTACTGAGTTACGTCTCATTCTGATTTTATATATTTGAAAATTGTGTAGTGAAACATTTGATAATACACGATCTTTATTAATCGTTACCGAAATCTGTTTCCCTTTCTGTTGTGATAATTTTTGGAAATTTACACGGAAACAGCTAAAACGAAGAAGTATACGTTACTGATGGCAGGTAATACGGATTAAATGGAAACAGCCACATCATGCGATGTGTTCATATACGAAGAACTATTGAAAGACCTTACCAGACTTCCATTATCACAGTAGAAGGTAGGAAAAAACTGTTTAATAATATCGGAGACGTATCATTATCAGCTTGCTTTTCGTAATTAAGAACAAGATAAAACATGTAACGGTGCATGAGAAATATATCTCGGATAAAAGTTAACTAATTTCTAGATGGCTAAATTCTGAGCTGCTAATGTTACAGTTTACGTAAAGTTTCTAACGAATTTACGACACAACAAGCTGATGTCAAATACTTCTAAAGCACGTTATTTCTCGCATTCATGTTTATGAGTCGGATTTATTTAATAAAAACTATTTACATGTACGTGTATTTGGGAATGGTAACCTTAAGGCTGGTAATAGCAATTAAATGGCAATCTTTCCTTCAGCTACCTTGAGGCCTTTGCTTTACAATGAATTCTGTGAGTAGCCTCGTAATGTCAACATTGGTTTTATTGTCAGACTCTCTGTATTCCGCCTTGTTTGCGAGGAATTTCATTTCGTTGGCCTGTAATGATATTTCACCTTTTTATTCATTACACAAGATTCACTACCGTACAGCAATGTTGCTAGCGACACAAGTCTAGAAAATTTAAAATAAGTTTGTGTTCTTACTCTGTTTTGAAGGTATATTCTAAGGGTATCGTTTAGTTAACAATTTGTAAATGTTGTCTCGTTGAGCTGTATCTCGTCTGCAAGTTAGCATGGTTCGTAAAAGTTTACATCTATCTGCTTGTTCCATAATCTCGTTTTTTTTTTTTTTTTTGCTATTTTTGTCCTTACTGGGTGTCTCCCATATAAGGCTAAAGTTACAGTGTTTTGTATTGGCGTTAACATGTTACATATCTTACATATATTGTGAAGTTCGTAGCCAGCTCTCTTCGATATTAAAGTTTGATCATTCCCATACAGCATCGTCATTATATAAACTTCCTGGCTAAAATCGAATATGTAGCACTGTAGTTTCATTTCATTATTGCCGCACATTTCGTGAACGTATTTATTACAGAGCAGTGGTGAAAGGGTGGAACCGTTATTATAGTGATTATTATGAACTGGTTCCGTTAACGTACGGTTCTAAAATATATCGTACTCCATGTCCAAATTACGAAATATTAAGGACGATTTGAAAAAATAATCGAACGAGTTGACGAAACCGAGGTGACGGAACAGCGTAACTAAATGGGAAACCTTTTCCATTTGGCTGTTATTTTGTTTCCTTCCATTTACGAAATTGTTATTTCGGCTTTATGGATATTTCAGTGTCGTTCATTATTGTCCTTTCGACATTACCTTAATTTCATGTCGTAATACTTATCATGTTAATCGTATGCATTACATTTGTAACTTTCATGCTAAGTACGTCTATATACAAGACAATTACGCAAATTTCATGACACCGTACGCATTTGGATTTTATTTTTGAAAAGTAACATCAGATGTAAGATCTGCATGTATACTGTTCTATCTGCGTCCTTATTCTGATTCTGATTTAGAGCTGTCCTTTAGCTGAAACTTCCTGGCAGATTAAAACTGTGTGCCGGACCGAGACTCGAACTCGGGACCTTTGCCTTTTGCGGGCAAGTGCTCTACCAACTGAGCTACCCGAGCACGACTCAAGCCCCCTCCTCACAGCTTTACTTCTGCCAGTACCTCGTCTCCTACCTTCCAAACTTTACAGAAGCTCTCCTGCGAACCTTGCAGAACTAGCACTCCTGAAAGAAAGGATATTGCGGAGAAAAAATTGGTTCAAATGGCTCTGAGCACTATGGGACTCAACTACTGTGGTCATAAGTCCCCTAGAACTTAGAACTACTTAAACCTAACTAACCTAAGGACAGCACACAACACCCAGCCATCACGAGGCAGAGAAAATCCCTGACCCCGCCGGGAATCGAACCCGGGAACCCGGGCGTGGGAAGCGAGAACGCTACCGCACGACCACAAGATGCGGGCTATTGCGGAGACATGCCTTATCCATAGCCTGGGGGATGTTTCCAGAATGAGATTTTTACTCTGCAGCGGAGTGTGCGCTGATACGAAACTTCCTTGCAGATTAAAACTGTGTGCTGGACCGAGACTCGAACTCGGGACCTTTGCCTTTCGCGGGTCTCGCGAGTCTTGGTCCGGCACACAGTTTTAATGTGCCAGGAAGTTTCATATCAGCGCACACTCCGCTACAGAGTGAAAATCTCATTCTGTCCTTTAGCTGTCTTTCTAGCTTTCATTAGCACGGCACTAATATGAACATTTGTTTACTTCACTTTTAACATTATATTACAAGCAGGAGAGGATGACAGGGTAACAAAAGTTAAAATCTTATTCCACTTTTGACCATTACTGAAAACGCAATACCGTATCCTCAAGAAAATAAGTAACAGTTACAGGGTGAAAGCATTCTCATTTAGGCAATCCTCTACGACTGTGACACCTAATGATAACAAGATCATTAAGTACATAACGATTGCTAAAGGATTTATTGTTTCATGACAAAGCCTGATGTAATAATAGTGGTATTAAGGTTTAGCTGCTATTACTATTGCGTATAAGTGTGCAGATTTTGACAGGATTTTTTTCTGAACTATCTCCGACAGACTACAGCGAAGACCGACTGCATCGATAATTTTTGTTGTGTACAATAGCTTCAAAATTCCCCTAAAAAGCATTATTAGGCTTACAACTAGTGTGGAGTACAGTTGTTGAAAATGGCGGTGTGGTAGCACGCTAATCTTTCTGCAAATGTTCTTGGAACTATTTTACAAAGCTCGGCTCATGTTGATGACTAACTCTACCGAGTCTCCGTTGTCGGAAGTAAATACCATACGCATGTTACATCATAGTATTGTTCAACAGCACGTGACTGAATAAAAGTTGTAAGGCTTGGTATTGGTGAGTGCGTTACACTTTTGTTGACAGTTATTTTAAGATGACGTTCACAATAATCGCATTCCGGACGAATAATTCTTCGGAGATACCCTTAATGTAATTCGTTGATGCCGTCAGCGTTTGACATTTTAGCAGATAACACTAAGAGGTTTGAATACAATTACTACTAGATTCCCACTTATATGTTCAGTGAACCAGATTTCAAAAGTCAGTGGTGTCATATCTCAATGCGGAACCTGAAACTTCCAGCACAGGAAAGGAGCATGTGGAGGAACTATGGCTTAAGTTTAAAAGAATGGTTGACCATGCACTGGACACATATGTACCCAGTTGAATAGTTCATAATGGGAGGGACTCTCCATGGTATACAGTCGCTGTAAAGTAAGTTTGAAGGAAACGGAGATTACTGCATAATAAGTGTAAAACAAAGCATAAGGCTGTATATCTAGAGAGATACTGAATGAAACGCGTTTGGCTGTCAAGAGAGCTATGCGTGATGCCTGCAATAACTACCGTAGCAGAATATTGTCAAATTATATTTCACTAAACTCAAAGAAATTCTGGTCGTATGTAAATGCTGTTAGCCGTATTAAAGTTAGTGTCCAGTCCGTAACGAATGAGACATGAACTGAAATTGAGAGTAGCAAAGCAAAAGCTGAAATGTTTAGCTCCGTTTTCAAGTGCTCCTTTAAAAAGGAAAACCTAGGAGAACTGACCCACTTTAATCCTAGTACGACTGAAAAGATAAATGAAATAAGTATTAGTCTCCGTAATGTTGAGAAGCAGGTGAAATCGTAAAAATTAAACAAGGCTCCAGGGTTCGACAGAATCCCAATCAGATTCTAGCCTGAATCTGCGTCTGAGTTAACTACTCTTCTAACTGTAATCTATCGTAGATCCTGGAACAAAAAAGCCTGCCCAGCTCTTGGAAAAAAGTACGGGTCACACCCGTCTACGCGAAGGGTAGTAGAAGTGAGCCACAAGAATAGCGTCCAATATTCTTGTCAATGTTTTGTTGCACAATCTTAGAACATATTCTGAGGTCAAACAAAATGAGGTATCTTGAACAGAATTACCTCCTAAATACCAGCCAGCATGGATTCCGTAAACATCGATCATGTGAAACCAACACGCTTTTTTCTAAGATGACACAGTGAAAGCTTTGGATGAAGGCAGTAACTTAGATGCAGTATTACAAGATTTCCGAAAAGCATTTTACGCAGTAACACACCTACGTTTATTGTGAAAGGTACGACGGGATGTCAAGTGAAATTTGTGACTAGATTCAGGACCTTTTGACTGGAAGTGCGCAGCATGTTACCTTTCATCGAGAATCATCTTCAGATGTAGAAGTAGCTACAGCTGTTCCCCAGGGAAGTTTGTTATGTTCATTACTGTTCATGTAGTATAGTAATCACCTTTCAGGCAGTATTAATAGTAACCTCAGAATTGTTGCAGATGATGCAGTTATCTGTGATGAAATACCGTCTGGAAGAAGAAGCTTAAATATTCAGTCAGACCTTGATAAGTTTTGAAAGTGGTGCAGAGTTGGGCAACTTTAAATGTTCACGAATGTAAAACTGTGCTTTTCCCGAAACGAAAAACGTAGTATCCTGTGACTACAATATCAGTAAGTCACTGCTGGAATCGGACAACTCAAACAAATACCTGGGTGTAACGCCTTGTAGGGATATGAAATAGAATGATTAGATAGGCCTTATTGTAGGTAAAACAGGTAGTAGACCGGTTTATTGGTGGAATGCTGGGGAGGTACAATCAGTCAACAAAGGAGACCGGTTACAAATCACTCGTGTGACCGGCTCTAGAGTACTTCCCAAGTGTGTGGGACCCGCACCAAATAGGACAAACTGAGGATATTGAATTTTATAGAGAAGGGCAGCACTAATCGTCACGGGACTTTTTGATCCGTAGGAGAGTGTCACAGAGGTACTGAAAGAAGTGAAATGGGAGATTCTTGAAGATAGACGTAAACTATCCCGAGAAAGTCTATTAACAAAGTTTCTATAGCCGTCATTAAAGGATGACGCTAGGAATACATTTAAACCCATTACATACAGGGTGTTTCAAAAATGACTGGTATATTTGAAATGGCAATAAAAACTAAACGAGCAGCGATAGAAATACACCGTTTGTTGCAATATGCTTGGGACAACAGTACATTTTCAGGCGGACAAACTTTCGAAATTACAGTAGTTACAATTTTCAACAACAGATGGCGCTGCAAGTGATGTGAAACATATAGAAGACAACGCAGTCTGTGGGTGCGCCATTCTGTACGTCGTCTTTCTGCTGTAAGCGTGTGCTGTTCACAACGTGCAAGTGTGCTGTAGACAACATGGTTTATTCCTTAGAACAGAGGATTTTTCTGGTGTTGGAATTCCACCGCCTAGAACACAGTGCTGTTGCAACAAGACGAAGTTTTCAACGGAGGTTTAATATAACCAAAGGGCCGAAAAGCGATACAATAAAGGATCTGTTTGAAAAATTTCAACGGACTGGGAACGTGACGGATGAACGTGCTGGAAAGGTAGCGCGACAGCGTACGGCAACCACAGAGGGCAACGCGCAGCTAGTGCAGCAGGTGATCCGACAGCGGCCTCGGGTTTCCGTTCACCGTGTTGCAGCTGCGGTCCAAATGACGCCAACGTCCACGTATCGTCTCATGCGCCAGAGTTTACACCTCTATCCATACAAAATTCAAACGCGGCAACCCCTCAGCGCCGCTACCATTGCTGTACGAGAGACATTCGCTAACGATATAGTGCACAGGATTGATGACGGCGATATTCATGTGGGCAGCATTTGGTTTACTGACGAAGCTTATTTTTACCTGGACGGCTTCGTCAATAAACAGAACTGGCACATATGGGGAACCGAAAAGCCCCATGTTGCAGTCCCATCGTCCCTGCATCCTCAAAAAGTACTGGTCTGGGCCGCCATTTCTTCCAAAGGAATCATTGGCCCATTTTTCAGATCCGAAACGATTACTGCATCACGCTATCTGGACATTCTTCGTGAATTTGTGGCGGTACAAACTGCCTTAGACGACACTGCGAACACCTTGTGGTTTATGCAAGATGGTGCCCGGCCACATCGCACGGCCGACGTCTTTAATTTCCTGAATGAATATTTCGATGATCGTGTGATTGCTTTGGGCTATCCGAAACATACAGGAGGCGGCGTGGATTGGCCTCCCTATTCGCCAGACATGAACCCCTGTGACTTCATTCTGTGGGGACACTTGAAAGACCAGGTGTACCGCCAGAATCCAGAAACAATTGAACAGCTGAAGCAGTACATCTCATCTTCATGTGAAGCCATTCCGCCAGACACGTTGTCAAAGGTTTCGGGTAGTTTCATTCAGAGACTACGCCATATTATTGCTACGCATGGTGGATATGTGGAAGATATCGTACTATAGAGTTTCCCAGACCGCAGCGCCATCTGTTGTTGAAAATTGTAACTACTGTAATTTCAAAAGTTTGTCTGCCTGAAAATGTACTGTTGTCCCAAGCATATCGCAACAAACGGTGTATTTCTATCGCTGCTCGTTTAGTTTTTATTACCGTTTCAAATATACCAGTCATTTTTGAAACACCCTGTATCACTCTCACAGGGTTAGTGAGAATAAGATGAGAATAATTGCCACTAAAGCATCTAAAAATCAAATAACGACAGTCTCGTTCGTGATTTTTTATTTGTTAGTAAACGGTTTGGCCCATTTCCTCAGAACATCTACAGGCTTTTCACCGCGATTATGGCTGCTGGTGGAGGCAGACACAATGGCGATCGAAAGTCTGAAGTAGGTCCGAGGAAAGGGTCGAAACCGTATGCTAACAAATAAAAAATCTGAAAACGCGATCGAGCTGATTTAATTTGTTTTTTAGCATTTTACCGATCGCTGTGCTCCAATAACAGAAAGCTTTCCAAAATTTTAGATTCAAACAATAATTCTTCCCGCGACACAAACGTGAATGGCACGTTAAGAGACCCTAATAACTCGAACAGTAAGGCATACCCTGTGCCATGAACCTCACGGTGATTTGCGATGTATAGATGTAGATGTAGATGTAGATGTAGATGTGGCGAATTTCGCCCACTTTTCAGTGACGGTGGGCTCAGTCTGCTGCTCGGAATCGAACACGCTTTCAGTATCTGGTTTTTATTCATAACAACGCGTTTCTTCGATAGGACCATTGATCGACGAATCAGTGAAACCTACAGAACGTTTCATTCAAAGAGAAACTCATTTTACATCTGTAAAACCGGACAACGAAAGTGAGATTTCTTGAATAATCGCTTATTTCCTATAGGATATGTCAAGAAACTCTGCCTCGCAAGTGTAAGAAGAGCCCCGGAACGATAACTGGAGGAGGCAGGTGAGAGAGCTTGTATGACGCTGTTAACTGTTTACTCACTGGGACCCTCCCTAACGAAGCCAGCAGCCAGCGTCCTGCTGGGAGCTATGTTGCCTCCGGAGGTTAGATGATTAATTACGACCAGCGGAAGCACGGAGCCTCACACGGAGGTCTCCACGGGGAAATTAATTCTTTTGTAAACCAAATTTCCCAGAGTTCTCCGTTGTAGATGCTGTGAGCTGCTTTCGGAAGAAAACCACCATGAAGCATCGTCAGCGTCGCGTTGTACCGAACACAGCATGCTGGTTGTTTTCAGAAGAAGTGTATCAGAACCTTGTAACCCAACTCATAAAATATTTAACCGCTGACGTGTTTCTAATGAGGGTTTAATTTTTTTCGCAACTGGCAATGGCTGGAACGTCTGTCAACATACATACAATAATCCATCCCTGACTGTTAGTTCACAAATGACAAATTTACAAATGCCAATATGCCAATCCACTTTTGCTACATACATCGTTCAGATGTGTGTGTGTGTGTGTGTGTGTGTGTAGAGAGAGAGAGAGAGAGAGAGAGAGAGAGAGAGAGAGAGAGAGAAAATTATATTTGGTTAAGTAACGACAACATAAAAAGTTAAAGACGTAGTATCTCAGTAAAGAATGTCCTGATTGTAGTTAAAACTGAATTTGTGTGATTCCTCCAATATATTTTGGCATTACACAGAAGAAATAGATCTACCGCACTTGCATAATGGGAATGTGCTAAAAATGTTTCATGTTGTAGCCGTTGTTCAATGTGAGGCGTGTTTGTGTTATTAATCGTTCCGGAACACCAACGTATCTCATACCAAAGACAGTAACAAGTTTTGATTTAGATTTCCCACAATGCAAATGAGTATTTAGTAGCCCGTTGCCATTCTGCGTTTCACTTTTTAATGTAAGTTAGCTTTCCCCACCTGGGTGTCAAAAAGTAAAAATCTTTTATATAAAACTGAACAGTCTTTTAAAGTTTTTGCGTCATCAGTCTTTCGAATGCCATCACAGCCAGTTTCACTTATATGTCTTGTGTTATCCTTTTTAAGTCTACATACATCATGCACAACATCGTCATCTGTAAGCTGGTTCTTATATTCTCTTTCATATGTGTCCTTACGATTTCCTTCTTTACTTTTTACTTTCAGTGTCAAATTTATTCACACATGTCGTAACATATCTTCCTCTAATTTATTTCTATTTACACTGTTTTAGTTCCTTTTCTCTTTAGTGCAATACCTACGTACTTCGTACGTTATCTAAAAAATTAATTTTTACCATTCCTCTGCATCGTTACTCTTCTGTTTCTTTCAGTAATATATTCATCATTTATTTCTCACAGCTCTGGCTTCACTTGTGAACAACACATTGCCACTGATGTGAATTTTCAGAAATGACTTGTTCTAGTGTGTCAGTACATGATACCGGTAGGTAGAGGTCTTTTGTCGAAAAAAAGACTCCTTCCTTTGCACGAAAGAGTTGATTCTTCGTTCGTTTTTCCGTCGGTAAAATCTCTGTTCCTATGCGAGATGCCGAAGTGGAAAAGAGTTTGTACCTCTTTATTTCTGAGGAATTTTGCATGAGAATGAGATATGCACTCGACCTCCTCCTTGCCTACCACCTAATTAATTATGCTCACAACGGTAACGAAATGAAATGATGGTGGACACTGCTAGTTGGTAAAATAATGAGTGTACACTCACAATAATTTAATAAAAATCGTAATCTACTCAGAGAAAAAAGGAGAAATTTATCATAATTAACAACAGGAAATGGGATTCTGCATATATCCCCGAAATGATATGCGGATTAAATATTACAATGAGATTTATGATACATCAGAACATAAAGGGACATGATTATCGACACAAACAGTAGGTTAAAAGATAGCGTATACTGAACTATTATGAGAATAAGAGTTGGCTCGAGAACAAGGGGCTCCTACTCTCTGTGATGCAATAGATTGACGATAATGACTGGAGTTTCTAATGAATCAAATATTACTCTCCCGACTATATTGCAGAAACGCGATTAGTAGTGAGCTCAAATGAGTTCACATGGAGAAACAAACTTGCAGCAAAGCGAGCGCGAGTGCTGTTGAGGACTTGAGTATAAAGCTGATAGGTCCTACAACGCCAGAGCCGCAATATGTAGAAGGTCGTTGGTATGCAGCGTTCTGATGATGTAGGCGCCGATTTCTGCTGTGCAGCAACTCTGTTTCAACCCCTGGCCTCGAAGGCTGTCCAAAAATTCTAAGTTCTGCCGAAAAAGTGCGACTAAGTCGCAAGACCGTCCGACTCTGATGAAGATCATATCCCGAATACCTTGCGCCCATGCAACGCTAGAGCGAAGCCAACATCGCTGAACTCTATCCCCGAAAACCGCGAATCAACATTCAATGCTGATTCCAAAATTCCCCCACACTGTCTCAGAACATCATTTACGCCAATAGCAACCGTTCCTTCCAATTTCGAGCAGAGCCTTATGCCATCAACTAGCCTAAGTTTAAGTTGACCACCCATGCCTCTGCTATTCAGCTGAGGTCATTGGACTTGCCATTTGATCGGCTTCGAAAACAACCTGCCTAGACCACTGGCCATCCGGTGCCAGACAGTCGCGCCCAGCAGGGCACAGTCCATGAGTATTCTGAGAATCGTGAGGACAATGCAGTCAATCGGTGCCAGCAGTCTTCGTTCCAGAAGCGCCGGAACAGTAAACACATAAACTGCAGCGACACTCAGACATCTCGCAGGTCGTTTCGCCCTGCATTCAATAGGCGAAACTCGACCGACATCAGTCGTTCCGCGAGGCGCTTAAGCCAATTGATGTACGACCCTCTCAGTACTGGCAAAAGTGCAGCCCCCAACTGGAAACGCAGTGTGTCGTCGCGTCCTCCGGTTCTCGCCTCACAGAGGCCACCCAAGGAAGTAACCCAACATGCATAGGAATCAAGTTAAAAGTATTTTGAGCGCTCAATACAAAATGGCTGGTGCAAATGGCACTGAGCACTATGCGACTTATCTTCTGAGGTCATCAGTCGCCTAGAACTTAGAACTAATTAAACCTAACTAACCTAAGGACATCATACACATCCATTCCCGAGGCTGGATTCGAATCTGCGACCGTAGCGGTCGCTCGGTTCCAGACTGTAGCGCCTAGAACCGCACGGCCACTCCGTCCGGATCTCTCAATACAAATACTCTCATTACAATAACCTTATTCGGTCTGTTACCACCGTGAAATGACATAAAACATCAATAAAACTGGTGAAAATGAGAGGCGACATGCAAAAGAGGGCATGGAACCTCTCACCTAGATATTAGAACGTTTTCCCGTCTCATAATATGACTTCTTAAAACATTTATACTATTTTCCTTACTCTTAAGCACTTTTGCCCAATCATTATTTACCTTTGAAAGGCACTTGGTACTACCACGAAAATAACTAGACGTTCGTATAGTGTCCACAGTGGACTTCTAATGGGGTCAGACAAAGTCTTCAACAACATCATCTTCATGGAACACCATGTAATTAGTGCCATTAAAGTATGAATGCTAGGTCAGCTTGATTTCTCTTCCACGATTTTACAACATATTTCTCAACAGTCGATTTGCATCTTTCATAGGTATTTTGTCTTTGGTTTGTAAGAGGTGCTTATATAACTTGAATTTTTCTTCTACATTTTCATTTACAATAAATATAATCAATATCTGTATGATGTTTTCGTTTCTTATTTGTTATGTAAGGGAATATCCTCTTTTTCTCCTTTATTTTGAATAATTCATTACCCCACTTCTGCTTCGTCTTAGCCCATCACAACCATAAAAAAACCATAGCCATTGGAATCATTTTATAAAATTTCATTTGTATATCCTTTCTTGTTTTTGTTCGTAAATGTTCATTTCACAGTCCCAGAAATTAGTTGTGTTTATTTAACTTATTTCGTAGATCTTTATTCAGATCAGAAAATATAAAGCATGCTAAATAATTAAATTTGCCAACCGGCTTACTATGTTATTGTCAGTCACTACAAAAAGCTTATATACTCTTGTAGTAAAACATCTTAATCGGACCACCTAACACAGTGCTAAGTTTTTATCTGATGGCAATGGGGCGCGATTTGCCTTTCTGTAGTCTAACCTCCGTGAGTTTCCTTAGAACGGCGACCTGCCCTGAGGAGGCGTACGATGCGGTTCAACTAAGAGGAGCTGCTTAAAGGATATACAGGTCTACACGCGTCAGCAGAGTGCACGATACGTTGTTTCTTGGTTCAGATAGGGTTCTTTATATTTGGTCTGACTGAAGGTACTGATTGAGACAAGTAACTGACTAAATGTTTTCCCGATATTCCCACATTAATAGTGAACGGGCTGCAACCAGTTCCATTGTTTACACACATTATTGACGTAAAAATAATTATCTGCTCAAACTTAATTTCGCGCGTCTAACACAATCTCTCACCAGAAGCCAACATAACTCGCGACCTGTTGTCAAAATATCCCATGATTCGGGCAGTTAATAAACATTTTAAATGTTTTATGATGATATCGTTTTACGAATGCTAGGCCAGTACTGCGTATGTCATTCATATTCAGTAATTTGACGTTTAGAATTCCGATTGCGTAGTTCATTAAGTTAAATTTTTTAGGTCATAGATAAAATTCCCCAAATTCTCGAAAATTATTATTCTTATCATTATGCTAACCGCTCTACTTCTTATTGAAAGCAACTTACAACATTTTTACTAGCAACACAATCATAGTTCCACACACTACGACAGCTGACTTAAGACTCGTCCAGACTCTCGCACGCCAAATCTCTCTCTTGGTCAGAAACCATAAACGTTCTCTCTTCTGTGTGTCAGCTTCAAATTTTTCGCGGACAGCACCGTAATTTACCCCCCTTGACTAATTCCAATTCCCAATTTACTTACATCAATTCTGAAAACCTGTAGTTAACGAGAGGGAAACAAACTGAATCCGCCGGCCGGAGTGGCCAAGTGGTTCTAGGCGCTACAGTCTGGAACCGCGCGACCGCTACGGTCGCAGGTTCGAATCCTGCCTCGGGCATGGACGTGTGTGACGTCCTTAGGTTAGTTAGGTTTAAATAGTTCTAAGTTCTAGGGGACTGATGACCTCAGAAGTTGAGTCACATAGTGCTCAGAGCCATTTGAACCAAAAACTGAAACCAAACTTATTTATATTTGCCTTAAGGATAAAAGAAAGAATTTTGCATCTGCAAACCACAAGGTGCCAACTTGGCATTAAATAAATAATACATTCTGTTTGTAACCTGAAGAGCGAACAAGTGAGTCCCAACTTTCTCTGCCCAGATACGTCAAAAGCAGCTCCTATACGATAGTCTATAAATAAATACGGACCCTTCCGCAGTGGGTATTTTGAATCAGTGACGTAGCAGTGTGTAGACACACCTAGATGTTTTTATTTTTTTATTGTTTGGTTTAAAACTTTACGGAGTTCAGAAATTAAGTAACTATTGTAACAGACGCACACGATCTGAATTAGCGTAAATCACCGATGATGTTCTGCACTGATAGACGGCAAACTGCTTCTTTGTCATCCTGTGGGGCAGTTGCAGCGGTCTTCCAGAAAACGCCACTCCCACGATTCAGACATCTGTTCGTAATAAATCTTATGATTATACGTTGGATTGTGTAAAGTGAGAAACACACATAACTTCAGTTAATTTTGTAAAAGTGAAGTGTGAATAACCCAAATTCAGCACAAGACATATTGCAGACTGGAAAAAGCTACCAAGTGCATATGTGAAAGGCAGTTTTTCCATGTAAACCGCTGCTAACAAGGGGACAAAAAGCAATGTGAAATGCCCGCTAAACCCGCTGGGCGGAACTGGTGATTAGGATTGTGGAAAGGGCCAAATAAGTTGTCAGTCAGTTTCACTTTAAAATTGTAATTTAATAACACCTTCAAACCATTGCGGCACATAGCCGAACTTTTACAACTACGAGTTTCTAAATGCAATTCTTTCACGGCTGAGGGCTTCCAAACAAGAAACATTAAAAATAACACGATAAAAATACAGTTAGAATTACAAATAAAATAATTAATATATATCACACCTAGGCTGAAAGTCACAAGGCAAAAGTGGATAGACAAACATAAACAAGATGCAATACAAACGGCTGGATGCACAAAATAAAGTTTTCAAGATTTTAAAATAAATTACCATAACCTTTCAAAGGCAGAAAGCCGCAATGTTTTTTCCTTGAAGGGTAATTTTAAGAATAAGGTTTTAAGCGTCTGAAGGCCCACAATAGATTTTCCAAAATTCAAAAATACCTTAAGCCTTTAAGGGCAGAGGGCCGCAATGATTTTGTTTGAAATGTAATTTAAAGAATAAGGTTCCAAGCGGCTGAAGGCCCACAATTAATTTTGATTTACATAAAACACAGTAAAACCAAGAATTTTTTAAATAATTGGCTATGACAGATTATAAGCAGACGATTAAACACCCATGAGAAAGACAGTAAAGACACGGCACTCATAAGCCTCCAGGGGGGGGGGGGGGGGGGGTCGGTCTGCCCTCGTTCACTTAGGTGAGGCAGGTAGTGAGCCCAGCTACACTTGATCCGTCGGTAACCCAACCAAGGGACAGCCACGGACCGACCGACAAAACGAGTTGCTTGCCACCAATCGGTACATGAGAACTCAAACACCAAAATGTTACGGTCGTAATTATCCACAATGAAATATGTATACGTCTTAAGATGTCGCAACTACACACCGTGCTGGACAGCGACAACAGATGAGGAAAGGATACTGCCCGAAATTACGTTAGTGGCCAGGGCAGTTAACCGGAACACTAACGGCCACAAGGCAGAAAATTCCGCTGGTGTACTTGAATGTAGTCAACCAATATAGTTAATTCCAACCCATGGCGGATAAATTTCAGCAATACAAATACTCTGTGTTGCTCACAGGAAAACCTCCCCAACAGCGAACCACCGAAACGAACCACACAGTATGGATGGACGTGGCTTGGGTACTTAATACACCACTGAACCTTGACGCTCTGGGTCGGTGAGCCACGAGGCTCGTAGCGATCAGACAGCTCCACACACGCTCCGACACTGCGCAGGGACCGTCAGTGTACCCAGCCGACAGTTCCGCACGGAGATATCCTCCCTAGAATGCCGACAACATCTAAAATACTCGTCAGAGGAAATAACGCCAACTACACACACAACCTGACAAACACTTGCACGAAGACCTGAACGATACCCAATAGCAACTAAGCACGCAAGAAGACAAATCGGTAGTCGATGCGCGCGCGCACGCACACACACACACACACACACACACACACACACACACACACACACACAGCCGACTCATGAACGATCGGCGAGCCAAAATGCGTCGTCCGGTTGGACGACCGACCGACGATCCACCAAGACCGTGGCCCGGCTCAAGTGATGCATGGCGGCAATGGTCGGCCGAGCCATGTCGACGCAGAGCTCACAGCCGCCCCAACGCGACTGCACTAGTCCCGCATTGCAACTCCCCGACTGGCAGGTCCTGACTTTTCTCGAGACGCGTTCCAACTGACTGGCCGCCCGAGCTCGCGACCCGAACTGGCTTACGACAGACAACGACCGGGAAGTAATAGCAGTCGAGCAAAGATACTACGAGAGGGGATATACTGATACGCGGCGCTAGCGCCGCTCACGGTCAGGCACAGCAACAACTCAGTGACACCAGTAATTTAAACTAACGTAGTGAGGTGGAAGTACCTTAAAAACAGGGTGTAAAATACATGATGGCGCGAACATGAGCCACGCACGGCTCACAATGGTTTGGAGAACATGTAAAGAAACACCACCAACCACCAAAGATGCTTTATGAACAAAAGCGAAAGACGTCTGGTGTTATACTCTATAATTAAACTGCACTCAGCTCAAGACTAAAAACAAATAATAACTGAATTTCAAGATTCGTACATGGGCCGGCCGCGGTGGTCTAGCGGTTCTAGGCGCTCAGTCCGCAACCGCGGGACTGCTACGGTCGCAGGTTCGAATCCTGCCTCTGGCATGGATGTGTGTGATGTCCTTAGGTTAGTTAGGTTTAAGTAGTTCTAAGTTCTAGGGGACTGATGACCACAGATGTTAAGTCCCATAGTGCTCAGAGCCATTCGTACATGAATGCTGCATTACTCCTTCACTCAGGCTGACAGCATAACAACTGAAGATAATTTTATCACGAAACCGAAAAGAGAGATTATTATCTGAGGAGTGAGACATTAGGTAACTCACTATGTTATGAAACAATATTGTTTAATTGACTATTTTGGTGACAAAGTGTTGATTATATGTAGTACTCTGAAGGAATGACTAAAACAGACTTCCAGAACTCAGGTTTGTGTAAGGTGAACGGCAGTGACCGTGACCATTATTACGTAGGTGAAACACGCCATTCATTAAAATAAATTTTAAAGAGCATACATATTCCCAGAAAAAAATTGCCTTTGGTAGACACTCAGCAGAAAATAAGTACTCCGCAACATACGTAAAACAGAACATTTAAGTGCTACACACAACAACAAACGGGAAGGAGGTCAATGTGCTGGAGGAAAGGGAAATAGTTCAAATGGTTCAAATGACTCTGAGCACTATGGAACTTAACATCTGATGTCATCAGTCCGCTAGAACTTAGAACTACTCAAACCTAACTAACCTAAGGACATCACACACATCCATGCCCGAGGCGGGATTCGAACCTGCGACCGTAGCGGTCGCGCGGTTCAAGATTGAAACGCCTAGAACCGCTCGGACACACCGGCCAGAGAAACGAAATTCATTAGCAACAAAAGTGCTCTCCAGAACATATTAGAAATGAGAAATGCGACTTTAGCTACGACGAATATTTTAACCGAGGAGACAACGAGACCAATTCCGCATGGGTCATATGAGCTCGAAGCAACCGAAAAGAGCAAGAAATTAGAGCGCGCCAACTGCCCCTATTGGCTGAAATGGATACTTCGGCAGTGTAACGTTTCCTCTCTGTTCTTTTGCATGTTGCATCTTATTTGTTAAATTACAGCGTCTTTTATAATTATTAGTTGTGGTATTCTTTTTCTACAGTTATTTAAATTTACAACATAATTTTTTGTATATTTTATTCAGGTTTATTTTCGTTTTGGCTCGGTAAATATAATCATATTACTATGCACTCCATAACAGATATAGACCGCCTAGTGGATTACGTTAGAAATACGATATTGCAGTACCTGTGTAGTTCGGTTGTAGGTTGCAACGTTGCTTCAGACATGCATGCATGCCTGGTTGCCAAGCTCAAACTTCCATATGTCGTAAACTATGTGGCTATAACCTGCACTCGTACATTAATTATATACAGGGTGTCCCAGCTATCTTGTCCACCCAAAATATCTCTGGAACAATAACAGCTATTGGAAAACGACTTTCACCGGTATCAATGTAGGGCTGGGGCCCATGAATGTACATATTTGGAAACATTCTAAAACGAAAGCATATGTGTTTTTTAAAACAAACTTATGTTTTTTTTAA
The DNA here is from genome assembly GCF_023898315.1 of Schistocerca nitens. Classification (NCBI taxonomy): domain Eukaryota; kingdom Metazoa; phylum Arthropoda; class Insecta; order Orthoptera; family Acrididae; genus Schistocerca; species Schistocerca nitens. The sequence goes on from NC_064620.1 coordinate 53,544,912, forward strand.
TGGAACTCCTATATTTTTTGTTCAGCAATCCATAGCATGACAAAGCACATACACAATGGCGTTGATTGCATCGTAATATTCCCATTACATCCCGAGATATTGAGACGCGAAGTTGACGCTTGAAACACCCGACATGCGCTGCTAGCGCACGTCCTGAGGCTCAGGCGTGAACCCCATGCTGCCCGTAATCGCGATGTGATTGACATGTGTAATCATACCTCCATACTTATCAAGAGGTCCGAAACGAATAATACGGTCTGCTGCCATCAACTCTCATAAGCACATAATGGTTTTCCTTATGCACGTTTTACGTAACTACTTACACAATATGAACCAGTACCGATCGGTGTACACCCGTCAGGTTGTCGTATTTATCCTGCACACCCAAAATAAGGTTTATCTAATGCGTTATATGACCCATTGTGCCTGTCGCGCAGGGCCTGGTTCTACCTAGTCAAGTGTCCAACGTAGTTCCCACTACTGCCACAGTTACCACTACGCCTTGTTTATGATTTGCGACCCATGCAAACTCTTGAACTCCACCACCCTCCGAGCATCCCATTTGTTGTTGCTTTGGCGTGCAGTACACCGCTTGCCAGTGCTGTCGTGCATCAGAATAATCTAGTGACGGCACGGAGGTAGTACACATTGTGAATAAACGTTGTGTTGTGGAACTTATACTGTACAGTATAATGTACACACATGAAGATATGGTAGGGAAGTGCTGATGATCTATGTAGAATGAACGTTGACGGGAAATACGTTATGAGATTGCTTGTTTGTTGATAGTACTGTTAGCGAACATTATGATTATTAAGTTAATATGTCTGTTTTCAAAATGGTTCAAATGGCTCTGAGCACTATGGGACTTAACTTCTGTGGTCATCAGTCCCCTAGAACTTAGAACTACTTAAACCTAACTAACCTAATGACATCACACACATCCATGCCCGAGGCAGGATTCGAACCTGCGACCGTAGCGGTCACGCGGTTCCAGACTGAAGCGCCTAGAACCGCACGGCCACACCGGCCGGCCTGTCTGTTTTCTACCCTACTCTACATACCTGTACTGTACCCTGTTGTAGGTGGACGAAATGCTGTTCAGGCAGAACGACTGTACAGAAGACGATTCCCAGACAAACCATCGCCTTCGCGCCGGATGTTTGGTCGTCTCACATCTCGTCGACGTGAAACGGGAAGCTTAAATCCAAGACCTCGACATCGTCCTAGAACACGCACAGATGAACGTGCTGAAGTTGCTGTGCTCGCTACCATAGCTGTGAATCCTCGAATCAGCACACGTCAAATTGAACGTGAACTTGGTGTGTCGAAATCAAGTGCACAGCGTATTCTTAAACGTCATAAATTTCGTTCTTACCATGTTCATTTACACCAGGGTCTTCATGGAAATGACTTCCGCAGTAGGGTAACATTTTGTCGGTGGGGTCAGCAAAAACTTCTGACAAATCAAAATTTTTTTGCAGATGTTCTCTTTACCGACGATGTATAATTCTTCAACAAAGGAATTGTCAATATGAGGAATATGCATTATTGGTCCGCAGACAATCCAAAATGGCTCCGCCATGTAGAGCAGCAACGTCCGTGGAAAGTTAATGTTTGGTGTGGGATTATTGGAGATACCATTATCGGACCTTTCTTTATAAATGGCATCCAAAATGGCAGGCAATACTCCGGATTTATACGACACAATCTTACTGTTCTCTTGGACACCGTACCTCTGATCCGGATAATGGTCATGTGGTATCAGCATGACGGATGCCCTGCACATAACGCCTTTCGAGCACGACGATTTCTGAACCAAAAGTTCCCTGGTTGATGGATTGGACGAGGTGGCCCAGTTAGGTGGCCTGCCCGATCTCCGGACCTTACACCGCTGGATTATTTTCTTTGGGGAGCAGCGAAGGATTCTGTTTACCAACATGAACCAACAACACCAGAGGACATGAAGCAACGCATTATTGATGCTTGTACAGCCATCAAAGAGGAAACAGTAGCACGAAGTAGGGCATCCTTCATCCTCAGAGTGACCCTATGTATGCAAGCCAATGGGCATCACTTTGAGCATGAGATGTGAACGCTATGTTTAGTATGTAGTGCTGGTATCACAGTGGAAGTCCTACCTGAACTTCCCAAATCAAAACATTTTTACCTAAACAACGGAAAAACGTTTAGTCCACTTGCTCGTTTCACTAAAACCATCAACATGAATTTTACTATTACGAATGAATGTTTAGCTGTCACTTGCGCTAGATCTACAGGAAAGTAAAGTTTTAACGTTGAACGGCATTACCTTTTTAGTAACGGATTAACGATAAGCGAAGTTAACTTTGTGACTAACGTTGCGGTACACAGATATGTTACAGAACCGCATCACCCATAGCCTATGGGATAAATACCTGCTGGAATGTACGACGTTAATGCAGGATGGCAGCAGACCGTATTATTCGATTCGGACCTCTTGATAAGTGAGGAAGTGTGATTACGCATGTCAATCACATCGCGATTACGGGCAGCATGGGGTTCACGCCTGAGCCTCAGGACGTGCGCTAGCAGCGCATGTCGGGTGTTTCAAGCGTCAATTTCGCGTCTCAGTATCTCGGGATGTAATGGGAATATTGCGATGCAATCAACTCCATTGTGTATGTGCTTTGTCATGCTATGGATTGCTGAAGAAAAAATATAGGAGGTTCATTTAAAAAAACAAAAGTTTGTGTTAAAAAACACATATTCTTGCGTTTTAGAATGTTTCCAAGAACACTCCTGGAAATGGAAAAAAGAACACATTGACACCGGTGTGTCAGACCCATCATACTTGCTCCGGACACTGCGAGAGGGCTGTACAAGCAATGATCACACGCACGGCACAGCGGACACACCAGGAACCGCGGTGTTGGCCGTCGAATGGCGCTAGCTGCGCAGCATTTGTGCACCGCCGCCGTCAGTGTCAGCCAGTTTGCCGTGGCATACGGAGCTCCATCGCAGTCTTTAACACTGGTAGCATGCCGCGACAGCGTGGACGTGAACCGTATGTGCAGTTGACGGACTTTGAGCGAGGGCGTATAGTGGGCATGCGGGAGGCCGGGTGGACGTACCGCCGAATTGCTCAACACGTGGGGCGTGAGGTCTCCACAGTACATCGATGTTGTCGCCAGTGGTCGGCGGAAAGTGCACGTGCCCGTCGACCTGGAACTGGACCGCAGCGACGCACGGATGACGCCAAGACCGTAGTATCCTACGCAGTGCCGTAGGGGACCGCACCGCCACTTCCCAGCAAATTAGGGACACTGTTGCTCCTGGGGTATCGGCGAGGACCATTCGAAACCGTCTCCATGAAGCTGGGCTACGGTCCCGCACACCGTTAGGCCGTCTTCCGCTCACGCCCCAACATCGTGCAGCCCGCCTCCAGTGGTGTCGCGACCGGCGTGAATGGAGGGACGAATGGAGACGTGTCGTCTTCAGCGATGAGAGTCGCTTCTGCCTTGGTGCCAATGATGGTCGTATGCGTGTTTGGCGCCGTGCAGGTGAGCGCCACAATCAGGACTGCATACGACCGAGGCACACAGGGCCAACACCCGGCATCATGGTGTGGGGAGCGATCTCCTACACTGGCCGTACACCACTGGTGATCGTCGAGGGGACACTGAATAGTGCACGGTACATCCAAACCGTCATCGAACCCATCGTTCTACCATTCCCAGACCGGCAAGGGAACTTGCTGTTCCAACAGAACAATGCACGTCCGCATGTATCCCGTGCCACCCAACGTGCTCTAGAAGGTGTAAGTCAACTACCCTGGCCAGCAAGATCTCCGGATCTGTCCCCCATTGAGCATGTTTGGGACTGGATGAAGCGTCGTCTCACGCGGTCTGCACGTCCAGCACGAACGCTGGTCCAACTGAGGCGCCAGGTGGAAATGGCATGGCAAGCCGTTCCACAGGACTACATCCAGCATCTCTACGATCGTCTCCATGGGAGAATAGCAGCCTGCATTGCTGCGAAAGGTGGATATACACTGTACTAGTGCCGACATTGTGCATGCTCTGTTGCCTGTGTCTATGTGCCTGTGGTTCTGTCAGTGTGATCATGTGATGTATCTGACCCCAGGAATGTGTCAATAAAGTTTCCCCTTCCTGGGACAATGAATTCACGGTGTTCTTATTTCAATTTGCAGGAGTGTATGTACATTCATGGGCCCCAGCCCTACATTGATACCGGTGAAAGTCGTTTTCCAATAGCTGTAATTGTTCCAGAGATATTTTGGGTGGACAATATAGCTGGGACACCCTGTATATTCCTTTACAAGGGACACACTGAAAATCACTTGCTCGGTGTCGGCGGCATAATACGACTGTGTATTGATTTGTGTTGTCCGGAGGTACAGTGCAGTGTTCCTTTAGACAAGATGACATCGGGCAAGCGAGTGTCAATTAAAATGTCTCCAAGGTATTGGAACATACATAATGAATGTACGAGTGTAATTGTAGTCACGTGGTTGACATGACATGGATGTTTGGACCTGGTCGTGAGCCGTGGTCGGGTAACTTAATGGTAAGGCGACCGCTCATGATAAGCAAGAAATACGGTTTCGAATCCCGATGAACGCTAAACTGGAGAAGACCATAGAAAGGCTATGTAATGTGGTTGCAGGTCTTACTCAATGCAAAAATAGTTAAAAGTACAAAAATTAAATTACAAAAAATTCTTACTTTGTATATCATGGACAGAGCAGTGGCCTGTCACATATTTTTAGCGCCACAATCTTCAGGATCTTGTGGTGTCTACTGTAGATTGGGCATCCACAGTGTACACCACAAGATCCTGAAGAGGAGCCCAACAGATGGGGCGAAACGTCGATTGTTTGAAGAAATATGACGCGGCCTAACACCACAGAAGATTTCAACTTCAGGGGCAACGGGCACGAAAGCCCGCGGACTTGAATAACACAGTAACTGTGTAAGTAGGTTTTTAAGTCGGTAACGTCACGTAGCGCTCTGTATGAAAATCTCTGACTGTGCTGTGTGCAGTCTGTGACTGATTTGCATTGTTGGAATATTACTATTGTAGTGTAGGGCAGTTGGCTGTTAACAGCGCGTAGCGTTGCGCAGTTGGAGGTGAGCCGCCAGCAGTGCTGGATGTGGGGAGAGAGATGGCGGAGTTTTGAGAGCCGATGATCTGGACTTGTGTCCATCAGAAAGAGTAAATTTGTTATACTGGATATCATATATAATGACTTTTGAATAGTATTAAAGTAAATACATTGTTTGTTCTCTATCAAAATCTTACATTGTAGTTTGAGTAACGAAGATTTTTATGAGGTAAGTGATTCATGAAAGGTATAGGTTATTGTTAGTCAGGGCCATTCTTTTGTAGGGATTATTGAAAGTCAGACTGCGTTGTGCTAAAATATATTGTGTGTCAGTCTAGTGTTGATGAATAAGTAAAGAGAGAAATGTATGAGTACGTTCAGTTCTGCTCAGCTGTTTGAGAAGCAAATAACGTAAGAGGTTTAACAGCAGAGGAGTTCATAATTTTCCAAAGGGGAGGTTTCATAACTGTTTAGGACTTGCACTTTTGTATGTCGATCAGCGTCAGTGAAACAAGTGACAAACTTCGTGATCTCAAAGAGTGACACGTATGCTACTGAAGATGTGCAGCGGCAGTGATATATGCCGCTCTAAGAGTTAAAAATTTGCAACCATGCCCGAGAGGAGCGATGTAAGTGGGGAGTCATTAAGCAGTGGCTTATTAAAACAGATCGCCTGCGGTGTGGACTGTGGACTGGCCAGTACGCTCCCTCCCCCTCTCCCCCCAACCCCTTTCAAAGTGGCGGACAATCACGACGCTGGGGGCTGCGTAGGTCAGCGCCCGGTGCTTAATCAGAGTAATCCGAGCAATTAACAAAGTTGCACCGGACGCTGGCCGCCGGGCCAGCCGGCGTCGGCTTCCGCAATTAATGCGAGGCACCGGCCTGGCTGCGTCGCGACGGAGGGGGCATCGGGACGGCAGATAAGCGCACGCCATTGGTCAGCGCAAACAGTTACCGGCGCGCCAATTACGGCGCCGACTTGGCGCTCGTCCCGGTAAATAGCTGCGGCGGCAGGCGGCGGTGGGAAGAAGCGCCATCTGTCGGGCGCGTAATAACTGCGGAGTACTCGCGCCGACAGCCAGACGGATGTAGCGCGCCGCTGCGAGGCGACAAAAGCCACTCTGTAGAGCCACTTGCTCCTGAGAGCGGGCATTCGTCTTCCCGGGCACAGTGCTGCGTTTGCCACCGAACACTTGCTGCTAACTGGGCCATCCGTTTCGGCCGCATGATAGAGTTACTGCCAGACCACGAAGCGATACGCGAAAACGGGGAAGTTCCGTAACACACGAAGCTGGAGGAGTCGCTGCACGGCGTTTTAAGAACAGGTGTTACGGAGAGTGCTCATGAATGTAAGAGAAATTCGTCTGTCTATCTGTCCTCTCAGTAGCAGTTATATCATTATGTATGCAGCTACAAATATCTGCACAGTTCATTAAAATTGTTTATCGTAATTGGAATGTAGGACCGTCCTTTTCGGGAGCAGTGCCCTTTCCTCCAATTTTTAAATATACTTCTCTATCGGCATATAAATAGCACTTCGTCTTCAGGCCGCAAATGGCCTACCGGGGCCATCCGACCCTCGTGTCATCCTCAGTGGAGGATGAGGATAGGAGGGGCGTGGGGTCAGCACACCGCTCTCCCGGTAGTAAGATGGCATTCCTGACAGACTTCTTCCACAGTGGGGCAAAAGCGTGGTACTCTCCGGTGTCACCCTCGGGGTCGACGACGCTACAAACAGCAAGGTGCCACCACACGCAAAAAAATAAAAATAAAAATAAATAAAAAATTAAAATTAAAATTAAAAAAAAAACGCAACAGCTCAGAAGTTCATGCGACGAGTAAGGTGGGTTAATGATATAACATTGTTACCAAAGTTCATCACAATTTTGCCTAATGCCGCCGTGGAAGTCTCACACGTTCAGAAGGTCATCTCAGCCCCTGTTATCCATAATTCATCCCTTCTTTCGAAGTTTAGAATTTCGACGCCCAACGTATAAATTACATATTTTTCTTATGAGTGGCCGAGGTAGCCATTCCAGACACACCGCCGCTCAAAATCTGCACTAAAAGGACTCATGAGGTGGCTTAAAGGATCTTAATCAAACTATTATTTTTCCCGTGGTGTTGATTCCCACACATTTCACAGTCGGAAACGACAGTACGCAGTGTAATGAGCAACAGAAAGGCTTTCTTCGTAGTGTTCAACAATGCTGACACCAGAGGACGTTTCAACACTTCTGTAAGGACATTTCTGGAATGCAGTCCCATTACAGGTAATGGAATCCGTATGGAGCGCATCTGAAATCGGATAGTGTCGAAGGGGATGCCGGTCTACAAGTGCCTTGCACATAGTCACAAGTTCTACCTGTACAAGTACATTTTTAAAATATCATCTTCATACATATAGACGTGAACCTGAGCCTTGACAAGATAGGACTGAACATTTACAACATGATTCGCATTTCTGTATTGGATACGCGGTTAGCTAATATCGATTCTTCACTGTGATCACGATGTGAACGCTCTGTACCTTCGTCAATGTTATTATCTTTGGAAGTCTCACGGCTACTGCATTTTTCGTTAATTAAAAATTTCATGTTTTCTATTTCAGTATGATCTTTTTCTACTCGATGAGTTAATATCTCTAATTCTACATTATCTATTGAAGAAATCTCTACAGTCGGAAACGACAGTACGCAGTGTGATGAGCAACAGAAAGGCTTTCTTCGTAGTATTCAACAATGCTGACACCAGAGGACGTTTCAACACTTCTGTAAGGACATTTCTGGAATGCAGTCCCATTACAGGTAATGGAATCCGTATGGAGCGCATCTGAAATCGGATAGTGTCGAAGGGGATGCCGGTTTACAAGTGCCTTGCACATAGTCACAAGTTCTACCTGTACAAGTACATTTTTAAAATATCATCTTCATACATATAGACGTGAACCTGAGCCTTGACAAGATAGGACTGAACATTTACAACATGATTCGCATTTCTGTATTGGATACGCGGTTAGCTAATATCGATTCTTCACTGTGATCACGATGTGAACGCTCTGTACCTTCGTCAATGTTATTATCTTTGGAAGTCTCACGGCTACTGCATTTTTCGTTAGTTAAAAATTTCAAGTTTTCTATTTCAGTATGATCTTTTTCTACTCGATGAGTTAATATCTCTAATTCTACATTATCTATTGAAGAAATCTCTACGGGTTTGGTAGAAACCTCTTTAATAGATTCTAATAATTCTGTACGAACAGTTTCTGTCTGCATAGAAAATTCATCTCGTAACTTATCGTTATTTTGCTCTATTTCATTTACGACTAAGACATTGACATTATCTAGTCTCTTGGTTAAGTCAGTAATATCATTTCGCATGCGAGCTCTTTCCTCACGCGATTCCTGGATATGTTCTTCTAACCTTTTACAATTATCAGCAATCTTATTACTAAGTCCTACTAGTTTTTCCTGCATTTCAACTTTAGAAGGCTCTATTTTATCACTTAATCTCGACAGTTTTATTCATTTGCTAGAGTTATTCTTTCTAAAATATATATTACTAATAAGTTTCTCACAATAAATAATAGTACTATTTACTTTACGTCGTTTTTTTCCCCTAATGCTTTATTTATGCCTGAGGTCAAGAAGAAATCAAGCAAAACTTTCTTTAGAATCTCGGCACGGCTTTCTTTACCTTCGGACACTTTGTTGGGTAATGGCAATTTATTTAGGAGAAACAAGCGAGAGAACCCCTATTGGTGTGTTCTATATTAACACTATTACAAATCTCTATTAAAGGCACTCTGCTATGTTCTCGTGAACCATATAGCTCTGGACGCCCATGGTCCCTAAAATTATTAACCATCCCCATTGGTTCCTACTATCCGAGTAAATATAAAAAATACAAAATTCTTGCTGACCTAATAACAAAATTTCTTCCATACTCCTGTTCATTTAATAGTCGCTAGTAAATAATAATTTAGTACGTTCTTTAACGTTGTTACATTAGGACAGAGCGCTCAAATTGTGATAAGATAGTTTCAGTTTTATTCATTTACTAGAGTTACTCTTTCCAAATGTATATTACTAATAAGTTTCTCACAATAACTAATAGTACTATTTACTTTACGTCGTTCTTTTCCCTAATGCATTATTTATGCCTGAGGTCAAGAAGAAATCAAGCAAAACTGTCTTTAGAACCTCGGCACGGCTTTATTTACCTTCGGACACTTTGTTGGGTAATGGCAATTTATTTAGGAGAAACAAGCGAGAGAGCCCGTTTGATGTACCGAAGATTGCAGGTTCGAGTCCTGTCATGGTCGCCAAGGTCGGTGTAGTGTAACGACGTATAGTTTTGTATAAATGATTTTCTTTTGACATATGACCATGTGCAGACTTCGTCACCTACGTCAGTTACAACACACTTCAAAATTATTTAAATTCTTTTTAAATTGTCTCTAAATGGTTCTTGAACGAAACTGTAAAACATCATCATTTGAGTTGTATGCGCAGAATTTCGTCACTCAGTCCTACTGGTTTGCGCAAACTTTTTCTCAATTTAGATGTCGTTTTGTTTCTTCTCAGAAGTTATATTAATGCAAGTTATCTGCTTTAACAAATATTAGAACCACATTGAATAAACTTTCAAGACTCAAACTCGTGATGAATATTGTCAAAAATTAATAATCATGTCAAATAAATCAGTCATCCTTCTTCCGTAATATAATTCTTCATAAATAAATTCTCGGAACACGTATTTAAACTTTTGTAGTATACACTACTTTATTATCTTCATACATATAGACATGAACCTGAGCCTTGACAAGATAGGACTGAACATTTACAACATGATTAAACTTTCTATGACGTCATTGTTGTAGAAACATTACAAATTCTTATTTTTTCAGTTCTTAGAAGCACGACGCAACAACTCGGTTTCAGGTTCTTCTGTTGCTCTTTGGCTGTCGACCCGCGACGTACAGTGGCCAGCAATTTTCTCTCTGGTCCCGGCAGTGAAGATGCTGTCTCCGTTCGTTGCGCCGCCCTCTCTGTACATGAAACATAAAAAATAAATACAAAATTTTAGACAATTCACACCCATTACAAATATTACAAAATACATCAACAAAACACTAAATTAAACTTATATTCACCTGCAAACTGGGCTGATACTGGTGAATGGGTGACGCTTCAATTTCGCGTCCCACTTTATAGTGCGAACAATGGTTTTGCCTAACTGGGAGGCTTAGAGGAACCCTCTGTCAGTTTATTCACGCATGTGTCAGTGTCACCTTCCCAGAGATAACGCCGCAGGAGGACACAACATAAGTGAGCTGAATAAGCCCAAGCACCTTTTTCTGCTGTGGATCATGTCCAAAATTCGTCGTATTGTTTTTAACAATCCCCACTGTCTCCAACCTGTATTCTAGAGCAACAACTGTAGTCCCCACGTCGCATCGGTTCAACCACTGCCACAGGGACGGAATTCTCGCAAGCCTTCTTTCTGACGGCGGCATCGTGATTCCTCACTGTTGGGCAGGTCGATGACCTCTGAGCAGCTAGTCCAGCCACGTCGGCGCAAACAGCGAGGTCTGCCTTGTTGTCGTGACTGTTTTGTGACGCACCAACGTGCACACTGCCTTGATCGCTGGGCACACTGCAATCCTTGTGGAAAGGATGGACATCTACGAACTGTCTGCTGTCAGGCATCAGGTCACTCAAACCACACTTGTAACTTCTGTCACCAGACAATGCATGAACTCCAGGCCATCGTCCCCCAGGACTATCTTTGCACCCCGAAATTGTTATTGACCATTGACCTCATGATATCTCGTCAGGACGTTCGTTTCCAGGTCGACATGGGAGCGACAGTTTCCCTGGACAGTCTCCCGACTTATGTTTCTCTGGGTTACCCGGCACTGGCCCCACCCTCTCGCAGGCTGATTGCACTTGATGACAGCTCTATTCCCCTCAGAGATAATTTCACTACTTTTTCAATACACATGGCCATTAACGCTGTATGTTGCTAACAATCATTCAGCTGACAACATTCTCGGCCTGAGTGATTTCCCGCTGTTTTGGTTCTCCATCACAGAAAAAACTCAGGTCATCTCAGACACAGTCTTCTTCCAGTAACTTGATGACCTTCGTATCTATTTTGCGTCTCTGTCTGACCTGTCTGACCCTGGATTGGGGTGCGCCACTGATTGTAATGCACATATTTCTTTATGTCTGTTTCTGTCGATCACATCCTCTTCCAGTTTCCTTACCTACTGCGAGTAAGCTCGAAGTAGATCTCCTTCATGACGCTGGAGCCAGAGAAGCGGCCAAAACAAGTGCTTGGGCCACACCCCAGGTCGTGGTCCAAAAGCCAGAGGGCTCCCTCTGACTTCGTGTAGATTTTAAGTCGATGATCAAAGCTATGGCAAAAACCTACCCCATACCATGTCAAGAAGACCTACTCTCAAAGCTTTTAGGAGCTGAATATGTTTTTCTAAAATTGACCTTGGTGATGTTTAGTTACAGATTTCACAATATGATGAATCGCAATTCATTGTTGTCATCAATACACCTTTTGGCTTATATAAATGCAAGCGTTTGTCTTTTGGGATCTCTTTTGCTCCAGCGATCTTCCATAGATACCTGGAACAGCCAACCATGTCTATCCAAGCTTGTACCAATTACTTTGATTACTTAATTTTTACGAATATTATGAGCCAAGACCACCTACCTAACCTACATACCCTCTTTACTATATTGCACGATGCAGGTCTCAAGTGCCATCTGCGCAAATGCCAGTTTTCTCAATAACAAGTGGACTACCTTGGCCAATTGCTCACAAAAGACGGGATTCAGCCCATGGACCATAATGTTTCTGCTATTGACTCTCTCCCACATCCCCAAAACTTCCAGTAAATGCTGGCTAATTTGGGGAAAGTGAATTATGAGTCTAAGTTCCTTCTGCAGGAAGAACACTTATGCATGTCCTCAACCATTTGCGGAAGAAAGGCATTCTGTGAGTAGGCATTCAAATAGATGAAGCGCATGTTACGTTCTGCACCCTGCCTTACCACCATTTCCTGTCATTCCCTCTTGTTTATGCTCCGATCGCTTTTCCCTATAGCTTTGGTGGAGTACTGGCACACCGCAGTTACGATGGTATGGAGCAACCCATCGCCTACGCATCCAAAACGTTGACACCGGGCCTATGCAGTTAGTCCCAGATCGAGAAAGAGGTGTTGGCGATCATCTTTGACATGACCTATTTGGGACCCAGTTTACCCTCCTTGCAGACCATAAAACGTTAGTATCACTCTTTGAGCCACGCTCTATGCCTTCTGAATGGATGGCCCAAAGGCTCCAGAATTGGGCTGTTTTCTTAGTTCTAACAATTACACGAATAGATACAAGCCTACTGCACAACATGCAAACACGGATGCCCGCTGGAGTTCATCCTCAGTACTTGACCTGGCATTTTGTAAGTAGCCAGTTCTTACGTTTGTATGTTGGCAGCGGTGTAGACTGCATTAATATCACTGACAGCTCTCTGCTCCGTCGCTAAGAGACTCTGTGGCTGGATGGACTCGCAGTTACCTGTTAATAATTAGCAGTATTGGAGTTTAGAAGTGTTAACGCGAATGGACAATATGGACTTGTGTCCGTCATGGAGATTTAGTATTGGTTGGACATGGATTGTAAAATGGTAATTGATGTATCTGCTAATGTTTGAGAAGTGGAATTACTGATGACTATATTATTTTTGGAACTGGATGTCACATTATTAAGGTAAAATCTGCTAAATACATTGTTTACCCTGCAACAAAATGTTTCCTTTGCTAGACATATGCCTATTAGTAGATAGAGCCTACAGTAGTGTAAGTAGGCTGTTTAGGTTTTTATATTGGTAACCCCACGTAGCGCTCTGTATGAAAATCACTGGCTGTGCTGCGTGCAGTCTGTGGCTGGTTTGCATTGTTGTTGGCCATTGTAGTGTTGGGCAGCTGGATGTGAACAGTGCATAGCGTTGCGCAGTTGGAGGTGAGCCGCCAGCAGTGGTGGATGTGGGGAGAGAAATGGCGCAGTTTTGAAATTTGTAAGACTGGATGTCATGAACTGCTATACATATTATGACTATTAAGGTAAATACATTGTTTGTTCTTTATTAAAATCTTTCATTTGCTAACTATGCCTATCAGTAGTAAGTGCCTTCCGTAGTTTGAATCTTTTATTTAGCTGGCAGTAGTGGCGCTCGCTGTATTGCAGTAGTTCGAGTAACGAAGATTTTTGTGAGGTAAGTGATTTGTGAAACGTATAGGTTAATGTTAGTCAGGGCAATTCTTTTGTAGGGATTATTGAAAGTCAGATTGCGTTGCGCTAAAAATATTGTGTGTCAGTTTAAGCACAGTCATGTATAATTTTTCTAAGGGGAGGTTTCATATGTCGACCCTTAGCCGAGGATACCTCACTGGAATATTCTGATTTTTTCTTGTAGTTTGTGTAATTAGTGTAGCTTTGGTTTGTTGCTAGCGCGTAATTGTAGAGAAAATTTCCTTTGTAGTTGCAGTCTTTCATTGTTGTACAGTAAAACAGTTGTGGCATGCATGTAGATCTGCACCAAGTATTTCGCAGCTGCGCTTGCAATTAACGAGATATCATTTTCAATGCTATGTTAATGTGTTTTCTTATTTTGCTCTTCAAATTGTGCTTTTCTGTGTTGTCGTGTGAAATATTGTGACAATAATGGCGTGCGAAAAACGTAATACTAGGCTCCAAAGTAAACTGAGAAATGACAGTGAAGACGAAAGCAGTGTGTTAGCGCCACCGTGTAATGAATTAACTAATGTTCAAACTAGTGGTTTGGTAATTGTGCATAGGGAAATGGAGCGGGCGGTAAATAATGGCGTAGACAGTGAAACAATTAGTGAACAGGGAAGCATTATCGATCGATCGGTCGGCAATAGCTCGCCTCAGGAATCCGAAATGGCAGGACACACTCTCGCAAATACTGTAGATTCAGGTTTTGCGTCCTCACCGTTTTCTCAAATAAATCAAGACACATTTTCTGCTTTTCAAAATGCGAATATTGTCGGTTCAAATGCACTGCCGAATAGCACTGAGGAACATGTTTCAGACACCAGTGCACTGTGATTACAGTTAATGCAACAAATGGGACAAAGGCTACAAAAGTTAGACACAATGCTTGAACAAAATCAGAAACAAATGGGACAAAATCTTCAAAAGTTAGACACAATGGAACAAAATCTTCAAAAGTTAGACACAATGGAACAAAATCTTCAAAAGTTAGGCACAATTGAATAAAAATCTTCGGAAGTTAGACATCACACTTGAACAAACACGTGAAGATTTAACTACTGAGTTACATAACATTGAATCGAAATGTCAAAAAGTCTGTAATGACGTAAAAACACAAATTTGTGAGCATTTACAACCAATCTTTTCGCGTCATGAAAATGCATTACAGAGTCACGAAGCAGCCATAAAAGAACTGCAAACTATTGTTCATGAAAATCACGACACCTTGCAAGCTAAAATTGACTCAGTTGCATCTACCGATTCGGTTACGCAACTTACAAAAACTCAGGAAAACTTAAAGGACACTGTAGATACGATTTCAACACAAATGGACACTCTGAAACTTGGTTCAGAAAAACACACAAAGGAAATAATTTCACTAACGGATAAAGTAGCCGAACTTTCAGATCAGTTCACTAACTTATCTACAAAGGTAGATGATGATCTGAATGACACAAGACCTGTAGCCTTCACGGACACTGAAGAGGATGAACAAATTAGAAAATTCAAACAAAATCAAAATCAAATCAATACACAGTACAAAAGAGAAATCCGGGAAGTACAAGATCAGTTGGCACAAGTAATACAAGAATTACATATTTCAGAAGACACTCGCGCCCCAGTACGGGAAGAGGGACATAGAAATACGGAACAACCACAAAATAATAACATAGGACACTTCGGAAATTATGAAAGAAATTGGCAAGGCGCATTGGATTTTGAGATAGAACCGCCGAAACGAAGTAACAATGAGCGATGTGCGACTCGCCGACACGATGATTTTGACTATAAGCTGTTCATTACTACACGCAAATTCAAAACATTTAAGAATTCTGGCAACGACATTCATCCACTAGCGTGGCTTCATCAAATCTCTCATTGTTTTCCTCCCAACTCTTCATTGCAGCACAGATTAGAATTTATGTGTGGCTATTTAGAGAATGAACCAGCTGTAAGAATGCGATCGGTCATTCACGATTGTTACAGTGAAGGAGAATTTTATCATGCCTTCCTCTCAGCATATTGGTCTCACGCTACACAAGACCGGGTAAAACATAGCATCATAATGATGAAACATTTCGAACAATCTGAATTTTCCATATTTTGAAGACATGTTGCACAAGAATCAATACCTGTCAAACCCTTACAGCCCCTCAGAACTCATCCACATGTGCTTAATCAAATTACCTGAATATTTACGACATATTATTTTGGCAGGACGTTGCAAAGACGACATTGAAGCTTTTCATGGACTCTTACAAGAATTAGAAATTGACACTGACAATCGCAGAACGTGAAAACAGGAACACAACAATTACAGGTCACATCCGTCGCAATTCCGCGTTGAAAGAAATAACAACTGGAGACGACGAGGCTATTCTCACAACACAAATCGTGACCAAAACAGACACCACCCGTATGACGACCACTGGCAGAGTAATAGTTACAGAGAAAGATCGCTTTTCCATAGTAATGAATATGACAGAGACAATCATAGAAACAGACAATATGGTAATCAGAACTATTATTATCAATGGAGACAGAATAATTTCAGACGCAACAGTACAGCGCACAGTTAAGATTCAGGGAGAAATTATCCACCACGTGACCGACAAGAAAGAAACTGTGGAATCTACCGACATGACGACAGACGATATAATCATAACGACAGACCTGAATTTTATCAGAACTGGTGGGATTCAAACAGAGCAGGGCACTCTCGACAAGGTGAATTTGTAGAAGTTAGGTCTCCTATTCCTAATAACGACGCGCGCCAACAAAGAGACAGATAATGACTCGCACAGCAGGCAGCCGCGTGCGCCAGCTATCTCAGAGAAAAATAACATAGATGCTAACCTTGAGAAAAATAACAGTATTCCTTACCGACATATACCACACGATGATTCCGTTGAAGCTGGAGCTCTGCATAGTAGTAAGAGTAAAGGCTTACACCACATTTCACATGTAAAACCGTTTATTGAAAGATAATCTTCTTTTTAACTTTGTCTTTGCCATATAACTTTTCACTTTACATTACTAGTATGCTTTGTCAGACTTAGAATCTGTTAACATGCAACAATGTTTGAAGTTAAATATCCAGTTAAGAACCAAGAGAACTTATTTAAACAGAAATTACGAAAGCATTGTTATAGTGAACAGATGACACAGTGTTGTTATTTGTGTATTCTTGCTTGTTAGTTGCACGATTACGTAACGACTATAAGGCTCACATACTTAGAACATTTACCAGTACTGCTAATGAGATTTTAATGCAACATTTTGGTTTACTTGAATATACATTCTGGATTTAAAGTACTTTCTGTGAGATACCAGATGACACAGTGGTTAGTTTATGTGACAGCTACACGATTTTATCACGACGCTACTAATGAGTGACACAATTTATATTATTGCTTTTGTGCTGTATCTGTTTTACATCTGCAGTTTTTCTGAATTCTTCTGGAAAGTAAAACATGGTTTACTAGTAACTTTTGTGGTATAGCTATAATGAGACAGCCTTTTCCGTAGCACAACAATACGTTACATTATAGTACTTTCTTGATCACGGTAAGGTACGTAATAACTACGATATCTATACGCAAAGCATTTCACTTTCGTTAATGATGAGGTAAGTACACTGACTTCACCAGATCTTGGCTTACAGAGGACGATAACTACGACAGTTCCACAGAATTATCTTACAGCAAGACGCACATTTAGCGCTACAGGACACGCATTTGAGTGATTAATTTTGTACTTAAACCATTTATTTTTCAAGATTTTTGAATTACAAAGAAAGTTTTCCGTGATACATTTCATTCCATTGCTGTAATCTGTAACACCTGAGGGTATAATTCATTAATCCTCAGGGGGGTACATGCTTACTTTGTGTACCATGTGTTTGGCAAGCACAAGGAGCCCTAGCTAATATGGTATTTGCTTATACAACTTTACACATCGGTACCATATTTCTCTAACACATAAAATACACAGCTATCTGATCATTTAACAGAGAAAGAAACACTTTTTTTACTACGTCAGTGACAGATGTTTATGTAATTACACAGTTGGGTAACTTCACACTTATGATATTGTATTTCGTCTGTACTTTGTGAACTCTTCATATTTTTTCGGAACCATTGTGATACTATGAGAGCATTGAATGATGTGTTTGACATGGGATCATGGTTTTAAAGTACGTTTAAGGTAGATGACACTACTGAAATGAGCAGAGAATTTTTTTTAGGTTTTGAAATTATTGGAGGAAGCTACGACGATTTTGAGAATTGACTGAGATGTTATGATATTATTACGATGACGATATGTATTATGCTGTTGAGGTATGTTCATGATCAATAAGATGATGATACCGTATATGAGGAATTTGATTATGCTACGTATTTCTTATGATGAAATATTGAAGAAGTGTCGACGATTATGTATATGTATAATAAGGTAAGGAATAATGAGTAGTGGTTAGGGACTCTGATTTGTGGAAAAGAATGTTGGAAACCAAGAATCGTACTTTACAATTATGAAATGTGTGTACATGTGTGAATGTATCACAACGCCACTGAAAATTTTTGGACACTGTTGTATTTATAGGATTTTGCAAATTCTCGTCCTGTGAAATTTTTTATATGAGACTGCCACTGTAGCGGAAACTGCTGTCGTAAATATTTCAGTAAGAATGTTAAGTGACCACCTTCATGTAATGCGTTGTGGGCACAAAGCTGCATGACTGTCGCCTGAAAAAAAAACCATTAGTGTGTGCCTTTCAGAGGCACAGGTGGAAAAAAAGGGGCCATTATCCTCGCTATTGACATTCTTTTGTAGAAAGCATCGCAAATACGACACGCTCAAACTTGAAAACATATGATTACACTGTGGACCTCTTAATTTATGATATTTACTGAAATGTCTAATGAAATGACGAGAAATATTTTATGTCTATACACCTGATTATGACTACTGTCTTTCTAGTTGAGAGATTTTTTTTACTACCTTATGAAATGCCATATGGCTAATGAATGATGTTTCATGCCTTCCTTTGTACATATTTGCTCAATTTCTTTAATATCTAGTTTCTAGCTGCACTGCAGCATTGGTTATTATAAAATTTAATAGATGTACTAATATCACTATTTTCTGTCTACAGACCCAGTAAAGAATACGTTTCTCATATACTTTCATAGAAATGAGAGCACAAATAGACATTTCCCTTCACAGGAATTGCATAAATAATTTTTTTAATGACTTGGTAACTTTCTTGCAGAGTAAGTTTTTGTGATGCATCACTCTAGTGTTAAGATGTGACATAGGTATTAGACATGGCCATTTTAGTGTAATATTTTTTCTGCTTGAGCTTTGTCATGTTTAGGCATAAGTTATTTCATTTGCTGCTGCTGTTTGCCAGGCATAGTGTTACTGAATTTGACATTGTATTACCCTGTTAAGCCAGTTTTACTACTGATGTATTTTTATTGTTTGTTGCACATTGCCTTATATTAATTGAAATATTGCAATTGCTCTGCTAATTTATTTTAGTGCTGCTTGCTTTGCCAATTTGAATTTTTTTGTTATTGCTGTTTGTGTTAATTGTTTTGTGCTGCTGCATTGCCTCGTCCCTTAGTTTAGCATCTGAGCTCAGTAGATTTAAGTTAGCTGAAGATGGGGCAGGCCATATAAGAGAACAAGTTGTGATGAATTGGAAGAAATGCATTGAGAAGCTATAAGAAAATGGTTTGGCCAAAAAAAGTATTTTGTAAGAGGATATGAACCAAAAAAGTAAGGTTTAGGGACAACAGGTTTAGGTAGGATTTTCTTGGAAATAAATGATGAGGTAAGGAATGTGTGAACATATAAATACAGAAAGCATGCTTGGATAGAATTTTTTTGGTGGAAACAAATGTTGAAATAAGTGGAAACATACATGGAATGAAGTTTTGGGGTGGACTGCAGTACCAAATGTCACACTGAAAACAAACCCTGTCCTGTATTTTTGTGTTATTACACTATGTGAATTTGTGTTTTTCCTGTCTTAGTGTCTTTACCTAAAAAGAGTTATGTTTTAGAATTTTTCTGATAATATGTTATTTTCTTTGTAAAGATGTTTAGACATTATTTATTCTGTTCCGTTTTAATGCTCATGTGTGAAGTTGGTGTTTCCAAAGTTATTCTGATATTTTATGTATGTACTCATGTCATAATTCCTGTAACACTGATGTATATGTTATTTCGATTCTTTTGTAAAGCTTGTACTACAAATGTTATCTGTATTGTTATGTTCTTTAATGACGTATTTTGTACCTTTGTAATTGTATTCTTATGTTATAAAATTGTAATTGACACCAGTTCATCATATTATTAACTTGTAAGTTCCATTTCACTGCACGCATTTCTGTTGGTCATAGTATATGGACAATATGTGAGAAGTAGGGACTGTCAGTGTTTGCATGTTGAAAGGTGGCTACACTGAGCCACAGCGCCAGAGATCGCTAGAGAGCATTGTTCCGCCGCCTCCACGGGCTGTCATTATTGAGATGTGCTAGAGGTCACTGCTTGGGGAGAGCTCGTAGTAGTCAGTTGGTGTTCAGATGTGCTAGTAGGGAGTGCTTGCTGAGATGTGATACTGAAAGGTTCTTGTTCAGATGTGGTAATAGCGAGGCGGTGTGGAGATATATTGTAATTATGAGAGTGATTTTGGTCAATATATGAAGGTAACGAAACTTGATTTATTTTTCATTATTTCCATGTTTTAAATAATGTGTCATTACAGGTTCAGTCAACAAAGCATCTGGCTTGGGTTCTTGGATTAGAGTGTAATTGTGGTTCTCTTGAGTAATTATGGTATTTGTATTTTCTTTAATTAATTCAGTATAATGTTATTTAAAAATTGTTGTGTTGTTGAAGAAGAACCGTGCCAGATGCGTACGTTGAGTCACACTCCCACACACAGAACAGTTACTCTTGTGCTTGTTGTTGCGTTGGTTTTATAGTTGCTGGGGGCTTAATTAATTAACTGTGTTAATGAAAATTTCCATTTCATTCTTTGTTATTGTTCTAAGCAGTCAGATTGCGTAACAATAACAGTCAGGGCCAACCGTTACTAGACTTCGTAATCGGACAGACAGCTACTAAAGCAAAAAAAAAAAAATTAAAATTATTTGCATTAATATTTTTATTAAGCCCCCATGCACGTGGCGTCCACTGCTTCGGATCGTCCCTTGGAATTCTTCTGATTGTAGAAATAGTAGACAGTAGGATTGTTGTAGTAATTTGTAGTTAGTAATTGTAGTCTATATTGCATGTGTAGATTTTGTAATTAGCATTCTTCTAATGGTATTTTTCAAAATTTAATTTTTATTGCCTTGTATACGCGTTTGACAATTTAATGCAATTATTTCAATTGTTCGTTAATCGTGTTTGAGGGAAGCATTTCGTGTGAAGGGTATTGTTGGAGATAAAGAGTCATTGTGTGTAATTTTCATATAGTGACGAGTTTTGTATATTTTGTAAATGATTACGCGATCAATGAAAAAGGCAAAAATGATGAATAGTGAGAATGACGAAATTGTTGACATGGCGAACTCGCCAACACAGGAGAACAGTATGTTGAATAATGAAGTGGAAATCAATTTAATAAGTCGGGAAAGTAGTCCGGAACCATTTCAAAATTTTTCTCAATCAGAAAATTCACAGAATACGAGATTAACGATAGAAAATTCTGGAATAGCATCAAACACAGATAGCTTTACAGCTATGACGAATGAAACTGGTTTTGCGGGAAATGTTAGGGGCGAAAGGAATTGCGAACAAGCTAATATGGAGCAGTTGATGGGTGCAATATTAAATTTGGGATCACAAATAGGAACAATTAAAACACAGATGGGAACAATGGAAACACGGTTAGACTCACTGGGATCACAGTTACGATCTGAATTAAAAACAGATAGGGGAACAATGGAAACACGGTTAGATTCACTGGGATCACAGTTGGGATCACAAATAGGCACAATTAAAACAGAGATGGAAACAATGGAAACACGGTTAGATTCACGAATAGGGACATGTTTCAAAAATATGAAAGATGAATTAAAGAAAGAAATCAGAGAAGAAGTACAACCGATTTTGAATGCTCACAATAATAGATTAATTGCAGTAGAGATTAGACAAAGGGAACAGGATAGAGAACAGGAGGAGAGAGATCGCGTGATAGTACAGAAATTTTCAGAGTTAAATTTACAACGTGCACACGATAAGGAAGAAATATTTGAGAGAATCGAGGAATCCGTACCAAATGACAGAATAAATAAACTAACACAACAATATGAACAGTTAACTACCAAATGTGTTAATACTGAAACCCGAGTCGCGACACTTACGGAAGACGTAAATAGACAGAAAGAACAAATAGGTGATTTATCGGAAAGAGTTGAGGAGATTTTAGATAAATTGACAAGTCTTAGTTTAAATGGGGATAGAGATTCAGATGATACAGCTCCATTACCATTTGCAGAAACCGAAGAGTACCAGAACATAAATAAGCATGTTGAAAATCAGGGAAAATTTAATGAACGCGTTAAAAGGGAAGTTGGGGCATTACGAAAGCAAGTCAAACAAATTGAAGGCGAAATCGTAGGAAAAGACAGCAGAAGAAATTTAGAATCACAGATAGCAGAGGGGTTTGAAGAAAGTAATTTATTTCATTTACGGGACACAACAAGAGAGCGCCAGGCGCGCGAACTTGACAATAATCGACATTCAAACTGGGACAGACGCGGTAGGTCTTTGTCGCCACGAGGCGAAAACTTTGACTATAAACACTTTTTGACTGTTCGGAAATTTAAGATCTTCCGCAATTCTAAAAATGACATACATCCATGTGCATGGTTAGATCAATTTATGTATGCACTCCCACCAAATTGGCCACTAAGTCACAAACTGGAATTTATGTGTGGATATTTAGAAAACGAACCGGCGACGCGGATGCGTGCACTCATTAGAGATTGTAATAATCTGAATGATTTTTATCATGCATTTCTATCGGCATATTGGTCCGAAAACACGCAAGACAGAGTCAAACACAGTCTTATTATGCAGCGTAATTTCAAACAGTCTGAATTCCGCACGCCAGCAGAATATTTTGAAGACATGATTCGAAAGAATCAGTTCCTTTCCAACCCTTACAGTCCGACTGAATTAATTCGCATTTGTTTAACTAAGCTGCCACAATCCATAAGACAAATTGCTTTAGCCGGAAGATGTAAAGACGACATTGAGACTTTTAAGACTTTGCTACAAGAACTTGAGTATGACAACGACGACGGGACTTCTTGTAATTTTTTCAGTAGCAGTAATTACAATACATTTTCAGAGAAAAGGGATAGTGATCGGAACGGACGTTATTTGGGTAACTTTGAGAATGACAGACGTAACAGACAGGACAATAGATACCAGCCTTATGACAATAACAGACGTTCTAACAGAAATTACACAGACAATTATAATAACGGTAATTCCTACCGGAATGATCAACCATACGGAAACAGTAATCGGTATCATCAAGATAGAAATTATTCATACAGTAACAGAAATTCTTACTACAGAAATAACCAGGGTAGTAGATACAACAATAATTTCAGAAGTGACAGTCGAAATTACACAAGAAGTAGTTATGCAGACAGACAGGAAAACAGAAATTTTAATAACAGACACAACCAAGAATTTGCATCTAACAGACAGGAAGGACCTAATTGGCATCCTCCGCGTGACAGAAATTCAGAGAGACAAGTGGAAATAGTAGAAATTGATCCGCGAAATGTCGGGAATAATCAAAGACGTGACGCAAACAATCGACAATGACTAGCAGCTTCGGCTTCTGGCAGCAATATAGACGGTTCAGAAAGTAATGACACTTCGACTTTACACTACGTACGACTGGAAGACATGAGAGACATTTTGTTAGACGAAAAGGAAACTAATGTAGACGCATTTTTACATCCTGTTATTGAAGTATGTGTGGGTAAGAATAAGTTCACTGCAGTTTTAGATTCTGGGAGCCCATTGAACGTCATTAGTGAATCGGTTTTTCGTATATGTGAAAGAACTATTGCCTGTCCTGTGTTACCTATTTCTAAAACTACAATTCGAGGAGCGATTTCTGGAAAAGGTGTGGAAGTTAAACAACAGACCAACCTAAATTTCATTTGTCAAGGATACGAATTTTCTGCTAATTTTATTATTGTTCCATTACTCAGTACACAGATTATATTAGGTATGGAGTTTCTTAACGCACATAAGGCAATTTTGAACTTTAAAGAAGGAAGTGTGAATTTGACTGTTGCCGGAATGCCGAAATGTTTGAAATTTTTCGAGTGTTTAGCAAGATCTGAATCAGATACAAAATGTTTAAGGTTTCTTACTTCTGATGTTTTCGTTGAGCATTATGACGACAGTGTGTTTATTCATGACAATGACAATAGATACAGGGACGCGATGGAGGATATAATTAATAGGGAAGAATTAATTAATGAAAAGGTTAAGAAAGCTGAAGTGCCAGATGACGTTGCAAAAGAAGAGCTGCACTATATTTTGACTTCACATGCTACAGTATTTAGTCATCACACAGGAACTATACAAGGCTTACAATATTTATTTAAAGTAAAAGAACACACACCATTTCGCGGGAAAACGTACGCTATTCCTTTGGCTTACAGAGACAAGGTTAAGAATGAACTTCAATACATGTTAGATCAGGGCATTGTTGAGCCAGCAGTCAGTCCTTATACCAGCCCATTACACGTTGTTCTTAAAAAGGATGGATCAATTCGTTTGGTTCTGGATTCCAGACAGATAAATAATATTATTATTCCTGAAACTGACCGTCCACAAAATTTAGATGAACTTCTTCAACATTTCCATGGAATTAAAGTTTTATCCACGATTGATATGCGCGCAAGTTTTTGGCAAATAGAACTCCACCCTGATTGTAGAAAATATACTGCCTTTTTAGCCTTCGGTAACTGTTACCAGTTTCGGAAATTACCATTTGGACTTACTGTATCTTCAGCAGCATTCATTCGTAGCTTAAATGAAATTTTACCTGCTTATCTTCGTGACAATATTACTTCATATGTTGACGATATTCTTATTGCTAAACGTTCTTGGAGTGAGCATAACAAAATTTTGGATTCATTATTACGTATTTTTGCACGAGTTGGCATGACAGTGAACTTGGAAAAATCAGAATTTGGTCGTTCTCAGGTGAAATTTCTCGGTCACATTATTTCTACAGAAGGTATTCTTCCCGATCCAGAGAAACTACATGCTATTCGTAATTATGCTGTTCCTACCACAAAACGTGATGTTCGTAGTTTCCTTGGTGTCTGTAATTTTCTTAGACGCTTTGTTAGATTGGACAATTTGGCCACACCTCGTTTATGTGAACTATCTGGAAAGAAATCTAATTGGTGTTGGGATGAGGAAGCTCAATCAGAATTTGAACAACTTCGTGATGCTTTAGTTGCTGCTCCACTTCTTTCACATCCGGATTTATCTAAAGATTTTTGTTTGGCGACGGACTCATCATACAAAGGCCTAGGTGCACATTTATTTCAAGAGATAGAAGAAAACGGCGTTGTAGTACAGAAGACTATTGCATTTGGAAGTCGTGTTCTCTCTAAATCCGAAAAGAATTATTCGATTACGGAACTTGAAGCTTTGGCTGTTGTATGGGCCTTCACAAAATTTCGCACATTTTTGTTTGGCAGACATACTAAGGTTTACACCGATCATCGAGCTCTGGAATTTCTTATGTCGACAAAATTAACTCATGGCAGATTGTCACGATGGGCGTTGTACCTACAGGAATTTGATTTTAGTATTGTTTACATACAGGGATCTTCAAATATTGTTGCTGATGCTTTATCACGTGCACCTATGGGTTTGAAACAAAGTGCCGAAGAGGACGGCAAAGAAAACCATTATTGTTTGATGTACATTCATGGTGTTGCGTTTGAGAACTTTATTTCGTCTTCGCTCCAGGACATCGCTAAGGAGCAAAATAAGGATCCAATCTGGAAGGACATTAAGGAGAAGTGGAGGAGAAAGGAAAGCGTAGCGATCAGACAGTATTATTTAGTTCGCAATGATATTCTTTTCAAACCAAAATCGGTCGACAACTCTGTTTGGTTAGTTTGTATTCCTGATGAGTGGGTCAATAAATTGATTTGGTACACACATTTCAGTTATGCGCACTTTGGTCCCAGAAAATGCTTTCATAAATTACGAGAAAATTGCTACTTCAGTAATATGGAAAAACGTATTCGATCTGTTCTTGCCAAATGCAAATTATGTCAAAAGGCTAAGCCGCCAACAGTTTCTCACAGAGCACCGTTGTTTCCTATCATTCCAGCGAAATTAAAGGAGATGGCTGCAGTCGATTTGTTCGGTCCAGTGGTTCGTTCTACTAATGGTTTTGCGTATATTTTCGTAGCAGTGGAATTAACATCAAAATATGTGTGTTTTACACCTTTACGCAAAGCAACAGCTCGTTCAGTATCTAATGCTTTCATCAAACATTTTCTTAAGGAAGTTGGTCATGTTGATAAGGTTATATCAGATAATGGATCACAGTTTCGCTCTAAAATTTGGCTTCGTACTCTACGGCGTCGTAAAATTAAACCAATTTTCATTTCACTTTTTCACCCTCAATCTAATCCTTCAGAGAGATGGATGAAGGAAATCAATAAATTGTGTCGTCTTTATTGTCATCAGAATCACAGAACGTGGGATCAGTATCTTCATCTTTTTCAAAACATTCTGAATGAACTTCCTAATGATTCAACTTCTTTACCGCCTACACTGATATTAAAGAATAAAGCACCGACAAATCGCATTTCTGAAATCGTTCCTTTTCCGCCTTCACGGAAACTGCGGCATTCTGAAGTTGTCAACCTGGCTCTACAAAATATTGCATCGGCGGCTGCTAGAAGAGAGAAATCAGCGAAACGTCCTGGTCGTTTAAAAATCTTGTCAGTTGGCCAGAAGGTGTTAATTAAGTCCCACCGTTTGTCTCATAAAGGAAAAGGCTTGTGTCGCAATTTTTTTCTGCTTTATAACGGTCCATATAGAGTTCGCAAAATTATACATGATAACACTGTTGAAGTAGAAACTCTTAAATCTCGACGCTCTAAGGGAATACATCACATATCTAACGTAAAAATTTTTGTGGAATGACATACTTGTGAGAAACCAACAGTTTACGTAAACATGGAGAGAGTACAAGGATACCGCGCTGTGTTTGGCGGCGGCACATACTCAAAGCAACAGTCAGTCTGCGCGCCGCACAAGGCAGTCGTTGACCGCAAACAATCACTTCCTACGTCACGCGCCTACAGCTGATCGAGCACTCAGTGCGAATGCACTGACAGACGTAAACAAATACACAGTCTAATTTCTCCGAATAAATTCTGTATAAAGCTATGATGACTTCATAAATTATGTTATTAACGTTCAGTATTTTTCAGGATACGGTTGTATAAAATATTTAAGACCTTCAGGTAAATTCGGTGCGTGTCCGACGTTAAGACGACTTGCTTTGGAGAAAATTTTCAGGAAGAATGTCATTTCGAAGAAGAAAGTAATAAATAAAAAAAAAAGGTAACGGTTAATTGAGCTTATTTTTCAGGTAACAGAATTCCACTTAGGTATGTACTTTAAACGTAATTTGCTGCTTGCGATTACGTGATTCATACTTTGTGCTAATTTCATGTTCTATGAATTTACTAGTGAAGCGACGTGCTTACGCATGTTAACTGATTTTGACAATGATTGACTAATGAACAGGGTTGTTATTTGTATATATTATGCATCGCTTGGCTGCTATGCTTTTTCACTGATGTCATATTTTTTTATTATGTGCCAGCTGTGCTTATTTATTTAGATTATAATTGTCACCTGATTAATTGTGCTGATGTGGTTAGATATGTAAGTTATACTTTGTGATTTATCTGCTTGCGCCTTCATGTTTACTTATTAAGATTACATATGAACATTTATTTGCTTATGTCGATGTGATTCTAATGACCTGTTTATTGTGTAAGGCATGTTTGCTGCTGTGCGTATGGATTGCATATTTACACATTTCTGTTTTGTTGTCATAACTACTCTTCAATCTAGTATATAGAAATGCTGATATACTGTGTACAAATATAGAGTTTAGGTTACACTGTGGTATTAATTATAGATTGTTCACTTGGCAGAGCCTCGTTGTAGGGATTGTGCTGCATCCACTTGTTGACATTCTGTTCTCTACTGGTATATTTACTCGCTATTGCATGTTTTGCTTACGCTCAGTGCCTTATATTTTTAAGATAAGAAAATGAACTGCTATAATTCGACGAACGACATTAGTAAAAGAAAGTCATAGAAGTCACATGAGCTGAGGTTTTATGGAAGCTGTATAAATTTATGCTAATAGGAAGGAAGCTAACGACATGACAGACCAAAACTAGGTTTAGACCATTGACAGTATTACACTGCATTTTTCGTGAGCAATTGAAATAGGAAGTGACACTTGACACAAGGAATACTCCACATGATTGCTTCTGCCATGATTCTTGAAGTGGTGTACACACTGTGAAATATTATGATTATTCACACTCCGTAATCGTACTTAATTACTGAGAGTTATTCGAACTAAGTCTGTTAGAGGTCATGTATGCATTTCTTTTATTTAATGATGGACAAGGAACCAAAATGTATCTTATAATTTATAATGAGTAGAAAATTTGGGTCAGATGGAATACACAGAGGTTGTGTGTGGACAATGTGTCTTCGGATTGCATGGGATGCTGAATTGAAGTTGCACTAGGATTTTATCTGTACTTGTTCGAGGAGACTGACTAGAGGAAAGAGTTGTTATGGAAGTGAAATGATATTGGTGCTGAGGTTTATATGTATCGACGTATTATTGAAGTATTAAGATTAAGTGATGATTATTGGAGTTTGGTGGATAAGAGGTAAAGTAAGTGAGGAGCATATTTTTTTTGTACTGACTAGAGGAAAGAGTTGTTATGGAAGTGAAATGATATTGGTGCTGAGGTTTATATGTATCGACGTATTATTGAAGTATTAAGATTAAGTGATGATTATTGGAGTTTGGTGGATAAGAGGTAAAGTAAGTGAGGAGCATATTTTTTTTGTACTGACTAGAGGAAAGAGTTGTTATGGAAGTGAAATGATATTGGTGCTGAGGTTTATATGTATCGACGTATTATTGAAGTATTAAGATTAAGTGATGATTATTGGAGTTTGGTGGATAAGAGGTAAAGTAAGTGAGGAGCATATTTTTTTTTTGTTGGTCCATATGGAACAAGGAGGATGAAGATGGCAGACTACAACACTCAAGTAGAAAGAAGATTGCCTACACACACACTTTGTTAAATCAATAAGCAGTATACATTTTTTTTTGAAGAGAGGAAGTATTTGCATATCTTGGCTCACTGACAGTTGTTCAGCAACAGTACAATTTGATCTGGCTTGGCAAACATTGGTCTTGACATGATGACTATGACGTTGACTAACTATTATTGACTGTTATACATTGCTGCCACTACTACTTGGTACACATGATGAACATCAAATCTTGGACAGAGTTACATTTACACAGTTAACACTATTCAATTACACAGTAGCACTTAATGAGGATGAAAGATGAGTGGATGTGTTTTGTGTGTTTTCCTTTCCTAATCCTACCCACCTATCTCCTAAATATTATTTTATTTGTTGGTAGTGGCTTGCACTGACACCCATAAATATTATAGGTTAACTGTTATTGTGTACTGTAATAGTTAATGTGACAATTAACTGATATCATTTGTGTGTTTATTATGATTTGTATGTTTAGTGTAAGAGCATTGATTATATTTTGTTAAAGAAATTGTATGTGTATTCAAACTATTGTTCATGACTGAACTGTCTCAGTAGTTATGGTGAATAGTATGGACTGTTACTTGCACTTTTTCTACATGATTGGTGCCACAAGGACATGTTTAATTTCTGCTGATGAACTGTGTGATCAGTGATTGTAAAAAAAAATTATGGACTGTTACTTGTACCTTTTCTACAATATTGGTGCCACTAGGACATGTTTAATTTCTGCTTATAAACTCTGATGAACAGTGTGATCAGTGACAGTGTATTTTATTGAACTGCTTCTGCTGAGAAATGTGACTTGTTGCTGTGTGTACCTGCTCAACATTGCTGGGTACCACTGATGGACTGATTCTACTGAAAAGATGTCACCTGTTGCTGTGTGTACCTGCTCAACATTGCTGGGTACCACTGATGGACTGCTTCTACTGAAATGGTGTTACTTGTTGATGTCTGCACCTGCTCAACATTGCGGGGTACCACTGATGGACTGCTTCTACTGAAATGAAGTCACCTGTTGCTGTGTGCACCTGATCAACATTGCTGGGTGCCACTAATGGACTGCTTCTACTGAAATGGTGTTACTTGTTGGTGTCTGCACCTGCTCAACATTGCTGGGTGCCACTGATGGACTGCTTCTACTGAAAAGATGTCACCTGTTGATGTCTGCACCTGCTCAACATTGCTGGGTGCCACTGATGGATTGCTTCTACTGAAATGAAGTCACCTGTTGCTGTGTGCACCTGCTCAACATTGCTGGGTGCCACTGATGGATTGCTTCTACTGAAATGAAGTCACCTGTTGCTGTGTGCACCTGATCAACATTGCGGGTGCCACTGATGGACTGCTTCTATTGAAAAAATGTTACTTATTGGTATTTGCATCTGTTGACCATTGCTGGGTGCTACTGCTGGAACTGTCAACTGCTTATTCTTGGGCTATGGAAAGCGTTTATGTGAATATTTGTATAAACTGATTTATTGTGTATTACTGTTTGTGGAAAGTTATGAGACTCTTACCTGCACATATTCGTCATTGCTGACGCTATTGATTGAACTGTTTAACCACATAATACTTGTATAAACTGTTATGTAAAGTCACATGTATGAAAGAATTTGTATTGCTTACTGTATTCTATATAATAGGTTATTGAAAGGTCAGTGCAAAGCCAAAATTTTATCTAGTTATATGATATTTACGTATTAATATTATCTTTTATTTTTGTCTGTATTTTTTTGACGAATTTGGTGGTATTTTCACCACCAATGCTGGCAAAAATACCATCAAATTCTAGCCGTGGAGGAAGGGCATATGAAAGGTGGCTACACTGAGCCACAGCGCCAGAGATCGCTAGAGAGCATTGTTCCGCCGCCTCCACGGGCTGTCATTATTGAGATGTGCTAGAGGTCACTGCTTGGGGAGAGCTCGTAGTAGTCAGTTGGTGTTCAGATGTGCTAGTAGGGAGTGCTTGCTGAGATGTGATACTGAAAGGTTCTTGTTCAGATGTGGTAATAGCGAGGCGGTGTGGAGATATATTGTAATTATGAGAGTGATTTTGGTCAATATATGAAGGTAACGAAACTTGATTTATTTTTCATTATTTCCATGTTTTAAATAATGTGTCATTACAGGTTCAGTCAACAAAGCATCTGGCTTGGGTTCTTGGATTAGAGTGTAATTGTGGTTCTCTTGAGTAATTATGGTATTTGTATTTTCTTTAATTAATTCAGTATAATGTTATTTAAAAATTGTTGTGTTGTTGAAGAAGAACCGTGCCAGATGCGTACGTTGAGTCACACTCCCACACACAGAACAGTTACTCTTGTGCTTGTTGTTGCGTTGGTTTTATAGTTGCTGGGGGCTTAATTAATTAACTGTGTTAATGAAAATTTCCATTTCATTCTTTGTTATTGTTCTAAGCAGTCAGATTGCGTAACAATAACAGTCAGGGCCAACCGTTACGAGACTTCGTAATCGGACAGACAGCTACTAAAGCAAAAAAAAAAAAATTAAAATTATTTGCATTAATATTTTTATTAAGCCCCCATGCAATGTGTGTTAATAATTCAGCAAAGGACTGGATAACAGCATTGCTGGTTCTAAGGACAATTCCAAAAACTTTATGAGTGCACAAGTGGT
This sequence comes from Schistocerca nitens, assembly GCF_023898315.1. Lineage (NCBI taxonomy): Eukaryota > Metazoa > Arthropoda > Insecta > Orthoptera > Acrididae > Schistocerca > Schistocerca nitens. The sequence goes on from NC_064620.1 coordinate 53,576,409, forward strand.
GGTTTATGGACTTGCTGTATTCTCTGCAAGACTCCGCAAGGTGATTGTGCAACTCCACAGTAGCAACAGATGGCTGCTGACCGTTTCTACATGGACTACAGTGGGTCTGCACGTTTGGTGGCCCACCAATACCATTATCTCTACAAGGACTATAGTGGGTCTGCATCTTTGATGGCCCACCAATACCGTAATCTCTACCAGGACTACAGTGGGTCTACTCTGTGATGACCTACCTACCAGTATTCTTCAAAACTTCGACTGACTCTGCGGTAGGTTTGCTCTTTTGTGGCCCATTACCTGTCTGCATGCCGAGTCAGCACTGTCTTTCCGTTGGAAGGACAACACTACTTCTTTAAGACAGCATGGAAATCCACTACTTCTGTGTGCAATGCCTTTTACTGCTCAGACTTTGAGAAAAACACTGCAATTTTACTATGATGAACGATCAGGACTGTCTTTATGGACTGTGAGAAAATTTTAGCTTTTGACCTACATTTTATCAATAAGTGTGTGCATTTGATTTCTTTGTTATTGTAATTATGAAAAATTTTTCAAATCTGTATTGGTCACTGCCCAAAACAATTTTTTGTGGGGAGCCTGGGCGCTATGTAAGTAGGCTGTTTAGGTTTTTATATTGGTAACGCCACGTAGCGCTCTGTATGAACATCACTGGCTGTGGTGCGTGGAGTCCGTGGCTGGTTTGCATTGTTGTTGACCATTGTAGTGTTGGGCAGCTGGATGTGAACAGTGCATAGCGTTGCGCAATTGGAGGTGGGCCGCCAGCAGTGGTGGATGTGGGGAGAAAAATGGCGGAGTTTTGAAATTTGTAAGACTGGATGTCATGAACTGCTATACATAATATGACTATTAAGGTAAATACATTGTTTGTTCTCTATTAATCTTTCATTTGCTAACTATGCCTATCAGTAGTTAGTGCCTTCCGTAGCTTGAATCTTTTATTTAGCTGGCAGTAGTGACGCTCGCTGTATTGCAGTACGAGTAACGAAGATTTTTGTGAGGTAAGTGATTTGTGAAACGTATAGGTTAATGTTAGTCAGGGTCATTCTGTTGTAGGGATTATTGAAAGTCAGATTGCGTTGCGCTATAAATATTGTGTGTCAGTTTAAGCACAGTCATGTATAATTGTTCAAAGGGGACGTTACAGTAGTTAGAATCTTTTTATATAGCTAGCTGTATTTGCTTTAGTTCGTGTCATGAAGATTTTCTGTGAGGTAAGTGACTTACGAAATGTATGGGCTATTGTTAGGATTTCTCCTGGTTAAGGGCCACTCTTTTGTGTTAATTATTTGCAGTCAGACTGCGTTGCGCTTGTATATTGTGGACAGTAAATGAATAGAATAGGTTTGAGTTGTATTTGTCAGGGAAAATTCCGAAGATCATTGTTGAAATGATAAAGACAATTAAAGCGACAGTAGGTTCAGTTTCACTCAGCAGTTTAAGAAGGTTCAGTTGCATTCAGTAGTTTAAGTAAAAAAGTAGAAGTTTTAATTTGACCAACTGTAGATCTCATGCTTTCACATCGATGTGGAATGACAACAAACTTTGGCTGGGTTTCCCATTACTGCTACTTATGTTGCAGTGGACACGCACTGTGACGTGTCCTGTTGCAAGTCATACACTATGTACTCCACGGGTGGCCCACTTGTTTTTCGAAGTCAGCTGATCCCAAGCTCTGTCCGTGGGCTCGCCTCTCTCATCGTTTGTCCGTCATCTACAATGTACTCCTGCTGGATGAATGCTGGCCCCTTCCTCAGCTCTATGTGGCGCATTGCTGTGGACACTTATTTAAACTACCCCTATGTGGTCAGCATGGCGTTCACCACCACAGCTGCCACACACAATGCTCTTCTGCAGATTTTCGCCATTGAAGGTCTTTCCCACACCATTGTAACTGACAATGGGCCCCAGTTCTCAGATAAGGCCTTTAAACAGTTCTGCGCTGTCAACGGCATAAACTACCTGTGTAGCTCTCCATTTCACCCTCTTTCCAGTGGCGAAGCACAGCAGATAGTGCGCACAGTCAAGCAACAAATGTTGACGTTAGTGGGTGCATCTACTATGTCAGTGGCACTCACGATGTTCTTGAGCAACTACAGATGCACCCCTGTCCATGAACACAGCCCAGCAGAACTTCTCCATTGTCGACAGCCACATACACCACATACCCTTTTACAACTCCTGGCACACCATCCCAACTAACCCCACACTTTACATGTTGGACAATACCTTCCAGGTCTGACCGTTTGGTCACATTCCTATGGGGCAAACCCCTCACTGATGCTGGCTACAGTAATGCTGTCATAGTTAAGAACCCTAGAGGCTGCAGTAGTTGGCACATGAACCAACTCCATCCCCACCTCCAGCCTACACCTCCAGTTGTGGATTGCTCCCATGGGCATGGATATAAAGGTCGAGACATCATCACAGCCTCCATCTGCTCCACGGTCATTCCCCACACTGCAGTTTCCCAGCACAGTGCCCCAAGTTCCATGCTCTTGCTACCAGCTGGTGGTCTTCACTGACAGGATATCACCTATTCAGTTCCCAAAATATCGTCCTACACACGCTTGTCAGGAGGGAGGTATCTGGATCCTGTTTTGAAAATTCTGACAGCCATCCAAAAGGCATGGACGTAGATGACAGCCGCAAGGTGGTGACCCTATAATTTGTAAGCGATGCTGTCACCGCCACAGTGCTATGTGCGGCCCATGCTCGCCACGCCAGCCTACTTCTGCTCACATTGGTCTTATAAAGACGGCAGCACAGGGGATCGGTCAGGAGTCGTGTTCTGACAGCGCTAGTGATGGTTTATTCATTGTTACTCTGGCCCCTGATGGTTGCAGCCTCTTGGTATCTGATTTGGTTTTGCTCTCTGGCCTTGGTATTTCGCTATGCGATCTGCATTGTCAGTCATCCTTCTTGTGTGTGCCTGTGTTGTACAAGCGATTCGCCATTGACACCGTCGGCCCATCGCCCAGTGCTCTCTGCTCTCGATTGATGTCGGTTACTAGATGGAGGACTGACGGATTTTGGCCATGCACGGACAGATCCGACAGCAACGACAGGTGCCATTCAACAGGCTGTCATGCTTTCACTGCAAATGTACTACCATTGGCAGGCGGCAGTGTGACGTACAGCTTGCTGCACACCACCAGTTACGAGGTGTGCCACTGACACCAGCGTAGTGTCGTGCCTGACTCAATGACAGACATGGGGCCCTGCAACTGGCAGCAAGTCATCTTTAGTGATGGGTCGCACTTCTGCCTTGGATGCAGCAACCACCAGATCTGTACCTGTATGTTTAGTGGAGTGCACGACGAAGAGCAGTTTGCGGACTCCCACGACACATCCTGTCATCTGATGTGGGGAACGATATTCTATGGTGCTCGGTTATCAGTAGTATACATAACAGACCTCGTGACAGCTGCATGGTACAAGGAACAGTTCTGAAACTGGAGGCTCTGTCCAAGCTCGTACCTTATTTCAACTGCACGATGTTCGTCCATGTACCACTGTGACCTTCTAAGCATGCTTTAGAGCTGTAACTAATCTGCAGTGGCCAGTGTCATTAACCATCTCTCCCTGCTCGAGACAGTGTGGCGATGCCATGAATCGTGTCATCAGCACTCCACCTGCACCAACAAATCTGCCGGAACTGTACATTGAGGTGTAAGTGACATCAGATGCAGTATCGCAGGACTACACCTGAGACCTGTACATCTCCATGCTGCGACGTATGGATGCTTGCATTGGCAATCACCTGGACCTGATGCCATGCTAATACATATGTTTTGTGGCCATGTAGCGCAATAAGCGTTGGTCCTTCGAAGTAAAAAGTCTAATATTTTCGTCATTTCGAATGTATGGTACCACATAACTGCCCGCCAACGACAATCACAATCTGTCTTGTCCTTCTCAGTGCAATCCTTTTTGTGACAGTTGATGTATAGGAGGATGTGCGGATCCTGCTTGTGAGTTCTGAATATATATATATATATATATATATATATATATATATATATATATATATATATATGTGTGTGTGTGTGTGTGTGTGTGTGTGTGTGTGTGTGTGATTATTAGTTTAGACTGTTGTTAAATACAGAGATGATATTCCTGACATTGTCATTTAGGGTGGACTCAGGATGCTTTTCGTTTGTATTTTTCAGGTTTTTCAAAGATGTTTAGAGTTTGGTGTTCAGATTGTATGTTTAGATTACTGATATTGGTGTAGTTGAGATGGTGTTTTGTTTCATGCATGTGGATTGTACTGGCGGTATGTGATATATTCTGTTTCTTAGTGTTGTCTGTGAGTTCAGATGCTCAAAATGTCTGAAGCATGCACACGCAGTCACAGTGCATAGCTCACTTCTGTAAAGTTTTAATGTTCAAGTTGTACATCTTTCCTCCCTGCAGGGTTTCCGAGTGTCCTGTTATTACTGAATGTGAATGTGTCCTTAAAAACATTGAAGAGTTCGATGTTGGGTCGTGGTATGCTCTTCTGTTCCCTTTCTGTGTTCTTGGCCATTTGTGATGTACGGTTCATTTAAAAACAGTCTATGTAGATGCAGATGATGCTGTAGTTTTAATGTGGCAGATTTGGTAGTTATTTGCAATCTAATGTACATATTAAGTTCTGTAGGTATTAGTTTCATTTTATGTGTTACATAAAGTAGTGGCAGCATAATGCTCATTTATGTTATTCACTAAAATCTGTATCTTTATAACGAGACTAATTCTATTTGTTGCAGTCGTTCTACGTGAGAATAGAACCCTGGAAGTAGTAGGAAAGAAAGAAATCAACTGAATACAAATATTTAGCTGTGGAACAGAATTTTCATGTTTTGTACTTCTAAGATATTTTAATGCAATAAAAGCCTATTGGTGATGTCAGAAACGTGCCGAAATTCACGGAAGAACACGAAAGGAAGATGAATTCGTTCTTTCGCTAAAACAGCACTGCGATACGTGTTGTAAGTAGGCTGTTTATGCAGGTAACGTCACCTAGCGCTCTGTATGAAAATCTCTGGCTGTGCTGTGTGCAGTCTGTGGCTGGTTGGCATTGTTGAAATGTTGAAATATTCTCTATTGTAGTGTTGGGCAGTTGGATGTGAACAGCGCATAGCGTTGCGCAGTTCGAGGTGAGCCGCCAGCAGTGGTGGATGTGGGGAGAGAGATGGCAGAATTTTAAGAGCGGACGACCTGGACGTGTGTCCACCAGAAAGAGTAAATTTGTAATATTGGATATCATGAACTGATATATATATATATATATATATATATATATATATATATATATATGATTACTTTGGAAGATTATTAAGACATTGTTTGTTCTCTATCAAAATCTTTCATTTGCTGACTATGCCTATCAGTAGTTAGTGCCTTCAGTAGTTAGAATGTTTTATTTAGCTGGCAGTAGTGGCGCTCGCTGTATTGCAGTAGTTTGAGTAGCGAAGATTTTTGTGAGATAAGTGATTCATGAATGGTATAGGTTATTGTTAGTCAGGGCCATTCTTTTGTATGGATTTTTTAAAGTCAGATTGCGTTGCGCTAAAAATATTGTGTGACAGTTTAGTGTTGATCAGAATAGTTAAAGATCGATAAGTCTGAGTACGTTCAGTTCTGCTCAGCTGTTTGAAAATCAAATAATGTAAGGGGTTTATCAGCACAGTCATTCATAAATTTTTCTAAGGGGACATTTCAGTATAACCCACATTTGCAGCGCCTTGAGGTGCCGAACGCAGTTCCGGAATAGCGTAAAGTTACATTAGGGTAGAGATACAGCGTCCAAAGAACGGCGCTACCCTTCCGCAGACGCAGGGTGCCCGGAGGAGCGGCCGCAAACAGCCCCTAATGCCGCTAATTCGCGGAGGTCGGGTCGAGTCGGCTGGGGCCCCTCAAAAACTCCGGCTGGCCCCGGGCCACGCGCACCGCACCGCCCCTCACGTAGACACGGGGCGCAGTCAGTGCGTGGGCGCGCTCGCTTTAGCCGGGCCGTCCCTGCTGCGAGAGAGGGCGCTAACTCAATTTGCCGCCGCGGCCGTGCGGCGCCCTGATGGATGACGAACGGTCGCCTCGCCCGAGGCTCACGTGTCTCGGCGCCGACCTGGGGAAGGCAAGGCGAGGGAAGGGTGGGGGCGCGCCGACGTGAGCGCAGGGCCGGCCGGTTTCCCCGTCCGTCTGCGCCGCGACGACTGGGCGCGTCATCGAGCGAGGTGCGTGCTTCTCACGGCTGTCCGGAGAAACTGGGCAGTTTTCGACGCGCGGACCTGAACAGGGACGACAGTAGGTTTTTTCGTGTCAGTGGAGGCAGAATATTATCCCGCTACTACAGCGCCATAGGTGAGTGGTTAGCGCGGCTGTTTGCGATGTGGGAGACTCGGATGGGACATTGTTGTTCTCATCATTTCAACACCTTCAGGTAAGTCACCGAATTGGAATCAAACAAAAGTCTTGCACTTGGCGGCTGAACACCCGAACATTGGGTCTCGCAGTCAAAAACAAACGTACGAACATTTCATTTTTTCACAAGCTCTGAATATGAAAAATATAATGTCAACAGAGCAAGAAGCGTTTCCTCAATTATAAAGAATGATAGGAAAATATAAATTAAATTAAGAGAAAGTCTGGCCGTGCCTTTTTGTAACACCCTATATATATATATATATATATATATATATATATATATATATATATATATATATATATATATATATATAGGGTGTTACAAAAAGGTACGGCCAAACTTTCACGAAACATTCCTCACACACAAATAAAGAAAATATGTTATATGGACATGTGTCCGGAAACGCTTAATTTCCATGTTAGTGCTCATTTTAGTTTCGTCAGTATGTACTGTACTTCCTCGATTCACCGCCAGTTGGCCCAATTGAAGGAAGGTAATGTTGACTTCGGTGCTTGTGTTGACATACGACTCATTGTTCTACAGTAGTAGCATCAAGCACATCAGTACGTAGCATTAACAGGTTAGTGTTCATCACGAACGTGGTTTTGCAGTCAGTGCAATGTGTGGTGTCACCGCCAGACACCACACTTGCTAGGTGGTAGCTTTAAATCGGCCGCGGTCCATTAGTACATGTCGGACCCGCGTGTCGCCACTGTCAGGATCGCATATCGAGCGCCTCCACACGGCAGGTCTCGAGAGACTGACTAGCACTCGCCCAGTTGTACGACGACTTTGCTAGCGACTACACTGACGAAGCCTTTCTCTCATTTGCCGAGAGACAGTTTGAATAGCCTTCAGCTAAGTCCATGGCTACGACCTAGCAAGGCGCCATTAGTTACTTCATGAATCTAAAGAGTCTCACTTGTGTCATCAAGAATGCTGTATACAAATGATGGATTAAAGTTAAGTATTATAGCAGCTACGTACTTTTCTTTATAGCATTCATTACGTCTCCTGTTTCAGACCTATCTCTAGCCTGCGTCAGTCACGCGTGCCTTTCGGCTACTTCAGTGTGGCGTAGCTGTCTTGTTACGTCACAACACAATGTTTACAAATGCGGAGTTGGCAGATGATGTATGGATTAGCACGAGGCAATAGCCGTTGCGCGGTACGTTTGTATCGAGACAGATTTCAGAACGAAGGTGTCCCGACAGGAAGACGTTCGAAGCACTTGATCGGCGTCTTAGGGAGCACGGAACATTCCAGCCTATGACTCGCGACTGGGGAAGGCCTAGAACTACGAGGACACCTGCAATGGACGAGGCAATTCTTCGTGCAGTTGACGATAACCCTAATGTCAGCGTCAGAGAAGTTGTTGCTGTACAAGGTAAAGTTGACCACGTCACTGTATGGAGAGCGCTACGGGAGAACCAGTTGTTTCCGTACCATGTACAGCGTGTGCAGGCACTATCAGCAGCTGATTGGCCTCCACGGGTACACTTCTGCGAATGGTTCATCCAACAATGTGTCAATCCTCATTTCAGTGCAAATGTTCTCTTTACGGATGACGCTTCATTCCAACGTCATCAAATCGTAAATTTTCACAATCAACATGTGTGGGCTGACGAGAATCCGCACACAATTGTGTAATCACGTCATCAAGACAGATTTTCTGTGAATGTTTGGGCAGGCATTGTTGGTGATGTCTTGATTGGGCCCCATGTTCTTCCACCTACGCTCAATGGAGCACGTTATCATGATTTCATACGAGACACTCTACCTGTGCTGCTAGATCATGTGCCTTTACAAGTACGACACAACATGTGGTTCATGCACGATGGAGCTCCTGCATATTGCAGACGAAGTGTTCGTACGCTTCTCAACAACATTTTCGGTGACCGATGGATTGATAGAGGCGGACCAATTCCATGGCCTCCACGCTCTCCTGACCTCAACCCTCTTCACTTTCATTTATGGGGGCATTTGAAAGCTCTTGTCTACGCAACCCCGGTACCAAATGTAGAGACTCTTCGTGCTCGTATTGTGGACGGCTGTGATACATTACGCCATTCTCCAGGGCTGCATCAGCGCATCAGGGAATCCATGCGACGGAGGGTGGATGCACGTATCCTCGCTAACGGAGGACATTTTGAACATTTCCTGTAACAAAGTGTTTGAAGTCACGCTGGTACGTTCTGTTGCTGTGTGTTTGCATTCCATGATTAATATGATTTGAAGAGAAGTAATAAAATGAGCTCTAACATGGAAAGTAGGCGTTTCCGTACACATGTTCACATAACATATTTTCTTTCTTTGTGTGTGAGGAATGTTTCCTGAAAGTTTGGCCGTACCTTTTGGGGAGAGAGAGAGAGAGAGAGAGAGAGAGAGAGAGAGGGAGGGAGGGAGGGAGAGGGAAAATAAAAGAAGAAAAAACGATATTGCTACGGCTACCCACACTGGTATGCGTAGACTCGAGGATAGCCGAGCACGCACGCAGTAGTGTGGGTGATATAGTATACTGTAGCAACAATAGGTTAAGAAGTAGATATATTTGTAGGTAGTCGGTTATTCGGCAAAGCTCGAGATATTCGAGGCCGCCGGTAACGTATTTAGTAATGTAAGCTTTAACTTATTCACGTGGCACTTGAGTTAATTCCTTTCCTTTCTATGTTTTAACTGATTCTTATTTTTCAAAATCTCTGTTTTATTTCTACTTTAATATTACCAACGGTTGCGGTTAGCGTGACCTATTACTACATAAAAAACATAAAACATTGTACCTCACTTTGATTATTCAATGTGTACGACCTGTTTAGAGTTTCCAGGTAACAGGTCTAAAATTCGTGGTAATAAATTTTATCGAACTGAAAAGAGTTCTCAATAAGGTCTACTCCATTTCAAAATGAATAAAAAATGAGAAAATTCACCTCATATTTTCTTAGACTCAATAACAATTTCTACAAATGTCAATTACTGTAAAAGTAAACAACTTTCAAGAATTTATCTTTTAAATATTTATTGGTTTTCGAGTTAAAATACAACAAACTTACATAGGATTCCAGTGAACTATGGTTCAGTTTGAAGCTGAATCTTTGTCTTGATGGAGATATACAACAATAACATTTCAATAATTTATACATTTTAATACGTTTTTATTCATTTACGAAACATGACAGAAATTTTCATAAAGATTAAACTTACATAGGCTTTCTTTTTATTTCACACTGATTTCAATTTCGAATTTTATGGCGCCCCTTGTACAAAAAGGTGAGAAAGAAATAATTCAATAATAAATATTCAAGCTCACGCTATACATAGTTCGAGGGATCACAGTGAAACGTAAATAGAAGGTGATCGAAAACGGCATCGTCATGAGTCACGTCTCTTTACTTGTTAGTTTTGCTACAGCTGTCCGTAGAACATACAACAAAAAGTTTACTGAAGTTTTTAAACCAAATCCTGGACAGTAAGCCACTTTTTTTATTCATTTAAAATTATACTTTTCAGCTATAATACAAAAACTGTAGAAAATTAATATCAAATTTAAGTTCTAAAAGTTCCACATGAATACAGTTTCAAACTATACAATATTATCTTCATTCTGGAATTTTGTTTGAAAATTTTACTTTTAATAGGTTCTGAGCTACGACTGATTTTCGTAAGTTACGCTTTTTCATTAAGTCACGGTAACTCTCGCCTTTAAAAAACTCAGGAGCACTTGTTTATTATAATTGTGGGTTTGTAAAAGATAATAACGTCTAATTCAGATGACAGAAAAATTAACCTCCACAGAAAATACCAGATTTCGTGTTGTCCAAAATAAAATTGAATTGGAATAAGATTCAGGAATTTTAACGACATTGTTATCTGCGTATCATTTTCTGCTGTTAGTTTCTACAGCGCCCGTTTGATATCTGGTAAATGTTATACACATAAACAAGTTCACAGCATGTTTTTAGTAAAGCATGTTTTCACGTTCCCCGCTTTTACGTTTTCGCACCATTTACGTCACATTTTCTTTTGATCTCGCCATTAAATTGTTTAACTGTTTTCCTGCCATTAAAAATTTCATGTGGATCACATTACCCACATTTTGCCCTCTGGAACCTCTACCACAAGTCTTTCTAATCGATTTATGTGGGAACTAAAGCTTGTTCATGCTCACGCACAACATCTAGTATAATGGATACTATTAAAATTTTACATTTTTAAGATTTTACTGACATTTTTATGTGTTTCTGTTTAACGTCCATTAATGACACAACAACAATGCCTTCGCCTCCAGAAAAAAACGTAACAGTCTTGTTCAAGTATGTATTTGTACATCTGGAAAATAAATTGATGGTTCATCTGCTTATTGTCGTTGTCGCGATATTTACTGTTGTTAACTTGTACTAGGCATGGGTACAGAAACAAGGATATCGATATTTTGCAACGATATACTACCAAATATAATGTCCGTTTATGAAGCATCCATTCTCGAAATTCATTCATGAAACTACATAAAATATCAAAGTGGACGATCGATGTTGCAGCAAATGTAGAAAGATTCTCTAACTTCAAGCTCATGCTAGCTGATTTTCGATAACCTAGAAATGCTGTCATACACCGCAGTAGCTGTAAGATTTTTCTACAACAATTTTTGCACATCTTCAGTCTCAATGAGAAAGGCTCTGAGCACTATGGGACTTAAATGCTGAGGTCATCAATCCCCTAGAACTTAGAACTAGTTAGACCTAACTAACCTAAGGACATCACACACATCCATGCCCGAGGCAGGATTCGAACCTGCGAGCGTAGCGGTCGCATGGTTCCAGACTGTAGCGCCTAGAACGGCTCGGCCAATCAGACCGGCTCTCAATGAGAAGCACAGCGATCTTATATTAATATTATGATTTTCGTAATTTCTGTTCCAACTTCCTATAAAGTTTTTCATTACTTTACATCATTCCACAGCTCACTTTACAGATGTTGCATACAATTCTTACGCCATTTTACTAATATTTTCTTCTCATTTTGGTGATAATTTTCCAGGTCTAAAATTCTGAGCCTGATGTATCATATCCTTTTTCATATTTGTGAACTAAATGAATTCTCACTAAGGGCAACCGTCTCCCCCTTCCCCTTCTCCTTCTCCTTCCTGCCATTTGTCCCCCTCCGGACCCGGACATCACCCTCGTCATCGTCAGTAATTTTAGAGCCACTGCTGGATAAAAGACTCCTCCTGCGTGGCCGGCAACGGTGGTCGAGCGGTTCTAGGCGCTTGAGTCGGGAACCGCGCGACTGCTACGGTCGCAGGTTCGAATCCTTCCTCGGGCATGGATACGTGTGATGACCTTAGATTAATTAGGTTTAAGTAGTTCTAAGTTCTAGGGGACTGATTAACTCAGATGTTAAGCCCCATAGTGCTCAGAGCCATTTGAACCATTTCCTCCTGCGTGTTTTAAAACGTGATCTACTAGCCTGGAAGAGTATTGTCTCCTCACCATTTTCCTAATTCCTTGAATAAGGACAACGCAGTTCCTTGATCCATCGATCATCCATTCCCCTCACCACAGACCCCACTGCGGGTTTGTAAAAGATAATAACGTCTAATTTAGATGACAGAAAACGAACCTCGACAGAAAATTCAAGATTTCGTGTTGTCCGAAATAAAATTGAATTGGAATAAGATTCAGGAATTTTAACGACGTTGTTATCTGCGTATCATTTTCTGCTGTTAGTTTCTACAGCCCTCTTTTGATATCTGGTAAATGTTTTACACATAAACAAGTTCACAGCATGTTTTTAGTAAAACATGTTTTCACGTTCCCAGCTTTCACGTTTTCTCACCATTTACCTCAGATTTTCTTTTGATCTCGCCATTAAACTGTTTAATTGTGGTCCTCCCATTAAAAATTTCATGTCGATAACATTTCCCACATTTCGCTCTCTGAAACCTCTACCACAAGTCTTTCTAATCGATTTATGTGGGAACTATACCTTGTTCATCCTCACGCAGAACACCTAGTATAATGGATACCATTAAAATTTTACATTTTTAAGATTTTACCCACATTTTTATGTGTTTGTGTTTAACGTCCATTCATGACATGGATGCGTGTGATGACCTTAGATTAGTGAGGTTTAAGTAGTTCTAAGTTCTAGGTGACTGATGACCTCAGATGTTAAGTTCCATATTCCTCAGAGCCATTTGAACCATTTCCTCCTGCGTGTTTTATAACGTCATCTACCATCCTGGAAGAGTATTGTCTCCTCGCCATTTTCCTAATTCCTTGATTAAGGACAACGCAGATCCTTGATCAATCGATCATCCACTCCCCTCACCACAGACCCCACACACCCAGATTTTCTTTGCTTTCATAATTACGTATTCAATTTGTGAGTATACTGACCAGTAAACCGAAGTACATTTTCTGCTTTACGTAACTTTATTTCACTGCCTATCACTATGATTTTCAGCTTATACATGTCATATTTTTTGACGCCAAAAGTCGATAAATTCACATTGAATGCGAGGAGTGTGAAGTCACGGATCAAGTGTCAATAATGCACGGTCCGCATTCAAAATATTGTCCACTTGCATATTTGCACAAGCCACTGTCCATTACTAATACTCATACGATACTAATAATTAGTTTTATTCATATGACGGCACTCTACAGGTTGTTGCTCCGGAATGATAACGTGTAGGGTGGTTATAATCAACGTAATAATTCGCAGATGATGCTTTGATGAGAAACCGGCTTACGCTGGAAGATATCCGTTCCAGTTTTGGATGAAAATCTGACGCTGTACACTGTTTGCATGACGGTATGACATCCACGCTGTCATTTGACAAGCCATAAAGTGCGTCGACGCTATGGCTGTGGAGAGCACAGACCATGCACTGTTAGTGAAACTGTTTTATGTGAACGGCTGCAATTACAGCGGTGCATTGAGGGAATATCGCCGGGTGAAACGTCCTAGGAGAAGCCCGATGTCATTAAATGATTCAAAAAAGATGACAAATTTGAAACCATGAGTGAACTTCGTGTGGCACCTGGAAGAGGACGGCGTCCTATCCCTTTGGAAGTTATTGACGAGGTTGCTCTTGCTGTAACTAACCAAACAGCACGTGCCCCGTGTAGTGCTAATGCACGGGCAGTGCCACGGCAGTTGGACATCCTCCTGTAACTTCCTCTGCTCACTTTGGCGTCCTTTAGTGGATACAGGAGCAATTTACAGATGCAGTTCGTGGACAGAGAGTTCCTATATTAATTTATTCTCCATCTAATATGAAATAGTGAAAGCAATACATAACCTTGTTTGCTGTAGTAGCAGTGTCAGTTACTAACGGTAGATCTGAATGTTGAAATAAATACAGATACAAGGATTTACACTTCAATAATGGTTCAAATGGCTCTGAGCGCTATGGGACTTAACATCTGAGGTCATCAGTCCCCTAGAGCTTAGGACTACTTAAACCTAACTAACCTAAGGACATCACACACATCCATGCCCGAGGCAGGATTCGAACCTGTGACCGTGGCGGTCGCGCAGTTCAAGACTGAAGTGCCTAGAACCGCTCGGCCACCCCGGCCGGCATTTAAAGTTCAGTCAGTCTTCAATACAATGACTATTTAGTAAATGACGAGCCCTGACCGCTATGGATGTCTGTAAATGTTATGAAATGGCAAATATACAAAATCGGCGCTGTGGATCGATGTTTGAACTTGTATCCGCCACGGGAGCTCCCGAGAGGGATGCCTGCACATCATTGGCAGCGGAGTAAGCGTTCGTGGTAGCGCCCTCATGCGGTGGTGGCGGCTGTGGGAAACGCAGAGGCGTGACTGGCGGTGCACATGTTTTTAAGTGCGGCAGATCGGCTAGCGGCCAATACCGTACGTCCCACGATCGACAGTACGGAGTGTTTTGCGGTTTATATTACACTGGCACCCATACAAGATACAGACCGTGCAGCAACTGAAATCACATAATCCGCAGCAACGTTCTTAATTTACCCTTCTGTTTCTGACACGATCGAAGTTGATGACATGCGACCGGGCAATATTCAATGGAGTGAGCAGGCACGTTTTACACCACAGGGTGAGTGAGTACACAGATCTATATCGCGTACATTTAAACCGCGTAATATTTACGAAGAGCCATTGCACTCGCCGTGTGTGACTCTGTGGTATGGATTCACAAGCAGCTTTATTCTCAGTCCGTTCTTCTTTGAAAAGAATACAACCAGAGGGCCTCTCAGGTGCACCGTGAAGTCTGCACGCTATCGACCTCCTTGTACAGCATGTGATTCGTGCTTTGGCGGAGCGCAACTGTGTGAAAACCACGGTTTTCATACAAGATGGGACAACAATCGCTCTCCCGCTGAAAGATCCGCCTAATGCAACCATCCAATAACGTGTTATCTCCAGAAGTTCTCCACATGAGTAACATGCAAGATCACCTTATCTGAATCCACGTGACTTATGGCTCTCAGGATAGCTAAATGGCTCAAATGTCTCTGAGCATTATGGGACTTAATTCCTGAGGTCAACAGTCCCCTTGAACTTAGAACTACATAAACCAAACTAACCTAAGGGCATCACACACATCCATGCCCGAGGCAGGATTCGAAACTGCCACCGTAGCAGCAGCGCGGTTCCGGACTAAAACGCCTCGAACCGCTCGGCCATCCCGGCCGGTGAGGATAGCTAGAAGAACACGTTTACCAGGGACACGTTCGGTCTCCTGTTGTCCGAAAGTGGAACTGTTTTTTCAGCCTAAATCGGTTCCGCGTCAGTGAATTAGAATATCTACCAGGTTTCGGTGCCATACGACAATGTCAGCGCACAGTGGACCTTTGTGAGTAACTGCACTTCAATTATGACCAGCCGGTAGTAAATCTGACCGCAGAATGGATCTGTCTTTGTTAACAATGATTATTTAAAGACGCACGTGAAACTAGTTTTAGAAAGTCACAGAACATAGAGTTCTTACGTCTTCAGTACTAACACAAGAAAGAGGAAAATTAAGGAATATATACACAAATTAGGCACTGAAGCTACTGTTATTACCTGTTCCTTAAATATCGTGAAATGCTGGCCGGAGTGGCCGAGCGGTTCTAGGCGCTACAGTCTGCAACCGCGCGACCGCTATTGTCGCAGATTCGAATCCTGCCTCGGGCATGGACGTGTGTGATGTCCTTAGGTTAGTTAGGTTTAAATAGTTCTAAGTTCTAGGAGAGTGATGATCTCAGAAGTTAAGTCCCATAGTGCTCAGAGCCATTTTATCGTTAAATCGGTATAATTGGTTCGTTCTGTTTTATCTAGTAAATCTTTAGGCGTGCACTGGTAACCCTCGGATTCAGAAAAGTCCGACAATTATTTTCTGGAAAATCACATTTTCTGAGGTAAATATTTCACTAACCAACATACAATTCTAGGAAAATTATACGAAAAATCAGCCCTATAATATTATGGAAGTTAATTAACATTCTGAGTTTCCATCATCTAGAATATTTATAACGGCTTCAATTTAAATAAAAACAACTTTAAGTAAACAGAACCCAATTTCAAGTAAATACAGTTATTTACGTTATTGTTATTAGCTGGCTGTAATACACGAACTAAACACAAAACTTTAGAAAATAAGACTGGGACAAGAAACTGGAGATCACGTATGCGTGATGTATTTCAAATGTAAAACACAGTTACTATAGCAAGTGGACTTCTCCACTCTGCTACATTTCTAAGTGAAATCTCTTGCCTGTCCACTTCGCATGTTATCTCACGTGCACCAGGCGCATTCAGTGTGCGGTTGCGTTCCCTTTAGCAGAAGCAGTCCTCTTTCCCAACATGCCTTCAGTTTTCTCATAAAATCTCACGTTGCATTGCAAAAAGTCAAGGTTGATAGTACCCATAGATCGTACCGTTTTCTTGAATATAGATACAGACAAATACAACTAGTTAGGCCCTACGTACGAATATTTGTTTATTTCCGTGAACTAGTTTCAGAGCCTTTCCCAGTTAATTTCCAGATAAAGAATGCAGAATTTAAAAAGTCATGGTTTTATCGTGATGCTCGTTGCTGGAGTGTTATTTTCGAGGGAGTATTTGCGATATTGGTTTTACTGCGCACCAGGCAGTTTCCATTTTCGTTGCCTATTTGATGCAACATTCAGCACTGCTCGCTAAAAACAATGAGTGGCACGAGAAACCCGCCAGCATCCATCACATGCTAACAACATGATGTGTACGATGTGAATGTGTGGTTGGCTTGCCTCCTCTGGACTCATTTGGCTACTCTGTTTTTAGGTACTGTCATCATAGTTAGTAATCAACGCTAAATTGTAAGTCTTCCTGTAAATGATTGGATAACTCATTTCAAATGTGGGAGGTTGGCAACGACATAGCGCCACTATGGACCCTGCCTAGTAACGCACTGTGATGTTCAAACTAAGATATGGGTTGACAATAGTTCAACTTTTATACTTAACTAGAGAAAAGTACTTAACAGTACTTTTTGAATACCGCTTTACTTTCTACTTGTACGATGTCTAGTCTTGACATCATTATTACCAACAAGATGGCGCCATGGCGCATTATCATAAGGATGGGCTCACATATCTAGATCAAAATTTACCTAGCCAATGCATAGGACGCAGGGGACTGTATGAGATTCCCACACACTGTCCAGACGCAACTCGATTTTTGCTTATGGAGCACAATAACAGAAGAAATATATATTTGTACACACTGTGGGATGTGATTCAACTGGTATGCACAGAAATCTCATTGGAGATTTTAGTAATGAGGTATGGAATCTGTCTTGGCGATGAAATGTATCGATTTTGAAGGCCAAAGATTCGTTCATTTGCTTCAGACATCATTTAGTATAGTCAGTATACCAAGACAGCACACTGAGAGGTGAAACAATCAACTTTCTCTGAAATTTCAACTCACTGAAAGCCTTCCGAAGTCTTGATACGTTATGCTAAGTTTTCAGTTACAATTTTGAGACAAGTGTAGCCCTGAGTTTCAGGCCGATTGTCTGCCATGATTTTCTGATAACGCAGTCCGACTAGGAAATTTTAGTGACAACGATAGTGTTTTGCAAGCGCAACAGAAATTTCGTTGAAACGTTTATAAGGCACTGTTGCCTTAGTCAACTGATGTGAAACAAAATTCATCTTGTAGACGATACCGGTGCAATAAAATGTAATAGCTCTCTTTACCATGCATAAATAAGCATCCACGATAGGAACTTTCAAACTCCAACAATTTAATGGCGAAATTTATTTTTAAACGAGAGGTCTGATGACGTCACTGTCCCGAAGTGAGCGCATCATCACAGTACACCATGTCAACTTATTCGATAGTTGTAAACGTTGAAAAAGACAGCAGAAGAGTCCGGCGCGATGTAACGCATGAGCATTTCTCATTGAAGAAAAACAGTTATATGGGACAAAGCACAGTGAGGGCACATAGGGCTCGAGCGAACATATAAAGGCACGTGGCTGTACGTTCAAACAGAGAAAACACTTTTTAATGCAATGAAAAGACGAACGCAAAGTATAGTATAAAGATATTCTAATGTTTCCAAAGATTATTTACATGAAAGAAAACTCCTTGCTGGGAATTACTGATCGTCTCAGATAGCAGACAATAATCATGAGTGATGTAGTTATTTTACAAGACAAAAAATAATACGTTAAATAAAGAGATAGAGGTTGCTTTAAAATATGTGTTCATGATTCCAAAAGCGGAGTAATTATCAAATAGCAAGTCGGTAATTCCCTTGCTAAAGTAACCACACCTAAATTCCTTACGTGGAAAGTACAAATTCGAAGAAAAATATGTAGTTTGCAACTGAGATCTGAATCCCCTATGTGTCTGGTTTTTCTGGAACACAAAGTGTCTTTGAAACAAATAACTATTATGAATCAAAGAATCGACTTAACCACTTTGGTAAAAATTCTCATAATTTAATAATCACCTGGAGTGAAATTAATTTCCGATTGATTTGTGGCTGAAGTAGGGATGTTTAGCTGCACGCATCGTAACACGTAGTAGTCTCAGAAGACTTTTTAATTAAGAGTATTGCAGGGATACTACAAGATAAGGCAATTGCGACTGCCTGTCACAAGGAAGTACTAGTTGTGGAAGAAAGTGAGAAAGTCACAGAGCGGCACAAAACCGACAAATAACGAAGTGCAGGTTGAGCAATAAGCTAATTGCCAGCATTCCCTTCGAGAGAGATTCCCTGTCGTCTCGGTAGGAGTAATTCCACGCTCCCTTATTGGGGGCGCTCTTCCCCCTGGTTCGTTGTTCTCTTTAGGATGAGAATACGTCAGCTGCTAGTCACCGGAAAGAATTTCCTGCTACAATTTCGAAGTTATTTGAAAAGGGCCTCTATTTGTCTTCTTTCACTTCCTCACTTTTTCTTCGATGGTCAAGGGAGGATGGGACGTAGGCAACCAGCTCGCAAAAGCACGATAGTGTAGCAAAAAAACAATTTTTAGAAAGGTCACGTACAAAAAAAGTAACTCACCAACTAAAACCATACAACAATTAAGATACAGTTGTTACGCAGAGATAGTGAGCAGTGCGTAATCCGCCGTTCGTACAAAGGTATTACAAGTAAACATTGTGTACAGGCCAACGATGGTCAAACAAGATTGTGGAGACACACACCAGGATAACGTATATTTCATGGCAGCTAACGTGCGGAATATGTAACATTAAGCAATATAATAACGAGGACATCTATTTACACTATATGATTCTAGCTGAACTGTGAACCATTTTCGATCTCGGGTCGATATTTAAAGCCAAGTTCGATCACCCAAGGAAGTATTCTGAAAAAATGGAATCTCAGATTATTAAATTGAACGGGCGATGCAGTCGAACTCAAGAACGCCCGAAAAATACGTTAAGACTGAGACCGGGCGAGAAAAGTCAAGTAAGATAAAAGCATCATTTTGAACGTTAAAGACGATCTTCGTCTCTGAAAGTCGCGAATGTACTCCATTCCATGCGAATGTGTCGTGTCTCACTTTGGACAGACAACCTGAAGAGACGAGAATGACAATCAGCTGCACACCAGACTACAATAGCCAAGCAAATCGGCTGTCACCGAACCCTGCCTTGAATATAACCATGAAATGGAATACGACGAGACCTGTATATCGGCGCATAAGCAAAATTTCTGGGACAGCATAATTAAGAAGTCTACAGAAATAAAGATGCAAGAAAAGGTAATAAATACGGACGTTGGTCTAAGTTTAAGCAAACATTAGGGTCCAGCAGTCAGTTTATTAAGATCTCGCCGTCAACCACATTCGTCACAGCTGGAAAACGCTGAGAGAATTTGCGTTTCACGGAACATCGGCATGACATCACAAAAATAAAAGAGCATCAAAGGTGTAGTAGGTGCCAGGAATCGAACTCGACTGTAAATGGCGGCGGTAGATCGAAAATACTTAACAGTGTAGTTGGGGTGCATGCAGCAAGTACACTTAATAGCAAAATACGTTGCAGCTGAAGAAGACAGCAAGATTTCTCGTCGAAATATTGTTCAGAAAATGGAAACAACAACTCGTTTAAACACCCGCAAGCAGATCATTATTGAGACACCTGCTTGAAAGTGGCTCCTGTAGATTTCAAGCCGTTATGAAGGCTAAGGGTGGGCATGTCCCATGTTAGTGTCCAGTGGTCGATGTTAGCGTATATAGATAATATGGCTTGCAATGCAAAAGGGGGCAGCGAAAGTTAGCACGAAACCTCTCGTTGGCGGCAAGATATAGCAGAAACTTGGAACGGGAGAAGACACAGAATGTAATCAGCAGTATTCTTTTGAAATGAACCATTCCACCATTTTTCTTTAGCGATTAAGGGAAACCAAAATCTTGTTGGCCGCAAACAGAGTTGAACTGCGACTGATTCTGGTGGCTGAATTAATGTGCCGCCTCGCTCAGTACTTCAAAAGCACCAAGCAAAGAACAAAGTCAAATGAGATTAAGAGGAAACAAACATCAGAACATGTTATGACTGCCTTACCTTTGTTTCCCGTATTCCGTCTGCCACAGTATACTGAGACGCGCGTGGCTCCTGTTCCCGCCATTATGTATTTTACACCCTGTTTATAACGTAATTCCACCTCATTACGTTAATTTAAATTACTACTGTCACTAACAACCGGTGCTAGCAGCGCGTATCGATATATTCCCTCTCGTAGTATCTTTGCTCGACTGCTATTGCTTCCCGGTCGTTGTCTGTCGAAGCCAGTTCGGGTCGCGTGTTCGGGTCTGCCAGTCATTTGGAACGCCCCTGGAGCGCAGTCCGGACCTGCCAGTCGGGGAGTTCCAGAGCGGCACTGGTGCAGTCGGGCTGGAGCAGCAGTGAGGTCTGCGTCGACATGGCTCCCTGACCATTTCCGCCACGCATCACTTGACCCGACTGATGACCACAGATGTTAAGTCCCATAGTGCTCAGAGCCATTTGAACCATTTGAACCTCACTTGAGCCGGGCCACGGTCTTGGTGGATCGTCGGACGGTCGTCCTACCAGACGACGTGTTTTGGCTCGCCGATCGTTCATGAGTCGGCTGTGTGTGTGAGTGTGCGCATCGACTCCCGACTTGTCTTCGTGCGTGCTTAGTTACTGTTGGATATCAAATGGTTCAAATGGCTCTGAGCACTATGGGGCTCAACTTCTGAGTTCATTAGTCCCCTAGAACTTAGAACTAGTTAAACCTAACTAACCGAAGGACGTCACACACATCCATGCCCGAGGCAGGATTCGAGCCTGAGACCGTAGTGGTCTCGCTCTTCCAGACTGCAGCGCCTAGATCCACACGGCCACTTCGGCCGGCATTGTTGGGTATCGTCCAGGTCTTCGTACAGGTGTTCGTCAGGTTGTGTGTGTAGTTGGTGTTATTTCCACTGACGACTGTTTGAGATGTTGTCGGCATTCTAAAGGGGAGTCGGTCGGTTGCTGCGGACCGGGTATCTCCACGCGGTGCAGTCGGCTGGGTCCGCTGCCGGTCCCTGCGCAGTGTCGGAGCGTGTGTGGAGCTGTCTGATCGCTACGAGCTTCCTGGTTCACCGACCCAGGACGTCAGAGTTGAGTAGTTGTTTCAAGTACCCAAGCCACGTCCATTCATGCAGTGTTGTTCGGTTCAGTGGTTCGCTGTGGGGGAGGTTTTCCTGTGAGCAACACAGAGTATTTGTATTGCTGAAATTTATCCGCCATGGATTGGAATTAATTATATTGGTTGACTACATTCAAGTACACCAGCGGAATTTTCTGCCTTGTGGCCGTTAGTGTTGCGGTTAGTTGTCCTGGCCACTAACGTATTTTCAGGCAGTTTCCTTTCGTCACCTGTTGTTGCTGTCCAACACGGTGTGTAGTTTTGACAGCTTTATAAATGTACATATTTGATTGTACATAATCACGCCCGTAAGATTTGGTGTTTGAATTCTACGTACCGATTGGTGGCAAGCAAGTCGTTTGTCGGTTGGTCCGTGGCTGTCCTTGGTTGGGTTCCGACAGATCAAGTGAAGTTGGGCTCACCACCTGTCTCACCTAAGTGAACGAGGGTAGACCGATTCCCTGGAGGCTTCTGAATGCTGTTGTCTTTACTGTCTTTCTCACCCATATTTAATTGTCTGTTTATAATCTCTCATAGCCTATGATGAACAAAAATATCTTGGTTTTACTGCGTTTTATGTAAGTAAGTTTGAATTCCGGCAAGTGGATTTTTGCTGAAAGGTTATTGCCATTGTGATGTCTTTTCTTTTAGTCCGGTTTCAGTTCCTTAAAACTTTGGCTTATGGTTACATTATTTTTAAATTTTGGAAGGCCTTCAGCCTTGGGACCTTATTCTTAAAGTTACCTTTCAAGCTTAAACATTGCGGCCTTCTGCATTTGAAATGTTATGGTAATTTATTTTAAAATCTTGAAAATTTTACTGTGGGCTTTCAGCCGTTTGTATTGCATCTTGTTTATGTTTGTCTATCTACTTTTGCCTTGATAATTTCAGTCTAGCTGTGTTTACATATAGTTTAATTATTTTATTTGCTATTTTAACTGCATTTTTATTTTGTTGATTTTTAAGATTTCTTGTTTGGAGGCCTTCAGCCGTGAAAGAATTGCATTTTCAAACTCGTAGTTGTAAAAGTTCGGCTATGTGCCGATTTGGTTGTAAATATGTTATTAAATTACAATAAATTACAATTTTGAAGTTAAACTGACCACAACTTTATTTGGCCCTTTCCACAATCCTAATCAGCTGTTTTGCTCAGAGGTTTAGCGGGCATCTCATACACCAAAAAACTTACGTTAGAAATGTCATTTGTCTTGCTTAGACATAAGTTTCTTATAGTTACACCGAAACTTCCCTGCCTTCCACTATGACTGATAGTTCCATTGATTCTTGCGTAGAATGGTTTGTTTAATTTTTTAGAAAAGTTTGGATACACACGACACAGAGATGATAGATAGACAGTACCATATGTGGTCTTTTGTGTGTCGTGTGTGTCGTGTGTGTGTGTGTGTGTGTGTGTGTGTGTGTGTGTGTGTGTTTTCTCTTCCAGCGTAGATCTCTACTACAGAGCGTGAGAAGATAGTGAGAAGTATAAATGATAGAAAAATACTGATATTTGAGTCCGATCCACTGATATCGTTTTCAGTGACATAGTTAGTTAGTCTCGATGATATCAACCTCTGAGTTAGTGAGCAAGCTTGGGGAAGGTTCGTTGACTCCTGACAGCTACGCTGATATTGAATTCATTGCGGTGTGGTAGGTGATGGGGTGAGAATGTGCCGACGTAAGAATATTTGAGATGTCGAATATTGGTGTCGAGTCTATCGTATTCGGCGATGCCAAATTGATTCAAGACGAACCAGTGACAACTGACCTACAGAGGAGGGTGGGTGAGGGGCGTGGGTGGGGGAGGGGCGGGGGAGAGGAGCAACGGTAGGAAGATGGGTGACGTTTAAGTGGTAAATGTTCATAGCGTGAAGTAATCTGAAACGAACTTGGTACACACATCACTTCCTGTCTGGAGAAACACTGGGATAAGACCTCATTCATCAGCAGGATTCGCTGGGGACGTTCAAATGGTTCAAATGGCTCTGAGCACTATGGGACTTAACTCATCAGTCCCCTAGAACTTAGAACTACTTAAACCTAACTAGCCTAAGGACATCATCCACATCCATGCCCGAGGCAGGATTCGAACCTACGACCGTAGCGGTCGCGCAATTCCAGACTGTAGCGCCTAGAACCGCTCGGCCACTCTGGCCGGCGTCTGGGGACGTGTTGGCTGGCAAATAAACTCTTTGAAAATGTAGACAGATTTCATTCCTTTTGCCACCTAATATAAGACTAACTCTTTTACAGTATAGACAGATTTCATACCTTTTGCCCCGTAATATAAGACTTGGATAACTGAGTTGGGTGATCACAAACCATGGGATCTAGCAGTGACAAAGTGCCTCAGTTTTTAATGGTGCTCTCAAGAGTACATAAAATGAGAAAAGCGAGATGTGTGGCTACTAAAGGGCCAATTTTTTAATTGCTCGCAGTGGAGGCGGTATTTCCCCGCGGCTACCTTTCCAGAGAATGGCAGCCAGGAAAGAGGGCGGGCCGACTTTAGCCCTCGACTTCCTTACGGGCTCCACAGCCGTGACGTTTTAGTGTTGGCGCTGTAAAAGCCGGCCCGCCTGTCGGCGCCTCAGCGCCGCCGTATAGTACAGTGCAGTGGGAGGCTCGACGCGACGACGGCGACTTTAATTAAATAGGCCGTGTTATCATATCGTTAACGCCGCGGCCGTAACACACGGCCGCCGTGGCAGCCAACGGCGCCGACTGCCGCGGCCGTAAACCACTCCCCACATTAAGAGAGGCTCTAAGGGCCGCTGGTGCTGCTGCGTGTAGCTGTAAACAGTTGTGCCCACATATTACTGATGACGATCTCTCTCCCTGGAGAAGAAGAAGAAGACTTCATCAAGTTTCCATGTTGTGTAACTCTCCGTAGCTATATTTTAGACTAAAATTACGACAGTCGTAAAAACTCTCCGGGATATTTAGTGACTCAGAGGTATTAAAAGACGATGCTTCCCGTTCTATGAGACGATCGTAAGACCGAGTCAGCAAGAACTGACGAATGACTGTTCGTACAGTTTGTTCCCAGTTTTGGTGGGAAAAGTGAATACTCTCTGGAGGTGACTGCTTGTAGACTTCTGCTGAGATCGCGCGTCCAAGAGGCGGTGAGAGGAATCACTTGAACCAATAAAGTCTTCCATCAACAACGCACGAATTTCGCTTCCCACTTCCGCGTTTCCTGGACGATTGCTATACTACTGTCGGATCACTGGTGGCACTGGTAGACCATACCAGCAGACAGTGCGCAAAATCAATGCAGAATCCTAGTGTTTTCCTTAAATATGCATCTTCTCTAACTGACCTGCGATTTATTATGTAATTAACTGACTAGCTAACAACTGTCTCACGCCATACTCAGTAATCAGAATGCAGAAAATGGTACAGTGTGTGATATTCGCTATTTTTGGCTTCATTAAAACAGCAAATAGTTAATACTTTCACCCAGAAGGCAAATACTTGCTTATAAAGAATGTTTAATGTATAATAAGGCGTTGCATAGCGACGGTGGAATTTCCTAAATAATGTAATTCGTCGTCTTTGGGCTGCAACACTAACAGAAGAATACGGATCGATATGCGATTCTTCACTATTTTGTTCGCTGGAGAACAAATGAAGTCCGCAGCTCGTGGTCGTGCGGTAGCGTTCTCGCTTCCCGCGCCCGGGTTCCCGGGTTCGATTCCCGGCGGGGTCAGGGATTTTCTCTGCCTCGTGATGACTGGGTGTTGTGTGATGTCCTTAGGTTAGTTAGGTTTAAGTAGTTCTAAGTTCTAGGGGACTGATGACCATAGATGTTAAGTCCCATAGTGCTCAGAGCCATTTTTGAGAACAAATGAAGCCTTGAGCGCTAAACACTTGTACTGTTTTTCTTAAGGAAGACGGACGCAGATTTGTGAAAGTTTGACCCAATTTTTACTAAATGTATAAAAACGTGTTACGTCTAAGTTTGATTGAAGTGTAAAAAGAAGAACTGTTATAACTTACCGTGACGACGCACGAGCGACTCAAGAGGACAATGGCTATATAAAGGAGTGCTCAATGGACATGAAACGGACATAAAAATCTACCGTCATCGTAGTACTAAGCTTAAGGTACGATATACGTTTTAATTATAATAAATATTTGTTCTGGAAATATTGACTCATTTAGCAATGTTCATTCCTATCATCTCCTCAGTATTATTTTCACTTTAATTATGCTTTTGCCGGCCGTGGTGACCGTGCTGGTCTAGGCGCTGCAGTCCGGAACCGCGGGACTGCTACGGTCGCAGGTTCGAATCCTGCCTCGGATATGGATGTGTGTGATGTCCTTAGGTTAGTTAGGTTCAAGTAGTTCTAAGTTCTATGGGACCTAAGATGTTAAGTCCCATAGTGCTCAGAGCCTTTTGAACCAATTATGCATTTCGCTAAGATTACAGATACCAAGATCAGCAGTCCAATGTGCGTGTTACATTGACAAAAAGAAAACTGTTTTATCGTCTTCTTGCATCAGCTTTGATATTGAATTTCCCTTTTTTGTGATGACACAGTTGTTTTTGCGCCCTTGAGAACTTTCTGGTCCCTTAGGAAATTGCTTTGTCATAACAATAACTTCACAACCGGGTTAGAAAGACGATAATGCAATTTCTTAATCAATAGCGCGCTATCTGTGGCTGCTTCAAGCCAAGCGAATCTGCAAGTAAGGATTGTTTGCATTTCATAATGCAATATTTTATGACAATTGTCAATCCATGATTTTTACGCCAATTGTGACTGATAAAACAGTAAGCTAAATCTCAATTCCCGATTTTTCCATTGAATAACAACATCACTATTAGTGTGTTACATCACAAGTGTAATGCAGCAGCTGTAGACCGTTCAAAGTAAGAGGGCTATTCGGAAAGTAAGGTGCGATAGGTCGTGAAATGGAAAGGACTGTAAAAATCCGATGAAGTTTTACACATATGTGGTTGCCATTGTCTATAATTATGTCTGTCGATCGTATCACCTCACTCTTTTCAGTTCCGAGCACACAGTGAACACCTGAAGATGCCTGAAATAATAGTTCCTCCCGCCAAGTACAGGTTCCCGATGCGATGTTTGCCCCCATTTCACGCAACCCCACATACCATACCTGTCATGAATTTCCTTCTTCATGACAATTCTCGGCCGCACACTGCAGGGGCAATGTGGATTCTACTGCAGCTCTTTCGATGTGAAGTGTTTGATCACCCGCCATACAACCAGAAATGGCTCCCTCTGATGTTAATCTCTGCTCACATGAATTGCCCGATATGAAGAATACATTTTGACACTGAGAACAAACCGCAACAAGCGTACAGATGTAACGGAAAGCACAGGCGGCTGCCTTCTATGACCAGGGTATTGGAAAGTTCGTACAATGCTACGACAGATGTCTTAAGTCGGAGCGACGACTATGTAGCGAAGTAGCATCCTGCTGCTCATAAAAGATTTTTTATTTTCACTGTGGTTTCCATTTCGCGACCAATCGAACCTTACTTTCCAAATAGCAATCGTTTATTATAAGTCCAAATTTATTATAAATAGGTGCACAACACTGTTAATACAATATGTATAGAAATGTCCTAAGAGATGAACCATATACGGATGTTGGATTTGCTGAATTTTCAGTTGGTGTCAGCGTCTAGGCTTCTTGTCCTCTTTATTACCTTAAAGGGAATAGAAGTTGGTAAAAGGTTGCGTTTAGATCACCAATTTTTCCATATCCACTTTTTATTTGCACTTCTTTCAATTCATTAGACATATAGCAAAGTTTTGCAGAAAAATAAAGTAACAGTTTGCGTAACTAAACTGTATGCGTATTAGCATTTTGTTCACTCGTGAACTGAACTAGAGCATAGGCGAAGAACTAGTGACCAAGTGGTCGCGTCTTTGGCGCCAATTTATGGTATATACTAGTCCTACAACACACCAGAAGCATCCAGAAAATTCTTTGATTCAAATTGGTGTTCTATATACCTCCGTTTTTAATATTTAACACAAATCGAAGTTAGGTGACGTATTTAACACATATAAAAATAGTTTGAAAATATATAAAATAGTTTGAAAGTATTATGGAAATAAAAGAAATTCACGAAAGTGACAAAATAATTTAACTGTTGTTCAACAACACCTATGTTAAGTCATGTCATAAACTCAGCACAATATAGGTGGGTAAATTAAACAAATAAGTGACATTTTCAAAAGAGATATTATTTTTATTTTATAAAATAAAGTTGAGAACAAAGTTGTAATTTATAATTTGTTTTGAGATTTATAGGAAGACTAATTTTCGTAGCATAACACCAAGGTGTGTAAAAATATTGATATACACTCGAATGACGTTATGCACAGCAGGACTTCACCAGACTGCTTCAACGTCGTGTAAGTATTCGGAAACATGATTTAGACACTATGTATCCGAAAATAGATATAACCATGGCTGTAAATAAGATGGTATCGTAAGTTTCCACAATGTTAAAAAGTTAAACAAAACCTTGATTTATTATAACCTACTTCAGTGGAAATCGTTAATGAGTTCGACAAGGCGAAATATTAGCTCCTTAGCGTTTACCATGTATGTAAATTATCTTCCATTTAACACATATGAAGCAGAATTATTTGCTTTTGCAGCTAACAGGAGTATTATCACAAATGCCAATTGACATATAACATCAGAGGTATTTATAAATAATGGTATCATAAAAACTACCGTATAGTATTCAGAGTTATTGAGACAAAGCACGGTGCCCTACGAAAACACAGTGACCGTCTTGTACAGCATTTTTATTATACGTGAGCGATGCCAGTACGTCTCTGTCATTCTGTGTCGGAGAGACGTGCTGCGGGTGCACTCTGGCGGTGACTGTCTGTAGCGAAAACGAAGCAACATTGACTGGTGTGCGCTTGTACTGACAGTCTGCCTACAAACGAGGAAAGGAACACAAGGCCTGCGGGATTGTCTTGGGCAGTAACCAGTCTGCGTATTGGAGTTGTGGCCCCTACCGCTAAGGGGCAGTGCTGACTTGTCCGCGTCGATTGCAGGCTGTGTGTTTGCCACTTCTAGGTGTCGTGTACCGAAGATGGCGCCCGCATGGATGTTGTGGAGAAAGGAGCATCTGGCGCAGCCTGTCGACCTGCCACTATCTCAGTGTGGTATAGCAAGTATGGCGCCTCAATGGACGCTGTTGTATCACCAGAAACCAGTGTAAGTTGTCGGCTTGATATTTTCTCGGTGCTGTGTGTGCGGAGCATGGTGCTCGGGGCTTTAGCATGGTGCCCACATGAGGCTCCAGGAGGTCCATCATTTGTGTGAGCAATGTTGTTCTGTCGGTGATTATGGTCCGTATTGTTGTTGTTGTGGTCTTCCGTCCTGAGACTGGTTTGATGCAGCTCTCCATGCTACTCTATCCTGTGCAAGCTTCTTCATCTCCCAGTACCTACTGCAACCTACATCCTTCTGAATCTGCTTAGTGTATTCATCTCTTGGTCTCCCTCTACGATTTTTACCCTCCACGCTGCCCTCCAATGCTAAATTTGTGATCCCTTGATGCCTCAAAACATGTCCTACCAACCGATCTCTTCTTCTAGTCGAGTTGTGCCACAAACTTCTCTTCTCCCCAATCCTATTCAATACCTCCTCATTAGTTACGTGATCTACCCACCTTATCTTCAGCATTCTTCTGTAGCACCACATTTCGAAAGCTTCTATTCTCTTCTTGTCCAAACTGGTTATCGTCCATGTTTCATTTCCATACATGGCTACACTCCATACAAATACTTTCAGAAATGACTTCCTGACACTTAAAT
Source organism: Schistocerca nitens (assembly GCF_023898315.1). Classification (NCBI taxonomy): domain Eukaryota; kingdom Metazoa; phylum Arthropoda; class Insecta; order Orthoptera; family Acrididae; genus Schistocerca; species Schistocerca nitens. The sequence goes on from NC_064620.1 coordinate 53,605,797, forward strand.
CTATACTCGATGTTAACAAATTTCTCTTCTTCAGAAACGATTTCCTTGCCATTGCCAGTCTACATTTTATATCCTCTCTACTTCGACAATCATCAGTTATTTTACTCCCTAAATAGCAAAACTCCCTTACTACTTCAAGTGTCTCATTTCCTAATCTAATCCCCTCAGCATCACCCGATTTAATTTGACTACATTCCATTATCCTCATTTTGCTTTTGTTGATGTTAATCTTATATCCACCTTTCAAGACACTGTCCATTCCGTTCAACTGCTCTTCCAAGTCCTTTGCTGTCTCTGACAGAATTACAATGTCATCGGCGAACCTCAAAGTTTTTACTTTTTCTCCATGAATTTTAATACCTACACCGAATTTTTCTTTCGTTTCCTTTACTGCTTGCTCAATATACAGATTGAATAACATCGGGGAGAGGCTACAACCCTGTCTCACTCCTTTCCCAACCACTGCTTCCCTATCATGCCCCTCGACTCTTATAACTGCCATCTGGTTTCTGTACAAATTGTAAATAGCCTTTCGCTCCTTGTATTTTACCCCTGCCACCTTCAGAATTTGAAAGAGAGTATTCCAGTTAACGTTGTCAAAAGCTTTCTCTAAGTCTACAAATGCTAGAAACGTAGGTTTGCCTTTTCTTAATCTTTCTTCTAAGATAACTCGTAAGGTTAGTATTGCCTCACGTGTTCCAACATTTCTGCGGAATCCAAATTGATCTTCCCCGAGGTCCGCTTCTACCAGTTTTTCCATTCGTCTGTAAAGAATTCGCGATAGTATTTTGCAGCTGTGAGTTATTAAACTGATAGTTCGGTAATTTTCACATCTGTCAACACCTGCTTTCTTTGGGATTGGAATTATTATATTCTTCTTGAAGTCTGTGGGTATTTCGCCTGTCTCATACATCTTGCTCACCAGATGGTAGAGTTTTGTCATGACTGGCTCTCCCAAGGCCATCAGTAGTTCTAATGGAATGTTGTCTACTCCCGGGGCCTTGTTTCGACTCAGGTCTTTCAGTGCTCTGTCATACTCTTCACGCAGTATCTTATCTCCCATTTCATCTTCATCTACATCCTCTTCCATTTCCATAATATTGTCCTCAAGTACATCGCCCTTGATATAAACCCTCTATATACTCCTTCCACCTTTCTGCCTTCCCTTCTTTGCTTAGAACTGGGTTTCCATCTGAGCTCTTGATATTTATACAAGTGGTTCTCTTCTCTCCAAAGGTCTCTTTATTTTTCCTGTAGGCAGTATCTACCTTACCCCTAGTGAGACAAGCCTATACATCCTTACATTTGTCCTCTAGCTATCCCTGCTTGGCCATTTTGCACTTCCTGTCGATCTCATTTTTGAGACGTTTGTATTCCTTTTTGCCTGCTTCATTTACTGCATTTTTATATTTTCTCCTTTCATCCATTAAATTCAATATTTCTTCTGTTACCCAAGGATTTCTATTAGCCCTCGTCTTTTTACCTACTTGATCCTCTGCTGCCTTCACTACTTCATCACTCAGAGCTACCCATTCTTCTTCTACTGTATCCGTATGGCGTTGTGTTTTTCCGGTTTTTACAGTCTCTTAAATCGTTTTCGTGTTGTTCATTGAACTATGTTAGTGTCGCCAGCTATCCGTGAGCTAGCATCCTTGTTAAACTGTGAGCGTAAGTTCTTTGTTCTCTTCTGTGAGTTAGTGGGCCTGTCAGGCTTTGTTCTCGTTCGCTCTTGTTTAGTGCAGTTAATGTTAAAGTAGTTCAGGTGTCCCCTTGAGGGGGTGGAGTCTGAAAACCCTGCTAATTCGTCATGATGCAGACCGAAGACCCGTACGACATCGTTATACGCAGTAAAAAAATAATCGAAATTATTCCATTTATTGCTGAAAAAACAAGTCGTTGTTGCTTCTGCATCGGTTGGCGGATCCACTGAATCCAACAGCGGGCTCACACCAAATCAGCTTGCAAAGCCAGTGACACCAATCTGTTGTGATTTGCCGCCTGCTTGCGAGCTAGCCATGCCGTATCGGTAGCTGCTTGCAGAGGAAGTAAACACTGAGTATGTGCTTTGATTCACATGTCGCCTTCGTGAGTGCTCAGCCCCTCCCAGATCACTGCCGGCATTGTCGTCTCAGGCGGACCGTGATGTATGCTGCCGTGTAGCCATGCTGAATGCTGAGCCTGGTCCGTCGTTACAGAAGACAAGGAGACCCGCGCAACGCTCGAGTTTAAGGCGGCTTCTGCCCTGGACCAAAGCTGTGTTGGTAGACCCTCAGACCTTCAGCTCTGGTGCTGCTGTGCTGACGTCGGTGCTGGAGGCTGGACTCCATCAGTCGTGGCTTCAAACCGCTGATCGTCTCGTAGGGCAGCAAGTGCAACACGAATGCTAGAACAATCTCACACACAAGATGTTAACTTTCCATAACCAGAGAATCGAGTGTGAACGACAGTTAGTTAGTTACTAATTAGTTACTTTCGTCTTCCATGGATCATTTTGCTTTGTATTGGATCAATTGCTTCGAAGTCTCCCTCTAAGTCACCCTGGCGCCGATCCCAGACTCTCGAGCAGTACTCAAGAATGTATAGCATAAGCGTTCTTCCTTTACAGAAGAACCACATTTTCTTAAAACTCTTCCCATAAACCGGAGTCGACCGCTTGCATTTCCCACTGGAATCCTTACATGCTCATTCCATTTCATCTACATGTACATCTACATCTACAGAGATATTCCGCGAGGCACCGTATGGCGGTTGGTAGAGGGTAGACTTTGCCACTACTGAACACATCCTTTCGTGTTCTACAACAAACAGTGAGGGAAAAACGACCGTCTATATGGCCCCGTACGAGCCATAATTTCTCGTATCTTATCTTCCTCGTCCTTACTCGCAATGTATGTTGATGGCAATAGAATCATTCGGTAATGAGCTTCAAATCTCGGTTCTCTAAATTTTCTCAATATTGTTCTTCGAAAAGAACGTTGCCTATTCTCCAGGGATTCTCATTTATGTTACCGAAGCATTTTGCGTAAATCTTACATTTTATTCGAACCTATCAGTAACAAATCTAGCAGCCCGTCTCAGAATTGCTTCGATGCCCTCTTTCAAACAGACCTGGTACGGAACCCAAACACTCGAGCAGTATTCAAGTATGGGTCCCACCATCGTCCAATATGTGGTCTCCTTTACAGATGAACTACACTTTCCTAAAATTCTCCCTATAAACCATCGCTTTTCAACGTTACGCCCAGATATTTAAATTACGTGACTGTGTCAAGCTGTAAACTACTAATCCTGTCTCCGAACATTACAGGTTTGCTTTCTCCACTCATCCGGATTAAGTTACATTTTCCCACATTCAGAGTTAGCTGCCACTCATCACAACAACTAGCAATTATTTGTACGTGCCTCATTCTGTTACGAGGTTTCAGGTACTTAGGCCGTTCACTTATGTAATAAAATGAAACAAATGGTTCAAATGGTTCTGAGCACTATGGGACTCAACTGCTGAGGTCATAAGTCCCCTAGAACTTAGAACTACTTAAACCTAACTAACCTAAGGACAACACAAACATCCATGCCCGAGGCAGGATTCGAACCTGCGACCGTAGCGGTCGCGCGGTTCCAGACTGTAGCGCCAGAACCGCTCGGCCACCAGCGGCCGGCTAAAATGAAACACCTACAGCCGTTGTTACAATGGTATTTATGATGTGGCTACCAGTTTCGGTGTTTCAGTACGCTACCTTCCGGTCTTAAATAACTCTGAGGAGGTTATACCCAGTCGTATACACGATTCATCAGTGGCCAACTTTATGAACTGGTTTTCGCAAACTACCTCTAACAACGATATTAGACAATATCGTCCACTCACCAACTTATCTAGTTGAAGTTGTAAGGACCAGTACTGCAGAGTACTCTTTGTAAAAGCGAATTAGAATTCCATCTTGACATGGCGACCAACTCATATTTAGCTCTTTCAGTTGCTTCTCAACAGCATGGATGCCTATTACTGTGTCCTCCAAACGGGAGTCTGTGCAATGTTCAAACAATGACACGTTTGTACGATACTTTTGCGTGAATGATTTCTTAAACATGAAATTTAAAACTTCGGCTTTCCTTTTGCTGTCTTCTGTGGCACACCAGATTTGTTCAACGAGTGTGTGGATCCGATTATTGATTTTATGTAAGACTGGAATTTTCTCGGATTCTTGGGTAGCTAACATTCCGCACGGTGGCATGTTTGGCTGTCGCCGAGTACGGGAGTTGTGTGAGCAAAGTGGCGGCATCAGCGTACAGCCTTGCAGATGTGTGACTGAGTCAGGCACTCAGCAGGCAGAGGGTGTGTCTGTACAGGACAGCCGGCTGCCCTGCTAGTGGGCCAGGTGCGTGTTGCGCTGGCACGCATCCCCCCAACTCAACATCCCGTGAAGAAGGTCAGGAACTGGATGAAGTCACCTTGATGTTTCCGCCTCGATCCAGGGAACTGTCAGGCCTACCAGCGGCTTGTGGACTGTCAGCCAGCAGATGGACAGAAGCAGGCGAGGCCGGTCAGCCTATATCCCTACCGCTACTATTATAATTTGGTATGCTGTTACCTAAATTACAGAGAATCCTGTCGCTATGTTGCCATGTATAACCCACTTACTAAATTTAGTTTAGTTTCCAAATAATGAACGCTATGGGAGGATAGTCCTGTTAATAGTAAAAGCTAATATTCAGTTCCTTTCCCAAGATCTTACCCAGAGATTAGAAAGAAACGCAGTATGAGTAGTATTATGTTAAAGCTAGGACAACTCAGTTACAAGTTCATGTAGTGGTTTAAAATATCTACTTAAGGTCGCCAGCCTATCCAGTCAATTAAACAGAGAAGTATTCGAAAAGCAGAAGTATGAATTTTGCCTACTTTCTTGCTACTGTTTAAGTTGCTTCTTCATAAATATTACTCCACGTAAACAATATTGGTGCAGATACTGGAATTTCTTTTTGACTACTACACCGTTGCACATTACATTCTTGAAGGAGAAAAAGCCCAGCAGACAACTTCAAGGAAGTTAAAAAAAAATTTGCCAGGGACGGGGAGTGGGGGGGAATCTTTATGAAAACACTTTCCATGTTCAACAAACTTAAATCTTAAATACTTAGATGCTAAAGCACAGAATTTTTATACTGAATATTTCACTTCAAGAGAACCTGTTTCTTACTGGAATTTACTTTCAAGAGCTATTATTCTTTGAACTAACTCTGTATAGTCATTTAAAGATTCTAGTAACTTGACTTCACTCTGAATTTTAAGTAAGCAAACGTTTACTATAATACGTTGCAATAGTTAAGAAAACTTTCTCATTATTTACACAAAAACAATTTAAATGGTACGTGTTTATATTAATCTGGCACTTCATAAGTGTAAAACAGGATACTGGGATTAATGGAACACCAGGAAGCAACCCTATATAGGTGTATGATTAGGATGAAATAACAGGGTGAGCCAGTTTCTTTGAAGTTCAAGAATGATTATTCACATTTTAAATTAATGGTTCACGCTGAGAAAAAATATTTTCTGGTGGCTGTAGGCTTGACAGTGGCGAACAATTATAGCTGCTACACTCACACTGTACGGCCTCCAAGTATCTTGCTGTATGGGCTCAATTTCTCTTCTTGGCGTCGTTCGATTTTACATACAGTAGCCCAACGACTCGCCTGCAAATTCGCGCAAAAGTGCCTCGGATGAAGACTGCAAACGGCTTACGGCTCCACAAGGGTGTTGCCTCAATCACTGCTGCCTACAGTCTGTCTGACTTAGTTCCCGTGCTTGCTCTAGGTAGCGCGCCAGTTCGCCCTTGCTACCCTTTTCAGCTCCTCAGAGCCACCTTTGTACACAATGGCTTTTACATAAGATCTAATTCTTACATTGTTCCGAAGCATGACCATTTCTTACAATTGAGGAGTGTGATGGACTATGTAATTTGATTTACGCCATTTTTCCGACAAAGTGCTAGATCGATACCTCCATATTTGAATTACCCACCCTGAAAATTTCAGCTCGATATCTTTGGTGTAGGCTAAGCAATCATCTTAATAACGCAGTGGATTACAAGCAGTTGTTACCTTGTTTACTGCGTATAGGTTATTGTATCGACTCTGAACTGCGCTGCGTGTTAGCTTGTGTGATATAATGAGTGAAGTGAGTGGTAATGAGTCAGAAAATTACTTTACGGACAAAAAAAGAAGAAAGGAAACAATGGCGAAAGTTGAAGGACATTCATGCTATTACAGTAAAAGGCTGGTATGAAGAAGAAAACAGAGTCAACAGTGAAGAAGCTACTGATCCTGAACAGGAACTTAAACTATTATGACCATGAACATATATTTTTGTTAATGTACAGTTTAACTGGATAATAAAATAATAAAAGCGACTTTCAACTCAAATTTCATGATTTTTCTAAAGGTATGATGGTTTGTTCGAATAAGGGCGTAAACCATTCATCATATTTTGGATAATATATCACAAATGGAAGAAATAACTTCAATTGTTAGGAATAATTCTGTATGTTAAAAGTATGGTCTAAGACAGAATTATTACATCATTGAAATATAACTGTTTTTCAATAAGATATAAACATGCAAATCTTCAACTCACTCTTACCGTAAATGGACTTTTCGGACTTACGCCCATAGTTCATCAAACTCCTCATTTGTCAAATTTACATCAACATGAATGGTTTACACATACACAAATATTTTTAAATACCAATGTCATTAGAAAATTATTTACCATAATAAACAATTTACATAGTATTTTACATAAATTACTCACACATTGCAAAGAACTTCAACGTTCAGTATACCACTCTTTACATACACAGTAAATATGGCACCAATATGCGAAAATTTTAAAGCAAGAAAATATAAAAATTTAGATGAACCAAATAGTGTTATAAGACCACATTGGAGCATGGGCTGATATGAAGCATGTCTCAGCGTCGGTTTTAGTCACAGAGGATATGCTTCAAAGTCTGAGTATAGGGTATTTAACATCTCAGCCCAGCCTTTCTTTTGAACAGGCTCCTTCTTTGGCCAAGGACCAAGCCAGGTCAGCATTGGGCCACAACGTGAGGAAATTTAGCTCGTCACTGTTACGTACTGGGATCTTGCACCACACCGTTTCATCAACATTCCAGACCTGGCAGTTTAATGATTTCGTAGGCAACTCACCTGCCTCCTCTGCACGGGTTGTGAAGTCTCCTTGAAAGAGTGTTGCCGCAGCAGACGCATTTCTCATTATTCTCCATTATATCCACCTTTTTACATTAATCTGTGTTTATATTCACTCGTGATTAAATAATGCTACAAGACAAAAAATTAAATAATTATTACTATTATTGATGTAATTATTAATATTTTCACTACTACGATTATAAGCTACGCGACTTTCTTCATCGTGATTCATATACAGCTCGCAAAACGGCGGCCGTATCACAGTCCATTGAAGCACATTGGTTGCTACGTCTCCTTCCCACGATGCCTCCGCATTAAAAACAAGTACCGCATTCTTCCGCTTACATGGTCTTCAGTCCCAATGAATATCTGTTCATATATCTCTTATACACTTCTTTAGTTTGCTTGAAGGCAGTACGGAACAGAATTTAAAGCTTTCTGAAAGTCAAGAAACACGAAATCAATCTGAACTTCTGTATCTACTGTGTAATGGGTCTCATTATTGCTCAGGGACAGTTGTACCTCACATGGCAGGTTATTACGAGGACGAAGTTGGTCCTACAGATGATTTTCGCTGTATCCAGAAAAAAGGATATGCGTAAGCACAATACGTGATGTTTATTAATTATAAAACAAATCGATGTCAGTGTTGTAGGTATATAGTTCTGTGCATCGCCAATGCTCAGGGACAGTTGTACCTCACATGGCAGGTTATTACGAGGACCAAGTTGGTCCTACAGATGATTTTCGCTGTATCCAGAAAAAAGGATATGCGTAAGCACAATACGTGATGTTTATTAATTATAAAACAAATCGATGTCAGTGTTGTAGGTATATAGTTGTGTGCATCGCCAATGCGACGTTTTTGAGAACTGTGACCGATTGTGGTGGAACAATGGTAAGGTCATCCAGATTCTCGTTTTCAGTGGTTTCCCTAATTCCTTGCTTGAAGGCAGTACAGAACTGAATTTCCTTTGAAAAGTTCGTGCTCCATCTCCGATCACCTCCTCGTCTACGGGACGTTAAACTCATTTATATTTCTGTAAATGATTAATGAAAACCACCTCAGCTTCATTTTTGCACTTCTGTTGTGTTAGGATCCCGTTCGTTTCTTTTTCATATTCAAGTTGCCGAGTTGTGTTGAAGTCAACACATGGATCGTCTGGTTGTCGCATGTAATGATAATGGCGCTCGGTGGGATGTTTACGATTTATGTTCTTGGTTCTTGTCTTTAACATTTCGTACAACAACCAAACCATCTTCGTCTTGTCTTCAATAAAATGCGGTAGCCTGAAGATGTAAAAGAAACGAAACGTGTCGTAACCCAATAAAGCGTAAAAATACAACGGAGATGGTTTCTATTAATCATTAACTTTGTCAGCTGCGGGTTCAACATGATCAAGATTATTTCCTTTTATATTGAGGTTTGAAAGACCTTTCATACTTCCCTGCTCCAGCAACATACGCTGAAACAAAGCTAGAAGATGAGACAGTTTCTGTACAGACTCAATACAGAATCTATCGAATAGCTCACTAGGTGAGGTAGTCTCTACTCTTTCAAGTAATCCAGCTGTTTTCAGTTCCCCGTTGACTTATTTATTACCCAACAGTTTCGTAAAACTGCGGCAGTTGTACAAGAATATGCTGCTCGTCTTCCATTAATTAGTTTCCGGTTAACTTTTTTGTAGTTTCAGGACAACTCACCATATGAGAGATTACTTGCAAATTCATTGTACGCTTATCAGATGTTTGTCGATGTGCTGGGTCGACAGTTTGCATGTTTTGTTTGGGTCACATTTTAGCATTTTGTCTTTTCACAATGGCCTGATAAAATTATTAATGAACCACGATTGGCCCTCCCTATCCCACACTATTTTGTATGGTACCAGCAGTCTCGCCATTGCCTGCAGCACGTTTGGATTTCTACCAGAGACCAACACATGCGGTGAAACATTGGTACACCTTTGTGAGACCACATAATAATAACAACATTTATGCTTTGTAGATTCACTGTGAGCAGCTCGTTTCATATTCACCGCCTGAGTCCTCACCTTGCAATTCAGATCGCAGACCCAAGCTTCCACATGGTTTGAATCGTCATCGTGCTGCTGTCACCCTGTTGCGGATGTTCTCTTTCATTCAATTACGGTAATTCGATGGAGAAATTAGGCTCATTAATATTGATTTCGCGCATTGGTAAACACACAACGAGCCACCGTGGCTAATGCCATTACGCGGCAGAATTAGGATTCGTGGCGGTTCGTCTTTATTACCCGGCGGACCGTCCGACTGCGGTTTCTGAAACCGAAGCTAAACGCCTGATTCACCGCTATGTTCGGTCAAGTTACGCTACAGCTCTCTATTACTTAAGTATCTTTTGTCCACGCAAGAATGCCACAAACTATTTAACCTAACTGGTTTGACATAAACATCAAAAATTAATCTTAGCGATATATTTTAATAGTTTGCTCCCACAATCCGTGAACAAAAAGAGTACCATATTTCTACCATAACAGAAAGAGGAATTTAAGTTAGCAATGTCATCCTTTTTGTAATCAGTTTTCTCAATGAACGCCATATTTATATGAACCAGTTGTGAGTAGCGTGAGCATGAAGGGGCTCAAATATTTTCCACATCAGTTGAATTTCCTTCCACCTTCTATCATATAAAAAAATTGTCGAATACTGAACTATATTCGATCCTATTCATGCTTATATATTGCTTCAGACGCTTTGGCTGACGGTTTGCCACTGGTTAACATCATCACATGTTCTCTGTTCGCTCTTCTTTCCTTTTTGTTTTAGTACTAATGCTAAACCAGCGTTCTTACCTACCATAGCATATTTCCAATTTCGTCTTCCTCTGTGAGGTTTATGGTGTGTTTCTTAATTTACTACATCATCAGATAATATTAGACGTCATAGTACGTGAATTGGTCACCATTTAATTCTTCTTCTACTCATCATCTGTGACTGCAGAGTACAGGGTGTAAGTGCAGATGTTTCTATATGTGGTACCTTTATACGTACACGCATCTGTGTGTTGGCTGATTTAACTCTGCGGCGAACAGTCTTCCCACAAACATGTCACAAATTTTACGACCTGATGTTATCTTCACGGTCGTAACTACATCACTAAGTGGACTATGACTGTCAGTGTAGACTAACCGTTTCCAGTCCATGCATCCACACGTCAACACCGACCTTCAGCCTATGCGAAATATGATTTAATGTACCGCTCTTGCCAGATGTACTTGGAGGTACTAACCAACCTAGAAAGTGCTACTTCTAATAGCTATAATTATTAGTCTGGAAATGAAGTAAATATTGATGGAATTTTAATTACTTTTGAATACATTATGGGAGAGGCAGTGATCAATGTCTTACAAATTTTTACTACTAAAAACAGTGTTGATCACGATTTATTTATCAAGGTGACCGGTTTCGACCACTACTGTGGTCATCTTCAGACCTACAAGTTGTATACAAAGCTATAATTAGAGGGCTACATACATTAAAGAAAATACATAAAGTTATTAAGCTATAAAACGATGAATTACCTTTGAGTAGGAACCTCTTTCTGTTGGAGAATCACTACTGGAGAAACCAGTGCACGTCTTACTATATATAATGGAGGCTCCGCCCACTTCTGACGGCATGATGTCATTACTAACAAGTCGAATTACAATTTAAAATTTCTTAGTTAAAAGAACATTGTCAAGAATTAAAAATAAATACACACTAAACTTAGCTTATTAATTTCTTAGTTAAAAGAACATTGTCAAGAATTAAAAATAAATATACACTAAACTTAGCTGATTAATAATCTGTCTTCTACAGCAGTGCATCTCAGGGTTGATTCTGACTGGTTATATGAGCCCTGAATGGAGCCTGCCATTAGGAACGCAAAGAGTCAGAATTGTTTTTGGGAGGCCTCGCGGACAGCACACAAAGTCCTCTGCCTGTCTGCTGCCATGATCATTGGATGTGGCGCTTTTCCTTGTAGTATAGACCCTTTGGCTTCTGGCAGTGAAATGGGCTCATTCATCTGACATCTTTCTGCATTATGGTGCGATTTCAGGTGACTTTGCCCATCTGCGCTCCATTTACATGACTGTGCACTACGTTGCTTTTTAGACCACTGAGGATTAGATTTCCGTCTGGGTTAAATTTTGCCGTCGTATTTGATAAGGGGAATGTTAGATGCCTGTTTATGCTTTCGATTCCTTTATAACGTGTGAATATCTGTTTAAATTTTTCATTGAGTCATTGACAATTTCAAGTATCTTATCTCTGTGCTGTTCCACTCATAAAACAATGTTTCAGGAATTAATAATAATATACAGTAAGATCTTTGTCTATTATGTCTAGTAGGAATGTAAAGGCATATGGTCACTAGAATTGTATTTTTACATAGATGAATATCGGTCATGTTAGGATCTTACAAGTTTATTATGCTCCTCCTTGCTTGTTGTTTAATGAATCTCTGCACGTATTCCACACTTCCACATGTGTTAACTCGAGAACCATGTTCTCGAAGCGTACCTCATTCACTTTAATCGTATTCAAAGCTGCGGTGAAGTAGAAGCCTGCCTTAAGCAGTGATTGCAGAAAATATTAAAAAGGAATTTCTCTTATCCAGGAAGTATGTGTCGCTTTTGAACAACGCCACACGTGACTGTGGAGACGGAGGCTTAGAGACAATTTCTGTTACCACAGTAACACAGAGTTTTTCAGATTATTAGGTAATGCAGGGAACGATGGGCAAAAGCATTTTCATTGCACAAAATATATTGATATGGTACAGTTTACTGACAAATCTAGTCAGTAGATTCATGAGGACAACAGTACCGATATTAACTGCAGTCTGTCGTGATAAAATCTAGCCAACTCCCTTTCTTTGTGTGTAGCACTTTGCGAAAGTCCTTGCCACTCCGTAACTTAAAATGAATTCACAGAGATTTCTTAATCTGAAATTGCTTGGGGACACATATCACTCTAGCGTATAGTGCATTGCCATGCTTTGTGGTTCTGAAATCATCGATAATTCAGTAAACTGTGAAATTCTGCTAGGAACTGCTCTATGATAGACTAAATTTATCACATATTTGAAAAGGTAAGATTTGTCATTAGATGAATTTCTTTTTGACAATGAGAGACATTTAAATTTGAGTGGATTTAGTGCTGACTACACTGGTATTCTTTGATAAATGTATTACTGATTCCTATAATTTTCTCATGTCGAAACTGTGTCTTAGACATTCAACAATCATTCTCATACATGTGTGTGATGCGACTCGGTATCCACCTATCCAGGTATGAATCAGTTCAGTGAGTGTTTACTTTGGTATTTAGCCTATGGGTCTGTGAGGTTTGACTTGGTATGCTAGCACGTTGGTTATTATATTGTTACACGTTTTTGCTGTATTGTGGAATGATCTATTGAACTGAGAAGGGTATTGTGTTTGATCAGAACGTCTTGACACTGAATGGTCTGGGAAAAGAATTTTCCACGTGTCCTTGCAAATTTGTGTTGATAATTTAATATTTCTTCTCTGATAGGATATGTGTAAACTGAAATAATTTTTCCTGTGTGTGGAGCTAAGTGCTAAGGTAAGCTTTCATTTATGTGGAACACCGAGATGAAGCCTGAACTGATTCTGTTATTGTGCTGTGGTTTTGAGGCTACATGCTTTACAATTTTTTCATCTTGTCTGTAATATATGATTTACTTATAATGACTCTTGTAACTTCCTGCAGTGATTTACTTTACCAGGTATCTGGTTAAAAATATTGTTTGGCAAGCTTTGGTTATTTTGAGATATGATTCACTTCAGATTCTGCTTCAATTATTTGTATCAAGGTCTGTCTGCTTGAAATGTAGCATGGCGGTGTTCCTGTGACTTGAATATCAAGTGGCTACACTTCAATACTTCATTATATTTCCTGAATATTTATTAGACTCAGGCGAGTTGGAGCTTCTTATATTTTTGGAACGAGTGTTGATACTGCGTGTCAAATATTTCACAATTACCTCTACCTATATAAATGCTGTAAGGTATCGCAGGTGCAGTATGTGGTCACTTAATTAGTTCACCTAGTAAAATATATTGAGTACTAGTGGGAGGGTGAACACAAGTTAGCACATATTCTGCGATCAAGTGATGTTTAGTAGTGATGCACGAATGAAGTAAGGTTTGTTTGTGTGTGTTTGATGCTGTATCCATTAGATTCATTCAAGAAGAGCAGGTTTCACATGTGTTTCCTGTAGTGTCAGTATGGCCTAGTATTGTCATGCATGGTGGGCCAGATTCAATTTAATTTCTTATATACATTTGTGTTGAGGATAATTTTCAATTTCATAGGTTTAAACATAGAATCAGAGTTCTTTTTGGGCAGGTAAAGTGCCACCGAGATTAAAAGAGTAAGGGAATTTTTACTTTTTTCTTCGTTACAATGTTATATGGATACTCGAATTACTATAATTCCGTGTGACACTTTATTTGACAGATGATTCTGTACGAAATTTATGTGATATTTTGATGTGTGTGGAATTTATGTCAACTGAATGTCTACAGCCATGCCGAATTTGATACACCGGTTCCCCCCAGATCACTGAAGGCAAGGCTGTCGAGTGAAGCTACTGCTTGGATAGCTGATCGTCTGGGTATGCCGCACTGCGCGCTATGGACAGTTTTTCCTTTGCCTTAGAGGGGGCAACAGGGGTGATGACTTAAAGTCCCTGATGATGCTCCTGCCCTGGGTTACATTCTAAACCTCCTTGTGGTATCTCATGGAGTGAGGGCATCTGATAGTGCTGATGGAGATACGCCGGTAAGACGCCGACGGCGACGTCAAGCTCGACAGCCCCTTGGTACTCTTCAAGAGGAGTAGACTATGTGTTGTCACCGTGTTTCTTCCCCTCGCTTCTCTCATCATATCCAGTGCGAACATGACAATACACTGCATACACACTTATAGCTTTACAGTCATCTACATTTGACAGTTACGCACACAGCTCTCATACTTCGAGAAGGAAAGGTAGCTACGGGCACAGAGGACAGCTGATCGTGCCCTTCCGGGTCTTTGAGTCACTCGTGCCTTACGACTTCATAAAATGAATTTTTGCTTCAGAAATTTATGTTAAACATTGAAATTTCATGTATGTATTACATTTTACTTGCGGCTATGAGTCACTGTCGTGGAATTAATGGATCTTATTGTAAGGTATTTTTGCCTGAGGATTTCATTATTAATTCACTGGAACTGTATTTCGTGTTCTGGTTGTTTATTTAATACGATAGAGTCTGTATCCTTATGATGAGGTAGACTTCTGGTGTTCACATGATCTATGGCAACAAGTCGCACTTTGAAAGTGCAGTAGGAGATTTAGAATGTCAGAGACACGGTTATGATTGGCGGTAGAGGAAACTTGGTTCTCTTGGCGAAAAACTAGATTGACCGTCCAGTCTCTCATTTTCGTTTGGACGGTCATTATGACAGTTTGCTATAGTGGAGCGCATAATCCTTCTCAGACATTTCTTGAGTGCTGAAGGCAACGGAACCAGCGCATTTTCGTGAATCTGCTTGATTTGTTGAATAAGTGAACTTTTCGTCGGAATTTCAAGATTTTCAGTGTCTGATGAGGTGGTTGGTATTACTGAGTCTTCATTTTTATCTTTGGGTATTGTTGCTCGTCAGTGCCGACTGTATGAATCAGCAGACAAGGATAGGTACTATGATGATTCCCTTTTCTATTTCAGAGGTCCGTTTGTGGTATACTTCAATTCTGAAGCTTTGTGTGAATTCATTTGTAATCATTTAGTTCACTTTTTTATTCTGAGGAACAATATTTGGTAGAGACGTACATCTTCCGTTCATTATTTTTGCTAGAACCACAACTGTTGTATTTTGTGAGGAACAATAAGGCAGTAACATGTATTTATACTACCAGTTTGCTTTTCCTGTGGTGTCACCGCCAGACACCACACATACTAGGTGGTAGCCTTTAAATCGGCCGCGGTCCATTAGTATACGTCGGACCCGCGTGTCGCCACTGTCAGTAATTGCAGACCGAGCGCCACCACACGGCAGGTCTAGAGAGACGTCCTGGCACTCGCCCCAGTTGTACAGCAGACTTTGCTAGCGAAGCCACACTGACAAATACGCTCTCATTTGCCGAGACGATAGTTAGCATAGCCTTCAGCTAAGTCATTGGCTACGACGTAGCAAGGCGCCATAGCTTTGATAATTAATATTGTGAAGCATGTATCATCAAGAGCGATGTTCTACAAATGTGGATTAAAGTTAAGTATTACAGCAACTGCATCCATTTTCTAAGTTCTCATTTCCTTTTCACTGTTCCAGACCTCACGCCAATCTACGTGAGCTTAACGCGTGCCTTTCGGCTTCCTCTCGTTGTGACTTGGCTGTCTTGCTAAGTCACAACAGTTCCCCTCTTCTGTTAAAAGATGAGTGTTAGGGTAGTGCGTAGTCAGGTGGAAAAGTGTAGCTTCAGTCTCTGTATGTTCATCTTTTCAGAGGTCGTTACGGGACTCGGCTGTTCGCCAGAGCATGTCACACCAAACACCTTTCAGCCGTCTAATTTCCAAATTTATTTTATTTGGCTACGAGTTTCGCCGATTTACTACGCCCTGTCCGACGTGAAGGAAGATTCTACCTCAATTCTGGTCAAAACAGGAGCCGGAATTCGAATAATTGTATCTGTGGATTTCTGCTTGTTGTAGCAATAACTTCAACAGTCGGCAGATGATAGTTGAAACAAGCAAAAATCTACAGGTACAAGCACTGGAATGCTGGCTCCTATTTTGACCAGAACCAGGGTGGAATCTTCCTACACTTCAGACAGGGGCCTGAAGATGGCGTAGCAAATCCCCGAGTCTGGCAGCCAAATAAAGTAATTTCGGAAGTTAGACGGCTGAAGGTGTTTGATTCGATATTCTGCAGTTGTAGCTTAGGGGCTGACTGTACGGCGTCTGAGGAAACCTGCTTTATTGCAGCTATTGAACCGTAAAACCTCTTGTTTTTAAATGACGATAGTAAGAACTCAATATTTGCTTTGCTCCTCATCTGTGTGACAGAAAAAGAGTATGCAGGGTGATGTATTCTCTTCCGTGCGTTCCACGCCAGAAAATGGTTTAGGCTTTTGAATTAGTTAAAAAAATGGCTCTGAGCACTATGGGACTTAACTTCTGAAGTCATCAGTCCCCTAGAACTTAGAACTACTTAAACCTAACTAACCTAAGGACATCACACACATCCATGCCCGAGGCAGGATTCGAACCTAAGACCGTAGCGGTCGCGCGGTTCCAGACTTTAGCGCCTAGAATCGCTCGGCCACTCCGGCCGGCTGAATTCGTTCGTTTGGGCGACACAAGAAGTTAACCTCAGTGAGTTGAAAGAACACCAGTAGGCAAGTACAAGAGATTACGTTAGATTAGATTACATTTACTTTCATTCGAATTGATCCGTAGTGAGGAGGTCCTCCAGGATGTAGAACATGTCAGAAAAACAATAATACATGACAAATATTTATAACTGAAACAAATCAGCTAATGCACCTTCCATAGGTCCCAAGTGAAATGATCGTCAATTTTTTAATGAATACTATATGAAAGAATCATTTTACAAACACTAATGCGCTGAATTTAAAACAAAAAAGTTTTTTTTTAAAATTTATGAGGTAGTAAACATGTAATAGAACTACTACAATACTTATTTACAATTAACACGTTACTGCACAGAAATGGTGCAGAAGTTAGATTGTACACACTCTCTCTCTCTCTCTCTCTCTCTCTCTCTCTCTCTCTCACACACACACACACACACAAACACACACACTTATTTACAATGAACACATTGTTGCACTGAAGTGGTGCAAAAATCAGTTGGTTGTACTGAGAAATTCACCAATGTAGTAGAAGGAGTTGTCCACCAATAAATCCTTTAGGCTCCATTAAACTGAATTTCACTGGTTTATGAACAGATTAAATTTGCCTGCAGGTGCTCGATATACACTTAATGTTATCAAGGACTTTTGTGAAATTCTACTTCTGCTGCACATGCTTCCATATGCTGTTCTAAGCAAAATTTATGAATGTCTATGTTCTTAAATTTATGACAGTTCCTGATGAATGTAGCAACTCCTCCTTTCTCCATTTCTGCTCTACAAAACTGGAAGAGAGCAGCATACTACCAGAAGGCAACAGCTTGAGGATTGTGCAGAGGAAAAGGAGAGGTCAAAAGAGCTGTTTGAGCTCAGGCCAAAAATTAAACTAGGTATTGGAAGCCTGTACAAAGAAACAGACTATCAAGGAAATATTCAGCCAACTCCAGGGGGAGATATTATTTTGAAACATGGCAGGCACGTGTCATATGAGAAGACAATCTTATATAATCACTTAAATTGAGGAGATGCCTAACTTATTAAAGAATAGTTTGTAGCATATGCGGTTGGAATTTTGCAGTTTATCGATGCCATCTGTATAAAAATACAGTGTTTCACTTTCTTTGCAAATGTGATCAAGTAGAACAGTACAATTCAGGCATATAAACGGGAGACGAGTTTGATTATTGTTACTCAAGGTGACGCAGAACCGCAGTGGACGACGCGATTCCGCACAAGTTGGTGGGAACCGGCTCCTAGAGAGGGTCAAAGGAGAGGCATCTGAATTTTCTAGAAGGTTGGCGTAAGAATACTTCCGTTGAAAGTAAAATGTAAGCCACAGTTTCAAGAAAGAGACAATCCTTGCAAACAACATGACGGACTCGTCTAAGTCCCTGCGGGTCCGTCCTTAAAAGTACACTTTGTATGGAACAGATCAATCCTAAAATTATCGCAGGAAGTGCACCAGGTGAGTATAAGCGTGGGTTATAGTTGGTACCAATAAAAGTAGTTTAATTATAGGTATTAGGAAAAGTGATATGCTCGACATCACAGGCGGAAAAAAGTTTACAAATAGTGATAGTGTCCCTTATTCGAAATACACTCCTGGAAATGGAAAAAAGAACACATTGACACCGGTGTGTCAGACCCACCATACCTGCTCCAGACACTGCGAGAGGGCTGTACAAGCAATGATCACACGCACGGCACAGCGGACACACCAGGAACCGCGGTGTTGGCCGTCGAATGGCGCTAGCTGCGCAGCATTTGTGCACCGCCGCCGTCAGTGTCAGCCAGTTTGCCGTGGCATACGGAGCTCCATCGCAGTCTTTAACACTGGTAGCATGCCGCGACAGCGTGGACGTGAACCGTATGTGCAGTTGACGGACTTTGAGCGAGGGCGTATAGTGGGCATGCGGGAGGCCGGGTGGACGTACCGCCGAATTGCTCAACACGTGGGGCGTGAGGTCTCCACAGTACATCGATGTTGTCGCCAGTGGTCGGCGGAAGGTGCACGTGCCCGTCGACCTGGGACCGGAACGCAGCGACGCACGGATGCACGCCAAGACCGTAGGATCCTACGCAGTGCCGTAGGGGACCGCACCGCCACTTCCCAGCAAATTAGGGACACTGTTGCTCCTGGGGTATCGGCGAGGACCATTCGCAACCGTCTCCATGAAGCTGGGCTACGGTCCCGCACACCGTTAGGTCGTCTTCCGCTCACGCCCCAACATCGTGCAGCCCGCCTCCAGTGGTGTCGCGACAGGCGTGAATGGAGGGACGAATGGAGACGTGTCGTCTTCAGCGATGAGAGTCGCTTCTGCCTTGGTGCCAATGATGGTCGTATGCGTGTTTGGCGCCGTGCAGGTGAGCGCCACAATCAGGACTGCATACGACCGAGGCACACAGAGCCAACACCCGGCATCATGGTGTGGGGAGCGATCTCCTACACTGGCCGTACACCACTGGTGATCGTCGAGGGGACACTGAATAGTGCACGGTACATCCAAACCGTCACCGAACCCATCGTTCTACCATTCCTAGACCGGCAAGGGAACTTGCTGTTCCAACAGGACAATGCACGTCCGCATGTATCCCGTGCCACCCAACGTGCTCTAGAAGGTGTAAGTCAACTACCCTGGCCAGCAAGATCTCCGGATCTGTCCTTCATTGAGCATGTTTGGGACTGGATGAAGCGTCGTCTCACGCGGTCTGCACGTCCAGCACGAACGCTGGTCCAACTGAGGCGCCAGGTGGAAATGGCGTGGCAAGCCGTTCCACAGGACTACATGCAGCATCTGTACGATCGTCTCCATGGGAGAATAGCAGCCTGCATTGCTGCGAAAGGTGGATATACACTGTACTAGTGCCGACATTGTGCATGCTCTGTTGCCTGTGTCTATGTGCCTGTGGTTCTGTCAGTGTGATCATGTGATGTATCTGACCCCAGGAATGTGTCAATAAAGTTTCCCCTTCATGGGACAATGAATTCACGGTGTTCTTATTTCAATTTCCAGGAGTGTATAATCGTGATGGTGGATCGCCGATAGCAGGCTATGTAGATGGTGGCAGGCCACACTCAGCAGCACAACGAGCTTTATTATTAGATCGTCTTTCGCCGCAAAGTAAACCAGTCTTGTAGGAAGTGATGTTTATTGGTGCTCAAAAGTTTTATTTTGGATAATGAGAGTAACTAAGGACTCAGATGTGGTTAGATCAGATGAGAAAAAACGTGTATCGTACTCATCTGGCCGATTGGCAGAAACCGACGGGTGGGCTCCATTTTAGCAGGAGACTGGTATACACCGGTAGCGCAGACAGCCGCCACGGCCGGGAGTTTTCGTTCTTAGTGCTGTAGTGTCTGTTGTGCTTTTCACAACTTGTACAAATCGACGCATTAAATTAATTTACAGATGAATGTATGACAACGAGAAAGATGATGTACAACACAGAGAGCCTCAATCACAAAATTCATGAGGTCATATTCTGCTTCCTTGAAGATACAGCTCATATAATGAGCAGTGCAACAAACTTAGAGAACTTGTCTCGTACAGATAGTGCCGGTGGAGCTATGAAAACTCAGCTTCATACTGCATGGGAGTTTGCACAAACAGACGTGTATGTGGATATACGGAAGGACAATGCTGACTTGAACCTGTCAGAAAGTTTTCAACTCACTTGCGACTATGGCTGAATATCGTACGCGAACATAGCTCCGACATATGTCGAACTGGTACTTATCTATAATAACTCGAAGTACAAGATACGTTGAAATCTGTTCAGTAATTGTATCCGCTATTTTTGGAATACAAGAGTATAAATTATGTACCGTAATTTCTGAAGTCTTCATTATTGATTTTCGTTATTAATTAGAAGGACCAGACTCCAAGAAGAACTCTCTGGCTTGTTTCATGATCTGTTCAGTTCTCCAATTCTTACTATTTCTCCAAATATATTTTAATACAAATCAAATGCAATAAATTTCAGCTCTTTTTCATTTTTCTTGCTTTCTGAAGACTAACCCCATGTACAGATATCATGATTAGCTTGGGAAATTAAGTAACAAATCCAACCACCTGTTACCAGATGCTGATGTTCAACAGATCATAGTCATCAACGCTTTACCACCTAAATCAAGATCTCACCCAAACATTCATTACATTAATTACCAAACATGTCCCATTCTAAATTCAAGGAAAAATCCTTAGATTGTATCTACAAGAGGCTTAAAGATATCCCTCCAAAACTAAGTTTTCCATCAAAAATTTCCAGTAATATATTAATGAAATTGCTGATGTGCATGTACCAAATAATGTCAGATTTGGATTCCTGAATTCTGTGATCCTTCACAAAAATATATCCGTCCACGATGCTAATGTAATAAGTACAAGGTACTAAAATGGAAACAATTTCACAAAGCACAGATATTTGAACTCACAGAGATGTTAGCATCAATTCTAACTCTTAACTACATCTCATCCAATAGGAAATATCTGTAAAGCCAGGTAGTCCAGCCATGGGAAGCATCCTTGCAAGCTTTTAGTTGACATTTAAATTATCCACTTGCGAAATTAATTTTTCAGTCTTCACACCCATTCTAAACGTCCATGTTACTGCATGTACATAAAATCCCCTTTACTGTATCACTCAAAGATAAAGAAATCGGTATTAGCAATACAGTAGCTATAAATTGAGATACAAGCCACAAATAATTTAACACCTTAATAATGAAATTAAAAGAATAAAACTACCTTCAATAGACATGCAGACACATGGAGAAAAGTAAATATTTGATTGCATTCCCTGCCTAGGTCCAATATCATACCAAGTCACAAATATTGTCGAAAACACAGGAGGTGCAATAACTGTCCTTATCAATAACACTGTGCAACATATCATAATACACAACCCCTAAACCACCAATTCAAGTTGTATAGGTTAATTACGATCTTTGTAACTGTAATAGAAGTCTTATTAAGACTAGGCCTGTTCCACTTATTACAGGGTTCTGTTTGCTATGATCATCGATGGTTAGCATGCTTCACTTACTATTATAAACAGTTTTGTCGTCATTCACTGTTTTTGTTGTCCACTACCTTATTCTTCTTTTTCCACATGTACATGCTGGGTTTTTTGCCTCCAGCATGTTCATTGCCCATAATTCTCGTATATTCACATTTCTGTGTTGAGAAGTGTCACAGTCCTCTCAAACCATTTCGTGTGTCTTGTTTTCCTATTGGTGGATGCATGGGTCTGTTGTTTATTGTGGTAGTTGTTGGAGTGTCTGCTAATATTCAGTGAGTGTTTATTTTTTCTACTTAGCGACAGAGGGAAAGCGAGAGAGAGAGGTGTATTTGTGAAGAAAACGAACATCCACTAGCTACAATGTATAAATTATTGCTCTATTACGGTACTGTGGTGCATGACTAGGATGGGAATGTTGCCTAGATTGTTATCTTATTTTGTGGCTTCTGGAGCTCTAGTCTTTCTCAACAACATGTTTTATTAGTTTAAAAAGCGTCTGGTTGTTGATGTTTGTCTGGTGATTTATTGTATATTATTTTCTCCGCCATTATGGTTTTTTGGATTTGGGGATTTTCTTGTAGGTTTACGAGATGTTTATTGTTGCTGAATCTGAATATTTTCATGTCGTTTTCTATTGTGACAGTGTGGTGGTTTTCTTGTCAGAGGTGTTCTGCAAATGTTGAATGACTGCTGTCATATTTCCATGCTCTTTTGTGTTTCCCATACCTTATTTGAAAAGTTCTCCCTTCCTATCCAAGGTACAGAGCATCACAGCAGTTACAGTGAAGTTGGTAAATTCCAGACTTTTTCTACATGTCAATTTGATCTGCCCTTTTTAGACACTTCTGTATAGAGCTGTTACTTTGGTATGCTATTTTTATCCCTTGCTTTTTGGGAATGTTCACAGTTGTGTGCAGTATGATCCTGTACGTGATTGTTTACCAAGGTGTGTGTTTCTGTTTTGTTCTTTCGCTGTGTAATGGTGGTGATGTTGGTATGTGTCTTTGTGGCGGGTGGTGTTGATCTCTATGTTTGTGTGGTGTTTGGTTTTTATATCATTGCGTTTTTCTATACTTCTTAATTCAGTTATGTTATTGGGGATTCTTGGGATCCATTACTTTTTGCTATCTGAATAATTATTTCCAGTCGATTATTATAGTTATGACTGTCAAGTGATACTGATTTTAATCAGTGGTTCATATGTGAGGGCATATTCTTTTTGGAACTGTGGGTGGTTAGATGACTGATGTAATACTGTGTCTGTTAAATGCTGAATAAGAGCTGGTTATTTTTCTTTGTGCTGGGCATATCAAGGAAATTAATTTTTCTAGTTTGTTCTGTCACTCAACTGAACTTTATATTTATGTGTAGTGTTTTTATCTCTGTGTGTAGTTCTTCTACTTTAATTTCTGTTTCAGCTACCAAGTAGCGGATGTCAGTCACGTATCTCCACCAATACAGTATATTATACATTCTTGGTAGTATCGTTTGGAAAATTCTCTGTTTTATTCACGAAGATACATGCTAACTGTTGTGTTGGCTGAAGAGCCAACACCGTGTTACGAATGGAGGCCGAAATGCACACGTTTTAGCTCACGCAGGCTGGCGTGAGGTCTGGAACATGACAAGGAATTAGAATTCAGAAAGCGGACGTAATGAGTTTCATATTTAACTTTAATCCATTAATGATGAACGTCGCTCTTGACGGTACATGATTCACAGTATTATCTGTTCAGAATACATTCATAGTAACTGAATATGGCGCCTTGTTAGGTCGTAGCAAATGACGTAGCTGAAGGCTATGCTAAACTGTCGTCTCCGCAATTGAGAGCGTATGTAGTCAGTGAACAATCGCTAGCAAAGTCGGCTGTACAACTGGGCGAATGCTAGGGAGTCTCTCTAGACTAGACCTGCCGTGTGGCGGCGCTCGGTCTGCAATCACTGATAGTGGCGACACGCGGGTCCGACGTATACTAAGGGACCGCGGCCGATTTAAAGGCTACCACCTAGCAAGCGTGGTGTCTGGCGGTGACACCACACTAACTTTCACGAAATTGGGAATCCCCTTGGAAATCCTTCTTATAGGCAGTAATCTTTGTTGAAATCAGTGTAATTTTGGCCAGTAACGAGGTATGGGAATGTGCTTATCTCTGTTATGTGTTCCTTTGGTAACTGAGTGTAAGTATTTAGGTCTTGTTCTGTTATCTTGATCCCTGTCAAAGTAACAATCAAGATACCAGAAGAAGACCTAGATACTTTCAATCAGTTACCTCAGGAACACATAACAGACACAAGCACCCTCCTGCACCTCATTATTAACCAAAATTACGTGGAGTTAAACAAAGAATTTTGCCTACAAGAAGGATTGCCAATAGATTTCCCAATTTCGGAAATGTTTGCAGATATCTTAGTGAACAGAAAGACCAGACAAACATCAACAACCAACCGCTTTTTAAACTAATGAAAAGACCAGCACCCCGAAGGGCCTCAAAATATAATAAAGTACCTGACAAACTTCAGCACCAGAAGCTAGTTAAGCTAACAAAACATATTGTTTAGAAAGGCCAACGCCTCTGGACACCACAATCTATGCAACATCCACACCCAGTCAATATCACCATTCCATAATAAAGCAATAATTTATACAGTGTAGCTGGTACATATTAGTTCTCTTCACAGATACACACACACACACACACACACACACACACACACATACGCATATGCAAACAGTGATAATGACGCTCACCCTCAAGGAAATAAATAAATAAAAATGTACTCACACACACACACACACACACACACACACACACACACACACACACACACACACATGCTCTCTCTCTCTCTCTCTCTCTCTCTCTCTCTGTCTCTCCCCCTAGTCGGAAAATGTAAACAACATGTATTTACAACATCGTTTTTCACAGTGGCCCCAGGTTTTATGTCAGCCAGACCAGCAGACACTTTAGTGTAAGATACCATATACACATACTTTCCTCGAGACTAAAAATAAGGTAAATTACTGATCTCCACCATCTCCACCCACATGGATCAACATGGACTCTCTGTTTCTAGCATTGAAGATATCTTACGTATATTAAACGCAAGCCACATAGCTAAGACAGTGGGCCTCCTAGAACAACTAGAAATAAACATTCGCTCGTTCTGTTTACCCTAGTGCATTCTAAATGATCAACTCTGCCTACCAAATAATTTCTACAGGATCTCCTTGGACTGTTCTCATAAATTAAACTTTACACGTGCTCCCAAAATTAAAATACCTGAACAAGAACACCCTCATTGTAATTTACAACCATCTGCCTTACTACAGATTTCAAAAACGGAAACCAAAATCAATAACTAAATTGACACACAGTGTCCCCTACTATTAACTATTTTAAAATTTAGCCTTTCCTAGAACATGCTAAAATTATATCTTGAATAAATCTGTATTTGAAATAATATGTTTAGAACATAAGTTAATCAAACTGAGCCCTAATGCTCAGCAACAGGGTTGACCTCCTACCGCTAATTATATATTCCGAAAAGCTAAATTTTAAACTGCAGTGGTCATCAAATGTTCGACGCAGTTACAGGGTTTTTCAAAGTCTTTGCTACAAATGTGTGGTGATGATAGATTTTCATGGGAAATTGCTTATTTTATAGGCAAAATGTTCGTTGATACTCTTTAGTGACACCAGAAATCCTTTAGTATTTTCTGGCTCAGGGACACTGAGATTTCGCCAAAATAGGAGAGAGTAGTAAAAAAGTGTGCAGGATGTTAATTATAACAAGAAACAGATAGAGTGATTTTCAACGGAGAAAACCTAAGAATGAGTGCACCTAAATGGATTCAGATATTTTAGAAGCAAATTAATAACTCAAGTTTTGTGCATCCTACTGCATTTTATGTGGATCAGATGACTGGGTAATAGGCAGCACACATTTCACAAGAACACTGGAGAGTTCGTAAGCCTTGCAGCATCTCAGGGGGTCAAACAGTCCTAAATGACACCTAGCATTGCCGGAAAGGATTAGCAAACATTTTGCCTCTAACAGAAGTTGTCACCATGTTCCCAATGACTTGATATATTAACCCTATCCACCACTTATGTGTGTGTGTGTGTGTGCTTATATAACTTACAGTATGCAATCTGATGGCCTTACAATGTTCCACAAAAATATCCAGTATCAGTCGTTATTAAAAAGAAACCTGATAATAAATTGTCCTATAATCCATAAATACGAGGTGCGGCTAGAAAAAAACCGGACTGATGCTGGAAAAAACATTTATTTACAATTATTTACAATTTCATGTTATCTCCTTCAATGTACTCTCCTCCTCGGTCTCTACACCGCTCCATACGAATTTTCCACTGTTCATAGAAATGCTGCAGATCATTTTCGGTAAGTCCATACATTACTTCCGTCGCTTTTTCTTTTACTGCTTCAACAGTCTCAAATCTAGTTCCTTTCAAAGCTGACTTGACTTTAGGGAAAAGAAAAAAGTCACAGGGGGCCAAATCAGGTGAGCAGGGTGGATGATCTAAGATGGGAATGTTGTGTTTTGCCAAAAACGTCTTCACTGACAACGCACTGTGAGCTGGGGCATTGTCTTGGTGAAGGATCCATGACTTTTTTCTCCACAAATCGTTCCGTTTTCTCCGTACTCGCTCACGTAGGGTAGCTAATGTAGTAATGCTGATTCACTGTTTGTCCCTCTGGTACCCAATCAATGTGCACAATCCCTTTGATGTCAAAAAAAACAATCATCATTGCCTTGAATTTCGATTTTGACATTCGTGCTTTTTTTTTGTCGTGGAGAACCAGGAGTTTTCCAATGCATCGACTGGCGTTTAGTTTCGGGATCGTAAGTAAAAAACCACGATTCATCGCAAGTAATAACATTTTGTAAGAAGGTGGGATCACTTTCAATGTTTTCCAGGATGTCAGAACAAATCATTCTTCGGCGTTCCTTCTGTTCAATTGTGAGACACTTTGGAACCATTTTTGAACACACTTTGTTCATGTTGAAACTTTCATGAAGAATCTGCCTAACACTTTCCTTGTCAACTCCTGTTAACTCAGACACTGCTCTGATTGTTAAACGGCGATCTTGTCGAACAAGTTTACCGATTTTTTCAATGTTTGCATCAGTTTTTGCTGACAATGGTCTGCCAGTGCGAGTGTCATCACTGGTGTCTTCGCGGCCATCTTTAAATCGTTTAAACCACTCAAACACTTGTGTTCGCGGTAAAGAATCATCGCCGTACACTTGTTGTAACATTACAAACGTTTCACTTGCAGATTTTCCTAGTTTGAAACAAAATTTGATGTTAACACGCTGTTCTTTCTGTACCCTCAACATTTTCCGACGCACAGACAAAACGTCAACTACTTAAAACAGACGCCACGGGCAGACTGAGTGCAGGAGGCAGATGAAACTCGAGCAGTAGGCGGAGCGAGAGTCACGTGACAGGCCACGCGACTTTCAGCCTCATTGCATTCGTTTTATTGTTTCACCAGTACTAGTCCGGTTTTTTTCTAGCCACACCTCGTAATACTTTTGTTCTTAGAATAAAGTCATTATTACGTCATTAACATGTACTGCTTTCTACATATTTTCTTTGATTAGTTAAGATCTCTTTCCACAATAGGAGATGAATGACATCTTTGCTTAAGAGATGCTCATGATTTTGTAAAAAAAAATTTTAACGCACATACGTAAATTTCAAAATGTCTCAGTGATTTACCTGCATTACATGTGCTGTTTACATTACCTGCCAGGTTAGCCGATAACACTAATGCGCTGCTTCCTGGACTCGGGTAGGCGCGCCAGCCCCGGATCGAATCCACGCAGCAGATTGACGACGAGGGCCGGTGTGCCAGCCAGGCTGTACGTGGTTCTTAGGCGGTTTTTCACATCCCACTAGGTAGATACTGGGTTGGTCCCCATGTCCCGCCTTAGTTACACGACTCGCACACATTTGAAAACGTTCGCGCTATTTCAGCCTTACACTATTTGCAGACAGCGGGGGTACACTACTTCTGTCCCGGAGGGTATGGTGTGGTGACATGAAGGGCATCCGGCCACACGCTGACACTAACATTGCCAAATCCGTAGTAACACGGCCGACCTTGCGTTGAAGTGGGACAAAGGCCCACGAAAATGACGATGATGGTGACATGTGCTGTTTACATTGAAACAGGTTGTACATCGTCCTGGAAAAGCGTGAGAACCATAACAAGACAAATTGCCATTCAATGGCCATATATAAGTACATACAACTGGTTCACCTTAAATCTAAATACATGTAAATAAGGGCAGTAAAGGGAGCTATATATTCAGATCTCCTTGTATAGTGATAGAGCTGACGACATGCTACTGACGGAAACATTAATGTAATTAGTCATCCCAAACGAATACGAACGCTGAAACTGGTTACGACATTGAAACAAAGAATTTTAGAAACATCTTTGGCTGTTTGCGTTATTCATCAAAATCAGAAAAATGGCTCTGAGCACTATGGGACTCAACTGCTGAGGTCATTAGTCCCCTAGAACTTAGAACTAGTTAAACCAAACTAACCTAAGGACATCACAAACATCCATGCCCGAGGCAGGATTCGAACCTGCGACCGTAGCGGTCTTGCGGTTCCAGACTGCAGCGCCTTTAACCGCACGGCCACTTCGGCCGGCATCAAAATCAGAGACTCTGTTGTTATTGCCGAGTAAAACTCTTGCAAATTTCGATTTGTAGCGTCTTACGTGCGACGTAAAAAGCATATAAATATTTCCAAAATGGATATAAAAGCAATTAAATACCAGAATGAGATTTTCACTCTGCAGCGGAGTATTCGCTGATATGAAACTTCCTGGCAGATTAAAACTGTGTGCCGCACCGAGACTCGAACTCGGTACCTTTGCCTTTCGCGGGCAAGTGCTCTACGAACTGAGCTACCCAAGCACTACTCACGCCAGTTTTAATCTGCCAGGAAGTTTCATATCAGCGCACACTCCGCTGCAGAGTGAAAACCTCATTCTGGAAACGTCCCCCAGGCTGCGGCTAAGCCATGTCTCCGCAATATCCTTTCTTTCAGGAGTGCTAGTTCTGCAGGGTTCCCAGGAGAGTTTCTGTAAAGTTTGGAAGGTAGGAGACGAGGTACTGGCAGAAGTAAAGCTGTGAGGAGGTGGCGTGAGTTGTGCTTGGGTAGCTCAGTTCGTAGAGCGCGTGCCCTCGAAAGGCAAAGGTCCCGAGTTCGAGTCTCGGTCCGGCACACAGTTTTAATCTGCCAGAAAGTTTCAATTAAATAAATTCTACATGTACATCTGTACTCCGGAAGTCAGTGTTTGATGTGTGGTGCAGCGTTCGTTGTGTGACCGTATATCATGTTCTTCCTTCCTTTTCGTATCACGGATGGGATTCGAAGTAAGAAAGTATTTTTTTTTTTAGGGCAGAGTTTTTCTAAACTTACACGATGCACAACGTATTTCTTGTAATGTATTTCACTGCAGTCCGTTATACGCTAAATCTAGCTAAACCCACTGTAATCAATAGCGTAGCTGTCCTTTTGGATTTTTCTAGCTCTTTCGTTAAATCAGTTTGGCACATATAGTAGTAGTAGGTATTAAAATCCAGGGAGAAGAAATAAAAACTTTGAGGTTCGCCGATGACGTAATTCTGTCAGAGATAGCAAAGGACTTGCAAGAGCAGTTGAAAGGAATGGACAGTGTCTTGAAAGGAGGATATAAGATGAACATCAACAAAAGCAAAACGAGGATAATGGAATGTAGTCGAATTAAGTCGGGTGATGCTGAGGGAATTTGATTAGGAACTGAGACACCTAAAGTAGTAAAGGAGTTTTGCTATTTGGGGAGCAAAGTAACTGATGATGGTCGAAGTAGAGAAGATATAAAATGTAGACTGGCAATGGCAAGGAAAGCGTTTCTGAAGAAGTGAAATTTGTTAGCATCGAGTATAGATGTAAGTGTCAGGAAGTCGTTTCTTAAAGTATTTGTATGCCGTGTAGCCATGCATGGAAGTGAAACATGGACGATAAACAGTTTTGGACAAGAAGAGAATAGAAGCTTTCGAAATGTGGTGCTACAAAAGAATGCTGAAGATTAGATGGGTAGATCGCATAACTAATGAGGAGGTATTGAATAGAATTAGGGAGAAGAGGAGTTTGTGGCACAACTTGACAAGAAGAAGAGACCGGTTGGTAGGGCATGTTCTGAAGCATCAAGGGATCACAAATTTAGCATTGGAGGGCAGCGTGGAGGGTAAAAATCGTGGAGGGAGACCAAGAGATGAATATACTAAGCAGATTCAGAAGGATGTAGGTTGCAGTAAGTACTGGGAGATGATGAAACTTGCACAGGATAGGGTAGCATGGACAGCTGCATCAAACCAGTCTCAGGAATGAAGACCACAACAACAACAACATATACCATATCGATGAACAACGCTCAAGAACTGGCCGAACAATGATTCCGTAAGCTACCTCTTCCTTGCGTGGATTTTACATAATCATGAATCTGAAATCTGAATCTGGATATGTCATTGGTCATGGCCTGGTCTAGGGTAGTATTCGTTCCGCCTCAACACTTCGAAAATGATATTACTAGATCCATGAAGGCAGAGACTGATTCCACTATCGGACCTTCCAGGAATACGTTTTAACACTCAGTACCATCTGCAATGAAATTAACGTATATATACCCAACAACACGCCCGTCTATTCGAGGTATTCATAATTATTTATTACCATAGCGTTAGATGCAAAAAAGTTGCGAATTTTTCCTTGTGTGATTTAAGTATTATCTCTTAAATAACTTTTCTCACAATAGAATTCGCAGAGAATTATATCCGAATCTTTGTACACTATGGAAGGCATTCCATTCCATTTTTACAGATTACACGTTAAATTGAAACATTTGCTTTGTAAGTGATTCTCTCGATTTATTGTATTGCATCCATGGAAACTAAACGGGCAGTAGTTGTTATTCTTTCTCACATGTGACATTAAACCAATTAACTGAACCCATCATTCATTCGCAATCTGCACTAATGAGGGCCAGAGGTTAACCACAGAAACCAAATGTAACAACGAAGCATAAAACGCACACATGAAGTTACGTGACAAAACCAATTTGCAGACGCTAACTAGCGCTGACATTTACAAGCGGCCGGCACGCAACGAAACGGCGTTTCATGTGGGCACCTTCATCACGTGATTATTTTGCATTACGGCGTCGTTATTATGTCATTTCAGACCGAGAATGTTGCAAGTAGTTACTTCTTACTGCTGTTTTCCATAAAACGGCATTTTGATAGCGTGGCTGAGTGGAAATACAAGCAGTTTGATTTTCCGACCAGAACAGGAGCAATTTATCTGTTTTTTTTTTTCGGTCAAACAAACCCGTTATCCATTCCTTATGGGTGAAATTTATGTTTATAGTTACCTGTATTGTGTTTACCTGGTATTATCTATAGAATCTTAAACAACAACGCAACTGAAACAAGAAAATAAGTCGTTTTAAACGCGTGGTGCAATTCTCACGAATGTGATACTTTAACTGGTAGACAATTTCCCATATGATATATGCCACTTTCAGAGCTGCAGTATCAAGTACCGCTGATTTCTCAACGCAAAGAATGCTACGCTCCATTTTTTGAGGGGCCATTATCCATAAGATATAGGGTCTATGCCACTTTCAAAGCTGCAGTATCAACTACCATTGATTTACTCAACGCTACGAGTGCTACACCTTCTTTTTTTAGACGGCGTACACACTCGGTGATGTACCGACATCATCTGAGAAGCTGACATTAACTTCACGACATTACCTGTACCAAATGAATTTGCTGCGAACAACATAACACTCAACAAACGCACGTAACGTTGAAATGAACAAAATTAGTTATAACGAATAAAAAAAGCTACATTCATCTAGGTTTTAAAAGAGCAAGAACATTCTGTAGTATCTGACGGTCACAAATCGCGTTCAGTAGATGCTTCTACCTGCCTGAATTCGCTCAGTTCGTTTAATAACGTGTGTACGTTAGCCCGACGCACTGTAAATAACTGCAGCGTCAGGTCAAGAAAATTAGTTACCATAACCATACACGTAGGCACGCGGAGGTCAGCCAACATTAACTATACCCATCTAACAGTAACAGAAAATAGTTTTAAAACCGAATTTTTTCTTCTGTACGTGAGGCATTGTCTCTTCGAATTTGCATAGTGGATAGTGAACAAGTAGATAATAATGCAACCGACCACAGAAACTAGGATTCTTAGATATTATGAAACTAATCGATCTTCCAAAATTAATCCTTCAGTTCATTTTTCGCAGAAATTACAATAATTTCGATACATTAAAAACAAGGATTGTAATGCTATTATTGTTGTTGTTGTTGTGGTCTTCAGTTCAAAAAAATGGCTCTGAGCACTATGGGACTTAACGCCTATGGTCATCAGTCCCCTAGAACTTAGAACTACTTAAACCTAACTAACCTAAGGACATCACACAACAGCCAGTCATCACGAGGAAGAGAAAATCCCTGACCCCCCGGGAATCGAACCCGGGTACGTGGTCTTCAGTCCTGAGACTGGTTTTATTCAGCTCTCCATGCTACCCTATCCTGTGCAAGCTTCTTCATCTCCCAGTACTTACTGCAACCTACATCCTTCTGAATCAGCTTAGTGTATTCATCTGTTGGTCTCCCTCTACGATTTTTACCCTCCACGCTGCCCTCCAATGCTAAATTTGTGATCCCTTGATGCCTCAGAACATGTCCTACCAACCGGTCCCTTCTTCTTGTCAAGTTGTGCCACAAACTCCTCTTCTCCCTAATTCTGTTCAATACCTCCTCATTAGTTATGTGATCTACCCATCTAATCTTCAGCATTCTTTTGTAGCATCGCATTTCGAAAGCTTCTATTCTCTTCTTGTCCAAACTATTTATCGTCCATGTTTCACTTCCATACATGGCTACACTCCATACAAATACTTTAAGAAACGACTTCCTGACACTTAAATCTATACTCGATGTTAACAAATTTCTCTTCTTCAGAAACACTTTCCATGCCATTGCCAGTCGACATTTTAAATCCTCTCCGACCATCATCAGTTGTTTTGCTCCCCAAATAGCAAAACTCCTCTACTACTTTAAGTGTCTCATTTCCTAATCTAATTCCCTCAGCATCACCTGACGTAATTCGACTACATTCCATTTTCCTCGTTTTGCTTTTGTTGACGTTCATCTTGCATCCTCCTTTGAAGACACTGTCCATTCCGTTCAACTGCTCTTCCAAGTCCGTTACTGTCTCTGACAGAATTACAATGTTATCGGCGAACCTCAAAGAGAACCCTGTCTCACTCCTTTCACAACCACTGCTTCCCTTTCATACCCCTCGACTCTTGTAACTGCCATCTGGTTTCTGTACAAATTGTAAATAGCCCTTCGCTCCCTGTATTTTACCCCTGCCACCTTTAGAATTTGAAAGAGAGTATTCCAGTCAACATTGTCAAAAGTTTTCTCTAAGCCTACAAACGCTATTACTAGAGTGTTAATGTAAGTACTACCATGGCTATTACAATGCGACTACGGTGCTGGTGTTCATCTGCAACTTGTTCGTCAGTGCCTGCTGCAGACACTGTTGATGCTTTGTGGCCTGGCGTACAAACTTCGTATAGTGAATGTCTCCAAGAACCTATAGAGGCCCTTTTTCATTCCGCGACTACGCGTTAATGACACTGATCGTGTCGGGGCACAATACGCGTGGATAAACGTGCGTGCTAAAGCGCCACGTGCAGGTCTGTCGGTCCCCGATCGAATGCGCCCGGCGTTATGTGTGCCAGCCAGCCTCGATGTGGTTTTTAGGCAGTTTCCATTCCAATAAGTGAGCACAAAGCGGGTGCCCAAATGTCACTTCTGTGAGGTCACTAACACAGCACGCAGACAATGGTTGTGCACACATTTCGAGCCGAATGTCGTCTCAGCCATTCCATGAAATAACTGTGCAATACCGATTAATAACCATGCCAACCCTGCGGCGATATGGGACAAACACAAATGAAAACTGAGAAGAAGATAGTATTGGAGCAGATCATATCGATATCAGTGTTTAAGATGATACCCAAAACTACAATAATCGTACTATTCACGTGTATATTATCAAGCATGCAATTTATGATGAGAAGTGCCTTTGTATCACTTGCATCATTTTTGGAGTTTGTTTTCGCAGATGTTTGTACATGTAATGAAATACAAAATTTAAATGTGCCAGAGTATAAGTTGGTTTTTGGTTCATTTGGAAACTGCGAACTGACTAATTAAAACAATAACAATTGTACTACTCACGTGTGTATTGTCACGTACGCAATTTATGATGCAAAGTTCATGTGTGTCACTTCAATCATTTTTGGAGTTTCAGTTTTCACCTATACATGTAATTAAATACAAAATTTAAATGTATCAAAGTAAGATGTTGGTTTTCCTTTCATTTGGAAACTACGAACTGACTAACTAAAACAATAAACCTTACCTCTCGAAACTTTGTCGGATCAAGGAAAACAGAGTGAACCTGGGCGTCATCTTCTACGGGACTCTGCATCTCACAGACGTACAGAACAAGAATCCATGTTGAACGGTGGAGATTTTTATTCTCCAAAAGTATTGCAATGTGTGAGTATAAAAAACGTTCCATAGTTATACAACATATTGAAGTTAGCGGTGCAGTTTTATAATAGCGAGAATCTGTTCGACGATGCTAGAAAATGAGAAAAACATGCGACTTTTTCCAACCGCTAGGTACTCTTAAGTGCTGTAGCGTTTTACGAGAGACTGTTGCTAGAACGGAAGCAGGTTCTCAAACTATCGCAGTCGTCCTACCCTTTGCCGATACCTTTCCATTTCTGAGCAATTTTAGTTGATGTCCTGCTCCACGAACACACATCTCGACGCCAGGGTTTTCGGAGTTCGTACGATGACCGAAATGAGGTACCGTATTAGTAGTGGCGCGGTGAAACAGTTTCAAAGGACCGATTTCAGGATTTCGCTGTTACTTTTTTCCTCTGCCGTTTCGGTGCCACTACAGTCACTGAGCAAGTGAACTGACGATTTAGATTCGCTTAAATAAGATCAAAAGTTCTTAGGATGTTTAGTCAGATCGTATAGCAAAAATGTAACTTCGAATTCACTGATTGCCCCTCAGTTTAGGTTAACTGTGCCTTTGTCAACTCGGCTTCGACTTCACTTAAATCTTCCGCTCTCGCTTTCGTAGAAGATCTTTTTCTCATGGCTGCTAAACCACTGAGCGTTATTGCCACCTCTCACGCCCTTGTTTCCTCAGAAACAATACGGTCGGTAATCCCAAACGCTGATCCGATCAGCGCCTCGTTTAACTCCTCTAGTAAGGTGGAGAGGGTCTATTAAGATGGATGATAATGACCGTGAAATACCAACTGCATCTTGATACTCGCACACGTAATTAATGCATCCGCTCTAAAACACTGCACAAGTGAAATATCGAGCGCCCGGCGGAAATTGGCTTCAGCGCTGCTCCGCGGGAAGAACAATGCACTGAATAGTGGCTGGTTGCCGGATGACAGTAACTGCACCACCCACTCTAGAGCCGAGGGACGCTAAATTTCCGAAATGTCGCTCTCCCGCTCAGCGCTTTCAGCAGCCAAGATCCGATAGAGGCTCCCACAGGGGTGTCCATTGTCTGCCGTAGCGACCTGAAATGACGCTGTCGCGAGGAAAGGGCACATTGCTGCACCGTCGCCAGTACTCCGCAACCACTGACGATCAGACTTATTAACTATAGCTCTTCCAGCGAGAGAAGATCGTTGGCAGTGAAGGCATCTGTTTCACGCGTCTGCCATTACCAACCACTTAACGCGACATTATTTACGTTTCTTCAGCGACACCTTAGTGTTGTCTCATCTCTAGGCGATTATGGTTTTCAGTCTGTACTGAAGGCTGAACTTTCCACTTCGAGATCAAGTGTTAAAAGCTAGCAAAATGCCCGTCAGGTGCCAGGGACAATCATTCGCGGCACAGAGAACAGACCACATAATTTGGCGGTATTTCCACACACTGAACTTACTTCATCTCCCATTGTCTACTGGACAAATAAAGCTACATATGTCTTCGATTGTGTCAATCCTAAAATAACAAAACCTAGTGGACATTTGATCACTACAGTGTAAATCCGACGTCGACGGGACGTTAAACCTCAAATTTAGTGCCTTCCGTACCTCTTCTTGCGACGAAAAGTTTGTCGTCAAACTCTTGTGCATGGTGAAGACATCCACCTGTCTTGTTCCATTAAAGCCGGCCGTTGTGGCAGAGCGGTTCGAGGCGCTTCAGTCCGGAACCGCGCCGCTGCTACGGTTGCAGGTTCGAATCCTGCCTCGGGCATGGATGTGTCTGTTGTCCTTAGGTTGGTTAGGTTTAAGTAGTTCTAAGTCTAGGGGACTGATGACCTCAGATGTTAAGTCCCATAGTGCTTGGAGCCATTTGAACTTTTTTTTTTTGTTCCATTAAAAGTAGAGACTTAGAAAGACAGTTTTACTTTGTGTCACAGAAGCAACAGTAATTGGGCAGCTTTTTGCTCCAAACGTCTGTACAGTAATAGAACGAATCTGTCACTCAGGCCGGTGTACACCTTGAGCACATTTTTAATTTTTACTGCGTTCTGCGCGACAATATTTTTTTCATTGTTCTTAGTTTCTATGTACACTCCTGGAAATTGAAATAAGAACACCGTGAATTCATTGTCCCAGGAAGGGGAAACTTTATTGACACATTCCTGGGGTCAGATACATCACATGATCACACTGACAGAACCACAGGCACATAGACACAGGCAACGGAGCATGCACAATGTCGGCACTAGTACAGTGTATATCCACCTTTCGCAGCAATGCAGGCTGCTATTCTCCCATGGAGACGATCGTAGGGATGCTGGATGTAGTCCTGTGGAACGGCTTGCCATGCCATTTCCACCTGGCGCCTCAGTTGGACCAGCGTTCGTGCTGGACGTGCAGACCGCGTGAGACGACGCTTCATCCAGTCCAAAAAATGGCTCTGAGCACTATGGGACTTAACATCTGTGGTCATCAGTCCCCTAGAGCTTAGAACTACTTAAACCTAACTAACCTAAAGACATCACACACATCCATGCCCGAGGCAGGATTCGAACCTGCGACCGTAGTAGTCGTGCGGTTCCGGACTGAGCGCCTGAACCGCTAGACCACCGCGGCCGGCTTCATCCAGTCCCAAACATGCTCAATGGGGGACAGATCCGGAGATCTTGCTGGCCAGGGTAGTTGACTTACACCTTCTAGAGCACGTTGGGTGGCACGGGATACATGCGGACGTGCATTGTCCTGTTGGAACAGCAAGTTCCCTTGCCGGTCTAGGAATGGTAGAACGATGGGTTCGATGACGGTTTGGATGTACCGTGCACTATTCAGTGTCCCCTCGACGATCACCAGTGGTGTACGGCCAGTGTAGGAGATCGCTCCCCACACCATGATGCCGGGTGTTGGCCCTGTGTGCCTCGGTCGTATGCAGTCCTGATTGTGGCGCTCACCTGCACGGCGCCAAACACGCATACGACCATCATTGGCACCAAGGCAGAAGCGACTCTCATCGCTGAAGACGACACGTCTCCATTCGTCCCTCCATTCACGCCTGTCGCGACACCACTGGAGGCGGGCTGCACGATGTTGGGGCGTGAGCGGAAGACGGCCTAACGGTGTGCGAGACCGTAGCCCAGCTTCATGGAGACGGTTGCGAATGGTCCTCGCCGATACCCCAGGAGCAACAGTGTCCCTAATTTGCTGGGAAGTGGGGGTGCGGTCCCCTACGGCACTGCGTAGGATCCTACGGTCTTGGCGTGCATCCGTGCGTCGCTGCGGTCCGGTCCCAGGTCGACGGGCACGTGCACCTTCCGCCGACCACTGGCGACAACATCGATGTACTGTGGAGACCTCACGCCCCACGTGTTGAGCAATTCGGCGGTACGTCCACCCGGCCTCCCGCATGCCCACTGTACGCCCTCGCTCAAAGTCCGTCAACTGCACATACGGTTCACGTCCACGCTGTCGCGGCATGCTACCAGTGTTGAAGACTGCGATGGAGCTCCGTATGCCACGGCAAACTGGCTGACACTGACGGCGGCGGTGCACAAATGCTGCGCAGCTAGCGCCATTCGACGGCCAACACCGCGGTTCCTGGTGTGTCCGCTGTGCCGTGCGTGTGATCATTGCTTGTACAGCCCTCTCGCAGTGTCCGGAGCAAGTATGGTGGGTCTGACACACCGGTGTCAATGTGTTCTTTTTTCCATTTCCAGGAGTGTAGATTGTAAGCTATAATACAGTTGTTGCAAAATTATAACATATTCTCATTGAATTTCAGACAACGAATGCTTATACCGTATACCGATATATGTCCATTTCGAAAGCTTTCACAGCATTCGATCGAGATTTGCACAGTTCTTACAACCTCCTTTTTCAAATTCTTACCTCCTTCGTGGATTTCACAGGCTGGCATCATATTCCATTTATTTCACACCTTCTTTTAATTCTGATACCACTACAAAGTTCACAACACGTCTACTCATTTCTAGAACCTATCATTTGGTGCCTAGTTATGTCACTTCACCCGTTATGCTCACTGCTAATTAATGTCTTCTCACACTGTTTTTTCTTAAATTACTTATTTCTCTGAAACATTCGAGTAGTCCTTGCAAATAGTTTCTTTAATTTCCTTTATTTTTTATTGAACATTTAACTTAAGCAACTTATTAACTTTGAAACGGCGGGGACAAAGCGGTCCCAGCGTTTCCCAACATAGATTCGTCAATGAAACAGCACACGGGGTTTCTGTCATACTGTCCCTTACTTCCTACCCTCAGTTCACCAACCACACAGCTTCCCTTACTGTGTTCGGTGAGAGTGAAGTACTTTGCAAAGGCCGTCCTCCCGCCTGACTATGGTTCTTTTAAAGTTCTGCGCCTTTGTGTTATATGTGGAAACGACCCTTTCCCTGACAGCTGGTAACTTCAATAACGTTTCGTTGTTGTTGGGGCACAGTGCAGGAACATTTCCCGACGAATCATATACCAGACACGCAAATTCCGTTTGCTACTACTAACTAACTTAAGGATCTAATGGCTCATGTTCACGCCAGGAAAGCTTCCACATTTCTCGCACATCCGAGTCGTGATCTATTGAAGTCTAACGTTAACTGATTTTCTCGTCGTCCGTTGATGGATCAACTTCATATTTATACATAAGAGTTCGGACAAATACTGTAAACGTAAAACTGCGAAATTGGTTACTTTTATCGTTTTCCTGTCGTGCAACTCGTGAATAGAGGCTACCAGATTACGATCACTAAGTTATGAATCCCTACCTTTACCATATTTTCAAGTACCCTTCGCAGTATGTAGGATTTGTGGAGGTGTTTATTCTTATAGGCGATGACTGCAATTGTTAATACTTTTAGTGCAATTACATACCCAAGGACAGAAAGTTTTCATAAAAACAGGAGACCTGTGGACCTATTACTATGTGATATGCATATCATACAACAGGTCACCAGTTCATAAGAAGACACGACAGTTTGAATTAATCAGTTATTGGCGTAAATTTTATTCAGTTACGACGAAAGAAAAGAGGCCAGAATTGCTATAACAAAGGACAAATCACATTGATATTTTGTTTAGACGTTACACAAATTGTTTATTACGATGATGTATCATATAATACAAAAAAAAATAATAAAAAGGACGCACCAGGAAGGAATTATCCAAATGTCTTCGCTAGTCATACTGACTGTAGTAGAATTGTCTCCAGTGATGTGTGCTGTTTCGAAGTGACCTCCTATGACAAGCAAAGACGTGTCTGGAGGTGCCCCGAACAAAGGTGGGATACAAATCTGACTGTGACCCGCCGTCCCAACCACCAGGAGGGAAGGTTCTGGTGTGCCTTTTCATTTCATAGGAGGAGCCCGTTGGTTGTCTTCCGCAGCACCCTTAAGCACAGCTGTACGTCGACAATATTCTACGCCCCGTTTCGTTTCCCTTCGTTGCAAGCCATCCTGGACTTACATTTCACGACGATAATACCTTTACGCTCTACTCCTCGTCTTCCTGCTTCTCAAATTCTACATCGGCAAGCAAAGTCGTCCGATGTCTTCCCAACTGAGAACGTGTGGGGAACTGTGGGTAGGGCCTTCAACTCAGCTCTGATTTTGGCAATCTAAGACGCCGGTTGGACACAATATGGCACGATATCCCTCAATAGGACATTGAACAACTCCGTCAACCAGTGACAAGCCGAACAACTGAACACTGGCAAGCCGATTAACTGGTTTCATAAGGGCCTGAGGTGAAACAAAGCGTTATTGACTTGCTCTGTTTATGAAGATCTTTTTACTTGCAGTTTATGAAGATCTTTTTCCTTGAATAAATAACCCAATTTCTCTACAATTTTCATCTTTTGTTTGACTGTACAGACACGTTAGACCCACCGATTTTCATCCCAGTCGCATACTTCCTTCGCGGCGGCTCGTTTTCTCTGTCTTACAGTGTACTTCAAAGACTATTAATATTCCAGATCTGTTCTGACTTTTCCATGAAGTATTCTAGCCGGATAACGTCGATTTACCGCCTCGATATTTCGGTTGCCAACTATTCAGCTATCGTCAGGTGAGTACCTTGCACTGGAGATGGATTGATTTTGAGTGGAAAGTTGTGATAGAGCATCACCGGTGGAGAGCGGTCTAATTGTCTTGGTGTCGGAGTAATGTTTGTCTTACAATGACGACACCGCAATGACACCATTCTACTGCACGTTAAAGGTGTGCCAGTGGGATTTGAGGTCCTGTACCAACTTACGAAGGTGTAAGTAGGAGATTGCTAGTTCACATCGGTACCTCTCTACCAAAAATAGGCGCGGAGACGAGTGCGCAAAACCAGCCATTACATGAGCGACCGCTGTCGAGTTACCCGACCTATTCGAATATTGCTCCATCTATGGCGCGCAGGCGCATGCGTAATGTGATGCTACATGCACGCGCTCCACCGGAATGGCACTTGGGTATTTAAAATTCATATGTCAAAAATAATGAAACTAAATGTCACTAGACCTGTCATTTCTCATACAATGTTTTCTTTCTGGAGAAATTACCAGGTCCCATGCATTGTCCAATCTCTGAGACAGTTTTTAATATAAGGGCAATGATGTGATCTAGCAATGTCCAATACTACACACTCACTTGAAGATGGCTGAATGGTTGTCAGCCGAATATCGTGGCAAAAAGTTGAGGGCATCCGGCTGCAATCCTGAAAGTTCATGGGATGCTCATTACACCAGGAAACTTTCAAAAATCATACTCGACCCTTTGTGAAAAAATAGTGAGTTGGTGAATAGAACCTAATCATGTGGTAAATAATAAAATCATCAATGCCGCCATTACAACTACACTTTTAATGTGTGTTGGCGCAAGCTGTCGCCAGCACAACGGTCGGCAACGATGTAACGCGAAAATCGATAGAAGGCGCTTGACGAGGAGCACCTAGCGCAAGAGAGGTCGAAGGCTCACCGACAAACAACACGCCTCCAACGCCCCTCGACAGCAAGTATTTAGACCGCTGCCGCTGACCGGAGGCCCTCACTGACTCACTCTTCCGGTCTGGTATCAGTCTGTACATTCGCAGAACGGGCTCAGACCACACCGTAAGCTACGACAGAACATAGGGACCAGATTAGTGATTATAGCGGGACTAGCAGCGAGACTAAAGCTTGCAATAGCAAGATTACCGATACTGTGTGCAAGACGACTATTACTGATGGGTTTGTACCACAGAACATGGACTCTCTTCCACTTAAGTAAATGTTCTTGTTAGTAAAGAACCGTATCATCCCACGTGTTCATTTGTGTTGTAGAAACAGAATATTGGCCACCCATAACTACATCCTCTCCCTTGCTTCCTTTCGGTATAAGACTCTAGAGTGGCGACGAGGATACTACAGTGGCGACGAGGATACTACAAAAGGGAAAATTTTCTAACATTTACACAAGGTTTTAAACACATTAACCTTTCACAATTGAACAACAAATTTATAAACAAAGTAAAAATAAGTCATTCAAAGGTATTTCAATACATTCATTACTTGTACTGTGATGCATGAATTTCTATCGTAGTCTTTATGTTGTGCCAAGACATAGGTAACGAGGAACCTACCAATGAGTTTCTCCATACGAGTGGATCACCATCGGACCGTACATCCACTTCTAATCAAACAGAGTGAGTATCTGTTGTTCAGCTGCCTATTGACATTAACACTGCAGTGCAAAGGAGCGCTGTCATATTAATATCAATGTTCAATTTCTTACAATCCATATGTGGCATACAGCAAACCAGTGCTTAACAGTATTGGTTGAAAACAGTCTTGGTTGCAATTTTAGTTTTTCATTTTTCACCGATGCGTTTCGCCCTATTTAGGAATCTTCAGGTTATCTTTTCAAGATGTACGCGAGAGACACCAAGGTCTGCATAATGCGTTGGCGTTCTTATTCTGTTACTCGCTCCTGTGAACGCGAACGCGTTGTGCAGATCTTGGTGTCTCTCGCGTCCATCTTGAAAAGATAACGTGAAGATGCCTAAATAAGGCGAAACGCGTCGTTGAAAAATAAAAAACTAAAATTGCAAACAAGACTGTTTTTAACCAATAATGTTCCGATTACAAAAGTTGATGCAGCACATATAGAATAATCAGAACAAAAGTTACACCATTTAAATTGAGTGTTGACAGTTAAGGACCAATCACTTGACACTATACGATTACAAGTGATATGGAACGAATGGATTTTCACAATTCCAGATTCGGCAATTGCAGCAGCTTGGAATATGCTCACGGCTGAGAGATGCCATGGCCTTGAATATTTCAAGCTTTGGAAATTTTAGCACTGTAGTACTGCAGCATCTAATCTATTGACAGAAATGAGCTCCTCGTAGCAAATCACCTGACTTCTTTGCTTGCACTCGTTGCGTGGGTGTAGCTGCTTCTCCGCAAGTTATATTCACCGACATGCTGATCGTTTCTTACTAACGAATATTCACGCAGAAGATACAACAGTGTCTTAGCCATCTTTCCTGTGCAAACAATTCGTTGGCAAAAATCTTGAGCAGCTCTCTGTATCATTAACGACGAAGATTTGATACGTTCTTACAGCCAGAAATAAAGGTTTTTCACCTGAGATTACAACTGTAGCGAAACTTTTCTCTGCACATTCTTTGGGATGTGCCGCAACTACATTGATCAGCCAGAACATTATGACCACCGGTCTGCTACCGATGCGAACCCGTCCAGTCGATACCAGTGTCACCCGGTGAAGAATGACTGCTACTCAGATTCACGTATGGTGCATGTGTTACCAGTGAGCGTGCTGTCTGTGTGTAAGATGGGGAAAGCGCGCGATGTATCTGAGTTTCACCGAGGGCATATAGTGACGGCGTATAGGATAGGCACTGGCGTTTCGGAAACTGGACAACTAGTCCGGTGTTCGAGTAGTGCTGTGGTGTCTGTCTTCAACATGTGGCGAAACCAAGTTCTAACCACGTCCAGGAGTCATGCGGTTGAGCGGCCATCCCTCGTTACAGATGTCGGACATCACAGGCTGGGCAGACTGTTAAAACAGGCCAGATGGCGAACTGTGGCGGAACTAACAGCAGACTTCAAGTACAAGTGAGTCTGAACACATAGTTCACCGAACACTCCAAACGATGGGCCTGCGCAACCAACTACCCATGCATGTGCCAATGTTAACATCAAATCATTTTCAACTATGACTGAAATGAGCATGTGACCGTCGGATATGGACGTTGGTGCAATCGCAAAGCGTCGTATGGTCTGATGAATGCTGAAACCTGCTTCATCAT
Source organism: Schistocerca nitens (assembly GCF_023898315.1). NCBI lineage: Eukaryota > Metazoa > Arthropoda > Insecta > Orthoptera > Acrididae > Schistocerca > Schistocerca nitens. The sequence continues at coordinate 53,649,408 of NC_064620.1, forward strand.
GTCGATGGAGGACGTGAATCCATCGTCTTCCAGGGGAACAGCTCCTTGACGCCTGTACTGAGGGACAGAGTCAAGCTGGCGGCGGCTCATTTATGCTCTGGACAACATTCACTTTGGGATCCGTAGCTCCAGTGGAGCCCGTGCACGACGCCTTGACGGTCAAGGAGTACCGTGCAGTGGTTGAAGACCACGTACACCCCTTCATGACGATCATGTTTTCGATGGCAGTGGCATTTTTCAACAAGATAATGCGCCAATTCACAAGGCCAGGAGTGTGATGCAGTGGTCCGAGAAGCACAGTGACGAGTTCCAATTGATGTCCTGGACCATCAGTTCGGCAGATCCGAACGTGATCGAACACATCTGGAATGTGAATTAACATGGCGTCAGACCCCATCGCCCCTCTCTCCGGAATTGTAATTGTGTTTGCGGATATGGTGACAACTCCCTACAGCGACCCACCAAGGCCTCATTGCTTCTGTGCCATGACGCTTTGCCCCTGTTATCGGCGCCAAAGGTGGACAAACCAGCTTTTAGATAGGTGAGCTTAATGTTCTGGTTGATCAGTGGATGTGTTCTCCGCTATACATTAAATACTCGTCTGCATTGTCTTGCGACGACAGACGCAAGAACTTCAATAATTCAATAGAGGTAAACAATGATAAGCTGCACCGCTAACACATTTCAGATGAATGTTTATTGTTTTTCTAGGTAGAGCCCGCCACGTTAATGTGGTTGGGAATTGTTCTTAATGATTATTAATGAGTTTGCAAACGCTTGACCTACAAGTATTCTTTACCAACCATTGATTCAGTACCTCTAAATACTCTACCCACTATATAACTTTGACGATAAATGTATGGGACAACATGTATATGCACGGAAACTGAACAACGATATTTAAATGAAATTTGAAACATTCTTGTAGATTAAAGCTGTGTGCCGGACCGGGACTCAAACCTGGGACCTAAGCCTCTTACGGGATGGAGGTCTCCTGACTGATCTATCCAATAACGACACACGACTCATCCTCACAACTTTACTTCCCTCAGTATCTCATCTCCTATCTTCCAAACTTCCCAGATTCTGGTCAGGGAGCAGCACATGTTTTCATCAGGGAAGAAGTTTCAAATAAACGCACACTCCAGTGCACAGCCAAACGTCACTGACGAAGATGTTTAGATTGCTATGCGTATCACCTTTTCGCTTTATTCTTTGCGCTTTGTTTTCTTTGCAGTTGTCCAATAGCTTCAACTTTTCCGCAAATTGGACCAATCTCATTCACTGCTGGGACAATTTTCATAAAACAATCCTCATAGAACATCTATTTTATTGAAACTTCCTGGCAGATTAAAACTGTGTGCCCGACCGAGACTCGAACTCGGGACCTTTGCCTTTCGCGGGCAAGTGCTCTACCATCTGAGCTACCGAAGCACGACTCACGCCCGGTACTCACAGCTTTACTTCTGCCAGTATCTCGTCTCCTACCTTGGAAGGTAGCAGACGAGATACTGGCAGAAGTAAAGCTGTGAGTACCGAGCGTGAGTCATGCTTCGGTAGCTCAGATGGTAGAGCACTTGCCCGCGAAAGGCAAAGGTCCCGAGTTCGAGTCTCGGTCGGGCACACAGTTTTAATCTGCCAGGAAGTTTCATGTCAGTGCACACTCCACTGCAGAGTGAAAATCTCATTCTGGGATCTATTTCATTATTTTTTCCTTTATCTAGGTTTTGTGAAACTTAAACAAATATTCGCTTTCGAGTACTGGATTTGTTTCGTAGGAGAACTCTCATAGGATAAACAAGAACTCGTCATCAACACTTTGCACTGAAGCAACTGACTACCTAAGTTGTAATTTTCACACTAGAGCCTTTAAGTTCACGTTAAAGTTATTATGTACGAAAATATTAATAAAATATCACAAATTTGCAGGCTTTTAGACAAAGGAACTAGATTGCCATGTGAGAATCTTGAATTTTTGCCTGCGAATTGAATGCTCGATTATATTTTTGGAGGGCAACCGGTGATCGCTTTCTACCAAGCACGGTTTTCCATCTGGGCACTTACCAGACATCCTCAATAGAGCCGTTGAAAACTATTCGGCTGCCCACGCTGCACTCTTGTCTAGCGCGCTGTATGCGTTTTGCGCATGCATCACAATCGTAAGATGAACCACACTAACATCAGTCAGCGTGACTAGCCACCCACCATGACCCTCGAAATAAGGTGTCTTCGCCGCGAGTGGATCGTCAGTATGATGGGATTCCACACCTTACCCAGTTGATAGTCGATATCTCGGTTGACAAGGTTTCCGGTTACGGCTTTCTCTACGGACTCTTTAATAATGGAATCCATAATTAACTTTCAGTGTTTGGTTTATCATATTCAATCGTATGCCCTTCAGAAATACAACATTCAACAAAGGCGAATTCGTGGGCTGCAAGAGGCGAGTGCAGCATTGATTGTTAAGCAGTGGGATGTATACATTTGTCAGTACATCAAATGCATTTTGTGTTATTATTGTAGATCGTTTATTCTGGGTTTTTGGGGTTGAAACAGAAGAAACAAAAGAGGTAAAGCCTGTCACCATATTCCCCACTGGCAGTTTAGAAGGATATTGTCTTCCGGTCTACTGTTCTCTGGACCGTGATGGCATCGAGCTCTTCTTCAATTACTTCAGGGATTTCGATTGCTAACTGAAACCCATCGATTAATGAAGAGAACAGATGGAAACTACAGACCAGCTACAGAAACCTAAAAGAAAAGCAGGTATAGTCTCATAAGCACATGAACCTGAGAGGCAGTCTCGGTATAAATAGACGGCAAATACCCAGCCCCGATTTCGGATTAAACGGGCAGACCTGCTGTGGACCAAGCACACAAATACACTGTGTAACAGAATTAAATGATCACTTTTTCGAAAACACGTAAGTACATCATACTGCGACGTGTAAGTTTCAAATTTGACGCAAAGTTGTCTAGGACTCTCCTCTGTAAAGATGCAGAATCGTCATCCTCGGGCTCGGCAACCCTTCAGGTAGCAAGATAACGACGCAGCCGAAAAAAAGGCCAAAGCTCAGAAGATCAAGTGAAATGTAAGATGGGGTAGTGACATTACATTGGGAGCCATTTTCACCACGATTCTGCTCAGTACCACTCAGGACGTCTCAGACGATGGGAACGCCGTCTCACTCCCTGTTACCCACATTTCACCCCTTCTTTTGGCGAATGCGCGATGGACGTTAGAACCGCGACGCCCAGCGTTGAAATCATGCGTGGCCGAGGAAAACATTTCAGATGCAATGCCGCTCAGAGTCGACAAGAAACTGCCCCAGGGTTGGCATAAAGGGCATCAGTGAATCCATCCCTTCCGCTGAGACGTTTATTCCCACACATTTTGTGGACAGAAACGAACGTTCACAGTGTGATGAGCAATAGGCGTACTTTCTTGACAGTCTTTAACACTGGTGCCAGCTCGCGGACGATTCAACTCTTCTCTAAGGACATCCTCGGTCAGTAAACTCACTGAATGTGACCGCACCCCTGTCGAGTGTAGTGAGTCCGTAATTTCAGCTGTGAACCATAAGCGTCCGCAGAAACCAATTCGACGAAATTTGACCACGATCCGAAGCAGCCAATAGTGTTTATGCTTTTTCCGCCCTCCCGCTTTACTCCCTCCTGTGGTGTGATCACAGCGCATTGGGACATTGATGTATGTGTGAATAAAATGACAAAAGGTCCCTCTAAGAGCATCCGGTTCGACAATAGTGTCAGTGCGACCCACCCACGTTCGTTGAACACTTTAAAAATGTACAGGGTGTTTCAAAAATGACCGGTATATTTGAAACGGCAATAAAAACTAAACGAGCAGCGATAGAAATACACCGTTTGTTGCAATATGCTTGGGACAACAGTACATTTTCAGGCGGACAAACTTTCGAAATTACAGTAGTTACAATTTTCAACAACAGATGGCGCTGCAAGTGATGTGAAAGATATAGAAGACAACGCAGTCTGTGGGTGCGCCATTCTGTACGTCGGCGTTCTGCTGTAAGCGTGTGCTGTTCACAACGTGCAAGTGTGCTGTAGACAACATGGTTTATTCCTTAGAACAGAGGATTTTTCTGGTGTTGGAATTCCACCGCCTAGAACACAGTGTTGTTGCAACAAGACGAAGTTTTCAACGGAGGTTTAATGTAACCAAAGGACCGAAAAGCGATACAATAAAGGATCTGTTTGAAAAATTTCAACGGACTGGGAACGTGACGGATGAACGTGCTGGAAAGGTAGGGCGACCGCATACGGCAACCACAGAGGGCAACGTGCAGCTAGTGCAGCAGGTGATCCAACAGCGGCCTCGGGTTTCCTTTCGCCGTGTTGCAGCTGCGGTCCAAATGACGCCAACGTTCACGTATCGTCTCATGCGCCAGAGTTTACTCCTCTATCCATACAACATTCAAACGCGGCAACCCCTCAACGCCGCTACCATTGCCGCACGAGAGACATTCGCTAACGATATAGTGCACAGGATTGATGACGGCGATATGCATGTGGGCAGCATTTGGTTTACTGACGAAGCTTATTTTTACCTGGACGGCTTCGTCAATAAACAGAACTGGCGCATATGGAGAACCGAAAAGCCCCATGTTGCAGTCCCATCGTCCCTGCATCCTCAAAAAGTACTGGTCTGGGCCGCCATGTCTTCCAAAGGAATCATTGGCCCATTTTCAGATCCGAAACGATTACTGCATCACGCTATCTGGACATTCTTCGTGAATTTGTGGCGGTACAAACTGCCTTAGACGACACTGCGAACACCTCGTGGTTTATGCAAGATGGTGCCCGGCCACATCGCACGGCCGACGTCTTTAATTTCCTGAATGAATATTTCGATGATCGTGTGATTGCTTCGGGCTATCCGAAACATACAGGAGGCGGCGTGGATTGGCCTCCCTATTCGCCAGACATGAACCCCTGTGACATCTTTCTGTGGGGACACTTGAAAGACCAGGTGTACCGCCAGAATCCAGAAACAATTGAACAGCTGAAGCAGTACATCTCATCTGCATGTGAAGCCATTCCGCCAGACACGTTGTCAAAGGTTTCGGGTAATGTCATTCAGAGACTACGCCATATTATTGCTACGCATGGAGGATATGTGGAAAATATCGTACTATAGAGTTTCCCAGACCGCAGCGCCATCAGTTGTTGAAAATTGTAACTACTGTAATTTCGAAAGTTTGTCTGCCTGAAAATGTACTGTTGTCCCAAGCATATTGCAACAAACGGTGTATTTTTATCGCTGCTCGTTTAGTTTTTATTGCCGTTTCAAATAGACCGGTCATTTTTGAAACACCCTGTACTTGCATTGAGGGAACTCATGATAAGAGCTCCATGCGCCTGCAGGTAGGCAACTACTTGACAACTCTTCGTTGCAGCGTGCCTACTAGAAGAAGGCGATGACTCTAGGATTCGAATCACAAATTAAGGTAAAGAGCTGTAACTAAAAATACATTGTGAGCACACGGACAGGGTCAGTATGACAAGGATTACTGATTTAACAATGATAACACCAAGAGGCCGAACTCTCGCAGAGCAAGCCGAATCTATATTTGCATCTTAAACACGGTCGGACTTTCTACCAACGTTTTACCGCGAATGACGTGATAAAAGCTGAGAATGAGTCTGCGTTGTTGCTTCCAAATCGGTGAAAACGAACACAAGAATCACAAAATGAGTGTTACTATTGCACGACTGACGGTCATGAAGTAAAGCCTGGAAGTAGTGCTATGAACTGAAACCGAATGGCGCCTCTCAGTAGTTCAGAAACTTTGGATCCTCACTTCGTATGCGTCTTCCTACAAGAGCGAAAGGTGCCTGCTGCCAATATTAGTGCGAAAGGGAATACCAACGGTCGAATAGGCTTTCAGGTGAATGGACATTCCATCTGCCTCCAAGCAGGTTAGCGTCAGTCGCGTGGCTCCAGGCATCTGATTGCCGGAGGGACAGGTGCGCCTCCATGCTACCATCGCCTTGACATAGATTTTTGAAACCAAAAGGCACTGAAACTTCTGTAGTTTAACATAATTCTGAGGTATTTTTGAATTAATTGACTGGTGATCCTAGATATTTTTCCGTTCTCATCCTCTGACGACCCTCTTCCGTGGCAAGATATCTGTGGTTACGGATGACTCGAGAAAATTACTTTTAGAGCATAATGAAACGAATTACATTCATTTTCGTTTTCTTAAGAGGTTGTACAGTACCATGTCTACTGCTAATGAACTCATAATTGTGTGAGGAACCTGAATCTGTAATTATAACAGCAGTTTCAAATTTATTTTAGTCACTATTTCTCTTTGGAGAAGAACTGGGATCGATGGAGTTAGAACGACACATGCATCTAACGTCTCAGAGAGTCTCTGTGTTACATTGTCAATAAATTCTGTTTGTGTATTCACCACAACATTAGTTATTAATTTTGGGGGAAAACAAAGCTACTGAAATACAGTAATACCCCGGACTAATGCGATACGTGTAACAGAGCGATAACCAAGTAATTCGAATTCGCTTAAATCAAGGTTCAGTTTTGCATATAATACATAGAGTAAGGTGGAATAAATTCGACCTAGTAATTTCTTGTGGCTATAAAACGCTTATCCGACGTCGGATCTTAACGTTATATACGTTAAATTATAGGAAATTTGCAAAAATGGTTGGGTAAATCCGACGCTCTATTTGTTTGGCTGACTTTGCACAGAAATAATTCTAAATGAATGGTTTTTTGGGATGTAATTATAAGCAAATATGTCTTTACCTAAATTAACAAAATTCATTCAAGAAAATAACAATGTTCAGAATACTAAATGTACTGAAAGTTAAATGAATGAAAATTTTAATTGAAAAAAGGTGATTTCATTGAAAGAGAAGAATTAATTAATTAATCCAAGTCTAATGGGCTATCGAAATAGCTTATTTGCAAACATTTTGGTTCGATTTGAATGTCTGGTTGGCTGCGACGTTGATGGTTGTTCGGAATTTGTTCGATTATTGGACTATTTCGGTAACCTTTTATGCCTTCTTTACTTGCTTCGGTAACCGGTTTCGCTTAGCTTCTGTCACTTCAGAAATGGTTTCATCTGAGGTAAGGATGCATGTTCGGCCAGGCTTACGGCCACGTTTTGTTCCTTGGTGAAGCGTCACGCGCAGGAACGGACGAATCGATGTTGTTGTTGTTGAAGCGGAGATTGGTGGATTCAATGGAATGTCATCCTCTTGTTCATTACCATCGTCATCACCGAAATTTATAGCGACTTTTTCCAGCGGCCGATTGGTTGTTTCGCTCGGCATAACATCGATGACCTGGAAAATTTGTGGGTCGATCGGCCAAATGCCATTTACACGGAATCCAGCTGTCATGTTGGTTTCCGTGGCACCGATTACCAGCGCTCGATTAACCATTGCTGGTAAATCGAAAACTTGGATCGGCCGGCCTGGATGCATCTGAAGAAAGTTGAGGCATTGCTGGCTCATTGCTGTTTTTAATGGACCAAATACTGCAACAAAGAACGGTTGCAATCGATGCGAGCAATGAGGCGGAAACGACTCCGCATGAATTCCATTTGTTCGGCAGTATTGTAACGCTGCTCATGACCGGTGGATTTCATGGTTATCCATGAATAGCAACATCGGCTGGTCTGGCGGGCAACGCGTGAAGGCTTGGAAATGCCTTAAGAAGTCCAGATATAGTTCGTTCGTGATCCATACTGATGGATGTGTCCCGCCAACGCAACCTGTTAGGCCGCCATTCAAAAAATGTGGTTGGAAACGGGCTCGGGAAAACACGAAATAAGGTGGCATTCGAATTCCGATGGCTGAGAGAGGCAAAAGCACTGTCACCAGTTTCCCCTTCTCGGCTGAAGTGCTTTGGCCAACATGTCGGTTGCCACGACGAGCAGTCACTCGGACAGACAGGTGTGTCGTTGCGACGCTCGTTTTATCGACATTACAAATGTTGTGTGGACCAAATGAATGTGTGTTCATCATACGTCTATAGTTTTCAAAACATTTGGCCACATTATGTCGACTGAAAGCACTTGCTCTTGCCAAACTGGTTGCTTCTGGCTTTTGCAGCGAAAGTGTCGGATGCCGTTGCATAAAACTGCGGAAGCAACCTTATCCTGCTTTCGATTCCCTTTTTCATGAATCGCGGGCATTGGCTTTTACTTGTGTGGCGAATTCGAATGCTAATGATCTTGACTGGTTGCTCGTCAAACAAACGAAAACACCAGAAGCATGCTTCAAATAGTCTTCTAAAGCATTTTCTTGTTCGAAGTCGAAAAAGTAAAGAAAAGTGCAATAAAAATTTTAAGAAAATGCTTTGTATAGTAAAGCCAATAAGACGAAAGTCAAAAATGTTTGCAATCTTACTGTCCTACGGCCTGCAAAAGCAGCAACAATATCATTCAAACTGACTTCAGTACGTTGCGTATTCACTTCATTAGCACGGCGGTGCAACGGTAATGTCGATCTCGGAATTTTAAAATCACGAGCAACAGCTCGTACAGACATTCCCATTTGCATTGCAGCAACTTCTCGGCGAGTATCGTTTTGATTGCGTTTTGTCGTTTTCCGTTTGTAATTTCGTACCATTTTCCCAAATATAAAAAAATTACTTTGCTTACATAAATAAATAATTCCATACACATAAACGATAAAAAATGCGGTTGGATTTTCCCCACCATGCCATATTTCATTTAACAAACATAGAAACAATTTACACGAAATTTCCAACAAAACTATACCTACACTGAATGGGTCATTAAATGCACTACACAAAGAACTTACCGTTTGTTTTGCGGTCGATTTATTTAACAGGGTAAATCTAGTAAGCAATTTGCACAAAAATTAAATTGAAACAATCGAAAACACACTTATTGTCTTTTGAGTGTCTAAATGCCAAATGCGGCAAAGCTGTCAAGGTGACATTTTCGTTATTTCGAATGCTCTATATGGTAACACTAATGCGAAATCGGTCCGTTTCTCATAAATAGGGGCGGTCGGGTTTACCCACCAGGTCGGATTTACCATACCCTACCCTACAAATTATGTTCAGTTGGGACCAGTGGCTAAAGAAAACAAAGTAATTTAGAAGAAAATTATTTTCTAAAATGTTCAAAAATATATAGCAGTACACTATAATGTATTGCAGCAAAGTAAACTGTAGTTATTGTAACGCAGGAGCTTCATAGGATCTAAAAATGTTGTCTGACGAGTCAAAATTTGTTTCTCTTTACGGAAAATTTCTCCGTAGTAATTCTTTTTCTTCCCTTTTTTGTAGAAGATGAGAGCATTTCGTTGTAGCCTATTTCTTTCCAAAATTTTCACGGTTTTTCTATCGAACTGAGGCATTCTGTCAAGATTGCAACTGTCATTTGATCTTCTGATTTAACTTAAACTAAATAATTAGATTGTTCAATCTTTTGCATATGCTAATGCTTGTACGTTCGTCAGTTGTCAGCTCCTGGTTGTGTGAATGCAGCAGTTCTTGAACGTCATCACAGGCGGCCGCTGTGGCCAAGCGGTTCTAGGTGCTTCAGCACGGAACCGCGCTGCTGCTACGGTTGCAGGTTCGAATCCTGCCCCAGGCATGGCTGTGTGTGATGTCCTTACGTTACTTAGGTTTAAGTAGTTCTAAGTCTAGGGGACTGATGACCGCAGATGTTAAGTCGCATAGTGCTTAGAGACATTTGCGCCATTTGAACGTCATCACTATCCACCTCAGATTTAAATGTCTCACAAGATCGACGATTTCTTCACTCATATTACCAGTTTGATCAGTACCCGGTGCTGTTCTCCCTGGGTTTCGGTGGTGACGCCATTTAAAGCTTTTTTTTTGTGAAATATTATTCCAAGATTGGCAAATAATCCTCAAGGCATGTAAAACAATAAACTGTTTCGAAAACTGTTTAACAGAACGCTCGTTGCTTTATCTAGATCTAGCTTCGTGTAGATAAGCAAACGTTCATCTCGTGTAGTAAGCTGTAAATGTCTTAATGACACCCTAGTCCACAGTTTGAACCAAGTTGGTTGTATTTGGTTGCAAAAATTAAACTTTCACCCGTGCTTCGAAATTAAATAGAATAACACGAGGACAACTTGGTGTGCTGCCCATTAATAGCATCCAGACCACGGGGAATCCAGCTTAAAATAAATTTTTTAAAGCTTTTGGATTTTCTGAGTGATAAACTGAAAAGGTTTCCTCTTAATGCACGATGAAAGATTTTTAGGCACCTTCTTTCAGAATAGATCAGTTTGAATTACGTTGAATATGATTTGGCCGGTATAGCCACCTTCTTCCGTCACTGCCTTGAGTTTCTCTGGAGAGACCAAGGCAGTCTCTGTATCATCGCTTGCCACCTCCCCAGTTTCTGCGATCCTGTGCCAGTTACAAAGACTTTCGAATCTGTTGAACCAAACGTCATTAGCTTTAACCATTCCATCTTCTGTCACCTCCCCAGCTTCCCTCTCAAAAAGCAGCTTCGCTAGAGAGCACACCGTCCTCTGATCAACAATACAATTTTTCTCTCTTCCTTGATTATCACATCATGGTCTCAACTGTGTATCCATCTGAGCGATAATATCATGACATTTACGAATGATTATTATTTGAAAGACTAAGCATTTTTCAGGGCTTCGAGAATTTTGCCTTTAACTTTTATACCCCCAGACTTAAGAGGAATATAATAATTCCAATACCAAAGAAAGCAAGTGTGTTGACAGAAGTGACAATTACCGAACTATCAGTTTAATAAGTCACAGCTGCAAAATACTAACGCGAATTCTTTACAGACGAATGGAAAAACTGGTAGAAGCTGACCTCGGGGAAGATCAGTTGGGATTCCGTAGAAATGATGGAACACGTGAGGCAATACTTACCTTACGACTTACCTTAGAAGAAAGATTAAGGGAAGGCAAACCTACGTTTGTAGCATTTGTAGACTTAGAGAAAGCTTTTGACAGTGTAGACTGGAATAATCCCTTTCAAATTCTAAAGGTCGCAGGTGTAAAATACATGGAGCGAAAGGCTATTCACAATTTGTACAGAAACCAGATGGCAGTTATAAGAGTCGAGGGGCATGAAAGTGAAGCAGTGGTTGGGAAGGGAGTGAGACAGGGTTTTAGCCTCTCCCCGATGTTACTCAATCTGTATACTAAGCAAGGAGTAAAGGAAACGAAAGAAATATTCGGAGTAGGTATTAAAATCCATGGAGAGGTTCACTGTTGGCATCGTAATTATGTAAGAGGCAGCAAAGGACTTGGAAGAGCAGTTGAACGGAATGGACAGTGTCTTGAAAGCAGGATGTAAGATGAACATCAACAAAAGCAAAACGAGGATAATGGAATGTAGTCAAATTAAGTCGGGTGATGCTGAGGGAATTAGATTAGGAAATGAGACACTTAAAGTAGTAAGGGAGTTTTGCTATTTGGGGAGCAAAATAACTGATGATGGTCGAAATAGAGAGAATATAAAACGTAGACTGGCAATGGCAAGGAAAGAGTTTCTGAAGAAGAGAATTTGTTAACATCAAGTATAGATTTAAGTGTGAGGAAGTCGTTTCTGAAAGTATGTGTGTGGAGTGTAGCCACGTGTGGAAGTGAAACATGGACGATAAATAGTTTGGACAAGAAGAGAATAGAAACTTCCTGGCAGATTAAAACTGTTTGCAGGACCGAGACTCGAACTCGGGACCTTTGCCTTTCGCGCGCAAACGCTCTACCAACTGAGCTACCCAAGCACGACTCACGCCCGTCCTCACAGCTTTACTTCTGCCAGTACCTCGTGTCCTACCTTCCAAACTTGTTAACGTGCTTGGGTAGCTCAGTTGGTAGAGCACTTGCCCGCGAAAGGCAAAGGTCTCGAGTTCGAGTTTCGGTCCGTGCACACAGTTTTAATCTGCCAGGAAGTTTCATATCAGCGCACACTCCGCTGCAGAGTGAAAATCTCATTCTGGAAGAGAAAGAAGTTTTCGAAATGTGGTGCTACAGAAGAATGATGATGATTAGATGGGTAGATCACATAACTAATGAGGTGATACAGAATAGAATTGGGGAGAAGAGGAGTTTGTGGCACAATTTGACAAGAAGAAGGGACCGGTTGGTACGACATGTTCTGAGGCATCAAGGGATCACAAATTTAGCATTGGAGGGCAGCGTGGAGGGTAAAAGTTGTAGAGGGAGACCAAGAGATGAACACACTAAGCAGATTCAGAAGGATGTAGGTTGCAGTAAGTACTGAGAGATGAAGAAGCTGGCACAGGATAGAGTAGCATGGAGGGCTGAATGAAACCAGTCTTAGGACTGAAGACCACAGCAACAACAATCGTCTTGACTGTTGATTCCGATAGATCAAACTTCTTTGCCAATTCAGAGATTTTAAATTTGCATCTAAATCATTGATAATATTAAGTGTACATTCCAAATATAATGATTTTATTTCCTTGTTTGATGCAAATGAATCACTCCTGCTTCGTTTGGATAACACAGATAAAATTCGAACCTTTGGTAAGCCGAACACTGTTGTGCGGAGTGTGGGGACAGACATATCGTGTAACTCTAGATTTGTGTAAAACGGGACTGCGTAAGACGCGGTATTACTGATCCTATAATTGTCTGTATTTTGAGACTAGCGTAGTCCCTCTCTTTGTCGAAACATATCCATTAAAGAGTATGTGGTTTCTCTCGCAGTGCGAATAGAAATAGCCAAGTTCGACTAGACACACCACATGCACCTGGGATGAGGCAGGAGGTGTGGACCATTAAGCACTAGAGTTACACCTCCCCCACCCCCCACCCCTCGGGATCTCTGGATGATCTGTCACGTTGCCCCCCCCCTTCCCGCCCGCAGGTGGCCGGGGCACGCTCATTAGCACAGTCGCGCATCTGCCCGCCTGTCCCGGAAGCGTCGCACCTAATTGGTGAGGGCAGAGGTCTCATAGGAAGAACTTCTACGTGACACATGGCCCACATTCCTGGCTTCGGCATTCGCCCGCAGATACGTCTCCTTCGGCTGCCTTACATATTTCTTGGTATACAAGGGCTGTTTGGAAAGGGGTCCGGTCGGGCGTGAAATGGAATCCACAGCGGAAGTCCGATGAAGCTTTGAACAGATGTGTTGGAGTGTCTCAGGTATGCCAACTGGTTGCATCATATCACTGTGTTTGGTTCTGAGCGCACAGTGATCAAGTAAAGATGTCTAGATAATACTATCTCTTGCCAGGTATGAGAAACTGGTGTTATATTTCGCCTGATGTCACGCAGCCCACGTAACTGCCATGCGTTTCCACCTTCATGACAATGCTCGGCTGCAGTTTACAGGACAATGAAGACATTCCTGCAACGTTCCCGACGGAACGTCTGCTATCACCCACAATACAGTGTGTAACTGGCCCCACCTTAGTTTCATTTCTGTTCACATGAGCACCTTGCTATGAAGGCAACATTTAGGCACTGGCGATGAGCAATACATCAGCTTGAACGCTTCGAAATTTGCACACCTCGACTTAATTAGTAACAGAATCATACTGTTCAATGAAATTGGAAAGGTGTAAGGGGTAAATGGGTGAAACGAGGCGGAAATATTTGTTAATTCATGGTACTGACCTCGAAAATAAAATCCGTTTTGGCTAGCGAGCGCAGTTCTCTCGTGTCGCGCTACCTTCTACGTACCGAAATCACTAAAAAACGCTGTGTATTGATTATTGTTACTTGGCATAAATACTTTGTAAATATAATTGCAAAATAATCGAAATATATGCAAAAAATTACCAAACAAGAAACTCAGTTAAGATATGTACCTCCAGGAAATGAAGGTAATCTGACAGTATTGACGGTGAGCCATGCCTGAGCACGTAGAATCTCTTTGTGTTTGCTGCCAGTTTCAGCTTAGAATTGGAATCTGTGACAAGTTTTGTGGTTTGTGTTAATTCAGAGGATGAAATGGCTCGTCCTTGTGCAAACCACAAATTCATTTTGTTATATCTACAGAGATATATGGATTCGCAAAAATCGAAAGTTGAACCTCTTGTAAAGAAGTGCTTCGAACTTTATGTTACAGTTTGGCAACCAGAATTCCAATTGTGCTCCCCTCTCCCTTCACACACACACACACACACACACACACACACACCTGACACAGGATCACGTCACATGTCACACATTCACTCCAGACAGGCTGGTTAAAGGGGTAACGTCACATGTCTGTTAGTGCTCCCATGATTTGGAGGAAACCAACAGACCACACAACGGAATGTTGTTTGTGCTATGAAAACAAGGAAAACTATACAACATCCTTATATTCCATGTGCTAGAAGACCTGTATGTCACAGTGGGGAGTTGGCAGCATAAGAGCCTTTTGAGAATGTGGCAACGAGTGAATACGAACACAGTGAGCGCCTAACGACATTTGCATGCCGGCCCTACGTTTCATGACCGCTGTGAATCAAATGAGACACAGTTTTCGTCTCTGGGAGATCTTAACGTTCTTTTCCGAAAATAAGTGAAGTAAAAACAAACGAAGGAATACTTGTACAATGGGAAAATTTTAGAATTAATATCTGATGATTCGTTGGGTGATGAGACAGTGGCATTTCTGGCTTCCATAAAAGCCTGCAAGAGCCTTTAATGAGAACACAGAGCAGAGAATTATCGTCATATTTTACAAGAACTACTCAGGTTATACCACGTTATCAGATATAATACACCACTTCAACGAAATACCTTGAATTATCTTTTGGATTTACTGGATAATCTAGAAGCTGTAGTAATGGTCATTGTGAACGGTTCCATCAGGACATATCTCAAACGCAAAATCTTATCAAGGTAAATGCATTGCCGTAATATTGTCTGAGTACTGCTGATCCTGACGTAGGAACGTTCCTCAGCCAAAGTTTTGGAGGAAATCGGAAAGAAAACTGTATGTGCTTGACATCATTCAAGTGTGTGGGTGATCTAAAAAATGGCTCTGAGCACTATGGGCCTCAACTGCTGTGGTCATAAGTCCCCTAGTACTTAGAACTACTTAAACCTAATTAACCTAAGGACATCACACACATCCATGCCCGAGGCAGGATTCGAACCTGCGACCGTAGCGGTCTCGCGGTTCCAGACTGTAGCGCCTAGAACCGCTTGGCCACCTCTGCCGGTGGGTGATCTAAAGTAATATGAAGTATAGAAGTAAAAACTTCAGCCGTCAAGATCGTTAATTATGATTTTGTTTTTAATGACGAGATTTGGCAAATCTAAACCGCCAGTACCAGATTTCATGAAAATATAGCTCATTACGCCTCCATCACATGTACTGTACATATGATGTAAATGTTTTGAGATGTACTTGAATAAGATCCGATGATGGCAACATAGATTTGCCGATTCCGGGCATCAAAAACAATTAAATATTTAGTCTGTTGAACTATATTTAGGAAAAGAAATGATTTTTGGTATGATTATTTGCTTTTCTCTACTCTTAGTTACTCATTTCCTTCTTTACTTTGTGCATTGACAATTTTTAAATCTTTTTGCGAGAGTGTGTTTCTTTTTCCAGATACCTAGAACACATAGGCCGACCTAAGTATTTATGAAATTCATTACTACATAAAAACTGACGTCCGCACAGAGATTCTGAATATGGATTAGGAACCAGAGCCGAATTATCTTGCAGAAACCGCGTATATTGTTCTTTCAACTGAAAATAATTGTTGGCCGGTGCTATCAGCCTGTCCCATGACACAAGAAAACGGATTCAGTGGAGACAAACGAACAAAATTGTTAATGTAGTGTTCTTCAGTCCGAAGACTAGTTTGTTGCAACTGTATCCTTTACTCCGTCCTCTGCAAGCTTTTTCATCTTAGAATAAGTACTGCAACTTATGTTCATTTGAACCTGCTTGCTGTATTTGTTCCTTCCTCTCCACTACAATGTTTACCACTCAAATTTTCTTCCGTTACCAAACCGACGATTCATTCCTCTGGAAGTATACCATCAACTGAGCCCTTCCTTCGGTCAAAATTTTCCATACATTTATTTTTCGCCATTTCTATTCAGTACCTCCTCTTTAGTTGCTCATTCCACCTGTCTAAGCTTCAGAAATTTTCTGTAGGTCAGTATTTCAACATCACAAAAACTTCTAGCCTCTTCTTGTATTAAATGTTTATCGGCGACATTTCACTTCTGTACAACACGACATTCCGTGAAGATACCTTCAGAAAAGATTTCTTAACACAACTGTATTTAATGTTAACAAATTTATCTTTTCCGGAATAATTTTCCTTATTGATGCAAGTCTGCGTATTATATCTACTTTACGTCAGTCATCATCATTGAATTTACTGCCGAACTTACAAAACTTACCGAGCGAGGTGGCGCAGTGGTTAGCACACTGGACTCGCATTCCGGAGGACGACGGTTCAATCCCGTCTCCAGCCATCCTGATTTAGGTTTTCCGTGATTTCCCTAAATCGTTTCAGGCAAATGCCGGGATGGTTCCTTTGAAAGGGCACGGCCGATTTCCTTCCCCATCCTTCCCTAACCCGAGCTTGTGCTCCGTCTCTAATGACCTCGTTGTCGACGGGACGTTAAACAACACTAACCTAACCTACAAAACTTACAGGATACTTTTGGTGTATCACTACCTTATCTATCTCATTCAGCATCATGCGATTAAATTCGATTACATTATAGTACCCTTCTTTTACGTTTATCGAAATTAATCTTTCAACTTCTTTTCAAAACACAGCTCATTCCATTCAACTGTTCTTCCAAGTACATCGTTTGACCAAAGTATAGTGTCATCTGCTAATCTTCAGGTTATTACATCCTCTCCTCGAAGTTTGAGCTTCAATTCCATTTCCAAATCCCTCCTCGGTTTCCTTTACTGTTCGATCAATGTCTAGCTTGAATAACGTCACATATGGTCTACAATTCTGTTTCACCCCTTCTGCAACCAATGCTCCACTTTCATGTTCTTCGAATGTTACAACCGCAGCACGGTTAATGTACAAGCTGCAAATAAAATTTCGCTTCCGGTAATTTATTCCACCTACCTTCAGAATATCATATAATTCCAGTCGGTATTGTCAAAGCCTTGCTGTAAATACGCAAATGCTATCGATGTAAGTTTGCCTTTATCTGTCCTATGTTCAAAGATAACTTGTAGGATATGTACTTCTTCACGTGCTCCTACAGATCTCTGGTACTGGTCTCCCCCGACGTCATCTTCTACACCGCTTTTCTATTCTTCTGTAAATAATTCGTGTCAACATTTCGCAACCATGACTTACTAAACTAACACCTTCTGCTTTGAAATTGCAGTTACTACACTGTTCTTGAAGTGTGAGGGCATTTCGCCTGTCTCGCGTAACTTACACATTAGGTGGAATATTTTTGTCATAGTTGGGTCGCCCAAGGATCTCAGTAATTCTAAGGGAATTCAGTCTACTCCAGGGTCCTTGATTCGACTTAGATCTTTCAGTCCTCTGTCATATTCCTCTCGAAGTATCACATCTCATGACTCATTCTTATCTCTTTCCCGCCTTAAAGTGTATTTCCCTTGTACATAGCCCTTCAATATGTTCCTTCCACCTTTCATCTTTAACTTCTTTGCTTACAAGGGAACCTCCCCATCGCACCCCCCTCAAATTTAGTTATAAATTGACACAGTGGATAGGCCTTGAAAAACTGTACACAGATCAATCGAGAAAACAGGAAGAAGTTGTGTGGAACTATGAAAAAATAAACAAAATATACAAACTGAGTAGTCCAAGTGTAACATATCCAACATCTAGGACTATATAACAGGAAGAGAGCCGTGGTCCCGTGGTTAGAGTGAGCAACGGCGAAACGAGAGGTCCTTGGTTCGAGTCCTCCCTCGAGCAAAAATTTTACTTACTTTATTTTCGCAAAGTTACGATCTGACCGTTCATTCATTGACGTCTCTGTTCACTGTAATAAGTTTAGTATCTGTGTTTTGCGACCGCACCACAAAACAGTACGATTAGTAGACGAAAGGACGTGCCTCTCCAATAGGAACCGAAAACATTTGATCGCAAATTCATAGGTCAACCGATTCCTCCACAGGAAAACACGTCTGAAATATTCTATACGACACTGGTGACGGCATGTGCGTCACATTACAGGAATATGTTGTCGACCCACCTAACTTGCACACTTGGCGAATGGGTAAAAAGATTCTTCTACCGTGCCCGATTTAGGTTTTCTTGTGGATGTGATAATCACTCCCAAAAAAGTGATGAAAACATTGAGTTTGTCGCATAAACGGCCACAAATGAATGCAACAGTTTCACAGTGGCACAGTTTTCCCTGTGCTCTGTCAAAACAAACGTTTTTAACGTTTTCAAGTTTTTCCGTGTGTAGACCGTCAAATCCTGCATGTGTCCAAGCAAATCTGAACATGTCCTCGAATTTTGGAGAGCAAAGTTGATCATGTCTGAGTGCATGAACTTTGATAATTGTCTGAAAATAAAAAATTAAAACTTTTCACTCGAGGGAGGGTTGAACCACGGACCTTCCGTTCCGTAGCTGCTCACGGTAACCACGGGACCACGGTGCTCCTCAGCGAACAGGTACCTTAATGTGACATATCTTGTACACGGACAACTCAGTTTGTATATTTTGCTTATTTTTTTCATAGTTCAATACAACTTCTTCCTGTTTTCTCGATTGATCTGTGTTCAGTTTTTCATGGCCTATCCCTGTGCCAACTTATAACTAAATCTGAGGGGGGTGCGATGGGGAGGTTCCCTTGTTAGAACTGGCTTGCAATCTGAGCTTTTGATATTGACGTACATGTTTCTGTTTTCTGCAAAGGTCTCTTTAATTTCACATATGCGGTATACAACAAGGTAACAAAAGTCACCCCTAATATCCTTTTGCTCGGCGTAGTGCGCATGGCATGGAGCCAACAAGTCGTTGGAAGTCCCCTGCAGAAATGTTGAGCCATGCTGCCCCTACAGCCGTCAGTAACTGTAGAAGAGTTGCTGGTGCAGGATGTTGTGCACAAACTGACCTCTGATTATGTCCCATAATGTTCGATAGAATTCATGTCAGGCGATGTGGGTGGCTGAATCTCTAGCTCGAAATGTCCAGAATGCTCCTAGCTCGAAATGTCCAGAATGTTCCTCAAACCAATCTCGAACAGTTGTGGCCAGCTGAACTGGTGGATTGTCATCTATAAGAATCCCATCTTTGTCTGGAAACATGAAGAACATGAATGGCTGTAAATGGTCTCCAAGTAACCGAACATAACATTTCCAGTCAATGATCGGGTCAGTTGGGCCACAGGACCCAGTCCATTCCAGGTAAACACAGTCCACGCCGTTGTGGAGCCACCACTAGCTTGCACAGTGCCTTGTTGATAAGTTGAATCCATGGGTTTGGGGTGTCTGCGCCACACTCGAAACATACCATAAGGAGAAGAACAGCATCGTTCCAAAATACAGCGAACATCGAGCGATGCAGAAAAGATGTATGATGGACACAATTGTGCATCCAAAAGACATAATATGTTCAAACAACAGAACGAATATTCACCAACTGCGACATGGTCGCGTATACAAACAGTGATCCAATACTGTCAAATGTTTTTTATTCCAGTCTATCATCACAATATCAGTTGTTTAGACAATGACCGGTTTCAGTATGTAATGACCATCCTCAGATCTACAATATACAAATATATACACCTAGTGAGCAGTGTGTCTTTCAACACAATACAGCAATATGTATCACAATATACATCATACAACCAGGGAAATGTAAAGATAAAATACGGTAAAACGTAATGGCATCGTCAAAACATATAAATACAATCAGCACAGCATCGTCACATACATCTAAAATAAGGTGTAGCATAGGCCACATCGTCCACATAGTCATAACTGCAACTGGCTACTGAAGTACAGCAGCTACCAGAAATCTGTTTTCCTACATCCTTCGTACATGTCGCTACTGTGGGCTTAGATGTAGTCATCATTTACGCAAAAAACGTAATCTGATAAATACATGTAGCAGACTTTTAAAATTGATAACTATCATAGATATTAATTGTGATATATTAAAAGACGAATACACTTACCCATATAAAATTATGAAAATCAAATATATGAAGAGAATAGAACCGATCCTTTTTATGAAGAATTTAGGTCAACAATTGATATACGTATTACATTGCCTGTAGCAACCTATAAATTGCCTATGAAAGATAGATAGTCGCTCTAATCCTATAGCTGATTATGTCCTGCCTATTCATGGAATGTATTGCCAGACTACATAATTTTATTTACTCACTGTTAATATATTGTTTAAACGTTTTCTGTGGGAGACATATCACGTTATATGTAAAGCCCTCTAGTGGTTAAGTTCTTAAGATCGGTGCACGTCTACATAACGTACTGGCGGCCGACCCAACAGAGAGCGCTGATCATCGATCTGTCTTTTTTCAGCTGTCATATAGACATTTTATCTTTCATAGGCAATTTATAGGTTGTTACAGGCAATGTAATACGTATATTAATTGTCGACCGTAAATTCACCATAAAAGGATCGGTCCTATTCTCATCATAAATTTTCTTTTAATAATTTTACATGGGTAACTGTATTCGTCTTTTAATGTATCACAATTGGTTTCTATGATAGTTATCAATTTTAAAAGTCTGCTACATGTATTTTAGCTAATGTGTTTTTATCAGATTATGTTTTTTTTGCGTAAATGATGACTACATCTAAGCCCACAGTAGCGACATGTACGAAGGATGTAAGCAAACAGATTTCTGTTAGCTGCTGTACTTCAGTAGCCAGTTGCAATAATGACTGTGTGGAAGATGTGGCCTACTCTACACCTTATTTTAGATCTATTTGACGATGCTGTGCCGATTATATTTACATGTTTTTACGATGCCATTAAGGCCGTATCACTTTAGGACATGGTGTAAAAAAGGTACGTTTTAGCGTATTTTATCCCTACATTTCCTTGCTTGGATGATAGTATATTGTGATACGTATTGCTGTATTATGTTGAGAGACACACTGCTCACTAGGTGTATATACTTGTATATTGTAGATCTGAGGATGGTCATTACGGAGTGAAACCGGTCATCGTCTAAAGAATTGGTATTGTGATCAAAGACTGGAATAAAAAACATTTGATAGAACGAATGTTAGTGTAAAGTACACAAAAAATAATTCAGCAAATGATTAAATAGGGGAAGAAACATGACGACATCGGTCCACAGGTAAGCGAGTTGTAGCACGGTATCTGTGTTCATGGGCTGGGCACAACAAGAGGGACGTGGCGACAGCCGCAAACTTCTATCCGGTATGCGTCATATTTGGATAGAGTAAAATGTCCATTCCAAAATACAGTGACAAGAAAGACAACATATTTACAAAAGAACAAGAAAAATAGTCCAAAAATTCCCATGCCAGTATAAATCTCGAATCCCTATAGCAAGTCCAGTTTTCTACCTTTCGCAGCTTTATGTGGTACCTGCATATTACATTTAGTACCCCGAACGGCGTGCCGTTCAGCACCCAAGTCCACTCCTAAAGCCGTTCTGTACTGAGAGTACGAGTGTTCTTTATAGTGGGTGTCAAATGAACAACCCGTCTGGCCAATATAAAATAATCACAGTCACTACACTTTATTTTAGAAGACCCAGGTACACCTAACTTATCTTTATTTGGTCGGTTTTGGCGTTGAATGCGCGAATTAAATAAGAATGTTGTTTGGAACCCAGACTGAAGATTTGATTTCCGAAAACATTGTTAAAGTTTTCAGATTCGTTGCCGATATACAGCATAAGGACAAATCTGGTTTTGATCTTGTGGCTGCTGCTCGGGATAAAACGTTACTCGTATAACTTGAGAAAATATTTGTTTACAAATTGTACTGGGAAGATTACACAGGCCAGTAGCCCAATAGCCATTAGAAACGGCATTGTGTTTTACAATAGGAATCTCACTTTCAAATCCATTTCGCACTAGCGACAAACGCAAAAGGCGATGTATCACAGAATAATAGGAAGGTTATCTCTATCCTTGTGACTCGCAAGATTCAGTATTAATGACATCAGTATGTGTCCTAAAAAATTCCAAAACAGGTTTATTATCTTTACTAGTGATAGCCAATTGTAGGAAGTTAATAGAGGAGTTCTTAACCTCTCCCACAGTCTTCGAATTTAATGACAGTGAAAAATTAAACAGCGTGTACCTAATGGAAATTTGGGAAAAGCAAATCGTCACCGAAGTTAATCTGTCGGTAAAGAGGGAGGAAAAATGCAAATGAAATTGGGGGAAACTAATTTTGAAAAATGGTAAAGTTAATAAAGAAAGAAAATGTGCGGTCGTTACATTAACAATGAAGTGGCGTTAATTAGATATTTGAGATTTGGAGAAAACTACGGTCGCCAGTCCTATGGACAACTACTATAATAGCTGAAATGGAAAGGTTAATGCACATATAATTAGCACTAAAAGCGTAGCAACTGAAGGTTAATAGGTGTTGTGTCAAAAATGAATGTTTGTCAGAAGTAATAAATTTCGCTACACTCTGACTTAATTGGGCAAAATAATTAATAAACCTGAAAAATTGAAAGTTAATTCAGTGACTGAAATTAATTGTGAACTTTGTTTCTGAAGCCACCACGAAATTAAATTAAATAAGGTTAGTCTTAGGCTACCTCAACAATCATCTAAAAAGTAACTTGAATATACACAATTTAGAAATAAGAGGTCTAACTTTGAACTTGAATTAAATTATTTTGAACAGTTAACGGCCGGCCGGAGTGGCCGAGCGGTTCTAGGCGCTACAGTCTGGAACCTCGGGCATTTGTGTGATGTCCTTAGGTTAGTTAGATTTAAGTAGTTCTACGTTCTAGGGGACTGATGAACTCAGAATTTAAGTCCCATACTGCTCAGAGCCATTTGAACAATTAACAATAGTAAAATTTAGTACATACCAAGCTGAGCTGCAGTCACAGGTAAGCTAAAATATGGTAACAAAACTCGCACTCTTAATTTGTGCTTGTGCAATCTAAATATATTTCTGTTTGTTTATTGTAGCCAGCTATGAATACTTAAACTGAACTTTGAAATTAAAGCAGTGAAATGGAATGATATTACTTTAATACTGGGGTTTGAATTTCAACGAGACTCGGATTCATTACGGGAAACAAAGGGACCCCTCTTGGTAATGCAATTGGGACAATGAGCAGCAAAAGTTCGTGCTAATTTGCTGTATTTTAGTGATGCGAATGGAACTGTTTGAAAAGCTGAGGTCTGCCATACAGTTCTAAAACCTTACGTGCTTTCAGTCTACCTTGTTGGTTGACTGAAGGTTTGAAATTGTCGATCGAGGAGATGGCGACAATCACTTATTGTCGGCCGTCGCTGTTGCAGAAGCTGGATGTTGGCGCACCTTCTTCTCGGCACGGTCACCAGGCGAAACGGGCTCTTGATGTGTGCCAGCTAATGTTTCCCGTCCGCGACACCGTGCCAGAAACTATCATAGCAAGTCGAGCGCAATTACATGCTGCCAAACTTCGAAAGCGCGGCAACTCGTGGGAGTGCCACTCAACACACCTGCTCCACCGCCCTATTCTAGCCAGACTCTGCTCTGCCCGCGCTCCACGTGGCTGAGTTAACACTACCAAAAATCCTAAACACTTTGGTTCTCCACAAGACCTATCGATGTAATCGATCGGTAGCATAGTTTTCCCTAGGCAAGACCCAGCGTAAAAATAAAAATAATATTCACTAAGCAAACCAATTATACATCGACTTATACTATTGGCCATTAAAATTGCTACACCAAGAAGAAATTGAGATGATAGACGGGTATTCATTGGGCAAATATGTTATACTTGAACTGACATGTGATTACATTTTCACGCAACTTGGGTGCGTAGATCCGAAGAAATCAATACCCAAGACAACCACCTCTGGCCGTAATAACGGCCTCCATACGCATGGGCATTGTCAAACAGCGCTAGGATGGCGTGTACAGTTATAGCTGCCCATGCAGCTTCAACACGATACCACAGTTCATCAACAGTAGTCACTGGCATATTGTGACGAACCAGTTGCTCGGCCACCATTGACCAGACGTCTTCAATTGGTGAGAGTCTGGAGAATGTGCTGGGCAGGGCAGCAGTAGAACATTTTCTGTATCCAGAAAGGTCCGTACAGGACCTGCAAAATGCGGTCGTGCATTATCCTGCTGAAATGTTGGGGTTCACAGGGATCGAATAAAGGGTAGATCCATGGGTCGTAACACATCTGAAATGTAACGTGAACTGTTCAAAGTGCCGTCAGTGCGAACAAGAGGTGACCGAGACGTTTGACCAATGGCACACCATGCCATCACCCTGGGTGATACGCCACTATGGCGATGACGAATACACGCTTCAAAAGTGCGTTCACCGCGATGTCGCCAAACATGGATGAGGCCATCATGATGCTGTAAACAAAACCGAAAAAATGGCGTTTGGCCATTCGTGCACCCAGGTTCGTTGTTGAGTACACCATCGCAGGTGCTCCTGTCTGTGATGCAGCGTCAACGGTAACCGCAGCCATGGTCTCCGAGCTGGTAGTCCATGCTGCTGCAAACGTCGTCGAACTATTCGTGCAGATGGTTGTTGTCTTGAAAACGTCTCCATCTGTTGACTCAGGGATCGAGACGTGACTGCACGATCCGTTACAGCCATTCGGATAAGATGCCTGTCATCTCGACTGCCAGTGATACGAGGCCGTTGGGATCCATCACGGCGTTCCTATTACCCTCCTGAACCCACCGATTCCATATTCTGCTAACAGTGATCTGATCTCGACCAACACTAGCAGCAATGCCGCGATACGATAAACCGCAATCTCTATAGGCTACAATCCGACCATTATCAAAGTCGGAAACACGAGGCATGACAGGAAAGTTTCACCAGGCAACGCTGGTGAACTTCTGTTTGTGTATGAGAAATCGGCTGGAAACTCTCCTCATGTCAGCACGATGTAGGTGTCGCCACCAGCGCATACCTTTTGTGAATGCTCTGAAAAGCTAATCATTTGCATATCACAGCATCTTCTTCCTGGCGATTTAATTTCGCGTCTGTAGCGCGTCATCATCGTGGTGTAGCAATTTTAATGGGGAGTAGTATACAGGGTGAGTCACCTAACGCTACCGCTGGATATATTTTGCAAACCACATCAAATACTGACGAACCGATTCCACAGACCGAACGTGAGGAGAGGGGCTAGTGTAACTGTTTAATACAAACCATATAAAAATGCACGGAAGTATGTTTTTTAACACAAACCTACGATTTTTTAAATGGAACCACGTTAGTTTTGCTAGCACATCTGAACGTATAAAGAAATACGTAATCAGTGCCGTTTGTTGCATTGTAAAATGTTAATTATATCCGGAGATATTGTATCCTAAAGTTGAAACCTCCGACGTTCAGTTGCGTGTTGTAACAAAAACGGGCCACGTTCGGCGAGCAGCATCTGTAGGGATATGTTTACGATGACGACCGTGTTTACGAGTGTGGCTGTAGTGCACTGTTGTGGTTTGGTCTAGCTGTCGCAGTGTCCGCATGTAGCACTTGCTGCTATTGTTATTCTGCATTCGTCTCCGCACGCAGACCAACTGTAGTACACCGTGTTACCAGACGTCTGCGATAGTGTAGTGTTGTAGGAACTGTGTCCATGGTGTATTCGAACTCTGAAAAGGCGGAGATGATACTCATCTATGGCGAGTGTCGACGAAATGCAGCCGAAGCCTGCAGGGTGTATGCAGAACGGTACCCGGACAGAGAGCATCCAACGTGCCGCACATTGCAGAACATCTACCGCCAACTGTATGCAACAGGTATGGTCGTAGCACGCAAACGGGTCCGTAAGAGGCCCGTCACAGGAGAAGCGGGTGCAGTTGGTGTGTTAGCTGCTGTTGCCATGAACCCACACATGAGTACATGGGACATTGCGAGAGCCGGTGGACTGAGTCAAAGTAGTGTCATGCGCATACTGCATCGTCACCGCTTTCGCCCATTTCATGTGTCGCTACATCAGCAATTACATGGTGATGACTTTAATCATCGAGTGCAATTCTGTCAATAGGCATTAACAGAGAATGCGTTGCAGCCCTACCTGTTTACCGATGAAGCGGGTTTCACAAACCACGGGGTAGTGAATCTACGGAAGATGCATTACTGGTCCGTGGACAATCCTCGCCGGCTCAGACAGATAGAGCGACAGCGACCGTGGACTGTATATGTATGGTGCGGAATCATTGGCGACCACCTCATTGGTCCTCACTTCGTTGCAGGGGCCAAAACAGCGGGAACATACATCACGTTTCTACAGAATGATCTGCCAACGTTGCTCGAAAATGTCCCACTGGAAACACGTCGACGTATGTGGTATCAGCATGATGGTGCACCTGCACATTCCGCAATTAACACTAGGCTGACCCTTGACAGGATGTTCGACGGGCGTTTCACAGGACGTGGAGGACGCATAAATTGGCCATCCCGTTCTCCTGATCTTACACCTCAGGACTTCTTCTTGTGGGGTACGTTAAAGGAGAATGTGCACCGTGATGTGCCTACAACCCCAGAGGATATGAAACAACGTATTGTGGCAGCCTGCGGCGACATTACACCAGATGTACTGCGGTGTGTACGACATTCATTACGCCAGAGATTGCAATTGTGTGCAGCAAATGATGGCCACCACGTTGAACATCTATTAGCCTGACATGTCGGGATACACTCTGTTCCACTCCATAATTGGAAACGGAAACCACGTGTGTACGTGTACAATAGATGGAAATAGGAGGATATGCATTTCCGGCATTACACGTGCCCCACATTGTCTGAGGATGTTCGTGTAACCTAAACAGACTCAGAAAATATCCCAAAAGTAAAACAGCGGAAATGCATATGCTCAAAACACCAAGAAAATTTAGCATTAGGCTAATTAGCCATAAATCAATTTTTAGATCATAATAATTGAGTGAAGACACTTCTAATCTTATTCCACTCTGTCATCTTGCACAAAAGAAAACAGGTTGACAACATATTTAAATTCATAGAAATCATAGAAAATGGTTTAGCTATTCTAAAATCAGCAAAATTCCTACGAGTACCAGGAATTGGAATACTATTTACAGAATTAATCAGAGTACATGGTAATGAAAACAGGTTGATCAAAATACGCAAATTAATAATTAATTACATAGAATACACATTTTTTTATATAACCTTTTCATAATTAGTATTCTCGCCATTAGAGTCCACTTAACGCTAAACAAGGAAATACAGCAGATCGAAAAAAACATAATTATTGACAGCAGAATTCTTTAACATCTGCTGTCCGGGAAGAAAAACAACTCCGCCTTCCGTACCCACAAGTACAAAGAATGCCGACAGCGGCACAAGAGCCGACAGCGGCACAAGAGCCGACAGCGGCTCCGCCTCGCCAGTATTGTTGCGCCCGCCTGTGCGGCACGCTTGATCTCACTCGCCTGTGTAACGGCATTTCCAGAACGTCCGTTTCACTGAATTCTTTCGGAAACACTCACTCCCGAGTAATCTCAAGGAGTCCATTAACACTATTACAGTGGATAACTCAACACTGTACATCATCACACGCATGTACTAGCCAGAAACTTAAAACAGCGTCTAAGCAGATCAGCAATGACTAGTAAATCAGATATTCATGAATCTTACGGCTAGTTACAAGATCATATTTACATTCCTTAATCTACTGTGACTCAGCTGAAAACTTAAACTAGCAGCTTGGATTTTTTCATTTGATTAATAATCAGTTACTCTTAAATTATCTTATCAAAATTAATTACTTATTAATTACAACTTATGTAATGATCTCTTGGTCAGATAGAAGCATGGTAACATGGCAAATCCTTAAATCTTACACTCTATATTTACATACTGTACAAATTGCCCATTCTGTGGTATTAATGAGTCCTTGGTTGGTACAATTTCAAGTCTACAATGTTCCGTGTACCTAATAGTTTTCCAGAGCTTGGATACTCTAAGCAATAAGCATTTGTGTGAGGTATACCAATGACTTTATATGGTCCATTATAAACAAACTTAAATTTAGAGATTTCATTGTCTATCTCGCTCGATTATTTTCCCACAATAAATCCTCGTCTACATCCAGGTCATTCCAGAAGAAACCATCCGGCTTTGATCCTAAACGCGGCTTATTTGGCAGCTCTTTCAGCCTCTGTTCACATACAGCTTTAATTTCAACACGTTTATCCTGAGGATTAGTCTGTAGCTTCGCTTCCAATACCGAAACTTTTTCCTGTAACTCGTCAACTAGTGAGTGTTGCTTTGTTATCACTTCACTAACTGTCAACTTCGTTGATTTCTCTTTGGTCAGATTGATCTCATCTACCAATCTACCTGGAGGAATGTGCCCAGTAGTATCTGCATTTACTTCCTCTGGATCTGCGCAACCCACACTGCTACCGTCCGACCGTATAACGTCAGCTATAACCTCATACACGCTGTAATCTATGTGCTTTTCTACCAATCGTGTCCGGCTATCACTAAAATTCTCGTAACCTTTCTCCTTAATACATTCGCAATGTTTAAACTGGAGTTTTGCGTCTTATGGGTCGGCTGCTTCTACCACTATAACTTTCGGTAAAGTGTACCGGTTAGGGCCAGAACATTCTGTTACTTCTTCAACATCCAACTCCTGCGGGACGAAACACGACGAATCTTGCTCGTGCTCCCCGTGAACATCAACTATTTCTGGTCAAGTCTGCAGGTTTGGGCCAGAACTTTCTATCACTTCACAAACACTATCTTCCAGCTGGACGAGACGTGGCAAAGCTTGCCCGCGCTCCCCATAAACACTTCTCCCATACAGGCCCCTACAATCACTTAGTTCGTCGTATAAGCGACCGAACCGCCTTAACCAGACCTCATTCCTCCCTGCATCCCCTCGCTCGATGACGGACGCGTTATCCGACATCTGATCTTCTCTCAACACTTGCGAATCATTCTTAAACTCAATCTCCAGTTCCGCTGTGGGTGTTACAGCTTCCACTTTATAATCGATTTCCGGAACACTGCTTAAATTGTTCTCACTGACAGTGAATGTAATTTCTACTGCCGTGTCTACAGCTGATCTACTACTTGCGGGCCCACTCCATTTTCCTAACACTGGTACACTCTCCCGCCGTTGATTATTTCATTTACGGAATTTTCATAACGACGGCACCTCGGTTTTCTCCTGTTATTGGGACGCCAAAATTTCTCAACGCCCGGTCGGCCCTTCACCGGCGCGGCTAATGGTTTCCCTGTCTCGTTCCAGCAGATCCGCTACCCGGATGCTGCTTAGGCCGCTGATCACACCCTCTGGCGTTATTACTATTCTGCGAAGCCTGTATCACATTAGTATGATACTGGTTTCAGTCATTCTTGTTATTATTTGCATTGTACCAATTGTTCAAATGGCTCTGAGCAGTATGGGACTTAACATCTGAGGTCATCAGTCCCCTAGAACTTAGAACTACTTAAACCTAACTAACTTAAGGACATTACACACATTTATGCCCTAGGCAGGATTCTAACCTGCGGCCGTAGCGGTCTCGCGGTTCCAGACTGTAGCGCCTAGAACCGCTCGACCACCTCAGCCGGCAGACCGATTGTCATTACGGTCCGAACCATTATTGTCATTGCTGCCATGGTTGCGGTATGCATTATTCCCATGGTTTTTGTTGTTGTGGTTGTGGTTGTTGTGATATCCGTTGTTGTTACCACGGCCTCTACCATTGTCACGATTATTGCGCCAATCTTTGTCGTCCTCAACTCTTTCCAGGAAATCATTGATTGTCCTGTAATTGCTTCCTACGTAGCGTTTTGTATCACTTAGAAGCTTCTTGTAGAGTTCCCAGACTATTTCGGATTCCGTGCAGCGATCACGCGAATATTACAACTCGCGGATCCAGCCCTCACAAAACTCCTTTATCTAGCCACGCGAATTCGCATCGAAAGGCCTCGATACGACAAATTCGCGCCAGACACTTTGTTGTTTTTGCTCTGACCAGTATTCATCCAGAAACAAATTTTTTAAACTCGTCAAAAGTCAGGTTCGTATTGTTGAGGTTTAAGCCCCAACACTTGTCATCACCAGCCAACACGTCAATAACAGCATTAATTTTTCTCTCATGAGTCCATAATCTGGGTAAAACTATTTCACAATTTTTAATAATACCGGTCACGTGTATACCACCTTTTTTCAAGGGGTCGAACCGCTCCTCTTTCGTCAACAATTCCGAACTATATGCACAAGTTGGCACATAGCTCTGTTTTTCGTCAAGTTTCTTTTCTAATTCCGACACTAATTACTTCGCAAGTGGTTGTCGCAAGCTTTTCCACTTCCCTCTTTTTCTCTTCGCAGGTATTAGCCTGCTTCCTCACTTTAGTATCTACCTCGGATACTAAAGCCTTTAAAGTTTCCACCTTTTGTTGATCCTCTTTCTTCAGTAATTGAATTTGTTCCGTCACCTTATTCTCGATGATCGGAGCAACTGCTTCTCCTGCACTTTTCTCAGTTCTGCTAATTTCGGAGTCAAAACGAATATTTATGCTCGCAATTTCCGCCTGAACTCCTATCATTTCCTGTTTAAGATTACCGATTTCGGTATTAATCACAACAATATCTTCTTTGATTTTATCAACTTTTGTGTTAACAACTGCATGGTTGTTAACAATATTAATAGATTTGTTCTGATTGTCTAGCTTCCTGTCAATTTTTTCAGACTGAGCTTCTTGCTTGGCAGACTGAGCTTTAATTTCTGACGATTGAGTCTTGATTTCGTTAATCAAGACATTCAGTAAATCAGTTAAATTCCTGGAAACTACCGGTTTTACTTCCTTAGTGGGTTCCTCTTTAATTGTCCCCCCGTATTCGTCATCGAGTGGTTCAGATTTGATTTTCACTTCCGATTGCGGAACATTTTCTAAAGTATGAAATTCCATTTCTGCTCTTTGTTGCGTTTCGGCGGTCGCGTCTTTCATACTAGCCGCCTGCCCCTGAACCATGTCTTCCGCGGTGCGCGTTTCCCACTGTTCGACCGATTGTTCCGTACCCAAGACTACCAAATTTTGGTAATTGTTCCCTTCACACATTATACTAATTTTCAATATAAATGTCAAATCTCAAATCTAATTTAGATTCCTCCCACTACTTATTCTCCCTGACATAACTACCTGTTCGTAACCAGTACTTTGTTACTGGATTTGCACACCACAAAATTCGTGTCCAGAACAATCTCCAATCCGTAGGTTGTCACGTTACCAGGTCGCCACGTGTATCCTCCCCTTCACTTATCGACTTAAATGACAGTGAAAAACAAAACAGCGTGTACCTAATGGAAATTTGGGAAAAGCAAATCGTCACCGAAGGTAATCTGTCGGTAAAGAGGGAGGAAGGGTTACATCTAAATAAAAGGAAAAATGCAAATGAAATTGGGGGAAACTAACTTTGAAAAAGGGTAAAGTTAATAAAAAAAGTAAATGTTCTGTCGTTACGTTAACAATTAACTGGCGTTAATTAGATATTTGAGATTTGGGGAAAACTACGTTCGCCAGTCCTACGGAAAACTACTATAATAACTCAAAAAGAAAGGTTGATGCACATATAATTAGCACTAAAAGCTTAGCAACTGAAGGTTGATAGATGTTGTGTGAAAACTGAATGTTTGTCAGAAGTAATAATTTCGCTACACCCTGACTTAACTGGGCAAAAGAATTAATAAACCCAGAAAATTGAAAGTTAATTTAGTGACTTAAAATAATAGTAAACTTTGTTTCCGAAGAACTACGAAATTAAATAAAATAAGGTTAGTCTTGGGCTACCTCAACAATCATCTCAAAAGCAAATTAACCTACGCAATTTAGAAATAAGAGATTTAACTTTGAACTAGAATTAAATGATTTTGTAAAGTTAACAACAGTAAAATTTAGTACGTAGCAAGCTGAGCTGCAGTCACAGGTAAGCTAAAATATGGTAACAAAACTCGCACTCTTAATTTGTGCTTGTGTAATCTAAATATAGTTCTGTTTGTTTATTGTAGCCGGCCATGAATACTTTAACTGAACTTTGAAATTAAAGCAGTGAAATGGAATGATATTACTTTAATGCTGGCGTTTGAATTTCAACGACATTCGGGTTCAGTTCGGAAAACGAAGGTACCCCGCTTGGTAATGCAATTGGGACAATGAGCAACAAAGGTTCATGCTAAGTTGCTGTATTTTAGTGATGCAAATGGCACAGTTTAAAAAGCTGAGTTCTGCCATACATTTCTAAAGCTTTACGTGCTTTTAGTCCTCCTTGTTGGTTTATTGAAGGTTTGAAGTCGTCGATCGAGGAGATGGCGACAGTCACTTATTGTGGGCCGTCGCTGCAGCAGAAGCTGGATGTTGGCGCGCCTTCTTCTCGACACGGTCACCAGGCGAAACGGGCTCTTGATGTGTGCCAGCTAATGTTTCCCGTCCGCGACACCGTGCCAGAAACTATCATAGCAAGTCGAGCGCAATCACATGCTGCCAAACTTCGAAAGCGCGGCAACTCGCGGGAGCGTCACTTAACACACATGCTTCACCGCCCTGCTCTAGCCAGACTCTGCTCTGCCCGCGCTCCACGAGGCAGAGTTAACCCTACCAAAGATCCTAAACACTTTGGTTCTCCACACGACGTATCGATGTAATCGGTCGACAGAATAGTTTTCCCCAGGCAAGACCCAGCGTAAGAATACAAATAATATTTACAGTACAAACCAATTGTAGACCGACATAAATGCACATACGAGGTGTGGCTAGAAAAAAACCGGACAAGTACTGGTGAAACAATAAAACGAATGCAATAACGCTGAAAGTCGCGTGGCCTGTCACGTGACTCTCGCTCCGCCTACTGCTCGAGTTTCATCTGCCTCCTGCACTCAGTCTGCCCGTGGCGTATGTTTTAAGTAGTTGACGTTTTGTCTGTGCGTCGGAAAATGTTGAGTGTACAGAAAGAACAGCGTGTTAACATCAAATTTTGTTTCAAACTAGGAAAATCTGCAAGTGAAACGTTTGTAATGTTACAACAAGTGTACGGCGATGATTGTTTATCGCGAACACAAGTGTTTGAGTGGTTTAAACGATTTAAAGATGGCCGCGAAGACACCAGTGATGACACTCGCACTGGCAGACCATTGTCAGCAAAAACTGATGCAAACATTGAAAAAATCGGTAAACTTGTTCAACAAGATCGCCGTTTAACAATCAGAGCAGTGTCTGAGTTAACAGGAGTTGACAAGGAAAGTGTCGAACAAGTTTATATATATATATATATATATATATATATATATATATATATATATATATATATATATCCGGCGTTACAAGTTACGCTCAAGTCCTAAGGTGAACTTAATCTTAGGGAGCACGTCATTTAACACAGCAGCATAGTTACGTAATTGTATCACATTCGTCACCACCGAATAATATTAGGATATCAACAATGTAATGTTTACAGTAAACATTAAATATAAATATGAAAGAAATCTGCTAACAAAAATTGCGGCTGAAGTATCAACCATGCCGTTCCTCACAGGTAAACCAACTTTTTCCTAATATAATTTGACATTTAATTCAAAGCAATTACAGCTTAACATGAGTAGCTCTATTAGCCCTATAATTTCACCTGGGTTTAGTTTAAGATGCCACTGAATTTTCTTTGGTTAATCATAAGCAATCTTTAATCGGCAGGCTGGTATATAGACAGATGAGCCAAAACATTATGACCACCTGTCCAATTGCGTGTTGTTACGCTTTTCAAACACAGGGCAACAGAGATGCTGCTTGGCATGGCTTCTGCAAGTTGTTGGCAGGATTCCAGAAGTATGTGGCACCAGACAATTTCGTGAAGGTCACACAGTTTCCACAAATTACGAAATGTTCAAATATGTGTGAAATTATATGGGACTTAACTGTTAAGGTCATCAGTCCCTAAGCTTACACACTACTTAACCTAAATTATCCTAAGGACAAACACACATACCCATGCCCGAGGGAGGACTCGAACCTCCGTTGGGACCAGCCGCAGAGTTCATGACTGCAGCGCCTGAGACCACTCGGCTAATCCCGCGCGGCCCACTAATTACGGGATGTTGGTTCACGGGAAAGCAGCTGGCAGCAGAAGTGTGTTCTAATGCGTATAGTTCAGCAACATTTTCTGGCCAGGACGTCAATGTGAGTTCGCTATAATGCCCCTCAAAGCACTGTAGCTCGATTCTGACCTTGCTACACCGACAGTTACCCTGCTGAAAGATGTCATCGGTATAAGAGGAGACTTTAAACATGAAGCGATGCAGGTGGTCCGCAGTAATGCTCACGTAGTTGACTGCTGCCATGATGCCTTCGATAACCACCACAGATCCGATGGAACCCCAACTCAGTGTATCCCACAGCACAATTCTGCCCTCATTGGCCTCCATCTGCGGCGTGATGCATGTTTCGTGCAGCGAATCGCCTGGATGACGGCGTGGTAGCAACCAACCATCGACCTGCTGTAACAAGAAATACGATTCATTCGGCAGTCGACACGTTTCTATTGTTCCACGGTGAAAAATCAGTGATGCCGTGCCCACTGAAGTCATAACTCACAGTATCGTTGCGTCAACACAGGAACAAGTAAGGGACGTGAGAAGTGGAGCTCGATGTTCAACAATGGCCTTTGAACGGTGTGCTCCGAAGCACTTGTGCCTCCACCAGCATTGCACTCTGTCATCAGATCTACCACAGATCGCTGCTTGTCCTGGATCACATGATGAGGGATCCTCCGACATCTGTCGTTTGTCATGAGATATGGTCGTCGAATACCGTACGGCCTACTCATTACTTCACCATCCTTCAACCACTTCCCATAGGGGCTCGCGTCAGCAGTTCTACAACAGGCAACCAGCTTCGCCGTTTCAGAGATTCTCGTTTTCAACCGCACCGTCGCAACGATGTGCCCTTTTGTCACAAAACAGCTTATATCAGTGGATTTCCTCATTTATGGCCACTGTCTTCGCTAAAATAAACAGCTCATTCGTCTCTCTTCCCCTTACATTCTTTCCTTACTGCGTCACGTACCCAAGACACCACCAGGTAACACTCAACCTCGCGGCGGGCGGTGGTGATTGTTTTGGCTCATCAGTGTAGCAACATCTGGCATTTTAATATCGGTCAGAATTTTTGCAGATTCACAACAGTTTTGAACACTGACTGATTGTTCAAAGCTGTACGATACTATTAATCTCTTGTGCAAGACTAAAATTGAACTCATAGTTCAGTGACATGATATTGTTCATAATGCACCGATTTTTGCGACATCTCCGGATCTTACTCGTAGAATGCTTGGGTTCATCATTTTTGTGGATTTCTTCTCTCTGTTCTCTCTGTTCTCTCTGTTTCTTCTCTCTGTTCTTCTCTCTGTTCTCTCTGTTTCTCTCTGTTCTGGCCACATTTACTTTCTTCTTCTACTGTATTTCTTTCCCCCTTTCTTGTCAACCGTTCCCTAATGCTCTCCCTGAAACTCTCTACAACCTCTGGTTGTGTCAGTTTATCCAGGTCACATCTCCTTAAATTCCCACCTTTTTGCAGTTTCTTCAGTTTTTTCTACAGTTCATAACCAATTGATTGTGGTCAGAGTCCACATCTGCCCCTGGAAATGTCTTACAATTTAAAACCTGGTCCCTAAATCTCTGTCTTACCATTATATAATCTATCTGAAACCTTCCAGTATCTCCAGGCTTCTTCCATGTATACAACCCTCTTTCATGATTCTTGAACCGAGTGTTAACTATGATTAAGTTATGCTCTGTACAAAATTCTACCAGGCGGCTTCCTCTTTCATTCCTTACCCTCATTCCATATTCACCTAGTACGTTTCCTTCTCTCGTTCCCCTACTATCGAATTCCAGTCACCCATGACTATTAAATTTTTGTCTCCCTTCACTATCTGAATAATTTCTTTTGTCTCATCATACATTTCGTCAGTCTCTTCGTCATCTGCGGAGGTAGTTGGGATACAAACTTGTACTACTGTGGTAGGCGTGGGCTTCGTATCTATCTTGGCCACAATAATGCGTTCACTATGCTGTTTGTAGTAGCTTACCCGCACTCCTATTTTTTACTCATTATCAAACCTATTCCTGCATTACCCCTATTTGATTTTGTATTTATAACCCTGTATTCACCTAACCAGAAGTCTTGTTCCTCCTGCCACTGAAATTCACTAATTCCCACTATATCTAACTTTAATCTATCGGTTTCCCTTTTTAAATTTTCTAACCTACTTGCCCGATTAAGGGATCTGACATTCCACGCTCTGACCCGTAGAACGCCAGTTTTCTTTATCCTGATGAGAACGTCCTCCTGAGTAGTTCCCGCCCGGAGATCCGAATAGGGGACTATTTTACCTCCGGGATATTTTACCCAAGAGGAAGCCTTCACAATTTAACCATACACTATAGCTGCATGCCCTCGGCAAGAATTACGGCTGTAGTTTCCCCTTGCTTTCAGCCGTTTGCAGTACCAGCACAGCAAGGCCGTTTTGGTTAGTGTTACAAGGTCAGATCAGTCAGTCATCCAGACTGTTGCCCCTGCAACTACTGAAAAGGCTGCTGCCCCTCTTCAGGAACCACACGTTTGTCTGGCCTCTCAACAGATTCCGCTCCGCTGTGGTTGTACCTACGGTACGGCTATTTGTATCGATGAGGCACGCAAGCCTCCCCACAAACAGCGGAGAGGGGGCCGGGGGGGGGATGATTATGGTTTCTTAATAAATTGACGTGCAAAGTGGCAACAGTGTATGCAACATTCCTTCCAGTATGTAACCATGGACTGCCGACTAGTACCAATTCCTGCCGAACAACTTCAGCCATTTGAACAGGGTGGCACAGTGGGCCTGCGGAAAGCTAGACAGACGTATCTACGGAATGCTGCATATGTTGTGCACAATGTATCGATTGTGGTACATTCCGTCATCCGCAGACCAGGTTCTGGATGTCCGTATAGCACCGATGCACATCGAGATCGCTGGACTTTGAGACCAGCAGCGGCGCACCGAACATCAACCAGGGAGGAAATACGGGCACATGTTCCACCTTAACTGTCACCAGAGACCACTGGGAACCAACTGCTTGCAGCAGGATTACGACCACGCGAGCCTCTGTCCAGGCTACCACTGACACCACTACGTCACAAAGCGCAGCTTCTGTAGTGTCGTGGAAGGGGTGACTGGAGTGGAGTGGCACTCTGTTGCCTTCAGTGGTGACAGCAGATTGTTGCTGCACGTGAGCGACGGATGTGCTGGTGAAGGGCGTAGCCGGCCGCGGTGGTCTCGCGGTTCTAGGCACGCAGTCCGGAACCGTGCGACTGCTACGGTCGCAGGTTGGAATCCTGCCTCGGGCATGGATGTGTGTGATGTCCTTAGGTTAGTTAGGTTTAAGTAGTTCTAAGTTCCAGGGGACTGATGACCACAGCAGTTGAGTCCCATAGTGCTCAGAGCCATTTGAACCATTTTTTTTTTTTTTTTTTTTTTTGAAGGGCGTAGATCTTGTGAGCATTTTCCGGAGTTTATTCGCTCACAACAATCAGGTCCCACCCCAGGCCTTGTGGTGTGGGGGGCCGTCAGTTAGAACTAGCTCTCGCGTTTGATGTTTTTGGAGGGCAAAGTAATCAGTGCCTCCTATATCGCCCAGGTTGTTATCCCCGCGCTGCTACCATTTCTTCGACGGGAACGTGATTTCCAGCAGGACAGTGCACTTCCACATACGGCTACTTCAGTGCAACGTGCTCTTAATGGTGTACACTAACTACCCTGGACAGCAAGATCACCAGTTCTCTTGCCAGCTGAACACTTACGGGACATGGTGAAGCGGAAACTTACTCATTTCCCAGGGCATGCCACCACCATTATTGAATTATAAAAAACAGAAGGGGAGATGCTAAGGACAGTCTAACGTAGGGTGCCATGTGGCGCCTTAATTTTCATTTCCATGCGACAACGCACTCCCGAGGGAAAAGGGGGGCTGGGGGGTGGTTGCGTTGGGATGCGACGAGTGCTCTGTGTACTGATGCGGCTCTTTCGACATCCTTTACTGTGACATGTGTGTTTCATTTGCTCTCACTTTGTTATCTTATAATCCTACAATCACGAACTACCTGTCGCATCAGTTGTCATTGAAGTGGCCATGCCCTTAAGGGTGTTGCAATTTTTTCCGACAGCGTAAAGTCGGCATCAACAATCGGTTTCGATTCAATTACTCATCGTTGTCAAGTGTATGAAGTGGTTAAGCCGAACTTAGCAAAGATTCTAAAATGTGAGACATGCAACGTTGTCTACAAAAATCCTGGCTGACGTAGACGATGGCGTCCGCTATTATTAAGCTTCCTTGCTTTCGTTGGCATAGCTGGCTACTTGATCATTTGATTTCAGTCAACCATTACCAAAAACGTGGCCACTTTTAAGGAGGACAGGAAGATTAGCATTTAGCACCCCGTCGACGACGAGGTTAATAGAGACGCAGCGCAAGAGACGATAGGAGAGATAGATGGAGGGAAATCGGAGGTTGTGTTTGAACGGAACCAGTTTGTTATTTGTCTTAAGCAATTTAATGAAATAAAGGAAATTCTAAACCAACATTCCCGGACGGGATTTGAAACAATGTCCTCCCGAATACGAGAGGACATTGTCTCAACACGTCGCACCTTGTCCGACGCACCACTATAAACTGTAGTTCCTCCACCACTGCTTGCCGGTGTGGCCGAGCAGTTCTAGGCGCTTCAGTCTGGAACCGCGCGACTGCTACGGTCGCAGGTTCGAATCCTGCCTCGGGCATGGATGTGTATGATGTCCTTAGGTTAGTTAGGTTTAAGTAGTTCTAAGTTCTAGGGGACTGATGACCTCAGATGTTAAGTCCCATAGTGCTCAGAGCCATATGAACCATCCTCCACCACTTTCTCACTAAATAACTACCTAAAAACTCGCCAGTGGTTAAGCGAATACATGACCTGAATGCCATGGGTACTCCGAGCTGAAAGCATTATAACGTCTTGTCCATTTCCATGTACTGTTGAATTTGGCTGTTGATCCATCCCTACCACCATCCTTATCAGGAATTTTTCGTAGATGGTACCTCAGGCTGTGTCTTATCAGCTGAGATAGTTGAGTTACTACTGTCGTGATGTCGCGCCAAAGTAATATTGCATTTGGCTTATGGTTAGCGCTGTGTGTGTGTATGTGTGTGTGTGTCTGTGTGTGTGTGTGTGTGTGTGTGTGTGTGTGTGTGTGTGTGTGTATGTGCGAGAGAGAGAGAGAAAGAGATAGAGAGAGAGATAGAGAGAGAGTGGGAGGAAGAGAGGTGCAGTGGGGTGGAGAGATAGAGAGAGAGAGAGAGAGGGGAGAGGCAGAGAGATTGTGTATGCGTGAGAAAGTAGCAAGGAGCGAGAGAGATAGAGAGAGAGAGAGAGAGAGAGAGAGAGAAAGGAGGGGCAGAGAGAGAGAGAATGTGTGAGTAAGAAAGAGCAAGAAGAGGACAAGCTGAGTGAATCGCCGTTTAAATGAATGGATGGTCACCCACTCGCTAAGCAAGCGTGCTGGAGGAGGCCGCGGTAAGTCTTTCAGGGGGATACAATTAT
Organism: Schistocerca nitens; assembly: GCF_023898315.1. Classification (NCBI taxonomy): domain Eukaryota; kingdom Metazoa; phylum Arthropoda; class Insecta; order Orthoptera; family Acrididae; genus Schistocerca; species Schistocerca nitens. Next base: position 53,689,184 of record NC_064620.1, read on the forward strand.
CGGAACTGGCGCAGGTGTGCTGATGAACACGAGGCTCTGCGGTGGGCAGTGGAGGTGGGCCCGCTGGGAAATCATCCGCTGCTCTGGCCAGCTCCTGGTGGGCACTTGAGAAGCTGCGCTCCAGATGGGACTGCCACGGTCCGAGGTAACATACTGCTTTTTGTAGACACACAACGCATGGTCCACTAATTTGAGGCTTCTTACTGTCCCTTTCGTCAATCTGCAGTAGTGCGAACATAGGTGAGGTCTCACAAGGACACTACAAAATATTTCTCATCCATACTCAATACAATATAAATTACGTATATTCAGTTTGTACATTGAACCAATAAATAAACGTAGGAGACATCTGAGAGGGCTAACTGGACTCTAATGTTCAGGAAGAAGAAATAACAACTTGGAAGTTTGCTAATGTCATAGTCAACCTGTCATAGATGGCAAAGGACTTGGAAGAGGAGCTGAACTGTGTGGATAATGTCATAAAAACAGATTTTAAACCGTCAAAACAAGTAAAACTAGATTAATGGAGTGTAGGAAAATTGTCAGATTATCCTGAGGACATTAGACTAGGAAAGGGACAGTAAAATGGTATTCCAGTTTGGGTAGCAAAATTACTGATGAGATAAAATAAAACGCAAAATCGCAATAGCAAAAAAGCATTTCTGAAGAAGACAAATTAGTTAACAGTGAACATCAGTTTAAATGTTAGGCAATCTTTCCTGGAGTTATTTGTCTGGAGTGTAGGCATGTACGGATGTAAAATGTACGTGAAAGTTTCAACCCAAAAGAGAAAAGAAGTTTTAGAAATCTGGTACAGTAGAAGAATGATGAAGATTAGACAGTTCGATCGAATGATTGATGAAGAGGTACTCAATCGAACTAGGGATAAAAGACCTTAATTTAACTTGATAATGAGAAAGGATCAGTTGATAGGACGCAATCTGAGGAGTAAAGGAATCATCAGTTTAGTATTGGGTGGAAATGTGTTGAGCAAAAATGGTAGAGACAACAAGGCTTGACTGCTGTAAGCATGTTGAAGTGGATATAGGTGTCAGTCGATGTGCAGAGATGGAGAGGCTTGCGTGGAGAACTGCATAAACGAGTCTTCGGACTGAAGAGCACAATAACAATTGATAGATTTATTCACAAGTTATTGTAATTAGAATGAAATTATTAACTAAAACCTTATATAAATAAAACTACAGTTTTTAAGTTACACATTAAAACATGTAATCAGAATTAGCAGTAAGATCCTTGAAGTTGGTCGCTCCTTAGTAGATGCGGACCAGTGGATGCGTGTTAACGTGCGGAAGACTACTGAGGAGGACGCTGAAGACGGATTACGAGCTGCAACAGGCGAGTATAACGCGACCACCAAAGGATGTGTTGAAGTGTCACGCCACTGAATTGGTATTTGGGAAAATGGCGTTTCAAACCCCCGTCCACCAATCCAAAGTTAGATGACCTCAGCTTTTGCTAAATCAGTTAAGGCTACTGACGGCATGGATCCTTTGAAAGCGCACTGCAGATTTCATACCTCATCCTTCCTCAGTTCCAGCTGGTGCTCCACCTCTAGTAATCAAGTGAAAGACGGGACTTTAAATTTTAATTACTTTTGAATACATTATAGAAGTGACAGTGATCAATGTGTTACAAATATTTATTGTCAAAAACAGTATTAATCGCAATTTGTTTACTATGCTGACCGGTTTCGACCACTACAGTAGTCATCTTCAGACCAATGAGTAAGACCCTCCTTTGCTGGAGAACCATTCTCCAGTAGAAGGAGGTTCTTACTCATTGGTCTGAAGATGACTACAGTAGTGGTGGAAACCAGTCAGCATAATAAATAAATTGTGATCAAGACTCTTTATGATAATAAATATTTTCAAATTTTAACCTTCGCTCCTTTCTTTAGATACTTGCTGACATAACATTCCGTCCGTATTTTATTGCGACTGCCTTTTAACATCATGTTCCCTCAATAGCTTAACACATACTACTGACTACCTTTCTACAGAGTGTTTCAAAAATGACCGGTATATTTGAAACGGCAATAAAAACTAAACGAACAGCGATAGAAATACATCGTTTGTTGCAATATGCTTGGGACAACAGTACATTTTCAGGCGGACAAACTTTCGAAATTACAGTAGTTACAATTTTCAACAACAGATGGCGCTGCAAGTGATGTGAAAGATATAGAAGACAACGCAGTCTGTGGGTGCGCCATTCTGTACGTCGTCTTTCTGCTGTAAGCGTGTGCTGTTCACAACGTGCAAGTGTGCTGTAGACAACATGGTTTATTCCTTAGAACAGAGGATTTTTCTGGTGTTGGAATTCCACCGCCTAGAACACAGTGTTGTTGCAACAAGACGAAGTTTTCAACGGAGGTTTAATGTAACCAAAGGACCGAAAAGCGATACAATAAAGGATCTGTTTGAAAAATTTCAACGGACTGGGAACGTGACGGATGAACGTGCTGGAAAGGTAGGGCGACCGCGTACGGCAACCACAGAGGGCAACGCGCAGCTAGTGCAGCAGGTGATCCAACAGCGGCCTCGGGTTTCCGTTCGCCGTGTTGCAGCTGCGGTCCAAATGACGCCAACGTCCACGTATCGTCTCATGCGCCAGAGTTTACACCTCTATCCATACAAAATTCAAACGCGGCAACCCCTCAGCGCCGCTACCATTGCTGCACGAGAGACATTCGCTAACGATATAGTGCACAGGATTAAAGACGGCCATATGCATGTGGGCAGCATTTGGTTTACTGACGAAGCGTATTTTTACCTGGACGGCTTCGTCAATCAACAGAACTGGCGCATATGGGGAACCGAAAAGCCCCATGTTGCAGTCCCATCGTCCCTGCATCCTCAAAAAGTACTGGTCTGGGCCGCCATTTCTTCCAAAGGAATCATTGGCCCATTTTTCAGATCCGAAACGATTACTGCATCACGCTATCTGGGCATTCTTCGTGAATTTGTGGCGGTACAAACTGCCTTAGACGACACTGCGAACACCTCGTGGTTTATGCAAGATGGTGCCCGGCCACATCGCACGGCCGACGTCTTTAATTACCTGAATGAATATTTCGATGATCGTGTGATTGCTTTGGGCTATCCGAAACATACAGGAGGCGGTGTGGATTGGCCTCCCTATTCGCCAGACATGAACCCCTGTGACTTCTTTCTGTGGGGCCACTTCAAAGACCAGGTGTACCGCCAGAATCCAGAAACAATCGAACAGCTGAAGCAGTACATCTCATCTCCATGTGAAGCCATTCCGCCAGACACGTTGTCAAAGGTTTCGGGTAATTTCATTCAGAGACTACGCCATATTATTGCTACGCATGGTGGATATGTGGAAAATATCGTACTATAGAGTTTCCCAGACCGCAGCGCCATCTGTTGTTGAAAATTGTAACTACTGTAATTTCGAAAGTTTGTCTGCCTGAAAATGTACTGTTGTCCCAAGCATATTGCAACAAAAGGTGTATTTCTATCGCTGCTCGTTTAGTTTTTATTGCCGTTTCAAATATACCGGTCATTTTTGAAACACCCTGTAGCTGCAGGACTGGCCTCTGAAGATGACATAACCGTCAGAGCCGGTAACAGCTGTAAAGGCCTTTTTGCGATTGAGACTGAAAGTTAAACGTTCTTATTGACATACAATTGCTCATCACAAAACTCATTTAAATCTGCACTAAGATCAAGGCTATAATTGCAAAGATTAAGTAGTTCCGCAACATACGCACAGAAACGTAAATAGCATTAGCAACAATTTTCTGCAGTTGACAGGATCCGACAGATGCCAGCTAGAGGACCGTGCAAGTCGCTTTCTGCGGAAACGTCGAATATGTAACAGCGACTCAAACAGGTACTCACAGTTTGAGAAGGCAGCACGTCGGAAAGGTCACAAGCTATGGCAGGCGGATGGGCAGGCAATTGAGGCTACCAGATTCCTTGAAACTTGATAGAATCTCATATTTATGGCTCAACGATGCTTGCTATAATATGATGCAGCCTCAGAGGCGTACTCATTAGACAGGGCACTGATCGTGAACGTAAACGAAACTGATGGAAACATACAAGCATTTCACGAGTTTTTCATTGTAGTGAGCTTTACTCTTCCAATTTCGCTCGTGGCTGCTCTCGCATGAGGTGAGAAACATAAATTTGATATCAAAACAGTCCAGAAAATTCGCTACATGCTTCATGGTTCTACTCCTTTATATAGACTGAACGTTTTGGTCGTACACAATATGCAAGTACGTCTCTCTATAACGGCAGCATTCGGACGCCATAGACTTACGTGCCTTGAATGATACTAGCAATTTCCGCGTTCATCTTGAAGTGAACGCTCGAAGTTTAGGTTTCACATTAATAGCAAGACTGTCATTAAATCATTTCTTGGAAATAAAAATTTGTAAATTAATATCCATTGTGAAGAGTAACGTTATTTAGATGAAGAGAATCGCACTAGCCTTACTAACTTACATTGTGGAACGTGATGCACTTCCGAATCAGAAAATCAAATCGATATTAGTGACATCATACTGCAGTACTGCAAGACGAGTTGTAGAATAGGCATCGTCTTAGTGTTATTCGCTTGTTTGCCGGCAAACATGTTGTTAATAAAGTGATGTTTTGGTCTCCGGTTGTCATTCACAGTAGTAATCTGTCTTCATCTCTAACACTGGTCTTAACAATGCGTGAACTGGAATAGTCTCACGATGGATGTCGAACTTCTCTGTGGCATTTTGTGATCCATCTACTCTGCAGCTTACATCTCTTGAGTATTAATTATACAAGGAGGATTCACAAGGAACGGTACGAGACGTCGAAGCAACCAACTGTTTGACATTTGCATATGCCGCTTTGGGATAACATACCGAGACACCTACGTAAGTGAATGTAGTGTCTGGCGTGGTTGCGCACATACAAAGCTGTACTCTCAGCAGGCGTGGTGACTGTCAAGGTCTTTTCGTCGTCCGAGGTCCGGTATTAATAGACTGCCTCGAACACGAAGGACCGTAGACAGTGACGTGTACTGGTAGACACTCCGTAGCCTCAGAAAAGTCCACCGAGAGCATACGACCTGGGCTGTTCATAGAGGGGGTGATTTTGCTCCAAGATAACGCCCGTCCTCGCAAGGCCACTTAAAGTGTAATGGCCAAGTTCAAGTAGGACCAGCTTGAGCATCCGCCATACAGGTGTCACCCTGTGACATCTGTGTGTTTTTTCAAATGGGAGCGCTTCAACTAGGACCACGAACGGAATAACACAGTGAGGACTGGTTTCTGCCATAGCCACACCAAGTCTGTGAACAGTGAATCCTTCGGCTCATGAAACAGGGGTACTTGTACTCAGGCTTCTGGTGATTACTTCTCAATAAAGACTTCAATTACACCAACAGTGTTGTATGGTACCTTTTCTTTCTGACACCATTCACAATCGAAACCAGCGCCTAGTGTGCAAAATGCATCCTGCTGTGGCACAGTCGTAGAAATTACAACAGCGCTTTGACCGAACAACACACATAATCAACGTTAATCAAGACACGGAAACTACCAGACGCTGTTTGTTCATATTACCTCCATTCACATAGCAGTGAAAAGTTACTATTTGTGGCTAACAAGTACCGAGATCAGAACACCGATAATAATATTTGCCTTCTAGGCTGAGTATACAGGGTGGTCCATTGATCGCGACCGGGCCAAATATCTCTCGAAAGAAGCGTAAAAACGAAAAAACTACAAAGAATGAAACTCGTCTAGCTTGAAGAGGGAAACCAGATGGCGCTATGGTTGACCCGCTAGATGGCGCTGCCATAGCTCAAACGGATATGAACTGCGTTTTTTAAAATTAGGAACCCTATTTTTATTACATATTCGTGTAGCACGTAAAGAAATATGAATGTTTTAGTTGGACCACTTTTTCACTTTGTGATAGATGGCGCTGTAATAGTCACAAACAATTGGCTGACAATTTTAGACGAACAGTTGGTAACAGGTAGGTTTTATAAGTTAAAATACAGAACGTTGGTACGTTTGAACATTTTATTTCGGTTATTCCTATGTGATACATGTACCTTTGTGGACTTATCATTTCTGAGAACGCATGCTGTTACAGCGTGATTGCCTGTATATACCACATTAATGCTCAAAATGATGTCCGTGAACCTCAATGCATTTTGAAATACGTGTAACGACATTCCTCTCAACAGCGAGTAGTTCGCCTTCCGTAATGTTCGCACATGCATTAACAATGCGCTGACGCATGTTGTCAGGCGTTGTCGGTGGATCACGATAGCAAATATCCTTCAACTCTCCCCACAGAAAGAAATCCGGGGACGTCAGAATCGGTAACGTGCGGGCCATGGTATGATTCGACGACCAATCCACCTGTCATGAAATATACTATTCAATACCGCTTCAACCACACGCGAGCTCTGTGCCGGACATTCATTATGTTGGAAGTACATCGCCATTCTGTGATGCAAAGAAACATCTTGTAGTAACATCGGTAGTACGTTACGTCGAAAATCAGCATACATTGCACCATTTAATTGCCATCGATAAAATGGGGGCCAATTATCCCTCCTCCCATAATGGCGCACCATACATTAACCCATCAAGGTAGCTAATGTTCCACTTGTCGCTGCAAACTTGGATTTTCCGTTGCCCAATAGTGCATATTATGCCGGTTTAAGTTGCCGCTGTTGGTGAATGACGCTTCATCGCTAAATAGAACGCGTGCAAAAAAATTGTCATCGTTCCGTTATTTCTCTTGTGCCCAGTGTCAGAACTGTACACGACGTTCAAAGTCGTCGCCATGCAATTCCTGGTGCACAGAAATATGGCACGGGTGCAATCGATGTTGATATAGCATTCTCAACACCGACGTTTATTTGATTGCCGACTCTCGCGCAATTTGTCTGCTACTGATGCGCGGATTAGCCACGACAGCAGCTAAAACACCTACTTGGGCATCATCATTTGTTGCAGGTCGTGGTTGACGTTTCACATGTGGCTGAACACTTCCTGTTTCCTTAAATAACGTAACTATCCGGCGAACGGTCTGGACACTTGGATGATGTCGTCCAGGATACCAAGCAGCATACATAATCCACGCCCGTTGGTCATTTTGATGACAATAGCCATACATCAACACGATGTCGACCTTTTTCGCAATTGGTAAACGGTCCATTTTAACACGGGTAATGTATCACCAAGTAAATACAGTCCGCACTGGCGGAATGTTACGTGATACCATGTACTTATACGTTTGCGACTATTACAGCGCCAGCTATCACAAAGCGAAAAAAAAGTGGTCCAACTAAAACATTCATATTTCTTTACGTACAACACGAATATGTGATAAAAATGGGGGTTCCTATTTAAAGAAACGCAGTTGATATCCATTTGACCTATGGCAGCGCCATCTAGCTGGCCAACCATATCGCCATCTGGTTTCCCCCTTCAAGCTAGACTAATTTCGTTTGTTGTAGTTTTTTCGTTTGATGCTTATTTCGTGAGATATTTGGCCCGGGCACTATCAATGGACCACCCTGTACACTAAAACCAAGACCCCAGGGTGCTGATACAACTGCTCCAGGTTTGTACCGGGCTCGAATCACCGGTAGACAAAGCTGGCAGATGGCCGCTCTTGCAGGGTCTCAAATCTACAGATGGTTTCGATATTGATTATACTTTATTACAGAAACGTTAAAAAGTGAAATATGCCACATTACAAAGTTGCAAAGTTTAGACTGATCATTGCTTCGCAACACATTCCACAATTGTTTTTCACACAGCAATATGTCGCATCATATCTGCTTAAACCGGTTGGAGCCTAACCTCTGTTGTGCTTAGTGGTGGGAACTGGAAACCTAACATTTTAACATCTGGTGGTGTTGAATGACAACTATGACGAGTCTGAATGTTGATAAATAAGTATTATGCAAACTGAAACATTTCATTAAGTGAACTTCGCTGCAAAAATTCTTATTTGTCAACAAGTATCAGAGTGTGCCTAGCAGTGTGGGAAACACTAAATATTTGATTTCGTTGAACATTTAAACATCCATTAAAACTTTGTAGAAATGCTTTTGAACATAGTAATTGAACGTGCTGTAAAAACACCCTGTGCCTTAACTACAAATTATGCAAGGAAACACAAAACAATGACGATGATGATGCTTTGTTTGTGGGGCGCTGAACTGCGCGGTTATCAGCTCCCATACAAATTCCCAACCTGTGCTCAGTCCGATCTCGCCACTTTCAAGAATGATGATGAAATGATAAAGACAACACAAACACCCAGTCATCTCGAGGCAGGAGAAAATCCCTTACCCCGCCGGGAATCGAACCCGGTACCCCGTGTTCGGGAAGCGAGAAAGTGACCGCGAGACCACGACCTGCGGACGAAACACAAAACAGGCCACAGAAACACCACTAAAAGAACCCTGAGCGTGAAAGCCCCACGTTAGAATAAGTTTTCCTTAGGTATTCAAGGGAAGTGTGTGTCTGTATGTGTGTCTGGGAAGGGGATGGGGGGGGGGGGGTACAGTAAGCAAGCTCAAATGGACGTATTTTGCATTATTTATTCGGAGATGAAGAGGCTTGCACAGAATAGAGCAGCAACAAGAACTGCATCAAACCAGTCTTCGGATTGAAGACCACAACATCATTATTTACCTTTGCGCAGATTGTAAATCGCTGGCGAGATGCAACAGACATTCTGTGCAATGGTTTGCTCTGGTGGGAGTGCCACTGTCTCTGGCTACATGGCACAAGCACAGCGATACGCTATGGTTTTAAGACGGTAACTGACTGGTCAATCCTATGACAGGCTGGTTGAGATTTGAACTAGCTTGCCCATGTGGAGAGAGAGGCAAAGTGGAATCCTGTGGACGCAACTTGCATTTGTAGCCTTCTACTGAATCAAATACCACAACTTTGTCTACTGTTTCATTTCTGTCACCATTTCCACGCCGCAAGCTTCAAAAATTTGTGGTGAGGAAGTTGCCTACTCGCGAGCTCTTGCGCAAGTTTCTACTTATTTTTTAGCTTTATAGATGTGTTTCCTTCGTGACCAAGGCTGCGGCCGTTGTTTAGAGAGAGACTTTATTCGGTGTTTAAGAATCAGTATCCGTCTTCCATTACTATAGGTCATCTCTCACGTTATTATCCCATTTACTTTGTGTTACTATGAGGATCAGAGATTATATGGGGTTCCTTTTGTTCTGATTCTGAAGATTTGTGCTCAGTGTATTCCACTAGGTACCAAGGAGGATTTCTGCAATTTTCTTGCTGAGCTATCGTGTTGATTTTCTTGAATGATAAGCAATCATTACTCCAGTTCCTCTTTCATTATTTTTCATCCTGAAACCACTCATAATTTATCACTCTATCCTAGTCAGCTTTCATGTGCTCATTTACTCTGTACTAAGCTCATAACCGACGGGAGATTATTTAAGTAAATGCGTTCTGCCTTCAGTGGAGTCGTTTTTTTTAGACATGAGGCCATGGGCAGAGTAGATGATTTTCTTTGCGTGTATCATAATCATCACGTGCAGGCTCCATTCTAGCGGAAGTGAGACTCTGACAAAACTCATCTCCAACGCAACTAGGCTGAAAATGTTGTAGCAGTGATTTCCTTGGATCTTATAACTGTGAAAACAATTTAAGTTGTCTTTCGTTCACAGTTCGCCTTCATTGTAACCGGTATTCCGTTAAACACCTTCGCAAAGTACATATAAAAGCCATTTCATACCTCGCCTAGTGGTTTTTGGTATCCCTTACACTGCCTAGGCATTTCAGAAATGCCGGATTTCACAGTTCATCAGTGATATAAACAATAAAACTGATCAAGTATCCAGCGTGGTGTAGCTCTTACACTAAGCATTGTTCCACATCTATACTATGTTGGAATTGCCGGGAGCCAATAATGGCAACTGGCCTCTGTTGCAGGGGCTGACATCTACAGACTGATTCGAAATTAATTTAACTTTATTACAGGTGCCTCAAAAAGTAAAAGATGTCATATTACATAGCTGCAGAATTGAGGCTTCTGGGTACAAGAAAATTTCACAGTACATCCCATAGCCCACGTTGCGCTTGGTGGAAGCTGGAAACCGAAAACTTCAACATACGGTGAGAGTGAACTATATGAATGACGTATCTGAGTTGTTTAAACATTTAAACGTCCCCGAAAGGCTTACAGTAAGGATTTTAAACTTGGTAGGTAGGTAGTATAAAGACACGCTCTCCTTTAACTAAAATAGGTCTAAAGGATTATAATACAGGAGAGCAGAAACAACACTAAATGAACAGATGATCGCAATTGTTTAGTCTAACTAATCGCTCTCAGACTTTGAGAATATTCTTGTCGTCCCACTGCTTCGCTAATCGTGAAAGCCAAACGTCTTCCGTATCACTTAATTCTATGCGAATTATAAGTCGCTAATAATGATAAATAATCAGAGCGTCCGAAGATACTCCAGGCGTGGGATATTTTGAACCTTCGGCTGGACGCCATTATTGTGATAAGAATCTCGTAAATTGAAGAGTGTACCGCTTTGCAAGGATACATTATATACTTATTGGTACCTACATTCGGTATTTGTTAATCGTAACTGCACTGTCTACACTTTTCAGTGTACCTGAAGAAAAATGGTGAAGAGTTGTACAGCATTTAATTGCACGAATAAATTAGCGATAGGAGCCGATGTCAACTTTTACAGGTACATTGGTATGTTTCGATGTTTCATATTAGGCACTTTCAATCATAGCACCCACATTTTTCATAAATCATACATTACTGACCTTATATGTTTTTTAACGCCAGCTGATATACACTCCTGGAAATGGAAAAAAGAACACATTGACACCGGTGTGTCAGACCCACCATACTTGCTCCGGACACTGCGAGAGGGCTGTACAAGCAATGATCACACGCACGGCACAGCGGACACACCAGGAACCGCGGTGTTGGCCGTCGAATGGCGCTAGTTGCACAGCATTTGTGCACCGCCGCCGTCAGTGTCAGCCAGTTTGCCGTGGCATACGGAGCTCCATCGCAGTCTTTAACACTGGTAGCATGCCGCGACAGCGTGGACGTGAACCGTATGTACAGTTGACGGACTTTGAGCGAGGGCGTATAGTGGGCATGCGGGAGGCCGGGTGGACGTACCGCCGAATTGCTCAACACGTGGGGCGTGAGGTCTCCACAGTACATCGATGTTGTCGCCAGTGGTCGGCGGAAGGTGCACGTGCCCGTCGACCTGGGACCGGACCGCAGCGACGCACGGATGCACGCCAAGACCGTAGGATCCTACGCAGTGCCGTAGGGGACCGCACCGCCACTTCCCAGCAAATTAGGGACACTGTTGCTCCTGGGGTATCGGTGAGGACCATTCGCAACCGTCTCCATGAAGCTGGGCTACGGTCCCGCACACCGTTAGGCCGTCTTCCGCTCACGCCCCAACATCGTGCAGCCCGCCTCCAGTGGTGTCGCGACCGGCGTGAATGGAGGGACGAATGGAGACGTGTCGTCTTCAGCGATGAGAGTCGCTTCTGCCTTGGTGCCAATGATGGTCGTATGCGTGTTTGGCGCCGTGCAGGTGAGCGCCACAATCAGGACTGCATACGACCGAGGCACACAGGGCCAACACCCGGCATCATGGTGTGGGGAGCGATCTCCTACACTGGCCGTACACCACTGGTGATCGTCGACGGGACACTGAATAGTGCACGGTACATCCAAACCGTCATCGAACCCATCGTTCTACCATTCCTAGACCGGCAAGGGAACTTGCTGTTCCAACAGGACAATGCACGTCCCCATGTATCCCGTGCCACCCAACGTGCTCTAGAAGGTGTAAGTCAACTACCCTGGCCAGCAAGATCTCGGGATCTGTCCCCCACTGAGCATGTTTGGGACTGGATGAAGCGTCGTCTCACGCGGTCTGCACGTCCAGCACGAACGCTGGTCCAACTGAGGCGCCAGGTGGAAATGGCATGGCAAGCCGTTCCACAGGACTACATCCAGCATCTCTACGATCGTCTCCATGAGAGAATAGCAGCCTGCATTGCTGCGAAAGGTGGATATACACTGTACTAGTGCCGACATTGTGCATGCTCCGTTGCCTGTGTCTATGTGCCTGTGGTTCTGTCAGTGTGATCATGTGATGTATCTGACCCCAGGAATGTGTCAATAAAGTTTCCCCTTCCTGGGACAATGAATTCACGGTGTTCTTATTTCAATTTCCAGGAGTGTATTTAGCCATACCGGTGGACATGAGGTGCTATACGTTTCATTTTGTGACATAGTAACGTATCTCAGAGGTAGGTAAAAAACCACTAAGTCATGTATCAGGATTCATCTACAGACTGAATAAGGCACAAAACGTTAATAATCTAGTGTACGAGATACCGGAAAAATCATGTGATGCTAAATACATTTCCCTTCAAAGATTTAGAGCGATAAACAACGAAATGCTAGAATTCCCGCTCATCCTAACGTAATAAGGTCCATTTAGTTGTGAACAAAGAGTGATGGCAAATTTCTTGTAGTGTTTAAAAAATGTCGGTTAACACTGACAGGTTGCCTTTTGTTCGTAATTTAAATTCCTGTCTTACAGTTACGTATTTGAGTGAGTGAAAGAGAAAAATGTTTCTGACATAACTCAAAGAAAGACATGTTACTTTACCACCACAATAGCTGCCAAGGCACCTTTCAAACTCTCCGCTTTTCACCGTAGTACATTTACGGGATTATACAGGATGGTCCATTGATAGTGACCGGGCAAAATATCTCACGAAATAAGCAACAAACGAAAAAACTACAAAGAACGAAACTCGTCTAGCTTGAAGGGGAAACCAGATGGCGCTATGGTTGGCCCGCTAGTGACGCTAGCATAGGTCAAACTGATATCAACTGCGTTTTTTTAAATAGAAACCCTAATTTTTTTATATTCGGTAAGTACGTAAAGAAATATTAAATTTTTAGTTGGACTACTTTTTTCGCTTTGCGATAGATGGTGCTGAAATAGTCACAAACGTATAAGTACGTGGTATAAGGTAACATTCCGCCAGTGAGGACGGTATTTGCTTCGTGATACATTACCCGTGATAAAATGGACCGTTTACCAATTGCAGAAAAGGTCGATATCGTGTTGATGTATGGCAGTTGTGCTCAAAATGCCCAGCGGGCGTGTGCTATGTATGCTGCTCGGTATCCGGGACGACATTATCCAAGTGTCCGGACCGTTCGCCGGATAGTTACGTTATTTAAGGAAACAGGAAGTGTTCAGCCACATGCGAAACGTCAACCATGACCTGCAACGAATGGTGATGCCCAAGTAGGTGTTTTAGCTGCTGTCGCGGCTAATCCGCACATCAGTAGCAGACAAATTGCGCGAGAATCGGGATTCTCAAAAATGCCGGTGTTGAGAATGCTACATTAACATCGATTGCACCCGTACCATATTTCTATGCACCAGGAATGGCATGGCGATGACTTTGTGTGCACAGTTCTGCCACTGGGCACAAGAGAAATTACGGGACGATGACGGATTTTTTGCACGCGTTCTATTTAGCGACGAAGCGTCATTCACCAACAGCGGTAAAGTAAACTGGCATAATATGCACTATTGGGCAACGGAAAATCCACGATGGCTGCGACAAGTGGAACATCAGCGACCTTGGCGGGTTAATGTATGGTGCGGCATTATGGGAGGAAGGATAATTGGCCCTCATTTTATCGATGGCAATCTAAATGGTGCAATGTATGCTTATTTCCTACGTAATGTTCTACCGATGTTGCTACAAGATGTTTGACTGCATGACAGAATGGCGATGTACTTCCAACGTGATGGATGTCCGGCACATAGCTCGCCTGTGGTTGAAGCGGTATTGAATAGTATATTTCATGACAGGTGGTTTGGTCGTCGAAGCACGTTTACCGGATCTGACGTCCCCGGATTTCCTTCTGTGGGGAAAGTTGAAGGATATTTGCTATCGTGATCCACCGACAACGCCTGACAACATGCGTCTAAAATTGTTAGCCATATGTTTGTGAGTATTACAGCGCCATCTATGACAAAGCGAAAAAAGTGCTCCAACTAAAACATTCATATTTCTTTACGTACTACACGAATATGTAATAAAAATGGGTGTTCCTATTTAAAAAAACGCAGTTGATATCCGGTTGACCTATGGCAGCGCCATGTGGCGGGCCAACCATACCGCCATCTGATTTCCCTGTTCAAGCTAGACAAGTTTTGTTCTTTGTAGTTTGTTCGTTTTACGCTTATTTCGTGGGATATTTGGCCTGGTCACGATCAATGGACCACCCTGTATGAAGGTGTGGTGTAGCTTTTTCGGACATGACTGACAGAATAGACACCACGCATTCATATAACTGATTTATCTCGATGAGTAGTGAATCCGCAGAATTCAGTTCGGGTGCTCAGTATCGTTCGACCTCCAACGGGAATCTAAAATCAGTGCGCTTGGACGGCGTGGACTGGTACTGCACTTAGGGGGCGCTAGTTGGGGAGCATACTGATTCAGACTGTGCATGTGCAATACACATAATGCCGGTGCGGCGCAGTGCTTACTACAACTGTCCAACACACATTTTCACTCGTCGCTGCCGATCGCCAATAAAGTCCCGATGCAACTGATATCATCATTTCCTTCTCTTTCTTCCCATCCACCTTCAGTTTACGTGGTATTTACGAGATTCTGGGTCCTTGGTCGGTGATGAGGTGCAAAGACACGTGTTTCAGCTGATAGGAAAGCCACAGTGGTTGGCTGTGTAGCGCGTTGTACTTTGTAGTACGTAGATAAGCGACCAATCTTGCATCTGGGCCCTTGAGTTTTGAGCTAGCGTATGCGTGGGGACTGAGAGACGAAGTCACTGATGTTTTCCGGATCTGTAGGGTTAGTGGCATCGCGTGGACGCTGTCTTCATTCTCATGATTCTATTGATTCAAATTCCACGGCTTTGTCTAATATTTCCTTAATGTGGTCATTTCTACGCCGCAACCTTCAAAAATTTATGGTGAGATCGTTTTCCGCTCGCAGGCTTTGGAGTAAATTTATGATTATTTCTCTGCTTTATAGACGATTTTTCGTTATTAACAGAGCTAAATCCGTTGTTCAAAGGTAAAGCCTTTTTCGATATTCCAGGATCGATATCGATTACCTCGTCGGTGAATATAGGTCATGGATCATATTACTATCCCACTTATGCAGTATTACGACGGTGGTTAG
Organism: Schistocerca nitens; assembly: GCF_023898315.1. NCBI lineage: Eukaryota > Metazoa > Arthropoda > Insecta > Orthoptera > Acrididae > Schistocerca > Schistocerca nitens. The sequence goes on from NC_064620.1 coordinate 53,704,470, forward strand.
AAATTATTTGGGGCTCCTTTTGCTTTGATTTTGATGATTTTTGGTCAGTGTATTCAAACTGATCACATGGAGGACTTCCGTAATTTCATTGCTGAGCTATAGTGCAACTTTTACTGAATAACAATAAACCATCATTTTAATTATTACTCATCCCGAAACCATTTATAATATATTATACTTTCTTAGTCAGACCACAGGTATTCATTTATTCTTTGTCTAATTTCAAACCACCCTTCCTAGAAGGGAGAATTCTATTCACTTCCATGTCGTGTTAGCAAGTTTTGAGTACAATGGACGTAATTCTGCATTGCTGACTGCATTTACTCTGCACTTATCGCGTTAATATTCACACACGGGCAAAAATCTTGTATAGGAGGGAAAAGCATTCAGGGAGTTGATACTGAAGTCATGCCATTCATGTCCTCAGGTAACATTTAGAAAGGCTTAGGTGGCTTTCAAATGACCTACGTGGTTTGTTGTAGAGATATATCAACAACTAATCTTTGGGTGAGCTTTGTAAACATTGTACAGTAAATAATTTCTGTCGACAGTTTCGTGACATAATATCGCAATACAGCACAGGAGACCTTAGTATAACACAAAATCTAAATTAAATCCTCGTGTGCCAATTTGTAATCTGTGAAATGTATCTTAGGATAATTGAATTAATATTTTGAAGAATCAGCCTCAATTGTGCAAATTTTCCGGTCTTTACCAGGTTTCGGTTAAATTAATCTAGCCTTCTTCAGAAGCATAAAATTACTATAACATGCCCAACACGTGATATATAGACAGCATGTGATATGCAGCCGTGACTCTCCGTAAGTGGACGAGCACGAGTTGCTATGTGCTCCGTGCAATTCCGCATGCAACGGTCAGAGCCAACGTAGTTGCCGCTGCCAACCGACTGCGTGGTGAAGAGATGCCGGGGCTGGACTTCGGCTAAATAGTTTTAATTCGACGTCGTACCACAGTACCATAGGTTTTAATTTTAATGTTGACTCTGTCTTACTCTGGCATGTTATAGTAATTTTATGCTTCTGAAGAAGGCTAAATTAATTTAGCCGAAACCTGGTAAAGACCGGAAAATTTGCGCAACTGAGGCTGATTCTTCAAAATATTAGTCTATCACAGTTTCTGACGGTGCTGCAATATGCTAAAAATTCTTAAAATTGAATTACATCGAATGGTTAAAAGTTCGAAAACACACAGTAGTTTATTATTTTGTGTGCTGTAAGCATAATTCCCAATCATGGTGCACATGATCCTGAACAATGTTAATTTTTTCGATCCAGAACTGCTAGCAGCCAATTTTACCCCCCCAAAAAAATTTGGCAGTCAGGCTACAGGGCGTCCCTGACATTGTGGGGTCAAAACCATGAGCAACACGAATAAACTTGTTCTTGTGAAGCCATAAGAAGCAAGTGTTTCGGTTCCCTTACCCCGAATCTGTCCAGCTATCGACGGCCACGGCGACGTGTTTTCCGTGTTCTGCCGCGGAGAAGCCGCTCCTAAGCTCCTACCTTGCGGGCCGGGCCGGGCCAGGTGACGCTCTTCAGAGGAGGGGGCGGTGTCGCGTGTCTGTAAACACGCCCGCAGCTCCCCTCCTCTGTTCTTAAGAGACGCCGCCAACATCCGCCGGCACGACACCACAGGCTGCAGCCGCCTACCCCTCTTCTTAATCTGCGTCAAAATCCCCGTAAAGTGCTTCCGCCGGCGTACACACGCCCAAATCTGCTGTGTAGTTCTACAGATACAGCCTGCCCTGTGTAGAACGGGCGTGATTACTTCGGTCCCTCCCCGCTTTAAAAGAGGAAAATATCTCGCAGATCATATACGTAAAGTATATGACGTTTTCCCATTGCGTATACCTCTCACGCCTTCCGAACCTGCCGACAAAAATCTGATCACTTCAAATCTTACACATCTTTAATAAAAGTTTTCGAAATTGAGAAATTATTTTCAAATGCCCTCACACAATGTTAATTTATGTAGTTCCGCACACATATAACTCAAAACGTCTCTTGATTTACAGGATATATTTTTGCAATAGATTTTGGTGATTAATAACGAAATACTTCAAAAAAATACGTAGAAGCTGTGTTTCGCCGTTTCCACGAACTTTCATTGTCATCACTATCTTGCATGTACTCAAACATACACATTCAAGGGATAAATGTTCATGCAGTTGTTTCTGACCTATTGCTCCGCAAATGAAACATTATCGCTTTCCCTCTCGGATCCGAACGAAGGTATTGACACGTTTTCCCTGGGTTGTGATGTGAAATGCTGTACTGCCAAGCATCTTTCAAATATTCCAGATTCAAAAGCCCTTGCTTCACTTCCAACTCGCCTCAGATTTGACTGAAAGAAAGCGAACTATAGAATGCAACGAATGACACACAAATCGCCTTTCATACAGAGCAGACAAAGATGTGTATCCTTTTAATCAAGCCTTATGAATGCTTTTCCTCTGCTAAGATGCTCTTGATGTATAGCAGTCAGCTCGATAGTCTCTATCTTATTAGAGTCCGACCTTGCATAAATTTTATTGAATTGGATTGATACAGTTTTCTTGTTCACAAAATGTAAACTTATTGTGTGTATCGCTATAGCTGGAAGAAGAAAGAAAGTTGAATTAACGAAAGAGTTTCACACGAAATGACCGAAGCGAGTCACACACCGAAAGAAGACAGAAGAATGAGAAAAATGCTTTAGTTTGTGGTGTTGACTAGAGTTTAGGTTGATCCGGCATTTACTTATTGTAATATTTTAATTTTATTGGCACTTGAATGCAACATTTGTATACTAAATGAAGAAATTGTTTGCGCCAGCCGTTGGAACGTAAGTATATTGTCACAAACATTTATTTTAAGAAAGAAAAGTATTTCTGACCACGGCGATAAATGCATAACAAATTGATATCAGAAACATTCGATTTCCTTTCTTTAATATTATGAAATACACTCCTGGAAATTGAAATAAGAACACCGTGAATTCATTGTCCCAGGAAGGGGAAACTTTATTGACACATTCCTGGGGTCAGATACATCACATGATCACACTGACAGAACCACAGGCACATAGACACAGGCAACAGAGCATGCACAATGTCGGCACTAGTACAGTGTATATCCTCCTTTCGCAGCAATGCAGGCTGCTGTTCTCCCATGGAGACGACCGCAGAGATGCTGGATGTAGTCCTGTGGAACGGCTTGCCATGCCATTTCCACCTGGCGCCTCAGTTGGACCAGCGTTCGTGCTGGACGTGCAGACCGCGTGAGACGACGCTTCATCCAGTCCCAAACATGCACAATGGGGGACAGATCCCGAGATCTTGCTGGCCAGGGTAGTTGACTTACACCTTCTAGAGCACGTTGGGTGGCACGAGATACATGCGGACGTGCATTGTCCTGTTGGAACAGCAAGTTCCCTTGCCGGTCTAGGAATGGTAGAACGATGGGTTCGATGACGGTTTGGATGTACCGTGCACTATTCAGTGTCCCCTCGACGATCACCAGTGGTGTACGGCCAGTGTAGGAGATCGCTCCCCACACCATGATGCCGGGTGTTGGCCCTGTGTGCCTCGGTCGTATGCAGTCCTGATTGTGGCGCTCACCTGCACGGCGCCAAACACGCATACGACCATCATTGGCACCAAGGCAGAAGCGACTCTCATCGCTGAAGACGACACGTCTCCATTCGTCCCTCCATTCACGCCTTTCGCGACACCACTGGAGGCGGGCTGCACGATGTTGGGGAGTGAGCGGAAGACGGCCTAACGGTGTGCGGGACCGTAGCCCAGCTTCATGGAGACGGTTGCGAATGGTCCTCGCCGATACCCCAGGAGCAACAGTGTCCTTAATTTGCTGGGAAGTGGCGGTGCGGTCCCCTACGGCACTGCGTAGGATCCTACGGTCTTGGCGTGCATCCGTGCGTCGCTGCGGTCCGGTCCCAGGTCGACGGGCACGTGCACCTTCCGCCGACCACTGGCGACAACATCGATGTACTGTGGAGACCTCACGCCCCACGTGTTGAGCAATTCGGCGGTACGTCCACCCGGCCTCCCGCATGCCCACTATACGCCCTCGCTCAAAGTCCGTCAACTGCACATACGGTTCACGTCCACGCTGTCGCGGCATGCTACCAGTGTTAAAGACTGCGATGGAGCTCCGTATGCCACGGCAAACTGGCTGACACTGACGGCGGCGGTGCACAAATGCTGCGCAGCTAGCGCCATTCGACGGCCAACACCGCGGTTCCTGGTGTGTCCGCTGTGCCGTGCGTGTGATCATTGCTTGTACAGCCCTCTCGCAGTGTCCGGAGCAAGTATGGTGGGTCTGACACACCGGTGTCAATGTGTTCTGTTTTCCATTTCCAGGAGTGTAAAATAACAAAATGTCAGTTAATAATATACAGACTGTTGTGTTCCTTACGAGGGTTTTAACTATAGTCGCTAAGAGACAAATACAACTGGACGGTGTATTGCAACTTCTAACGACTGTTGACATGAAGCAGACAAAGAATATATGCTATGACCTCTTTAGGGTGACATAATCTTTCATTTTATTCTGTAACTACCGAACCAGGTAGTTCTTCATAATTGCTAAATGCGTATTGGAACTACATACTCAACCTAAAATCCTAGCCCCCTCCTTCTCTCTGCCCATGTTCTCTTCCTTCCTCTCTCTCCGTGCATCTCCTCCTCCACCACCTCTCTCCGTCCATTTCCACCTGTCCCCACTCTATATCCATTTCCGTCTGAATGTTGAGTAGCTCCGCACACCATCTCGTTCCCCATCTCTCTGTGCATAATCTGCTCCCCCTCTCTCTGCTCATTATTCCTCCCTGAATGTTCAGTAGCGTATCGTGTGAAAATCTGAAGTAAATCCGTATAGATCTTATTTTTGGTAACAACATTTCCCCTTTATACATGACATGTATATTTCTAAATGTTATATATTCATTAGAGTATCATGTAAAAATTGTGCTAATAACACTTCCTTTATATATATATATATATATATATATATATATATATATATATATATATATATGTGTGTGTGTGTGTGTGTGTGTGTGTATTTGTGTATTACACATATTACAAACGGATATAGCCTATCTGTCTGTGTTAGTTAGAGTATGTTGTAACAGTTTGAAGTAATCAGTCAATAACTTTTCCAGATTTGTAGTAACTACGCTTCCCCTTTATATTTTACATATATATGTAATATACGTATTACCAAAATTTATATCCTATGTTCGTCTGTACATTCATTCGAGAGTCACTGAAAAGTTTTTTGTAAATCCGTCAAGATCTTTTCGAGATTTATATATATATATATATATATATATATATAACGGTCGAACTAACTTTTTTGTCATGAAAACATGTAACAGCAGAACTGTCTTAATTTTCTTTTTAATACCAAAATTGTCATTACCATCCTCACCCACGAAGACAAAAAATGTCAACAAAATCTTTGACAACTGATTTTAATTTACGACTTTTCTGGTGAATTTTCCAACAATTTTCTTCCACACCAGCCTTTTCCTCACAATTACGAATATAACAAAGACAAAAATCAACCAAACGTGTGGAGCCGTTCTTAACTGATGTTGTGTCATCATGCCACAATTGATGTTAATTTCCGATTTTTCCGTTGGATTTTCCTAGGATTTTCTTTTGTACAAACCTGGTCCTCACAATAACGAACAGCCGGCCGGAGTGGCCGAGCGGTTCTAGGCGCTACATCCGGAACTGCGAGACTGCTACGGTCGCAATTTCGAATCCTGCCTCGGGCATGGATGCGTGTGATGTCCTTAGGTTAGTTAGGTTTAGGTGGTTCTACGTTCTAGGGGACTGATGACCTCAGAAGTTATGTCCCATAGTGCTCAGAGCCATTTGAACCATTTTTGAATAACGAACACAACAACAAATAATCAACCAAATCGGTCGAGCAGTTCCCAGGTTATGACCTTTCATACATGGGGCAACTGATTTTTGTTCATGTACACTCCTGGAAATGGAAAAAAGAACACATTGACACCGGTGTGTCAGACCCACCATACTTGCTCCGGACACTGCGAGAGGTTGTACAAGCAATGATCACACGCACGGCACAGCGGACACACCAGGAACCGCGGTGTTGGCCGTCGAATGGCGCTAGCTGCGCAGCATTTGTGCACCGCCGCCGTGAGTGTCAGCCAGTTTGCCGTGGCATACGGAGCTCCATCGCAGTCTTTAACACTGGTAGCATGCCGCGACAGCGTGGACGTGAACCGTATGTGCAGTTGACGGACTTTGAGCGAGGGCGTATAGTGGGCATGCGGGAGGCCGGGTGGACGTACCGCCGAATTGCTCAACACGTGGGGCGTGAGGTCTCCACAGTACATCGATGTTGTCGCCAGTGGTCGGCGGAAGGTGCACGTGCCCGTCGACCTGGGACCGGACCGCAGCGACGCACGGATGCACGCCAAGACCGTAGGATCCTACGCAGTGCCGTAGGGGACCGTACCGCCACTTCCCAGCAAATTAGGGACACTGTTGCTCCTGGGGTATCGGCGAGGACCATTCGCAACCGTCTCCATGAAGCTGGGCTACGGTCCCGCACACCGTTAGGCCGTCCTCCGCTCACGCCCCAACATCGTGCAGCCCGCCTCCAGTGGTGTCGCGACAGGCGTGAATGGAGGGACGAATGGAGACGTGTCGTCTTCAGCGATGAGAGTCGCTTCTGCCTTGGTGCCAATGATGGTCGTATGCGTGTTTGGCGCCGTGCAGGTGAGCGCCACAATCAGGACTGCATACGACCGAGGCACACAGGGCCAACACCCGGCACCATGGTGTGGGGAGCGATCTCCTACACTGGCCGTACACCACTGGTGATCGTCGAGGGGACACTGAATAGTGCACGGTACATCCAAACCGTCATCGAACCCATCGTTCTACCATTCCTAGACCGGCAAGGCAACTTGCTGTTCCAACAGGACAATGCACGTCCACATGTATCCCGTGCCACCCAACGTGCTCTAGAAGGTGTAAGTCAACTACCCTGGCCAGCAAGATCTCCGGATCTGTCCCCCATTGAGCATGTTTGGGACTGGATGAAGCGTCGTCTCACGCGGTCTGCATGTCCGGCACGAACGCTGGTCCAACTGAGGCGCCAGGTGGAAATGGCATGGCAAGCCGTTCTACAGGACTACATCCAGCATCTCTGCGATCGTCTCCATGGGAGAATAGCAGCCTGCATTGCTGCGAAAGGTGGATATACACTGTACTAGTGCCGACATTGTGCATGCTCTGTTGCCTGTGTCTATGTGCCTGTGGTTCTGTCAGTGTGATCATGTGATGTATCTGACCCCAGGAATGTGTCAATAAAGTTTCCCCTTCCTGGGACAATGAATTCACGGTGTTCTTATTTCAATTTCCAGGAGTGTAGATTGACCGCATGGTATGTCGTTAACCTTACGTTACCTTAATCAGTTAATTTATTTTTGGGTATATATATTTTTGTAGTAATTTAACCAGCGTTTACGTTGGAGAGTTGGGGTAGAGATCGTTACAGGATTCAGCGCTAATCTGATCAGTAGAAATTAATCCTTTTTGATATCGATATCCGTTCTCTAAATTCAATAGCAGTTTTTTATTATTGTGGCTTTAGTTAGGGAAAGGGTCCCCTGTTCGTTAATTTCAACTTGGGTTGAGAAGACGTGTTGTAATCCTTAGTTTTCTTTCTATTTTTGGTAGTCATGTGCCAATGAGGTGGAAACCTTCTTACCTCCTGTTCTTATTCTACACCGATTATAGGAGTAAAACTCTTTCTAGCAGTGCTTTGTTAGTTGGGATTCCATGGCCACTGGGTGACGGTTCTCACTGAAGGGATGGTGTAGTGCCAGAGAAGAATTATGCATTATATCTTTGTTGGTTTTGCTCGTCAGTATAAATAAGCGTTCCTGTTGGGAAAGAAGCACTGAGTGTTACTTATTTAACTTGGAGGTACACAAAATATTCTTGTGCTGAAAGGCGAGAAGAATCGCTGCAGCCGACGTTTGAAAGGATATCTGCGAGCAGCACCTCCGTCTTTGCTAATAACGTGGAGCCATCACGCAATCATATATAGGCATGACGAGCAATATTACATTCAGGCTCGCTTAAGGAGACTATTTTACAGGGCTTGCCTTGGTCTGATAAGAGAGATAACTGAAAGTCCATTAGAAGCCAACTACTGTTATTACTATTGTTGTGGGAGAGTTACTCCAGATCTTGGTGTGTTAAAGATCGGTGTAGGTCCAAGTTAAATAAGTAAGATAAGACACTTGGTTTCACAACACGAGATCATTTGTTTATACCAAGCGGACAAACAGTCATACAAACATATTATAAAACGTACTGTTACTGCACCGCGTCATCCTCCTCACGCTGGACAAACACAAACGAGATAACCAGTTTACAGGGCTGGTAATCTCGATTCGCTCCTGACCAGTGGGAATAACAATCCGACAAATTCCGTCCCAACGAATTTATAAGTCCTTTACCCTTCCCCTTTTCCACATCTTTTCGAACCCAATGAAACGCTCGTACACATCTGGCAGGGACGGACACCACATTTCAGAAGTATAACTAACTAAAGTTAAAATCTTCTGGGTTTTAGGCCGCGTAATACTTCCTCCGAAGTAATCTTCCACAGGATATTCCGGTGTCCACACTGCCATACGAGAGGACGAAACGTCGATTATTTTAGCGGAAATATGACCCGGCCTAATAACCCAGAAGATTTTAACTTCAGTGACAACGGCCACGAAAGCCTGCAGGCTTACATGTAACTAACTAGTTAACAGAAAGAAAAATTTCTCGGTGTAGCAGCCATTTTGAGACAGACTTCGATGTTGCATTCGTCGTCGTCATGCGGAGCCATCAATGGAGCAGTGGTGTGAGTTCTCACTGGATATACAATACGATCATCTCAGGTTCGCTTCGTCTATAATTTTGCCCGGAAGCACTCCATTTATTTTTTGTTAAGATCGTTGCTCTCTGTACTTTCTTCGAGAGCTCCGTGACGTTATATTTCAGAAAGATAACTCAAGACCAAGTGCTGCCCATTATGTTATAACATACCTCCATACAGAGACTGTTCGATGGTTGCTCTGGGCAGCAGGTTTTCAAACGTCCCACCCATTGCTATGTGTGCGGCAGAGTTCGGTGGCGAGAGACTGACCCACCACTAACCGCAAAACCTGTTGCACAGGATGAAGCAGAATACAAGGACGGACACGTATCTCTTATCCAAAGTCAATGCAACTTGATGGCCAGCCGGGTAGAAGGGGCAGCACTTGTTAGTGTACACTCTAAGGAAGAAAAACGTCGTATCACAAATAAATTATTCAAATGGGATGAAAACAGGTACATGTGATGTACATTTACAGACTAACAATTGATTATGTTTTCAGAATAATTCGATGATTTGTTCAACAGAAACAGCTTCACAAATTTAACTAGTCAAAAAATGGTTCAAATGGCTCTGAGCACTATGGGACTCAACTGCTGTGGTCATAAGTCCCCTAGAACTTAGAACTACCTAAACCTAACTAACCTAAGGACATCACACACATCCATGACTGTTCAACTAGTCAATAACAAGTTCGTGCACATCTGACCCATCTGTAAGTGGTTATTCGGCTAGCCATTGATTGATAGAACTTCTGGATGTCCTCCTGAGGGATTGCGTCCAACTGACGTGTTAGATCGTCAGAATCGCGATATGATTCGAGAATGCTCTAAAGGTTCTATGGAGAGATCCGGCGACCTTGCTGGCCAAAGTAGGGTTTGGTAATCACGAAGACAAGCAGTATGCCGGCCGCGGTGGTCTCGCGGTTCAGGCGCTCAGTCCGGAGCCGCGCGCCTGCTACAGTTGCAGGTTCGAATCCTGCCTCGAGCATGGATGTGTGTGATGTCCTTAGGTTAGTTAGGTTTAAGTAGTTCTAAGTTCCAGGGGACTGATGACCACAGATGTTAAGTCCCATAGTGTTCAGAGCCATTTGAACCATTTGACAAGCAGTATGAACTATTACCGTGTACGGAAGGGCATCATTTTTCTGAAATGTAATCCCATGATGGCTTGCCATGAATGGCAACAAAATGGGACGTAGAATATTGTCGTCGTACCGCTGTAATGTAAGGGTGGCACGTGTGACCACCGAAAGGATCCTACTATCAAATCAAACGGCACCCGAGACCATCACTCTGGTTATCGGGCCATATGTTGCGCGTGAAGCTGACTGGTACGCTACCATGATCATTAGCGTCTCCAGATAGGTCTTCGTCCTGAAAACTCATTAACTAGAGTATAAATGTCTTCAGTAATTACTCGCGCTTCGAACTGAGCCCCGACTGAAGACAGCGGTGGAATACCAACCTGATTGTCCCCCGCCACACGGTCCGACAACTAGGGCTCATGGTCTGGGATGTCATTTCATTTCATAGCAGGACCTCTTTGATTGTCATCTGCGGCACAGTTACAGCACAGCAGTATTTTGACGGAAACCTAAGCCCGTTTTGTTGCCCTTCATGACAAGCCATTCTGGGGTAACATTTCAGCCTAATAAAGCCCTACAGCACACGGCCCTTCTTGTCTTCGGGCTTGTCAAACTCTATCTTGGCCAGCAACGTCACCAGATCTCTCCCCAACTGAGAACATTTGCAGCGTTATTAGCAATTCCTTCCAACAATCTCGGCATTTCCACGATCTAAGGCGTCCCGACACGCGGGATAAGCCGAGCGGTCTCAGGGCGCTGCCAAAAATGGTTCAAATGGCTCTGAGCACTATGGGACTTAACATCTGTGCTCATCAGTCCCCTAGAACTTAGAACTACTTAAACCTAACTAACCTAAGGACATCACACACACACCCATGCCCGAGGCAGGATTCGAACCTGCGACCGTAGCAGTCGCGCGGTTCCGGACTGAGCGCCTTAACCGCGAGACCACCGCGGCCGGCAGGGCGCTGCCGTCATGGACTGTGCGGCTAGTCCCGGCGGAGGTTCGAGTCCTCCCACGGGCATGGGGGTGTGTGTTTGTCCTTAGGATAATTTAGGTTAAGTAGTGTGTAAGCTTAGGGACTGATGACGTTAGGAGTTAAGTCCCATAAGTTTTCACACGCATTTGAACATTTTTAAGACGTCCGATGGACAGGATTTGGCACGATATTCCTTAGAAGGACATCCAACCACTCTGTCAATCAATGCCAGGCAGAATAACCGCCAGCATAAGGGGCTGAAGTGGACCAACGTGCAATTGACTTGTTCAGATTTTAAGCTCTTCCACCAGGAACAGGCGGTGAAATTTTTCTGTAATTGTAATCATTTGTTTATCTGTACATGCACATTATATCTACCGATTTCCATCCCATTTGGTCAATTCCTTCGTAGTGCGTCGTTAGTCATTTGTCTTGGAGTGTATTTCACGTCATTTCTACCGCTAAAAATATTATTCCTACTACACATTATATATGTACAACAATTGTACTATTTCCAATCCTTCCTGGCACTCCAGTTTTAATGGCCAGCAGTGTATAGGCTCTCTCAGCGATACTGGAGCAGTCAATTGTATCAGTTGTAGATTGTGATACCTAGTGCGTTTGCGTTGGATGTCTAATCAAGGTAAAAATTCCATAGGACACATGCGACCAGAGAGCCTTCCGTTTCTGGCGAAACAGCTTCTGTTATCCGAGAAAAGTACGGAAGCAGGAAAGAGAGTTTCACCCCAGTATCCACTGGCTAAGTAAGACGCGAGGTTCAAACCACTGGAGCTAGACAAAATTACTTTCTCTAAGTTATCTCGGTATAGTATCAGTTGCAGAAACAATTTCACGGGCCCAGTGACAGCATACTGCCTCAGTTCTCTTAATATTCACACACAATCATTCCATCTATCACGACGGAATCCATGTGCAGTTCGTTCCCCTCCTTGGTTGTTCTTATTGTGACACCACTTGGCTTCCTTCCCTTAAACGCTGTAACCGTCCTGGAAACATGGCGTGCATCGCATTCATCTTACGCTACAAAACATGTCAGTATCCCTACAGCCGACCGCTGTGGCCGAGCGGTTCTAGGCGCTTCAGTCGGGAACGACGCACCCGCTAAGGTCACAGGTTCGAATCCTGCCTCGGTCATGTATGTGTCTGATGTCCTTAGGTTAATTAGGTTTAAGTAGTTCTAAGTCTAGGGGACTGATGAGCTCAGTTGTTACGTCCCATAGTGCTTACAAGGGAACCTCCCCTTCGCACCCCCCTCAGAATTAGTTATAAGTTGGTACAGTGGATAGGCCTTGAAAAACTGAACACAGATCAATCGAGAAAACAGGAAGAAGTTGTGTGGAACTATGAAAAAATAAGCAAAATATACAAACTGAGTAGTCCATGTGTAAGATAGGCAACTTCCTGGTGGTTATAAACCTATGAGCGCCGTGGTCCCGTGGTTAGCGTGTGCACTTGTAGAACGATAGGTCCTTCGTTCAAGTCTTCCCTCGGGAGAAAATTTTAATTTTTAATTTTCAGACAATTATCAAAGTTCAGGCATTCACATATAATCAACTTCGCTCTCCAAAATTCCAGGACATGTTCAGATTTGCTTGGACATATGCAGGATTTGACGGTATACACACGGAAAAATTTGAAAACGTTAAAAACATATGTTTTGACAGAGCACAGACAAAACTGTGCGACTGTGAAACTGTTGCATTCATTTGTTGCAGTTTATGTGACAAACTCTTATGTTTTCACACTTTTTTGGGAGTGATTATCACATCCACAAGAAAACCTAAATTGGGCAAGGTAGAAGAATCTTTTTAGCCATTCATCAAGTGCACAAGTTAGGTGGGTCGACAACATATTCCTGTCATGTGACGCACATGCCGTCACCAGTGTCGTATAGAATATATCAGACGTGTTTTCCTGTGGAGGAATCGGTTGACCTATGACCTTGCAATCAAATGTTTTCGGTTTCCATTGGACAGGCACGTCCTTTCGGCTACTAATCGCACGGTTTTGCGGTGCGGTCGCAAAACACAGACACTAAATTATTACACTGAACAGAGACGTCAATGAACGAACGGACGGATCATAACTTTGCGAAAATAAAGAAAGTAAACTTTTCACTCTAGGGAAGATTTGAACCAAGTACCTCTCGTTCCGCAGTTGCTCACGCTAACCACGGGACCACGGCGGTCCTGAACGCGGACTCTCCTAGATGTTGCTAATCTTGCACATGGAGTACTCACTTTGTATATTTTGCTTAGTTTTTTCATAGTTCCACACAACTTCTTCCTGTTTTCTCGATTGATCTGTGTTCAGTTTTTCAAGGCCTATCCACTGTGCCAACTTATAACTAAATCTGAGGGGGGTGCGATGGGGAGGTTCCCTTGTTAGAGCCATTTGAACCATTTGAGTATCGATACAGCTTTTGTTTAGGGTAGACTGGGTACGGTTGTGCCAGGGTACGGTTGTGACAGTGGCCATATTAGCCAAACAATAAAGAATAACGTGGAGAGTGGGAGGGAGACAAAAGCGGCGTGCCTGTCTGGACTTGTGTCACAGTATTGCGCCAGCCGTCACGCGACAATAACGCTAGCAGTGGTCTACATTACTTTTCAACAGTCAAAAGTAAGTTTCTTGATTCCATTTCTTTTAATGATTGTTGCTATATGTGTACTGATAAAGTAATGAGAGTTTCTTCTAGTTAAACGTTAAACATTAGTAGTTTAATATCAGTGATTACTTCGCACGTAGAAAATTTTGTATTGCCATTGCGATGTTTTTCTTGTCGTGGAGTACGTTGGGTACGGTTGTGACATATTTTCTGGGTACGGTTGTGACACGAAGATAATTATTCTTTTCTAGATGCCCAGAAAGAGGACGAGGAAGACTGACAGAGGGCAGTGTGGCATTACAAAATATGAAGACGCTTATAAAGAAGTGAAAAACGGGAGTTCTATACGCGGGGAAATGCACGAAGTTAATCGCATGTCTTTGCTACGATACATTCGTAAACGCGATGGAGTCACTGCAGGCCAGAATGAAGACAGCGTCAGCATGGGATATGTCGCACATAATAAAGTGTTCTCTGAGGAACAGGAACAGCAGCTGGCACTTTATATAACACGATGCGCAGAAATACATGGTGTTACAAAAAGGTACGGCCAAACTTTCAGGAAACATTCCTCACACACAAATAAAGAAAAGATGATATGTGCACATGTGTGCGGAAACGCTTAATTTCCGTGTTAGAGCTCATTTTAGTTTCGTCAGTATGTACTGTACTGTGCTTCCTCTATTCACCTCAAGCCTCTTGACTTTCATTTATGGGGGCATTTGAAAGCCCTTGTCTACACAACTCCGGTACCAAATGTAGGGACTCTTCGTGCTCGTATTGTGGACGGCTGTGATGCAATACGCCATTCTCCAGGGCTGCATTAGCGCATCAGGGATTCCATGCGCCGGAGGGTGGATGCATGTATCCTCGCTAACGGAGGACAGTTTGAACATTTCCTGTAACAAAGTGTTTGATGTCACGCCGGTACGTTCTGTTGCTGTGTGTTTCCATTCCATGATTAATGTGGTTTGAAGACAAGCAATAAAATGAGCTCTAACATGGAAAGTAAGCGTTTCCGGACACTTGTCCAAATAACATATTTTCTTTCTTTGTGTGTGAAGAATGTTTCCTGAAAGTTTGGCCGTACCTTTTTGTAACACCCTGTATATTTTGGCCTTTCTCTGAAAGAGGTGCAGAAGCTAGCTTTCGAACTTAGTACTAAATACAATCTGAAGCGCCCTGTTGCTTGGCTCGAGAATGAGATGACTGGCGAGGAATGGTTTCGTTCATTCATGAATAGAAATCCTTCACTCTCTGTTCGTGTAGCTCAAGCAACTAGCCTTTCAAGAGCAACGAGCTTTAATAAAATAAATGGAAAAACTTTTTATGACAATTTGCAAACTGTTATGGACAGACAGAAACATGAACCACAGGATATATACAATATTGACGAAACGGGCGTCACTACTGTCCAAAAACCTGACAAGGTAGTAGCAAGACGTGGGGTACGCCAAGTTGGAGCTCTTACATCAGCTGAGAGAGGCACATTAGTCACAGTTGCTTTTGCAGTAAATGCCTTGGGGAATATTATGCCTCCTCTATTTATATTTCCACGGGTTCGTCATCGTAATCATTTTGTTAGGGATGGGCCTGTAGGATCAATTGGGACTGCAAATCTTTGAGGGTGGATGCAAGATGAATCGTTCTTAATATTTCTCCAACATTTTAAGAAATTCTCTAATGCTTCTCAAACGCATAAAGTGTTGCTATTGCTGGAAAACCATTCCTCACACATCCACATCAACACACTGGATTTTTGTAAAGAAAATGGAATCACATTGCTTACGTTTCCTCCACACTGTTCGCACACACTTCCTAGCCGTGGATAGATCTGTGTTCGGACCCTTCAAGAAAGCTATAAATACTGCTTGTGATGGCTGGATGCGGAGTTACCCTGGAAAAACAATGACAATGTACGATATACCAGGTATTATCAAAACTGCTATGCCTCTGGCTTTCACACAATCGAACATTGAGGCTGGTTTTTGCAAAACTGGTATTCACCCCTATAATCGAGATGTATTTCAAGAAACTGACTTTGCATCTTCCTTTGTTACAGACAGAGCAAACCCTGACACAGAAAAGAACACTTATGCAACACCATCTCTTGAAATGCACACACCGAACCCTGAGACTGGGAAAAACAATGCTGGAATTAACAATGAAACACCACAGTTCTTTACACAAGAATTTGACTTTTCACCATCGTCTGAAATAGAAATACCTGACTCTGGAGAGAACAATCCTGAAGGCAATGATGAATTGGAGCCAGCTTCAGCTTCTTTATTATGCGAATCTTCAATCCCAAGTTCAAGTAGTATTGAGCTAACTGCGTCATTCTCAGCCACTCCACCTGTTTTATCGCCTGAAATTGTTCGGCCTTTTCCTAAGGCTCCGCAAAGAAAAACAAGAGGTTCCAGAAATAAAAAGTCAACCATTTATATAGACACGCCTAAAAAAAGAGGCAGTTAGGCAAGAATATGACGAAAAAGAGAAACGATTGAAGGCTCAGCAGGTAAAGAAATATCTTACTGAATCAAGAGGAATAAATAAAAGAAAAGGAAAAAACAAAGCAAAGAAAAGAAAGATACCACCATCGTCATCGGATGAAAAAGATTATTTCTGTCTGGTTTGCTTAGGCCCATATTCAAAAAGTAGGCCTGGCGAAAAATGGATAAAATGTCAAGGAAAATGTGAGCTCTGGTCCCACTTGGAGTGCGCAGGTGGCAGTCGGTTTTACATTAGTCATAATTGTGATGAGTCAGACTAGATCTCAGTGTCGTACTTTTGCACATTTAGAACTAAGAATCAACCTTATATTTCTACTGTTCTTTGTTTTTTTGTGATCATATTTACACAATTGCTTAGATTTTCCTTGAACAAGACATTTTAAGATTTTTGTTTCACTGGTTTTTATAATGCCTATTTATTTATATGTTTTGTATTTCAACACACTTATTATATTGTATAGTTTGATATTTTAGTTAAATTCTTTTGCTGATTGTAATATGATGACTGTTATAATAACAGCTATAGATGCTAGAGTTCCTTATTAATTACAAGCTATTAAAGTTTTCCAAGATTATATTTCTCTTGTTGCATAAAAGTTAAATTTTTACAGATGAAGATTATGTTGCATTTATGTTAGATATTAGTTGCAATAAAACTGATTTTATATTACTTTGACGCAATATTTAACGTGTCACTACCGACCACAGATACTGTCACAACCGCCCCTGGGGTGTGGTCGGTTGTGACATTTTTCATTTTTTTTCTAATTTGGTCGTATGAGATAACCATTGTAACTAGCGACGAAATTTTAATATTTTCATTTAGGCAAATGTACAGTGTACTATAAAAACATTTTTACTCCATCTAACTCGCATAGTAACAACAATATAGGGAATCAAATGAAAATTGTCACAACCATACCCAGTCTACCCTACTTATGTGTTAGGGGAAGTTGTCTTTTATGTGTATAACCACCCTGTAGGCGCAACGCCATTCCACGATTGCCGATCGAAATGAGGCTTCATGCTGCAAACGCACATTGCATTCAAACCAGGAGTGACCATCTCAGTGTATGTATCACAACATCAGGACTTTGAAACTAAAGTTTCCTTTCTCCATTCTTAATGGTTTACACCTACATGTAATGCAGGATTGCCTGCACAACAGTGTTAGCAACTCTGTTCATAATAAAAAAATTATTACATAGCACTCCGTGTCGGAAGGAAACTGCAAAATTATCGTAGCTCTTACACAAGTAAAAAAGAAAGGTGAAATGTTTTATTATTGTAACCAAATAATAAATATACCGTAATTAATGAAAACAAGAACTTTCTCAAAACTGAGATTCCATTGAGTCATATGGTATCCTATAAACGAACGATGGGGTTTTGCATGGTACTTTTTAACGGTTACAAGAAAATTGCGACAATTACTCCTACTTATTTTCAACTTACTGACTGACGTTGGACGAGCGGTGTATTCTTCGCTTTTGAGACAGCCTAGAGTGAAAATCTGCATACGGACAAATCTGGTGTCCTTGGGACTACTGAATGTCGCCCATCCGTAAAATTATGTGGTTACCTAAGAGCTATCGAACAGCTGCTACTGTCGCTGTGAGAGTATGTAACTTGGCTATTTCTTGCTCAAACCTAGAATTACGCAAATCAGCAAAATTTTGAAGTTGTGCCGCTACAGAAGTCTCCTACTCACATACCGTTCGTATGAATTGCAGTACGCCCTGTTGTCCATTTCTAAGCACGTAAAACTCTGTCACACCTCTCAGCCCTGTACTAATTTACAAGATACGTTTAACTAGGATGACGAAACGAGGCTGTCGGAATGTATGTTATTGGCTAGCTTACTGGATGATTTGATAATAAGCTGAGCCTAGAAATTATTCATCAAGTAATAAAGGAAATTAATGCTGCAAGTCCGACTGTTCTCTCCGATGTATTGCATAATTCGATTACTCATGCTGTTGCTGACACCATGTCTTCAGGTTACTGGAGATTAGTAAGTATATAAAAACCTCTCATTGATTTGGCAGAGCAAACCGTATCACTGTCCGATGTAATGCTCGTCGTGCAATTGCCAAGGGTTTTCAAGTGCCCAGTATCCGCAATTCTGCTTGTTTACACACGGACTGACACAGAAATGAGCTCCACCTAAACCGCAAAGATTGCCAAGAAAATTTACTATTAATTGCTATTACTTTTAAAGACATGTTATCGTGCCAACTTCTGTGATGGCTTCAGCTCCTATACAACTCTGACGGGTGGTTGTTCGTTTTAGGTTTGACGAGTGCGCGTTCTTTCTCCTTCCTACAGTCGTCCGAAGCGCTTCAGTGACTTTCTGGGGGCTATTTGGTGCTTTAAGCTCCTGCTGGTTACGGCAAGAAAGGAAGAATGAATTGATTGTTGGTGTTCATAGTGATCATCCTCCTTTACCTCCTCTGCATTACTGCAGATGACGAATCACTGTGTTATAATGTATGTTGATTTTATCTTTATCTGTCTGTATGTATTTAAATATGAAACCATTTGTACTTGAAAACCACATACGTTATATAATAAAATGAGCACATTTGTTCTGTGCATGCAGTACACGTGAGGCGCCTAGTTGTTTCCACTGCACTGTGTGAAATACGAAGGTTCTGTTATAGTTCGCTACCCTGCTGTCTTCAAGTTGATATCCCCAGCGCAGCAAACAGCACGTAGGTCGTAGGTTCTGTATCGTGAGGCTGAAACTGACTTTTAGCGAGGTTCTATTCTGAAATAATGTATAACTTCTTTGGGATGCCACGCGTAATTTAATATAGCCGCACGAGAAGACTACATGATCTTAATACAACATCTTCTGATACAGCAAAGTACATGATCAAACACAATGTTTACGAAAATGTATCTTTACACTATTTGTGGCACGTGTCTGTGCCTCATGACTACCGGAGTGAATCTTTTAATAATGAATACTGGCAAACACATCCTGCCACAGACAATATGACTGTACATCTCGACTGCCTAATCCAGAGTGACGAACAGGAACTTAAATAAAAATTGGAAACACATCCTACGACAAACAACATGTCTGTTCTTCTCGACTGCCTAGTCCAGAGTGACGAACAACCCGAAACACTTCGCGCGCCATACCAGAAAAGGCTTGACCCGAACGCTTCCGAATTGCTTCGTCTGCAATTTTGTCACTCTTTTCTTTTTGATTTAAATTGTTTTTAATAATTCTAAAATGACTGATTGATAGTCAGCTGTTGAGAGATATTGATATTAAAAAGTGATGTCATTCCAATGAGTAGTTTAACTAATAATAACTATACTGTAACGAGAATGAGATTTTCACCCTGCATCGGAGTGTGCGCTGATATGAAACTTCCTAGCAGATTAAAACTGTGTGCCGGACCGAGACTCGAATTCGGGACCTTTGCCTTTCGCGGGCAAGCGCTCTACCAACTGAGCTACCCAAGCACGACTCACGGCACGTCCTCACAGCTTTACATCTGCCAGTTGTAACCTCCCCGCAATAAACCTTGTCTATATTAACGGAATAATAAAATGAGCCAAGCGTAACCTCCTTGCAAAATTGAAGAATAAAAATTGCGCAAATATAAACTCCCCACAAAATATCGTTAAGGGATGAAGATTGATCACAAACCCACAATAACATTAATTAAATAATGAACCATGAACTGAAATGTAACAACTCAACAGCAATTAATAAACCTGACAAATTTTGTAAGGACAGCAGCGCTGACCTACGGCCCTGTGAAATAATTAAACCAAAATTCTTACCTCAGTAAAACTGCATCTATATCTGCTCTTATTTTTTTGGCTTAGCTTCGTGCAATGCTGGCTTATATTTAATTTTGTTTCTTGGAGGGAATGCAAAGGAAATATTATTTAGCTTGAAATGAATCTTTTTCTTTAAATGAGTTACTTTATAAAAAGTTATTATTGGGGCATCATTTGAACAAATTAATTACAATTAACATACGTTATTAGCTGAGCGCAATGCTGCTTCATTACCATCTACAATAATATACATATCGTCCACCACATTCCTGACCAGACTCGTGGGCAGAGCACACCGCGGACGCATGCCGACTCGCTACACACTAGCACTGACTGAGTACAACTATCCAACTGTCTACTCCCTCTGCCGACTCGCCAAACACAACTCAACTCTCGCGGGGTCAAGCGCAGACTAGCCACGATAAATAACTCTCTGGTCAGAGATTCTGTCATGCCTCGCCATCGCTGGTAATGAATACATATGAAACGTACGCGTTTCACAGTACCTCGTTTTATACTGTAACATTTTGACGCCCTTGCTCCGAACACAGCAGCGAATCACAGAGCAGTAGCATTATGTACGCGGTCTTTCTCACGGGAATGGTACCGAATCTAACATCTGTCACAGGTACCTCACACCACATTTCGTCATCTATATACTTCTTGCATCTCCACTGCTTTGGGAATAGCTTCTTGGAGCCTAATATGATGGCTGACTAAGCCGGAAATATTACATGGTTGCCGGCCGCGGTGGCCGTGCGGTTCTGGCGCTGCAGTCCGGAACCGCGGGACTGCTACGGTCGCAGGTTAGAATCGTGCCTCGGGCATGGGTGTGTGTGATGTCCTTAGGCTAGTTAGGTTTAAGTAGTTCTAAGTTCTAGGGGACTTATGACCTAAGATGTTGAGTCCCATAGTGCTCAGAGCCATTTGCCATTACATGGTTTTTTTAGATCTGAACCGGTCCCCTTGACATTATCCATCCATTTTTGATGGCGTAACAGGAGGCGATGCAACCGTGACGTCATAATTTTGTAAAATGCTTTTCAGAAAATAAACATTGTAAACAGACTCAGCGATCCGTGATTAGTTAACCACAAGAAGCTGTACGCGAAGAGTTGCCACTTTCACTTTTCTGTATACTCCTCACCATTATGACTACTACTTTCTCCACTTCCCGTGCACCCTGCATGTAAAACGACTACTAGGTTCTGGCTCTCTATTGGCAGTTACGTTCTGTCCTTCCATTTTTCGACTCGATCATTTCCTACCTACAGGAAAATTAAAGAGACCTTTGGAGAAAAAAGTACCACTTGTATGAATATCAAGAACTCAGATGGAAACCCAGTTCTTAGCAAAGAAGGGATAGCAGAAAGGTGGGAGGAGTATATAGAGGGTCTATACAAGGGCGATGTACTTGAGGACAATATTATGGAAATGGAAGAGGATGTAGATGAAGATGAAATGGGAGATATGATACTGCGTGAAGAGTTTGATAGAGCACTGAAAGACCTAAGTCGAAACAAGGCCCTGGGAGTAGACAACATTCCATTAGTCCTGACAAAACTCTACCATCTGGTGAGCAAGATGAATGAGACAGGCGAAATTCCCTCATACTTCAAGAAGAATATAGTAATTCCAATTCCAAAGGAAGCAGATGTTGACAGATGTGAAAATTACCGAACTATCAGTTTAATAAGTCACAGCTGCAAAATGCTAACGCGAATTCTTTACAGACGAATGGAAAAACTCATAGAAGCCGACCTCGGGGAAGATCAGTTTGGATTCCGTAGAAATGTTGGAACACGTGAGACAATACTGGCCCTCGCCTTATCCTAGAAGAAAGATTAAGAAAAGGCAAACCTACGTTCCTAGCATTTGTAGACTTAGAGAAAGCTTTTCACAATGTTGACTGGAATACTGTCTTTCAAAATCTGAAGGTGGTAGGGGTGAAATAAAGGGAGCGAAAGGCTATTTACAATCTGTACAGAAACCACATGGCAGTTATAAGAGTCGAGGGGCACGAAAGGGAAACAGTGGTCGAGAAGGGAGTGTGACTGGGTTGTCGCCTAACCCCGATGTTATTCAATCGGTATATTGAGCAAGCAGTAAAGGAAACAAAAGAAAAATTCGGAGTAGGTATTAGAATCCATGAAGAAGAAAAAAAAACTTCGAGGTTCGCCGATTACACTGTAATTCTGTCAGAGACAGCAAAGGACTTGGAAGAGCAGTTGAACGGAATGGATAGTATCTTGAAGGTGGATATAAGATGAACATCAACAAAAGCAAAATGAGGATAATGGAATGTATTCGAGTTAACTCGGGTGATGCTGAGGGAATTAGATTAGGAAATGAGACACTTAAAGTAGTAAAGGAGTTTTTTTATTTGGGGAGCAAAATAACTGATGATGGTCGAAGTAGAGAGGATATGAAATGTAGACTGTCAATGGCAAGGAAAGCGTTTCTGAAGAAGAGAAATTTGTTAATATCGAGTATAGATTAAAGTGTCTGGAAGTCGTTTCTGAAAGTATTCGTATGGAGTTAAGCCATGTATGGAAGTGAAACATGGACGATAAATAGTTTGGACAAGAAGAGAATAGAAGCTTTAAAAATGTGGTGCTACAAATGAATGCTGAAAATTAGATGGGTAGATCACATAACTAATGAGGAGGTATTGAACAGAATTGTGGATGAGAGGAGTTTGTGGCACAACTGGACTAGAAGAAGAAATCGGTTTGTAGGACATGTTATGAGGCATCAAGGGATCACCAATTTAGTACTGGAGGGCAGCATGGAGTGTAAAAATCGTAGAGGGAGACCAAGAGATGAATACACTAAACAGTCTCAGAAGGATGTAGGCTGCAGTAGGTACTGGGAGATGAAGCAGCTTGCACAGGATAGAGTAGCATGGAGAGCTGCATCAACCCAGTCTCAGGACTGAAGACCACAACAACAACAACAACATTTACTGAGAAGGTTTCGTCATTACAAAGAGATAAATTCATCGCTTGAAATTACTCTTGAAAATCTGAATGAGCAACACGGTGACACTCCGTTATGTGGATTCCGGGAGCGAGGTGAGCGTCGTAGGCGATTGCGCGGCCCGTTGATTGGCGTGGCGTGTCACGGCCCACGAGGGATCGGCGTATGCGTGGCGGTCGATGAGGCGCGTGTAGCGCTGGCTGCCTAACTGCCGCATAAAGCTTGTCGTGCCATATGGCGCCTCGCGTTTCTGGAATGCGACCGCGGCGGGGAGACAGCGCTGTCAGGGGCCGTGTTCTGCCCGGGCCTAAATAGCACTTAGCGGCCGCCGTAATAGTGGCTGTCAGGCAGGGTTAAGTATGGCCCGCGGGTAAAAATACGGCGGCACTTCATCAGGCAGCCGGCAGCAGCCAGCCAGCAACGGCTCCGGAAGCGGCTGAGAACACCGGCGCTCGCTGCTAGGCCAAGGGCCCTCGTGGCCGAAGAGGGCACCTACACGGCTGAGGACGTTCCCATTCACTCTACCACTGCACCAGCCGTTTCCATAGCCTGTAGCTAGGAGAGGATTAACCAGTATCGTGGGCTGTACCTAGCAGTGCCTTCACCAACTCTTCGTAGGTTGTCACAACTACACCACGGTCCATTAAAATTGCTACAGCACGAACATGACGTGCTACAGATGCGGAATTCAACCGACAGGAAGAAGATGCTGTGATATGCAAATCATTAGCTTTTCAGAGCATTCACACAAGGTTGGCGCCGGTGGCGACACCTACAACGTGCTGACATGAGGAAAGTTTCCAACCGATTTCTCATACACAAACAGCAGTTGACCGGTTTGCCGGGTGAAATGTTGTTGTGATGCCTCGTGTAAGGAGGATAAATGCGTACCATCACATTTACGACTTTGATAAAGGTCTGATTGTAGCCTATCGCGATTACGGTTTGTCGTATCGCGACATTGCTGCTCGCGTTGGTCAAGATCCAATGACTCTTAGCGGAATATGGAATCGGTGGGTTCAGGAGGGTAATACGGAACGCCGTACTGGATCCCAACGGCCTCGTATCACTAGCAGTCGAGATGACAGGCACCTTATCCGCATGGCTGTAACGGATCGTGCAGCCACGTCTCGATTCCTCAGTCAACAGATGGGGACGTTTGCAAGACAACAAACATCTGTACGAACAGTTCTAGGACGTTTGCAGCAGCATTGACTATCAGCTCCGAGACCATGGCTGCGGATACGCTGCATCACAAACAGGAGCTCCTCCGATGGTGTACTCAACGACGAACCTGTGTGCACGAATGGCAAAACGTCACTTTTTCGCATGAATCCAGGTTCTGTTTACAGCATCACTATGGTCGCATCCGTGTTTGGCGACATGGAGGTGAACGCACATTGGTAGCGTGTATTCTTCATCGCCATACTGGCGTATCACGCGGCGTAATTGTATGGGGTGCCATTGGTTACACGTCTCGGTCACCTCTTGTTCGCATTGACGGTACTTTGAACGGTGGACTTTACATTTCAGATGTGTTACGACCCGTGGCTCTACCCTTCATTCGATCCCTGCGAAACCCTACATTTCTTCAGGATAATGCACGACCGCATGTTGCAAGTCCTGTACGGGCCTTTCTGGATACAGAAAATGTTCGGCTGCTACCCCGGCTAGCACATTCTCCAGATCTCTCACCAATTGGTAACGGCTGTTCAATGGTGGTCGAGCAAGTGGCCCGTCACAATACGCCAGTCACTACTCTTGATGAACAGTGGTATCGTGTTGAAGCTGCATGGACAGCTGTACCCGCACACGCCATCCAATCTCTGTTTGACTCAATGCCCAGGCGTATCAAGGCCGTTATTACGGCCAAAGGTGGTTGTTCTGGGTACTGATTTCTCAGGATCTATGCACCCAAACTGCGTGAAAATGTAATCACATGTCAGTTCTAATATTTGTCACTGAATACCCGTTTATCATCTGCATTTCTTTTTGGTGTAGCAAGTTAAATGGCTAATAGTTTATATCAATTCGGTTTGCTAAGGGATAGGTATATGCAATGTACCTCACTGGACTACACTCGGAGACGCGTCCCCTTTAACATTTTGCTTGTACCCAAAGGCAGAAAATTCATACATCAATGACGTTCTTAGTAAAAGAAAGTAATGGTATTAGATATCGTCTTTACCTGCGGTATTTGTAAATGGTACTAAGTTGAATCCTATATTCTTAAAACTGGCAGTCTTGAGTACATGGTGGGTTGCCTCTAACTTTGAGATTGTTTCAGCAACCGGCCGTAGTGGCCGAGAGGTTGTAGGCGCTTCAGTCCGGAACTGGATTGCTGCAACGGTCGCAGGTTCGAATCCTGCCTCGGGCATGGATGTGTGGGATGACCTTAGGTTGGTTAGGTTTAAGTAGTTCTAAGTCTAGGGGACTGATAAACTCAGATGTTAAGTCCCATAGTGCTTAGAGCAATTTGAACTATTTGTTTCAGCAGCCTGGAGAAATCATGAAGCTCTAATTTAATTTTTTACTAGTATTAAGACCGATATGACCACAGCCAACACTGAGAACATGCATGAAAGTATTCTCAAGAAATCACCGGAGCTCATGAAAGTATTCTCGAGAAATCACCGGAGCTCTCAGTCTAGAATGGCAGGCTCGTCATTTTACTCTTCCTAATGCTACAAAAAATAAATGAACAAAAACACAACTCAGAGTGTTTCAAGAGAGAGAGAGAGAAATGTAGAGCTCCACATTATAAAGTAGTTCTCAAAGCAGTGGAATAATTTCAGTTCAGTGCTAGGCCTAGTTCTGCTGACCCAACATCATTTTATGAAATGTTTCTTGATGCACTGTAGAAATGGATTCTTTTTACTGCCCTGAAAAACCTGCAGTAACTTTTGGTGAAAGAGAAAGAAAAAAATTATGTAAGAGATTCAGATTTCATGAAAGAAAAGTAGTCAGAAGTTTCAGGGAATTCCTAGAAGAAAATAAATGTCCACCTGTCTGTTGCCACTGATGAACATTATCAACTGTATACCAGAGGGGATTTTCGCTTATGAATCTTGTTTTAACCCCATTAAGAGCGCCACTGCCCGTGAACACTGTTCCCAACTTGGTCTTCATCAAACCAGAAATTACTCCTTTACACCTGTTGAACCCAACTATTTATGTGAAAACTACGTTCCTGAAAAGAAGACACCTGACTACAGACAGCAAAAGTCTTCGTGAAAAGATAACAAACAGCCAGTCAGTTAAAAGATGGAAAGTTTATTTATACCTCTTCCCGGTTGTTTCAAAGTTTATAAAAACGTGTTCTTCACAAGGAAAATTGTGGCAACTGGGTTACAAGCAGTAGCGGAGCTACATTAAAAAACCGGAGAGGCGTCAGTAAAATTGACAGTTTTTACCTTCAGAAGACATTTTTATAGAAGCTGAAACCACAGTCAAATGGTTCAGATGGCTCTGAGAACTATGGGACTTAACATCTAAGGTCATCAGTCCCCTAGAACTTAGAACTACTTAAACCTAACTGACCTAAGGACATCACACTCATCCATGCCCGAGGCAGGATTCGATCCTACGACCGTAGTGGTCGCGCGGTTCCGGACTGTAGCGCCTAGAACCGCTCGGCCAAAACCACAGTTAATGGGGTTTAGATATACCTTCTATTTTGAAGCTGATTGGCTGTTTATAATTTCTTCGCGAAGATTTCATCCTTAGGTCGCTGCTCCAGACTTATACAAAATTTTAAGCCAGTGACTGTAAGGAGCAGACACGGAAGAATACGATAGTCACGTTCTGCTCCAAACAACCAGTTGCAGCTGCAAGGTACCTCCTTCAACCTAAAATCTAGATACTATATATCAGTACAACTAAAAACCAGCCAAAGTTGCCAATTTCAATTATTTTAATTACTCGATAACTAGTTTCGGGCCGGGATAGTCAAAATGGTATTTCCAAAAACACAAAAACGATGTCAAAAATGTATACATATTATGAAGCGGTATTTGCAAACGTTCAAGAACCATGTCAAAAATATAACGTATATGAAGTGAAAATGAACCGTTACAGCGCATACCGAGTTATTTGTATGCACTGTAACTGTTCATTTACACTGTATATTTTTGACATTTTTTGTTTGTTTTGTTTTTGGAAATACCTTTTTGACTGTCTTGCACGATGGACTGGAAATCTATCACTGCCCGAAATTAGTCATCGAGTAAATAAAAAAAGTGAAATTTGTGACTTGACTGGTTTTTCGTTGTAGTGATTAACAGGAGTTGCGGATCTGAAATTATTCAAACTTGCTGGAAATTCTTATTACGTATTAATCAGTATTATTTGCTTATTTTAGGGCCCGTGTAAAAAAGTTTAATTCCTTAGTGAATAATTTGTAAATCAGTGAATTTTTCTCCAGAAAATCAGCAGTGGTGCACAGATTTTCGCAGGAACGTGATGATCTCCCCGCATAGATGTTACTGTCTAGTACACATATTAATTCTTCCCATATACGTCTCACAGAACGACGACGACGAGAAAATCAGACACATTAATGCTACACGGAGGCTGCTACACGGAGGTTTAATATTACCAAATTGTCACCTTAATGATTACGATTTACAATGTCAGTAGTCTTTGCAAAATACTGACAAATTATTTACAGAATAATGGAAAAACTGGTGGAAGCTAACTTCAGGGAAGATCAGTTTGGATTCCGCAGAAAGGCGAGAGCACGTGAGGCTATACTGACCCCACGACTTATCTTGGAAGATAGATTGAAGAAATGAAAACCTACATTTATAGCATTTGTAGCTTGAGAGAAAGATTTCAAGACTGTTGACTAGAATACACTCTTTGAAATTCTGAAGGTAGCTGAAAGATAAAAGTTATCTAAAACTTGTATAGAAATGAGACGGCCGTTATAAGTGTAGAAGAACATGTAAGGGAAGCAGCGGTTGACGTCGAGGGACACAGGGTTGCAGCCTATCCGCAAATTTATTCAATATGTACGTGGATCAAGCAGTAAAGGAAACCAGAAAAATTTGGAGAAAGAATTTAAGTTCAAGGTCAACTTTCAGATTTGTTAATGTTGTTGTAATTTTGTCAGAGACAGTAAAGGACTGGAAAGAGCAGCTGGACGGAACGTACAGCATCCCGAAAGGTGAATTTACGACTCAACACTTCTTACAGTTTACAAATTATTAGAGAGATATTTGCAATCTAAGCATTGCTTAGAAATGTATTTAAAGTTGACGTATTTGTCAAGTGTGGGGTTTCAAGGGTAGTGAAAGAGGCTGCACCTGAAGAGTGGTGAATGTCATTAACACCTCAATCGGTTTGAGAGACAAAGAATGTAAGCTGCTCAATCAGAAGTAAGCACATTCCCGAGACTGCATTTGGCGAAATGCTATTGGAGAGAAATTATGTGGAGAGATGCCTCTGCTTTGAGTTGTTATCCATTTCAATCTCTGCTGGCAGAATGTTCAAGTCGTAGATCACTGGCATAACCAGTAGCTATCTACACATAGACTATACTCGCCACTGCCTCTATACAAGCAACACAAAACAGATCGTCTGCAAATGTTCTAGTATGGCATGCTCATGGAGTTGCTTATATCAACTATCTGTGAATGAATTTTACCACAGCACCCCTGCAAAAGAATACTTGTCAGTTTCACTTTGTCTCCAAGGAATGATTAACCCCCAGGATAGGAACTCTGAGATAAAAAAAATACAATAGTGAAATTAGTGTCTCTGTTTTACTATGCCTGCGATGAAAGTACTTAAATTTTCCTGTGTAGCCCATTAGTAGCTTTGGAAGGGATAACGACAATCAGTTTAGCTGTGAATCAAAGTACCATTATTTCCGGAGAAATAAAAATCAATTAGCCAGCACTTTAGTTACGTTCCTGTAGGTGGTACAGCTGATCAGTTTATTTGTTACTGATTACAAATTCTTCACTCAAGTTTGCTGTTTATAATAAATAAAATTAGTACAGATAATCAAGCTAGATGATTGAATACATCTTTCACTAAGTTAATTAGCTTCCCTAAATGTGGCTGACTACAAAACGCACGCAGTGTTGACGATGATAAATGCGGGGCTTGAAAAAAGCATCACCATAAGATCTTCGGAACAACATGATGAATGGCGATAAAGTACACACTAAAAGGTACCATAGCCATATTTTGTGGCGTGACAATGTAACAGCGATACAATGTATGCCGCAAAACCGGCGTGCGGTGAAATTGGCTCTGTGTTGTCCTCTTTTACATGGCGTACAAAATATAAATTGCGCATAAACTGCTAGTAAGACTGGCACGTAACTGACCCTAGCTTATGAACGGGAGAACCACTCGTCACACACAAAAAAAAAAAAAAAAAAAAAAAAAAAAGTGCTGGAAAAAGTTATTTCGACGTACTAGTAAGTTTCTGTCACGAGGTAGCCCATGTTCATCAGCCACTTGCTCTGTCCCGAGAACTTTGCTGTGTCGTTACGTTTGGGTGATTGAGAGAGGAACTGACGTGTTTGGTGCCCTGCAGAACGCAACACAAAATGGTGCACATCATCAAACAATGCGTGTTCACTGTCAAGTATTATACGGAGCACTGTTCGACAAAAATTTCTGCAGAGCTGTCTGCCAAGAATTTAGGACTGCATGGTTTTTGGAAAAACCACCAATAAAGTCTTCAACGATAAACTTAGTGGCAAAGCGATGCGAAACCGTCTCCGTTCCGAATAAAAATCGTATATAACCGAAAAGAGGTCAAACATCAGAAAATATTACTCAGATGACGGAAAGATTAGAAGAAAAGTTTGATAAATTAAGGGATTGTGGTGTTGAAACCCTATCGAGAAAGACCGTCATTTGTATCATTTCAAATTTACTGTTGTGCATGAGTTAAAGTTCCCAAAGGGGTTTTTGAGTGAAGTAGAAACAGGACTTTTGGATCATCAGTTTTTTTTTTTTTATCTTCAGAGGAGGTCTGGTTCAGTTTGTCATGGTATGTGAACTACAGAAGATGCGCCGCTATGCATCAGAAAATACTCATTTTATTGTAAATGTTTTTCAGACCATGCATGTCCGAGGGAACATACACTCCAGAGAATACAATCGTTATGAAATACATGAAGTGTATTCACAGTTGCTAATATGGACAACCACCAGCTCTATAATAGAATGACGACAGTGAAAATTTGTGCCGGACTGGGATTCGAAACGGATTTATCGTATGCATGCATGTCCGAAGGCATCGTGTACCGTAGTTTAGAATAAAACAGGCACTGCGTTTATCCGTTGACAGAAGACAAGCGATATTCAAGTAAATTGTCTCCCTTGTGCGTGAATATACATAATGGATGTATGAGTACAGGTTGTGGACAGTTGGTTGAGGACACACGGAAGTTTGTCGGTGAGTCGTCTTCGGCTAGCCTAATAGTAAAGCCGCCACTCGCGATATGCATGAAATCTGAGTGCGAGTCCGGATACAGTACAAATTTTCATTGTCGTTATTCCATTATACAACTGATGGTTTCCCATATTCGCAACTTCGAATACATTTCATGTATCATGGGTGGTGTTCAAACGATGTCACAGGACAAATAATGGCTTCACATATCGTCGATCAGGCCATCCAGCGTGAGTCGACGTAATGCCTGTCATTGCAGGACAAGCGCTCTATCGATAACAACAAAGGTTCATGAAGGCATATTACGGCAGCATTGTTTCGTCCACTGATTTTCAGATCACCGGAGTATAAGCTGGCAGCACCAGATACATGATGTCCTGATGTACATTTTCCCAGCTAATCCATGTAAATTAAAGCATCATTATCCACTGCTTGGACCTCACATCGTACACAAAGTAGTCAAAATTGGTCAATCGTTACGCACAACCAATTCTATTCTATGAGAAAAAGTCACCTTACACCTAAACGGGTTCCATATTGATGATTTCTGGAAAGTGCAGTGGTATCAGAGTCCTGATGGCTGCAAAATTTGTCAATGGTTAAAAATACCTTTGCATCTAGTATTTATTGTGGTAATGGCGAAAGATAAATTCCATGGTGAGAGTGAGCTGGCGAGAAGTAAATCCTTAATCTTTTTCCAGAGCTGTTTCACAGAGTAAGACTGCACTGTAGTCCCCTCTCTAGATTTTCGCACAGATGACAAAATGGTAGATATCGAAATAGATGACAGAGGGATAGAGAAACAGTTAAAATCGCTCAAAAGAGGAAAGGCCGCTGGACCTCATGGGATACCAGTTCGATTTTACACAGAGTACGCGAAGGAACTTGCCCCCCTTCGTGCAGCGGTGTACCGTAGGTCTCTAGAAGAGCGTAGCGTTCCAAAAGATTGGAAAAGGGCACAGGTCATCCCCGTTTTCAAGAAGGGACGTCGAACAGATGTGTAGAAATATAGATCTATATCTCTAACGTCTATCAGTTGTACAATTTTGGAACACGTATTATGTTCGAGTATAATGACTTTTCTGGAGACTTGAAATTTACTCTGTAGGAGTCAGCATGGGTTTCGAAAAAGACGATCGTGTGGAACCCAGCTCGCGCTATTCGTCAACGAGACTCAGAGGGCCTTAGACACGGGTTTCCAGGTAGATGCCGTGTTTCTTGACTTCCGCAAGGCGTTCCATACAGTTCCCCACAGTCGTTTAATGAACAAAGTAAGAGCATATGGACTATCAGACCAATTGTGTGATTGGATTGAAGAGTTCCTAGATAACAGAACGCAGCATGTCATTCTCAACGGAGAGAAGTCTTCCGAAGTAAGAGTGATTTCAGGCGTGCCGCATGGGAGTGTAGTAGGGCCGTTGCTATTCACAATATACATAAATGACCTTGTGGATAATATCGGAAATTCACTGAGGCTTTTTGCGGATGATGCTGTGGTATATCGAGAGGTTGTAACAATGGAAAATTGTACTGAAATGCAGGAGGATCTGCAAAGAATTGACGCATGGTGCAGGGAATGGCAATTTAATCTCAATGTAGACAAGTGTAATGTGCTGCGAATACATAGAAAGAAAGACCCCATATCATTTAGCTACAATATAGCAGGTCAGCAACTGGAAGCAGCTAATCCCATAAATTATCTGGGAGTAGGCATTAGGAGTGATTTAAAATGGAATGATCATATAAAGTTGATCGTCGGTAAAGCGCATGCCAGACTGAGATTCATTGGAAGAATCCTAAGGAAATGCAATCCGAAAACAAAGGAAGTAGGTTACAATACACTTGTTCGCCCACTGCTTGAATATTGCTCACCAGTGTGGGATCCGTACCAGATAGGGTTGATAGAAGAGATAGAGAAGATACAACGGATAGCAGCGCTCTTCGTTACAGGATCGTTTAGTAATCGCGAAAGCGTTACGGAGATGATAGATAAACTCCAGTGGAAGACTTTGCAGGGGAGACGCTCAGTATCTCGGTACGGGGTTTTGTCGAAGTTTCGAGAACATAACTTCACCGAGTAGTCTAGCAGTATATTGCTCCCTCCTACGTATATCTCGCGAAGAGACCATGGGGATAAAATCAGAGAGATTAGAGCCCACACAGAGGCATACCGACAATCTTTCTTTCCACGAAAAATACAAGACTGGAATAGAAGGGAGAACCGATAGAGGTACTCAAAGTACCCTCCGCCACTCACGGTAAGGTGACTTGCGGAGTATGGATGTAGATGTAGATCTGTCAAATTTTCAGTAATTCCCAGAGACGTTTCGAGTGACAAACGATATATGCATGGGAATATACAGGCTGTGCAATAAATGTTGCGGCAAACTTTGAGAGGTTGTAGAGGATATCTTGAGAAACAGATCGAGGATATGAACCCGTCCATTAACGTCATCCAACGACGCTAGGGGGGGGGGGGGGGCGAAGTTACAGGCGCCGGACCCATCACAAGGACATCTGTGAATGCGATGCTCTGCTGCCTCGGAGGATCACGGTTTCGGGCACGAGTTTCCATTTGCAGTTTATGTCTCTCCTGAATACCGAAAAACACTGGTGCATCTATAGGGTTCCAGGAGAAAAATAAACTGCAGATAAAAACCCTTGTCCGAAACCGGCATCCGTCGAGACAACAGAGCATCGGGTTCCTACGGGACAAGGACACTCTATGTAGCAGCTGGCTCCATCTTCTGTACTGTCGATCTTTGCAATCAGTTACGATCTCTCAACAACAAACAACACAGCGAGACCTCCCGCCTACACTCGACGGTGTACGAAGTCACGTTTGCTGCCAAATGAGTGGCCTAGTGGGAAGAGCCGGCGCTTATATATTCGGCCCTCTGTAGCGTCGTTGGAAGACGTTTCTGGACACGGGTACATAGCCTAGATTTGTTCCTCAAGACACCCTCTGCAACGCCTCGAAGTTTGTCGCAACATTTCTGGGACACTCTGTGCTATATAATTCCTGTACGATATCAAACACAGTGCGATGAATCCTCAGGTTCCGTTTCTGTTAACACAGATCGTTCTCTGGATGGGAAAAACGACGATGGCTTAATGACCTGTCGATGACGAAGTCAGGGTTCGTTCATTACCTCAAATAGCACTAGAATTCGGAAGTATATCGGACGTGTTCTCTTCGATGGAACCATCTCAGTATGCTCTTCGATTGATCTACAGGAACAGTTACAGCAAAAACATCGAGGGATGTACAGTTGAAATCGATACCTCTATGAGTGTGCCTTCTTAGATACGGCAACGGCCTTGCCGCAGTAGGTACGCCGGTTCCCGTCAGATCACCAAAGTTAAGCGCTACCGGGCGTGGCCGGCACTTGGATGGGTGACCATCCGGGCCGCCATGCGTTGTTGCCATTTTTCGGGGTGCACTCAGTCTCGTGATTGCACTCCACCTCGTGATGCCAGTTGAGGAGCTACTCGACCGAATAGTAGCGGCTCCGGTCAAAGAAAACCATCGTAACGACAGGGAGAGCGGCGTGCTGATCACACGCCTTCCTATCCGCATCCTCAGCTGAGGATGGCACGGCGGTCGGATGGTCCCGATGGGCCACTTGTGGCCTGAAGACTGAGTGCTTCTTGGATACACAAACAGAATTCGTACAGACTGTGACGTCAGGAGGGAGTAAATCAGTGCATATGTATTACCGTAAGCAGTGTTTAAGTGGAGGTTTGTTAGCTTATATTTTTATATAACACTGAGATGTATTAAGCACGTTAATTTTTGATATCACCTTACGTAATATACTGCTACATCTAGATCTGGTATCCCTACCGTACAACTTTAACTACGCACATAATAATTCAGTTCATCAAATGGGAACAATTACTAGTAGGTTATAGTATACCACTGTTAGTGTAATCCCAAATCTTTTTCATAAAAGGGTTCCATGCATTAAATCAAATCATTGACCTTATCCTTCATGTATGAAAGTTTGAAAAAACGGCAATGCGAACTTTTTCAGTGAAAGAAAATGGGATGACGGAACATAGTAATTCTCAGTTTTTTTTTTTCACGTTTCGGTACCAGACTGATCACACATAGGAGAGTGGTGTAGTTGTGAGGAATGTGGAGCAACATTGGAGCTGTGTACAAAGAAATACATCGCTTTTAGAATCGCAGAATGTATCATTCATTCTGCAAGAAGAGCAGGGTATTACAAACACTATGGAGACGTGAAGAAGTGACATCATTAAAAGACAAATTACGTCTTGCACCTCCCATTTATTTCACAATGAATGATGTACTATGCCCATAACGTTGCCAAGTTTTGGTTAGAAGACGCTGGATGCAGTGTCGAATGTAAGAGATATATTCGGGAAGAGGAGAGGGGAGTCTCTCTGTCTCGAAGTTTACTGGAGGGTGCGGAAACCGCTCCTTTCTGACGAACACACCTAAGACAAACGAAAGGCGTTCCGTGTGATCGAAGAGAAGTCCCACGGGAGAAATCCGTCGTTGGCGATTTATCTTGCCTACTCTGCTCCACCACAGGTTCTGTGGATTACGCAGGACAGTTCCTTATCTAACTAAAAGGTATTTTTAGCATCCTGTGATGTTCGCACCGACAACGTCCGATTACTTTGGTGTCTTGCAGACGTACTAAAACAGAAACAAACATTATCATATCGTACAGACAGAAATGAGATGTGATGCCCCGTAGTCTCAGGCGCACATGCCGTACTAACTAGAGAGAGAGAGAGAGAGAGAGAGAGAGAGAGAGAGAGAGAGAGAGAGAGAAGGCAGGTGCAGCACAGTGAGCAGAAGAGACCATAACTAAGAACTCGCGATTTTACTTAAATGGACTGCGTAGAAACACTTATTTACGTCTTCCAAATGATTGTAGAGGAATGGCTGCGAGTGGCAACATTCACTACAGACTGGAGGACCATGACCAGCACAGGGCATGTAAATAGTTAGCATGAGGTATAAATAGTGTTTCCAAAAAGTAAGTTTCAAAAATTATTTTCGGTAGGATGTGAAAATTGCCACGAATTGGGTTTATGTATTTAGAGTTGAGAACCCGGATGCGACCTTGGCGTGTTTGTTATCACCTGTTGATGCTAGTGCAAATGCAGTATTCAGAGTGTTGGGTGTGCGACAGAAATTTGAAACTATATGTGGGGTCGAATTGTGATATTGTGCTTGAGCAATACAAAGCAGATCTGAGTCCACTACGTCACGCAGGTTACTGCATCTGTATGAGCAAATACAACAACAGCATTTAAAACGTTTAATGCCACAAGCGGCTTACACTAACACAGTATACAGTAGTGCTACTATATATTACAACAATTCACATAGGTATTACTTTTAGTGTATCATACTGACGTATTCACTTTTTACATCTCAGGGGTGTTATTATTTAATATTTATTGTGCGTTACACGCATTAACGATCACACGAGCTACTGTTGGGACAGAGAAAGACAGAAAGAGAGAGTGTGTTGTGTGTGAGAGAGAGAGAGACAGAGAGAGATAGAGAAAGGTGCAGAGAGAGAGAGAACGAGAGAGAGAGAGAGAGAGAGAGAGAGAGAGAACGAGAGAGAGAGAGAGAGAGAGAGAGAGAGAGAGAGAGAGAAGGGACAGAATGAGAGAAAGGGACAGAGAAACAGAACTTTTCTGTAGGGAAGACGAATGGAAAATTTCGGGCCATCCTGTGACTGACATATAGCAAGACTTCACATCGCTTGGCTTTGTGACAGCAGAATGCAGAATTGGCTGCGTATTTGATTATGACATGATCGTAAATACACAACCCGTGGATACCCCATATTCGAGATCACGAATGAGCTGGGCATGTCATATGCTATCCTGTCAAGGAAAATCCAAGTATAGGCAAAAGAGCCGCGTCAAAGATTCGAGTACCGTGAGTAACAAGATGTTGTCAATAAGTTTGTAGGACGATCTTGCTTTATAAGATCACGTAGAAGGACAACAGTTCAGCAGCTCATTATCCAGATCTATGCTGGACAGAACAATAGGTGAGCAACAGTGTCATACAGAAACACATCCCTGCTATGGGAATCAACAGCTGTAGCCCGTCATTAGGCTACTACTCATTGCACAGTAGTGGGTATTAGTACTGGCCTGGGTTTAAGAACATCACCAATGAACACGCGAAACGTGGAAAAAGGTCGCCTCACCTGAAGTGTCGTTGTGTTCTTTGTTACGTCGAAAACTACATGATGTGATGCCTCCTGCTAGCCGACAATGCACCATTCCGATAGGTGGTGGAATTTTTCTAATGACCCTAGTATGAGATAATATGGGGTCCATGATAGTCTGGCATCATTTTTCGATAATGAAACACGTAGGTAAATACTGTCCTATCATGTGCAAGATCTTCTTTTTTGTAATTGTGTTCATCTTCAGCACGCCTCTCACAATATGTTCGATTATAAAGTTAATACATTCCAATATCACTTTCGAACTGTGTAGGAGTTGTATAACAAGTGGATGATTACTCCACAGATATGAAAAGAGGCGTTGTGTGACTCGCAGATTAGTGCAACATTTTTGATTTGAAGACACTTCAGAGACTTGCGTGTCAGTTTTGCTTCTTATTTACTGAGTAGCTTGTCAGTTGGCCTGGTGAAGCTGAGTGACCACACTCCACACCTTTCTATCAAAAAAAAAATCTCAGCTGCGATCTGGATTCGTATACGAAACGTCGGTAGTGTGCATCGAGAGTCTAGGCTCTTAGTGCTAAAATCAACCCATGGAAATTAGTGAAACACCCTTAATAGCCTACCCGATATAAAACGGTCGGACGAAAAGGTGTCGTCTTACTGTTCGTAATCAACTACTGTCTCTACACCCAATCCCATGCGCATACCTTTGTGTCCTAACCATCAGCAGTTGGGCCCAGCCAAATAGCGTTAACTCATCAGAACTGCAATCAACTGGCAGCAAATGTACGCTTGTGTGTTCGCAGAAACACTGTCTGTGCGACCCACTCCACTGGAGGGTATATGAAATGTTGGGGGGAGGGGGGGGGGTGAGAGAGAGAGACGCGGAAAACAGTGCACTCTTTGCCGTAATGCAGAAACGGAGCGATTTACGTGACGCTCAAAAGTGTATTCGGGGCAAGGGTGGAGGCATTTCCGAAACAGACAAATATGAAAACGGTTCGCATGCCACCGAGGTAAAGTATAGCGTCCACGGGAAAACGGCGCTATCTAAATACGTCATTGAGGCAACTGTGGTGTACCACGGGCCATAGATGCCAGGGATGAACGTCGACTATGGATATGCATACGGGAGAACAGACGTGCAAATGTTGAGTAACTGACCACCCAGATGAACCAAAGGCTACCAACGCTGTGTTCTCAATTACTGCTCATCCATTCCCGAATGTCCTCTAGTGGCAAGACCTCCCACACCTGCGTCGTTCGATGAGCTCGAGCGTTGTCATGCACAAAATTGGTGTCAGGTACCCAACTCATACCTCAAAAGACGAACTTGGGGAACGAGTACAGTGTGATAATAAGGCTGACTAGTGAGTATACTTTGTTTAAAGATCTCGAGGTCCACACACAAGTACAGCATTATGTCTCGCCACACCATAACACCCAGGCACTAGAACGATCATGTTCGACGATGTTTCTGGATGGATTATGTATTTTTCTGGATGCATCATGCGTTCCCACCCCTCGCTATATGAGAGTATGCCCACACTCACGTTACTGTAGCACTATACTCGTTCCCTACGTGCCTCTATGAATAACTGAGGCAATTAGCGGGTCGTAATTTATTCACACACAAGGAGTGTTCCGTCTCTTCCATGTTGCTACTTTAATGTCATAATTCACCATATTCAACCTGATGATGTTGCTTCTACTAAACCGGTCATTAAATAATTTATTCACAAGAGCAGCCAAACACTTATTACTAATACATTGTTAATCATATGTGTGTGGACGGAACTAGTTCTTGATTGTTCACTAATGAATCAAGCATAGTTTCTGCGATCTCATACTGTCGTTAAACCAGTTGATACAAAAGATCACTAGTATTGCATGTGGGTCGATTTTGATCCACAGTAGCGAACCACCATTTTGTTTGTATTTGGGTGCTGTTTAGCGTATCGCCATGTTGACAGTACGTTCAACGAGGCTCTAAACTGTGATCAAAGGACAAATTGGTCCCGGGAATGAATACTAGACCGTCGAATATAAATTTTCGTGAATGTAGCTGTTTCTCTTTTAAATTTTACAATATTAATTCCACACTCTTTCATCAGTCATCGTTAAAACAAGTAAGTAAAACAATGTTACAATCTTTTTCTTTATAAAAAGATTGAAGCAGAGTCAAAACGTACTCTTTGTAAGAGTATTAATAGTAATCTTACTTTTACAGTACCGGGCATTTGTCAAAGATTCCAAATTTCAATAGGTGACTAAAATGCTCTGTGTGCTTCCTTGCTTTTTGTAGTCAAGTAACTAAAACATAAGAGTAAACAACTTCAGTCTACAATTATTAATATTTGGAAATATTTAAGAACGAAGAGTTGACAGAATTGTCTTAGCTGAGATGGGCTCATAGTGCAGACATTCGACAAGAGCTTTTGCTTGACAGCTTTTGCGCACATACTTCTTGCACTTGAAGCATACATTTAATGTTTTATACGCCTTTTTGCAAGGATACAGCTTCTCGTCGACAGTCATTTTCTGGCCCCGCTTGTAACAGACAATGCAGTTGTTGGCAAATAGAATCCATGTTTCTCAAAAAGGCAAAATTCATCGGTTTCCTCATGTTGTCTTCATGGTGGCATTGAGTCGAACTTAAAATTACTCCATATTTCTGCAAATATGTTTCTTGGCATGGTGCTTTTGAAGGAAGGAAGTCCCCACTTACTGTTCCATAAGGCTTCGTATGAAATAAATCGAGTGCCATGGTAGAGTAGAGTAATCCAATGAAAGAATCTACTTCTTCCAGGCTTAGGGACCATTCATTATCACCATTACTTTTTGGTATACTTTTCTATGAGTTTCACGATCGGGTCGCTAACATGTTCCCGCAACACACACAGTGGCGAGTCGCCTACAGCAAGTTGTTTGGCGTGACCTGTCGGCCTGGGTATCTCCCACAACACATTCTGGGCGCTCCGCCTACGTGCTATGTCGCCTGGTTCAATCCGTTTCCACGTTGTGTCATTGGAACTCTCCACCTATTCACCAGGAACTGGATGCAACACGGTGCTTCCCCTTCCTCGCCCACGATGAGTGGCTGCACTCGAGTGGCACCCAACGTACCGCGACCATGTACACGTCTCGCTGCTCCCTCAACTGCGCCGACCGACGCACCGTCACCGTCTTGTAAGTCATCCACAGCACTTGAATATTCTCCATTGACAGATACAAACTGTACGTCAAAATTCTTTGTCACTAATGAGAGATAGGGAATGACAGCAAAACACGGGCCATGACGCAATTTGACTTACGCGTTTACGGTAGGTGATCAATGTTCGCATTTGAGTTTTGAGTAAAGATTTGTTCATCAGTGACTTACCGATTCCATCTGGTAGCTGACCGATAACTCCTCCGTTCCGCCATCCTCGTCCGTGTCGAAGGCCCCGTCCTGCATTGCATACACGTTTGACTCGTTTTTGGGATGGAGGTCCACGCTCTCGCGAAGAACACGTAAATCTGTTAGATAAAGAATAGAAGAAAGAATCATGTACAGTGGACTTACGCACATTGGACGAAAAATTAAGTAGAATGGTTCATGCTTAATGTTGTGCTAGAGGTAAGTCATCGTCAGGTGGATCAGACACTTGAGTCAGCAGTTTCCACTGGAATGTAATCGTCGTCCTTCTCAACATTCGTCTCATTACCGGATTCATCATTCGATTGTGTCAGTGAACTTTTCTCCAGATAGCAGAGAATCTCGGCCTCCGTAAGATCAAGTCGTCTTACCATTGTGGCTTCAATCACGCGAACTCTCGAAAATAAACTGCAAGCTCACGTCGCTGTCCTCAGGACTGCGTAGTCCACTCAGCTTCACCATAAACACAGACAGCTGACAGCAAACTTCCTTAAGGACGACACATTTGACTCCTGCTGTCGTGTAAGGCAACTATTAGCAGTGCCGCAAACAGCGGGCTAGGTAGGGAAGGGTTGGGGGTGGCTTCCCTACTGTACAATGTGTGTGTCACTTTGTTGGTGTGCATAACGCCAGTCCAAAGAAAACGGAAAGCCCCTTTGATATAATGTATCGCCTGACCTCCGAATTCTTCGTATTTCACGGTCTTTTTGGCCCAAAGTGTAATATACTCCAACATCCAGTGAATAACGTCGAATCACGTATAGAAACTATTTAGTGACTGAAAACCGGTGTTATTGATATCAGATTGCATTAAAATGCATATGCCTCAAAAAAGACCCACATGGTACGACTGGTATAAAAGGAACATTTCTCAAACTTCTAGATGGGCTAGGAGAATAAATTTTTGGTGAGTTGTATAACCACATAAATGATGAAAAGTCATGGGAGAGTTATGATTATGGAGGGGGATTGGTCCGTCGAAAAACTCTCGTGCGTTAAAACTGACCCACTTAGTACTTCTAGTGTTTTAATTAATGATACACTCAAAAATATACTAATGATAATTCATGTTCGTTTGCACATAAAAGCTGTGAGCAAGCAACACTTTCCAATCGTTAGTGAATACAGTGCACTTTCGAAATTCCTTGTTCGTGGAGAAGTTCCCTGTTCAGAAACGTAAATGTGGGGAGGCCACTCCGTTAACATCTATCCTACCAATTTAATGTGCTCAATTAGTAATGGATAACCCTCGACATAGTTCCCAATGTGGGGGATTTACACAATAAATTCCGTTTGGCCGAAAGGTGCTTGTCAAAAACAACCTTTCATTTAAACGCAAACTTATTCATTAAAACGTAAACGACAATCCATGAAAGGGAGACAATCGTTGTTGACTAATGTCAACTGTACGAACATTCTGACTGGTGATTATGGAGAGCTGTGTTACTTGACTGCATGAGAAATTACACCCTGTTAACTCAATAATGGCGGACTGTGTCTCAGTTAAACTCAGGTTCAAACCTGGCTATTTCCTGATGGAAAACAGTGACTGAAAGCTTGCTGACTGAAAGATTCATACTCGTACGTTCACCACACGTATTTTGAACCTGGCACATTCGATCACATACGATTCAACCGGTGCGGAATAAGAAGGACTCTGCTCGCCGATGCCGCTATGAGTGCTCACCATAATTTGATTTGCAGCTCAAGTCGATGCCGCCTCCACCGTGTCTCAGAGGCGACACTGCCTCCAGTATGTCTCAATGCCGAGTCTTACATTTTAGGCTCTCTCTTACTCCCTGCTCTCCTTTTTCCGGCAAACAGTGCGTCACCAAGAGCGAAAATAGAAAATACACTCCTGGAAATGGAAAAAAGAACACATTGACACCGGTGTGTCAGACCCACCATACTTGCTCCGGACACTGCGAGAGGGCTGTACAAGCAATGATCACACGCACGGCACAGCGGACACACCAGGAACCGCGGTGTTGGCCGTCGAATGGCGCTAGCTGCGCAGCATTTGTGCACCGCCGCCGTCAGTGTCAGCCAGTTTGCCGTGGCATACGGAGCTCCATCGCAGTCTTTAACACTGGTAGCATGCCGCGACAGCGTGGACGTGAACCGATGTGCAGTTGACGGACTATGAGTGAGGGCGTATAGTGGGCATGCGGGAGGCCGGGTGGACGTACCGCCGAATTGCTCAACACGTGGGGCGTGAGGTCTCCACAGTACATCGATATTGTCGCCAGTGGTCGGCGGAAGGTGCACGTGCCCGTCGACCTGGGACCGGACCGCAGCGACGCACGGATGCACGCCAAGACCGTAGGATCCTACGCAGTGCCGTAGGGGACCGCACCTCCACTTCCCAGCAAATTAGGGACACTGTTGCTCCTGGGGTATCGGCGAGGACCATTCGCAACCGTCTCCATGAAGCTGGGCTACGGTCCCGCACACCGTTAGGCCGTCTTCCGCTCACGCCCCAACATCGTGCAGCCCGCCTCCAGTGGTGTCGCGACAGGCGTGAATGGAGGGACGAATGGAGACGTGTCGTCTTCAGCGATGAGAGTCGCTTCTGCCTTGGTGCCAATGATGGTCGTATGGGTGTTTGGCGCCGTGCAGGTGAGCGCCACAATCAGGACTGCATACGACCGAGGCACACAGGGCCAACACCCGGCATCATGGTGTGGGGAGCGATCTCCTACACTGGCCGTACACCACTGGTGATCGTCGAGGGGACACTGAATA
The DNA here is from genome assembly GCF_023898315.1 of Schistocerca nitens. Lineage (NCBI taxonomy): Eukaryota > Metazoa > Arthropoda > Insecta > Orthoptera > Acrididae > Schistocerca > Schistocerca nitens. Next base: position 53,747,187 of record NC_064620.1, read on the forward strand.
GTGCACGGTACATCCAAACCGTCATCGAACCCATCGTTCTACAATTCCTAGACCGGCAAGGGAACTTGCTGTTCCAACAGGACAATGCACGTCCTCATGTATCCCGTGCCACCCAACGTGCTGTAGAAGGTGTAAGTCAACTACCCTGGCCAGCAAGATCTCCGGATCTGTCCCCCACTGAGCATGTTTGGGACTGGATGAAGCGTCGTCTCACGCGGTCTGCACGTCCAGCACGAACGCTGGTCCAACTGAGGCGCCAGGTGGAAATGGCATGGCAAGCCGTTCCACAGGACTACATCCAGCATCTCTACGATCGTCTCCATGGGAGAATAGCAGCCTGCATTGCTGCGAAAGGTGGATATACACTGTACTAGTGCCGACATTGTGCATGCTCTGTTGCCTGTGTCTATATGCCTGTGGTTCTGTCAGTGTGATCATGTGATGTATCTGACCCCAGGAATGTGTCAATAAAGTTTCCCCTTCCTGGGACAATGAATTCACGGTGTTCTTATTTCAATTTCCAGGAGTGTACTAAGACCAATAACGAGGCTCCCCTCCAGGATAGAGAAACCCACCAAAACAGCGTATCACGATGACATGCCGAACATAGAGCTAAACCGTTGCATACCACTAAAAAACATTCGCTCCAGCTCTGTGCTCGCGACGTCACACTTTAACGTACTAACCATGCACTTTCTCACCTGTGGTTCTGGCCTCGCAACAGAGGACCTCTGATATTAGAAACGATAGTTCACGAGGCGAGCACACTATTTTCGGCAGTCCCTATTTCATTAAGCGACCAGTGACTACGTACGCCGGCCGCGGTGGTCTCGCGGTTCTAGGCGCGCAGTCCGGAACCGTGGGACTGCTACGGTCGCAGGTTCGAATCCTGCCTCGGGCATGGATGTGTGTGATGTCCTTAGGTTAGTTAGGTTTAAGTAGTTCTAAGTTCTAGGGGACTGATAACCACAGCAGTTGAGCCCCATAGTGCTCAGAGCCATTTTTTGACTACGTACGTAAGTGTTCAGCAAAACATGAGGTACAGCCCCCGCCTACTGCTTGTGATGTCTCTCCGTCCCAGGGCAGACACCCAGCTGGGTGAGTTCGTAAACCTGAACGATGGTTTGTTACCCCCTGCGACGCCTCGGCAGGCCCCACCGGAGCCTTGGGTCTCCGTTCCAAGCAAAGTGCCTCTTTCATAGCATTCTCTGTTCACCCTGTCTCAACTTCCGTGCACTGTGTCTTCTCCAGTACTCAAAACGCGTTAAGTATCCAGCCATTACATCACCATCGTAAAAAAGGGAATGAAACTACATAGAGCACTGTACAGCCAGTCAGTGTGGTCCAGGACTTTCAGTAAAACCATTCTGAATGCAGTCAGGCTGTTATCATCCTCTAGACTACACAACCAATCTCAAAATAAATAAAAAAAGCTATAGAAAACTTTCTGCTGCGTTTCAAACTTATATAAAAAACTTTCTTCTGAGTATTCACGATATACAAACGATATTGCAATAGAGCATCAGTGGAAATGTCAACACTTTCCTCATAATGCGATTTACTTTGCAAATAGAATTCATTCTAGTTGACTGCACTGGTCGTGACCCACACTTAAAGCGTCATGTGTGCTAGTGGCACTGACCAACTCTGGCATCAACGTCTCAGATCACATTAATATCGCCGGCGTGTTACTTAAATGTCCTAATAGGCTCTTGCGTAAGGTCTGATGACAGTTCCAGATAAGGTTAAAAATACGTACGTTTAATTAGTCAGAAGCTACTTGAGTTGAAAAATCGGATACTATCGCCAATACAACTGAATGTTAGTTCATTATTGTTTCACGTGAATTTATTAATTTTACTTTTATGATCTCATTGGACCACTTTAGCCGGTCGTTTGCTGATCATATTCTTCTGTAAGTGCATATTTCGCTCCTTTCGAATTGCAAATTGCCCAATACCTTTCCATTCGTTTTTATCTTTGCTGTTTTTCCTCATCACAGGCACGGATCTTGGAGGAGAGGGAGGTGGGGGGGGGTGGTGGTGGGGGCGGGGGCCGGAAAGCCGGAGTATCTGCCCCGGGCGGCAATTTCAGGAGGCGTCAAATTCATATTCTTGAAGAAAAAAGTCTTGTTTCGCAAAGTGCCTAGCGTCCAGCTCATGTTGCTCTGTCGATTATTCATATGATTTCGAAACGCTTCCCTGTTGGTGTTTGAATATTCCTGAAAATATTCTAAATTGATTTCTGAACGAACCGTAAATTCATTTTTGAATGTGTGCGTAGTGTACGTGATGTCTCTGCCAGGGAAATCCCCGTCGTATCAACAAATAAAAACCTTTCCCGCAGACAAAATCGGACAAGGCTATACGAGCTGAGCCGAATGAATCCGAAGTGGTGAATATCAGTCAGTGTTTGTTCTTGTAGTTGTATGTGGGAATGATTAGCGTTGTTATAATTATTACTGAAATCCATAGACTGAAACTACCATAGTGGAAATAATCGACTAACAGGAATGAGAGAAATACTACATGTGATCTTCTTGACGTACCCAAGAAAACGGAATTTTGACACAAAATTTTTGCCAGATAGCAACACTACTAACGGCCAGGTATACAGTCCCCAGTTAGCAGCCGCAGAAGATCTGTTCTCGGAACAGCACGAAAAACGCGTTGTACGAACAGGCAATAACGCCTAACAGTAGAATAAACGTGGGGCAACTAAACCGATGACTCTGTAAGGGTTAGTGAAGTTAACCAGCGAATAACTTTCGACAATGACAGGAATAGTTACAGAATGAGTGATGAATAGATTGTTTCTTAGAACGAGGAAGGAGAAGAAACGGTGATAACACACAAATTATATAGAAGAATATGACGTACTGGGGCATATGAATGAAAGAAACTACTTCCTAAAATAAAACTTTGTGCTTGTGATAGGTCTAGTAGGCATTTGATATTGGTACTTCTTTCATTATATTCTGTCGTGTTATTTATGTAAATGCGGATGGTAAAAATGACAATTTGTGCCAGGACAGTCCCGCTTATTTGGTGTGCGTTACAAGTGCTGAAATATTATAAAGGCCTATTTCGTTTTATCTGGCGGACAGTGACAAAACAGACATAATAAAATCGAAAAACCATACTTCCTCTTGGGTACTATTCATATTAACAGCGTTTTCAGTATCAGGCAGCGAAATTTTGAATTTCGTATAGCAATGAGTTTCACGAACATTGATGAGGTAACAGATTCTCTCGCAGAGAGGAAAGCACCCCATGTAAAGCCGTAGCAAGATTAGGAAGAAAAACATGCTGGGACCTAAGCATTGAAGAAATGAGTACTGTGTTGCTTGTCTCATGTCTTTACCTGTTTTATGTTTCCAATACTTAATTTCATGTCATACAAACGAGAAAGTTATTAGCTAATAGGCCACAAAGAGAGCAAATTTTCTAGAGTTCTTATTCTCCCAGACACAATCCCACCCAGTAGGATGAGTAGCAACACAGGACAGCTTAGTTTCCTCTGTTATGAATATAGCTTTGATGACTTCCATTACAAAATATACATGTTTGAATTCCACAGAACGAAATACGGTGTCATGTGATAGAAGAAAGCTGTGTGAAGAGGCGGGGCACTGCACTTTGGCACACTTAAGACCAAATAACAAGTCTTACATTTGCTCGAATATATATGTAAAACATATATCTTCAGAAGGATGTGCGCTACAAAATGAAAATACTTTTGAAACATCGATATTTTTTTAAATCTTAAACTCTAGAGTGGGAAGGGTGGGAGAGGGTGGACACTCCTATCAAGTTTTTGCCCCAGTACGGAAATATCGTATATCCGGGGCTGCCTCATGTGTGAATGCGCTTTCCACTGTTTGCCATTTGTCATTTCTCATCATAGATCCCATTTCCATGTTTTGTAGACTCTTGATATTTTTTGTTTTGTTTAGTAGATAATCTGGGGTCACTTCCAATTCTTCCATATCCTCTTTGGCATGAGTAGGCTGCTTCCCTACAATCTGGTTCCTGGTGTCCTCATGATACGGCCAAAGAAAGAAATAGTCTTCTTACGTATTATACATGCAATAGGCTCTAGTTTTCTGTGCGCCAATTTATTTGGCGTTATCCATCAGTTTCCCTTATTTTATTTCTTTTATTTAAACATTTTGCAATTATTCTTCTCTCTACTTTAGGGATTTTTTCGGTTCTCTTTCTCTGAGTGACTTCTGAGTTTCACTTGCACATGTTACCCTTACTAAATTACTATCTTGTAGTGTTTAAAATTTGTTTTGATAGACATATTGTATTGCACGTGGACTACGTTAGTTTTCTCAGCATGTATCATTTTATTAATGTCTTTCTGCCAAGTAGGTTTAAGCTGTAAGTAATAATCCCTTCTAGGTATTTAAAGTGTTTCGCTACTATTACTTTTCTGTAGGTTCGCCTTACGTTTTCTCTTACTAGTAGGTCTAAGTGTAAAATGTAAACCTTTATGGCCGTAAAATTTTGTTTCTTTCTTTCTTGGGGCGTCACGCGGGGTCGGCCGTGTTACTATCGACTGGGCAATGTTAGCTGCAGAGGGTGGCCAGATGCCCTTCCTGCCGCCACCCCAACCCCCCCGGGACGGAATGAGTGTACCCCAGCTGTCTGCATCTAGTGTAAGTCATGGAAGGGTGCAAACGTTTTCAAATGTCTCTGAATCGTGTAACTGAGGCGGAACGTGCGGACCAGCCGGGTATTAACCTAGCGGGATGTGGAAAACCTCCTAAAAACTATATCGAGGCTGGCCGCCATACCAGCCCTCGTCGTTGATCTGGCGGGAGGATTCGATCAGGGGCCTGCGCTCCTACTCGAGTTCAGGAAGCAGCGCATTAACGTTCTCGGCTACCTTGGCCAGTCTCATGGTCGTAAATGTCAGAATTAATAAAATAACCTGGGCTATTATGTGATGGTCGAAAGGATTTCGCAATTAAATTAAATGTTTTGTCCCCACCTGCGGAGGACATTTTCAAGGAGGACAGTAGGTTCTTTGACTGTTCGATTCACACGCCGGCTCGCTACTGACTGCAGGAAATTTCCCTTTACTCGTGCTCCCGCACAATGGTGTGACGCCACTTCCTTTGAATACACGAGCACAAGACGTCGATGTCGGTTGCCATGGTAGAAGACCGATACACATCTTCTTCAGCACTGGGCTCCAAATATTCAATTTTCGTGCCCTTTCTTCTTATTGAAATTTCAGTGGTGTTTAACAACGTCTGTGGCCTTCCTCTATGGCTTTACATGGCATCCGTTTGTGGATGCCAGCACTCGAAGCGTATCAAACTGGATGTGGTGATCTGCCTACAAAGCTTGTTGCGTAACAGCTGATTTGTCAGTCGCCAACCTCGTACAGTTGGCCTTGTGCTGTCGAAGCATCTCAACGCGATAAATCCGAATAGTCAGTTTGCCATGGAGGAGGAGGCAGGCAGAACATTAAATTTTCTTCGTGTGCTAGTTTCAAAGAAAGAAAGTGGTAGCTTAGGTCACAAAGTTAACTGATAACCCACGCTCACAGACGGTTAAATACACCGGCAATCGAACCCCCACCCACACTAAAAAATGGCTCTGAGCACTATGGGACTCAACTGCTGTGGTCATAAGTCCCCTAGAACTTAGAACTACTTAAACCTAACTAACCTAAGGACAGCACACAACACCCAGCCATCACGAGGCAGAGAAAATCTCTGACCCCGCCGGGAATCGAACCCGGGAACCCGGGCGTGGGAAGCGAGAACGCTACCGCACGACCACGAGATGCGGGGCCACACTAAAAGCGAGGCACCGTAAAATCGTTGGCCGACAGAGAAAGGAACATCGGCTTACCAGAGCTATTTGACACGGAATTGAAATATCTCACGAAAGCATTGCTCAAGACTGGTTATTCTTCCGCTGAGGTAAGAAGAGCGTTCAGACCGCCGCGCAAAAATCATAGCGATCCACCAGTTCCTGTGGAATCGGAAATTTTCTTATCTTTCATTAAGGACGTTACAGATAGCTTAGGAATAAACATAGAAAGAAAAGAGCATCATAGTAATCTACGAAACCACTTGGAAGACACAAGACCGGCCGCTGTGGCCGACCGTTTCTAGGCGCTTCAGTCCGGACTCGCGCTGCTACTACGGTCGCAGTTCGAATCCAGCCTCGGGCATGGATGTGTGTGATGTCCTTAGCTTAGTTATGTTTTAGTAGTTCAAAGTCCCATAGTGCTTAGAGCCAGTAGTACCACGTTTTTTTTGTTTTTTTTTGTTTTTTTTAGAAGCCTCAGGATAACGTAAAATTGGGCAAAGGATGCTCACAAACCGGTAGAAACACCAAAAAATTTTATCATTCAGCCTGGTTGTGGAAAGAAGTACGTGGGTACTACAGAAGCACACTATCGTCCTAGTGTTTTCCTATGGTATCTGGAGTCGTTTCAGGTAAAGACACTGCTGGGAAATAAAATTAGCCAACGCTTTTAGAAATTTCCAATTCACTCAAGATTTATTGTTGCAACGGTGAATGAGATCAATAACACCAGCGGTATCGACCAATGATGAAACACCTACATAAGGATATAGTGTAGCCCCCAAGTGCAGGCGCTGAATCTGATATCCAGTCGATCGTACATAATGCGAATATTGTCCTGGGATACGTTACGCGATGCCTGCTCAACATGCTCACTTAGTTCTGCAAGAGTTATTTTGTTGACGAGTCGCACAGGTCGCTTCTCCTCGCATCATATCCCACTTGTGCTCGCTTGGAGACAAGTCAGGACATAATGCTGGCCAGGGTACGTGTTCCACGTCTTGCAGACCACGTTGAGTTTCATGAGTATTGGTGTGGACGAGCATTATCCTGTTGAAGCACCATATGACTTCCTGCTATTAGAACTGGAAAATAGGGCTCTAAAAACATTTCCCACGTACCGAGAGCTAGTTAGCGTCCCCTCGAGAAAAACCAAAGATGAATTAGAGTTGAAGCTTTTCACACCACAAACCATAAGAGCTGGGGTGGCATCAGTGCTGTTGTTGTGGTCTTCAGTCCTGATACTGGTTTGATGCAGCTCTCCATGCTACTCTATCCTCTGCAAGCTTCTTCATCTCCCAGTATCTACTGAAACCTACATCCTTCTGAATCTGCTTAGTGTATTCATCTCTTGGTCTCCCTCTACGATTTTTACCCTCCACGCTGCCCTCCAAAGCTAAATTTGTGATCCCTTGATGCCTCAAAACATGTCCTACCAACCGATCCCTTCTTCTAGTCAATTTGTGCCACAAACTTCTCTTCTCCCCAATCCTATTCAATACCTCCTCATTAGTTACTTGATCTACCCACCTTATCTTCAGCATTCTTCTGTAACACCACATTTCGAAAGCTTCTATTCTCTTCTTGTCCAAACTAGTTATCGTCCATGTTTCACTTCCATACATGGCTACACTCCATACAAATACTTTCGGAAACGACTTCCTGACACCTAAATCTATACTCGATGTTAACAAATTTCTCTTCATCAGAAACGATTTCCTTGCCATTGCTAGTCTATATTTTATATCCTCTCTACTTCGACCATCATCAGTTATTTTGCTCCCCAAATGGCAAAACTCCTTTACTACTTTAAGTGTCACATTTCCTAATCTAATTCCCTCAGCATCACCCGGCTTAATTCGACTACATTCCATTATCCTCGTTTTGCTTTTGTTGATGTTCATCTTATATCCTCATTTCAAGACACTGTCCATTCCGTTCAACTGCTCTTCCAACTCTTTTGCTGTCTCTGACAGAATTACAATGTCATCGGCGAACCTCAAAGTTTTTACTTCTTCTCCATGAAGTGCCTACTCCGAATTTTTCTTTTGTTTCCTTTACTGCTCGCTCAATATACAGATTGAATAACATCGGGGAGAGGCTACAACCCTGTCTCACTCCTTTCTCAACCACTGCTTCAATTTCATGCAGTGTGTCTCGGACGAATCAGGTCTACATCGTATGTGCAAACGATTATCACTTGCGTGCAGGCTGAATGTGCTTTCATCGCTGAAGACGACGGCGCGCGATTCCAAGAGATTCTCTGATGCCATCAGTCGAGCCTTGCACATCGATGCTATGGCGTGAGTGGATGACGGGTTAGAGAAGAACATGCCCGTATTCCCGCTGCTAATAGCTGGTTCATAACAGTTCATGCTGATACTTCCGGGCTCACATGCCCTCTTATCGGCCCTCTGGTAGCTGTACAATCTGCGACTGCTGCCCTTACAAGACGATTATTCTGCAGTGAGACTGTGCTGCGTGAACGTCAGACACTTGTGGGAATGTTCACGAGACCACCGATACCAGTACCGTTTCACTGTTGACGCAGCACGCCCAACTTGAGTGGCAATTCTCCGAAAGGACCATCTGGCCACGCGGAAGGCCAGAATTTGTCCCGTGTCAAACTCACATGAGTAGAAAGCATGAGTGATCTCCGTATAATGTTTGCCTGCTTGTTTCACACATTTGTTCTGCACTGAGCCTTCTGGCTGTGAGCATTCAATAGTAAAAGGTTGATACGGATGACGCTCTGGTAGCCATACCACACTACTGGCCATTAAAATTGCTACACCAAGAAGAAATGCATATGATAAATGGGTATTCATTGGACAAATATATTATACTAGGACTGACATGTGATTACATTTTCACGCAATTTGGGTGTATAGATCCTAAAATATCAGTACCCATAACAACCACCTCTGACCGTACAATCGGCCTCGATACGCCTGGGCACTGAGTCAAATAAGCTTGGATGGCGTGTACAGGTGCAGCTGTCCATGCAACTTCAACACGATACCACAGTTCATCAGGAGTAGTCACTGGCGTATTGTGACGAGCCAGTTGCTCGGCCACCATTGACCAGACGTTTTCAGTTGGTGAGAGATCTGGAGAATGGACTGGCCAGGGCAGCAGTCGAACATTTTCTGTATCCAGAAAGGCTCGCACAGGACCTGCAACATGCGGTCGTGCATTATCCTGCTGAAATGTAGGGGTTTCACAGGGATCGAATGAAGGGTAGAGCCACGGGTCGAAACACATCTCAAATGTAACGTCCACTGTTCAAAGTGCCGTCAATGCGAACAAGAGGTGACAGAGGCGCGTAACAAATGGCACCCCATACCATCCCGACTGGTGATGCGCCAGTATGGCGATGACGAATATACGCTTCCAATGTGCGTTCACCACGATGTCCCAAACACGGATGCGACCATCATGATGCAGTAAACAGAACCTGGATTCATCCGAATAAATGACGTTTTGCCATTCGTGCACCCGGGTTGAGTACACCATCGCAGGCGCTCATGTCTGTGATGCAGCGTCAAGGGTAACCACTGCCATGGTCTCCGAGCTGATACTCCATGCTGCTGCAAACGTCGTCGAACTGTTCGTGCAGATGGTTGTTGTCTTGCAAATGTCGCCATCTGTCGACTCAGGGATCGAGACGTGGCTGCAAGATCCGTTACAGCCATGCGGATAGGATGCCTGTCATCTCGACTGCTAGTGATACGAGGCCGTTGGGATGCAGCACGGCGTTCCGTATTACCCTCCTGAACCAACCGATTCCACATTCTGCTAACAGTCATTGGATCTCGACCAACACGAGCAGCAAAGTCACGATACGATAAACCGCAATTGCGATAGGCTACAATCCAACCTTTATCAAAGTCGGAAACGTGATGGTACGCATTTCTCCTCCTTCCACGAGGCATCACAAAAACGTTTCACTAGGCAACGCCGGTCAACTGCTGTTTGTGTATGAGAAATCTGTTGGAAACTTTCCTCATGTCAGCACGTCGTAGGTGTTGCCACCGACGCCAGCCTTGTGTGAATGCTCTGAAAAGCTAATGATTTGCATATCACAGCATCCTGTCGGTTAAATTTCGCGTCTGTAGCACGTCATCTTCGTGGTATAGCAATATTAATGGCCAGTAGTGTATCTGTTGGCAGACGATACTGGAACAATTATCACTAGATCTACTATCCTCTTGTGACATCTGCGTAATCGGATAAAAATAGGCGACATGTTTCCACGTGAACTAATTTTTTCCGGCAGTGTATGCACTAATTACTTCACACAATGTAGGATTCTATGTATGTGTACTGTCCCTCTGACTTTTTGTAACCCTCTGATTATCCGAATTTTTAGCTGTGGCTGACCGGTTGCCCACCGCCTCTCAGAGTCGAGGTCTACCTGTTGTTACCGTGAAGGACGTCCGACTGCTAACCGATTAGGACGTCAGATGATAGCGTTTCCCCGCGTGTTTCGACGTCAGACAGCCGGACAGCAGGACTTTGCGCCTACCGCCCGTGGCACATGTGCGCGCGCCCGCGACCACGCCTGCCGCGTCGCGTCCTCCCCCGCCCCCATACCCCCTCCCCAGCAGCGCTCATCCCTCCCCCTCCAGCGGGCGCAGTCCGACCATGCCGGCAGCTGGAGGCTCCAGTCGCGGCGCCGCCACGCCGCCTGCCGCACGTCACGTTAGACTAGTTGCGGTCCAGTCCCACGCTCGCACGCCACGCCGCTGTCGCCGGGTTCACAGGCGGTGTCGTAGTTCTTCGGGTGATCTTCTAGTCGACAGCACCGTTCCAGTCACATCGTAAGTGAGCTTCTGACAAACGGTTACTGCCCTATTTACCTTGCTGACAAAGTCATCTGCGGCACACACTGTTCTGCCTAGCTACCTTAGATATTACATAAATAAAACTTTCGTTGCATACTTGTCAGTATTTTGTCGAGAGTATTTTCTGTAGCACATGAACAAGCATTTAGCATGGTATTTCGTAGTTACTAAGCCATGCTTTTAATTATGTGCAGGAAATTTTACTAGGAAACAGACAGTAAGTACGAGCGATATTACTAGGCATTTTGTACCGAAAACCTCATGTAACTACACGATCTACTTCAGTGGTATCCGAAATACGTCTATTTCGAACTCAAGGTCTTTGCCACGCGATGTTTTGAATGTGCGCATAATCCGACCGGACAATAACAGGATACGACTTGCGCAACTGGTTAGGTACCAGTGTACAGAGACAAAGTATTGAAGCGATGGAATATTACACATTCGTTACCAAACACTTCTTTCGTTCATTAAACTAGAATGTACGCATTTAGTCAAACGGGTAACAAGTAAACGGCATGACATTTTAGGTGACTATTTTTAACGTGAGTTATAGAGGAAACCAATGATGTATTTCAAGTAATATTCTACTATCACCAGTATCATTTAAATTTCTAAAACACTTACGTAGTCATGCAGGGGAAAGCACGGAATATAGATCATATGAATGTAGATCATATTGACAGGATATTTCCCTTTTAAAGTTGTCTGTACTATTGCACAAACCCGTGTATTTGTACTAAAGACACAAATGAATTGTCACACACATTGATTCAAATTTCTGAAATTAGATTTGCGACAAGTTAGTCTACACGAAAAGAGAAGTCTTTTGATATGTGATTAATTCAGTGAGACATTGTAGTAATTCAGTCATTTTCAAAATTTACTGGGAATTTTCTTACGAATCTCACTCTGCACAGTATATCTTTGACAAGTGAAGGATAACGAGCCAAGAGAATAAAGACTAGTCATTGCCGCCAGGGATTAGCCGAGCGGTCTTAGGCGCTGCAGTCATGGACTGTGCGGCTGGTCCTGGCGGAGGTTCGAGTGCTCCTCGGGCATGGGTGTATGTGTTTGTCCTTAGGATAATTTAGGTTAAGCAGTGTATAAGCTTAGGGACTGATGACCTTAGCAGTGAAGTCCCATAAGATTTCAACAACATTTGAACATTAGACTAGTTGTTTACGTACCATTAGTTGTGCGAAGTGCTACTGAAAAGTATGGCTGTGTCACCATAAATGAATGAAATTAACTTCAAATGATAAGCAGTTATCGCTATTAGTACTAGTACAGTAACAATGAAATACCGATAATGAAGATTTTTTTGTGTTTTTCTGTGTTATCCAGCGTTACTATCAATTAACATAGAATGAGAGCGTTTGAACACAGACAGTTGGTAAAATAATGCTTGACAGACTAATACATGAACATTAAAAATGCCTCCTCCCTTTTTACTGTCTGATAGTATTGTGGCAGATTACAAAAAGTGCATCTTTGCAGACTCCACCGATCCTCGGATCTTACCGCTAATGCTATACAGGAAAACAAAAAGTAATAAGTATTCAAAAATATTTATTCATTTAGTTTGCTGGAAACACAATTAAGAAAAAAGAACCTTCTTTTATTAATAAGATGCCTGGGCATACAGTTTTTGCCTTAATTCAATCATGAGAGGTAATATCCTCGAAGAATTAATATTAGGAATATTTTTGTCAGTTTTCACTATTGTGTACTGCCTTCTCATAGATTTTCAATAGGAAATGTATGTGACATGTTTGATCCAAAAACTAAATTTCAGTAGCATTTGACTATTTCATGAAGTACAGCATAAATGTTAGAACCAACCTACTGAAATTATGTTCCAAAATCTGCTTTGAGTCTGCTGCTTGGCAGATGTCAGTGTTTAACTCTCTCCTTTAAACAACAATGTGCGTGCATTTCAGAGAAATAATAATTTGTAACAATGGACTGTTTCAGTATATCATTTCATAACAGAAGTAACGTTTTTCTAGAAGATGAATGGCAAACATAGCACCAAAATACTACCGGCATCACAAACATTTTTACTGATTATATCATTCTCTTTGCAAAATGCCGAACACATCAAAATTAAAATATTCCTTACTGGCATTCCCTGTAGACAACTGCTCGCCACCACTGAATGCTATTATTCGCGCACAATTGGATACAGTCGCCATTATAATGCAGTAAATTGATCATTAATTCCCTACGCCCATCACTCATACGACACGAATCGCAAATAACTGCCGTCATGGGTTAACGTAGTTAAGAGCCACACCGCGTAAATATATTTCGCTCCGATAGATATTTCTCTCAATTTATTCACGTATACACGAGAGAAGAGAGAGAATTTCTGCGGTCATTTATTTTTTTCTCGCCCTTGGTGTACTAAATAAATCGTAAAACATCTATATTTCAGGAGGGTGCGCAGGTTTTATGGGTCTAGAAATGAATCGTCGCCGGGGCAGAATTCCTCACCATGGACATCCGCGGAATGCAGTTTATTACTGACAACAAACAGAATCGCTAATCTGATGTCCGCGGCCTGACACGTATGTTTTGCGAATTAGCGTCACGTACGGCTATAAAATTAACGAGCTGCCCCACCCGCAGAGAGCCGACCCATCACAATCCCTTCCAACCCTCCCCAAAGCAAGCAAGCGAGCGTGTGTATATATACGTGCGCGTATGTGTCATATATATATTTATTTTTATTAGGCGCAGCCCGCACGGTGATTGGCGCCGTTCCAGCCCAGGAAGGGACGCTCGCCGATGGAATTTACTGCTGGAGGTGGCGTGGTTGGAAGCGCCGGTCAGCGGTGTGAAAATTGAAGTCCCGGAGGGAAAAATAATTCATGAATGCGCTGGACAGCTGTACGTCACCGCGGCGAGAACACCGGAATGTAGTGTGGCCACTTCATTAGCAGCAGAAGAGACGGGAACCACGAGCGGCACCGCTCGCTTCATCGCCAATGGCACCGGGCTGTGCATTTAACTGAGAGATGCTCTTTTGAAGACCCCTCTTTAAAGGATTAATCGCATGCGGCGGCGATTTCTCAGGAGTCTCGACTTGTGTTCGACAGTGCCTCATGTTGAATACTGCAGACTGATGACCGAAATCGGGCTGAGGCACGTGACCCGGACACACACCTGTTGACGGCTGCTGCGAGAGTGCTGGTTATGTGAGGCAGGGACGGTGCACGGTAGACGCGTTACTAACAGCACAGTAAATCCGTAAGAAATGTTTCCAACAGACATAAGTATGTGAAAAGTTGACGTAAGAGCCCTTAGGGCTCCCTAAATAGCTTCAGTCTCAATAGTGCGACATCAGGTTCGTTTCGGAAGGATCCGGTTCTTGCGACAAAGACTCAGTTCTGTAAGTAACGCTGCAGGGTTGCAAGTGTGTAGTAACTGAAGGCACGCGGCTGTGACCGCCTCGGTCAACCTGTTGCACCCAGCGGATGGGTCGACGTCGAGTGGACGCCGCTGGTGGTCGGTGCCCCTGATGAGACAGGCGGTATGGACGCGGCAGCCTCCAGCGTCGCATCGCCGGCGAGCGGCGGCGGTCCGGCGCCGACGGTGACGTCATCCAGTGCGCGCTCCGATGCTGTGGACTCTCCGTCACGCCAGCAGCAGGCGCGCAACAGGCACGAGGAAGCGGCCGGCCACGACGCGGAGCGCAGGTAGGCGTCTGCCAGTGGCCAGCAGCTGCGCCTAGCCTAAACATACCGCTTTCGTATCACTGGAGCTTAACATGATCCGTGAAATATTCTCTTACTCAAATCTTTATACGATTTTTCCTCCACGCAACCGTCTTTCCTCTTCTTCTTTTCGCCTTGCTCATCTGAGAACAACCTTTATTCCGATCAGTTTCGATCCCCCCGCACTGAAGTTCCTTCTCAAGATTGTCGCACAGGTGACAAAATGGTACATATCGAAATAGACGACAGAGGGATAGAGAAACAATTAAAATCGCTCAAAAGAGGAGAGGCCGCTGGACCTCATGGGATACCAGTTCGATTTTACACAGAGTACGCGAAGGAACTTGCCGCCCTTCTTGCAGCGGTGTACCGTAGGTCTCTAGAAGAGCGCAGCGTTCCAAACGATTGGAAAAGGGCACACGTCATCCCCGTTTTCAAGAAAGGACGTCGAACAGTTGTGCAGATCTTTAGACCTATATCTCTAACGTCGACGCCGGCCGCGGTGGTCTAGCGGTTCCAGGCGCGCAGTCCGGAACAGCGCGACTGCTACGGTCGCAGGTTCGAATACTGCCTCGGGCATGGATGTGTGTGATGTCCTTAGGTTAGTTAGGTTTAAGTAGTTCTAAGTTCTAGGGGACTGATGACCACAGATGTTAAGTCCCATAGTGCTCAGAACCATTTGAACCATTTTTTCTAACGTCGATCAGTTGCAGAATTTTGGAACACGTATTATGTTCGAGTATAATGCCTTTTCTGGAGACTAGAAATCTACTCTGTAGGAATCACCATGGGTTTCGAAAAAGACGATCGTGTCAAACCCAGCTCGCGCTATTCGTCCAAGAGACTCAAAGGCCCATAGACACGGGTTTCTTGACTTCCGCAAGGCGTTCGATACAGTTCCCCACAGTCGTTTAATGAACGAAGTAAGAGCATATGGACTATCAGACCAGTTATGTGATTGGATTGAAGAGTTCCTAGATAACTGAACGCAGCATGTCATTCTCAATGGAGAGAAGTCTTCCGAAGTAAGAGTGATTTCAGGTGTGCCGCAGGGTTGTGTCGTAGGACCGTTGCTATTCACAATACACATATATGACCTTGTGGATAACATCAAAAGTTCACTGAGGCTTTTTGCGGATTATGCTGTGGTATATCGAGAGGTTTTAACAATGGAAAATTGTACTGAAATGCAGACGGATCTGCAGCGAATTGACGCATGGTGCAGGGAATGGCAATTGAATCTCAATGTAGACAAGTGTAATGTGCTGCGAATACTTAGAAAGAAAGATCCCTTATAATTTAGCTACAATATAACAGGTCAGCAACTGGAAGCAGTTAATTCCATCAATTATATGGGAGTATGCATTAGGTGTGATTTAAAATGGAATGATCATATAAAGTTCATCGTCGGTAAAGCAGATGCCAGACTGAGATTAATTGGAAGAATCCTAAGTAAATGCAATCCGAAAACAAAGGAAGTAGTTTACAGTACCCTTGTTCGCCCGCTCCTTGAATACTGCTCAGGAGTGTGGGATAGGGTTGATAGAAGAGATAGAGAAGATCCAAAGGAGAGCAGCGCGCTTCGTTACAGGATCATTTAGTAATCGCGAAAGCGTTACGGAGATGATAGATAAACTCCAGTGGAAGACTCTTTAGGAGAGACGCTCAGTAGCTCGGTACGGGCTTTTTTTCGAGAACATACTTTCACCGAGGAGTCAAGCAGTATATTACTCGCGAAGAGACCATGAGGATAAATTCAGAGAGCCATACCGACAATCCTTCTTTCCACGAACAATACGAGACTGGAATAGAAGGGAGAACCGATAGAGGTACTCAAGGTACCCTCCGCCACACACCATCAGGTGGCTTGCAGAGTGTGGATGTAGGTGTCGATGTAGATGTATTTATCGTTGTACATTGTTATTTCGTTATACTACTTAGCAACCTTCTTCGTTTCTCTGCCCATGCTGATTTTACCCAGTCTAATTATATTATGAAAACCAATGGCAGTCTGATATTTTGTTCGAAAGTTGCCCTATTGTAAATCTCTGTATCCTGTACTCCCACTTCTTCCAGATCCCTCTGTACCTCTTTGATGGAGCGAAGTTTGTTTCTGTTGTTGACAGGAAACTAATGTGACAACAATCTGTTGTGCATTCTAAGGTTAAGTCCGAAGAACTGGCTGCTCTTCCTGAATGTGTCGAAGAATTTCTGTATTTGGTTATAGAGGTTTTGGTTCCCTTGTCTTCTATGTTGACCGATTCCTTTTCTGTGAGATCCCAATATCCTCCTGAAAATCCTTCGTCCCACAAGTTTTAGGTTCTTCTGTAATCCTGCAGCCGGGCGTTGCGGCCGAGAGTTTCTGGGCGCTTCAGTCTGGAAACGTGCGACCGCTACGGTCGCAGGCTTGAGTCCTGCCTCGGGCATAGATGTGTATGATGTCCTTAGGTTAGTTAGGTTTAAGTAGTTCTAAGTTCTAGGGGACTGATGGCCTCAGATGTTTAAGTCCCATAGTGCTCAGAGCAATTTGAACCATTTTTTCATAATCTTGCTCTTACGAAGTTCAGAATTACTGCTCAAAATCAGGCTTCTGGGTGGATGGTCATTTCGCAACGTCTCACTTTTGCATTGACTGGAATATTCATCACATTGTAGACGTTAATTGTGTAGATGTATTCGGTTTGAAGCTGTGTTTCTTCTTTTATCTACTACTTCATTATCAGGCATTTAAACACTGTGCCTTTTGAAAAGGTTGGGGTCGAATACAATTAGGCTGAACGTCTACAGGGTAATTTTTTCCACCGTGTACAAAGTCTACGGGTTAAACGATGAGAGGGTACGGAATAAAAATGGTCAAACGAATTTATGGTTTCCATGCTAGAGACCAATTCTTCAATCACACATCGTCAGAGAGACTGCGGTCTAATACGCGCTGCAACACGCAGCCACAGCTACAGTGTGTGTTGAAAATGGTTTCCATTTGCCTCAACGCATGCGAGTATGTGTCGTAGCATATCCTGTTTCACACAATGACATCGGCCTGACTGGATCCAAACAGTGTCAAAAGCAGCCTGAATACGCTGCTACAGTGCCTCCACATCTGGAATGGTGTAGGGAAGCAGCCTACTCACGCCGTAATAAATGCACATCAGTCTTTCCATTGTGTGCCAGCCAGTCCGCTGTAACTAGCTCTGACGTCATAAATGTTGCGCAATACTTTAAAAATCAAGCAAATAACCTAAAACATTTCTAGCATGTCAGGAGTAATACTAAATTAATGTGTGTTGAATATAAGTTCAATAACTTTAAGAAGAACTTTAACCAATTTCGAAATTTGGACGTTTTTCTGTAAAAATCATTGGCGCAACGGAAAAGAGCTATAGACTTCAAAATTTATAATCCGATTCCTTTTTCATAAATATTTAATAGAAACAGTCTTCTGGATCTCACAATTTAAGATTTTAGTTGAAATTCAATATTTTCTGGTTTTCGTCTTAAAACTTAAGGAAGCAAGATAGATTAAGTAGGCTAATAAATAAGGCTAGGATGTTTATATTTAAGTAGGTTGGAGATCCGCTATAACTATGAAGATGTGAGAAGTTTCATTTGAATACCTATAAAACTATAGCGATAGCGTATCTCCAAACGGCCAGTTCTGAGCTCGTCTACTGCGTGCAGTGTAATTAAATTAATTCTCTCGCCCAAAATATTTAACTTAGCCACGTCAAAATGTTATTATCAATACTTACCTGCGTGCTGAATGCACATTTAAATTAAGAACTTCATCGGCCGTCAGCAAGAGAAGCTATGATTTATTAGGTAACTTAATGTGGTGCATTACTAGCCCAGCGGCTAGTCGGGAGAGCCGATTTGATCAGGCGTTCCCTTAGCCGTCCGCACCGCGGCTTTATATATAAGAACGCTGCGCGAGGAAGCAAGGCCCCAGTTCTCTCCAGACGCTGAATAGCACACCACCTGTGTCGGGAGTAGCGTCGCGTCGGTATCATTGCTATAAACGGCCTCGGATGCCGTAGTAAGTTACTCGAGATACGCGTAACATGAAATCATTTTCGAGTGAAGTGTTAATTCTGGGATGATTTTAACTATCTAGCTTCAGTTTGCGTATGTCGTATTTTCACGTGCCGTCGCGGGACAGACATTCTACCATTATAAAGCGTGGCGTTTGATGAACCTTATCATCAAATTATGGCGAGCATTCATTTAAACATTTAATCTGGACATTTATAGTTGCATCAGCGCATTAGACTCTGAACTGCTCTGTTAGTTAGATTGTGTGGATTCTTTTGTTTTCATTTGTGACTTTCAGAATACAGAACTTTTTTTTTTTTACAACCGTTTTTGATTATGAATCCCGGACAATCTCCTAATTCCTCAGAGCTATAAGCTGTAACTATAAGTGTATTCTCAGACGAAGTGGGCACTAGGAATTCTAATTACAGGCTTCACGTTTTGCTAATCATTTTCTGGTTGCCAATGTTGTAGTTAGAGAGCCAGTGTTGATAACGGCGAAAGACAGCATAAATAACATTCTAAATAATAGGAACATTCAAACATATTTATATTAACAACAATAATTCCACCAGCCACCCCACATATGGTGCATCGGCCGGGAAGTGTTTCAACATTCAAACTTTTATATAAACAACATTATTTTTCCACCCGCCGCCCCACAATGGGCTCTATATACACGGTACATCTGAGATGACCCATAAACGAAATCACACGGGTTGAGATCCGGTGAACGAGCAGACTATGCAGCTGCACACCGTCATCCGACCTATCGACCAGGGAAGAAACGACTGAGATTCGTCCGGACGTTAAAGGCGAAGTGGGCTGAAGCACCATCAACAATCAGCCACATGACCCTTCGAATCATCAATGGCACATCTTCCAACAAGGAGGCAATGTCACCCCCAAGAAACAGCGGTAATTCCGGCCTGTTAGGCGAGGTGGAAGGAAGAATCATTCCAAAGGACGGTTGTCAATTATCCTGGCCCACACATTCCGACTGCACCGATGCTAATTATTTGCTGTTACCATACCAAGCGGGGTCTGCATACTACCCCACAGATGACTGTTACAAAAGTTGAAGATCCCACTCGGCGTAAAAGTAGCCTAATTTTTTAATAAGACGGATGACACATATACCGGGATCGCGGTTGCCTGGTGAAGAAACCAGTAACAAAATTACTCCCGATCTGCAAAGCCACCGCTAGTAAACAAGTGACAAGGGTAATATCAATTGTCATGGAGAATGTTCCTCACGGTCGTCTGGCTTACCCTGTACTGGCGTCGGCCGCTGTGGCAGAGCGGTTCTAGGCGCTTCAGTCTGGAACCGCGCGTCCGCTACCGTCGCAGGTTCGAATCCTGCCTCGGGCATGGATGTGTGTGATGTCCTTAGGTTAGTTAGGTTTAAGTAGTTCTAAGTTCCAGGGGACTAATGACCTCAGAAGTTGAGTCCTGTAGTGCTCTGTGCCATTTGAACCATCTAGGGGACTGATGACCTCAGATGTTAAGTCCCATAGTGCTCAGAGCCATTTGAACAATTTTGAACCCTGTACTGGCGGGTTGGCTGGCTCTGAGCCCTATGGGACTTAACTTCTAAGGTCATCAGTCCCCGTACTGGCGGGTCAGCTGCCTGGTCCTGACACGGCGGTCGCCTTCTACAGTGTTAATCAAATTTTCCTCCTAGTCTGATGAGTGAACAGTGTACGTCCTTCATGATTTCCTGCTTGCAGAAACGACCTCGTCTGAGACAAAAGGCGAAACATTGTTGCAGATACTGAAAGCTATGTTTGTTGTCGGTGGGGATTGGTCTCGTATTACAACCTTGCTGTACGCTGCCCGTTGCCATTTGCCTTTCGGCAAGTAAACACCATTTCGGCAAGCTCTCTTTTCATATACGGAACCATTGTGTACAACGATGTATCACATCCACTAAAAAATGAGTCATCAAGAGAAGTGAATCGGATACAACATTACCAATGACTACGGCAGGAGAGGGAGCTAGGAGATGGAGTACGAGGAACAGTACCACCCTCTAGGAGGAAACCATGCAAATTTTAACTGTGCCTGCATGGGACAACGCGTATTAGACCGCAGTCTCTGTAACAAAGTATGATTGAATAAATGGTCTCTAGCATGGAAACCATGCTTTTCCGTACATAAGTTCATTCGACCTTTCTTGTTCCGTATCCTCTCATCGATCAATCCCTGGAGTGTGTACACGGTGGAAAAAATCACCGTGTATAACTTTATGATGCATCGCAACGTCATCTCGAAACACTTCAGTTCAGTCCAGTTCAGCTGGTCTGTTAACGGATGTATAAGGGGCAGTCAAATATAAAGGAGAGACGTAGAAAAAAGTAACTGTTTATTATTTCAAAAGCAATCGTCATAGTTTTAATACGTTCATTCGACTGTGAGGGAAGACTAAAGTGCCTTCATGGCAAAATATTTACAGTTACCTACGTAAACTCGATTGCACGCAGGCGAGCATCTCTTCCTCCGAAGAAAATCGACAGCCACGAAAGACTTTCTTCGGGGCTCCAAGAACATGGAAATCGCATGGGGATACACCGGAACCGCATGGAGGATTTGTAAGGGCTTCCCTGCGGAACTTCTTTAGCGTAGTGGACCAGCGTACATGTTGCAAAGATTGTGTCAACTACACTGAGAGAGTTTCAAATGTATGTGAAATCTCAAGGGACTGAACTGCTAAGGTCATCAGTCCCTAAGCTTACACACTACTTAAACTAAATTATCCTAAAAACGAACACACACACCGATGCCCGAGGGAGGACTCGAACCTCCGCCGGTACCAGCCGACACAGTCCATGAATGCAGCGCCCTAGGCTGCTCGGCTAATCCCGCGCGACGAGAGAGTTTCGCTGGGAAGGCCTTACACATCCTCCGTCCCAATCTCTATCCGTACAGTTTCCAAATTTTTGGAACCTTGGAGAAACATATTTGTGGCCATAGATTTGCTTCTGGCAAAGAAGTACAGGCCAGGTTACAATCATGGCAGCTGCAAACATTTTTCCATGAGGCACTGACCGGTTTTTGCCATAGTGGGATAAACGTATTAACAGTTATAGTGATTACCTTTGAAACATTAAACAGTTAACTTACTTTTTTCCATGGTCTCATTTTCATTTGATTGTCCTTTTTAATTCCTTTCTAACACACGATAAATGTAAAAAAGAAATTTCTAGATATTACAGCTAGAATCACAACTGTTTCATCTCTAAGCAAGACTGTAGAATGAAAGTTGTCTTGATTACCTTGACTTGGTGTGCTGCGGACTCCTTTTGTCAAATACCGTTCAAGGTACCTCATCACGCTACTGCTATTTACCGATTTATCAGCAGACTGCAACTCGTAGATCTCTTTCGCATTGTCATCGAGTGCCATGAAACAGTTATACATATCCTTTGATAACGTTTTGGAACAAGCGGACTTAAAATGTGCTTCCGTCCACATTTCTTTCAATGGTTTATGTAAATAACTTCAGTTGTTTCATTGATGGGTTCAACGACACACCTGAACAAAGGAAATGGTTCTACGTCGCTAACGATTTTGCTGTCAACAAGGTGTTAGCTACATCTTTTTTCTCTTGTTATTTATTTGTGTAGATTGTACAGTGTTGTTTAGAGGAACTGTGCCGGGGGTCAGTGATTATAATACTAGAGCTCTGTAGCTTCATTCCATTTTCTCTGTGTCCCTGTCATTATAGATCATGTGGTTTACCATGATTTCATACAATTTTTCAAGGATCTGTTATTCTGATGAATTACAACCTATTTCTTTGAGATTTTAATATCTTAGTTTCATTTACGACTGTTATAACTTCAGACTCAACAGTTGTTCATATAGTTGTAGAAGCAAGTGTTGCGCATTATGGTCTGCAGTCAGTTTACTGTTACGAAACCTCTCTAAGTTTCTGGTTGCACACATTGATACTTCTTCGATATGGACATTTCAAAATAAACATATACTCTACAAAACTTATATGACAACGTGATAATACTGTGATAAATCCAATCTTTAAATGTCAACTACCCACTACAGCTGTCATTCCAGTATTTAATTTACGTTCCATGAGAATGAGTTCGGGATTTGTTACCCTCTCATATATGACGTAGACTAACAAATTAAGTTTGGATCTTCTAAGGATGCTTATGTAACTTTAATCGATTGCATTAAAACGCCAGCCAACAGCTTGGCGGTGGCTGTTCGCAACAGAATTGTCAACATATACTCGAATCTGGGAGAGGTCCTTGGCTTTGTTTTAGTTGTTGATTTTATTTGCATGTGGACATGCTAATGAAGTTCGGGTGAAAGCATCGTAATTCAGATTCGCCCATTCCTTATCAAATTTTACGCTGTTTCTTCAAAACTACGTGTGAATGCTGGAATGGTTCCTTAAACATATCATAACCGCTTTTGTCGACATTCGCCAGTAACTTAGCTTGTCTTCTACGACTAATGATCTTCACATTGGCGAGACGTTAAACCGAGCCTCGTTTGCCTTTAAAAAAAAAAAACCATGGTCAGCTTTAAAGTTGAAAGAGAGATCGATATTTCCCCCACATCTACCTTAAAAGGCATTAAACGTTGTTTTTTGCAAAACAACGATTCTGTTTCAGATTATTAAACTTCTACGGCATCTAGAGAGGAGTCATAATCGCCAAAGGTCACTTGTATCATATTCTTGGGGCGCATTACTGACATCTCAGGCAAATCGACCGTAACCAATGCACCTTCAAAGACAATTATAGTGTTCAGGCGCAATGAAAGTTTGACTTTTACGGCAGGAACCTAGAGTCTTATCACATGTTAAAGCACGAGCCCCTTAAGCAGCAAGAACTGACCATTATCTACAGTGATTTAGTACAACGGACGAACGCGTAACTCAACAATTTGACTTGACGTATACATATTCCGTACCAATGGACAAAATTCCTCAGGGAATCAACCGCATAAAAATGAATCCTCCCTGTAAACTCAATACCATCCTAGACGATGGAGCTCAACTATTCTTTGTGACTGTCATAGAAATGCTACATGACCATGTCTAACACCACTGAGAGATAAGAAACTATCAAATAGCATTTTATTCAATGTACCTGCAAACAGTATTAAACAGAATGAGATGTTCACTCTGCAGCGGAGTGTGCGCTGATATGAAACTTCCTGGCAGATTAAAACTGTGTGCCCGACCGAGACTCGAACTCGGGACCTTTGCCTTTCGCGGGAAAGTGCTCTACCATCTCAGCTACCAAAGCACGACTCACGCCCGGTCCTCACAGCTTTACTTCTCCCAGTATCTCGTCTACTACCTTCCAGACTTTACAGAAGCTCTCCTGCGAACCATGCAGAACTAGCACTCCTGAAAGAAAGGATATTGCGGAGACATGGCTTAGCCACAGCATGGGGGATGTTTCCAGAATGAGATTTTCACTCTGCAGTGGAGTGTGCGCTGATATGAAACTTCCTGGCAGATTAAAACTGTGTGCCCGACCGAGACTCGAACTCGGGACCTATCCTTTCTTTCAGGAGTGCTAGTTGGGCATGGTTCGTAGGAGAGTTTCTGTAAAGTTTGGAAGGTAGGAGACGGGATACTGGCAGAAGTAAAGCTGTGAGGACCGGGCGTGAGTCGTGCTTCGGTAGCTCCGATGGTAAAGCACTTGCCCGCGAAAGGCAAAGGTCCCGAGTTCGAGTCTCGGTCGGGCACACAGTTTTAATCTGCCAGGAAGTTTCATATCAGCGCACACTCCGCTGCAGAGTGAAAATCTCATTCTGGAAACATCCCCCAGTCTGTGGCTAAGCAGTTTTAATCTGCCAGGAAGTTTCAGTATTACACAGTCGAGCAATCATCCACCAGCGGGATCCAGAACCATTTCAGGAAGACCTCAGACGGTCCTATTGTACGCGCTCGGATAGGTACCAGGGGCGTTCAGCTGTCCATCTTGTGGTGTCGCAATTCTACAGTCATGTATTCGTCGCGAATGTGATCTGGAGTAGAGAGAAAATTTGGTATTCTGTAACGAACACCGATTCTAAAGAGATACAAGTTATGGACACAGTCTGGTTGCAATGATTCAGATAATTTGATTTGATATGACACACCTGGGTATGTGTCAATGAGGAAATTGATGAAACATTGAGCTCGTCTGCTTAATAGCGCGTTAGTCTACGTGTGGGAAGCAGTAAAGCAGCGATTCTGCATGCCGTGGATTCGACTGGTGCTTCAGATAGTATGCGAAACAGATACCTGCTGACAGGTCACGAAGTTCTCGTGAATCATGGTGGCATGGTGATGGCAGGTGTGGAACTGGCACCCGATAGTATCCTAGGTATGATCCATTTTATTCAGATCTTTGTGACCAAGACATCAACGAGAGTTCGTTATCTTGCTCGTCTGAAGCACGGTTCATGTCTTGGGACACGGACAGTTGTCCTGTTGGAAGATGCCTTCACCGTCGGGGTGCAGATGAACCGTAATAATGTTCGCGTAATCTACTGCCGTCATGCTGCGTTTGACTGCTAATACACGTTCATCGTAATAGTGATCCCAACGGGGTATCCGTCGTGACGTGTGTGTTTCGATACATCATAAGCCTGGACGATGACTTACCCGTGCGCGATCATAGGTCTGATGTACGAGGGCAGTTCAATAAGTAATGCAACACATTTTTTTTCTGAAACAGGGGTTGTTTTATTCAGCATTGAAATACACCAGGTTATTCCCCAATCTTTTAGCTACACAACACTATTTTTCAACGTAATCTCCATTCAATACTACGGCCTTACGCCACCTTGAAATGAGGGCCTGTATGCCTGCACGGTACCATTCCACTGGTCGATATCGGAGCCAACGTCGTACTGCATCAATAACTTCATCATCCGCGTAGTGCCTCCCACGGATTGCGTCCTTCATTGGGCCAAACATATGGAAATCCGACGGTGCGAGATCGGGGCTGTAGGGTGCATGAGGAAGAACAGTCCACTGAAGTTTTGTGAGCTCCTCTCGGGTGCGAAGACTTGTGTGAGGTCTTGCGTTGTCATGAAGAAGGAGAAGTTCGTTCAGATTTTTGTGCCTACGAACACGTTGAAGTCGTTTCTTCAATTTCTGAAGAGTAGCACAATACACTTCAGAGTTGATCGTTTGACCATGGGGAAGGACATCGAACAGAATAACCCCTTCAGCGTCCCAGAAGACTGTAACCATGACTTTACCGGCTGAGGGTATGGCTTTAAACATTTTCTTGGTAGGGGAGTGGGTGTGGCGCCACTCCATTGATTGCCGTTTTGTTTCAGGTTCGAAATGATGAACCCATGTTTCATCGCCTGTAACAATCTTTGACAAGAAATTGTCACCCTCAGCCACATGACGAGCAAGCAATTCCGCACAGATGGTTCTCCTTTGCTCTTTATGGTGTTCGGTTAGACAAAGAGGGACCCAGCGGGAACAAACCTTTGAATATCCCAACTGGTGAACAATTGTGACAGCACTACCAACAGAGATGTCAAGTTGAGCACTGAGTTGTTTGATGGTGATCCGTCGATCATCTCAAACGAGTGTGTTCGCACGCTCCGCCATTGCAGGAGTCACAGCTGTGCACGGCCGGCCCGCACGCGGGAGATCAGACAGTCTTGCTTGACCTTGCGGCGATGATGACACACGCTTTGCCCAACTACTCACCGTGCTTTTGTCCTCTGCTAGATCACCGTAGACATTCTGCAAGCGCCTATGAATATCTGAGATGCCCTGGTTTTCCGCCAAAAGAAACTCGATCACTGCCCGTTGTTTGCAACGCACATCCGTTACAGACGCCATTTTAACAGCTCCGTACAGCGCTGCCACCTGTAGGAAGTCAATGAAACTATACGAGACGAAGCGGGAATATTTGAAAATATTCCACAAGAAATTTCCGGTTTTTTCAACCAAAATTGGCCGAGAAAAAAAATGTGTTGCATTACTTATTGAACTGCCCTCGTACTAGGAAACTTAGTCCGTCCGACCGGACGACACGTTTCCATTGATCAAAGGTCAAATCTCGATGATCCCCTGTCCAGTGCTATTGTAAACAGACGACGTCGTTGTGTCAACATCGGAACACGTACAGGAAGTTTACTGCAAAGCCCCATGTTCACAGTCTTAAGCAGAACGGTATGCTCTGAAACACCCGTGCCTGCACCAGCAATGCACTCTGTAGACAGATCTCCGGCAGATAGCCATGCAGACGGCAATCCTACATCCTCCACCTTTTGTGAGGAGACGTGGGGGGGCCCGTACGTCACTTAATCGTAACTTTACCCACCCTTAACCACTTTCTATACAGGGTGTTCGTAAATTCCTATTACAAGTTTCTAGTACTCGTAGAGGGCAGTGCGTACACAGCATTTGAACAGAAAACTATGGCCGGGGAAGTACCGTTTTCGTGCTGCAGCCGTTTGAAAACATGATTACTAGGTAGGTCATGGTGGGAGGGTGTTTACGTCGTATTGGCTGATGTCAGTTGACCCCTATCCTACGACGCTGACCTGGTCGAGCTTCGTTCACGAGTGTGTAAGTGTTAGAGCAGCAGGGATGAGTACACGTTCGCAGAATACACCGACATGATCCTTCTGAATGGCGAAGCTCACGATGGCCCACACCGACGTGGTGACCATCTCAAAAAAATTACTGTCTCCTCCGTATCTGTTAGTTACTAATCGAGGACTTCACGGAATGTGGGACCTTGATGTTATCCGTGCTTCTGGGTGGGATTACCCACTAACACAGTCGCATCGAGCACACAGATAGTGGACGAAAAGCGAATGAAGGGTAGCGGTTTTCAACGACACAGTGAAAAAAAAAAAAAAAATGCCAAGGCAAGAGCCAAGAGAAAGAAACCTCTGCAATTGTCTGGTAGGATAGTAATAGCAGTAGCTTTCCTTCTGTCAGCGATAGATCCCGCAAGGATAGAGTGGTTGTTAGTTTAAGGTATCGTGCAACGTGGTCATAGCTTACGTCGTCGTAAAGAGTGTCAGTCCTCTCCAGGAGGGGTAGCTCTGGACTAGGTACCTGCAAAGTTTCCTGGGCCAGCTGCAGCGTCTCTAGCTGTAACATGCCAAGATTGTTATGTACGTGGTCGACTAGTCGTAAACAGATCACTGTGAAAGGAAATGGGGATACGGTTTGTTTACTTTTGAGTGTGACATACGGTTTCCCTGCGTTGCCGGTTGGTCGACTAGTTTACATCTGGCAGTGCTAGTTAATTTTGCTATGCTGCAGGGTTTCCTGTTTGTGTCTGGGTATTATCCTTAGGTGGTTAATTGTCCGTAAGTAGTAGTGTTTTTGGGTGGTTGTGTTTCCACCAATGGTTGTGATGTGGTAATGGAAGAGCTGCTCATCGCCTTTATCAAGAATTTCTCCACAACGTTCGACTCCATCGCCTACTCATTTCGTCACAATAAGGCAGCGGCTTCGAGAAATGGTATCTTCACAGTCATCACGCGTGACTGTGGTGCCGCAAACCCGAACTGGTAGAGGCTGTACTGCATCACGTTGAAGGGGCCCCACCAACAGTACACGAGCAACATATTTGGCTATTAATGGGAGGTTTACTATCTTCGACGCGAAAAAAGCATAATATTTGAGAATTTTTTTCTCGAGATGTGTTATAGATACCAATATCAAATTTGGTCAAACGGTTTATTGATATTTCCTCTACCAACTGGAAGTTATTCGACCGGAAATATGGAAGAGCAAAGGCAGAAGTGCCGTCGGGACGAAACAAAATTTCGATGTTGACCTCCACGCGCGGTATGTCACAGGTCAACCGGCTCGTCTGAAATCAAAATTGAGTTGACGTTAGCGAGGTATATAAGAATCTTTAGGAGTTGTACCTCGATTAAGTTATTTGTACCATAGGAAACAAAATGGCGGCCATTAAATAAATATGGTTTTTCCATCGATTTTTCGACTTCGGCGGCCAAGTAAAAATATTTATAGTTGATGGATCGGAATAAAAGTGGTACAACACCTAGACAATTTAGTTATCCTGTCGGAAACAAAGAATCATGCCAATCGGTTCAGTAGATTTGAAGTCACCATACCGCGCGATAAAAAAAATCATTTCGAGAAAAACACGTTTGAAGTTTTGACTACATATAAATGCAATATTATGCAACGTACGCTCAATCTTCTATTTCGGGTCCATAAACTAGTCCTTCCTCTTCCTCATAGAGGGCGTTCTGCTCGATCTGGACCATCCTCCGTTGCTCCAGAGCCGCTCGTACGGCCGGTGGCAAGCGGTTTTCGGCTGCTTGAAACCGGTGGACGTCCAAATGCTTGGCGAACTGCGTCGAATAGAGTCCCAGGGTGACGTCCATCATTGTCATGGTCTTCAGAATTGCTGAACACCCTTCGTTGAAGCTGCTCACTGCCAGGAATGTCTCAATCTCCACAGTCTTCGCACCAGAATGCAAATGCTTGGGAGCTACATTCCAAACACACGCGTTCAAACTTTCATTTGAATTTTGTGTCTTTCCTCCCAAGCACCGGTACAATAACTCGTCCTCCGAAAGAAAAAAGACTGTTGCATGAAAAAGGCCGATTTCCGGCAGGTGCACTTTTTGTTCAACCGCGAATAACAAACATTTCCGCTCCGTATTCGGAAAAACACTTTTATGGATCGAAAAATGCTATTTAAAAGAAATCGATTTTTTGAATCAAAAGATAGTAAACCTCCTCTCAATGGACCGAACGGTAAAACAACTGATGCACTGGGTCACGCCTGATCAGTTATTTGTAAAAGTGGTCGCGTTACCAAAATGTTTTCAAATGGTTGTAGCACGGAATCGGTACGTCTCCGGAAGTCGGTTCCACTTAAAAATATTATCTACTCACTCTCCTCTTCAAGGCCTAGAAGTCTGCAATGGGAATTTCCGACCACCCTGTAGATGGTTACGAGAGTAACACGCCAAGGACCGGCCAGTTTCGTGGTTTCCGAGTCGCTCGTCCTCAAGTGTTAGGCCATAAAATGCTGCACTTTTCGAAAGTGGCTTTCATAAACTTCACCATCTGCGCTAGAATTATTCCCCAATCGCCTCGACACCACTTACACTGATGAGCCAAAACATTATCACCTCAGCCCACAGAGACTTTGAATGCCGCCAGGTGGCGTTGCGGGCACGTGTGCGGTAACAAAATTATTTAAGCGCAGAAGACACGAACGGGCGATCACACTAGAAAAGATGTGGACATCAAATGACAAAATCCATTAAGATAAGCGACTTTGACAAAGGGCAGATTATTATTACGCAGGACCTGAGAACGAGTATCTCGAAAACGGCGAAACTGGTCAAACGCTCACGTGTTACCGTCGTGAGCGTCTACATAAAGAGGTAGAAGGACAGTGAAACTGCCATTAGGCACTAAATGGTTGGACGTCCACAACTCTTCACAGAAGATGGGGTTTCGAGGTTTGTCTGCTCTGTGACGTAGGATAAAATGTTCAAATGTGTGTAAAATCTTAAGGGACTTAACTGCTACGGTCATCAGTTCCAAAGCTTACACACTACTTAACCTAAATTATCCGAAGGACAAACACACACACCCATGCCCGAGGGAGGATTCGAACCTCCGCCAGGACCAGCGGCACGGTCCATGACTGGAGCGCCATAGATCGCTCGGCTAATCCCGCGCGGCGACGTAGGATAGACAGTCGTCTGCAACATCTCTGTCGAAAGAACGCAATGCTAGTGCAAAAAAATGGCTCCAAGCACTACGGGACTTAACGTCTGAGGTCATCAGTCCCTAGAACTTAGAACCACTTAAACCTAACTAACCTAAGGCCATCACACACATCCAAGCGTGAAGCAGGATTCGAACCTGCGACCGTAGCAGCAGCGCGGTTCCGGACTGAAGCGCCGAGAGTCATTCGGCCACAGCGGCCGGCAATGCTAGTGCAGGCACAAGTGTTTCGGAGCACCACCGTTCATCGTACTTCGTTGAAAATGGAGTTCAGCCGCAGACCACCCCTACGTTTTCAGGTGTCGACCGACCCTTATCGTCAGTTACGATTGTACAGGACCATCGGGATTCAACCGTCAATCAATGGATGTCGACCCTTCGGGTGAATCACATTTTTCCTAATACAGGTCGACGATCATCACCACAAACGTCGCCATCGAGGTGAAAGGCGGCTAGAAATGTGCAACGGCCACGGACACAGGGCTGGTGGGAGAAGTATTGTGCTATGGGACACATTCTCCTGCGATTGCATGGGAACTGTGGTAGAAATCGAAAACACCTGACAGCTGCGAAGCCCTTCCATCCGTTCGTGCTTGATGTCTTCCCCGGCAACGACGTCATCTTCCAGCAGTATTATTGTCTGTGTCTCGGCGCCAGAACCCTGCCACAGTGGTTCCAGGAGCATTATAGGGAATTCACGTTGATGTCTCGGCGATGTAAATCCTATGGAAACTCTCTGGGTTGCTATCGTGGTCACCGCGTATGCAAATCAGTGGTCCGTTATTTACGCGAATTACATGACGTGTGCGTAAACATACACTACTGGCCATTAAAATTGCTACACCAAGAAGAAATGCAGATGATAAACGGGTATTCATTGGACAAATATATTATACTAGATCTGACATGTGATTACATTTCCATGCAATTTGGATGTATAGATCCTGAGAAATCAGTACCCAGAACAAACAACTCTGGCCGTAATAACGCCATTGATATGCCTGGGGATTGAGTCAAACAGAGCTTGCACAGCATGTACAGGTACAGCTGCCCATGCAGCTTCAGCACGATACCACAGTTCATCAAGAGTAGTGACTGGCGTATTGTCACGAGCTAGTTGCGCCGCCACCATTGACTACACGTTTCCAATTGGTGAGAGATCTGGAGAATGTGCTGTCCAGGGCAGAAGTCAAACATTTTCTGTATCCAGAAGGGCACGTACAGGACCTACAACATGCGGTCGTACATTATACAGCGGAAATGTGGGGCTTCGAAGGGATCGAATGAAGGGTAGAGCCACGGGTCATGTTGTTGTTGTTGTTGTGGTCTTCAGTCCTGAGACTGGTTTGATGCAGCTCTCCATGCTACTCTATCTTGTGCAAGCTTCTTCACCTCCCAGTACCTACTGCAACCTACATCCTTCTGAATCTCCTTAGTGTATTCATCTCTTGGTCTCCCTCTACGATTTTTACCCTCCACGCTGCCCTCCAATGCTAAATTTGTGATCCCTTGATGCCTCAGGACATGTCCTACCAACCGATCCCTTCTTCTAGTCAAGTTGTGCCACAAACTTCTCTTCTCCCCAATCCTATTCAGTACCTCATTAGTTACGTGATCTACCCACCTTATCTTCAGCATTCTTCTGTAGCTCCACATTTCAAAATCTTCTATTCTCTTCTTGTCCAAACTAGTTATCGTCCATGTTTCACTTCCATACATGGCTACACTCCATACAAATACTTTCAGAAACGACTTCCTGACACTTAAATCTACACTCGATGTTAACAAATTTCTCTTCTTCAGAAACAATTTCCTTGCCATTGCCAGTCTACATTTTATATCCTCTCTACTTCGACCATCATCAGTTATTTTACTCCCTAAATAGCAAAACTCCTTTACTACTTTAAGTGTCTCATTTCCTAATCTAATTCCCTCAGCATCACCAGATTTAATTTGACTACATTCCATTATCCTCGTTTTGCTTTTCTTGATGTTCATCTTATATCCTCCTTTCAAGACACTGTCCATTCCGTTCAACTGCTCTTCCAACTCTTTTGCTGTCTCTGACAGAATTACAATGTCATCGGCAAACCTCAAAAAGTTTTTACTTCTTCTCCATGAATTTTAATACCTACTCCGAATTTTTCATTTGTTTCCTTTACTGCTTGCTCAATATACAGATTGAATAACATCGGGGAGAGGCTACAACCCTGTCTCACTCCTTTCCCAACCACTGCTTCCCTTTCATGCCCCTCGACTCTTATAACTGCCATCTGGTTTCTGTACGAATTGTAAATAGCCTTCCGCTCCCTGTATTTTACCTCTGCCACCTTCAGAATTTGAAAGAGAGTATTCCAGTTAACATTGTCAAAAGCTTTCTCTAAGTCTACAAATGCTAGAAACGTAGGTTTGCCTTTTCTTAATCTAGCTTCTAAGATAAGTCGTAAGGTTAGTATTGCCACGGGTCATAACACGACTGAAATGTAACATCTACTGTTGAAAGTGCCCCATATCATCACGCCGGTTGATACGCCAGTATGGCGATGACGAATAGAAGCTTCCAATGTGCTTTCACCGCGATGTCGCCAAACACGGATTCGATCATCATGATGCTCGAAACAGAACCTGGATTCATCCGAAAAAATTACGTTTTGCCATTTGTGCACCCAGCTACGTCGTTGAGTGTGGTACATCATCGCAGGCGCTCTTGTCTGTGATGCAGAGTCTAGGGTAACCGCGGCCATGGTCTCCGAGCTGATAGTCCATGCTGCTGCAAACGTCGTCGAAATGTTCGTGCAGACCGTTGTTGTCTTTGCAAACGTCCACAACTATTGACTCATTGATGGAGACGTGGCTGCACGATCCGTTACAGCCATGCGGATAAGATGCCTGTCATCTCGAGTACTAGTGATACGAGGCCGTTGGAATCCAGCACCACGCACCGTATTACCCCCCTGAACCCACCGATTCCATATTCTGTTAACAGTCATTGGATCTCGACCAACGCGAGCAGCAATGTCGCGATACGAAAAAGCGCAATCGCGATAAGCTACAATCAGACCTTTATGAAAGTCGGAAACGTGATGGTAAGCATTTCACCTCCTTACACGAGGCATCACAACAACGTTTCACCAGTCAAAGCCGGTGAACTGCTGTTTGTGCGTGAGAAATCGGTTAGAAACTTTCCTCATGTCAGCACGTTGTAGGTGTCGCCACCGGCGGCAACCTTGTGTGAATGCCCTGAAAAGCTAATCGTTTGCATATCACAGCATCTTCTTCCTGTCGGTTAGATTTCGCGTCTGTAGCACGTCATCTTCGTGGTGTAGCAATTTCAATAGCCAGTAGTGTATAATGCCACATACCTCCACAAACATACCAACAAGCTGTCGGATTCCTGATAAACAGAATCAGTGATTTTTGCTCAACAGTGTAGATATTTTCCTTCCCGCGTGACGTAGCTGCTTTACTGTCTGGCCTTGACGTCTTGTCTCTCATTTTGAAGTGCTGCTGCTGGCCACTGTGTCATGTACGTCAGCTTCAGCAGCCATCTGATGCGATGCGTCTGGAGGACTAAGAAAATTTTCGGGCCATCCGACACTTAGCAGCAGAAGATGGCCGCTGGCGCTGCCACTGAGTGACGACGCAGTACATCAGTCACCGACAGCTACACCGAGTCACTACCGTATGAGACGCAAGGAGTTTCAAGTCAGTTTATAATTTCACCATCTCAGAGCATCAGTCAATAAATTTGTGCTGTGAAACCATGAACAGTTGGGTTACAAAATCCACAGCAGTTGTGACGTATTACCTTCAGTAGTTCTACGTGTTGCCTTCATTAATTCTATTTAATGCCAAAAGATTTGACAATAATCACTGAGTACGTGAGCGATTTAATCTCAGTTTTCCCCACACCCTGATGTCAGATTAAGCAATTTTTACATTTGCATACATTGCCCTTATTAAATTTTACCAAGAAGTTGCCACAGGTTGCCATTTTTGTGTATGGAGAATTAATTATAACTGAGAGTATTTGAATATTATTTTGCCTTCATTCTTAATTGTCTGACTTTCGATACGCAAATAAACCCAAGTAATGAAAAAAAAATGTAAATGTCGTGTGACTAGATCCTCCCGTCGGGTAGACCGTTCGCCAGTTGCAAATCTTTCGATTTGACGCCACTTCGGCGACTTGCGCGTCGATGGGGATGGAATGATGATGAATACGATCACTTGACATTGTATTCGCCAACCGCAACAAGGTACCTTGCAGCAGCCACTAAGTGGTCACCTGATTATAGGTTGCGGGTTTCGCGCAGATCCACACTTTCTTCAAAGGACAGACCGTATAATGCTGGTGGTCGAAAGATTTAAGGTATTACCTTCGGTTGATAGTGGGCGTTGCTTCTTCTCTGTGGAGGTCACACAGAAGAGACTGCTACTTTGACTGTTAGGAGTCTCGAGGCTCGTCTTGGGGAAACGGCATTTCTGGAGAGCTACGGTCGCAGGTTCGAATCCTGCCTCGGTCATGGATGTGTGTGATGTCGTTAGGTTAGTTAGGTTTAAGTAGTTCTATGGGACTGATGACCTCAGATGTTAAGTCCCATAGTGCTCAGAGCCATTTGAACCATCACAGGAAAGAAGTGAATCAAATTTGCACTCGATGTGTATTCCAGAAGAAATGAATCAAATGTGCACATGATGTGTTCCAGAAGAAATCGTCCACCATGGGTGTGAGGCAATCCCAAGTGCGCCGTGTAATGTGGCCCAGTGGTTAACACGCTGGACTCGCATTCAGGAGCAGGCGGTTCAAATCCACGTCGGACCATCCATAATTAGCTTTTCCATGATTTCCGTAAAGCGCTCTAGGCAAATCCCGGAATGGTTAATTAACGGATCGGTCGATTGACTTCCCCACACTTGCAACAGTTCGAACTTGTGCTCCGTCCCTAATAACCTCGATCTCGACAGCATTTAAACTCCAATCTTCCTTCTCCGATCCATTCCAAGAGTCCAGTCAGTAGTTAACTGTAGCTCACGTCGGCGCCAACGACAATTGTTGCCAGGCATTGGAGACCATTCTCATTTCCTTCCGGAGACTTGTGGCCATGTTGAGGAAGCCTTTGCACAACTGCCATTTGCAGCATCGTACTGTGGACTTATCGGGGCCGTTCGGTATGAAGCTGGCTGAAAGTGCTAAATCCGACCTTCTAAACGTGAAGTTCGGTCGATTCTGTGACGAACTCGGTCGTAGATTCCTCGATTCAGCTGGTGGTCTGGAAACTTGTGAATTGTCCTAAATAGATCAGGTGTGCGCTATACACCGGAAACGGTCACAAAGGAGCCAGAAAACGAGTAGAATGTTCGTTTTTTTATAAATTAGTCATGATTTCGAGAGCTCAACAGAAACATCAGCATCAGCCATAGCAGTTACCTGGACAGAACAGCAAATTCAAAAAGTGAGAATCTTGAAAATATTAGTTGTCAACTGGCGTAGCACTTCTTGAAAAGTCCATGGTCTCATGCACCTCCCTGAAAGCAGCACTCTGCATCATATCACCACCTGAGAGTATTTAAAACCCCAAGTAGGTAGTAAGGAAATTTTCAACAATACGTTAAACGTATATTGGGAAGACAGTCTGGAATTTCTATAAGGATAATTGTTTACAGCGAAAAGCACATATATTAGATCTACGGACGTCCTAAATTGACCCAACTATGAACTAATTTGAACGGGAGTAGGGGGTGGGGGTTCGATGGACTTCAATTAAAAGCAGAATATTTCTGTATGCAATTGAAGCCTTTTCCAGTGATGAATTCTTCTCGGGTTATTAGCCGAGTGGTGGCGTCGACTTGTCGCAACGTTTCGATGAGTTTCGTACCCATCATCTTCTGGCGAAGAATATTTCTAAATGTTATCATATTCATTCAAGGATATAATAAACTCGACGGCACGAAATACCCACAGTAGTGGTAGGAAGTGCCGACGGAGTAGCTTTCTCAGCATCGACTGGCAAAACTATGCTTGTATTTTTGGCTGTAAGGACAAACAGTGTTTCGAAGTAATATTTCATACAGTGTCAGACATTCTATCAAGTATTCCAACATTCCACACAAACAAGAAATATTACAGACCTCGTGACTACAGCCAGATCAGAACACTTAAACATTGTCAGCTACAATGATGCTGTTGTAGGGACGGTCGATACCAAAGTTAAAATTGTCATCACGAATGGTGGGATACTGTAATTGGTCACGAACAGCCTACAGACATGGCGACAGAGAACATTAAGTTCAAATCCGAACAACGAAAAGCAGCTATTTACAATGAAAGACATCAACATTCCTGACCGGATATGTACGTAACGTAATAGAATGTGGCAAGGCCTATATGAGTACGTCGCGGAAACAAAAATTTCTACACTCTCGCTGCAAATTAGACTATACTGAAAAATGGGAAACTTAATGATCATTCATGCATGCGTAAGAACGGTTATGGGTGAAGACTACTATAATTTCCGAACCTATTTCCTGGCAAAAGACTACGTAAAGTCACAAGACATTTTGGTCTTATGAGTTGTCCATAAGCGGATCTTAGCTTTCCACTGAACCTTTCATTACTGAGTCCGACGTTGAAACCGAAGACAGAGGACAGAGAGCCGAAATGTTAAATTCCACATTTTAAAAAAAATTAAAACAATCACGAATGATTTCACTACCATGTCAAAATTTTACCTCCACAAAGAATACAGATGCGTGAATAGGAATAAGAATCATCGGTATTGGAAAATACTAAAACCACTTAAAACATGTAAGGCACCAGCCTCACGCTGAATTCCTATTAAAAATCAAATAGAACAGATTGTGTAATAGTCTCTTCATTAGCTGATGTTCATGGAGAATCTGACGCGTACCGAATGGATAACAGCGAAGATACCAGCAAAGTGAGGGAAGAACTGATGCACCAAATTATTGATCAATATCGCTAAGTTGCACCTATTCCAGGATTCAAGAACATGTTCTACGCTCAAGCACTGTAAATTTCCTGGGAGAAAATTAGCCTCTAAAAATGAGCACGGGTTCAGGGAAAAAAAAGAACGCTCGTAAGAAACTCGGCTTTATTTATCCTCAACCACAAATCGGAACTTGCAAACATTAAAGGCAACTGAACAGGTAGATTCTGAACTTCTGGATTTCAGAAACTGGTACAACACCGTCCACGTAATCGACTAACAACCATGGTAGACCAAACTGAGTATCTCCACGGCAAGCGGTTGGCTTGATGACTCGTTCACTAACAGAGTACCGTACGTTTTACTGGTGAGCATATTTTGAATGTAGCTATGTCCCAGTGTAGCGTCTGGACACACAAATTAATTATTGGTCAGAGAGAATGAGAAACTCTGTAAGGTGTTTCGTTGGAAGTTCTGTTGTCTATAGGAATGGCCTGTCGGTGGACGATCGTCAGAAATTTTTCCGTGTTGTCATGGATGGCAGGTCTCTTTAAATGTGGAGAAAGGAAGGCTAACATCCAAAACAAACCACGGGACATCGGCAGTAGCCAGCGACAAATGCTATGTATCTGGAGAACGTCAAATTGCATTAACATTGTTGGGTAATGGTAAGAAGCCATAGGAAATGGCATACAAGGCGCTCCTGCTAACAGTCCAAGAGTACATCTCCAGTGTTCAGAGCTCTTGTCAGTGGCGATAGAAATCAAATTCGGAGGCCACAGCTATGGTCGGTAAGGCCCCTTCCAAAGTGTAACATAAATTCTCGGCGAAGTTAGTGGGGAATTCTGGAAAAAATGGCTTGGTTGTTTCCGGGAAATCCCTATGAGCAAACAAACAAAATCAGTATTCTGTGACACAGTTCTGTTTCTATCATAGTATATCTCACTTATGGATCATGGTGTTATTATAAAAGAGAATACTGTGCATAACAGAATGTTTTCTGCCACTGAATCCACGAATGGAATAGGACAGGCAGTGGCTGATAATGATTCCAAGTGTTATCCGCCACACACACGTACAGCTCCGTCTGAACCGTGCCACGATGGCTGGTTATAACAGCCTGGACGTACAAGTGCGGGCTGTAATTAAATAGATCTACAACGTCAAGTACACCTCGCAGAATTTCTTCGACCTCAGTAGTCGTTAGACATCGTGAGAGAGCAGAATGGGACGCTCCGAGGAACTCACGGACTTCGAACGCGGTCAGGTGATTGGGTGTCACTTGTGTCATACGACTGTACTCGAGATTTCCTCACACCTAACCATCCCTAGGTCCACTGTTTCCGATGTGATAGGGAGGTGGAAACGTGAAGGGACACATACAGCACAAAAGCGTACTGGCCGACCTCGTCTGGTGACTGACAGAGACCGTAGACAGTTGAAGAGGGTCGTAATGTGTAATAGGCAGACACTTATCCAGACCATCACACAGGAATTCCAAACTGCATCAGGATCCACTACAAGTACTATGATAGACAGGCGGGAAGTGAGAAAACTTGGATTTCATGGTCGAGCGACTGCTTATAAGCCACACATCACGCCGGTCAATGCCAAACGACGCCTCGCTTAGTGTAAGGAGCGTAAACATTGGTCGATTGAACAGTGGGAAAACGTTGTGTGGAGTGACGAATCACGGTACACAATGTCGCGACCAGACGGCAGGGAATGGGTATGGCAAATTCCCGGTGAACGTCATCTGCCAGCGTATGTAGTGACAACAGTAAAATTCGGAGGCGGTGGTGTTATGGTGTGGTCGTGTTTTCCGTGGAGAGGGCTTGCACCCCCTTGTTGATTTGCGTGTAACTATCGCCACCAAGCGAGGTGGCGCAGTGGTTAGCACACTGGACTCGCATTCTGGAGGACGACGGTTCAATCCCGTCTCCGGCCATCCTGATTTAGGTTTTCCGTGATTTCCCTAAATCGTTTCAGGCAAATGCCGGGATGGTTCGTTTGAAAGGGCACGGCCGATTTCCTTCCCAATCCTTCCCTAA
Organism: Schistocerca nitens; assembly: GCF_023898315.1. Lineage (NCBI taxonomy): Eukaryota > Metazoa > Arthropoda > Insecta > Orthoptera > Acrididae > Schistocerca > Schistocerca nitens. The sequence goes on from NC_064620.1 coordinate 53,786,354, forward strand.
CCCGAGATTGCGCTCCGTCTCTAATTACCTCGTTGTCTACGGGACGTTAAACACTAACCACCAACCAACCAACTATCGCCGCATAGGCCTACATTGATGTTTAAAGCACCTTCTTGCTTCCGACCATTGAAGAGCAATTCTAGGATGGCGATTGCATCTTTCAATACGATCGAGCACCTGTTCATGATGCATGACCTCTGGCGGAGTGGTTACACGACAATAACATCCGTGTAATGGACTGGCCTGCACAGAGTCCTGATCTGAATCCTATAGAATACATTTAGGATGCTTTGAAACGCCGATTTCGTGCCAGGCCTCACCGACCAACATCGATAACTCTCGTCAGTGCAGCGCTCCGTGAAGAATGGACTGCCATTCCACCTGATTGAACTTAAGCCTCCTAGAACGGAAGTTGTCATCAAGGCTAAAGGTGGGTCAACACCATATTGAATAACGGCATTACCGGTGAAGGGTGCCACGAACTTGTAAGTCATTTTCAGCAAGGTGTTCGAATACTTATGATCACACAAGGTATATTTTACTAACGAGCACTTTAGTCTGATTTAATGGATTCCAAATTTTATTCCGTGCTGTAAATCTTGCCACTGTGCCTTCACCAAACCAAATGATTACAGCAAAACCTTACACTACCTGTTACTCGTGTAAATCGCACAAATTTGTTGTGTTTACGGCTTCGTACACAATGGCATGGCGAGGTGGGCTACAGGTTTGTGCGGTAACTGTCGTCATGGGAAAGCAGGACACGAGTAGAAATGATTAGAAAACCAGTTAACACAACAAAAAGAAGATTGACTTGACTTTTATTTCTCCAAATTTACGAAGACTCATTACAAGAAACGCAGTAATAAACATATTCCAGCTACCTCAGTGTCCACAAGGATAAGTCTCTCTGTACTAAAACACGAACGATGAAGACGGAGCCGCGACCAGTCGGCGTCTGCGTAGCATCATTTTGCGAAGCACCTGGAGGCGTGGCGCAGCGAGCGCGCACCATTGGGGCCACCAGATTCCGCGCGACCGCTATCAGCGTCAGACAGAAACCTGCTATTCGGTTGCTACGACGCCCGTGGGGTGGTATCGATACGTGATATCACAACATCAAATCATGCCTCACAACATTCTCATAAACGTTTTGACCAGTAAACCGTTTTATGCACAGTAAATGTCTAACTGTTAACAAAACCGTGCACTTGCGCCAACAATTGGCTTCTGCCATCACCTACATCCCTTTTCGACAACTTTCCGTTCACAACTGCTACAACAAGGCCATTACTTCGCACAGTTGTCTACGGTTATCACATACACGACCATTCATGTTGGCCATTGCTACAACACTCTCACCAGCAATGACAACGGAGTTCCTGCTACAAACTTTTCAGCCACTCAGGGGACAGTAAAATCCTCGATACCTTATAAAGATCGACTTCACTCAGCCAATAAGAAGCGAACACGCCGGCGCTATGTGGATCACGACGCCATAGCTCACCAACAAGATGCCTTCCCCTCGTAATAGGCTCTCCAACTATAGGTCTTCCCACGATATTAAAATTTGATAGATACTAATTTACCATACAGTTTACATGTGGTACAATGAGTTGCGAAATTAATATGTAAATTTAAGCATTACTCACAACAAGAAACAGACCGTTACACAGAAGTGATGCCAGATAAATACACAATGTTATCTCAAAATAATGTTTCTTGAGCAACCACCTACTGCAAACATACTTTAAAAAATGTGAATTCAGAAACATATAAATCAAGGACGCTAATTTTAATTATTGCTGACTTCAGACCTAACTTCGTATGTAACCGGCGGTGGTTGCAAACGTATACACGGTCATTCCTCATTTTCCTGTATATGTACTTCTTTCAAATGAAGCATGTTTCACCAGGGCGACAATAATCAGTGGCACCTATATATACAGACATCGTGGTGAGCCAAAACATTTTGACGACTGCCCACCGGGAGACCGAAGACCACCTGGTTGCATTGTGGTCACGTGACGGTGTAAGGAAAGTATATAACAAATGGTTCAAATGGCTCTGAGCACTATGGGACTTAACATCTATGGTCATCAGTCCCCTAGAACTTAGAACTACTTAAACCTAACTAACCTAAGGACATCACACAACACCCAGTCATCACGAGGCAATGAAAATCCCTGACCCCGGCGGGAATCGAACCCGGGAACCCGGGCGTGGGAAGCGTGAACGCTACCGCACGACCACGAGCTGCGGACAAAGTATATAACAGATTGCTGTGGAAGGCACCTGGGAACAAGCATCTGCGTACGGCGAAGATGGTCGGGTATTATCGTACTGCTGGCATGAGCATCTATGGAACGTGTCCGAACGATGGTGAAGCCGCGAGTAGCCGGCGTGGTGTTGGACGTCGAAGCTTGCATCGCAGAACGTGGAGGTGGGATGCTTGCCCTCTCTGTAAAGCAGATCTGAGGAAGATCTGACGAGAGGGTCCAATGATGGTGCAGGAACAGCTGTTTTGGAGAACACCGTTTAGAGCACATTTTTGAATAAGGGATTCCTTTGTGAGTTTCCATGTTGATCCAACGACATAATCAATTACTTATATGTGTTTCGCCTGTTCTTTCTGACATGGCCGAAGTTCATGATCATTCTGTGCAGGAACAGTATTCATCCGACCTCTTACGGGGTCCAACGAGAGGTTGCGAGTACTGAGGGTAATGGACGGGGGTCCTACGTCTGATGGGAATTTGGATAGGATGTGAAGCATGCTCGGATAGCCGAAGCACTTAACGCAACCGCTCGCGTAATGCTGGAAATCCGTGTTCGAATCCTGGTCTAGCACAAATTTTCACTTGTCGCCATTGAATTTATATCAGTGCCTCATGGCGGCTAATGTAATTTTAGTTTTGTTGTCATCAATTATGATTGCTTCGTGCAGGGATCGATATTGGACCATGGATCAATGGAAACATGTAGCCTGATCGGATTAATCACTTTTCTATTTGACGGTAGTCTTCAGATATGCCCTCATCCAGACGAATGTCGCACCCAATACCACCGCGTCACGGACGCAGAATGATGAGGGCAGTATTACGCTCTGGAGGGCATTCACCAGTGCTTCCATTGGACCTGTGGTCGTAACCGAAGGCACCATGACAGCTGTGGATACGTGAACATTATTGCCGACTTTCTGCATGTGCACACCAACGGTGACAGTATGTTCGAGCAGGATAACGACCCCTGTCACAAGGCCAGAGTTGTCCAAGAATGGTTAGAGGTGCATGATAGTGAAATCTAGTTGGCCTCTAGGCACTATATGGATGTGATCTAAGCCGGATGGAACTCATCCAGCGAGCTATATCGCCAGCTCCGAGACCACAAGCCGCTGTCCCTTAATTTCCGGAAATAACGTGACCTGTACATAGACATGTGAGGCCACATACGTCCGGTAACCTCCACTACAATTTGAGAGTAACTAGGCGTCCTCATTTTATTTCTTAGAAATACACAGCCCCACGTTGTATGAAGGCATCCCTCTTGTTCAACTAGCTTGCTTGTTGTGACAACGTGACAGGCCCCATTTCGCTCTACCCATCTTACGGTTGAAAACTAGTGTCAAGCGTAAAGGGAAGAGGAGG